>NC_136924.1:82435761-83783617 GCF_949752795.1 Hyperoodon ampullatus | reverse complement strand
ACGGTGGTAATTAAGAAAGCTATTGTGAAAGACTATGGTAAAAACAGGGCTATTTTATTTGCCAAGGACAATTTTGAGCTGAATAAAAGAATTTTAAAAAGGCAATGACTAAAATATCTCAAATGATGCATTATTTAGGATTAGGTTATCATCTGTTTCTTAAAGGTCATATTTTACATAGCTTGTAGCTGTTACTTGATAAAACAAAAGTCTTTCTTTATAATGCAACTGTTTCCTCAAACGTGTGTGACTATTTGTATTACTTAGCATGGTTTTTGACAATAAAACAGGCTGGTTCCTATGAGTATGCATGGTTCTCTGTTCACATGGACAGAATCAGGCTTTGCAAATATCAATACAATCTTATTTTATGTCATGTATTGCTATGTCAATTGTCATTTACACACAGATGAAAGACAACATAAAATATAATGGTCAACGTGAAATATAATTTTTTTTCAATTATATTTCTCAGGAGCCCATGATTAGAAAACAATAAAATTCACTATTTATTGATTTCTGATTTATGATTTTTGCTCAATGGCCTATAATTGATTACCAGTGATTTTTTTTCACATGCAATATAAATCTCAGTTCAACATAAGTTCTTTAAATATCATGCCTCAAAAATTACCACTTTGTGGAGAAGCTTGAATTAGTAGTGACTGCTAATGGGTACAGCGTTTCTTTTTAGAGTGATGAAAATGTTCTGGAATTAGGTAGTAATGATGGTTACAAAACACTGTGAGTATACTAAAACCCACTGAACTGTACACTTCAAAAAAGGTGAACTGGGGCTTCCCTGGTGGCGCAGTGGTTGAGAGTCCGCCTGCTGATGCAGGGGACGCGGGATCGTGCCCCGGTCCGGGAAGATCCCACATGCCGCGGAGCGGCTGGGCCCGTGAGCCATGGCCGCTGAGCCTGCGCGTCCGGAGCCTGTGCTCTGCAACGGGAGAGGCAAGGCCACAACAGCGAGAGGCCCGCGTACCGCAAAAAAAAAAAAAAAAAAAAAAGGTGAACTGTGTGGTATGTGAACTATATCTCAACTTAAAAAAAACAACTGGGAGGGCTTCCCTGGTGGCGCAGTGGTTGAGAGTCTGCCTGCCGATGCAGAGGATACGTGTTCGTGCCCCAGTCTGGGAGGATCCCACATGCTGCGGAGCGGCTGTGCCCGTGAGCCATGGCCACTGAGCCTGCGCGTCCGGAGCCCATGCCCCGCAATGGGAGAGGCTACAACAGTGAGAGGCCCGCGTACCACAAAAAAACACAAAAAACAAAAAATCCCCCACAACAACCGGGCTTCCCTGGTGGTGCAGTGGTTGAGAGTCCGCCTGCCGATGCAGGGGACAGGGGTTCGTGCTCTGGTCCGGGAAGATCCCACATGCCGCGGAGTGGCTGAGCGTGCGCGTCTGGAGCCTGTGCTCTGCAACGGGAGAGGCCACAACAGTGAGGGGCCCGCGAACCGCAAAAAAAAAAAAAAAAAAACAAAAAACCAAAGCAAAAAATAAAGATCACCTTAAAAAATATATCACTTCACTACTGCCAGAAACAAAACTGAATGTGCTTTGAAATACTCCTGTCTTATATTAGAATAATGTTTGCATTTGTATAAAGCACTTGTACATGCGTAGTTCATTTCTATTTTATCCAGCCTCTTGGAGATAAGCAGGTCGGGTGTTGTCACTTCCAATTTTAATTAATGAGCAAAAACTGATAGAAAAACAAGTAATTTGGAAATTTACACATTATCACATAGGTAGCCAAAACAATACATCTAGCACTTAAATTCTTTGATTCTCTTAACAAATTATAAAACAAAGATATAATAAACTTTCTGAAATAAAAATACTGGTTTACATAATGAATACAGAAACACTGTGACAAAATTAATTCCCGTATATTTTATCAGCGTAAAAATGGGTTACATTTAAATTATCTTTAAAAGATAAATTCTATTATGATTTAAAAGATTTTTATAGCAAGAGTGGCACTTTGACTTTGATTTACATCTTTATACTATATTTTATTTTGCTTTATGTTTTCTGAACAAAAGTTTCTCAAATTTTCAATGTGTATATATATATTACTTTAATTATCTGAAAATTGTTCAGAAAAAGAGATGCAATAGAACATCATACGCCCAGCATATAACAGAAGAGTAATCAACACAGAAATTCCTATCCTGTATTCACTGCTTGATAGACCCTATCCTAAAGATCTTAAATTGTAAGTCTTTGTTGCCTATTATGGTAGAAAAATTCTTTGAAATTTGACTAAAGAAGGATTGAAAATAAAGTATAAATTTCCACTCTGATGTTCATAAAAAGTATATAATATTAACATTTAATTCGGAGTTTCCTGAAATCATTACCAATCATTGACCTTTATTAGTTTATTTCTTACTGAAATATCCCACACCAGGGGTTCCCAACCCCAGGGCCACAGACTGGTACCGGTCTGCGGACTGTTAGGAACCAGGCCACACAGCAGAGGTGAGTGGCAGGCGAGTGAGCGAAGCTCCATCTGCCGCTCCCCATCGCTCCCGTTACTGCCTGAACCACGCCCCCCTCCCTCCCCCACCCCATCAGTGGAAAAATTGTCTTCCATGAAACTGGTCACTGGTCACAAGGTTAGGGACCACTGTCCTACACCACTAGTATTTATTCTATGCAATGAGCACTGGATTATGAAATCTTTTAACATTTTCTAAGCCTTGCCTGTGTTAGTTTACACTTCTTCACTAGGTTTATGATTCTTTCCACAAGAGACATTTTATTCTTTGACCTGTTCTCAAATTCGAGACTAGGAGGCATAGCTGAAAATTTCACCTGACTTAGACTCAAGAACTACATTTTCCTCAAAACACAGCTTAGTGTCACTGCCTCTATAAAGACTAACCAAACTCTCCAAGCGAAATACATTCATTCATTTACTGAGGGCCCACTTTGTGCTATGTACTGTTACAGGCTCTAGGAGTATTGTAATAAATCAGACAGACAAGTACTATGGAAAAATTAGAGCAAGGGCAGAGGAAAAGGAATGCTGGGATGGAGGTTACAAGTTTAAATATGGAATCAGTGATACAGTGATATAAATAAAGACCTGGAAGAAGTGAGACGATAAACGTCTCAGTTATCTGGGGGAAAAGTGTTCCAAGAAAATGGAAGAGAAGATGCTTAAAACCTAAGGTAAGAGTACACATGCTGTATTCAAAAAACAATGTCTCCTTCTGCTGTCTGTACTCTGTGGGACTATCCCATTAGGTTGAAATTATTCATGTCTGTCTCCATGGCTAAGCTGCATTAAGGGTAAGGTACAGCTCACTCATATCGGTATCTACAATACCCAGTTTAATGCCTAGCACATCATGCATGCTCAGTATAAGTCAATGGAAGTGATTATTTAAGAAGCTATTCACAGGAGGGTCCCCTTTTCTCCACATCCTCTCCAGCATTTATTGTTGGTGGGATGTAAATTGATACAACCACTATGGAGAACAGTATGGAGATTCCTTGAAAAACTAAAAATAAAACTACTATATGATCCACAATCCCACTCCTGGGCATATATCCAGAGACAACCATAATTCAAAAAGACACATGCACCCCAATGTTCATTGCAGCACTGTTTACAAAAGCCAGGACATGAAAGCAACCTAAATGTCCATCAACAGAGGAATGGATAAATAAGATGTGGTACATATATACAATGGAATATTACTCAGCCATAAATAGGAACAAAATTGGGTCATTTGTGTAGAGACATGGGTGGACCTAGAGACTGTCATACGGAGTAAAGTAAGTCAGAAAGAGAAAAATAAATATCATGTGTTAATGCATATATGTGGAATCTGAAAAAGCTGGTATAGATGATCTTATTTATAAAGCAGAAATAGTGACACAGACGTACAGAACAAATGTATGGATACCAAGGGGGAAGGGAGTGGGTGGGATGAATTGGGAGATTGGGAGTGACATATATACACTATTGATGCTATGTATAAAATAGGTAACTAATGAGAACCTACTGTATAGAACAGGGAACTCTACTCAGTGCTCTAAGCAGAGACCTAAATGAGAAGTAAATCCAAAAAAGAGGGGATATATGTATATGTATAGCTGATTCCCTTTGCTGTACAGTATAAACTAACACAATATTGTAAAGCAACTAGACTCCAATAAAAAAAAAAAGAAGCTATTCGTTATTAGAAAAGTCTACTTGCGTTTTAGCTTTAGTTTTTTCTTATAATAGTAATTAGTTTATTAAAACATTCCTTTTACACAATGGATCTTGGGCTCTATTTCACTTTCATTCAGAATTCAAGATTTTTTTCTCTAAGTAATAACCCAAAACATGGCAAATCACTGATGCCATTGTTTACCACCCAATCCATCATCTTTCTCAGATCCTAGGTTTAGTGGCAATAATGCCAACAGTTAGGTTTTGGGTTACTTCATTATTCCTTAGTAGATCAGAAAAGTAAGAACTCTGATGTATCTTTACTGAAATAAACCAAGAACTGCAGTTAGGTGTTGTCCATGATAAAATTGCCAATGCACACATAAAAAAAGATTAGGAAATAATTTCAAATATGAGACATCATATGCATTAAATACGCTAGAACTTTTTGCTACCTCAGTTATCAGCAATATTTAAAGCAATGTAACTTAAAGGTATGGAAACACATAAAGAATAGTGAGCTTAATTTGTAGATATAACCTTGTATATGCTAAAAACAAAAACAAAACCAAAAACACAAAAAGAAAACCCCAAACCAAAAACCTCTTCACTAAAAATTCAAGTAAATAGTAAACAGCTGCATCCTCAAAATCTACACATTTATTCTTATTTTGTTTAAGAAAATAAATGTGATTATACTGCTTACATTTCTTTTGTTCAAACTTTTCCCAGTATGTAATTTCAATTTTTTAGCTAGCAGGTGCTAGACTGGTGTGAATGGCTAGTGCATGGGGGCTTGTTTGTTTGTATCATGCAAAGAGTATACTGAGGCAGTAATGAACAATGTTATATATGTGGGGAAAAAACGCTTTAAAGCAATGTTCCTGCAAACAAAAACAAGAATAACATTTCGCACATCTCCCCCAAATGCAACCATTGTAGGGGCAAGTTAGCATCTAGTTCCTTTCCTTAGGAAGTGAAAAATCCATGCTCTTTGAGTAATAATGGAAGTTGCCTTGCAGTCGCTGTTGGAACTTACTACTCACATGCCTGTCTCACTCTACTAGGACAGCTAGGACACTCTAGCAATAAGCCACTCAGTAGAACATTTGTCACTGAAAATAAAACATGTGTGAAATTACCAGAAAGGGCATGATAGATGTTTCTTAAGCTGAAAATGTGAAATATTTTTGTAACTGGACAATCCATTGAACACAGAGCCATTTATATAATCAAAAGTTTTAAAGTCTAGTCAAGAAGGATTATTATATAATATACCATTGTAAATAACTTTAAAAATAGTAAATTTTGTATTACTGCAACAATCTATATAAGTGTGGCTGATTTTAATACTCGGCAAATTTACTTGATACCTTCCAGAAAAAAGCACTGTGACTTGCCTACCCATAATAACATCATTTATATAAAGATGAATGATGCAATACCATGGGTGTTTTGCTAAATCTACAGATTGGTTTCTTTTTTTTATTTTTTTATACAGCAGGTTCTTATTAGTTATATATTTTATACATATTGGTGTATATATGTCAATCCCAATCTCTCAATTCATCCCACCACCCTCCCCTGCCACTATCCCCCCTTGCTGTCCATACATTTATTCTCTTAATCTGTGTCTCTGTTTCTGCCTTGCAAACCGCTTCATCTATACCATTTTTCTAGATACCACATACATGCGTTAATATATGATATTTGTTTTTCTCTTTCTGACTTACTTCACTCTGTATGACAGTCTCTAGGTCCATCCACATCTCTACAAATGATCCAATTTCATTCCTTTTTATGGCTGAGTAATATTACCATTGCATATAAGTACCACATTTTCTTTATCCTTTTGTCTGTCAATGGGCGTTTAGGTTGCTTCCATGACCTGGCTATTGTAAATAGTGCTGCAATGAACACTGAGGTGCATGTGTCTTTTTGAATTATGGTTTTCTCTGGGTATATGCCCAGTAGTGGGATTGCTGGGTCATATGGTAATTCTATAGACTGCTTTCTTGATTAGAAAGAATTTTTCTTCAAGCCATCAAAACTGTGAAAATTTTGTGACTAAATTCTGTCTCTTTTCATCTAATAAAGTGCTCATAAAAGAAAACATGAACTGACTACATGAATTATTTACATCTTCCTGCCCTTTACCAAAAGTATTTGATAAAAATTATTGTTAATAAATATTCTAGTTCCCTAAGCTTGTTCTAGTTCCCTAGTTCTCATGATGCATTTTTTTTCATGTTGACTTTCGCACGATTCTATTTTCACTCATCCAAACTCACAAAAACTCTATGAGATAGATCCTTCCATCACCCCTATTTTACAGATGAGGAAACTGAGGCATGCCTCAAGTCAGACAGTCAGCAAATAAAATAATTCAAGTCCAGGCAGCCTAATACAAACTAGGCTTTTAACCACTATGCTTTACAGTCAATTGAATAAATAATATAATACTTATAAATATATCTTACTACATCAAAACAAATAACTTGCATGAAAAAATTTTAAATGACAAAAACCCTGGTGACACAGCTTGAAAATAATTAATTCAACACATACCTTTAGAAATAAGAATGTATAATATAAATAAGTATAATAAAACAGTATTAAATATCAGATACTCTAGAAATCCCCACTGCTACAATGTAAGTAGATCCTGGTTACATAATAACCAACATACTTTTTGATGAAGAGCCTCCAAGGAAGTTGGACATGGAAGAAAGGAAGGATTAGTGAGTTGAAAGTAGGTGGAGATAATGAGGGTTAACTTGATGGCAAATGTAGGTAACAGCACCTGGAACTCATGATGTAGCCTTGTGTATCTAAGAAGCTAAACTCCAGACTTCTGCACTAACCCAGGAGAATCAATGAAGGGAAATGAAATCAGTAAAAGATAAGTTTAAAAGAAAATATTTCAATTAAGGCAAGCATACTAGGATGTTTCTACAATAGCTTGGTGGAAAACCACCGATGACGATGATTCTTTGACAAACATTTATGGAGTACCTACAAAGTACAGGACATTTCCCAGGTACTTGAAAAACTATGGTGAAAAAGAAAAACAGATTAAAATCTCTGATTTCATGGAGTTTACATTCTACTACTATAAAATACTAATGATAATAATATACTTCCACTATTCAATCACAGACCTTACATCCAGTTGGGTCTGGAATTCAAATCAAACTTCCTATATGTCCGGTGAAAACCAAAGCTACAAATTAGAAGTAAGTGGTCTCTGGTTTGTTTTGCTTCCTACACATGACAGAATAATCCAGTCCAGTAGATAAGCATTGTCAATTTAGATACTCTGATTTCCCACAGATTAAGTTCAGCCAAATATAAACTTACAAGAAAACAATTCAACAAATACATGAAGAATGATACAACATATGTAAAGACAGAATCAAGAAGCAACAGGTTTAGACAACCAAAGGCATCTGAGTATTGGATTATCAGATGAAGAATAAAATGATGTGCTTAAAATGTTCACTTAGGGGCTTCCCTGGTGGCGCAGTGGTTGAGAGTCCGCCTGCCGATGCAGGGGACACGGGTTCGTGCCCCGGTCTGGGAAGATCCCACATGCCGCAGAGCGGCTGGGCCCGTGAGCCATGGCCACGGAGCCTGTGAGTCCGGAGCCTGTGCTCCGTAACGGGAGAGGCCACAACAGTGAGAGGCCCGTGTACCGCAAAAAAAAAAAAAAAAAAAAAAAATGTTCACTTAAGTAAAAGGCAGAATAAAACTTAGTTACAAACAAAAAAAAAACGATCAAAGATGTTCATGAAGATTTTTTAAATAATTGAATAGAATTTTGAGAAATGAAAATAACTGAAATTTAAAACTCATTGAATGGATAGATAGAAAATTAGACACAGGTGGTTGAAAGAAGTCATTAATTGGAAAAGACATCTAAAGAAACTAGCTAGATCAGTCCACAAGGAGACAAGGAGATGGAAAATATGAAAGAGTGGGTAAGTGTCATGGAGGCTAGAATGAGATGGTCCAACAAATGCCTAGTCAAAATTTTAGGAGAGAACAGGAAAAAAAAATGAGGTAGCCACTATTCTAAAATTTAGTGGTTGAGAATTTTTCTGAATTTGAAAAATACAGACCCATAGATGCAACAAGTGAAATATATACAATCAGAATAAATGAAAAGAAAATATCACTTAATACTCTGTAATAAAACTGTAGAAAAACAAAGGCACAGAGAAATCTTAAAAGCAGCCAGATAGAAGCCGTTAACCAATGACAATTAGTTTGACAACAAACTTATAAATAGTAGTCGATGGAGAGATGAAAGAAGAAATTAGTGAATATGTGAGTAAATCTTCCAAAACTTTGTTTAATGAAAATAATGTCCATTATTTGGACTTAAAAACTCAGACAGAGCTAAATCCAAAAACAATGACATGTAAAACAAGATACTCAGGAATTCTAAGATTATTTTATAAATCAAAATTTGTCAATTTTAAACTCTTTTACCATATGTAGACTTGTTAAGTCATCAAAGGTAACCCATAAAGAACAGAAATAATGTCCAAACCAATAAAGAGAAAAGAATGACTTGAGAAAACTAAAAATTAATACAAAAAAATTAAAAAGAAAAAAATACATATAAAATGTGGTACAAATAGAAAGCATGAATAAAATGACACACTTAAGTTTAATCACAACAAATATAAGTGGACTAATAAGCTTTTAAGTTAAAAAAAATCAACAAATTAAATTTTTAAGAAAATCTAGCTATATCTAGTTTATAACAGATATATATAAATAATGACAAAAAAAGGATAATAAAGATCCTTTATTTAAAGGATAATGAAGACAGAGAATTTATAAAATGTGTCGACACACTAAGCCAGATTTCAGAGATTTAGTACTGTGCAAAATTATGATGAAAGCATTTGGTTTTAGATGGAGGGGAAAATGTTAGTTTTTAAATATGGACTCCAAAAATAACAATTTCTCCTTCTGAATGAGTGGTTTTGTCTAGCTTCAGGTTTATGAGGTATATTTTAGAACAGACTGCAATATTTACCTGGGGATTGACTCTGTGTTTCTATGAAAAATACAATTTGATTATTGAAATATGATCTTTATTTTCTAAACGTGCTTTACAACTGACAAGTGGGATCATTAAAATTGTTGGGTTTGTTCTAATTAATGTGTGGGTGGTTGGCAGGAATTAGAGGTTACTTAATATCATGTAGTGGTTAGCAATTCAAAACCTGTGCAGTTTGAAGATTGCACTATTGGGGAAAATAATCAAGAAGAATAAATTTAAAGCCACTAGGTTTTCTAAAAGAGTCAACATCACACACAAAGTTTCTAAACCCTGAACATGTATTTTAAGCTCTTTGTACAATATTTTGTTCACTGAAATAACAAAAGGACTAAAAACATTGTAGATGTTTGAAAAATATATACATGGTGTGTATGAACATGTTTTTCAAAAATTTGAAGAAAACCTTAGAAAGGAAATTGTTAAGATGTCAACAGTAAAGAGTGAATGCTGATCTAATCTTGTAAAATAAAATGCCATTTAACAAGTTGAGTATAGACTTAGATAAAGCTGAAATCTTTACAATTTTCACTAAATCTCCATTCTTTAAATTGACTTCTTGAGCTCAACACATTTCACAAGGATAAAAACACGCATAATTTAGGTGCAAACTAAAACTGCATGTTGTGATGTCCACTAAACCCATATTTGTATCAACAGGAAATAGTTTATAAAGAGTAATTTAAGATAATTATTGTGGTAGCTTTTATACAAATTTATAAAGGAAGTAAATTTTCCAATATGATATGGAAATACATAGGAAAACTAAACCCTAATTTTGGCATAAATCTCGATGTTAAGTGGACTTCTAATTGCAGAAGAAGGAGATGCATAGCAAAGAATTTTCAGCCTTGCAGTTATTCTGCTTTGTGTGTGATGGTCGTCACTGCCAGAGGGATTATTCTTCAATACATTTCATTGTATATATATTTGTAATGAAATGAAATGTATCAGAAGCCTGAAAACTTTTGTAAAATCATCTATTCACATCCTTGAATTACGTTCATAACGGATATAGAAAAATGCCAGTATATCTATCATTCATTCTTACTGGGTCATTCATCTTACAAAGTATTTTTCATTTATTAACTCAATGAACATTGCTTACATCCCTACTACTCCTAAAGTTCACATGTGGTTCTCAACCTTACACATGTATTTAGCAAGACCTGATCTTCATCATGGGGAGACTGTCGTCTGTTAATGAATGGTTCACCTGGAAGAATGCTATGACAGGGGGAAAAACTCCAATGTTTCAGTACATGCATTTATCAGCAATAGAAAGCATAATGGTTCAGAATGAAAAGAAATAATAGCAATTCAACTTGGTTAGCAACTGGTTTTTACTTGACATTTTGTATGTATTTGCTGACAGTTTTCTCACTAAATCTTTCTCTGCACTAGCCCTCACACCCCATTGGTTCATAAGTTCTTTTCACTGCGTAATTTTGAGTAGGGAAAAAAGAAAAGAAAAAAACTTCTCAGACAGGCAAACAGAGTTAAAAATACTGAAGTTAACAAAGGGGGTTAAGAAAGACGGGACTGGGAGTGCAAGAAAGGGGAAAGGGTGACGTGAGAGAAATAAATGCATGACTGAGAATAAAAGCAGTGTAGAGAAGGGAAAACCATATAGAAAATGCACTTTCAACATCTTCCTAGTTTCATTATTATACTAAATGTAAAATCAAGATTTCCAGGTTCATCTCTTTTAACTAGAAATGTGCTCTACTCTTCGTTCCATTTCTAAGCCGCTATAGGTATTAAACAGCAATTTACATGTGATTTGCATTTTTTTTGTACTCGTGGTTTTGGTAAGTCTTCCAAACCTAATGACTGTTCCTTTGGCCAGCAACATAAATGCTATAATCACACAATTATTGTGCTGGGAACAGTTTAATTCAGCATTTTGTTCTCAACCACAGAACAATTACTCAACAATTTCGGTTAACCAGACTAGCTAGCTGCCTGGAGAGAAAGAGGAATATTCACAAGATCTATTGTCTTACATAAAGGCAGCTACTAGATCAGCTGGAACTTTCTAGTATTGCTCTGCTCAGGGCTACTTTTCAGGATCTTTCACATATCTGGCCTAATGAAAATGACAAACTGCAGATTTCCCTTTATGGACTTATTTGTTCATTTCTTTTAATTACACATTTGCATGTTTTTTAAAGAATGTGAGATTTTGTGTGTCTGGAAATATAGCCCTATAGATAAATGTACCTTAAAAGACATTTAATATAATGATAGTTAATACAAAGAATTGCAAAATCAAAAGTATAAGTTCAAAAGGCTACCCTGTAGGCTTAAAGTGATGGTGAAGGCTTCTGAACTGTGGGTGATCTCATCTATCATTTAAATTACATAACTTCTTAACAGTGCAACTGGCTTAATGTCAAACTTCATTCTATATTTTTAATTTTTAAAATAAAACTGGAGGTGATTCGCATAATCATGGCTGTTAAATTCTCTTTGATTACTTTTTCATATTAATTTTAATTTATCAGAACCAAAAAGTAGGGGGCTTAAGCATATCACTGTAAAAATATTTAGAAATACAGAATCAAATAATTTATGCACCTGTGTAAATATGTGTGTATGTTGAAACTGTCATCTCCCTTGACTATTTCTCATAATCACAGACAACTATTAGACCAGCCCTGTATCATAAGTCAGTCTTGAAAGCTACTGAGAAACAAAGTAGTTGATGGTGAACTGGGCCAGTGAGTAGTAGTCAAGGGTAGCAGTCGATGAAAATAACTGGAAGAGGTCTCTTTTTCTCTTAGTGTTCTTTTTTCTAGTCTCTTTTTTGTTTTCTTCTGTATTTTTTTTTATTCTCTCATTTTTACTTTAAAAAGTGGACAAGGAAGAGGATAGAGAAATTATAACTTCATGGTTAGAAACACTCTAACTTATGGTAAAAATACTCTGAATATCAGAAAAGAGCTCAAATAAAGATAACTCCTTTTTCAAGAAGTGAAGACAAAAGTAGATTTGAGAATTCTGGCAACTTTTAAATTTTTAATTGTGTCTGTCTATATATTTGGTTGAGCAAATAAGAATAATGTAGTGAAATATGTTGACAAGGGATTCTGTATGTCTAGATCACTCACTCCCTGAATTATGTTAGTCTAGAAGAAGAACCTTAAGTGTATGGGTTTCAAATATTTTTTTCAAGCCAGAAAAATCTTTTTGTTTCCCAGATGAACTCAATGGAGAACCCTAGTGATGAAACTCAGGCTTTCTCACACCCACCAGGCCTTCTTTCCCTCAATACCATGATCCAACCCCAGGTACCCACTGTAGGAACTCTGTGGACCCCATGAGATCCTGTCTCCACAATTTGAAAACCACTGATTTGACGCTTCTTCTGATTTAACACTCTTCCTGTCATTAGATTAATACCAAAATCTAATGATATAGATGACACAGTATACAATATTATGTCTAATTAACAGAAACGTGCTCAATCATTATGGCGTCATAGACTGTAACTTGTAATAATACACAGGCCTATTCCAACTTATAGTGTTTATATCTTCTAAATAAAATTAAGCACATTATCTTCTGTACAACAGTCACAGAATTAATTTTCCTTTAGGCATGAAATTCATTTACAATGTAGTATAAGTCTCTGGTATAATTTCTAATTCTTTAATCCAGGTATTGAAGTGAGCTATAATTAGAGAGCAAACATTTGTAGAACAGAGTATAGTCTATAAAAAGAGAATGCCAAAATAGTATCAGGTTCTTCTGAATGAAAATAACTCAACTTAGTGCAAAATCTATGCTGAAAAGTGAGCCAGATATTAAATTCAGAATGAAAAAAAATTGGCTATATCCTTGCCACTTCCTGGTTAATTTGGCCAAGGGCCAATTTTCCGATATTATGACCATCCTGTAGCCCCAGTAAGTGTTTTATTTATTTATTTTTGTATTGCATAAAAATATCAGCTTAAGAAGGGAAAATGTGAAATGGATGACATATTTTAGAACAGCTTTTCCCAGAATACAAAAATATTCCCCAACTCAAAACTGAAACAAATAGTAGAACTACCAAGCGATGCCAATTGGCGACTCTCTAATGCCATTCAAACTTCGCAAATACTGGGCTCTCAAACTGATTTTAATTATTCAAAAGAAAACTAGGAAATGGTTCAAATATCAATTGCTTTCACAGATATACAAATTCTCTTTTAAGAGAAGCATATGACATATCTTTTCTTTATCCTGTAACATTGCAGTAATTACCTGCTCAGTTGGTTTTTTGAGTAGGGCAGTGGCAAAAAGGGGAGTTTCCCTTCTGTAGTCCTCAAGATTGCAATTTATTTTTTTATTGTTACAGAGTAGAAAAGTGAAAAGAGCTGTATTTACTGTTGAAAACTGGAGGAGACAATAACACTGAGTAAAACAGTTCACCATGTCCAGGTGCTTTTCCATTCGAACTAATTCCAGGGAAATTTAAAAAGTCCTTTCTATGGACAGGCAGCCTTTAAAAAAAGGGGGCCTCTAGTATGAGTTTAGCGTCCAGTTACACATGAACCATTGTAAATTCAATTCGTTACTGAAGATTTACTTTACTCTTTGGTACCGGGTATGTGCAAAGATGAGTGTGTTCAGCTTCGATGAGACAGCATTATGACATTTTAATGTTTTCATATATATTATAAATAGGCACTAGTCATAGTAATGCCAGTTAACCTCAAAAAAGTGTCTAGCTAGGCCTCCATGTGTGGTCTTAAGGAACAACAGTGGTTTTATCCAAGGCAGAATTCTGTGAACCTAAGGCAAAATAATTTATGATCAAAATTATTGGGGCTTCTGAAATGCATGCTGATGTCCAACAACGTTTGGAAGTATGTGTGTGCATGTGCATACATATATATACACATAACATATTATATATATATATATATATATATATATATATATCACACTTAGCATAGAAATGTATTACACTTTGTGTAAGAAAGACATGACAGCATTACTTTTAAAAAGCACTTTTTCAGATGAACTGATTCTAAAAGAAAACAATGTGTTCATTGATTTAACCCAACTAAACTTTTGACAAGGAATTCTTAGAATTTTAAATATATCTAAACTCAAATAATAAATTTCAGAATGCATATTCAGAGTGTTTTTCAACATGACTCATTCATTCACAGAAGCCATGGGTCCTGTGGCTGGCTTATGGCAGCACTCTAAATTAGTAGCCATACAATAGAGAGCTTATACGATTGCAATGGTCCATATCCAGTAAAACTGCCTCAACACCCAGAAAAATGGCTCAGTCTCTAATAATTCAGAAAGAACCACTTACAGCTGCATACCACATATGACCATCTTTACAATGGCTAAAATGAAGCACTGGGGACTATTTCCTCTGAATCAGTGTTATTTGGGTAGCACTGGTTCACACTTTTTTCATCTTAAGAAAAAAGTTTTGTTTTGTGTTACAATCAGTCTGCCACTGATCACCTTTTACATATTAGCCTCTGCCCTAGAATACTCTAGACAATAGTATTGTTCCATCTGTGCTTTCCATTAAATCCTGATAATCCTTCAAGAACAGCTGGACCTTCAGGTCCCACACACACAAACTTTTTCTGTAGATCCGTTTGGCCACAATTATGCTGAGGCTGTACTTACATCTTGCTTGCAAATGCCTTTTGTATGGTCCTTTGGGGCTGTGAAGTAGAATGCCCTGACATCACTAATTCAACAATACAATAATATAGTTCTCATCTCAATTATAATATGATATTTAGTCACCTCTAATACTGAGCTGCACTTAGAAAATTATTTTTTAGACATATGACAACATTAATGACAAGCTTCCAACTATACTGTGCCATTAAATAATCAGGAAGTAACAGCCCCAGTTAATCAAATGGTCTTGATATACTCTCAGTATTGGAAACACTGCAAATCTTACATTTTACATACGCAGTTTGTATGAACAGCTTAGTAACTTGCTCTTCTACTGTAAAATAATTCCATCAGATTCATACGGCTACATAATAATAATAAAAAAATTTAATGGCATAATGGGAGTGGCTATAAAATTACAGGAATGGTCTAACCAGTTTATGTAACTAGTGGATTCTTATGCCTCACATTCTATACCTCTGTCTCCCCTTATTCATTTTCCAGTAGGCTAGCACGTTTTCAGAGATCCTCTGCTAAATACTCCTAAGTAACTGCCATCAACGGGTCTCACATTTTCCATTTTTGTGTGAATATCTCCATCACTAACTAGAAAAGCACATCTCAAAATACCCACAATCATGCAAATAATATTGTATATATTAACTACACTGCAAAATCTATGGGACAGGGACTGTAAACAAGAAATCGTATTTCTTGTTTACGATTTTTATCTTTACTACACAGGAAGAAGGACTCTCTGAAATAGTAGGTGTGCAATAAATGTTTGTTGAATAATTAAATGGATGAGTTCAGTTGACCATGGAACAACACCCATTTGATTTTTTTTCAATAAATTTTTTTTTCAATAAATACTACAGTACAATACAATCGACGGTTTGTTGAATCCAAAGATGTGAAAAGGCAGATACACATGGTTGACTATGGGACTTGAGCTTCAGTGGATTTTGGGTTTTACAGTAGGTCCTGGACCCAATCCCCTGGGGATACAGGGGACGACTGCATACCCTCTTTCTTTAAAGATCAGAAAATCTTGTACAACTTCCCCCAGCTTTCGCAATATTTCATAAGCATCTCTTTCAGAAAATTGTTATCTGACAGAAATCCCTAAACTGTGGTATAAGCTCATTTTCTTTTTGTTTTCCTTTCCATGTAAACTGAAACAGCTCTTTCTTATATTTGATGTTTGTTATTAAGTCAATATCAATATTTTTTTCCAGGCCAGTTAGATCTAATTTCTTTAACCTTTCCGAATATATAAGTATTCTTTGCTTTCTCCTCTGCAACCAGATTGGCTACCGTGTTCTCCTACAGGTTTTAAATTTATACAGAGGAGTTTGTGATCCAGATATCCAAGTGGTATATTCTTAATTAGGGTGTACTGCTATACATGTTTTTAAAACCAAGTTTTAGAGAACTTGGCAGACTTGATGGTTATCTGCTGCCCAGCTTGTTATCTTCAATGGCTCAGGGATGCTTCTGCTGTTCTCATTCATAGTCTAGCATTCAAACGTTTCTTGTTCACTTTTCCCTTGAACATGCACTGCCATACTACTTTCATTTTTATTGACCATACTTCTCCAATTTACCTAAGTCACTCTGCATTCTATTTCAGTCTATGGAGTTCTGACCACCTCACGTCCTCTATTTCTATGCTTATACTGTCAGATAAAAACTAATGCATTTTCCATCATGTCACTCAGGTTGTAAGTCTTCATCCTGAGGCCCAATAATCATATACATCATATACATCATCTCATATACTGTTTGAGTTTTTTCATGATAAGAAGATGAGCAGAGTATGGAAAGGAAACAGGCACTGCTGAAGAGAGACATAGAGGACAGAAAAACATGAGATGAGAATGAGGAATAAAGGATTTGGAAGTATAACTTAGAGACAGGAAAATAAATAATCCCTTATACTGGGAGATATGTTCAGTTAAAAAAGATACACTTAAGGTACAGTGTTAGCACTGAAGTTACCTAAAGGAAATGCTTTTTGATATTCACATACATGGATACAATTTCATTTTGGATATTGTTTATTTCTCAAGGACCTCAAATTCAACATGGATAAAACTGAGCTTAGACACTTTCCTCACAAAATCTGCTTCTAACTCATGTAATCACTATCTCAAATTGGGTCACTTCATTGATTACTTTCACTAACTCCTATTCATCACTGAACATTCAGCTCAGGCTTCACTTCCTCTAGGAAAACTTCCTTGGCCCCTGAATCTTTATTCATGTCCCTGTCCCTTCCTGGTTTGGGGGAGGAGGCATATCTGCACTATTTCATTCATCAGACTGAATTATAATTTTATACTGCAGATTATAAAATAAGTTCATCTTTGGCTAACATATTTGCTAGAACCAGACTTAACTGACAGTCAAGTTCTATCCCTCAATTTTCCATCTGATACATATGAAAAATAGTCATTTATTCACTCAGTTGTGCATTCAAGGATTTATTTTGTTGCCTCATATGCCAGACAATGATATTATATAAAAATGGTCTAATCAATTGCCAAGTTGATAAATATTTATTGAATAAATCCCCTACTATTTATTCCTACCTATTTCCAATTGTAATTTAGATTGTCTAATCTCTTTCTCCCGCTTTTCATGGGCTTTAAAACTGGTTTCCACTCAGCCAGCAGGTGTGCCTAAAATGCCATTCTCTTCATCTTAAAACTACTCAATAGTTCTCCACCCTAGAGTACAAAGGACTAATTCCTCAACCTGTAGAGTGGCCTTGACCTATCTCCATCCCACCTCATCTCCTGCCTGCCCCATTTTGTGCTTTACTACCATCTGAAGACTCAGAGCTCCCTGCATATAGCAGGTTCCCAATACCTCTATGGCCTTCTCATTTTAGTCACTCTGCCTGAACTGTCCCTCTCCCCACTTAAAGACTCACTCACACTCATCTTTTAGCATTCAGCTCAGGCTGACTTCCTCCAGTAAGCCCTCCTTCACCACTAAATCCCAATTCTTGTCTCCCCCATGCCACTACCCTGCCCCTTCTCAGACGGGTGTGCGGGAAAGAGCACACTTTCACACTGTTACACTCACCACACCGAATTACAATTACTCATTCTCTTCTCTGTTTATCAGCTGGTCTGAGAACCTTGAGAACAGAGTTCAGAGTACAGCAGAATCCGTGGAGGGTTGGTAAAGGGTTTCAAGCATGGCAGAGACTTTTCTAGGGAGACCAAATCGAGAGCAATGAGAAGGAATTTGAAGAGGCAGCTAGGCCAGAGACAAGGAGGGTATTGAAATGACCATGAGAGGGAATATGGGCGTGAAACAAGGCAGTGGAAATGGGAACAGAAAAATTCCTAAACTCTGTGTCACACTATCACATGCTATTATTTTCTGTCTTATCCAGATTGTCACAATTCTAGCCTCCAAAAGTAATATAGAAAATATAATTTTCTTTTATTGAAACCTCAGTTGGTTTTAGTCAAGGCTATACTAATTCTAATACTAGTAAAGAGTAGTCTTTGTCTATTGTCTTATGTATACAATTAGAACAATTTATTCTTTGAATATTTGGTAGAATGGACCTGTAAAATTATCTGGGCTTAGTATTTCTTTGTGGGAAGATTTAAAACTACTAAGTCAATTTATTTAATCATTAATAGACCATTCAGGCTTTCTATTTCTAATTGAAGTTTCTATAAATTCTATTTTTTTCTAAGACTGTGTCCTCTTTTAAATTTTTAAATAGAACTATTAACAAAAGGTATTCATAGTGTTTTATTATTATATTTTTAATCTCTTCTATAGCTCAATTTTATCTTTATGATTATTTTTAGTATCTATTTTTGTCCTTTTTTTTTCCTCCTCAGCTTTGAGGTACAAGTGACAAACCCGTAAGTTAGTTAAAGTGTACAACATGATGATTTGGATTCTCCCCCCACCCCGCAATGAGCTAATAAATACATCCATTGCCTCACATATTTACTCCCCCCCTCTTTTTTTTTGTTTTGGTGAGAACATTTAAGGTCTACTCTCTTAGCAAATTTCAATTGTACAATACAGTGTATCAACTATATCACCACATTATATATTAGATCCTTAGGTATTATTTGTCTTTTTTTTTAATTAATGGTAAATCTTACTAAAGATTTATCTGTTTTACAAGTCTGTTCAAATAAAAGCCCTTTTGACCCTATTGAGCCTCTGTATTATATATATGTTTTTTACTTTATTAATTCCTCTGGTATTTATTGTCCCTTCCTTCAAATATTTTTTTTGCACTTAGTCTATTATCATTTTCCTAACATTTTTTTAAAAATATTTATTTATTTATTTATTTATTTATTTATTTTTGGCTGTGTTTCTGTGTCTTCGTTTCTGTGCGAGGGCTTTCTCTAGTTGCAGCAAGTGAGGGCCACTCTTCATTGCAGTGCACGGGCCTCTCACTATCGCGGTCTCACTTATTGCGGAGCACAGGCTCCGGAGGCGCAGGCTCAGTAGTTGTGGCTCACGGGCCTAGTTGCTCCGCGGCATGTGGGATCTTCCCAGACCAGGGCTCGAACCCGTGTCCCCTGCATTGGCAGGCAGATTCTCAACCACTGCGCCACCACGGAAGCCCCATTTTCCTAACATCTTAAGTGGAAAGTAACTTACTATTTTTCTTTCTTCACTGATATGTACGTCCTTGATATTAAACAAAAGGTACTATTTTAGCTCTATGCCAAAATTTTAGAAGTTAGTCATTACCAATAAGCACTAAGAATTCTTAAGTTCCTTTTTACAAATTCCTCACACCCAAGAATTCTTCCTCTGCCTACAGATTTAAAAGATTGTTTATGGTGGGATGAATTGGGAGATTGGGATTGACGTATATACACTACTAATATGTATAAAACAGATAACTAATAAGAACCTGCTATAAAATAAATAAATAAATAAAATAAAAATAAAAGATTGTTTACACTTTCTAAATATTTTGGGTTTTATTTGTATTTATAATATTTGTTATTGATTTCTAACTTAATTACATTATTGTCAGTAAATACTGTATGATACCCCATTCTATAATAATTGTTGAAACGATTTAAGACCTAGTATATACCCAGTTAAAAATTATATTGTAGGGCTTCCCTGGTGGCACAGTGGTTGAGAGTCCGCCTGCCGATGCAGGGAACACGGGTTCGTGCCCTGGTCCGGGAAGATCCAACATGCCGCGGAGCGGCTGGGCCCGTGAGCCATGGCCGCTGAGCCTGCGCATCCGGAGCCTGTGCTCCGCAGCGGGAGAAGCCACAACAGTGAGAGGCCCGCGTACCACAAAAAAAAAAAAAAAAAAAAAAAAAAAAAAAAAAAAAAAATTATATTGTATACGTGTGTTTGGGAAGAATATTAATCCTCTAATTATTAGAGGCAGGGTTCCAAAAGATCCTATTAGAACATGATTTTCATTTTTTCCCAAATATTCAATATCTTTAGTAGTTTTGTATTTACTTAACCTCCCAAATAGTTGAGGGCATGTTAACTAAAGTCCTCCACAATGCTAGTTTATATCATAATTTCTCCCTGTAGTCCTACCAGCTTTGCTTCATATAATCTGAGAATATCTTTCAAGATTCATTCAAGTTTAGAATGGTAATATCTTCTTGGTGAATTAAACCTTTTATCATTATGCAGCAACTCTCTTTATCCTTAATAATGTTTTTGGGCTTAAAGTCTATTTTTCAGATACTAATATAGGTCCTTAGCTTTCTTTAGATTTTTATTTGCCTGTTACATCTTTTTTTACATGTTGACCATCAAACATTTTATTGATATTGCCATTTTGAATTTCCACTAGCAATTGAGGAAAGTTCTCCACATACTTTTCTACCTGTGGTATTGTCAGTTATTTTAATTTTAGCCACTCTTGTGTGCGTACAGGTTTCTGTGATTTTATTTTGCATCTCTCTAATGATTAATGATGTGCATATTTTCATATGTTTATTTGCCATCCTTTTATCTTCTTTGGGTAAGAGTCTGTTCAATTATTTGGCCATTTTTATTGAGTTACTCCTTTTTATGGTTTTATCTAAAGAGATCTTTTTATAGTCTGAGTACAAGTTATCTCTCAGATGTGCTTGCAAATATTTTCTGTCAGTCCGTGGCTTGCTTTTTCATTGCCTTTATAGTATTTAAAAATCAACAATAGGTGTTAGCATTGGTGAAGCCCAATTTATTATATTTTTCCCCTTTTTCTTCTTTTTGGGGGTTGCTATATAATAATCTTGGCCTAACCAAAGGTAAGTAGAATAATTCTGTTTTCTAGACCCTATTGAGCCTCTGTATTATATATGTTTTTTAGTTTATTAATTCCTAAAAAATTAGGAATTTTTAGTGATATGGATTTATCACTTATGTCTGCAGATGTATTTTGAGTTAATTTTTGCATATGGTGTGAGAGAATAGTTGATATCCATTTGTTTGCATATAGATATACAATTGTCCCCACATTATTTGTTAAAAAGGTGGGTTTTTTTCCCATTGAACCGCCTGGGTACTTTTATCAAAACTTGATTGAAGATACATTTGTGTGTATATATTTCAGGACTCTCTATTCTGTTCAAGTGATGTCTACATCTGCCATTATGCCAAATCGCACTGTATTTACAGAGCATAGCTTGAAAGTAAGCCAAAATCAGGAAGTGTAAATCCTCCAACTTTGTTCAACTTTTTCAAGAATGCCTTGAATGTCAATAAAAAATTAGAATAAGCTTATCAATTATGACAAAAGAACCCTTGGATTTTTATTCAGATGACATTGAATCTACTGATAGATTTATGAAGAAATAACATCTTAAAATACTGAGTCTTCCAATCCATGAAAGTGGCATCTCTATCCATTTCTTTAGGTATTTCTAAAATTCACTCACTCAGCAGGTTTGGTAATTTACATCAAACAGGTCTTGCATACTTTTTGTCAAATTTGTTTCCAGGTACTTCATTTTTTCATGAAATTTTAAATGCTTTTTACACGTTTCAATTTTTGATTGTTTGCTTCTAGAATTTTGTGTGTTGACACTATATCCTGTGTCCTTACTAAACTCACAAGTCTCTTTTTAATAGATTTTTTTTAGGATTTTCCACATAGATGATCATGTTATTTGTGAATAAATACAGTTTTATTTCTTCCTTTCTAATCTGCATGCCTTTTATTTATTTTTGCTGACTTACTGCAGTAGAGGATTGGACCTTCTATAAAATGATGAACAAAAATTTTAAGAGTGGTCAACTTTACAGGAAAATGTTCAATTTTTCAACATTAAATATGAGGGTACTTATGTTCTTTGTAGAAATTCTTTATCCAACTGAGAAAATTTCCTTCTATTCCTAATTTGCTGAGATGATTTTATCATGAATAGGTGTTAAATTTGTCAAATGCTCTTTCTGCACCTATTAAGATGATTATTCTACTGATAATTTAAATAGATAATTATTTTATTAATCTGGTAAATTAAATTAATTTATTTTGGATGATAAACCAACCTTACATTCAGAGTAAAAACACTTCTTAATCATAATGTATTATCCTTTTCATATTTTGCTAGATTCAGTTTGCTAAAATTACAAGGGATTTCACATTTACATTTGCGAAGGATACTGACCTATAGATTTCTTTCCTTGACATATTTTCATTTGGTTTTGGGAAATATTCATTATTCTTCTATTGTGTGAAAGAAATTGTGTAGAATTAGCATTATTTTTATTCCTTAAATATTTGGTACAATTCATCAGTGAAGCCATCTGGGCCTGGGAATTTTCTTTGTAGGAAGATTTTTAACTGAAAATTCAAATTCTTTAATAGTGTAGAGGTATTCAGGGTTTGTGGTTATTCTTGAGTGAACTTTGGTAGTTGGTCTTTGAAGGACCATGTCTTTTACCTCTAAGCTGTCAAATTTATGAGCATAGAATTTTTCATTATAGCTCCTTGTTGTTATTTTACAGTCTGTAGAATCTGCAGTAATTTTTCTCATTCCTGTTTCTCATTTGTGTTTACTTTTTTCCCCCAGCAGTTTAGCTAGAGGTTAATCAATTCTGTTATATCTCAAAGAATCAACCTTTAAATTCACTTTTTCCTCTCTTGTTTTTCTATTTTACATTACAATGATTGCCACTCATTATTTTTCCTTTCCTCCGCATAATTTGGGTTTAATTTTCTCCTGCTCTTCTATTTCTAGTTTTTTAAGGGGAAATTTAGGTAATTGATTTTTAACCTTTCTACTTTCCTAATATAAACATTTAATGCTATACATTTCCCTCTAAGCACTGCTTTAGCTATGTGTCACAAATTTGGAATGTATGATGATTTCATTTTCCTTCAGTTCAAAAAATTTTCTCATTTTTTTGGTCACTTCTTTGACCAATAGGTTATGTAGAAATGTGTTATTTAGTTTCCAAATAACTTGAAATTTTATAGATATTATTTGCTTACTGATTTCTAATTTAATTCTACTGTGATCAGAGAACATATTTCAATTATTTCAATCCTTTTATATTTATTGAGACTTTTCATGGTTCAGAATATGATATGCTTTTTAAATTTTCTATCTGGAATTTAAAAAAATATTTTGCTCTTGTTGAGTGGAGTGTTCTGTAAATATCAATTAGGTCAGGTTGGTGAATAGTGTTTTTGTTCAATTACTGAGAGGTAGAGAGTTACTGAAATAGCCAACTAAAATTTTTGATTTGTATTCTTTTTTCCTTTAAATATAAACATTTTATTTCACAGAATTTGAAGTTCTGTCTTTAAGTGCACAAGCATTTAGGATTTTAATATCTTCTTGATGAACTGACCACTTTATCACTGTGAAATGAATATCATTATTCCTGATATCTTTGCTCTGAAATCTACTTTATATGAGTATAGCCATTCTGTTCTTTTTCTTTTTGATTAGTGTTGACTTGCTATATCTTTTCTTAACTCTTTGCCTTAACCTGTCTGTTCTTTATATTTAAAGTGATTTCCTACAGACAGCATGTAGGTGTGTCTTTTATTTTCAAGACAAATATAATATAACAATCTCTGATTTTAATTAGTTTTTTTAGATTATTTATATTTACTGTGATTAATGACATGATTGAGAATAAATCTACAATCTTGCTCTCTGTTTTCTATTTATCTCATTTGTACTTTGTTCCCTTTTTATTTCTTCTTCCCTTCTCTTGGATTATTTTTTATGATTCCATTTTAATCTCCATTATTGCCTTATTAGGTATTACTTTTTGTTTGGTTTTGTTTTAGTGGCTGCTCCATGATTTACAGTATACCTTTTACATTTATCACAGTCTGCTTCAAATAATGTTATGCCACCTCATGTATAGCATAAGAAGAACCTTTCAACAATTCAGTTCCTCTGTATGGAATGTAATTTTTATCTCTGGCTGCTTTTTTGAGGTTTCCTTTTCATCACTGCTTTTCAGCAATTTGATCATGTTTACTCTGCTTGGAGTTCATTGAGGTTCTTAGATATATGGGTTGATAGCTTACAATACATTTTTGAAAAATTTTGCACATTACTTCTTCAAATACTTTATACTTCCCCTTATTCCATGCCTCAGCTCATTGGTACTCTATTTTTAATTTTTTTCTCTCTGTTTTATTTCTGAATAGTTTCTATTGCTATGTCTTCAAATGCACTAATCTTATCTTCTGCAGTTTCTAATTCCTTCAGCCTATTTTTGTCTCAAATACTGTAGTCTTCATCTCTAAAAGTACAATCTTTAACTTTTTTTATATTTTCCATTCATTTTCTCATCATGCTCTTGAACATATGGCGTATATTTGTAATAGCTGTTTCAATATCTTTTGTCTATTAATTCTAACATCTGTACCACTTTGAGTTTGGTTTTCATTGATTGATTTTCCTCCTGATTATATGTTATATTTTATTGCTTCTTTACATGCATGCTAAATTTGGATTGGATGACAAATATTCTGAATTTTTTATTTTCTGGTAATCTCATTAAATATTTTTTGGGTTTATTCTGGGATGCAGTTTACTAAGTTTGAAACAATTTGATCCTTTCAAGTCTTACTTTAAACCTTTTTTACGGTCACGTTTAGAATAGCTGTCAGCCTAAAATTAATTTGGTTCCACTACTAAGGTAATATCCTTCTTGAAGTCTCAACCCAATGCTGCATGTGTTAGGAGTCTCTCCATTCTGGCAGGTAAAAATACAAAATATACTAGCCACATGTAAGAACTGGGGATTACCATTTCTGATGGATCTTTTTCAAAGGTTCCTTACCTGGCTTCAGTAGTTTACGTACATTTGCACTAATCACTATTCAGCAAAGACCTGACAGAAAAACCCTCTGCAGCTTTCCAGAGACTAAGTCAGTCTGTGTCTTTCATTTTCTCCCCTATGCCAAGCTATCCTCCCCAGTGCTCTGTCCTGTGAATATATCTATTTATCTGCCTTGGTATTCCTAAAACCCACTTTCTGTCTCTTCAACCCAGAAAGATTGTCAGGTTCTGCCTGGGTGCCCTCTCTCTGCAGGCAGAAAGCTGAGACACTCATGGGGCTCTCCTCATTCAGTGCCTTGCTCTCAAGGAACACTGAACTGCCACTGTGCAATGTCTGAATACTTTTCTGTTTCATATACTTTGTCTGGTTTTCTCGATGTTTGAGGTGTCATGCTTAATCTGGCCCCTGCAAGGAAAATCCAGAAGCTGTCCATTTATCAAATTTTTAATTCTGATTATCATAGTTTTCATTTCTATTGCATTTTTTCAAACATTTCTGTTAATTCCTGAGCATTTTTGATGTTTGTTCTTTCTTATGATTGCAGTATTTATTTCCCTAAGCATTTCATGCATATTTATTTTATATGGTCTATGTGATATTTCCAATATCTGAAGGCCTTGGAGTGGTAGGCCTAAACACTTCAGTATTCTTTCTGGATTGCTGCTTTGTGTGTTCTGCAATTTTTAATTTGCGTATGTGTTTCTTTAATCTCACTCTGTGGGAATCTTGGGGAACTAAATTAGGAAAGTAACTAAATTACTTTCCTCCAGAGAGTGTTTGTTTATTTGAGTGTTAGGTTTTCAGGGGCACAACTGAACTTGAACGCCCGAGGCCCTGTGGTAGAGTTTATTTTAAAAATGGTCGATGCCCTATTTTACAGGATTCCCGCAGAATTTTACTTTTCATATGACTGACGTCAGGCTTGGCCATCTGACTTGCTTTGGCCTATAAAACATGAGAGGAAATGATGGGTACAACTCTGAGCAAAACTTTAAGAGCCCTTGTATTTTTCTGCTTTAACTTTTCCTCTTTGTTATTAAACTATCATGTCCCAAATCAGAGATGCTCCTTAAGTCTTGATTTTGGATGGAAGAGAATATGGAGCAAAGCTGTTGCTGACACACAATGAACAGAATCATGAGTGAAGTTTATATCTTTAAAGTTTGGGCTTTTTTTTTCTTTTGGTTATAATAGCAAAAGTTCACCTAAGCTTAATGAGGGAGTCTCAGGTTAAGCTCCACAACCTCCTGGGTGAGCCAAAGTTTATTTTCTGATCCTAACGTTGGTATTGGTATTTGGCCCCAGAGGAAGCCCAGTTTTTGTGATAGTTTATAGTGCAGTCTTCTATGTTCTGAACTCACCTTAAATATTTTTTTCTTATATCAATTTCTTGAGATTTCTCCTTTAATTCCCCTAAGTACAGAAATAAATTAAAAAGTATTTTTATCCAGAAACGGGTTCTTTTGTGCATCAAGAGCCTTTGAGCACTTGTTCCTTCAAATAGCCACAGGTAAAAGCCCCACAATTTGGGGTGAGTGGATGGAGGGGAGCAACAGTTGAGCATACTCTCCTGGTCACAAGCACTCCAAAAAAACTCTTTTCCCTTTGGTGGCGGCAACTGTAATTTTAAATGTCAAAACATGGAAGAGAGGGTAAAAAAAATAATCAGACCTTTTTCCTTTCTGAAGTAGAGAATGGGTTAACGGTTTCTATAAACATGTAGAGAAGAATCAAGGTGACAAAAATTACTCAAGCTAATAAAAAAGCATGAAACTAGATTACCCAGAAGACAACCCAAATGAGTTCTTCCTCAGTCCCCTGTGGCTACTTATGTATCTTTAAATGTTTTTATCAGGTTGATAGCTAATAAACGTTTCAAAACCCTCAAATAGAAACACATTACATATATCCCAGCCTTATAACTTTTTATGGAGAATTTAATGGTTTAAAAATTAAAATGTACTATTTTCATTGAACTATTTTCATTATTTTATCTTTAATTTCATTCTATACAAATATATATATATATATTTTTATTATTTATTGATTGATTTATTTTTTTTTGTGGTACGCGGGCCTCTCACTGTTGTGGCCTCTCCCGTTGCGGAGCACAGGCTCCAGACGCTCATGCCCAGCGGCCATGGCCCACAGGCCCAGCCGCTCCGCGGCACGTAGGATCCTCCCAGACCGGGGCATGAACCCGCGTCCGCTGCATCGGCAGGCGGACCCTCAACCACTGCGCCACCAGGGAAGCCCATATACAAATATATTTTTAAATTACCTCAAGGTGGCCTATTTAGACCTTTCAGTTACAGTTCTAAAACACTGCAAGTATACTTTTATTTTATTTCGATCAAACTTTCCAACCACTCTGAAAAGAAACTGTGGTTATTCTCAGTGTGTGCCCAAACATGGATCACAGTAACCACATGTTTTATCTCACACAAACCTAGTAAAATAAAAAAAAAATCTCTTTAGCAATGACAAATACAAATTGGAATTTTAGAGTCTCTTGAAAACTTTTTAAAAATAAAAAGCATCCTTTTCTTGAGTTGCAGCTAATTTGTTTTTATTAACATTGTTTATACCCTTCTCCAAACTCTTTTTCTCTTTCCATCATGAACAGAGCAATGGATAACTCATATATTAAAGAATTAAACCAACAAGTGAATTGTCAGTCTTTATAAACATAATATTAAATTCAAATACAGTCTCTATTTCCCAACTTGGGTAAGTACTTAGAACTAGCAATTAATTATTAGTTCCTTCAACCATGAGTACCTGATTTTCTCATCAGCCAACCACATTATCACATAATTATTTAAAATATAAACAAGACATTTAATAGAGGTATTACTCCAGTGAAAAAATTTTTAGGCCTCTGGCAAGGGAGGATGTGTATGGACATGCAACCCCCTTCTCACCATCCTGGAAATTGGTACTGACTCTCTCCAACCATTACTACAGCTCATGTGGAACTCCTGGTAGGTAGAAAATGAAAGATTTTCACATTCTTTTCCATTCCTCTTCTAACTCGATGCGCTGTCTGTCAGATATCCCCTCCCCACCCCAAAATACAGTAAATTATACCAATCTCTGAAAATGCTGGAACTTGGCAGTTGGCATTTCATAGACTAAAATGAACACTATCCATGGGTATCCTAGTAGCAAATCACTAAATAACAAAAATATAGAAAATATTGAGGAGAAAAAAAATGAAGAAAGATTTACCTAATGGAATACAAAGCTGAAAAAAGCATAACCCAAGCCTCTTGCTTTTGCCTATGGTTGAAATAGATTCATATGATCTAATTTTCTCTTTTACATATATGCCTCAACCAGATTTTATTAAGTACCTGTATATTCAGGATTCCTGTGTTTGATGCCTATTTTACAATATAAATAATGTAAAAGATTAAGGAGACTCACGTAGCTAAGGTGAAGATCAGATGGTTGAATCTTAAAAGTTATCTTTTTAAGATAAAAACTTAAGTTAGATGAAGTTTATGCCTGAGTATATATTCATTTCTAGGTCTCAAAAGATTCCGCCCCAAATTTACCACCTAAAAAAAGTCAAATCCATGTCAATTCATACACATCGAAGTTGGGTTATTTAATTGAGTGGTACTAGTGACTAATTATATTTGGATCTGAACCAAATGAAGCTATTTGTTCATTAAAACTAGAGGACCATATTTTACTTTGACTGAAACAACACTTAAAACTCCTCCTGATATCAAGGGGAATCCTGAATAGAGTTCAAGGACAGTCTTTGGCCCTGGCCGTAGTCCTAAGTCTCTTGAAATGATAAGAAAAAACACGAGAAAGGATCTTACACAAATAGTAGAATTCCAGATTCTATCATTTAGACATTCATAAATTAAATACCACCAGTGAGTTAAACTTATTCTGAAGGAAAATGAACCAAAAAGAGAGTAAGTGTGTGTGTACCTGTGTATGTATATACATGTATGTCTGTTTGTGTATAGAGTAATCAAATTGGTAAAGTGACCATATAGTTTAAATGTAAAACAATTTGCTCATCTTTTCTAACCTAACAGAGAAGGCCACAACAAGTGCAAGCTTTGAGAATTTCTCACAGAACCCAAAGACCTTCTTATTATAATTTGTAATTGTCCACGGGTAGCTGCACATTCATTTGAATTCCTAAAAGACTGAATCTTGTAAAGAGAACAAGATGGACCCATATTAAAACTTTTAATGACTTTAGTAAAAAAAGGTGGAACTTTGCAGCCAGCTGGCTCCATACCGAAAGCCAGGCTGCACAGCTTGAACTTAAAGCTATCTTAACATAATGAATAAGTGCCAATAATTAGCATATGTAGTGTGAACAGGTTTGCTGGCACAAGCAAGTGAAAAACTCCAAGGTAAAGTTATTATTAGGGAGTAATTAGCTCTGTGAAGTAAATGAGTGAAACAATAGCTGCCAGCACTGACAATATGGCTAACATCTGACTATGTGGAAGATAACATTGTAAAGTATTGCTCCCTGAGCTAGAATCTGTTAATAACCATATGTTAGTGTAATTAATGCAGAGTCTTTCTGACCTGTTGTCACATCAGAACAATACTTTCTTGGAAACATTCAAACAGGCAGTCCCACACTCTGGGTAAGAAATAATTGTGAAAGTTGCTTACAAACAACTCTTAACATCTTTATTTTTTTTTAAGAAAAGAAATAATCAGTGAGTGAAAAAGCTGAAGAACAGGATGAGATGAGATAAGACTGTTTCCTGTCTGACATCCCAGACACTAAAAATTCAACTACAGCAGAACTGGATCCTTCAAGGTGACTGAATTTAGCACAGAGTCGGACAGATTAAATTAGGGGACAGACAAAGTAATTTTTCATATGAAATATTTCAGCTATATACCAAACGCTTCCCCCTAAGTTTCATGGGAAACACACACACATCATGATATAGTTTGAGAAATATTTCAAACCAATTTTAAGTTCCAATATGATTAAGCACATTTTGCCCCTAAATCTAAACCCCTCAGGAATGAGGACCGCATCACATTCATCTTTTTATTGCCTGTGAGTGTTAACATACTATCTTCAGTAAATACTGGTTCAACATAAAAGATACTTTTGGATTTTCAGTGATTTTGGCAATACAACTAAAAATAGATTGGGGAAATGGGAGAAGACTCATACAATGTGATTTCTAAGAGGCAGTCTCCGATCGCACTGTAACAGATACAGTAGGCAGAACTACGTGGCTCTTTCCATTAAACAACTATTACTCTGTCTCTTTCCACTTCTTAGTTTCCTCTTCTACTTGCTTCACTATCCTCCTTCTCCTTTTTAATATTTTGTATCTGTATAAAGTTTTACTAGTTTTAAAATGTTTTCATGTAAAATATTTCACAATAATTTTCTGTGCCTACAAGTTCACGAACCTTTCTTTTAGTTCGCTAATCTTTCTATCAATGGTGATAAGATTGAAGGCCATATTTTACTTAACTTGAATTTAATACTGAAAGAGTGGAAAAATTGTCATATTCCAATGACAGTTACAATTTTTAGTGCCAGCTATGCAGAATAAATTCTTCTCCCTTATTTTTCCAATCATGTATAAATGTTTTCCTAAGAATTTACAAGGCCATTCTCATCAAGCCATGGCCTTCAGTTATTAAAAGTACCAAGATCAGTTGAAGATTCTTTTCTACTCGTTTGTATGATTCTACAATAACAATGTGAGGGCAGTTTATAATGCCACCTGGCAAGCTTGTTACCACCAGCAAGACATATTACTACAACTCACAGAAATCTCAGGTCCACATTCCCCTGTGATAGTAATGAAATAAAATAATTGGTGATACTACATATTTATCTTTGGGGTATATACATACATATACACACATATACACATACATGCACACATATGTATTTTACTTCTTGTCAAAGAAGGAAAATGAAAGCATTCATAGCATTTCCTAGTTATACATACCTGTAAAGTATTGTTAATGATATACATCTCACTACGGAAATTCAGTTAAGCATACATGTTTGAATTTTTTTCATCCAATATTATCTCAAAATTGTATTAAGAGTATAAAAGACATGTTACTTAAACATTTCTGATTTTTGGCCAAATATAAGTTACTTTGAATATCCTACCTATTCCAACTAAACTTCTCAAATACAGCTTATGAGGTAAAACACTCATAAACTCATCAATAGGCATTTCATAAACTATAAGATAAAGTGTGGTCATATTCATCAATTCCTGCAGAAAAGTTCGGTAACTTTCAAATCCAAGCTGTACTAAATCTTGATAAGAGAAAGGCTGAGATTTAATGAAAGCTTGTTTGTAACTTTTCCATCCTTTTTAAAGGAGTAGATTTCTTTAGCAATGTCTAATACTTCACAGAATAAAATGGCCAAGTAAAAGAGCGCTGAACGTTTGAGATCTCACACATTCATCTTGTCACTAAACATCTGTTTAAGGCCTGTGTGATCTACCTGTCAGCACCAGTGATCCATAAAGTGTTTGAACTGCCTGTCACAAACCTCTGAGCTGGTTTGATCAGAGGCTTTGTGCACACTAATCACACCCTTTATCTTTCTAATGTTAGAGTGGGAAACACACATACACACACACACACACACACACACACACACAGAGCAACGCTGTCTTCTCAACCTGACTGTAATTAATCTTTGTAAGGGGGAACCTGCCTGGTTTGAAAAGCAAAGATCTGATGGGCTGCTGCTCTTTTTGTATAAAGGCCTTATTTTCCTACCAGGCATCTTTATACTTGGGTGGTTCCCTTTACAAACCACCTTAACTGTGGCTCAGTGACAGTGAAACAACCTTCAAGATCACCTTATAAATGAACCTGTCGGTAACTTTACGTAAGAAAAGAAACCAATAAAAGGGAGTTCTACAGGAGCTCCTTTAAATGATTCTCTCTTTTTAACTGCATGCAGGAAGAAAGGAGCCAGAATGTGAACCGGTCCCCTTTTCATGTTCCTTGTAAGCTTCTCTCTCCACTAATAATCCCACTGCTACTTTTCTCCTGCTCAGTTGCACACAAATGTACCAAGAGCTGCAGGAGTTCCTAGAGAGGGAACATTTAACATCTTTTTTTTTTTTAACTGTTTAAAGTAATGCTTTATGCATCTTGCCTCTTACCACTATTTGCTTTTTATCGCTTTAAGTGAGATTAATGCCATGGTTGAAATAACTCGGAATGGCACTGATATTCAAAATGTAATGGACCATTTCCAAGGGACATAATCCCCTGTGTAACAGTTTAAAAACAATTTGGAATATAGTAAACAAAAGGCGGAGAGGGAAAAAAAAACCTATATGAGTCAGCCATAAAAGTAGATAAAACAGTATAAATTATGGTCATGTGATGATCTTTCCCAATTACTGGCTCTGGTATGAAATATTATGTTTAGTATTTATATACACTATTGAAACTAAAGACCAAATGTTATTAGGATGCACATAAATCCCACAAATAATATATTTAGTCAATTGCTGGATAAGTACTACCTAGTTATGCAGATAAATTCTTACAGGATTGGGTAGCATGGACTAAAAAATGAAAGCATGTCTAATGCCTGGCCACATGTAGTTTACAAAATAACTCCTAGTACTAATAAAAAATCAGAAAGTCTCTACTACAGAGGAACAAAATGTATTGCACTTTATGATAAGTGAAGAAAATTAAATTATATAATGACAAATTATTCTGAATATTTTTAGTATTGAAGAAAAGTACATTTATTCAAAATAGGGCTAAACTTTTAAGTTAAAACACATGAGGTCAATATAAAAAAGTTCAAATAAATAGTATTTAAAAATTTCTTGCTGAAAATTCTCTGTTTAAAATCCTAAAAACATTAAAAATTGGGAGATTTTAGATTTAATAGAGTGTTACATTAGCATTTTAGCAATATCACTTTTTAGGTGGGTGTTATGGTACTTCAGCCCTAATCCAATGTAATTATTAATATATTTGAAATTGTTGCAGAATGGGATAGAGGATATACCTATCAATATATGTATCTAGATGTATATATCTCTCTATATATCTATATAATCCACAACTGATATGGTTACAAATCACACTTCAGACTATATATCTATGCTTAAAATACATGTATTTTAAGATATTTTAACTTAGCTCATGGCCTTAAAAAATTCTCTATGCTGTCCAAAGTGGCCAGTAATAGAAATTAGATTTCCTTTATGTGCAATTATGAAATAAAGAGTTAAATATTAACCTGTGTAGGGTTATAGGACCAACCAGCTTTAAGTTTTATTCCATTGAAACTATTGCCTTAGCCACCAGTTTGAACCTTGTCTTTAGTCCTAATGAAAAAGCCTATTCATTGTCTTGGCATCCACGTTTCATTGATAGGTTTATTTTGCTTCTAGGCTTGTGTTTTAGGTCACTCAATCTTTAGCAGGCACTAGATATCAAGAGAGGCTGAGGGACTTCCTTGGTGGTCCAGTGGCTAAGACTCCACACTCCCAATGCCGGGGGCCCGGGTTTGATCCCTGGTCAGGGCACTAGATCCCTCATGCAGCAACTGAGAGTTCACATGCTGCAACTAAAGACCCCGCACATGGCAATGAAGATCCCGAGTGCCACAACTAAGACCCAGTGCAGCCAAATAAATAAATAAATATTTTAAAAACTAAAATAAAAAAAAAGAGAGGCCAAGCATAGGACTAAACTTGTAAGATGACTTCTAAACACCAAAGCAAACTGCAGAAATTCCTGTCTGTTGATCTCCTTAGTCCTGGCCACCCTGAATAAATTAGTCTAGGTTTCAGGAGTGTGAGTCAGACTAAATGTGCAAGGCTTTAGCTTGGCTTCAGGGAGGACTCAGTGTCACAAAACTTTGAATCCTGTATAGGCCAGGGCCTTCTACACTAGGCATAAGAGTAGAATAAACAGAGAGCAATGACTACGTGCAACAATTTAACTTTTTTTTAAGTCTCATAATCTGTACGATCATTTCATTTTTTTTAGTTTGAATTTTAGCTTTGGACTTTTTTTTTTTTTTTTTTTTTTTTTTGCGGTATGCGGGCCTCTCACTGCTGTGGCCTCTCCCGTTGTGGAGCACAGGCTCCAGACGCGCAGGCTCAGCGGCCATGGCTCACGGGCCCAGCTGCTCCGTGGCATGTGGGATCCTCCAGGACCGGGGCATGAACCCGTGTCCCCTGCATCGGCAGGCGGACTCTTAACCACTGCGCCACCAGGGAAGCCCCTGGACTTTTTTTTAAACCTAAAAGTAAAATAATTAAACATTTATTTATTCATTTTAAGGTTACATTTTTCTTTTAGGGACTTTTAAAAACACAATGATGCTAGTATTTTAAAATAGGCACCTACTTCATTGTTCCTAAGAAATTGACTAAAAAATTAATTTGCACATATACAGATTTTAAAAACCAATTTGAGAATGTTGCTGATTATAAAGATTTGATTAAAGCATTACTGAGTTTTAGAGATAGATTTTTAAAAATCTATACCAGCCTTTTATAGACGAGGAAGCTGAGGTCTTTTAATTCTTTTTAATGGATGTCTTTATCAAGCAATTAATATTCTTTTAAGAGAATTAAATATATGTTGTGAAAACACAAAGACGCTATTGGATTCCCCTTTCAATGAGAGATAATAAAAAAAATCACTCAAATAAGTGTAACACAAGGTAGAAAGGAGTAGGAGAACAAAAGAGGAATAGAATGGTAAATGATACAGGAGTTCAGAAGAATTTTTTTTTTTCTAGGAAGATTAGGGGACTACTTATGGATAAGAGGATGTGTGAATTTGGTCTTGGTGTATGTGATTGTTCTCGGCATGGTAAGAAGGCATAGAGAATACTATTACAGGAAAAGGAATCCACATGAGCAAAAACACAGAAACCAGAGAGTGTTAAAGTGTGACGAATAGTTAAGTTAGCTGGATCATCAAGTTCATAAAAGGAAATAAGTGAAAATAAAGTTAGACAAGTAAGCTAGCACCATACGGTACAGGGTCTTGAATGACAGGCTAGTAACAAACCACTTAATCTTGTGGATAGTTGGGAGCTGTCAAAGACTTTTGAGCAAGGGATGGGCATCAGGAGAGTTTTTCTTCAAGAAGACTGATCTGACATAAGTGCAGAAAGACAATTGGAGGGTGAAAGGTAGCGATTGCAGAGATGAGTGGAATGAGAACTTGAATCTAAGGCAGGAAAGGGGAAACAAGAAAAGATTTAAGGGTATCATGAAGGCAAATCAATACACTCACATTATTATACAAAGCAGAGTGTGAAGAGGAAGACGTCAAAAATAAATTCAAAGTTTTGAAGTTAAGTGATTAGAAGACTGGAATTCATATCATTAGCTATTTCTAGACCACAAATTTTAAAGACTAGAACTTCTTCATATAATCTCCATGACTGATGTTTCAGTGACGGAGTGTTAATACATGGGTTGTCCATCATATACATCACATTCCATTTCAACATATACCATCATCATGGAAATCATTTCATAGAGCCAGAAGCCTGTCTGCATTGACTAAGACTAAGAATCATTTCCTTGCTAAGTCCAGAACTATTTCCCAAAGAGTATGAGGTTAGGAATTTAAAAAATAGGTTCAGAACTCCTACTGGAAGCCCAATTACAGAAGAATCCTCTAGTGCATCCAGATTCTTCAGGTTTTACAAAAAAGAAAATGAAAGATGTATTCAAATGGCAGTATTCTTATGGTTCAGAAGTACTAATAAGTACCCTAATAAAGATCAAAATCTTAAGAAAGCAACTTTAATTCTATTCCCATGAAAGTAAATATAGACAGTCTAGGAGTTAGGGAATAAGGAAATCATTCCTACATCACTAATTTAAACAGGACTCCTAACGTAATGATACTGGTTTACAAGTTGTGGAATGTAAGTGTCTGTGTTTCTGTGCATGTTTGTGACCTATATAAGGAAAATAACTAAATCGTATGGGGAATACTAAATCCCCATAGTATCAATATAATCATAGCAATATTTTAGATGTAAGATTGACATGGGAAATTGGATGAGTTTTGGAAATTTTATTACAGCAAAATATTAATTATATTGTTATTATTACTAATGAATTTTAAATTGAACTTCTGAGTAGTCCAGTATTTCAACAGTCTGAAGTGAAGAAAGGATGGAAAGTTTTAGGTCTTTCTCCTGTAATTTTGGTAATATACCTACTTTTCTGAAAAGTATTAATTTCTATGGTATTTTTGATGGACAAAGTGACTTGCTCAAAAAATATCTGGTTTTATTACAGGATAAGAAGTTACACATTCTCTCTCTCTCTCTCTCTCTGTCTCTCTCTGTCTCTCTCTGTGTCTCTCACATACACACACTCATACATGGAGCAAAAAGAAAAAAAAGAGTCCTTTATTGGCTTAGACAGTTTCTTATATGTGGTATAGAATTTTGCCTGAGATATTTTCAGTGCATCATATGCTATTAAAAACATTATTTTCAATATAGATCCACCACTTCAGGGAGTCCTTAAAATTAAAAATGTACAAAGTGTGTAGTTCTATCTTCTTTTAAGTATAAATGTACTATTCTCAGAACAAAAACAAAAGAGGTACTTTATTTTCAAAGAAAGCCTATTTCTATTTTGCCTTTTTGTTGTGTTTACTTTAAAACTGCGACATATCATCATGTGTCACTTTAAGAAAATTCTGTTCCTTGATAAAGACTTATACCTCCCAAATAGAAAATAAACTAATAAGAGAATGCATATCACACAATACGGTTAGATAGTCTTCATACAATTTTAACTTAGCACCATCAATTAACAAACACTTCTTGTGTCTTGTTTTTGGTATGCTATTTGTCAAACTTTAAAATATAGGCAACAAAGTGTATGTGTGTGTCTATACAAAGAAAACAATTGTGCATTTGAATATGTATGTATAACAAATCAACAAAGTTGGCACATATCTGTTGTAGATCTTTGAGGCAAAAATGTATTGTTTTACTAATAAATTTGAGATTAAAAGCATATTTCTGTATCCTCTGATGTATTATATATATTTCTGTGTATACATGCATTTTATGAAAATATATGCTGATCAACTTGATACAGCCTATCATAAGATGGAATATTAGCTATAGGTCAACAAAACTAAACAGACAAATGTTAATAGGAACCTGAAGTAATTGCAATCGAAGAGCAGACCTAGAAGGCTTTAAAATATTATATTGATAAGTAATTGTCCTAACACAATATGACAAATCCTGGTTCTTACTTCAAAATGAAATAAAACAAATCACTTCACTGGAAATTCTATTTCTTCATCATCATCATCAACATCATCTTCACCATATAGACACTAATAATATTTTCTTTTTAACTACCATTTATCAAGCACCTTTGTTAGCTGGGCACTAACTAACTTGGTACTTTAATTTACTTATAATAATTATTAAAAAACTGAAACAAAGACATATCACTTGTATTTTAGACATGAGGAGAGGGAGTGAATTGCTCAGGTCACACCACTAGTGACAAGCAAAGCGGTCACTTAAACTTTGTTCTATCTGACTAATGAGTCCTTGCTATTTTCCCCACACCTCTCCTATGATATAACCATGTCAGAACAATGCCAATACACCAGGCACCACTGTTAATAAAAACTTAGTCAATCACAATCATTTATTTAAAAATCTGACTGATTTCATCAAGTATATTGGCATCATATTAGACACAGCCCAAAGTGATACATAATTCTCCTTCCAGACAGTCAGGAGTCTAGTGTATGATGATAAGAATACAGAAAAAAATATGTAAAACTGGTATTTTAAAATTTCTTAATCATGAAGGCAATCTGTACCGACTTCATCAGCTGAACAAACATGGATTAGGTACAAATGACCCTTAGGCAACGTCCACATGCTCAGCAGTCGAGCTGTAAGAGACGTCTACTGATTGTAACCTCAGGACAAACCAAGCAGCCAGAGTCCACCTGGAGGAAACATATGATTACAATAACCATCATTAATTACGAACTTGTACACATGAATTTACAGATGAATAAACTGGAACTTGAAAAGATTAAACAGCTTTCTAAGTTTATGCAGCTACTAAGTGACGGAGCTAAGATTTAAACAAAGTCCTCTGAAGCTAACTGCAGAGTGCTACCATCTATATCACTCAGTAATAATACTGTGTCTTTACAAATTCCAGCCACACTGAAAAACAACTATGCAGTCTGACCAAAAGTTAAAATGTAAATATATCTGGAATGATAAAGCAGTTTTATGTATTGACAGTGTTCCTGGCAGTCATGTACTCATTCTTTTCAATGCTCATCATTTTCTCAAAGAAACAAGATATCTAATAGTCAAAATAATTATAGCACAATGTATGAACAATCTTAAAGCTGTACTAGGTTGAACTGTGTCCCTCAAAAAGATGTGTCCAACTCCTAACTCTTGGTACTTGTGAATGTGGCTTTATTTGGAATTAGGGTCTTTGTAGATGTTATTAAATTAAGAATCTAGAGATGAGATCATCCTGGATTCAGGCTGGGCCTTAAACCCAAACACTCGTGTTCTTATAAAAGAATGCAGAGAGATATGTGAGACACACAGGGACATAGGGGAGAAGAAGATGTGAAGGTGGAGGCAGAGACTGGAGTGATGCACCTACAAGCCAAGGAACCCCAAGGATACTGGGCAGCCAGCAGAAGCTAGGGGAGAGACGTGATACAGACTCTCCCTCAGAACCTGCAGAAGGAACCACCCGTGCCAACACCTTAATATCAGACTCTGGCCTCCAGAACTGTAAGAGAATAAATTTCTTTTGTTATAAATCACCAAGTTTGTGGGAACTTGTTATGGCAGGCCTATGACACTAACACAACAGCAGTTCTAAAATTAGTGAATGAAAATTTTACTTCCCTAAAATACAGTACTGAAGTATGTAGAATTTCTTGAAGTTGTGGATGATATAGAGAGTCTAACATTATTAATTCAGCCCTAGAGGATTTCTAGGATGTTAGCTCTATCAGTATTATCTGATCATGAAAGCTGTGGCATTATGTGGTCCTTCTCTCTAGGTTTAAAGTTCCACTAACAGCATTAGGGACACATTCTCTCTCTCTCACTCTCTCTCTCTCTCTATTTAAATTATTTGGAATGAATAGTACATATTTTGTTTTATGACTAGTACCATTCACTAACAAAATATATCGGTTGATATATTTGTTCAGCCTTATTTTATACCATAAGTTACCACTGAAGTTAGAAATACTTAAAACTAATTTTTAACAGTATGGCTTCAGCTGTATATAACTTTCTATATAAGTATGTCTGGCTTTGAGGTAATTTAATATATATAAAAATCCAAATGCAAAAAATATAGTGAGAAATGGTCTATATTCGAAAAAATTGCTTTTCAAGAGATAGTCAATGTAAGTATTCTTTAAATGCTTCACTCAAATTTTAAAGTTCATTTTTTAATCAAACATTTATTTATAAAATTCTGATCAAATATCTATGAGTATATCAGTAGGGAGAAACCTATATTAATTGTATGTGAAAAGTTAATATACAGTGGAATTTCATGGAATTATCTGCAATTGATAACTGTCTCTTTGAGAAGCATAGGGTTTTCAATTTTTTTTAAAAAAAGTAACCCATGATGGCACTGGTAAAGTACTTTTCTTGTGATTTATAACTAAGTTTGAGTCTCTTCATTTCCTACCATCTTATTAGTGACACAGGATGCAGTAAACTCTAACAAATTCAGAAAATATCTAAGATGAAATAAAACAGTTATAACTTGCACTTATATTAATATTATATTATATGATTGTTTAATAACATTTAAAAGGTCAGACAGAAATTATATTCTTACTTCTACTCTGCAGAGATCCCATTATTACTCTAAGTACCTAATTTTTATGACCAATAACAACATTAGTAGTGATCCACAACTGGCACTTGCCTCCAGCTATGCCCCGTTATTGGACACAGCTGGAGGCAAGTGCCAGTTGTGCTGAAGCAATCAACTGCTCCCATATGGTCCTTCTAAAGAATGAATTCCATATAGAAATATCAGTGGTAAGACATGCAGCTACTTAGCACAGAGTCCAATAAATGATGTTAAGTGGAAAGACTAGTCATTTCTCCAAAGAAATGCTTGGTCTCCAAGAAAAACTAACAATTAAAGAACTTTCATCCCACTATCTATCATGCAAACGTGATTATCTTTAGTGATACTTCTTATGAAATCTGAACTTAGCTTAAATATTTCCTGGTCTCCAGAGACTTGATAAACTTCCATAACTAAAAACTGATTTAAATTCTTCATGCAGCTGATTCTAGTATTTGCAAGTTTACCAAAATTTTGAATCCAAAGTTATGGAGGAACCTTAAGTTCTGTAACATTCAGAAGATATTGTGACCCACTGTGAAACTAAAATTAAATTTTGATAAATCATGTGACTTAGTGTGCTTACATACAAATTAATTAATTTGAAAATTTAGAAAGTAGGCTGATACCTGAATTCGACTTGACAAAGGACAAAGTTAATTCAGAGATGTAAATCAGTAAAAATACTGAAAGCTAGCATTCGTGATTATTAATAAAGGAAGAGAAAAAAAGATCCTTGGAATCATTAATGGTTTTGTCAGATAACTCTCTTGTCCATTGTTCTGGACAATAGGCAGACATGTTTATTATTTTATTTGTATGATAATGAACTGTGGTGTAAGGGATAACATTGGGAGATGGGGTTGTGATCAACCAAACTGGTTTGGATACCATATTAATATAAATACAACTATGTATTTTAATGAATTAAAGCTAATTACATCAATTGGAGGGAAAATCCCTAATTCTCTTGCTTTTTTCTCTCTTGCTCTGCTCCATCTGGGGGTGGGGAGGACCAAACAAGAAACAAACAAAAACCTTTCTGAGATGCCGAGTCCTTAAATTTCAAGTTCAGAGTAATGATATGAAGCAGAGGAAGGGAAGACAGATTACCACCAACAAAAACATTTGCTCCAGTGCTCTACAAATTTTAAGGCACACTCACTTTATGGTATTTGATTGTTTTATCTCAACTATCATGTGAGAGGTACTAAAATTTTGAACTTACAGATGAAGCTGAAAATCAGTGACTGTCCAAGGTCATACAACTAGAAAATAGTAAAGTCTCCAGTTTTTAAATCCTATGGTCTAGGTACAGCCCACATAGCCTTTCAAGGAAAAGACCACTGTTCTTCCTCCAGGCTGTTCTCTTATGCCCTCTCAAGTTCCCCCTTCTTTAAATATATGACCAGCACCCCCACATTCAAAGAAACGCCTCTGCACTCCTATTCTTTGTTTTCCCAAGGCTTCTGGATTTTCTATTGCTTTTTTCTTCATGTTTCTTATCCCTAATTTACTTTGGCCCTTCAAGATTTGAAATAGCTACAATTACTGTCTCAGTATACTCTTATAGTAAATGAAATTATATTATTGGCTTTTTCCCACAGGATTTTGAAAATCTTAGTAATGTGTGAGCATTGTTTCAAAGAAGGTAAAAATATCTTCATTATAGTTGAGCACAGTATCTGGGATACTTGATCCCTACCTAATTGATAGTGCTTTGGTGTCCCTTATACTTTGCATAAAGACATATATAAACACTCTAACTAGACTTTAAAAGGCCAAAAAATCCAGTTGTGCTAGTTTCATACATTATAATGAATTATAAACTATGCATTAAAATATTTAGAAAATATAATCTGTATTTCATAATTTTTAATCCATCTTCAACCTTGATTTTCTTCCTTTTGCCTCAGTTACTACCCACCAATGACAAGCATTTGTATTCTTACTTAATTACTCCTGTTTTCCTTTTAGAAAGCTATTAAATAGTGAAAAGAAAAGAGGTCTGTAGTATTTCTCACCATCATGTATATTAAGACCAGCTCAAGACTACATAAGGAGAGAATTATGGGTATGTAGGATTGTAAAAAGAGAGCCTCAATGAATGAGTCCCTATGAGCAAGACCAGATCATAACAACAGATGATATGGGTAGATATTCCACTGACATTTAGTAAAGCTTAACACAGCCAGAATGGAATAAAACATAATAGTGGTCAAGGTGGAAAGAAGGGTCAAGTAGTAATGAAATAACTGCAGCACATCCTGAGGTTATTTTCTGTTTCTCCTTTAAGTTAAAGCAGTATCATAAGGAGAAAAGGCTCATAACTATTTTCAAGTTATCTGAACAATCAATGGCACTGAGGGACGATGTCTACCTAACTTTGCACATCTTTCCTTGATGAGTTTTTCCTTTGTGATTCCAATAAGTAAATTATGATGTTTGTCCTATTGTGAATGGTTGTTACTAAGGGAAAAGGCTAAAATTGAACAAACATGTCATTAGCATTCTTAAAACATTTAAAAATGAAAGACACTTCAAATTCAAGATACTTAATTTTTTTAATGTTTATGCAAAGGAATCAATAAAGGGAACCAAGCCATAAATGTGTGCTTATGGGATAGAGATTTCAAACAGAAAAAGTATGAAAATTTTAGTATATATCACTTTTTGATACTAATCTAATAGTAGAAGTCAGTAATCAGAGGGAGTTAAAGAAAAAAGAACTGGGGTAATTATTCTGGGATAGACACATTCCTTGAGCTTTCTAGAATACTCACAGTGAAAATATATTAAAAATCAAACATTATTCCTTCATGTAGGCATTTCAGTTTCATTCTGAGGTTGTAAAACTCCTATCATAATCTTTATAACCAGAAGAAGAAATTGGACAAGCAGGTTCAATGTCTTAGGGTCCATAATTTCAGAGACTTGTCAGAATTATATGACAGAAGGTTGATCTAAATTGAACTGGGATGGTTACAAAATATAATGTTTTCAGAAACAACATTTAATCCTTTCATCTTTTCCTGTGAAAACTCAGCTAATTTTGAATTTTCTAAGTCTTCCTGTCTCCATTTTTCAGGTATTATGCCATTGCATATTAGTCTGTATCAAAAAACTCAGAAAACATCAAACTTAGGGTAAATTTGAGGATTTTTTCTCCATATTTCTGCTCTGTTTTCCCTGATCAAGTCTCAAACAGAAGAAAATCAATCAAATGATAAAAAAAAAGAAAAAGTAAAAGAAGGATGCAAAAAAATACCATTAAATAAAGATATATGGAGGAGATGGGCTAAAGGAGATTAATTCCATGTGGCTCTGAATATGGTACTAAAAAGTTTACAGAAGAGTACCCCTCTCCCATCCTAAATAAAACATAAAGTTCCGAGGATTTAGTTAGATAAAGAAGGCACAATGAAAATACTATCATATCTTAGCGTAAGAAGCCATTAATAATCCTTGCAAAGTGGGTAAAGGAATAGCTTGCATGCATTTGAGAACTTCATTAATATATTTTATAAACACTGTAATTATGATTTCCTTTAATTTAGCAATAACCAAAGAATGTCCATTGATTGGTTTCATCATTCACTTTTTCCCTACAATAGACCCTTATGTTATTTCTATGATTATGACTGTATGCAAGAAGAAAATCATCAGATACTTGAATTGTGTCATGACATGGATGAGCACAGAGATGGATGAAAACCTAATTGTTACATTACTCAAGGTGGGATTTTGTTTACATGTATTAACATTATATCTTACAGTGGCCACATAAGAGAAATAAAATATATAATGATACCATTGTGAGAAGTGAGATTCACAAGGTATCTAAACTCACCTACAACTATATGAATTATTAGCATTTTCATGCTACTGGGATACTAATTTTTTTAAGTATGTATTTACAAAATAACATCTGATGGGTACTTATTTCTGCATTGTGTTCTTTCTCCTAAATTCTCACTGAGGTGATCTGTTGTCTAGGAATGAGTCTGTGTCACAAGTAGGAGAATAACTGAGGAGAAAGCAATTGGGTAAGAGACAGCACAGAAAAGAAAAAAAAAGATATAAGGTAGTAAAAGACAAGTTAAAGAGAAGACAGTTTAAAGTAATGATGTGTTGATGGAAGTATTTGTACACATCAAGATTGTGCTTGTAACACGTTTAAGAGCAGTAGCCTTTTTTAATCACAAAAGAGACTTCACTCAATGTCTGAAGGGATAAAGATTTTAGAGAAAGATCTTCTTTCCTGTTTCCTTATATGAATGAAGCAGTTGTTACAGAACAAAAAAGAAAGAGGATTTTTTAAAACTATAGGAGACTGAAAGATAAAGCTTTCAATAAATGATAGAAGTATATCAAATACCCTAAATGGGGAGGCTGGGAACGGGCATCATTTTACAGTGGGAGAAAAAGAAAAATCAATTGCATAATGGGAAAATATTTTCCAGTGCCAAAATATTCATTCCCTAATGTAGGTTTTTAAAACATATCTAGAAATCAAAGAGGTCCTTTAAAATATTTCAGTTTTACTTTGAGAGAGCCTCAGCTACTGTTTATCAAAGGAATATTTTTCTTAGAGAAGCATTCAGACATTATTTTCATACTAGAACATCATTTTTTCCTTTCTTTAGTTTATAAACTCTGAAGATACAATGTTATAAATTTTGATCCAAAATGGATCAAGCAGAGACACTAGCTCACTGTAAAAATGATCATTTTTAAAAAATATAGAGACCATGATGAGCCAATGAAATATATGTTAAAAAAGTTTTGCATGTACGCCTTCCAAAATGATATACTGATAACTTCAGTGAATCAGAATTCGATGAACATTTTCTAATTGTTCTCTCCTACGTGATGAGTCATTTACAATTTTCATGGAACCATTCAAATATTGTTCCAAGTTTCTTTAGCAAAAGATTTAATATCTGTTTCAAATTCCAGATAAAGTAATAAATACAATTTTATGGGCTCTGCAGGACTGCTGCTCATTTTGTGTTCAGCAATGCTTCAGATCTTGGTTATTTAATATGATTAATCAGGACTAAGAGATCAGGGTCTACACCTAATTACCATATGGGTCTTAGACACAGCCCTTATCATTTCTGGACCATACTTTCTCTATCTACTGAAGAAGAAAAAGTTGGATTAAGTTATCTCTAAAGACTATTTGTCTATATTAATATTTTATTGATCAAAGAGTTCTAATTCAGGGGCTTCCCTGGTGGCACAGTGGTTGAGAGTCCGCCTGCTGATGCAGGGGACACGGGTTCGTGCCCTGGCCCGGGAAGATCCCACATGCCGCGGAGCAGCTGGGCCCGTGACCCATGGCCGCTGACCCTGCGCGTCCGGAGCCTGGGCTCCGCAACGGGAGAGGCCACAACAGTGAGAGGCCCGCGTAACGCCAAAAAAAAAAAAAAAAAAAAAAAAGAGCTCTAATTCAGTACTACTCAAGGTGTTGGCTTGTGAGGTCAGAAGCTTGTACTAGGATACAAACCACCAAATTTCTTCCTTCATCAAGAAATTCTTGCAGTGAAAAAGAATGTCAGCTGAATTGAAACGGGTTTAGCAAGCCCCTTATCTCTTCAAGGACTTGTAGCAGTTCACAGACTGGTCTGAAAGCCTTAATGTCCCAACACATTCTTCTTCCTGCTCACTCAAATAATTATCTTCAAACACACCCCCAAATTTTTACAATGATGTAAACGTTAGTAGTCTTCAGTCCTACAGCAATTGAGAAGAGTGAAATAATTTGCAGGTTTCATAAATCTACCCCTCAAGCATGCAGTTGGCTGTACCTTAAATAATCAAAAGACTATACGTTAAATTTAGTCTTCCAAGACACAGGCTCAAGGCAAGGAAGTTTGAAAAATTAACCATGGCTATGGTTATTGTGACTTTATCCCCAAACCTAAAATTGGGACACATGGCCTGACAAAAACTAGTGTATTTATGGGTTTTCAAACTGAAACAAGTTATTTAAATAGACAGAATGGTGTTAGCAAAAGGGTTAAAATCACTGAGGTATACTGCATCTCTTATTAGGGATCCAAAGAGTATAAAAGAATGAATAACTCATGTGAATAGACAGAGAAAATATTTGAAATATGAATGTCCTAGAAAATTTAGAGTAGGATATACATGCACTGTATATATAATCCTAATAACCAAGTATAAAAAATTGTCATTTTCAGAAATTCCTATTTGTGGAAATTACAGTCTAGTGAATCTGTATATTATTTCATTAGCATAGTCTCAAAATTATGTTTAAAATTAGAACATGTCCTGATTCTATTTTATTATATAATCATGTTAAGTTAGATATAACAGAACAAAGTTACTATCTATATAAGTGGATGACATTTTTATTATTCAGGTGCTTCAAGGAATCCATTTGGTCAAAAGCTAGTTGCTTATGTAAATAATGGTGGAGATCTATAGTTAGGTACCTTTAAATTTGTTTGTTTCAAACTAAAGGTAAATTTTTACCAAATGTGTGTAAATTATTTAACCATTGATTGACTTCACAAATATCGACCCCTAACTACGGTGTTTTCTCTTTCACCTCTTTGCAGCTATTTGCTTGTTGAATCATTTTTGTCTCTCTCCATACACATATACTCATATACCACATTTCTATATACATTACTTCACTTTAAATGTCTTTTAGTGCTTCTGAGTCTGACTGATGTAAGATGTTATTTTGAACATGCCAAAGCATCTAAACGACTCCAGCCTTTTCTTTTCAGCCTGCATTCCTTGATAAGTGGCAAAGCTTCCCACTTATCAGTCACTCAAAGTGACTGTAGCTGTCAGTTGTGTACAAAGCGCAATCAGTTTGGAAGCGGAGACACCAGCATTTTTCTTCTCAGCTTGAAGCAAACACGTTTTGACTGCTAGTCATTCAATTTTAAAGCATTCTCAATTAGGGTGGATGAAGATATAAAGAAAACACATCCTAAACACCTCCACCAGGCAACAGAAAAATTTTATTGTTATCTCTTGATTTACTTTAAGGCAGCCATTCCTCCTCTTTTTCTGGCTGCTTGACATGGGTGCTCATGACAACACACCCTCTATCATGAAAAGACTGAAATAATATAGTATACTAACACCCTGTGGAACCTCTGTTTGAGCCTGTTTACATGTTTTCTTGTGCTCTCTCCCTCTTGAATCACCCTGTAGTAAATCAAATAATTTACTTTAAAAATTAAAACAAAACACTCTTTTAGACTCACCTGGTTTATATGTGAACAAATTTTTATTCAATGGAAACACAAAATCCAATTCAATAATGAGAAGAAAGAGGAGAAAAGTTAGCCAGAGAAAGGAACTTTGGGGGAGAGAAAATAAAATAAAAGTAGTAAAGGAAATAACTAGTGGCTATGTCAGATGGTCAAGCAGCAGGTATGGATACAGGTACTGGCAAAGTTGTGAAAAGGAATAGAGAGAAAGAGAGTAAAAAAGGTATTCAGAATTAGATGGTAGTTACGGTAGAAGAAAAAATTTTAATACCTATTTTGGCACTAAACAGAAGAAATGAAGGGAAGATAATGATTCAAAAAATGTATGTACAGACACCTGTGTGTATATATAGATATATTAATAGAAATCTCAAATTAAATATATGGGTATGATATCAAAATTAGCTCGTTAGTTTACCTCTTTTATAGTTAAACATATGTGTATGCTATGAAAGTTCATTAGATCACTTCTTCTAATTTCCTTTTTAAGTCTAACAAAATTGTCAACATAAAATAGTTTTAAAAGATATTTATCTTTTATAAATATGGCACCCTATCTTTTTTGGCATTCATAAGTGAAGATTTGGTTATATGCAATATTTGCTTCTGTGAAACATATCTTTCCTCCATTTATAAATATTTATTTCCTCCATTTATAAAGGGCACCCTCTTACCTGGCTTACCATAGAAAGCAAAACTAAATTACTTAAAAAAAAGATCCTGCCACATTTGCTAGTTTAACAGGTTTAGCTCAGTTTGATAAGATCAATTACTTTTATTTTCTAGGGATTATCTGAATTAAATCACTCATTGCTACTCTAATAAGGAGAGAGAGGAAGAAGGCACCTTTTAGTCTACATAGTAGTCAACTGTCAGGATCTCAGAATCTCACACACACACACACACACACACACACACACACACATCATTTCTACTCGCTACAAGATTGAGAAAATGCCATAACCTATCTGAATTCTTGTGATAATCATAAGAAATGACTTCTACAATGTGTCAACCACTTAATAAGCAATGGGTTGCTTCTTCTTACTAGTATAGTACAAGGTACAAAATGATTTTACAAATCACATACAGCACTAGGGAATGTTGGTTATCTATTTTCGATGGCTCCCATAGCATCTATTTTAATCTCTTGAGAAAATTACTGTCTTACTTATTTTTACATACACTACACACTGGATAATGCACCCTCACTTCATTCATACAGTCATACACTGAGTAAATATTTCTGAGTTCTCATCATATGTCAAGAAGATTTACAGGTTCTTTGGATACAGCAGTGATCAAGACAGATAAAATCCTTGACCCCCATAGACTTGTTGCTAGGTGTGCATTTGTGGTCGCAAGGGTACAGCAAGAACCAAATAAATATAAGGGGTGAGAGTGCTGTAAGACAAGTCTGCAGGAAAAGAGCCCAGAGGCAGCTGGAGGAGGCAGGGGCACCTCCGGCTCTCAGAGACGGCCTCCCTGAGGAGGACGGCACTGGAAGAGATGGCTGGCTGAAGTGAGGCTGTGAGGTATGGGAGGAGGTGAAGAAAGCATTCCGGGCCACAAGAATGACAAGTACAAATGCTCTGATGCTAGAACATTGCCAGCATATTCTTTGCAACCATCAAGGATGGGTTTCTAGCGTGGAAGGAATGAGGGAGAAAGTTAGAGGTTGGTGCAATCAAGTATAGCCCAACAGACTAAGGTAAGAAGAGTGAATTCATTTTATTTTTTATTTTTTATTTTTTTGCGGTACGCGGGCCTCTCACTGTTGTGGCCTCTCCCATTGCGGAGCACAGGCTCCGGACGCGCACTCTCAGTGGCCATGGCTCACGGGCCTAGCCGCTCCGCAGTATGTGGGATCTTCCCGGACTGGGGCATGAACCCGTGTCCCCTGCATTGGCAGGTGGACTCTCAACTACTGCGCCACCAGGGAAGCCCAGAATTCATTTTAAATGACATGATTTTGAGCATGGTTACAGCACAATTAAATTTAAAAGATTACTCTAGCAGCTATGTGAAAAACCTAGTTAGCAGGTCAACAGAGGAAGCAGGATGACCCACTTGGTTAGGGGGCCTACAACAGCAGGCTAGGTGAGAACTGATGGTGACATAGACTAGAGTGATCATGGGAGAAGTTGCTCAACTGATAGACTTTGAGGATAAAAGCCAATTCCAATGGATTCGTTGTGAGACATAAGAGAGTGAGAGGATACAAAGACAGCTCCTAGGTATTTGGCAACAGTAACTAGGCAAGTGGTATTATATTCACAGATGGATAAATCAGGAAAGAATGAGTTTGGGGGAGATGATTAAAGGTTCTGTTTGGGAAATGTGAAATTTGAGGTGCATATTAGTTATCCATTTAAACAGGCTGAGTAGACAGCTGGGTATTAGACTCTGAGGTCCAGCTGAGAGACAGAGGCTGTTTAAGGGGATCATTTAGGAAATAAGTGGAGATAAAGAAGTCAGAGGATGGAAAATAAATGCAAGTTAGCTTTTTTAAGGACAGGAAAGAACCTACCAAATGAGACTGAGAATGGGGAAGAAAAGCAGACTGTGGTCTTTTGGAGGCCAACCAAAGAGTGTTACAGGAAAGTGGGAGTGGTCAACTTTATTGAATGCTGCTGTGAGCTCCAGTATAATAAAGACTGAGAATTAAGCACTTCTAGAATATTCACTGAAAAAGAAACAACTTCAGTTTTCCTTTTGTTTCTCCTTCAAGGTAAAACTGGGGACCATTCTGGTATCCTAAAGGTATCTTGTGCTCTATTTATCTCTCCTTTCTCGTTTTTTTAACTGTTAATCTTTCTCTTCTGAAGAAAAGAGCCAAATAAACATGCACACACAGAGTAAAAAGTCAATCAGTTTCTCGTTGCCTGTAAATTACATAAAAATTTACCAACTCTTGAGTAGAAATTAGTACTCTGGCTAGAGAGCTCTTTGAAGGAAATTTGCCATGTGCTAGGGATGTCTGGAATGTATGTCTTGACTCATGATATAATTGCTCTTTGTAGAATTAATTCATTTTATGTTAACACTGTTAATTTCACTGGCATCTAATTTTCTACCTATTTGTCAACTCTCTTCAAAGATAGGAGAGAGAAATTCTTTCTAAAGACTCTATGAGCACTTCCTGCTACCACATTTATTTACCACACTAACTGTACAAATTAAGGTGAAATAAAAGAAGTTCATTTTAGGCCAACATATTGACTTTTGACCTATATTCTCCAAACCTGTTATTGATAACTTGCTTTGTTTTGTTTCCCACTATTTGATAATTACATTCCCAGGTTTTATCTAAGCATTGATGGATTCTGCTTTGTTAGCTGGTAAGATATGAACTGTAGAGCCTCAGTGAAGAACAACGTTCAGCTTTTTCCACAGGTAACGATGTTTGGTAAAGGTGGCCAAGTCATGGGAAATGCTGCTCTCAGTCTGCTTTCTGGGCCAGTCTCGGTGATTCCATAATGACCACACTGGATTAAATGAAACCAGGGTTCACTTCAAAAATCATACTGCAAAGATTGGAGAAAGAAAAAACACAGAAACGGCACAGAAATTGGATGACAGAAAAAGGAAAACAACATGAAAGACTGAGATTCCACGTAAAAAAATGAGGAAAAGGAAATGACCTCCTTCCATGAAATGCATTGTTTATGTCTTTACTGAGGAGCCCAAGTCAGGATGAATGAATTACAGAACCAGGATTACAACTTCCAAAAACTGTTGTCAACGTCACTTCAACAGAATCATCAACTATAGCTGTTATTTCAACTAGGGTCTCAATAATGATACTAAAAAGTTTAAAATATCAAGGTCATTGTCTAAAATTATATATAAACTCATACTGTTTGACAAATTTAACAAAAAGGGGAAAACGATGGTGAAATTCTCCATATCTATGTCCCTTGTCCCCACTATTTTCCCACCAGAGAAACTAAAAAATATATTCTATGCTATACAGATCTTAGAACTGCATATTTTGGTTTTGGAGCCTCAAGCTTCACCTTCACCTTTCATCATCTTTATGAGGACTCCTTTGTTCCCAGATACTGTTTACTGTTCTGAATATTTTCTCCTATTTAAAAAGAAGGAATTTTTAAAAAATGATGTTCTGATTTACATTTCCAAGATAGACTGACCATGTGCATATATCTCAGTTCTTTCTGGAGACATCATTAAAACAATAAAAACAAATAATTTATAAACCTATGTCACATAAGATAATTAAGAATAAAAGGCATGCACAGGCAAGAAACATGACCAAAGTTTTGGAAGATGAAAAGCAATTGTAGAGTGTTAGCTGATGAAAGTGGGTGAAACAGACTAGAGTACACACTCATGGGGTTCAGTGAAAACAGGGCTTAATTTTTACTCAGAATCACCAGAAAGTCTTAGGACTTGAAATACTAGATATGAGAGAGAACAGGAGTTTAAGACCTGGGTTGAAAACAGTAGTATTATTTGAAAGTGGCTCTCATCCTCTTCCCCAGCTACATCACACCCACTTCAACAGAAACTGAATAGTCTAAGGAAACTTACGATAGCTAGCGCATGATCATTGGAATCCCAGAACAAAGACCTTTCTGTACCCATATATAGGATTCATGTTATGTATGGCCAGCTTCCTGTTCTCGCTAAAGCAGTGCCCACCTGTTGATAAGTCTCATTCATAGTCAGAGCTCCCAGTCTACTTGTTCTTATCTCATTCTTAAATCTGGATGGGTAACCAATCATTTTCTAATTCCAGTAGAACTTCAAGCTGAAAGAGTAACATCAAGATAAACAAGGAGGTGAAAATGAGAGAAAAGATAATTTAAGGAAGTGAGAATTTAATTTTTTTTGGTAACACCCTCAAACATGTATACCCTGAGATATTCAAGGAGAAATGATCCATTAAACAATAGGATAACCTGAAAAAAGAATTAGAGAAAAGAAGTTGCTCATGGAAATTAAAAAGGTAATTTCTCAAAGATCCAATTAAAAAATTTAGGAGATAAAAGTTTAGGCAATCCCCTAAAAATAAGAACCAAGAAACAGAAACAAAAAAATATGAACATTAAGAAACATAGTTACTAACCCAGAAAATACAATGTCTGCTAATAGAAGATCCAGAAAGAACTGAAAAATAAAGGATAAAATGGTCAAGAAAAAAAAGACAAGATAATTTTCCAGAGCAAAAGAACATAACTTTAGAACAAAAGATTCATGGTGCTTACAAAATAATAAATGAAAAATATCAGAATATATGCTGATATTTTTCATGTACTGTGAAACGTCACAGTAAACAGAAGATACTAAAAGCTGTCAGAAAGGAAAAATATTGGTCACACTAACAAAAACATCAGATCAACATCATATTTTTCACAGATGCGAGAAGATGATGAATCGATGGATTTGAAATATAAGGGAGATGACTTCCAACTTACAATTTTATTTGCAGCCAAATTATCAATCAAGTAGAGGGGTAAAATGGAGCATTATTATACGCACATACATTTAGAACTTTTTATCCCAGAAACTTTATATCTGATGCAGACCCCTGCCCCTCCTTTTTTTTTATAGGAAGTTCTTGATGTGATTCTGGAGCAAAACAAGGAGATAAAGCGAGGAGGACAATATAGGAAATAGTGATTCTCTCGACCCTGGAGAACCATAAAGGGCCATCCTAGAATGTCGGCAGGACTAACTAAACCAAATGAAAGCAGGAGAACAGAGGACGAGGGAGCAGGTATCAAGGGAAGTCGGATTGTGGAGATCTGGTTTATTCCTGAGAATTTACAGATAATAAGGCAAATAACATGAGGAAGAAAGACTAATGAAAAGTCAGTTGGAAAGCTCAAAGTTACACAGAAATGAAATAAGGAGCACCTTATTTAGACTATGCAGAAAAAATATATAGACATATTTTAACATAAAAATCATCTATTGATTTTCAGTTTTTAGGATTAACCAACAGGTAAAGCAAAACAGCTATGTGTGTATGTGTTTATATACACATACATATATACACACATGTATTATATATATTTAGAGTAAACACACAGATAACAGAAATTGGCAGCTGTGTGTGACAGAAGAGAGATGTCATCCTCATCCGACAGGCAAGTGTTAAGAGACACTATTTATAGTTGATTGAGAAAAGAGGTGTAAGTTAACTATTTAAAGTTTAAGAATATCTATTGGAAGAACTTAAATGACTTATGTCACTATATTACAGGTGAGGGAGGGGTAGAGGGGAGGGTGCTGGGCTGGCAATACCAGAACTAAGTTTCCAGTTTCCAAGTTAATGATATTTAAAGTTGATAAGCCAGAAACGGCACTATAATAATATTTGATATACAGAAGTATAATAAATACTAGAAGGCTATTAAAAAAACAACAGATTTTAAGGAAATCTTTTCTGAGTGAAAAGACTGGGCACAGTACAGAGGACTGGGCTCTGGATGGTTGCTTTCATTATTCTCTTGTACTCTTTTAGCCATCAGGTATGTGTTATATCAATACAAATTTAAAAATATATATGCATATCAATCTATCTGTATCTCTATCTACAAAAGCAGGTTTGTGCAGACAGAGAAATCATATGAATGACTGAAATTCTATCATTAGGTAATCACCAGGAGATGTACGTAAAAAAACATAATGCTTAAAGGATTTTAAAGTGTCTCCCTCTGAGTAAAAGGACAGACCTGCAGTTATCATCACTGCTCTTTTAGGAGCGGACACCCATCTTCTCAATAGGAAGTTCTCCTTCCACAAAGTACAAGGAAGAGAGGAAAGTCATTTCTAAAGCTGCTACTTTGTATCTCCATATTTTCTCCTCTAATAATCTATCTGAATGTCAAGAACTATATCCTCCCAGGGGTGGTATATTGTATTTCATACAGAAAAACATTAGTCGGAGCTCAAGGAGTTAATGCATTTCCTTCTCAGGTTGAAATGCTACCTTAATTATATGGTGTTTATTCTTGGCATTTCCAGTTTCCTAAAGAGACAAGGTTACTTTGCAATCTCTTTGTGCTCATGTATGTGTGTGGGGTCTTGTTGAGGAGGGTAAAATGCTTCCGACTTACCACACTGAGAGAAAGAAATCATAAATCAGCAGGTCAGTCAGGTACTATTATTTCACCTTTAACGTTATTATGTTTCCAATGCAATATTTCAATGGATTTCCTTCTGCATAATAATTTATCAAGAATTACCAAAACTCTTAATGAGCTCAGAGAACTTTGGCTCCAATAAAATGAAACCTTTATCACAAATTGGTTGAGCCCATGACTGCAACGTAACCATTCAACTGTATATAAGTCAAGATGTATTTTTACTTCGTAGGAGTAAGTTCCCAGGGAAGGTAAACTCATTTTAAAACTTTGGGCCATTAAGCCTTAAATGGCAGAATATTGGTGAAATAAAAATGACCAGGACTCGGGGAACTTGGAATCCAGCCATGGTTCCACAAGAAACAACTTATGTGACCTTGGGAGAATCTTCTAACCTTACTTGGTTTCACTTTACAAATGTCAAAATGAGAGCTAGGTCTAAATAAAGGCTTTCTAAAAATCTGCCATAGTTCTAAAATCATATAAATTTGGAAGAGTTAACTTACACTTTTCAGTGGCTACTGCCATGTAGGTTATATACTTTTTTTCCTAGAAATTCTCCTCTATGGAAATATTCATTAAATTGTCCATCATCAGAAAAACAGAAAGAAGTTTTTCAAATGACTTAGGCAAAAACTTTTAGCATTGTGTGCTCATTACATGCCAGGGATGATGCCATTTAATCCTCAGACTAACCAGGTGTGACTTAGGTACTGTAATTCCCATTTAATAGATGGGAATAATGAAACTCAGAAGGACTGAGCAATTTTCTCAAGATCACATAGCAGATGAGGTACAAAGAAGCAGAAACTGAACATGAGTATGTCTACATCCACAGAACCTGACCTCTATCTTTCTGTTTAACCATTTAATACACTTAGGTTTCATACAGTTAAATATAATCCTGTAACACCTAAACAATCAAGCTCTTTCCTACATACTATGGAATATACACTGCCCACCTAAGAATACAAAGGAACAGAGATTTGTCCTTTGCTCAGTCCTTAGCTCCAGACAGAATCGGTGACCCAAAGCTACTATTAGTCCTGCATGTGCTTACCTTATGAATCAGTAACAATGACAGGGGGTTATTAAATACCAATTCTTTCCCCCCAAGAGAACACAATGAACAATAGTTGGAAAAGTTTGTCAGAAGAGGGAATGCAACAAATATGTGGCATCTCTTATGACAGTTTAAACACTGAGCTTCCAGTATGGGAATCATGAAATTATGCATTTGAAAAGAAGTACAATATCTTTAAATTCGCCCTTAAAAATATTTAAGTCAATTTCATATTAGACCATGTTGTTGGATTGACCCTCTAAGATGCTAATAAGAACTTTAAATTCCATTAAGTATTATTGAAAAAGGGTAAGAGATTTAAAACTAGGACATGCTTCCCCTGGCCCCCCTCAAACACACACCCAAAGCTACAGAAACCATGTCCTATACAAAGCTTCAAGACAAAAAGAGAACTTGATTCTTCAGGAACATTCAGTTTGTTGCCATAATGGATGTTGAATAGAGGTCACTCATTCACTTACTTTAAAAGGTTTTGGTAACAGTGAATCAGGTCAAGATGAACCACTCGTCTAGGATCATTACTGGAAACATAAACCATCTAACAGTATTAGAAACAGGCTGATTTATTATAAAAAAGAGATTAGTCAGGAAATAAAACTGCTGAAGATGGACACTATAGCACAAGCAATAGAGTAAGAGAAAAAAAAAGATTACCCTCAAAAAATCTAGAAGGATATTTTTCTCTGAAATATTTATAAATTGCATCTTATGTATTAATGTGCATTAGAAGTTAGCTAGATACAGTAAGTAAAAGTGCAAAAATCTTCTTTTTTTTAAGGACAATAAACAAAAACATTAAAGAAAAATATTGATGAATAGTAGAAAAGGAAGACTAAACCTTCTTAGTGTTCCTACAATTAAGGGTCTCATAAAGAAAGAGACAAATTCTTGAGGGAAGATGGGATGTTTCTGATATTATGCGTGATTTTATTTGTAGAATGAACTGATTTATGAACTTGTAATGAATGACAGAAAATTTTCTTAATTCTTCTTTTAATCCTCATGAGTTATGTGAATAAACTTGGAAGGAGGCTATAACTCATAAAGTCTTTATAAAGAAATAAGGTAGATTGAGTTTTCAACCCAATTAGAATCATGCAATTTTAGAGCCAAGGTTGCTTTTTAAAGAGATAAGAACAGTTCATAAAGAATTGACCCTAAGTGATTAAATAAACTGGCTAATTTGCCAATTCTTATGGCATTTTTCTCTTTCCATAAATAACTGCAGAGTAAAACTTACCACCATTCTTTTCATCTGGAGTTGAAAGAAAATAGAATTAACAGGTCAAGAGAAATTTTAAATAACCTGGGTCATTAAAAATGTGAATGTTTGTTCATACACACACGTACAAACTTGTTCATATGTTTTTAAACTTGAATGAAGTAGACTTCGAATGGAATAAAGATGACTAAATTAACCTCTCCTTTAAAGAGAGGAAAGAATGAGGAAAATGTTAGGGGACATCACCCTCCTGTCATTTAACACAGCTATCAAGTGTGAAAATTTGTTCTGCTCTCTTACCTATCAATCTAATCCATCTCGCAGATCTGCTTAGCCCATCTAACGTATTGCATAACTTTCCCAATATCTGAACCAAGTTAATGTCTTGTGTATTTATAGCTGAAAAATTTTAAACATAGCCCTAACTGTGGACTAGTAACACTGCAGTCCACTATTATATCAAGAGAGGAACTAGAATGCATTGCTTTCTAAGGTCCAAAGGAACAATGGCACAAAACATCTAAAAAATGCAATCAGGATGAATAATGTAAGTGGTATGTTTTTTTCTACAAGGTCTTAAGGCTCCATATTTAAGAAAGAAAAAAAAGTAGATCAAATTCAAAATATACTATATATTTTCAGATATCAAAGAAAATTTAATCTATGGTAAATTCTTACGTGAGCATTGATTACATATTGACAAAAATTCATTTCATAAGAATATTTGTTCTACATTTAATTTGCCTTCCACTATAGCAGATTTGATTTTTAATCTTCTCCCTCCTTGTTCTATGCTGTCAAAGAGAAGGAGGAAGTAGAAAGAAGAAAAGGGAGAGAAAAAATTCTATAAAGGAAATATGGTTAAAGATTTATGTGGGGAAGAAAAAGGATCTCTTCTATGTTTTTAATCTTCTATTTCTACACAAGCCACTACATCAGTGCTTCCCATATTTCTCAATAGACTAATTTAAATATATTGTGATTTTCATAACTATTAAGTGTTTGTTAGACAGCTCCAAATTAACAATTTATAAAATATACTTTAGAACTATGCTTTCAGTTAATGAATATACTAGAAGCTGTGAAAATTAATTCCTTTCAGACTGTCACTCTTGCTCAGTATTTATTTTTTGCCTGAAACATTCCCAGGCTTTTTTTTTAAAATAATAGCTTGATGGGTTTTGACTCTGTCGGTATCATTTATCTGTACTAACACTAGAAAAGAGGACATATACACAGATATAGTATCTCAGCATCTTTTAATGTTTCCCCCAAATTACTGTCAGTGTGACATTATTTCCTTTAGGGACTACTGGATTTTTTTTTTTTTTGTCTACCCTGTGAACTAGTGGAGGCCAACAGCGTAACATTTTGATCACATAGAAATTCTAAGCTTTTAAAATTCTCATACTCAGCAAAATTTCAACTAACAGTCAGAAAACTTTGCTTCTGATCCTGGTTCTACCTATAACTAGTCATGTGATCTTGGGCAAGTTATTAAACTTGGCTCCTGCTCGCTGGAATACAGTTTCTATAGTCATGTCATCTCTAGAGGAGTTTAAGGTACTTCATTTTAAAAATGCTCTGCCTTATAAAGTACAATGCTCCATGCTCTGGAGTAAGAAGTCCTCCAATTTCAACATTTTGTTATTATGACAGAGCTTTAAATCCACATTATGAATGCAGTGGTCATAACTGTGGAATAATTGCAAAAAAAGTAAGTACTGAAGGTGTTGCACAATTTATATGGTCAGAAAACACAGGTGACTGAGCCTTCTACATATTTATAATATGGGTTTACATACATTTTTGCAATTCTATTTAACAAAAGACTATCTCAATCTCATAAAAATGATGAACACTTAAAACCATTGGTACCCTCATCAAATCGCAGTGAAACCAAGTGAATTGCAAAGGACCACAGCACTCATTATGGAATTGTATCTTATTTATAATGAGAAATTGCCATAATAATTCTATTATCTTTGGTTTTCAATAATCAAAAACATTTTAAGTGTAGATAACCTCGTGCCATCAACTAAAATTACATTCAAAGGCAGCATGCTCGGGCTAAACATAAAACCCGAAAAACAGTTTTAAACCATTGAATGAATAACCACACTCCAGATAGGGAGAGACAGATAATATCACATTAGAAATGTGCTGTTCATAATTAAGGAAGGCATGGAGTCTTGTTTGGAACATTTCACTGATGTTTCTCTGTCTCACTGAAACTGTGCTCATTAAAATCTCAGGTAGAACAAGAATGAGTAAACCTTGATTGGACTATATAATAACCCACAGTAAAGAAATTAAGTGTAGCTGACCCAGTTAGATAAAATGGGATAAACTTTTTTGGCAAATAAGTCTAAACATGCGGATGAAATAATTTTGACATGTTTGCTTCTGTCATTTATATTTACACTTAATAAAATATATTGGATTCTCAAGATACAGCTTCAAGAGAATGATGAATTTCTCCCCAGATAAGCTGACTGCAAATCTAACAGTTGATTTCCGATGGATGATGTCACGTAAGGTTGGAGTCATTGCTCCATGAACTAGTTTCCTCTTCTTGCTAGTCATAGCAAGTATGTATTGAGTACTTACTATGTGCCTTGACACTACGCTAAAGCTCTCCATCCATGGTTTTATTAAATCCTCCTAAATACTCTACGAAATGAGTGCTTTCAAAAAGGGAATTTTCAGAAAGGGAAACACATTTTGGCAAAACGCATGCCACAAGCAAGTGGTGGAGACAGGCTATCCCTGGCAGCTTTGCTTCTCATCATTACAAATTTCCACAGAAGAAAAATATGGAGGTTACAGAGCCCTCAGTCTTCGTTTCTCCTCGCAGTATGAAGGGTGAAATTCGACTTGAACACCAAATCGTCACCCTCCCTCACTTCCACCTTGATCACACGTGGCTCTCGAGCCTACTGTAAAAATTCTCCCTGCCACCGTCATCTAACTGAAAACCTTTCTGCTTTGTAGAATGAACTGATTTATGATCTTGTAAAGAATGACAGAAAATTTTCTTAATTCTTCTTTTAATCCTCATGAGTTATGTGAATAAACTTGGAAGAAGGCTATAACTCTATAAAGTCTTTATAAAGAAATAATGTAGATTGAGTATTCAACCCAATTAGAATCATGCAATTTTAGAGCCAAGGTTGGTTCCCCTCCACCTCCCCTATTAAGAACATTTCCAGGCACATATTAAACATTAAAGAATAGAGAAAAGGAAACATTCCTCTACAATAATTTCCTTTCTGTGTAGGATAAAAATTACTATCAGCTTGCCTCCCCTAAAACACCGCGACACAGTCAGGCCCGTGACAGAGCCACCGTGTGCGAGATTCTCATGGCACGTGGGTGACACGTCATGATTAGGCCGAAAGTAACTTTTATTTTGGAGCTTATTTCAGTTAGGTCACCTGAAAATTAGAAACAAAATCTATTTCTTAATTGGAAGTCCATATGAAATTATGATTTCTGACCTGGATCTGTTGCTGAAGCAAATTGATTTTGTGTTGTTGCTGCAGAAGCTGCTGCTGTTGTCTTGCAATCTGCGGAGAAATGGCACATGAAAAATGTAAGAGTATATTACAATCCCAGGGGGAAATTACCAATGTTCTGTGTCTCAAAGTTTGATGTGACACTGATTAAGCTTATGAAGATAGATGTGCCTACGCCCCTACAGGACCAGCAATTCATCCTTAAGTAGGATCAGACAAGATATTTAGACTTCAGGAACAGTCAAATGAAGCCTAAGACACAAAACAGCGGTCCAATCCAGTGTGAAATGCTGGAGTTCCAAAAATCCCTCTTTCTGGCAGTATGTTAAGGAGGTACTACCTCTGACGTTTTCAGCCCTTGGAAAAGAAAGAGAATATTTCATAAACAGGAGGGTGTGTGCCAAAGAGTTCAGAGTAGGACAAGGTACTTTAAGATGCTCTATTCCTTAGTGAGGTTCTGGCATGCTTTTGTGTCTTGGTAAACACTGCCATTTCTGCCTCACAAACTGACTGCCGAGTCCTCAACACGTTCAATTCTGGTCTCTACTAACAGGATTCTTAATAAAGTCACCAGTCACTTCCAATTTTTTAAATTCTGAAGTGTTTTCTAGTCCTCACCGCTTGACTTTTCATCAGATTTCAATACTCAAGTGCTTTCCCTTGATCCTGAACTTTCTCCCTTGGCTTCTATGACACCACATTTTCCCTGTTTTGCTCCTACCTCTGAGTCTGAGCCTTCCCAGTTGCTGTCAATGGCTCTCTCCTATCACACAATGTTGAAGGCTCATTTTAGACTCTATTCCTTTCCCTCTATACCTACATCCACACGTATGCCAAGTGATTACAAATTTGTTTCTCTAGCCTGGATCTTTGCTTTAAGCTTTAGACCCGTTTATCCAACAACATTCTCAAAGGCACTCCAAATTCAACAGATTCAAAACTAAACTCAGGAATTAGCCCTCAGTGTGGTCATCCTAAGTGTTAAGCCAGACGGGCACAACTGCCCCCTGTTTTTCGCTCTCATAACATCCTCTACCTACTTGATACTATACCACATGCTATGATGTTATATTTATTTTTGTTTTTGCTTTAATTAACAGGTTTCTGTCTCCTAGGTAGAAATTCGTAAATACGGTGAAGTTAGGGGTCACGTAGATTTTGCTCTCACCATTTGTGCAAAGCCTGATGCAAAAGGAGTACAGAGTGAACACTTGATGAAGAGTGCATGAGTGAAGAGACAAGAAGAAAATTCTAAACACTTCATGAGATAGGGCAGGAAACCTTCTCCCAAGAATGTAACTTCTCACCTCATGAAACTTATAGCTGCCTTATAAATACGCTCTAATTCTTATTCTCAATGTTATGATTACTATCATTTTCATTAGGAAAGTATATCCCTTAACCTCTGTATCAGAAAGCAAAAAATTCAGGAAAAAATTTATGCAGAGTTCATTACTATGAATGAAAGTAAAGAACCTATATGATGAGGTTGGATCTATATGGCTGCACAATGCATTTTTTATTTCCCTTATGTACGCTGGTACAATTATAATTATTTTAATGCTTTTGTTTTATCTTAGGAATACAGCCTAAAGAAATTCCTTTTTCTCTCTTTGAAGAAAAGTCGGAAAGGAAAAGGTAGAAAACGAAATACCACTCTCTTCCTTAAGTCCGGTTCTTTCCTCCCACATATCAGTATTTCAGCTGATATTTAAATCCTTTTCTAAGTGCCTTAAGATTTTATTAAGAAACTAACCACCTCATAGCCCTCCACACTTCCTCCTGTTCTAAGTCACTGCTGCCTCTTGCCTGGATTGCTGTGATAGCGTCCTATCTGCTCTTTCTGCCTCTGCCCTCGCTCCCTGCAGCCTACTATAAACCAGCACCAAGAGAGATCCTTTTAAAATATAAGTTGTGTTGTGTTATTCCTCTTTTCAAAACCCTCTGTCTCGCTCAGAGTAAAAGCCAGTTTCCATATGATGCCTGCAAGGCCCTGTATGAGCTGGCCTCCTGCTATCTCTCTGACATCATCTCTCTCCCTTCCCTTTTCCACTCCGCTTTCCTGTCTGTTGAACACACCAAGGGTACTCCTAGTTCCCGAGGGTACTCCTGCCTCCGGGCCTTTGCACTTGCTTTCCCCTCCATCTGGAACACTCTTTTCCTAGATAACTGCATTGGTCACTCCCTCACCTCCTACAAGTCTCTGCTCAGCTATTACCCTATCAATGAGGCCTTCCCTGAGCAGTCTTTCTTTTTTTTTCTTTTGGCTGCGTTTGGTCTTCATTGCTACGCATGGGCTTTCTCTAGTTGTGGCGAGCGGGGGCTACCCTTTGTTGTAGCGCATGGGCTTCTCATTGCGGTGGCTTCTCTTGTTGCAGAGCATGGGCTCTAGGCATGCGGGCTTCAGTAGTTGTGGCACACAGGCTTAGTTGCTCCGCAGCATGTGGGATCTTCCTGGACCAAGGCTCGAGCCCGTGTCCCCTGCATTGGCAGGCGGATTCTTAACTACTGCGCCACCAGGGAAGCCCTGAGCAGTCATTTTAAAAGAGCCTATCTCTCTACCTGGCACCCTCATCCCTATTTTTCTGCTTCATTTTCAACATATATTTTACTTGTTTATTGTCTATCTCTTCCCAACTAGAATTCAATACATGAGGTATTTTGGTCTGTTTTATTGCTTGCTGTATCCCATTAACTAAAACAGAAGCTGGCATCAAATTGGTGCTCAACAGAAAGTTGCTGAAAAGATGAATGTGGAATGGAGCACAGAGTAGGAACACACTGTACTGACTAGGGAGTGCTGGGAGTAGGGTCAGAAAAGGAGTTCTCAAGGCGAGAGAAACCTAACCTGAATCTTAAGGAATAAATACTCAATGTCCTTCAGAAATATCCCTGTGTCCCGATGAAAAGATCAGTGACTACCAGAGTGGCGATGCCGTGAGCCAACACTGCACGGCGGAGAGGATCTGGGAGAGCAGAACGGGCTCCAGGAACCTGACCGGTAGCTCTCAGGAGGGATCTTCTCTCAGGCTGCATAGGCAGCATTGCCTGGCATCTCTCCAATACAGCAGAGAATTTCTGGAAGAACCTAAGGATTTCTGAAGTTCTAAGGAGAATGTCAGAGTAAGTAAAAAATCCTAGAATCTGTTGATGATATTTGAGGATGGGCCAGAGTGTGAAAGAGAACGTAAGGAACCTTGCTCCCCATTAGTAATTGCTCGGATTTTTTAGGATGAGCATGTCCTCAGGCCCATTGAAGTATGGATTCTCTACAAAGAAATATCCCCATCTGAGCTCCAGTTTCAGAAGTTCCTAGGATCTCCTGAATTCAGATGTCTGAAGGTATTGAGGGTTATGAACAAGAAAAGAGTGATCTTCTTCTAGACTGTCCTGGGCAATCATTCTGAGCTGTTTCATCACAGGGGTAGAGCAAGAGGAATAAGGGCCATCCCCAATAACAGGCTAAATATATACTTAAGGAAGATGGTGGCGCATTTCATTAAAAATAAAAACATCATCTTTCAAGCAGAGAGGAACCATCAAGAAGAGAAAAGTAAACAAAAGGAAAGGAAGGCTCCTCAAAGGTAATCTGAATGTTTCTCCACCTCTTTCAACTCTGCTAGTTTACACTTTGACAGCTGTCTAGAAGGTTTTGCAGTATTTGTGTAGATACAAAAGTACCCTTGACTAAATAACGGCCCTCCCCCACTTAAGATGTGAGTGCACGAAACCCAGAACATGGGATGGTAAACTAAGTTAGTCCTAGAAAAGATGTGCCATCTTTATATGTAAGCTCACCCTAGGACACCTTCTGTCTTTTCTTCCCATTACTACCAATCCTCTTTTAAGTAATACTTCTTATGCATTACCTCCATTTCCCCACTATGCATCATTCTTCTACATGTCAATTCTTATTATCTGATTTCTGCTACTAAAGCTGCAGAGAAGCCACGTGCTTAAAGGCTGACAATGAGAATCTAAATGACTACTCTAGTAGCTTCTTGCTTCTGGATATGTTCATTTTCCTCTCTCTACCAGCTATATGCCAGCATCTCCCAAGGATCTATCTTCCCTTAATTCCTTTCCATTTTCTCATGATATCACCACTACTCTCATTTAAGGCCTACAAACCTGTCATTCCTCTGCATGAAACACCTTGGCCCTAGATATTAATACCTCTGCCTCTCATATGTCATTTAGATATGAGCTTAACTGCCAGATCCAACCACCCAAACTAAGATGGCAACCCAAACTTGTCATGTTAATCAATATTTATTAAATTACTCTCATTACATTTTTTCAAATTACTTATCACTATCTGAAGTTATTTTGTTAATTTTTCTTTTCCTTTGTTAATTGTCTCTCTTTCCACTAGAAATTAGGGGCTTTGTCTTTCTGGTTAATTGAGGTAACTTCAGTAGTTAACACAGTGCCTGGCACACAAGAAGCACTTGATTACTATTTTTTGAATAAATGAATGAAACTGACTTTCTCCAGTGGTTTAAACTACCATCTCTATGTAGCTAATCTAGGAAATTAGGCTCAGGCCTCTCTTCCAAACTGTTAATTGAGATTTCTATTCTCTCACATACTTTCAGATGGACAACCTGACAACAGCTCTAATTCAGCATAATAAAACCACCTGCTTTTCCAAATCTGCCCTCCTCGTGACCTTCCCTGCTACCAGGCTCAACACTTTTCCTCTCTCTTTAGCTCACTTGAAATTCTTCCACCTATTTATCCCTTTTTTCTCTTTCTCCATGGTCATTACCCTATATGGTTTAGAGTCTCACACCTTATTTAGATCATCATAATAGCCTCCTAACCAAACTTCTTGCCCCATGATTGGAAATTGACTTCACTTGTTGAATCCTACCTAACCTTCAAAGTTCACACCAAACACATTGAACGAAATCTTTCATAATGTCCCTGAATGGAAATGTTCTCTTGACTCTCCATGGTTCTTTTTGGTACTTTGCTCATGAATTTCACCTTGATTATAGTCACTTCCAAGTTATGTACCACTAAAATAGTTAATAAGCTTTTTCAGATGAGTTTTTTGCTCACTTTGGTGTTTTGCCTTTTTATTTACTTATGCAAGGCAGGGGGGAGAAGATTTTACTGATCTTTGTTTGCCTCCAAGAGTGACCTACATGTTGCAGGCAGAACAATACCTGTGGAATCTGACTGTGTTCTCTAGTTCTTACTCACCTGTTCTTGCTGCTGCTTGGCCAGCTCCATTTGCTGGCGCTGTTTCTCAATCTGAGACGCAGCAAGTTTCTTCTGCTCATCATGGGCAGCCAACAGCTGCTCTCGCAGACTGGTTAGCTGATTGATCATCCCCATGAGCTGTCTCTCCTTCTCAGCAAGGCTTTCGGGAGTCCCTGAAAATAAGATGGCAATAAAACATGTAAGAAAAGAGAAATAAGAAGAGAGTGGTTTTTCGATGACAATGACTCTGCTGTATAGAGAACTATTACATGAATAAGGTTTGACACACAAACATATACTTACCTTCTTTTAGATTATAACTCAACAGTAAAAAGTGATGGCTATTTACTCATTACAAAATATCAGGATGAACAAATATTTTGATTGGTTTTATTTATGATGAGTAATAATCTGTAGCTGTTTTCCCCCTTTTATTTTATAAGTAAATAAAAAACTGTTGGCTGAGCATTTATTATTCTTAATGTTCTAAGCTGGGGTTTGATGGAAATAAAAAGAGGCTTAAAGCACAGTTCTTGGCCCTAAGTAGTTTTTTTTTAATCAAAGAGGCAAGACAAAACATGAAAATTTAATAACCACAATTATTAAGAGATCAAGGGTATTATTATCAGTGATACGATTCTTCTTTTCTTAAAAAGAGAATCTTGAAGAATCAGAATTAAGGAATTCTACATTTAAAAAGGAAAACTCTATTAGTTAATCAAGTTTTAGACTGTTTTCTCATATGCCACTCAGAAGCTTTCTTCAAAAATAGAATATAGCTAGCAGAAAAAATATTCAAGTTTGAGAATATAAATTTATGCTCTCATGAAATAATGAAATGTAGTTGGAAAACTAACTGATCACATTATGGCCACCCAAGATTACAGTTAAATCCAAGATTATAGTAGTTAGCACCATATGTTTTATCATTATTGACGTAGTTATTTATTTATTGAATCTCCCAGTAGAGTATAAACTCCATGATAGCAGAATTCTAGCTTTTTTTGTTTAATACTATGTCCCCAGAGTAATGCCTAGCACATAGTAGGCACTCCATAACCTTTTATTAAATGAATTAAATACACTTCTTAACATGAGAGAGAAGTCCTTAATTGAGTGATAATGTATGATTCTATGCAAATAGATAAATGACCCTTATTAGGATTACTTAAGGATGCCTTCAAATGCATTTGAAATAACAAGAAAAAATCTTTGGAAGCTTATATTTCCCCAATATTGTTCTATTCTACCAAAATGCAATAGATATATGGCTTGAAGTTACAATCAAAATCACAGTAAATTTCTGGGAGTTTTGATATAACTAAAGGAAAAGTAAAAGGAAGGAAGAGTCATTCAGGAAAGAAAAAGTCCTAGAATTCTGATGCTGAAAGTAAACTAGAGATTATGTTTCTTCCCTCAAAAAAATTACCACACATTTAATTGAAAGCAACAGTCAATCTTTGCCAGGATGTTTTTTTTTTTTCTTTTATTGTTGGTGTTCCTTAGATTATCAGTGTTATAATTTGGACAGGACTCGACTTGGTTTAATTTTTTTTATGGAAATGTTGTTGCTTTCAACTGGTAATCCACCTGAATGATCCAAAAGTCATTGTTATGTTGCCTTTAAAAATTCTGCCTAATGAAAGTGCCTCAAGCAGCCGCATAACACAGGGAGATCAGCTCTGTGCTTTGTGACCACCTAGGTGGGTGGGATAGGGAGGGTGGGAAGGAGACGCAAGAGGGAGGGGATATGGGGATATATGTATACATATAGCTGATTCACTTTGTTATACAGTAGCAACTAACAAACCAATGTAAAGCAATTATACTCCAATAAAGATGTAAAAAAATAATAATAATAAAATAAAATTGGAAAAAAAAAAAAAGAAAAGAAAGTGCCTCTATTAGAGTGTAAGCTCCAGAAGGGCAGAAATCTGTCTACTCCATTTGCCACCATTACATCTCCAGAACATAGCACATGGCAAGACAGATAGCAGTATTTGTTGAATGAATTGAAAATATAATGAATAGAAACAAACTTAAGTTATTCTAAATTTACAGCTAAAGCTTTTCTTAATGGCGGTCTTATCCAACTAGAGTAAAAGTCAGACCCCCTCATCAGAAGGTATGAATGGCATTATTCTATTTCATCAAAGGAATATTTAAGTTATCTAACTTACAAACATCTGTGCATTGGTCTTTTTCATTGACAACGAATGCAATCAAACTTTGATAAAATTTAGTTATATATCCTCTACTGCAATATAGATACTCTTAGAAGTTGGAATCTATTAAAATTACATAAGGAATGCTATCATGTATTACATGACAGTATAAATTGATATTCTAGTGTACACTGCTAATATGATAAATATTCTTACCTTCTTTCAGATTTTTGTAATTTATTTTGAAAAAATAGTTTAATTCTTTTTGCTTCAATATCTTAAAAGGTGGACTTTGGCTTTGATTTTAAAATATATGTACTATGGAAAGCTATCAGGTTTTTTTTTTTTTTTTGGCTGCACCGCTTGACTTGCGGGAGTTCGCCGGCAGTGAAAGCACCAAGTCTTAACCACTGGACTGCCAGGAAATTCCCGTGAAAGCTATCAGTTTTAAGGGCGACTATCAGAATGAAATGGAACACTTGAAAAGTAGCTATGGTCTTTACCATTGTTACCCCATGGCTGGATATTTTGTTTCTGGGACATTATGAACAAGATGTATGCATTGTCATTTGTACAGTGAAAGCAAGAGTCGTTCTTACCTTTTTTAAAAAGTATGGTTCTATATAATTTCTTACTACAAATGTCTACCTTTTAATGGAGATTGTAATTTTATAACCTTTTCCCAAGATTATTCCATCCGATTACTTGGGTATTGTACTTAAAATGTAAAAAACAGTTTTGTTTGGTTTTGTTTTTAATATCAAATTCAATTTACTGCATTTAGAGACTGGAATGTAGTCAATAATAGCCATCTCAAAACATGGCATATCTTGGTCATCCATTCATCAAATACGTACTGGGTTCCAAACTTTGGGCCTACAGTAAGCTAGACAGTCTACAAGGAAAGTTCACCATGGAGGCAGGCTAATGATGGGTGCATCTCAGAGGGACTCTTCATCTAGCTGTGGTGGGTCTGAATATATTTTCATGTTTTAAAGGATTTTAGAGATCACCCATTCCAACTTTACTAAGACGGACTACCAAGCATCATGTAAAGAGCACAGGCTTTGAAGGCAGACAGAATTAGAATCACATCTTGACCCTGTCACAACTAAAGTATGTGGTTTTGGATAATTAATCTCTCTCTCTGAGACTCAATTTCTTCCTACATAAAATAGGAATAAAATGACTCTGTTACAATAATTTTGTAAAAGATGTTAACAAAGTGGCTGTACATAAACAGGCATGTAATCAATGCAACTGTTTTTAAATGAGGGGATGAGGAAATAAACCAAAAGAGGTAACCTCATTTCCACAAGTCTTTGAGAGAATCAGGGCAACAAGACACCAAATCTTTTTAACTACATCAGGTTTCCCTAGTAAGAGAAATGTTAATTTAAAAGAGGAAAAGGTTTTAGGTAAATTCTATTATCCAATGATCAGGATAGCGTAAGCTTTGGAGTCCACATCTACAAGAAAAAAACAATGGTTTTATAATTATTTTAATTTTAGAATCTTCACAACCCTCGGACAGATGAACACTTGTTAAATGAATGAATGTATTTTTAAATGAGAAAAATGTTGAGGAGAGAATATTTTTATTTTCAAATATAAACCCTAGATTAAATATGCAAGAGTATCTGCTTAAAATATGCATTATTAAGTGCCTGCTGTAAAAGGTATATATAACTTCTTAACTGGTGAACTGGATTATCAATATACAAATCAATGAGAGCCAGTGGCTGATTGTTCTCTTTCCATCACTTGCTGTGTTTATACACTGGCATAAGGACTCTGGCTTCCTAAGACAAAGCAAGTAACTGATTTGCAGAAAACATAAAATTGCTTTCTGCTTTTATAGACACTGCCAAACTTATTTTAAAAATTTATATTTTGTGCCCCTACGTAGTCTTTCTTCAGTTCTTATGAAATAGTTTTTACAAAAAGTGAAAACATTACTCATAAGCAACTACAAGGAACTATAAAACAAGCTTAGTAGATTAAAAACATTAAACATTTACTTTATTTAGAAGTAAATGACTATATGTTATGTACCTTCCTTATGGTTGACTCTTATGTTAAACAAATTCCAGATACAACAGTTCCCTCAGAAAATAATCAACATTTCCAACCCCTCTGAAAAATTGTGAAGATATATATATAGATAGATAGATAGATAGATAGATATATTTTATGCACAAATGAAAGAGTCACAAGGTAATTAGCAAACCATGTGTTTCTTAAATAGTTACTGGACTTTTAAAAGAATGGGTTTAAAACAGCTTTCAAAGTTATACAAACCCTTACATATCTAAATGCTGAAATTTTAGTTTCCATGTTTTAAATTTATAAAAATCCAAGGGTACCTCTTATTATTATTACCTGGGACCTGATTCCTGTTCCAAGCCTGCTTATTTTCAAATCGTCTAATGTTATTTAAACAGAATCATCTCTTTCAAGCCATATACTAAATCTACATATCTCTTTCATCTCAAAATGTTATGTCACCTAAGAGAGGATCTACTTTAATCCTCGTGTTGAATCTACATAGCATGACTTTAATTCATGAGTTCTGAAAGACCATAGTATTGTGGAATGGATTATTTACTTGAATCCATTATTGGCATTCTAGAGCTGTTTGGTGTTTGCCTTTATGTCCCATCTTCTAGAAGGAACAAAATTATAGCTTTCAAAAAAAGCCAATTTTTTATTATACCGACTACAACTGGCATTTTCCTTAATACAAGATATACCACTTTACTGGCCTAAATTAATGCATTCTGAGCAGGGTGAGAAGGGTCTACCTGGGATACCAATGGGAAAGAAACAAGGCTCTGAAGAATTCTTCAAACAAGGCAGGTAGAGAAACTGATCTAGGCTTTTCTGAGTGACCTAGTCAGAAAACCTCTCAAACAATGCCCTGCTTTTATAACCTGAACAAAATAGAAATATTTTAAGAGAATTTTGCATGAAGATATTTTTGTTATAATTTTACAAATAAATTTAAGTCAGTAAAATACACATTTTGCAATGGCTTTGTTGAAAAACAGACAATCTGTTTAGATTAGTCAAAGCTGCCATGGATCCCCAGATACTGTCCTCAGGTGAAGTGCCAATGCAATGACCTTCAGTGTAATGGAATTTCATGCTAGCTGAAACAATGTGTGATGCTACCGGCTGCCAACTGGAGTGCAGGCACTGTTTTTTCCCTTCTCAGTAACTATGAGGCTATAAAATGTATTTCTTCATCTTTCACACAACCATTACTCAGTGCTTCTACTATAGATAAGGGCAAAGAAACCTCTGTAAATGGCCAGTTACACTATACGGCTGATTAGAGAAGAAATAAATTATTTCTGTAGTCATCTAATCAGTTTATAATATATATTGACTGTTTGCTATCGGTAGACCTTTTTAGTCAAACTCTTTTGTTCTGGAAAACTGAATCCAGTGTACTTTTTTGTGTGTTTTTTTAGAGAATTGTTTCTAATGTAACTTTAAAACCTAATTACTTCACATTTCCAAAGTACCAGACCATAAAATGGTCTAAATTCTAATCTAACATGAAAAATAATTTTATGCTTTCAGAAATGGGTGACCTTTTTCTAACTCACACTGTTTCTTGAAAAATGAGATTGACTTTAAGTGCGTATGACAACTCTTTATTGACAGCTAAACTATCCAGACCAAATGCTATTTATTTCTCCTCTTTTTTTTTAAAGTTTATCATTTTCATTTTCACTTTTTAAATAGTAATAGTAAGAAACACTTCTTTGAATTTTGCCAAGCTGTAAGTTTAATCCTTGTCCAAATGCGCTGAAAGTAATTCACTCACAGCAACTTGAAGCCAGCACTTAGGAACTGAGCTCTGCCCTCACTTGGCTGTGGTCTTAGATATTCAAGAATGGACACACACACACACACACACACACACACACACATTCATTCACTCACTCATGTTTCCTGGAACTAATTAAAAGTTAAGTGAAAACTGACCAGTGAAAATGGAGGAGAAGAGTTTCAGTCCACAAGAAGACTTAGTAAATACTGTAAAGGCAGTAAACATCCTAATATATACAAGGGTTCTACTCAGATACATTGCTCTGAATTATCAGTAATAAATTATCTAATAAGTGAATAAGTTCATATTTTCAGATTAAAGAAAAGGTCATGCTTATCCTTCCCTACCCTGACTGAAAACAGTCTACGCATACATGAGACTTACACCTTTATCTGCCTCATAAAAAACACAGGCCAAACAGCTGGGCTATTGTTCTTGACTAACTTCGTCTGAGGTGGTATGAAAACCACATTCCTGGGCAGCACATAATCATAGGGTCTGACCCCCCTAAGAACCATTAAGTCAAATTCATTTCCCCCCAGAGGGCAACACACTATTGTAGCCTCTCCACTTTTGAGCCACCTATGAACAATGGATAGTAATTGCAACTGTCACGGGCAGTCAATAGGAAAAGTAACCCAGCGCTTTTTTCCTCCAGTTTTCTGCCAAACCTGATCCGAGCACCTAATAACCATGCCCCCAACAGAAGAAAGATCTACAGTTGCTTTTAAAATGCATCAGAAAACAGCTTTTTTGAACAGAACCAGAGGACAATAACTAAACTTGTGCTCTGAATGTGAAGCTTAAAAAACTCAAAATTAAAGACAGAAACTTCTTTTGTGACTGTACTGCAGCTTCCTGAACTAACCCCACAGGCAAGCCTGAAAGGACAGCTGAGCTTCTTTCCTCTAAGCTTATCATCACTGCTGTTGCTGCTTTTAAGTTAGACTTGTGAGGAAAAGGAGGGAGGGAAAAATGTTTGTCCTCCAATGGAATGAGATCACAAGGCTTGGAACAGGCGGTCTTCTCTGCTCTGCTCTCAGTTATTACCCAGGTCACAGGAGAATAAAGGACCTTGGAGAATACATCCTGCATCTCAGGTGCAAATGGGTTAAAATCCAACAAAATAGAGGACTTGCTGCCTCAGAAAATGAAACTTTTCTGTTCTCTTTAAACTTTGTCTTCAAGCTCTTTAAGGGATATTAATTATTACTTGTTTGAATCTCATTCCATTATAGGTTCTGGTTACTTAATTTGCTGATTAGCAGGAATTCATTCTCTCACCACCCATTCACACCTAATCATAGCCTGAATATATGTAAAAACTCCAAATATATGGATGAAAAGTGAGACACTCAATCAAACATTTTATGGAAGTTTCCCAAACAGAGATATTGACATCACGTAAGTCAAACATATGAGAAGACTGATTTGTGCTTTGCCCTTCTCCAGGATGCTCTGATGTAGTAAAGCTTTAAGAGAGATGATTGCCTCTCAGTGGGAGAACACTTGCACGTACACACATATGCAAAAAAGTTATTTACACACATATTTCTACATGTATATCAATATAAATCTGGTGATATTTAAAATATATATCCAGCTTCTATCAAAAATATACAGAGTAATACATAACAAAATATATTAATATTAATAAATAGTTTTTCCTTAAAATTAATCCTTTAGAACTCAGATTCAAAAGTGTCCTATTGGCAACAAATAGAAGACCATAGATTGCCTGCTATGCTCTGAGAAAACACACTTTTTAATTAATTGAAAGCATCACTTGATTTTATTTTTATATGAGGAATTAAACCTTCTCCCTTTGTCACTCCTGGTTTTAAGTGGAGATTACATATATTCGTACTTCTAATATGTAGAATGTATAAAATCATCTCATACAGTTTTTAACCCTGCTGTAGATACATTTGTACTTATAAAGTAAGTCATTTAAAATTTTTAAAAAAGATGAAAATCAAAGACTGTTAAAGATATAGTGGGGTTATTCTGTTAAAAAAACATACTATTATAAGGCACAGAGAGAAAATAAGAACCATTGTACATCCCTTTTCAAGCTAGAAAGAAGAAACACCAAAGACAGAGTGCATGGGGGCAGAAGTACTTTATCACCACTAATATTTGTAAATATCAGATTCATTTTGGAACATTTTAGATCAAAATAATTGCAAACATATTACCTTTTATTTCACCAAAGTTCTCTGATCCCATTGCAAGAAGCTTGTCTTTCCAGTCCTTTGATAGTAGCTTTTCAATACTGGGGGTTTCTAAGTAAAGAAAAAAAAAACAGGTAAGCAAATCAACGTGACTATCTTTATAATGAAGCTCATTAAAAGTCTATCTGCTAAAAATAAGGCCATCCCTACCCTGGTCCCAGTTCATAATGACTTCATCAACAAACTGATAACAGGGGAGGAAAAAAAGAATGTGTTTTGTCACCTGCTGTTTCAAAATCATTAGCTTTTTCCTCTTGTGGAACAAAGCCGTACTAATTCTTTATGACAATGGGTACATATAAACCTGCAGTTCATTGTTTTCCAATTTGGTGAACAAATTCCTGCTATAATGGATGCTTGTCAATTTCAGGGTGTTAGTCTGCAGTCAAAAAATAATTATGTTGATAAAATGCAGAGTAAAAAAAAAGGCAAAGAATTAGCTCTTAAATCTGCTACATGTAATTATGTCCCTCTGTGTGTTTACAATTACATCCACTTCATAATATGTGTTTAACATCGTGTGGTGGTTAGCACACTGTGGAAAGATTTGCCAGTACCCTGAACATATAAAAAAGAGCTGGTGTCAAAGAAGCTTTACAAAGATTGCAGAATCTAGACAAGTAAGTAATGTCTATAATGGAAACTTATTATTTGCTTATTTCAGATTTGTATCACACTCTTTTAAAATGCCCTGTATTAAGACAGGACACACAGGTTTTAGAGAGCAGGGTTATGTGGTAGTCTGACATTTGTTTCTATATGTCACATGGTTTTGATCTCTCCTTCTGTGTTGAATTTTAATGTATAAGTAAATATAAATGCTAATAAAACTCTGAAACATTAAACTCAGTTCCAAATAATGTAATTGTATATTCTTGTCAGCATTTAGATGGGTACACAATTACAATGGCTTTCAATCCCACGATTAGCCCTGCATTCAGTTAGAAAATGGTGTGTGCTAAAAGATAAGTGTCCCAGTATGCTCCATCTAAATGACAATACCCACACTTATTATCTAGATCGAAGACACACACTGCCATTCTCCACATTGGTGTTTATGCGTATTTGTGTTTGTTCAGACATTTGTTTACCCCCTACTAGGAGCATAAAGGGAGTACATGTTAACTTATCAAAGGGACAGCCTGGCCTAGAGACCCTAAGATTATTAGAAACGTGTTAATTTTCCCCACAATAAAATGCATTTTAAAGCGTCTTCAGCATCATTTTGGCTAATGCTGTCTACTTTTCTCAGGCCCTCATCTTAAAGACATCAGCTATCAGAGTCACAAAGCCTGTGTGGAGTCTTCAACGAATGGGAGGTGAAATTTTCTTTGGAAAAACTGTGGCAGCGTGGATTGCTTCTTTTTCAGATGTCAAAAACTTGGGGAAAATAAAATAGTGAAAAGCTCTGAATGATTACTTCTTCACATAGCCTGTATGTATAGTGTGTACATGTACACACACACACACACACACACACACACACACACAACTACTGTGTGCACATTTACATGGAATGTGTGAAATGTTCTTTTTCCCTTTGTAACAAAATATATCTTTCTATTTTTTCACATTTAAGGATAAAAGATCCTAAAGATTTTACTTTTTCTTAAAATATCCCTATTTCTATACTACATTGTTTTGAGAATGGTAATGACAATTCTGAGTAATAAAATGCATTAAATCTCTTCTTACTGTAATCAATATTTCTGTTCACTGAGGCTTTAAAAGTAACTTTAAAATACTTCTGCAGGGATAGCCAATGTTTCTACATTCGCAGTAAACACGTGGTGAGTGAAATCATTTTTTAAACCTTATCAGAGTAGGTCAAACAAATACCACTGTTTCTTTTTTCCAGCACTCTACAAAAATTCTTGAGTAGCATGTAAACAGGGTCCAACCAATACGGTATTTGCAGTAGAGTACCGTCAGTCATTATAAGCTAACAAACCTTGCAAAGCAGGAATGCAGCAATAGAAATCCATTGTGCACTAACAATAGGGCCCTGAACCTCCCGGCACCAAAAGCAGACCATTTTACTTTTAAGGCTATTGTCTGCAAAGTCCATGACAAAGCTTTTCCCCTGCAGCTAGACAAAATATTCACTGTAGTGTGCTCATAAAGAAACAGAAGTCTTCTGTCTAAGTTGCAGAGTTAAAGAAACAGCCGCCAGATTTCTGAAACCTGCACAACATTCCTGGCCTCTTTATTAACTTGCATAAAGATAGGAGGCTCTCATACAAAGCCAGTTTTTTCAAGTACCTGACTTTTAACATACACTACAGAAAAAAATGAATAACTTCTTTAAGACCAAGTAATTTGCAAGATGTAAAATCAGAAATATATCTAACTCTGGGTTTTCATGCCTGTGGATGAATAAAGACAATAATACTTGCAATTTGGATGAGGTATATACTTTAAACTCAGATTCAATAAACGTTTATTGAACAGCCTGTGTGCCAGGAACTATGCTAGATGCTTTTACCTGTATTCTCTCATTTAATCAAAGCAAAAATCTGAAGACTCAGATTGTGTTATTATATCCACCTTTCAGGTTAAGAAAAAAACCAAAGGAAGAAAAGGATTTATTTGAGGTTTCACCATATGTAATGGGCAGAGCTGAGTCTCCGACTAAGGTTTATTTTTTTCCCTACAAATTCCTAAGTCTCTTGTTGATGACGATAATGATAGCTGCCATTTTGAGGGTTAAGTGAGAAACAGTGTACCAGGTCCTTTACATGTGGTATCGCAAACTTCTCATAATAATCTCCTGAACTAGATATTGGTACGTCTGTTTCACCATTAAGAAACCAAAGCTTTGAGAAATATCGTGACTTGCCCAATACGGAGCTAAGTTCAACTTACTGGATCCCAAAGCCTTTGCTCTTTTTAGTACACACACATTACTGCATTTCACCTGCAAAACAGCCATGGACAGTCAGAAAAACTATTGTTATTAACTCCAGTGGATGGACGAAGTAAACATTTGAAAGGATAAATTGAATATCCCAGGGTAACATGTACCTATGGGCAGCATGATGAGATTAAAAGCCAAGATTCCTTACAATTTTCAATATGTTCAGGATGTAGTCCCACTATATGACTTTGAACTTTAGAATTTTGGATGATTTAAGGAAAACCTATGACCATATAGCAGATATATGCATTGAAATGAAAATGTATTCATAAGGTGGAAGGACTATTGGGCTATAAGTCAAACAATATGGATTCTCACCAGGACTTTAACACTAGCTCAGGGGGACCAAAAGCATATCTTTTCACCTACTTCACCTCTCTGTCTGAATTACTGTAAAACAAAGAGCTTTAAGCAAATTCATGTTCAATATTCTACAACTGCTACTGTTTGAATTTATTTCCACTGGTAATTCATGAAGAAGTGGTATGAAATGATCTCACAATAATGATCACAATAAATGGACATGTACCAATGACTGAATTTCTCTGAAAATCGTAAAGATCCAATAGAATATAAATGATTAAAACCGTGAAAGATCAAATGGCAAAATCTCAATATTTATAATATACCTGTTCATTAATGTGTGAATATGATTAAAGTGAAATCTGACACAATTATGTAACTGCTACTTCAGTGCTTATGGAGTAAAAGAGACAGTAGTTATCTATTAAATATTCCACTTTCTAAGACGTGATTGAAAATAAATACATGTAGAATTGTATTTTAAACTGTGAGTATGGTATGTTTCTGGACATACAGTTATTCCCAAATGTTCAAATTCTGGATTATTCATTATTTTCATGTTAAGATGTGCCATAGTTTTACTTTAAACACTTTAAAGAGTCTCCTGAGATTTACTTCTCCCAAGCATTGGCGTATCATGATTATCATTAAAATTAAAGCTAGAGCTCTCTATATTAAAAAAAGCATGACAGATAATATTAGTTATTATTATTTGCATGGCATTTCAGTTTACAGAATGCTGTCAGATACAATAATTTGTCAATGTTGTATATTATCATTATATCCATTTTGCAGATGAGAAAACTAAGGCTCAGAAAGAAAACCAAGGCCTAGCATCACCTAGCCAGAAAGTAGAACAGATGGAATACAAAACCATGGCCTCTTAATTAGAGAATCTGTCTTTTTAGGGGTAAGGTAAATGCATATATATATATATATATGTATATATATATATATATATATATATATATATATATATACATATATATATATACACACACACTTTTTTTTTTTTTTTTTTTTGTGGTACGCGGGTGTCTCACTGTTGTGGCCTCTCCCGTTGCGGAGCACAGGCTCCAGACGCGCAGGCTCAGCGGCCATGGCTCACGGACCTAGCCGCTCTGCGGCATGTGGGATCTTCCCGGACCGGGGCACGAACCCGTGTCCCCTGCATCAGCAGGCAGACTCTCAACCACTGCACCACCAGGGAAGCCCCAAAAGGTGGTTACAATCCACTAATTTTTTTTTGCGTACATATATATTTTTAAAGAGAAAATAAAATAAATATTAAGAAATAAGCTGTAAGATAAATTAGAGAGAAATGAAAGCTATCCTTATCAGTCAATCCATTAACAGTAAGATGACTCTCACTGGATTACTTTTGTCTCTTTCTGCCATCAGGACCCTTTTGATATGTTTGCTTGCTTTTCCCTTCTTACCCTTGCCTCTTTTACTCACATATGGTTCTTCACATCAATGCCTATGGCAATCACCACCAGTGAACGGCCCCCCTAACTGTGCCAGCCATTGTTACAACAGCATCCTGCCTCTTTAGGGCCTGCTCGTTCCCTATAACTCTCACTCCTTTTCCCCTTCAGTGCCAAACACCCTTAAGACTGACTCCCTCATCTGGAACAATGAGACCCAACCCAGAGACTCATGCCAACATATTGTAATTCTCCAACAAGCTCCCAGTGCCAAGAATTAAACCACATTCGCTCCAGTGCAGTAGCTTTACACACAAGCTCAGGTTTTTGCTTTGTGTTTATGTAGGTTTTTTTTTTTTTTTCCTTAATCTCCCTTGAGCTGCAGTGGCAGAGCTCATTGAAAAAAATCAAATAAGCAAAAAATATGTATGTATAATATGTGACTTTTTAAACAAAGTCCCAGGAGTTAGGTCATACCAAATCTACCACTGTTTATACTTTAATTTTGTGGCTTAAACTAAGCTGTGTTATTCCTGACATGTGATAGGGTGCACATTGACGGATGAAGGTTGTCTTTTGGAAGGAACAACAACATGGCTGAACGTCAAAAATACACTAATACCTCCTTCAAAGTCAAGAAGTAAAAGCATATGTCGATTATTCATATCATAGGATCAGCATTTTAAACCTGGAAGGAGCTTTAGATAACATTTAGATAAGCATTCCACAAAACTAATTTACTAAAACATATACTGGACATAAATTTATGTTGGTTGGTTTACTTGTAACCAACCAACATAAATTGCTTGGTTACAAGTAAAACTAAAGCAAACAAATAAAATAAGCATTCCACTGTCATGTAAATGTAATTAACATTAAACAAATTTACATTTCTTTTTTTTACAAGATTTAGATCACTTTATGTGTTAACAGACTGTCAATCTTTAAGTGAGTTATGGATTACGTAGTATTACTTAAATATTTGACCAAGGAAACTAGTGTTGGGAGATGACTGTTTTGCTCAATACAAGTTGGGTAATAACTAGTCTAGAACAAACTCTTCATTTTACAGACTGAAAATCTAACTTAAGGTTAAAACTTGCCTAAGATAATAAATCTAATTAATGATGAAGGCAGCACTTGAAGCCTAACTCCTAGTTTAGTGTTCTTCTCCATATACCACGCATCACAGTAAGTTCTTTTAATAAAGAGTCAAACTTTTCAAACATAAAATGTTAGTCCAGTTTTATTAACCTCATCTAGTTTTAGACAATACTTAGATGATAGGTGGTCTGGGTGTGAACATCTGTTAGAATTAGGTACTGTTAATTCAATATTCTCCCCTTGGAAGCTTTCACTTGATGGCTCCCATGAAAATATAGAATAGTTAGTTATAAATGTTAGTTAGTACATTTGGCTAACTATAGTTTTCTTCAAAAAGCTAATTACAGTCTTGTTATTTAGTTATTCAATTACTGATAATAAGATTATTTTTTAGGGGAAGGTTGGGTTAAATCTGGAAATCACATACCAGTAAGAGTTCAATTCATGCTGAGAATAGCTGCATGTCTAGACAACATTTGGGGGCAAATATCAAACAATGCAATGTTAGTAATACAAAAACTTCTACATATCTGGAGTGGATCTGGGCACTGAAGACCAGAAAGCCTTGTAATAGACTCATTAGCTAAGCACTACAGCTAGTCTGCTACTGGAAATATCAAGTTCTTCTAGGAAATGTTAAAAAATAACACACACCACAACACACAATAGAAACACATCTGAAATTCCAAAGCATTAGGATTTCAATAAGCCTCATTTTATATGTAATCATCTTGAAGTGAATTAAGCTCTAGAAATACTTTACTTTTAGTAGTGCCAAAATATTTCTTTGTTTCCACTTGAAATTTAATAAGAGCTTGGTTAAGAGAAAAAACAATTCTTTGGCCTGCTGACTCAAGTTTTGAAATTTTTAATGTGCAACCAGTTTTCGGAATATTGCAATATCTAAATCATTACCCACAGGCTTAAATTTTCTCAACGCACAGGCTATAACTGTTAACACAGCTGTTCAATTATATCCAATCTTATACCATATTTTAGAAGAATATTTTTTCATTACATGATTAAATATACCATAATCAATATGCTATAACTGCTACATGTCAATAAACTTGGGTTTTCTCCTCAAAAGATGGCTCTATATTTCCTACACAAAATATCCATTAAGAGACAGACTTATGAAACTCTCCTAGTTTTATCCACTCCATCACTCAGAAAGCAAGCGCATTTCCTTGCATAGACTAAAACACTCTGTTTTTTTCTTGTTTTAAGTATTAGATCCCAGAAAAAAATAACATAAGTAATTAGAGGGCAGCATTTCAAAAAGGAATTGCAAACAGGTTTTTTTTTCATGTACAAAATCTCTGTTTTGCTACTAAATGTAAAAAAAAAACTTAATGTCATACAACATGACTCCATCACTTACTATGACTAATTTTGTGACCTTTGGCAAGTAATTTAACCTCTCTATGCTTCAATTTACTTGTCTATAAAAGGGGATAATAACTATACTTATACTATTGTCAAAAGAATTAAATGAAATAATTTATGTAAAGTGCTTAAGACAGTGCTGGGCACACAGTAACATTTAAAAAGGTTGACTAACATTACAACTACAACTTAGTATACAACAACCCAAGAGATCTATGTTAAAATCCAAATGAAAAGTATATACATATGCTTCACTTTGCTCATCACTAAAACTACCTAGAAATCAAAAGCCGCATCAAAGGGTAATAGTTCTACCTCTACACATTTTTATGAAAATGATTCATAACCCTTAGTTTCACTGGTTTATCTGTCATTCCTATGAATTTTTTAGTTGGTTCATGTCAATAAAGATGACATTGAAAGAGCTGTAGTAGTAAGAGGGACAAAGACTGTTGTCACTTCCATTAGGCTAATATATGAATTGTCCCAAAACAGCACAGAAATACAAAAATACTCAACTAATCTTTGCCTGAGTTTCTTTTTTGACAGTTGTCTTTCTAACTTTCCAAGGGTTCTGTTAGGTCCTCAACAATGGCTAAAGCTTTTAAGCCAGTGCTGTTGACAAGTGAAAGGGAACAACAAATAGCTTTGTAGTGCTCTTTTCCCAGGGTCACTCAACCAGAGGTAATACTTATTATTTTTATTTATTAGCACTGTAGCCCTGTCCTCTATCATGGCTAACTCACCCCAATCCCCAAGACAGGAAAAGCATTTTAACTTTTAATAAAAATGGGAGAGTGTGGCACTCCTGTGTAAGGCTCTTTCAGTAAAGTGCACACAACAGCTAATGAATATTGTCCATCTTTATCCAAATAATTTATGTTGTCAGCAAAGTGTGGGTGGTGAAATGTGTATTAGGTTCTAGCCATTAGTCACAATTAGAGGGGTGAGAGTGGAGAGTAGGAGGAAGCAAAAAGGTTACTAAGGCAAGAGGGGTACAATAAAGCAAAGGCAACTTGACAGAAAATTGGGAGGAAGGTGTTCATGATGGTATCAATTAATAGTCAATTTATAACAGTTAAAATATTTCCAATAAAAGATTCTCAAGACTATTTCATCCAGCAAATAGCCAACTTTCTCAGAGACCAACTGTAATACATCTGTTATTTTCCATATGTTTTATTTGAAATAGTATTTCTCAACTGCATATATGTGAGATAGAAGAAGAAAGAAAAATAGAAGACAAGTCATAAGAACTAAATTATAGCAAATGGTATATGAGAATCAGGAATATTTAAGACAAATGAAGTCCTAATTTCAGAAGACAAATTTATAAACAAACAGGAAAAGTTTAAGATAGCTTAACCATATCACAGTTTAGTAAAGAAACATAGATCTAAGCATATTATATATACCTACTGATATATTTAAGAAAAGAATTACCTAAATATGTATTTGAATTATAAATGAAGCAATTATCCTACTGTAAGATTGTATTCAGATAATCATCCATTTAATTAGATATCTAGACTAAGCTGAAAACAAAAATTAATGATCATATTTGTAGAATTTTGTTGTTGTTTATAATTGGGAAGGTGGGTGGTAGAGATGATAAAGGAGATACAAAAAGTATAGAAATAGAAAACCACTTAACATACATTAGAATGAGAATTCCAATACTTTAAAAATATGACAGAATGTTTTACCACTGGAAGTGAGAATTAAAGCACATACAGCCTGATGCTAAACCACTACACATCCTGAATCTTCTCTATCACAACATATGTGAAAACAAATCGCAATCTCAGCTTGCCAGATGCCTGAAAAGATATGAACAATAAAAACTGACATGATTCATATGATAAATCAGAAATTGTGATATTCAGGTAGTCGAACAGCTGAGCTGAAAAGCTACTTATAACTCAAATTATATTTTTATGTTCTAATACAGAACATCAGATTTTAAAATTAAGAAAAAATCCTTTGATTTCCTTAAAATCATATATCTAAATTTGCACACAGCCTTCTCAACCAAAGTAGTCCATCTGCCTTAACAACTTGTTATATTTGGTCTCTCATAACCTTTCATGGATTTTGGATTGTGTCATTTTTAGAGTAATTTTAGATGAGAAAATACAATAGTTTTATTTGCAAAATGGCATTTAATGTTCGCAAGCTTAGATATACTCTAATCAACAATGAAACAAAGTTGTGTAAGGTAAGACTTGCTGTGAACCCCTAATATACAAAACAGCAAAAAAAATCGTGTAAAAAGCATTTTCATTTGAAAAGGAACAAGTGGAGGAGACTTTCAAGATGGCAGAGGAGTAAGATGTGGAGATCAGCTTCCTCCCCACAAATACATCAGAAATACATCTACATGTGGAACAACTCCTACAGAATACCTACTGAACTCTGGCAGAAGACCTCAGACTTCCCAACAGCCGGGTGGCTGACAGGGTCTTGGTGAGCCGGTCAGGTGTCCGGCCTGTGCCTCTGAGGTGGGAGAGCCGAGTTCAGGACACTGGTCCAGCAGAGACCTCCCAGCTCCAAGTAATATCAAATGGCAAAAGCTCTCCCAGAGATCTCCATCTCAACACTAAGACCCAGCTCCAATCAATGACTAGCAAGCTATAGTGCTGGACATCTTATGCCAAACAACTAGCAGGACAGGAACACAACCCCACCCATTAGCAGAGAGGCCGCCTAAAATCATAATAAGGTCACAGACACCCCAAAATACACCACCGGACACAATCCTCCCCACCAGAAATACAAGATCAAGCCTCATCCACCAGAACACAGGCACCAGTCACGTCCACCAGGAAGCCTACAAAACCCACTGAACCAAACTTAGCCACTTGGGGCAGACACCAAAAACAACAGGAGCTAAGAACCTGCAGCCTGTGAAAAGGAGACCCCAAACACAGTTAAGTTAAGCAAAATGAGAAGACAGAGAAACACATAGCAGATGAAGGAACAAGGTAAAAACCCACCAGACCAAACAAATGGAGAGGAAATAGGCAGTCTACCCGAAAAAGAATTCAGAGCAATGAGAGTAAAGATGATCCAAAATCTTGGAAATAGAATGGAGAAAATACAAGAAGTGTTTAACAAGGACCTACAAGAAATAAACAGCAAACAAACAATGATGAACAACACAATAAATGAAATTAAAAATTCTCCAGAAGGAATCAATAGCAGAATAACTGAGGCAGAACAACAGATAAGTGACCTTGAAGGTAAAATAGTGGAACTAACTACCATAGAGTGGAATAAAGAAAAAAGAATGATAAGAATTGAGGACAGTCTCAGAGACCTCTGGGAAAACATTAAATGCACCAACATTTGAATTACAGGGGTCCCAGAAGAGAAGAGAAAAATAAGGGGACTGAGAAAATATTTCAAGAGATTATAGATGAAAACTTCCCTAATATGGGAAAGGAAATAGTCAAGTCCAGGAAGCGTAGAGAGTCCCATACAGGATAAATCCAAGGAGAAACATGCCAAGACACATATTAATCAAACTATCAAAAACTACATACAAAGAAAACATATTAAAAGCAGCAAGGGAAAAACAACAAATAACATACAAGGGAATCTCCATAAGGCTAACAGCTGATCTTTCAGCAGAAACCCTGCAAGCCAGAAGGGAGTGGCAGGCCACATTTAAAGTGATGAAAGGGAAAAACCTAAAACCAAGATTACCCGACCCAGCAAGGATCTCATTCAGCTTTGATGGAGAAATTGAAACCTTTACAGACAAGAAAAAGCTAAGAGAATTTGGCACCACCAAACCAGCTCTACAACAAATGCTAAAGGAACTTCTCTAGGCAGGAAACACAAGAGAAGGAAAACACCGACAATAACAAACCCAAAACAATTAAGAAAATGGGAATAGGAACATACATATGGATAACTACCTTAAATAGATTAAATGCTCCAACCAAAAGACATAGACAGGCTGAAGGGACACAAAAACAAGATACATATATATGCTGTCTACAAGAGACCCACTTCAGATCTTGGGACACATACAGACTGAAAGTGAGGGGATAGAAAAAGATTTTCCCTGCAAATGGAAATCAAAAGAAAGCTGGAGTAGCAATTATCCTATCAGACAAAATAGACTTTAAAATAAAGACTATTACAAGAGACAAAGAAGGACACTACATAATGATCAAGGGATCAATCCAAGAAGATATAACAATTGTAAATATTTATGCACCCAACATAGGAGCACCTGAATACATAAGGCAAATGCTAACAGCCATAAAAGGGGAAATCGACAGTAACACAATAATAGTAGGGGACTTTAACACCTCACTTTCACCAATGGACAGATCATCCAAAATGAAAATAAATAAGGGAACACAAGCTTTAAATGATATATTAAACAAGATGGACTTAATTGATGTTTATAGGACATTCCACCCAAAAACAACAGAGTACACTTCCTTCTCAAGTGCTCATGGAACATCTTCCAGGATAGATCATATCTTGGGTCACAAATCAAGCCATGGTAAATTTAAGAAAGTTGAAATCGTATCAAGTATCTTTTCCGACCACAACACTATGCGACTAGATATCAATTACAAGAAAAAAATCTGTGAAACATACAAACACATGGAGGCTAAACAATACACTACTAAATAACCAAGATATCACTGAAGAAATCAATGAGGAAATCAAAAAATACCTAGAAACAACAGTAATGAAAACACGACGACCCAAAACCTATGGAATGCAGCAAAAGCACTTCTAAGAGGGAAGTTTATAATAATAAAATCCTACCTCAAGAATCAAGAAACATCTCCAGTAAACAACCTACCTTTACACCTAAAGCAATTAGTGAAAGAAGAGCAAAAAACCCCCAAAGTTAGCAGAAGGAAAGAAATCATGAAGATCAGATCAGAAATAAATGAAAAAGAAATGAAGGAAACGATAACAAAGATCAATAAAACTAAAAGCTGGTTCTTTGAGAAGATAAACAAAATGGATAAACCATTAGCCAAACTCATCAAGAAAAAAAGGGAGAAGACTCAAATCAATAGAATTAGAAATGAAAGAGTAGAAGTAACAACTGACACTGCAGAAATACAAAGGATCATGAGAGATTACTACAAGCAACTATATGCCAATAAAATGGACAACCTGGAAGAAATGGACAAATTCTTAGAGAAGCACAACCTTCCGAGACTGAATCAGGAAGAAATAGAAAATATGAACAGACCAATCACAAGCACTGAAATTGAGACTGTGATGAAAAATCTTCCAACAAACAAAAGCCCAGGACCAGATGGCTTCACAGGCAAATTCTATGAAATATTTAGAGAAGAGCTAACACCTATCCTTCGCAAAACCTTCCAAAATATAACAGAGGGAGGAACACTCCCAAACTCATTCTACAAGGCCACCATCACCCTGGTACCAAAACGAGACAAAGATGTCACAAAGAAAGAAAACTACAGGCCAATATCACTGATGAACACAGAACAAAAATCCTCAACAAAATACCAGCAAACAGAATCCAACAGCACATTAAAAGGATCATACACCATGATCAAGTGGGGTTTATCCCAGGAATGCAAGGATTCCTCAATATACACAAATCAATCAAATTGATACACCATATTAACAAACCAAAGAATAAAAACCATGTGATCATCTCAATAGATGCAGAAAAAGCATTTGACAAAATTCAGTACCCATTTATGATAAAAACCCTCCAGAAAGAAGGCATACAGGGAACTAATCTCAACATAATAAAGCCCATATATAACAAACCCACAGCCAACATCGTTCTCAGTGGTGAAAAACTGAAACCATTTCCCCTAAGATCAGGGACAAGATAAGGGTGTCCACTCTCACCACTGTTATTCAACATAGTTTTGGAAGTTTTAGCCACAGCAATCAGAGAAGATAAAGAAATAAAAGGATGCCAAATCGGAAAAGAAGTAGTAAAGCTGTCACTGTTTGCATATGACATGATACTATACATAGAGAATCATAAAGATGCTACCAGGGCTTCCCTGGTGGTGCAGTGGTTGAGAGTCTGCCTGCCGATGCAGGGGACGTGGGTTCGTGCCCTAGTCTGGGAAGATCCCACATGCTACAGAACAGCTAGGCCCATGAGCCATGGCCGCTGAGCCTGTGCGTCTGGAGCCTGTGCTCCACAACGGGAGAGGCCACAACAGTGAGAGGCCCGCACAGCGCAAAAAAAAAAAAAAAAAAAGATGCTACCAGAAAATTACTAGAGCTAATCAATGAATTTGGTAACGTAGCAGGATACAAAATTAATGCACAGAAATCTCTTTTATTCCTATACACTAATGATGAAAAATCTTAAGGAGAAATTAAGGAAACACTCCCATTTACCACTGCCACAAAAAACATAAAATACCTAGGAATAAACCTACCTAAGGAGACAAAAGACCTGTATGCAGAAAACTATAAGACACTGATGAAAGAAATTAAAGATGATACAAACAGATGGAGAGATATACCATGTTCTTGGATTGGAGGCATCAACATTGTGAAAATGACTATACTACCCAAAGCAATCTACAGATTCAATGCAATCCCTATCAAACTACCACTGGCATTTTTCACAGAACTAGAACAAAAAATTTCACAATTTGTATGGAAACACAAAAGACCCCGAAGAGCCAAAGCAATTTGTGAAAGAAAAACGGAGTTGGAGGAATCAGGCTCCCAGACTTCAGATTATACTACAAAGCTACAGTGATCAAGACAGTATGGTACTGGCACAAAAACAGAAATATAGGTCAATGGAACAGGACAGAGAGTCCAGAGATAAACCCACGCACATATGGTCACCTTATTATTGATAAAGGAGGCAAGAATATACAATGGAGAAATGACAGATTTCTTCAATAAGTGGTGCCGGGAAAACTGGACAGCTACATGTAAAAGAATGATATTAGAACACTCCCTAACACCATACACAAAAATAAACAAAAATGGATTAAAGCTCTAAAAGTAAGGCCAGGCAGTGTACAACTCTTAGAAGAAAACATAGGCAGAACACTCTATGACATAAATCACACCAAGATCCTTTTTCACCCACCTCCTAGAGGAATGTAAATAAACACAAAAGTAAACAAATGGGACCTAATAAAACTTAAAAGCTTTTGCACAGCAAAGGAAACCTTAAACAAGACAAAAAGACAACCCTCAGCATGGGAGGAAATATTTGCAAATGAAGCAATTGACAAAGGATTAATCTCCAAAATTTACAAGCCCCTCATGCAGCTCAATATCAAATAAACAAACCACCCAATCCAAAAATGGGCAGAAGACCTAAGTAGACATTTCTCCAAAGAAGATATACAGATTGCCAACAAACACATGAAAGGATGCTCAACATCACTAATCATTAGAGAAATGCAAATCAAAACTACAATGAGGTGTCACCTCACACCAGTCAGAATGGCCATCATCAAAAAATTTACAAATAATAAATGCTGGAGAGGGTGTGGAGAAAAGGGAAACCTCTTGCACTGTTGTTGGGAATGCAAATTGATACAGTCACTATGGATAACAGTATGGAGGTTCCTTAAAAAACTAAAAATAGAACTACCATGTGACTCAGCAATCCCACTCCTGGGCATATACCCTGAGAAAACCAAAATTCAAAAAAAGTCATGTACCACAATGTTCACTGTAGCTCTATTTACAATAGCCAGGACATGGAAGCAACCTACGTGTCCATAGACAGATGAATGGATAAAGAAGATGTGGCACATATATACAATGGAATATTACTCAGCCATAAAAAGAAACGAAATTGAGTTATTTGTAGTGAGGTGGATGGACTTAAGTGTCTGTCATACAGAGTGAAGTAAGTCAGAAAGTGAAAAACAAATACCATATGCTAACACATATATATGGAATCTAAAAAAGAAATGGTTCTGAAGAAACTAGGGGCAGGACAGGAATAAAGACACAGTCATAGAGAATGGACTTGAGGACACAGGAAGGGGGAAGGGTAAGCTGGGATGAAGTGAGAGAGTGGCATGGACATATATACACTACCAAATGTAAAACAGATAGCTAGTGGGAAGCAGCTGCATAGCACAGGGAGATCAGCTTAGTGTTCTGTGACCACCTAGAGGGGTGGGATAGGGAGTGTGGGAGGGAGACGTAGAAGGAGGAGATATGGGGATATATGTATATGTATAGGTGATTCACTTTGTTATAAAGCAGAAACTAACACAACATTGTAAAGCAATTATACTCCAATAAAGATGTTAAAAAAAAAAAGAAGGAACAAGTGAAAGAAGATAAAAAGGAAGCAAAGAAAAAAAGAAAAAATCTGGAAAAATAGCAAAAGAGAAAAGAATAGTTTTGTTTTCATTTTTCTTATATTATCAGAAACTTAACCATTCTTAATGTTAAAGGCACTGGGTATAAAGGTAGTTATGTACAGTCTGTTTGTATATTCTTTTAATTTCTGAATTAAATGAATGTTCAAAACTATTCTCTTTGCTTTTAGTGCACATAATGTACTGAGTCAGCAGACTACTTTTAAAAATATATGTCATAGGGTACTTCCCTGGTGGCGCAGTGGTTAAGAATCCACCTGCCAATGCAGGGGACACGGGTTCGACCCTGGTCCGGGAAGATCTCACATGTCGCAGAACAACTATGCCCATGCACCATGACTACTGAAGCCCATGCACCACAACTACTGAAGCCCATGTGCCTAGAACCTGTGCTCCGCACAAAGATTAGGCCCCGCTTGCCACAACTAGAGAAAAGCCTGCACGCAGCAACGAAGACCCAACACAGCCAAAAATAAATAAATAAATTTATTTTTTAAATATATATGTCATATATGGATACTTACATTTTCTTTATTTTGCAAAATTCACACACACGAAGGCACACACACACAAGATCAGGAGTCCTCATACTCTATCTATTTATTCAATCTTTTATCTAACAGTTATCTATTAAGCCACAACTGTGGCCCTGTGAGAGTAATTAAGACATGGTCTCTGAATTTCAAGAAACTCACCGTCTCCTGTAATACACCATACACTGTTAGATGTATAGAGTAACAATGATCAGACACTAAACCTTTGACTCAGATTGCTAGAGTGTCACTGAGTTGCTCTCCTATTGTTTCATTATTGAAGAAAATGTAAATAGAACAATGTCTTACTTGAATCATTATATTAATGAATAGTAAATAAACGTGCTAATAGATTTTTTTCCAAATGTTACTATCATAGCACTGCCATAAAGAGTTCTAAAATAGTCTTCTGTTTATCAATTGAACCTGCTGTAAAAAATTCTACTGGCAATAATTTCCAGAAATGGGGTCAATTTATCATCTTTTCTGTAATTAGGAAAATAATACGAATTAAATCATGCTAGCAATACAAAGATTAATTAAAAGGTAAGTATATAAGAATAGTAGAATGGATTAATTCAACAAATAGTGTGTACTATGCATTTTTCCAGGTATGGGGGACACTAACAAGAGGAAAACAAAAGCGGACCCTATTCACCTAGAGTCCTTAGTCATGGGGAAGCTTCTTTAAAATGCAACTCCAGGGCCACTGGAGAGTCTGGCTCTTAATGTCTTCCTGAGTCGCAGGAATCTGTACTTTTCCAAGACCTGAGGTAATTTTTTTATGAGTAAACATTCATCAGGGTATAAAAATACGTACAAAAACATTCTATTAAATCGTCAGGAACTTGAAAATTTTTTTCAAGTGAATAAGACTTGAAGTAGAATCTATTAAATTCTTTTTGGAAAGGTAAAAGAATTTTACTAACACCAAAATGTCATTTGAGTGACAATTTAAACATTATCAACTAAAAACATTCAAATATATTCCAATACTTTTCTATTTTACAGCTCAATGAAATGAAGCATTTCAAATGAAAAACAAACCTACAGTAAAATGCAATAATGAACTACCAGGAACTGATATATATTTTATTTATTAACAATGGGGAAAATGAAGAGTTATTACTGAAGTATTGTGAACAAAATTTTTGTTTAAAAATCTTTAATAAAGGACCATGAATCATGTGACTACATGTTAGAAATACATATCTCTTCTTCCACGTAATGTAATACACACATAATATAAGAGAGATACATATGCCTATGTAAGTGGCAAAGAGAAAAGAGAAACTCCTGAGGTGTCAGCCAAATGACAAGGGCAACCTCCTGTGGTTGAGAACTGAGGGGGTAGGTTCAGAGAAGAACAGTGGAATAATGTTACAAGTAATTTGGTAAATGAGAGAAGGATGAATGGGATAATATTATTAATTTTAAAAAATGGCTGGACAACAAATCACAAATCCTGGAAAGGGTGTTATGGCAGAAAATAAAATAATCTATACCTTGAATATAATTAACATGGATTTCTATAGCATAGCAGCATTTTGCCTGCTTAGTCTTTCTATTAATATATTCTTAAAAAGATTGATCAGTAACATCCATAGATCATGTTTTAAATCTAATAATTGAGAGAAAACACTGACACATAAACTTTTGAAAGAATAATGAAATATACAGGGAGAAACAGAAGAGTAGGAAAGAGAACTGTTAACAGTCCTCCTTCTCCTGTGCTTAGCTATCCAGAGGTCATCACTGAGCTTCACTCTCACGTCTGTAATAATGATAGACAGAAATGCATGTCACCTAAATCTTTCTCTTTCACATACACATACAATTAGTAAAATTAACATATAATATTTACATATAATTTGAACTCACTTATCTCATTAGAAATGTATCTGAGGAGAAAAAGTGGGTGGGGGGTGGAAAGGGCTCAAGGGATGTCCACCATACTATGACGTGTATCCCATGCTTTCCTAACGAGTTACGGATATAAAAGAAAGAAATAAAAAAAGATAAGGAAAAGCTTATTTAAAACAGCCTAGAGATTTTGGTGAAGTACAATGAAACATCAGCAGTTAAAAAACTAAGATATAGGTCAGAATTTTATCACAAAAGGATGGATGAATCCAGTAAAATGACAGACCACCCAATTTTCTGACCTGGGGGTCAGAGAGCAAGCTTTTATAAACTTGGGAATGGTCTTTCAAAAGCCACAAAGGTCTGTGTTCCACATGTCAGAAATTTGAAAGTGTTTATACCTCTGAGAGTTTTCCCTGAGGGAACTGAAACCCTCCAGGAACCTGCAATCTCAGTTCTCACAAAAAGGTCCAGAGGATGTTTAAGCCCCACAGGGTCTCTGTTGTTGGACATCAGATCTTCTATCCAAAGGGAACACCGGGACGAATAGTGAAGAAGATTTCAAAAAGGCTTCACTGCCCTCAACTCTTTGGAAAAATCTAGTAATTATTCTAGGAAGATGATTCAGATAAAACATTGTTAAAATTATGCTAAATTAGAAACACATATTTTACCCTCAAAAATTAATGTGCTCCGATAATAGGCGTTGAGATCTTCAGTTAAATTACAAGCATTCCAAGTAAGTCATTCCAAGTGTGGTAGCTACCTACAATCTTATTTGCAGAAAGCAAATAATTTATTGCAAGAAATTTGATAAACTAAAATTTTAAGTCACTGCAATAAATTTGTAAGCATCAAAATGGATCTTTATTACTTGACAGCGTTGCATTATCTACTTAAAAATATGTTTATGAAATTAAAAATAAAGTGTTCTTTTTCTAAAGAGAGAAAGAAAAAACATCATTGTTCCAAGGCAGCTACCAAAGAAAAAGAGAGAAATTACTTTGTTTAATTAGAGGATTACATTATTTACAAGAATATTTCCAAAATGTATGAAGTATATTAAAGTAGATATATAATCTAACAGGCCTTCCTATTATACAGTAGGTGTCAATTTATTATTTTAGTCCATAGTCCTATATGTAAAACCTGGCTTATTTATTTCTCTCTCTTTTCTTCTCAGCAAATTGTTCAGCTTAGAAACACAGCACCCTCAAAATTATAAAGCAACAAAAAGCCAAATCTCAAAACAGGTGACGAGTTATGTGCCAAAGGAAGCTGTATAAAAACTAAAAACCAACACCTTTAAAAAATACTTGATTTGAGTTTAATTGAAACTTTTGTTTTCATACATATTTCAACCTTTCTGTTTTTGTTATGACACATAAAGTGCCTAAAAAATAATGATCAGTGAGATTTCACAGCATTGGGGGGGGATAATAGGAAAAAAAAAGTTTATTCCACACTATTTGAATTCATTTAGGTAGTTCTCTATGGGGCTACTACCAAATCCTTTAAGCCCACCAGCCTCTTACCTACATTAAATTAATGAGGCATCTCAAGCATTCATCCTTCACCAGCACCTCTAGGCTCTCCAGTTGGACACCTACAATTTACTAAATTACAAACAGTGACCTAGGGGAGACATCTGTTTGTTATATACAATATTGTATTATGATATAAACTAGAAAAATATTTGGAAGATTAAGATGATAGGATATATGTTGAATTGTATTTTCTGGGGTTAATAGGGGCCAGGCTACAATTCTGTGATCTTCTCTTTGCCAATACAAGTTTCTATTTTCCCATCAGGAAGTAAAGGCCTCCACAGATTAACATTATGAAATACCATACTTATGAACAATCCAATGTTAAGAGGTCTGTATTATGCCATGATACTCACTACCGCCACACAATACGTTTATTAAGCCACAAATACATTAAGCTTGATTATAATCAATTTTTTTTTTAATAATACCACCTTCTTACTAATGCTCATAACACTTGGCTCCCAGGGATGTACTTATAATGAGATGGCCGGGTGTATTTTTCATTAAAGGCCTCTGTTGGAGTTTCTATAGAGCTTTTTCTCATATATTTCAAGTTAAATGCTCCCTCTATTTTTATGTTTGCTTCACAATAGCCAGTCCCTTTTCAATGATTAATTTTCTATTCAAAAATAATTTGCTTCTTTTTCCTTTGTCCTGTCACAGTTTCAGAACAACCTCTTTCCTTTTCCCTTGTCCACTGCAGAAACTCACCTCTGACGGCACCCCCAGACCACTACCTCCTAGTCTCCAAATTCTTTTTAGTGACACACCGTCCAAAATATTTAGAAGCTCCCCCCAGCAGGGGGCTACTCAATTAACAAAAACAAAGCCCTGAATGATCAAGGCTATAACTGAGCCAAGAAGTACTGTAGCCATTTATATTATATGACCTCAGCAGTCTCTTGATTGAATTGCAACCCTGAATTAAATCAAACACTATGTGTTATGTGTGTGATTTTCTAAATGCTGGGTGTGTGAGATGGAAACAGGAGGGTGGCAAAGAGATTATAAATACTCTCAGAAAAAAAATTCTCAATTCTGAATGTATTTGGTTTTTCTTTTTTAATGTGCTCTTTACTTTGTTTTGGAACTTAGACACATTTCGTAAAATCCTCTGAACTGGTATTCCAAGGCATGTTTAAACAACAGAAATAATGGAAGCATAATTGATCGCAGCTGGGAACTGTCACCCTATCAGTAAGCAGCACCTAACTGGCAAATACTACAAGCGTGTTACAGATTCCTTTATGAATTGGGCACTGTGAGAAGACTGGGCATTCTTTATACCACACACTCAAAAATCTTCACTGATTTATTTCTCAAATTTTACTAGACTACAAGCAGTAAGTGGTTGGTCTGTTGGCCTCTTTCCAGTGTGTTTGGGCAGAGAAGGTGGGGTGCTTGTTTCCTAAAGTTAAATACATAACAGGTTTATAAACATGCTATATCTTTCAGTCATGGAGGAGATATTCAGTAAAAACAATCTTCTTAGTACCTGCATGTTCATAGGATAAAGGAGGAAAGTAAAAATATCTTATTTAGAAACCCATTTTTTGAATCAAATTACTATAAAATTTTCCATACATATCATATTCTAATCAGAGACTACCAAGGTTCAATTCTTATCTAGAAGCAGGCTTTTACATCGCTCTTTAAGTTTATTTTCTTAACTCAGACTTTTCCCAAAAAGGAACAAAAAAACGAAGAAAAAAGAAAAAGAAAGGAAAACTAATAACTCCACATTAACTTGCTAAGAGAAAAGCTACAGTAAGTCCCTTTTCCTATTTTCTTATATTTGTGTAGCTGTTAGACATTTTGCAAAGGAGGGGAGTACCAGCCAGCCTTTCACAACAAAAGACCCACTGTCACTGAGCCAGTCCCAGACATGGTGGAAACCAGCCCACAGGAAAAGGCCTGGCTCCAATGTTAGGCCCCGGCCGAGTACAGTCACTATATTCACTCAAATTGGCAACAGGTCTCAGTGTTCCTGGCTTTGAGCTGTGAACAAGGGTCGGGATTGAATAACCAATTATACAACCGCTGACTGAGTTTATCCAAGGTTTGCAAACTGCTATAATAGCCCAGTATTCAACCAACTGTTTTATCCTTTTCCAGATATAGTGTCATATCTCCCCTTGTGCTCCATTTACATGTCACTTTATTACATACATCCATTAAAAAGGTTAATACCGTGTCACACTCAATGCCTAAATGTTGCCATACAGGAGTTCCGCTGCTCTCCGGGGCATTTCATATAGACACCTTTTTCTGTCTTTCACTTTCTCTCTGCAAGCTAAACCAAGTTTCTGTCAAGACTACAGAACAGTGGATAAAAGGACAGTAGCCAAATGTCAACAGTTTCAAAACTACTCCTTACACTAATAGGCTGTTTTAACCCACCTTGGTGTATTAAAAATGTGAAAATTCTGAACTTTGGCAGTTGAGACTAGCACCCAAATCTGAGGTGCACATACAAATTTATCCAAATGTGTGCCTCGCCCTTTGCCAAAATGGACATCTCTCTCAAAGTTCAAGAAGAGCTACCATTTTTTTCTAGCATATTTGCATGCCTGCCTTTATACAAAGTGGTTGCAATGGAAATAAAAAATAGAATTTCAAGTACTTTTCCTAAATATCTACAAACCTGAAATCCCTGAATGAGTATTTTCCAACTCAATAAACAGAACGAAAGAAATAGTAGAAATATCAAGTAGTTGGGAAGGAGTTGGCATTTTTTTTTTTTTTGATGCCTCGATCTTTAGCCTTTTATTTTTACACTATGCTTGGTGTAAACTGGTGTTTTACACAGTGTAACCTTCTCTCTCCACCGAGGATTTTTATCTTTAAAATCAACAATACGGATTCCTTCTAGAAATGTTAAGTGATATTCATTGGATTATATAAAAAAACACATCAGGGGCTTCCCTGGTGGCACAGTGGTTGAGAGTCTGCCTGCCAATGCAGGGGACGCGGGTTTGAGCCCTGGTTTGGGAGGATCCCGCGTGCCGCGGAGCAACTGGGCCCGTGGGTCACAGTTACTGAGCCTGCGCGTCTGGAGCCTGTGCTCTGCAACAAGAGAGGCCGCAATAGTGAGAGGCCCGCGCACCGTGATGAAGAGTGGCCCCCGCTTGCCACAACTAGAGAAAGCCCTTGCACGGAGGCGAGGACCCAACACAGCCATAAATAAATAAATAAATAAATAAATAAATAAATAAATAAAACACATCAACATGTAATAACAAAACTGGTTAAAAACAAGAATTACTGATATTATGTGAAATCTTTTACATCTTCAAATATTTTGAGATCTTTAAAAATAAGAGAAAAAGTTCCCTCTCAAGCCACAATGAAAAGTTTTTATATAATCATATGTTGTAATGATAATAACTAAGCAACTACTCACAACTACTAATTGAGAGCTTAACTGGTGTTAATTTTTAAATGCTTTACATATGATTCTTTTTAATTCTTGCAAAATCCTACTTGTAGCTATTAAGAGCTGGGACTTTATAGCCAGAGTCTTCTTCCTTCATTTACAAGTTTAGACACCTTGTAAAATTACTTAACCTTCTGTTCCTCAGGATCTGTAAAATAAGTATAAATCTAATACACCTACCATATGGAGCTATTGAAGGCATTAAATGACTTTCTCTAAGTGTCTCAATACAGTATTTTTAGGTGATTGTCATCATTGCTCTCCTTCTCCCCCCATCCCCACCCATCATCATCTCCATTTTTTTTTTTTGTGGTACACGGGCCTCTCACTGCTGTGGCCTCTCCCGTTGCATGCGCAGGCTCAGCAGCCATGGCTCACGGGCCCAGTCACTCCGCGGCATATGGGATCTTCCCAGACTGGGGCACGAACCCGTGTCCCCTGAATCGGCAGGCAGACTCTCAACCACTGCGCCACCAGGGAAGCCCATCTCCATTTTTATAAGTAATTTACTGCTCAAATAACCAAATCTCAAGCAGCTCAGTGAGTGACGAAGCTCATAACAACATTTTGCATCTTAAAGCAAATGAGTATCTGCAAGAGTTTTACATGTTTGGGTGGCTTATTAATAATAACATCGATCTTCATTTATAGACCATCTTCTATGTTTAGCTATCTGCAAAGCAAAAGTAGCAGGAAGACTATTCTCATAAAGAGGTCTAATCTTATTTTTGCAACTCATGAGTGTGATATAAATACCCAATATTCTGAATTGTACCACGGGCCTCCTTTAAATCATTATTAATCCTAGCTAAAAGTTTTAAGCATGACTATTTTGGTTATTTTATATCTAAAAGCATAAATATTTCTAATTTCTTGACCTTCACCTGTGACTAGAAATAATTTGATCACCAAATCCACTGGCGGTGTGGAAAGAAGGAACAGATCTATTCAGAAAAGCAAAACTGTAAAGACTCTGTGCAACCCTTTCACTGTTAGCAGGACATTCGTTAAGGTAGAACTTGTTGCTCTTCTCTGAAAAAGGAAAAAAAAAACAACTTGAGTTTTTACATTTTGGCAGGTTTTAGAGGTACAAAGATGCCAGCCATGAAAGCCAATAAAAAACCTTAATATAATTATAAAACATTAAAATGTTAATACGAATCAAGCTGAATAAGGCCAACATTTGCAGGTAGCTGAAAAAATCAGTTTCATTACTTTATCAAAGGTAATGCAATAGAGGGAGAAGAAAACTCTGGAGTCAGAACTAACTTTGAATCTTGGTTCTGTTCCTCACTAACAAGTGGTTTCAGGCAATGCATTTAACTAGTTTCAGTTTGCTCATTTTTAAAAGTGAAATCGGGATGCCTGCTTGCCTTACAGGGAGAAGCGAGAGACACTACTACAGTGTCTAACATGCATTAAGTGCTTAATAGAGGATAGCTGCTATCAGCATCTTCCTCATCCTCATCAACATCACCATGGTACCCTTTTACTGCCATTGTGAATATACCTATAAGCGGAGTAATTTTCTTGTTCAGCAGCATTCTAGAAATACTGACTCCAAGCAGTAATTTGTGTGTTTAAATGTATACTTTCTAAAGCAAACTGATGCCCTATAACTGGACAACGGTAAGGAAGAAGGCAAAAAAAGAAACTCCAGTCCTTTACATATTTTGGCTATAATTACAAATGGCCAGGATTGGTCAGAATATTTATCTAATGACTTTCAAAGTTTGCAATAATATGAAAGACTGGCATTGAAAAACAATATTTATATTTTTCCTTTCTTTTCTCAAAAAATGTAAAAAATTATGGCAAATTATTAATATTTTGATTACTATTATAATTACACCCTGATAGTATTGGCATGGCAAAGAGAGAAAGTAAAGGCAGATGAGAAAGTCTTCACATTATATCACCCTAAGGAAAAGAGCCGTTGTGCATTGAGAATTCCTCTATTCTTACAATGAGTTTTGTTCTTTACGTCATTTTCTCAGAAGAAGAAAAAAACAACAATGCTGGCATATTATATCAGCCAACTGCAGAAAATCTGAAGAAAGTAATATTATACAATGCACACAGGTAAATATTTAATTATTAAAAATACGTTTCCGGGATACATCTTTAATCTGAATACATGACTTTATAGCAAGATTTTCCCCAGTGATGCTCTTTTAAAGTATGTGAAATGCAGCTACCTATCTCTTTTTGCATATATGCAAAACAGAATTCACCTTATAACAGACTCTGCATTTGTAATAGCTAGGACCAACTTACATAACTTAACAAATGATAACAATTACATGAACAAAGTGACAACTTTGAAACCCCAAATCAGTTAAACAAACACTGTAAGTATCATGAATGTCCTGCGTTTTGGAGCCATATTAGGCATTGCTCCCTCTTCTCTATTTTGGTTATCATAACAATGAAATCATTAATAGTTATTGATTGTTTAATATGTACCATACGGGTAGTTTATGCAATTATCTCATGTAATTATTAAAACATCTTAAGAGGTAGGTACTAATATTATTATCTGTTTTACAGAGGAAACTGAGGCTTGGAAAGGTTAAGTCATTTCTTAAGGACACACACTTAGTGAGGAATTCAAACTCCTACCTGTTGGATTTGAAAGTTTGCTCTCTTAACTAGTAACCATGTAGACTCACCCAGCCTGCTAACAATAACAATAGGTGACATATTGGAAATAGAATTGAGTGCATACAATGTAATACCACTCGGAGCACCTGGTGGTGATGCTTTCTGAATTCTCAAGGGTAACTCTGATTATTTTAGGGATCAGAATAACATCCAAACCTCTCACCAAGGCCTACAGGGTTCTATAAGCTTAAGCTTCCATTTATTTCTCCAGAGGCATTTTCTACTACCCTTCCCATCATGCATTAGCCACCATGGCCATCTTTATACTTCAGCTAGCCAAGTTCACCCTCACTCATGTGTGGTTCCATTGTCTGTTCACTTTTTTTTTGGACACTCTTCTCCAAAAACGTCACATGACTGACTCCTTCTTTTATTTGCATCTTAACTCATGTTTCACCTTTTCAGAAAGGCCTTCTCTGACATACCATCTAAAGCAATATAGCCCTATTATCACTTCCATTCAATTTCTACCCCATTTCCTTTATTTTTTATAGCACTTAATCTCTAATGGAAATCATCTTATTCACTCTTTCTTTCCACTAAAATATAAACTGTAGGAGAACAGGGGACTTATCTCTCTTGTTCACTATGTACTTCTATTTCCTAAACTGAAGCCTGGCGTATATCAGACACACATGAAAATATTTGTTGAATGAATAAAAGAGTACAGGAATTTCTGCCAAATTCTTGGCAATCCTCTTTGCTTTAACATGACTCAAGGTTATGTATGATTTGGAAATCATTCCTCCTTTGGGAAGACCATTCTTCAAGTTACTCATAATTAGGGTATAAAATGATAAATATGCATTATCCATGTTTCTTAATTATCTCCCATAGATGCTATACATCAAAAGAATTATACCGTGGATATAGGCAGGGCTATATTTATTAGCTCTAATTAAATACATTAAGTGATAACGTAATCAGAAAAGCATAGGTGGTAGGAAACTAATAGTCATATAATTTCCTTGTCCTTTAAACGATTCTGGGCTCACATTTTTCCTCATTTTGGACAAGTTTAAGCTCTTGCTGAATGCATCAGTTATGTCAGAGACATATAACCAGTAACAACAACATCTGCTTCTATACCCAAATTTCTGTATATATGTACATATACTTGCAAATACATAACTTCTTACTGCACATGCATTTAACTTATATCTACATGTGTGTTCTCTGAAGGATTTATAAAACTGTGACAACTAGTTGGGTAAATTGAGCAAAAAATACCCTTCATTCCTTTACTATGGAGTCACATTATATAAATATTTAATTCATCTAAATTCAACTATATTCATTTATAAAATAAATTAAAAGAATAGTAAGTTTAAAAAATAACAATTTAGGTAGGGCAGATGATTCTGTTTGTCACTGCTGTCAATAAACTGCACTGAGAGAGTTGACACATGACACATGATTTGAGACTGCTGTTCCCTCACTTGGTCTCAGGTCCTGTTTGCCTCTCCAAGTCTGAGCATCTCCTTCTGCCAAAAGTGGTTTTCATGTTTAAAGGCACAAACTTTTCATTCAGTACAAAACTCAAGTCAACAACTTCACTTGAGGCTCAACCAAAGAAACAGCAGCATGCTGCAGTGGTTTGGTGGACTGACCACATGATAATGGTGGGATAGTCTCCACTGTGGCAAGTTCCGAGGTATTTCCAAGTGTAATTCTGTCCTTCCCACTGATTTTAGAATCTAAACCCAGTTTAAATGTGACTCTACTATATTGATTTCAAATAAAAGATCAATTACATATTGATTCTCTACTTTACTATGCACATATAGGTAAGAAAAAGTTATATTTTTCCACTTGCTTTTGTTTTTCTAAAAAAATTAGGGGCATAATATCGCAAATCTTTATAATCTCTTCAAAAATTGACATGAGTTAAGAATTGAGAGTAGAAATGCCTGCTGTTCATTAACTAACTTATATAAAAATATTTATTTTATGCCCACTGTGTGCCAGTCACTATGCTATGTACTGTGGATACAAAGATGAAAGATATATTCCCCGTCCTAAAAACGCTTACGAGTTAGACACATAAATTACCATTGTACCAGGAGCAGTGACAGAAGAATGCTTAGGACGTTATGGAACACAGAATGAGGCTGTCCAGCTCAGGGAAGGAAGGACATTAATGCAAGAAGGTCTACAAAGGAAACCTAGGTTATCTGAACCACGTTTTGAGAGCTAAGAGGAGTTTTTCATGTGACTGAAGAGGACAATATCACCCAGGAAGGGGAAGCAATATGGAAAAGGGAATGGTAACAAGAAAGAGCTCAGCATGTTCAAGAAACCAAAAGAAGTGTGATATGTTTAGGGCATAAGATGGATATCAGAAAGTGGAGAGAGGTAAAACTAGATAGGCAGAGAGAAGTCAGGCCATAAAGAATCACGAATACCATAATAGAGAGATAGCAAGGCTTTGAATTTAAGCAGGGAATTGACATAATCCGATTGATAAATTCCCCTTCTTTAGAAGGAAGGGCTGGGAAAACCAAATTGCATGGTAAGGTCCTGTGCAGTGATCTTGTACTGGAAGCTCTGTTACCCAGAGTTGTAGCTGTGTAGAGAAAGAGAGTGGGTAGGGAAGGGGTGGGGGGGAGAGAGAGAGAGAGAGAGAGAGAGAGAGAGATCATGTCTTTTCCATAAGAGAGTGGTTAGGCTCGAGGCCAAAAAAAGTATGTCTAAATGGTTTATGAAAGCAGATAGAGCCTGAAGTGGGTGTCTGAAACCGGGGTACCGGGGGTAAACCCCTCCCAAAAGATAAATGAGAACAAAGTATCTCGGATCAAAATGGTCAGAAGAAAGTACAATCTAAGTTAATGTAAGAAATATAAGATTTTTGAGTCATTTTACCTGATAGGAAAATAACTACTAGTGAAATCATTCCAAGTTATGACCAATGTGTGGCTTTACTGCTTCCAGCATAAAACAGTTTTACAGTAAAACTTTTCCATAGTGAAGTCTAATGTTTAACTCATGTGCCCCAAATATAAAATGACAATTTTCATAAATCATCATTTAACAATACTACCACTTCACAGGGGCCTTAACAATGCTATTTGAAAAATGCTGATTTTTTTTTCCTCATCACACTATAGCCACAAGAGCAAGTTCAGGAGTAATCATCGCAAAAAGGAGGGATTACACTCATTACAAAATCATCTGAATCCAACAAAATCACTTGGCTTTACTTCTGCTGACTGGTCTAACTTAGAACCTTCTAAAACTTTTGATACTTGCTACCTAGAGTGTGCCTACATTCAAATGACAAAATAAATGAACAGGTAGCAAGTGAATTTTAATAAATGTTAGACAAAAATTCAGAAATAAACAATCATGCTTATTTTGACAATTTTTAAATTAAATTCTTGGACTAGTACAAAGACACCTGTGATTTTAATATGCATACCTATAATACAGTTATATTCTCTGCTAAAACTATTTCTAGTCCTTATGATGAAATTAATTTTTTCTGGGTTTGAAGCAAAGTGCATTATGAGTAAGAAATACTGGCCTAAAATTAATTGCATGGGAACTTCTTCTTATTTCAGTTTTCTGGCAATGTTTGATCTCAGATACAGAGCTTTGGGAAATTTCCGAGAAGGTTTCCTTGTCTCTTTAATATATGATCATATATATACACACAGATATATGTACATGCACACATAGATATAAACATATGTGTATGTAAGTATATATGTCCATATATAATGGTAAATAACAATATCACAAAATGTTGTTTTAATTAGATAAAAGTTCTGTGCGTGTGTGTGTGTGTGTGTTCTAGTCTAAAGGATAATGTTCAATACTGACCATTAATAGGTATCACGATAATCCAAGCACTTTTCCCCAAATCAATGTCTGTTTGTTTATAATCTCTTAACAAAACTTTAAAGTTTTTATTGCTAATAAAGATTGATACAGTCATATTAGAATTGCCTGAAAAATTTGGATACTGTATATTTTATTTATTTATTTATTTTTATTTTTTTTTTTTTGCAGTATGCGGGCCTCTCACTGTCGTGGTCTCTCGTGTTGCAGAGCACAGGCTCCGGACACGCAGGCTCAGCACGCGCAGGCTCAGCGGCCATGGCTCACGGGCCCAGCCGCTCCGCGGCATGTGGGATCTTCCTGGATCGGGGAACGAACCCGTGTCCCCTTCATCGGCAGGTGGACTCTCAACCACTGTGCCACCAGGGAAGCCCAGATACTGTATATTTTATATAGTAAGTAGCCACACCTAAAAATTAAATTATTCAGTTAAAATCTGGTTAATAGCTTTGTGTCAGCAGAGTCATTTTTTCTTAATTTTGAAAGGGAATTTTGATTTTTCTTATTAAAAGACTACAGATTGTCATTTAAAAACCCCTAATAAGTCAAAAAAGTAAGTTACATGTTTAACACTTTGTTGGGTATTTTGTACATTAAAAAAAAGATTTTAAGAGACTGGTCTTTGCGGTTTTTTTTTATAAGGATCTTATAGCCAGAGGAAAAAAAAATTAAGAATGCTGATATATGTAAAGCACAAGGAAACAATAAATACTAACCAGGTGATCCTGATTTTGATTGTAATAAAGAAAATAGAAAAAATATATCAGAGCTAAAGTTAGTCAGAACCGCTTGAATGAGGCAGAATTTATTTTAAATCAGCAGAGGAGATTAGAAGAAGAGAACAAAAGCAGGGGATAGAACAAGCAAGCATACAGAATAAGCAGGGAAGTTCTACTTGGCATTATTGGTAGGTGTTTGAAGCATCCTGAGTAATTCATTTGATCAGATTTGGGAGGCCTTGGGAAGGTGGTTAAGAGTTTGCATTTGATGGAGTGACAATATACAGCCATAGAAGTGCTTTAAACAGGACTGTAAAATAAGAAAAGTGGTGTTTTAAAACTTGAGTCCAGCATGTTAAGATAGCATGTCTCAGTAAGGAGTAGGAGAGTGGCAAGGAAATAAAAGTCTCTGTTCTAAACCTAAACATGGGGAGACCTAGGGTTGGGTGTGCAGGGCGAAGAATTTCTGAAAGGGAGGGAAGAGTCAGGGGAGAACGGTGGCACTGTCCTCTGAAACAGGAGGGCTCGTTTTGTGATTATTAACCACTTTTATTCCATTTACTGATTTTGCCAGTCACGTTCCCCTGGTGATTCCCTTGCCTCATCCCAGAGTTTAAGTGTTCTATGAAGACTGAGATAACAGTGCCCATATTTGGGATAGAGGGCAAGGCACCAAAGGTAAGATTTCTTACCTAAGGAAGAACAAGGAGCTCAACTTTTCTGTTCTTGCTTTCTTTCCTGCTTTTAGTGGAAATCTCTGCTGTTGCTTCGGAGGATTAAAAAAAAAAAATCTCTCATCTCTGCTCTGGCCAACTAACCACGAGGCTAAAAGCTGCCTCCTTTCTAATCTATGTGTTAGGATACTGCTAACAGATGACTGTTACTAATAGATAAATGCAAAAAAACATGGAAGTAAAGAAAACATGCAAGCACACAAGGTCTGATTGTTAAAAACAGCTGTGACTGCCTTTTTCTAACAGAAAATAAAACGAAAAACAAAACAGTTTAATTTTATTATCCACTATTCTGTTGCATGTAAAGTAACTCAAAAATTACTTTTAAATGATTAAAAATAAGAGAAGGGAGATGATTTCAGGCAGACCATTAAAAATGAAGAACTATATCAGCCAAAAAATACTGGACACAAAGTAAAACTTAAAACATATCTAAATATGTTTTATTTCCTCTCTCTTCTGTCTCTCCCTCTTGCACTCTCTCCCTCTTGCTCTGCGTGTGTGTGTGTGTGTGCGTGTTCTTCCATGTCTGTTCTTTAGAACACAATCAGTCTTTCTTTGGAGAGTGTGTTTTTTTCTTTTTTCCTAAATCAACACAGTTGAGGGAATTTGGAAAACTCTAGCTAAATTAAAGGCCAAATCCAGACACTACTTTTATTTAAGCTATGTTAAACTGAAACAATGAGTCATAATGATTGTTAAACTGACAGAAAATAATGTTTTAAGGTTAAAAGAAACTAAGGGGAACTTAGGTTAAAAAGACTGAGATTTGACAGTGAAATTGAATATATATGGTTTTTCATGGACTAGAAATTTCCACAGCATCACATCTAGCATGTTTGAGGCATGGAACAAACATGAACTTCATTTTAATCTCCATTAGCATATCATGAAGTACTAGCATGTTTTCAGTTTTCAACCCTAAGGAAAGGTTCAGAATGGACAGTAGAAGTGTAGAGCTAAAAGTATTTATATTATATATATTTTATTTTTTATATCATGTAAAATATATAGTTTTCAATAATAGTTGAGAATTACTCTCTTCTACATAAGCTTTGATCTTGAGTCATCTTCAACTAGGTAGACATAAAGACTATGAGTATATGCCGGTTTTATGCTTTCTCCATATATTTGGTAGTACAAAATATAATTCTCTAATAGATTTGAAAAACAGAATCAAAACATAATGGACAAAATCAGAATATGTAAAAGAAGAATGGCTCTTCAGGTCCTTAAGTATTCAATGTAACCAGTTTGAAGGTATTAACATACTGAAAAGCAGAATGTGAATCAGAGAGGAAGTTCTAGGCATCCAAAAACTGGGGGTGGGGTAGGGCCAGTAAAAACTGAGGTTGTATAGAGGGAAGGAGCGTAAATGTAGATTCAACCAAAATGACCAAGAGTCTGGACACTCTGGCTAGACCATCTCTAAGGTAGAGATGGATGCCTAAAGGTATAGCCAACGTAAGCCAGTCCCATAGGTGAAAGCATCCTTACTATTGTAGGTACATTAGCTATAAATACCAAACTCATATAACTCCCTTGTTCTAATAACATGTTTACCAACATCTTTAAGACAATTATTTGGCTTTCCACATGAATCTATCTACAGGAAGAGAAAAAGTTTTTCCATAAGGACTCTCAGTATTCTGAGCTTTGTAGTAGTTATTCTTTATTTTAGAAGTATATTTTTGCATTTTGGTTAAATAAATGAACCTCCTGAGTTTAGATGAAGTGAATCTACTGCAGAGAGATAAATCTGCTCTCACTGTGATGGTAAAATCAGATTTACAAGCCTGTAAGCTATCTGATCACCAAGTTAATGAATGCTCTTCTATAAGACACCTTGAAAGTCTTTCTTATGAAGAAACCACACTGCCATCTTTGTTAGTTCTCAGTTCAAATGCCACTTCCTTTGCAGATCTTTTCTGACCATTATCTAAATTAGCTCATCATAGTCAGTGTCTATTACACTGAGTTATTGTCTTCATAGCATATATTATCTGAAATGATCTTTTCTTATAGTTTTTTTTATTTTTTGGCCACGCCATGCAGCTGTGGGATCTTAGTTCCCTGACCAGTGATTGAACCCAGGCCCTCAGCAGTGAAAGCACTGAGTCCTAACCACTGGACCACCAAGGAATTCCCTGAAATGATCTTATCTGTCTCCATCCACTAGACTATAAGTTCTATGAGAGTCTACCTTGCTAATCAATGTGCAGATCATAAAAAACAACTTTTAAATGTTAGTTTAATGTCAAATAAATGAAAGATAGAGGAAGTATGCTTAGTTTCTGTAAGTATAAGAAATAGTAATTTGATGAGAAGAACAGGATCTTAGTCACTGTATAATCCTGGAAGATGTACCAATTTGGGGAGATATGTGATGATTAAGTGATTTTGTTTGACTAGATAGAATTAAGCAAAAATTTAAAAATAGTTTTAGCTTAGTACTATTTAGAAATTTAGCAATTGGACCAAACACTGAGTAACTGAGTAAAAGAGAAGTTCACTTTAGCCAAACACGAATTTAATTTGAAAACTACTCTTCTGTCTAGAAGACTTTGCTTTTGTCCTTATTCTAGCAAACAGAAAATGATACTAATACTAATAATACTGCTGCAAGTAAAGAAGCAGAAAGGAAGATATTAATCTGCAAATTAAATAACTAGCATAAAAACCATCTAGTACAAATAAATACATTTTCAGTTTATTTCACAGTAAATCTATGCCAATTTTAAACAAAATTGGTAAAATATTCTGTTAATGTTCAATTGACATGGAACTGAGAGTCTCCAAATAGGCCGTTAAAGTTCATTCCTTCAACATTCAACATTTATCAATACTTACAGAGATTCTACTATGAACCAGACACTGGACAAGCATCTGGAAATTCAGCAATGAACAAATTGGGTACTCTCACTTCCATGGAGTTAATAATCTAGAAGAATGCTTTAAGAAATAAACTAAACTTCTGTGACCTAGTTAGCTTAGTCTTTTTAACAACCTAACTCATTCAGAATTTAATTGCTGAACAATTAACACCTGAAATTTCCAAAAAAAAAAATCTTTAAAACAACCTAACAAAACAAGGAGTAATGGAAAAAGCACAGGCTCGAGGGTGGAAAGACCAGGTTCCTGCCCTGGCTCTTCTATCAGTCACTGATAGCTTTGAATAAAACATATTATCGTCGTAGGTCTCCCTTTGGCAAGATGAAGGACTGGATGACAGAACCTTTTAAAGTCCATCTAGACCTATGGATAGGTCTCTGATTTATTTGATTAATACATAAATTCACAAATAAACAGAAATCAAATGGGGACATGGAGCAAAAAATGATCTTGTGGAGTATGCAGACTTCTCTAAAGGTCTACTGATTATTTCAGTTTTGAAGAAGTACTGCAATGCTTTCTTCATGGCATTAAAAAAGAAAAAAACCTGTCATCCATTAAATCAAAGCTTTGTACTTCCTCTTTGGGAAAGATCACAAAAACTGACAAGTGCTTTTGATACACATTTAAAAAAAACATTTATAACCTGAGTTATATAAAGTAAATTTTATGAGGTGACTGTTTTCCAACCTGACAGCTTTTATTGAGAATTTAGACATTTGGACAGCCATAGATTTCATGTCGCACTGTTAGAAGTTGTAAATCAAAATCTACTTTCTTAAATACCTGACTTTTCCATTTCCACCCATTTGTTGTCATAGGATTAGTATAAATGCTGAATTGGTGTCATTTGTGTTTAAACTAAACATCAAATTATTTGTGGAAAAAATTAAAGTGGATGGAAATTGCAAAATTAAATAAAAACATTTCAATGAAAAGGCTAAATCATTACAAACATTTAGTGAATTTTGATGTTTATTTCAAAAGGTTATTTTTTATCTAATTATTTTCCTAAAAAAGAATTATATGAACAAAATACATAGCTGATCAAACTTTTTTGTTTTGTTTTTTTATCAACTCCAAGTTCACTCATTAGAAACCCATGAACAACTCACTTATATGGATAATACTGCGAATTAATGCTATGCACTTTTAAGAAGTGTTCATAAAACACTGAAATGATTTACAGTTGGTAAAAAAATACATATATACAAATATATAGAATGCATTGGGAATGCTTTTCGATGTAAAGAAAACATATGATTCCTTAACTTTAATAAGTCCATCTAAATCTATTTAGTTCCTCCAAAATTAAACAAGAATAGAAGAATTATATATTTTTTTAATGATGTTGTTAAATTAAAATTTTTTTCCTTCCATTTTTGTTGGCATTTCCTTTTCTTGTTTGGGCCAGAATTATAAACAGGAAAGCAGACTATGAAGAAGTTTAAAATAGTGGGGAAAACAAGTTATTTAAGCTTCTTTGAATTTAACATAAGAGCAATTTTTCTAGTTATCAATTCAGTGCTTTTTATTTTAAAAGAACTGTTAGACCATTCTTTTTCTAATACCCAATTCTTTTCCCAAGAATAATGAAGTCTTGGTATAATAGGATAAAGATCTTAAGAAATCATTGGTTTATCCCACAACAGCTGGTGTTTCAATCATACCAGAAAGACATCCTTCCACTTAGAATATTCAAAAGTAGATTCTACACTCTTGATAATAGGTTTTAGGCAATAAGTTCAAACCACTGTATATTGCTATTTAAATTATAAGAAGTCCTTATTTTAAACACATATATTTTTTCTTTTCAATGATAATAATTATTGCTTATATCTTGATAGGTAACTAAGAAATTTTAAGAAAATTCTGGGAAAATGGTGACATGAATGGAATAAGATACTATTTTGAAAATAATTTATTCCAATTCAATAAATACTTAATAAATACCTATTTTCCCAGTGGTAAAAACCTAGACCTCATAGTGCTCTTGTAGGAGACCAGTGCTCCTATTATATTACTCAGGAATTATTTTCCTAGAAGAAATTTTAACAATAGAGTAGGAATGCAATTATGACTTCAAAATATGACAAATTCATGAATAAAATACATTTCATGCTAAGTAACTTTTACTGCTTTTAAATTTTTATTAATATATATCTGCACCATTCTTCCTTTGTCTTGTAACAGATCAGAAATGAATACCATCAAAAGCTTAAGAGAAAAATTATAAAAGAAAAATTTAAATTAAGCAAATAATTTCTATTAACATGTTTTTATCTTCTTTTTTGTGATTTAGTAAGACTACTTTTTTGATTTTAACAGTGAAAGGCAGGGTTCACTGTGATCATGGTTTGCGAATCACTAGTTTTGCCCATGTAGTTCTTGTAAGGCAGAACAAAAAAGGTCAGAGGAGACTATTTCTCTCATGGGTACTCTGCTAAATTACCTGTAGCTTTAGGTAAACCACAGAACTTCTTTTCATCCCATGTACTGGGATGGAGGGGTAGAGAATGACCTAGAAGCATATAATTTCTAGATTCCTTCAAGCTGTTATAAAAAAATTAAATACTCATCAAAAATGAACTGTCTATAGGTTTATCTCAGTACAAAGAATAAAGTATTCATGACATATAAAAGTAAATGATATGGTAAATTACCTAAGATTTTGAAAATAAGGATCAGGAAGCGATCTGAAATTCTGAAGTATCAACGTTGTCTGTGGTATCAACATGCTATTTTAGGAAATACCAAAGAACTTTCAGCTCACTTTTTTCCATCATCAATTCTTTCATAATTATATTTAACAAGCAACTCAAACCCACTAAGTACAAAATAGGATTCATATTTGGCAATTATTTTAAGTTTAAGGTAAAACAAGGATGAAGGTATGGAAGGTGTATACTTTTAATTAATTCTAGCCCCTTAAGAGGAAAAGCTTTTGAGAACTGCCAAGTATCCCATGACAAGCTTAGTTGCCTCATGAAGTACTTACTTCTTGATTCAAGACTTGTTCAAATAAGGACTTAATGATGAACTAATTATTGGGGATGCTATAAAGGGTCATCATTCTGTTTTCCTCTAACTAATGCTCACTCATTTTTTAGAGGTCAGCTTAAGCACATCCTCCTCCAGAAAGCCCCCCTCTGAGGTCCCAGTTTGATTTTGATATCACTATGCATATATACATCCTGGGGTTATATTCAAAATTTGTTTAAAAAACAATAATGAAAACCTAAAACACTTAACAACTGGTACTGCAGACCCAATAACTAAAGCATGGTCATGGAAGCCTTATGTTAACTGCCAGGCATGCAATTCTTGGATCTTGGAGAGGCCAAAGTGGTCCTGGGGAAGGGCTGAGACATTTAGGGTAGTAAAGGGGCATTCAGGGCCTTGAGATATTGGCTAGTGACCAATGATAAAGAATAATTTTAATGTTACTAATGTGTACCTGCTGAATACAGCTTTGTCTTACCAAAACATCTGTAAGGGTATGCTATAATTTACAGACTTTTTTTTCTGTCTCCCAACTAAACAGTAAGGTCCTTGAGAGAAGACACTATATCTTTCCTATTTTCTTTGTATCCCCAAGAGTTAGAACAGTGCCTAAGACAAAGTAGGCAGTAAATATTGGTTGAGTTAATATATGAAATTTCATGTATCAATTTAGGGCTGAACTAAGTGGCTTTGACAGTTTAAGGTTATATAATTCTACTCTACAGTACATTTAACTTCTTGAAAACATCATGGGTCTAATACAGAGATCATGTAATTTTACAAGGTAGTGGAGTTAAATGCTTTTGTGTTCTTAAGAAAACAAAGCATTTTATATCAGTAAGTTTTGAATAGTGGGCAATGAGACTGTAAAGTCTTATCCAACCTAAAAATGTCATTGTAAGGTGTTGTTCAGGGTAGTTTTAAACGTAACACAAATGGATTTTATGTCGAGTCAGCAAAAGTGCATGGACTAGACCCTGCCTCCTGAATCCTAGCCCCAAATGTTCTATACTGTATTATACTAAAGGGCAATTAAAAATCTCTTTTCCTTATTATTAAAGAGAATTACTCATTTGCTTTGATCCAAAGTTTTCACATACAATGAACACTGCTATCTGTAATATAGCAATACCAACTTAAATATAATTATAATTATATTCCTTACAAGAAACACTCATTGTTAACATGGGAATATTCAGTTGTTATTACGAGAACACAGTATTGTGTGTAAAACTGTATTATTTGAGAAATAAACCATACTGCAGCTACTTTCTAATTGATCAGAGATACTTTAGCTTAGCATAGACATACTACAAAATCTAAAAATATTACTGATATTATTGTAAAGTGAAATAAGGTTTCAAAGATACAAATTCATGATATTATGATTCAGGGTTCAATGGTCATGTCTCACCAACATTAGTAGGGAAAATATGTGGGAAAATGAGAAAGTGCTCTTGTTTGGACCTGAGATTCAGCAGAGGAAGTAACAATCTGAAAAGAAGGAAAGCTGTCTTATCATGTGAACACAATGAAAAGGATAACTGCTCATATATGTATTTAATATTGGTATTTCTATAGACACTATCCTAGCTATAATAAAAATTAGGATTGAATGATAGCTAAAATAGATATGAAAGTGTTCTGAAAAAACTGAAATATGCATTCTTTTTTATGCTCTTCATTTATTAAAAAAGAAAAAAATTGGAGCTGTAGATAGATATAAAATGCAACAATAAAAATATGTACGAAAATGTAGAAAAAGAAAGATTTGAAATAAAATGACTTGAGGGGGTCAGATCTCAGAGTAGCACATACAAACCTAAGGTTTGGTACAACTGCCAGTGCCTCCTACAACTCAGACCTACAAGAGAAGCAGTTTACAGTTTCATGATGTCCATCAGATAAAAACAAATGAGTTGCATAGATACAAAAAAGCTTTTCCTGATGCACAAATCTGAATGAAAATCTTCCCATGGGTACTCATTAATGGAACACCCGATTTGATTTAGAGAACTATATCCTTGCAATAGCATGTTCTTTATGAACATTTCTTTTTAAACTCCTCAATGCAGACTAATGATATAATGCCAAAGCACGGTTTAATAAAAACAATTGTACAATGGCCTAAGAATGGAACGTGAAATTCTGCTTCATCTAGGGATAAAATTTTGAAACCTTTAGGTATGCTTAGACTAAGAGTAATCAGACATGAATATTCTCTTTTGCAACTGAGCTTTTGATAATTGAACAACAGACTTCAGATTTTATACAACTTGACAAGAAAATGGAAAGTAGAAATTATTTTTGCTTATTAGATTGATTCAATAAATATGTATTGAGCACACAATGTGTGCCAGGCACCATTCATTGGAAATGAAGATAATACTGAGTTTAAACAAAGAAATGATAAGTACCAATAAATTGTACTGTTTCTGTGTTTACTGTAGCTAAAGAAGCTCCACACAAAATAAAAATAAATACATTAAGGGCCATCGAGAATATTTATAACCTATACCCAAGGTCTGTCAATGAATCTTTTCTTCTGATTGGAGAACTGCCACTTTTTTTTTAAAAATCATATATCTCCTTGGCTGATGTAAGAAAGAAATATGCCCAAGAAATTTAGTTTTATAAGAAAGGTACACTACTATGTATTTTTAAAAAGGCGTAAGATGGTATATTAAGAAAAAATAGCTTTTTTCTGACTGCTATCCTTGTTTGTTTCTCAGTTGTCTTTCCTTGGCTCCCAAAACATTTACAACACAAAGAATACTGAATGGGAATTTGGGGGTCTGTGTTACCGAGATAGGAATTATATCAGTAATTCTTGAATCCTGTCTACCTGACATATAATATGATACATGACATAGATCATCTCTGAAATAGAGGAAGGAAAGGAGAAGAAAGAGAAAGAAAGAAAAGAAAAGAAAAGAAAGAAAGAAAGAAAGAAAGAACGAAAGAAAGAGAAAGAAAGAAAGAGAAAGAAAGAAAGGAAGGAAGGAGGAAAGAAAGAATTAAATAGATGACTGAATCATAATGCAATCATAGGTTATCCATTTTTATAACTTAACTCAGATCATTTTTTCAAACAAAAACATTAAATTACATTAATATATTCAAAACCTGTCTTACCCTGTCCCTAACATGCATTTTAAGTCCAACAGTAATAATACCTATTTCCAACAAGATTCAATGAAAATGTGCCTTTTCCTATTCTTACCAGTAGTGATAGAAGGAAAACTATCCTTTCTAGTAAACGTGATATGAAGGAGAAGGTGAACTATTACTTGTGATTTTTCCTCATTCTGCCTTTGGCCTATTTTTAAAGGAGAATACAATATTTCTTTTAAGATTACTCTCTAAATTAAAGCATCATGTGTACAGGGGCAGAATCAGGGTTAAATACCTATGTGAGCCAGAGAGTTTTAAACTGTTCTTTGGCCAGATGCTATTGATTATAAGAAGCCCAGAATACTTGAATGATTCAGTACAAATATATCACTACAACTGGGAAAGACTTCAAAGCAAGCTAACTTTTTCTATTGTTTACCTTTAAGGGGGTAGGAGTATTCGTCTGTCCATTCAAACAACCTTCTAAAGTGTTAGCTTCAATATAGATTTTGCCTGGCTAGCTGTTTCAAAGTTAAAACTGCTACAGGCAGGATTTATATTTGTGGTATATAGTTTCAGCTTTCTTGCCTAACCTATTTCAAGAACTGAGTTATGTGCTGAGAGCCTCAATTTTTAAATTATCACGTTAGAACCAATTACCTTCATAGTAGTAACACACAGAGAACCAGTAACCTAGATCTCTGAAAGCTAATTTCTTAGTGTGTTAATATAGCCAAAGTTACCACTGAATTCTCAGGATAATTTATCTGCCAAGCAAATAAACTTTCAAAAGACCTAGGAAAGAAAATCATATTTACAAATATGCCAACTTCTATTTCAAGGCCTACAAGGAGATCACAGAAAAAGGTAATAGAACACAAAATCACTTTTACTATTGTTTGAATACAACAAATCAAATCAAATCTTCTTGATCTGAATATTACCAGATATGTGTGAGGAGGAAAATTAAAAGATAGATATGCACACACACACATATGTATACACACACATATATACATATATACATAGGGACACGGAGATGTTCCATCCTTCTCAAAATCAACAAATCTGTGCCTCTCAGTGAAATAGAACACTTCAGCTTTATCAAGCTCAACCCCACGAGTCATTCTTGGAATGAATTATATGGTATCTATCACAGGATGTTTTCTATAAATATTCTTAAGAGAAGGTAAACCAGTAATAAATCTTTAATCTGTGCATAACATCATCAAATACAGCAATACATTCGTATAGAATGTACCTACCAGTTGGACTCAATATGTTAATCACTATAACTATAAAATTGGAAAACAAATGTATGTAATAGAACAACATTTGCTTTAATTTTCTACTTAACTGCCAGAAGATACTATTCCTCTTCATTTAAATAAACTTTTCTATGTTTATGTGAGTTTTATTTTTTCATAATCACATCTAAGTGTCATGATTTGCAAAATATACATAAGCATCTCCTAAATCTGGATAAAGTTTTTAAGAAAAGCATTGTTTTTAAAAAGTAAACATTTTATCAAGAACTGGATATGATACATACAATAAATAACTCAATAGTAATCTTTATAAGACTATGCTCAGTTCTAATATTTATCACACAACAGCTACACTCTCCCTTCTTTCAGTCCTTCCCTGACCCCCACAAATACATAAATAAACACACACACACACATACACAGGAAAGTTCTGTGAACAACATCCAAATATTGAGTTCATACTAAGGGCCAAGCACATAATAGGCTTTTTATGTGTGTAATCTCATTTAATCCTTATACCTGCTCTATGATAATTAATATTCCTTAAAAATTAAGGAAAAATTTCTTATATTCTTACAGCAAGTTATTAGCAAAATTTTCATTTGGACTTGGCAAAGCTCTGTTTCTTCAATTCTTCCAGTGTTCCCTATCTCAATAAACCTTGCTATCAGTCTACCAACTGCTGATGATCAATGTTTCAGAGCAAAAAGTCTATTTTTCTCAACCTATCCATCAGACATTAATTACACAGAGGCATCTCTTCTTAAGACAAAATGCCTATTACCATAGGTGTGCAATGCCATAGGACTCATGCTACACAGAAAAAAAAAAAGTTCTAGGGTCCAACTCACAAATATAGAATAGTAATCATTTTGTGTTCCAGTTCTATTCTCTAAGACATAGTTTGCTTAACTATGCACGTATGCTCGAATTTCCAGTTGTTTTTATTGGAGAAAGACATTGCGTTTCAGAGCATTTCATCTGCAGTGTTTAATGAGTTGGACATTGGAAGCTATTTTGAGCACATAAAGACTGTTATGTGCTATGGAAACTTTATTGCAAGTTCTGCATCCACAATCTGTGTTCTTGTGAAAGTATATCAAGTCCTAAAGTTTGGATGAATTAGACTACAAATTCAGCCAATTAAAAAAAAAAAGATGATATAAATTGTGAAGATTGGCCATCCATTTAGAGTAGTTTGTTTATATAAGTTACTCGGACTCAGTAACTATCAGTAGACAATATGGGGTAAAATCATCCCACAGCTCTTGACGAGATTATCCCCAATCAGAAAAAAAACGTTTTATCGTATTTATGAGTTTGGATTTTTATGTGTGAAAATTATGTGTAAAATGAGCTGTTATAAAGAAAATCACTGAGACCTTAATTAAGTTTTTGAAATTCAAACCCAATTATCAAGGCAAAAATTTCAAAGACAAAATCAGGCAAATATGGGAAAAATCTAAACTTTCCTCTTTGTAAGATTTTCGCCTATGGATTTTAGAACTTCAACTGAAATTACAGTAATCTTCCCCTACCTGTAAATTCTCCTCATGTGAAAATAAGTAGATGTTTATTTGTATCCTTTTTCCATCACTGCAAGAATTCTCGATAAAATACATGTGAATCATGAGTGACTCCAAGTTTTAAAGTAAAAAATTGGTAGTTACAGTATAAGCCATTTATTCAACAGACATTTATTAAGTGCCTACTCTGTGCCATGTACTCTTGGCCAGGCTCTCAGGGTGAGGGACAGACTCTAAAATCAGCACATTAGTCAAAAGTAGCTAATAGAGAAAATAACCCTTGAAAACCTTTTTATTTGCCCAGAAGGTACAGTATGCATTTTGTGTACCCAACCCTAAACAGTAAACTTTTAAGCACACGGATGTTTAAGAACCAACTAAATTAGACTAAAGGAAAAACAAACAGAATGACTATATAAACATTAAAACCATTCTGTATTTAGGAAAGCTATCAAATTTCTGACCTAAGAATGGCGGGGAATGGGTGGAGAATTCTAAAAGGTTCCTACCCTCCTGCAGAATTTACTCAATTGCTTGATGCATGTTTAGGGTAAGCAAGATAATGTTGCATGAAGATTAAGCAAAAAATGTTGAAGTTGTAGGGAGTAATGTTCTGAATTTAGTACATTAATGTATATGTGTTACAACTACGTGGTATAGCAAAAGGCAAGATAAACCTAGTCTCTGCCTTCAGAGCTGGATAAGGATGAGGCAAGAAAGGCACCTAGAGTGCAAACGCTGAAGAGACTCACTCCTAGGGTCCTGCACTTGTTGACTCTGCGTTTGCAAAACACAGACTGTCTTCTTAAATTTCGTGACCTAGGTACTAACATTTTATATCAACTTTCCCAAGAGAGAATGATTCTCCAGGTTTCTTACTTTCACGGGGTATGGTGGCTATGGCCGTCTGATTTGTTAAAGATAAACCTATGAAGATGAATGCTCTTTCTGTATAATCCTTCATTAAAATGATTAATGTAAAATGAATTACCAAGCACTTCATTGAAACTACAGGGGAAGAATATCAGAAAAGTTTTATCTAAAAAGGAATGACCCTCTATTTTAATATAGTCGTATATAATATGAGAGACTTTGACTTTCCTTTAACTGATATGCTGTTCTTACTAGTTTATTTTAGTGAATATAAAATAAGCACTTATATACATATTTACCAGATTATTATTCACCTAAATATATATTTATAGACATTGACTTATAAATCCTCATTCACTATAAGGTCTTAATTTCTATAAAGCAAACTCTCTTACTATGAGAGTTTTCAAGAATACAACCATATAGCTGATGCCAAAATACTTTTCACAAATCCTGTTGTCTAACAGTTACATGTATCACTGTCTGTCAGTAGATTATAAACTACTAGGATAAATGAGATGCCATAAGAAAACTGCCATGAAATGCTAGTGTTATTCTTCATTCTCCCCAGTAGGCTTAGAGGTCGAGTCTAACTCATTTTAGCATTTCCTGCAACAGATAGAATAATGTCTTTCACAAAGTAGTCATTTAATAAACGTAAGAAAAACAAAAACATAATTCTAACTGGAAATGTTTTGTGTTCTCTGTAATAAGAACATTTAAAAACAATATTTCTGCAAAAGACAATTTTAAATTTAGCCTTTTTCATAAAAATATGACTTTTAGATACATATTTTCATATATTCAGCTGATCATAAAGCTGATTAAATTAGGATTGATTTATTTAGGTCTACAAAAGAATATCTCATTTTTATAGTATTGGTATTAAAGTAATATCACTTCTTAAGTAAAATTGACTCTCCTATAAATGCCAATTATCTCTCTTAATAACAGCTTTTAAAATGTACTGTTTACCTTAGATTAGAAAGATAATTTCTTACAATCCAGCTGATGTATTAAAAAATAAAATAACACACTTCTAACAAATCTACAATAAGAGAACCTCAAGACTAAACCATAATACCATCAAGTGTCTAGTGCTACTACTCTTTATGTTTAAAGAATGAACTCCTGTAAGATCTTTCCAAGAACAGAGAGTTCATGAAAAATGCTAACAAGAGATGCTCCAGAGATTTATTCTGTTTAGTACAGAAAAGTTATATTATGATTTTAAATATAATTTTCCCTTTTCCTTACCTCAACTATGTTCCTCAAATTTTACCTTTTGAGACTACTTTTGGATACCTTTTTAACAGAGTTAATGCAAGCTTGTTAAGTCTGGCCTTGTGGCTAAATTGAGGATCAGATGAGAGCCAAATGTGAGGGTGGTTTTTGTGATGTGGAATAAGCACGTATGTTTGAGTGTGTGCTCATGTGTATGTGCCTATTAACTGTTCAAATAATCTAGGAAAACAGAAAAAATGCTGAATGGGAGTTTTGTGGGTAGAACTAACCATGGAACAGAGCCTTTGCTGTGCATTACAAGTTAGTGAATTTCCAAAGGTTGCTGTTATACAATGAAGCTACAGTTTATGGAAGGACATCCTCAGGAATGTGTGTGTGTGTTTGTGTGCACACGTGTGTGTGTGCACAAAATACAAAAGTATTTGTAGCATCTCTATTGATTACCATTTTCCCTTCCTGGAAACAATCTTCAAAAAAAAATGGAGTTTTCTGGCATTTAAATGACTGGGTAGTATTAAACTAATGAACTAAAAAAATACTTTGGAGTCTGGAAGACAAGGTCAAAAAGCAGGGTGTAATTTAGGAGTCTAAACCTGACTTATATGCAGCTCCCATTCAGCCACATAAAAGGGAGTCTGGAAAACCCCTAACTGTTACCTATCAATACGCAATCGTCTACCAAATCCTTTTAACTACAACTCAGTTATGATGAATACTTTTAAACTACAATGAATCCATGGTGTTTACAACTCAAATTATATACTATTTCATTCAAAGTCCCTTTGCCTAGAAGTATTGCCTGGCAGCTGAATTCTTTCTTTCTGAGTATGAAGTGTAATGCAACATTGAACTAAGCCCCTCAGAACCTAAGAAGATAGCTTTGGTCAGTGGAGAAAAGCAGGGAAAATAAATGTATCATTATTCTAAAGACTTTTAAGTATCCCTGGAGGATAAATTTCCAGGAAAGGGTAAAAGAAAAGTATATTTGAATGAGTAGTCAGAATTTCATAAGTTACCAGGAAAGTAACTGAGTTGCTTTATTCATAGCTGTAGCTATATTCATAGCTGAGTTGCATAGCTAACACTTAAAAATTTTATCAAGGAGTTTAATGACAGTGAAAGTTGGAGAACAGGCAGGTAAAAAATATGGTTATCACTGGTGGTGAAATTTTCACATTCTACTGGGCCTTACTGGGAACTAGGTAGGAGGGATTAAGTCTGGATTAGGCTCTCAAACTGTGTTTTAGCTCCTAAACTGATTCTCTTAATTGAAGGTCAACTGCTCCTAACTGCAAAATGATAGAGTTTTACAATTCCAGTACATGAAAAAACTATCTAGAAACTACCTAAAGAGATCAGCAATATAGTAACTTTCATTCTAATTCAGTGTGCTTATTCATTCTTATACAGTAGTATATGTGTGTGTGTGTGCATTTAAACATTTTCCACATTGCCAAAGCTTTAAGGTAAAATATATCTACAAATACATGAGAGAAGGTGGAGCTAAGCTTGTATGTTTATCTCCATACTATTTCACAAGAGATATTTTTATTTAAAGAGAAATTAGTAACCGTATTTAAGACATCTTAAAGAAGCAAAGCATGAGTCTAACTTGAATGTAAAATCTGAAAAAAATGCAGCTTCAAAGTGGTCTTAATCACCACCAGACGCTTAATCAGTTTAAATCATATTACTAGAATGGATTCCTGATGTCCTCTTGTTCTTTCGGTACCTAATTGTTTGAACTCTTCTAAAATGAAAGCATCATTTTTTTTTTCAGACTAGGTGTTGGTACATTTAGATGAATAGATATTTATACCTATAAGCTTTGTCTTTAATATTTTGGGGGCAGTGTTTCAGAAATCTGCTTTTAAAGTACTGAGGATACAGACAGGTGCATCTTGGCCATAGAATAGGCTTTTATAGAAAGCATCAGGCTATGCGGGTCACCTGGCCAAATTCCTAAATTATGAAGCAATGATGGGATCACTGAGTCACCCTTCACTTGAGCTTCTGTCCTTAAATAATCCTGAAAAAAAGACAGAAAAGTAGAAATTCTGCTTATTTTGTCCAAAAACAAAAAACAAGAAATCTAAATCTTAGAGCAGGTCCCAATGGAGCCTTGAAAAAAAGGTCCAGATGTGAAAGTGGACTTCATGTACCTATCTGATTTGGAATTAAAACTTCTGGGGTAACTCCTGACACCTCTAAAACTTTGGCACTGTTCCAGAGAAGTCTGAAAGTATAAGTAATATTTTATGCTATAGAGGCATTTCATAGCACTGTTTTGCTTGAATCCCTTTGATAGCTTTCAGTTCTCTCAGTAGAATCCAAAGTCCCTGCAGTAGCCTCCAACATTCCATCATCTAGGTCCCCTTTACCTCTCTGTATTCACCTCCACCTGGCTTCTTCTTACCTCATTTCACTTAGCCACACTGGCCTCCTTGCTGTTCTTCAAACTCACCAGGCTCTTTGCACTCTACTCTCTACCTACCATGATCTCCCCCCAAATTATCTGCATAGCTTGCTCCCTCAACTCCTTCAAGTCTTTGCTCAAATGTCATTTTCTCAGGAAGAATTTATAAATCTATCATTCCCTACATTTCCCAATCTCTACCCGATGCCTTATTTTTCCCCATGTCACTTATTTTTATGTGGCAAACTATATATTTTACCTATTCATTACATTTATTATCTGACTCCTCTCACTGGAGAGCCATAAATTTAGGGTTTTCTGTTTTGCCCTCTGCTATATTTCTTGTACCTAGAACATTGACTTGGATACAACAAGCATTCAATAAGTATATGTTGAATTTAATTAAATCTAAGGATCTAATGATTTGTGCTGCCTGCAAAAAATACAAGATTATTGTCTTTCCCACTCCCATGGCTGCCATTTTGATATACTGCAAATTAAGGGTTCATACTCTTACTAGAATCAGAGGCAGGGTTCAGATACCAGCTACCAAACTGTTTATTCAACAAGGTGAGTTCAGCCTTTCTCAACTAACACTTTTGTTGTCTTTATTAAGTACACAATAAAGAAAACCTTTTCAATATTAGTACTCTGAAGAAAATTTGTCTGACAAAATTATAGACAGTGTTCTAGAGATAAGATTAAGCAGATCACGTTCTATAACTACAGCTGCTTCTACTTGAAACAACTATATAAAGTTTAACAACCATTTATTGTACCTCTGGAGACTTAAAATTGGATATAATGCATTTCACAATAAATAATAACTTAGATTAATTTTCAATGCTAATCTTCTAAAGGTATTGAACATAAATACATAATTTAAAAAAATATGTCACTGACACAGATAACAGTGCATTTGAAAGACCTGAAATATTCTTAGAGTGAGATCCAAAATGTCAGTGAGAATAATGGAAGATGTCATAATGCTTTCTTAATTCTGATACAAAATGCTGATAAGCTTTCATGAAATTGTGTCAACCCAGTGCCCAAACATACTAAGAACTCCATAAACATTTGTTAATATATGGATGAACAACTGTCATATACATGAACCAAAGGAATGAACATAGTGAGAAAGGGGTGCTTAAAATATACACGTTAATGATAAGTAGGATATAGTATTACTTCAAAATTGGGACAAAAATGATATAACGTTTAGCTATCACTTTTCTTTATAAAACAAAATAAAACTTCTGTATACATGATCAAGGCGTTAAGTATCTACACTGCAAATCCACAAATACAGATGAAGAGCCAAAAATTTTATTCTTACTATTTCCGTTTATGCCTGCCCTACTCCTCTAAATACTCCTCAAAAGCACTGCATTTGAAGAAAAAGATCACTGCAGTTGTTCACATGGCAAACTATGTTTACAAGAGTAACAGCCCTGAAAGAGGAAAGTGTATCATAAAATAAACAAGTATTCTCATTAGGAATTTCTTTAAGAGTATCATATATAGCCTTTATAATCATTTCCTTATTTGTAAATTTGGAATAATCCTACCTTACAGGATTGTAAAATTAAATTAGATAATAATGAGAATCATTTAGTCATTTGGAGAACTTGTTAAAATGAAGACATATTAAAAGGCACTCTGTTATTATAAAGCAGTTAGTTGGGCATTGGGCCACACTTTGAGAAATACTCCTTTAGGAAATCGCTATCGTTGTGGCATCCCATTCCTCTTTGGGCTTATTTTCCTAAAAAGCAAATGAGAAGCCTCACCAGGAACAGGCAGTCTTGTTATCCATTTTCCCTTGGCTCCTGGGGCAGTTTTACAGCACCCAAGCCTAGAGACAGCCCCTAAGCAAAACCCAGTGTAGAGGACTTGCTGGCCATGACAGAACTGGGGACCTGTTTTAATTATGAGACAGTGGTTACTAAGAAGAAAGAGGAAGGAAAGGAGGACAAAACAAGAGAAGGGGAGAAGGAGGAAAAGAGAACATGAACAAGGAATAAGAAAACAGTGTGCCAAGTTTAATGCCTTCCTTCAACCTTCCAAACCCATATAGCCTACAGAATTTTTGGAAGTCATCATCAACAGACAGTGGTAATTCAACCATAGTCAACCTCTGGCTTATCCAGTGGGTTACCTATCGTGCTAAAGCTCAACTGAATGGAGCCCACATTTCTACTAGAATGATTCCTTAGAAAACACACCTTTTGTTGGTGAAATGTAAAAATTCAGCTTGATGTAGTCAAATATTAGGTCATAAGATTTCCCCTATGTTATAAATCAACATTTTACTTTTTAGCAAATGATGAATTCTTACACCTAGGGTTTTCTCCACACTTTGAAACACTATTTACTTTTATATCAAAATTTTATTTACACATAGTTTCAGTTGATTGCTATCAATTAATTTACAGTGGTACATGGATTTAGATTTCACTCCTATTGCTGCCTTCAGATGTAAATGATTTTCATGCTTTCGGTTGTACTGACAAAATTCTATAGTTAGGGGAAACAAATAAGGTATTTTCGTTCATTTCACTGTCTCTGCTACTACCATGTCCTAGCAATCCTGGTAAAGAAGATGATGGTTTTCACAATCTACCCTCAGCTATCATAAGAAGAAAGCCCTCTTCAGGAAATATATGCTACAAATGTAAAATTCAAACTATTAGACATGGAACACACTTTAGGGGACATTTAATTCTCTTTTTACTTTTTTAAACATGAAACTTGATTCATGGTTTTATAAAGGGGCAAGTCAATGGATATTCACCATGTAACTTTCATTAAAAACACTAGCCATTCAGATTCCTCATATATTTACTAACTCTGGAGTCTTCTATCTCAAAATATAACACATTCATAAAACATGATTCACTCGTGGAAATCAATATGGTTTGTCTGTGTGATTATCATTAACACTGAAAAGTAGAATATTCAAAAAGAGTTTACCCTAACCTTTGTCTTCCCAGGTACACAGGAAAGATAAGTGACAACTGTAGTTGTTTGTGAAATGTATGTGTTTCAACAATACATTTCAATACAATCCACATGAGCATCCTCCATGGGTTTGTATGCTATTTTAGGTGAAAGTAGAAATGCCCAATAAACAATTATTTATCTTAACTCTGCTACTCACATGATTTACCATTTTACTTGCTTTCCTTTTTGTGTTCTTAATCCTCTGCCATCTGGCTTCAGACTAGATCAATAACTACCTGCTTATAAACCACACTATAGAATATTATACTGTTAACCACTAATACTCTAGCCATTCTTCTCCAATATTCTTGAAACTACATAATTAACTAGATGTAGAAATCCTTTCACAATGCATATCGTCTTTAAATATTTTACAGTTTTGTCAATTACACCTCAATAAAGCTGGGAAGAAACCCACAGAAAACTATATTCAATTCAAATTTAACTTTCCTGAAATTGTTCTTTCCTTGTTTTCTTCTCTCACTATTTTCTGTTACCCTTCTGAATGTGCCATAAGCAGGTGTACCACAAGATTCAGTCATCCTTCTCTAAATTCTCTATTATAATCTCTTGCACTCAACCACTTCAACTATCACTACTATGTGAATGGTTTGCAAATTCTTAGGTCCTTTCCTGACCTCTTTCAAATTCCAGTTTCTTACTAACTACTTGCTGAACCTCTCAGTATTGCCCAGTGGCACCTCAAAATGGTTACGTCCAGGAGAGGACTCATTATCTGTCTCAACAAAGAATCAGGTCCGTCTCTTGGTTCCTCCACTTCATTTCATGGCACCTGCATATTGCCAGTCACTTTGCATCTTTAACTTCTCTCTGTTTTTGTCTTCACATAACACCTGCCATCAAGTCTCATTAATTTTTACCCTTCAATAGCTCTGAAATTCTTACTTCCCTCTCTGTTCGTAAAGACAAAAACCTTGTTTAGGTCTTAACGGCCTCTGCTATAGAGCACTCTCATAGCCTCCTAACAAATCTCCCAATCTTTAATCCATCATTCTTTCATCAAATATTTAATACTAGGGCTTCCCTGGTGGCGCAGTGGTTGAGAGTCCGCCTGCCGATGCAGGGGACACGGGTTCGTGCCCCAGTCCAGGAAGATCCCACATGCCGCAGAGCAGCTGGGCCTGTGAGCCATGGCCGCTGAGCCTGCGCGTCCGGAGCCTGTGCTCCACGGAGGGAGAGGCCACAACAGTGAGAGGCCTGCGTACCGCAAAAAAAAAAAAAAATAATAATAATAATAATTTGCTATCTACCAAGTACTGTATTATCCTTAGAACACAAAAATGAAATGACATAGTCCCTGCCTTCAAGACATTTATAGTCTAGTGGAGAAAGAGACTGTGAAATAGAGTGATTAAATGATATCATGTGTAAAAAGTAAATCTCACGTAGGGATAAAACATGAGCACAGAGGCCAAATTTCTAACCAGCCTGACAACAGGTAAGAAAATCCTTCTTAGAAGAGGTAATGTTTAGCTGAATTTGCAAGGACTTATAAACATTATCCTGTAAAGTGAAGGGCTAAAAGCTTCATAAAGATGGTACAACAAGAATAATATCGCAGCAGTGTGAAAACCTATGATACGGTGACAAAACCTCAGGTATGAATGTCTGTTCAGATAGAGCTGCCGGAAGAGGAAGAAAGAGAGTTATGACTTGAGTTTTGTTTGCTTAAATGTTATCCATTTAGCAAATAATTACTTTACCAAGCATCCAACATTTCACCAATCCCCTCATTCAATAAACAATAATTAGGCAACTATCATGTACTGAAGTCTGCTTCAGTACATGATATTTAGTAAATAAACAAGCTTCCTGGCCTCAAAATACTTAAAATCTCATGGCAGAAATAAGTATTACAAGGATTACAGTAAAATACAAGTTCTATAAAAAAGCAACATAAAATCCATTGTAGATACATCATCTAAACTTGGGGCTAACTAATTACACTATCTTTAGTACCAACACTATCTATGGTACCTAAAATCCTATTAAAATGGAAAAAAAGTCCATAGATATTGATCTATATCAGGACATCCATGACACTACTGTTTGTTAATCACTGTTAGCCAAAAGTAACTCAAGCAACTATGTAGTAAGGTGCAATAATAAATGATGAAAATGATTTTTGAGTTTTCAATGCATTTCAACTCCTTAGTGTGGCATTTAGAGCTTCTCAAACATGACCCTAAACTACATTTAGAATATAATTTGTTTTCCTTTCTTCGATTTATTTGTCCTATGTCCCCAGTAAACTTATTTATTTATTTTCCCTGATGACACCTGATGCATTTTAACCTCTGTGCGTTAAACTGTTAAACTATTCACCCCAACCCAGCCCCCCTTGGCAAAGACCTAGAGCGTCTTCCCCCACCTCTTCCTATTCAGATACTGGCCATCTTCAGTGACATCACTCTATAATGAAATAATCCATTTTTTTCTCCATCAAGATATCTCTGCCTTTTTAAATGGAATTTATCATTTCCTGATATCTGGCTTTTTCGCTAGCTACCTATCATTGCATATAGCTATTGATACACTTGGGAAAAAAAGTCTTCATCACAAGAATGTAATGTTCCATGTGATACGGTTGGCATGTTACTTGTTTTATGTCACAGTATTTTGTGAGCCCAGCTGTTTAAAAGAGTCTTTGAAATGAATGAGGGAATGAATGAACTCATTCATTACTTCAAAAATTCATTCATATTAACCGTGCTCATCATATTACTTGAAGCTGTAAGAAATGATATAGTTTAATGGATAATATTTTGCATCAGACAGCTCTAATTTAAGCCCTGTTTTTTCTAACTTTGTAGTCAATGTATTTAGCCCATCTAGACATCAGTTTTCTCTATTATAATGGCATATAGGAAGGTAAATAGGGAGATAGATAAAGCAAACGTATATAGTATATGATGCCTGAGAAAAAAACTATATGCTCCATAAATGTTATTATGTTATTAAAAAGTAGCATTACTAAGGTTAGTAACATTCTTTCAAGCTAATCAAAATTAGTTTGTTATGACTTTTATGTTTCTATTTTCTACCATTAAAAGAGAAATGGGTTTACTCACTTTATACAGCCCCAATACAATGTCTTCACAACTTGATAGACAAGAATCAGACTGGTCTATGTAAATATACATAACAAACCACGATAATTCAGAACAAAGTCAAGATTACCATCTAAGAGAAAGTTTTAGCAGTCTGCAAGTTTTCTATACACTGCTATCACTTCCTATTAATAACCTTGAAATTTAATATTTGAGTGAATAATTTACTGTATGTGCAGTTAAATTGTGAAATTTGCCTGATCAGACAGTGTAAAGCATTTGCTCACCACTCTTCTAAGGGGATTGTAGATACAGATAGAATACATCACTGTAATACATTCTTTGAATTTATGGAATTGGGAATATTTTCAGGTTTTAGATAGTCAGTTTTATGAGTAATTGCTTTTTTTTTTCTGGCAAAAACCATAAGAAAAAAAGGCAAGTGGCAATCCTTTCAATTCTTTCTCTGTTGTGACTCACAATAATAGCCTTACAGAGCCATGGAAAACTGAGACTCTTCCATTTCCCTTCTTGGGTTTTTTTCTCTTCCATTAACCTTCCGTAGTTCAGTGGAAAATCAGTCTTCTACACTTAGACCTAACATTTCTCAGCACTGCTCCTAAGAATGGCGTGCATGAGAAGGCACAGGGCTGGAATACAGAAGACACCCATGCTCCCAGAGTAAAGGTCAAGCGGATGCCCAGACGTCTTCTCCTCCCCAGTCTTGAGCACTCAGATGGGAGGATTGGCTTTGACTGCAACACTCGGCTCCTAATAGGTGGTGGAGACATGTTTAACACTGACATAAATACAGAGGGGTTCACTTGAGTCAGCTTTACTCAAACATTTCTTTTGATCTTTGGGTTACAGCACTGGAATCAATGTAAAATGTAAACCAGAACCTGAGTGCCATTACAATGTAAAAATTATCCTTGTTCCATTAAAAAAATTTCCTACTGTGGTAGTGGTAAGAATAGTGACATGGACGGTAAAAGACAGAGTTTTATTTAGCAAATTGCAGTAATTTCTGGCTTTGTTCTTTAAAACAATAGGGTGTTTGGCAAAACAGAGTCACAATCCCAGTAACAATGGAATACAAGTAACAATAAAACATGCACAAAGGGGCTTCCCTGGTGGTGCAGTCGTTGGGAATCTGCCTGCCGATGCAGGGGACACGGGTTCGAGCCCTGGTCCAGGAAGATCCCACATGCCGTGGAGCAGCTAGGCCTGTGCACCACAACTACTGAGCCTGCGCACCACATCTACTGAAGCCTGCACGCCTAGAGCCCGTGCTCCGCAATAAGAGAGGCCACCGCAATGAGAAGCCTGTGCACCACAATGAAGAGTAGCCCCCACTCGCCACAACTAGAGAAAGCCCGCGTGCAGGGGCGAAGACACAACGCAGCCAAAAATATAAATAAATTAATTTATTTATTAAAAAAAAAATCCACAAACTATGTAGCTTTTCCAGTCAAAAGGTATTGTAATCTTCCTAACGACTACACTTAGGCCAGGATCTGCATCTTTGGGCAACAAGATGGCGTTCAGGGGCACACAAGCATTTTCTGCTACAAGGAAAAGGAGTGTGTTTGTTTTACTTTGCAATGGTCTCATCTGCCTTTCAGCACAATTTCCTACCTTTTTTCCACTTCAGATATCTACCCAGGGCCTTTAGGTCAACTTTTAGGTGTCCAGACTTCTCACTGAAGAGTCCATTTAGGTGGAGTGCCCTATTTCAATGCTTGTATAAACTAAGATTTGTATTCCTCTTTTACACTCCACTGTTTATTTTTGTATATCAACATAAAATATACTGTGATTAAATAAATTCACAGCAATCTATGAATGGTCAGTTGGTTTATCTACCCATTTGTGCTTGTACTTTTAAGAGTGTTATGGGTTGAACTGTTGTCCACAAGGAAGTTATGCTGAAGCCCTAACACCTCATGCCTGTGAATCTAACCTTATTTTGAAATAGGGTCTTTGCAGATTTAATTGAGTTAAGATGAGGTCGTTAGGGTAGGCCTTAATTCAATATGTCTGGGGTCCTTATAAGAAGATGGCCATGTGAAAGCACAGACACACAGAGAGAACACCATGTGACAGCTGAGGCAGAGATGAGAGTGATACAGCTGCAAGCCAAGGAATGCCAAGGCTGATGATCACCACCAGAAGCTAAGAAGAAGCAAGGAAGGATTCTACCAAGGGTCTGAGAGGGAGCATGGCTTTGCTGACACCCTGACGTCAGACTTTTAGCCTCCAGAATTGTGAAAGAGTAAATTTCCATTGTTTTAAGCCACCTGGTTTGTGTTACTTTGTTATGGCAGCCTTAAGAAACTAATACAAAGAGCATCTTATTAATTCAAATATGTTACAGTATTTTTGAGCAAAGAATACCTCTTTCACAATTCAGACTCCTTATGTGGATATGCTTGTGTGAGCAAGCATATTCTGTTTTTTCCTCTTTTTCATCAAATTTTAAAGGGAGATATTCCCGCAAATATAGCTCTGGAAATAAAAGAAGCAAAGCTAACTCTATATTTCAATCTAATACCATTTTTATGTCTTTCCTATGGTCCTCTGTACCGCCCCCATCTCCACCCCATCACCTCTAATTTAGTGCCTACACATATATATTTCCTACATTTTAAATGACTCTTTATTCCTATGTAAATTAATGTTTATAGAAACTAAAAGCAAAATCCATCAGTAATTCTTTTAGCATTACTAAAGATTGCTCATTTTTTAAAAGATCTAATTCCTAGTAATTAGTGAAATATTAATAGAAAATAGCCAAAGTAAATATCCAAAATAAAACATGTATTAATAACATATATATGCTTTAGATAAGTATTTAATACGTAAAATAAATTTGTATACAAACACACATACAAACTTTTAAATTACTGTAATCCTATATTTGCTATTATGCAACCTTTTGAACTTAAAATATAAATCATGGATATCTTTCCATATCTCTATGGATAAATTTCCCTAATGTTTAATAATCTCACAGAAATCTATCTATGAATGCACAATACTATAGCTAGTCCCCTGACATTCAGAAAGTTTCTAATTTCCCTATAACAATAATGTCACAAACAATATAGTTACAAATTCTGGCATATGTAAAACCAGGTGTAACGGCATCCAAGTTAGGGTGCATGTATGTGTGTGTATAATATCCTTCTGATGTATATGCCTCTTCACATACACACTCAAATTTCTACATGTGTATGCACAAAATATCTCTGCAGATACACAGGAGAAAACGTTACATGAATCATTCTAGAACTGAAATTGGGTGAGTGAAGAACAGGAGTAGGAAGGAGAAATACTTTCCAATATACACATTTTATTACATTTTTTACTATTTACCCTGTGCATGTAATATCCACTCAAAAATTAGCTATACTTTCATAAATTAAAATGTGGAATCAGAAATTCCTTAGAAATTAATAAATGTAGAGGACAGTTATTCTACATCAGTATTATATAAATTCAAATAAAATATTTTAAGCTAACCAGAAATTTTATGACTGGTACCTTTTATTGAAAATTGTGTTCATTATTGATCTGATTTTATTATCCTAAACACAAACAATTTAAAATTAATTTGTCACATATATTTATTTTTCTTTGGAAGCATACATTTTAACAGTAAAAACTAACCCAAATTTAGACTTTGTAAAAGAAACAGAAAACCTATAATTTTTCCATTTTACAATGTATAAGGTTAGCATAGGAGGAAAACTCATTGGTTCCAGATGGTTACATCAGTGGTAAATGAAAATCTTTTTTTTTTTATAGAGTTGAGATTACTGCACATTTTTAGTGGGTTCCAATTGTTGATAATAGACTGAATTTCCTGATAGCCTTTCCTCTCCTCCACAATATTAGCTGTGAGTGCATACTAACTAAAAAAGAGATCTTAAATATTGAAACTGTGAAATAAATGCCTCTTATGATTTAAAATTTCAATAGGAGGAGATCTAGCTAGAAACCTTGTCTTTGGCCTGAAAGAGCAGTTACTCAAACTGTTAAAAAGTAACAAAATATTTTCCTGAATATTTCAGTGAGTGAAAGAAAAACCATAAATCTACCTGAAGCAACTATTGTCTCTGGAAACACAGAAATCATCACAAGCAGGTGCATTACTATCTCTGTCTCTTAACTTATCAGACCTCCCTCTTTTATGCTTTCCAAGTTGACTTATTGGTCACTGGATTAAAAACTCCAGAAAGTTATGTAACACACCACAGAATATAGATAGGAGTGGCATTCAGCACATGGTTTATTTATATACCACAAAACATGGCACCAGAGAGTCTTTGGAAATTATTGTTATTACGATCATTTCATGTGTGCAGCATCACAATACAAGCCCCTTTAAAAAACCCACAATTGTTACTCTACTGCATTCAGAAAGACACACGATGCAGGCTCAGATCTTGGCAACCTGTGAAAGTGCCCAGTCGAAAATTACTAACAGCTGGAGATGACAGTTGTTTTAACAGCTGAGCTGACAGGATTAATTTAAATGCACTGAAATCAAAAGTAGATAACACCTGTTTAGTCTTCTAGGGCCATTCGACAAGGTAGGCCAAAGGAAAAATGCAGAGCCAGAATTGTGTCTCTTTCTCTCCTTGAAGGACAGAGGGGCTTCAGAGAAGAATGTCACCTTTTTGATGGAGGTGGGGTAGATTTCAGCAGCAGGGGGCTGGTCAGGCTTTATCAGTTTTTAACATCTGGTTCCTATAATATACCTCCTTCCCTTTTTTCCTTCTCTGTCCAAGGTCTTTGACCCAAACCCAACAGTGGACAGAGATCACTAGATTTCAAAGCTACGGCTACTCACTACAGCTCCCTAGAAATTCTCTTGGGTTAATTAATGTATTCTCTTTGAGCTTCATGGCCACAGCCACAGAAGAGCTGCTTTTTTTTTTTTTCTTCCCTTTTTGTCTTTGGATCCAAAATATATCATGTCATATAGGAGTCTGCATTTCAAATGGCTGCCAAAAAAAATTATTCAGAGTTTTTTGTGTAGGATATTTGTCAATAGTTGATTTTTTAATCTAAAAACAACAAAAAAGAAATATTAAATAAAAATGCTGAATTGAGGAATAATGAAAAAATGGTTTCGTTTGTATGGGTGGGGATGGTAGAATACTGTGATTTCCTCAAAAGGTGCGTGTAAGCCTAGATTTATATACTCTTATGAACACAAGTACATAAATGAAACAAAATCAGACTGGAAGCAGAAGTGTTTATTTTGCTTTCCTTCCAGGAATGAGGATCTAAATTTACTCGAGGAACATAAAGACTATTTTCTTTCACACAGAGGAATATTGTGGCCTAATATTAAGAATCCTAACATGTACAAATCAAAAACTGTTCTATTCAAATACTGTGCCAAAATTATACTAATATCATTTACAGGGAACACACACTATATGGAATGATTCTGAGTAGATACAAAGTTTGCCCGTCAAAATTTTACCAAATTCTATACTGCCCAATTTAGAAGAAAATATACTTCTATCCAGTGAAGCAGGGAAAGGAAATATCTTCAGGATTAAGGCTGCCTCTTTCTTAGCCAGCTCTGGATTTTGAAAAGCACAAAACAAGGTTTTTATGTTTATCTGACTTACAGCCAAAATAAAGAGATAAGACAATAATGATTTTTTTTCTCATTTGGGGAAAATAAATGCACATAAGCTATTTTGAGGAGGCAAGATTTTTGAAAATTCAGAAACTTTGGAGCTTTTAAAATTGTCAATAGTGATGTACATTTAAAGGAGGAGCATGATTTAGAATCTTGGATAATTATGGAAAATGCAAGATTAGGGGTAGGCCAACTTCTAGGTATATAGTACTTCTAGCTTTCCTATTTCATAAAAATAAGTTCTGTATTAGAAATACTTAAAAAAAGAAAACATCTGTAGTAATCCAGAAACTTCTTGAAACACTCTAATTAAGAAAGAAAAAAAAGCATATCTCTCTTAACCTCAGAACAATATAAATATATGAATGGCTTACCCAACAACTCAAAACAAAACCCAGCTTTTAAAGTGCCTTAATTTTAATAAAAGTGAGCTGTTTATAATTTCCATATATTTGGGAATTTTAAAGGCGTATCTCTGTTATTGTTTTCTAGTTTAATTTCATTGCTGCCTGAGAACATACTTTATATATTTTCTATAAAATTTTTCCTTCGTTCTGTTAATGAGCTATATTACATTCATTGATTTTCATATGTCGAACCATCTTGCATTTCAGGAATAAATCTCCCACTTAGTCACGGTAAAAAAAAAAAGTGCCTTAAGTTTGTTCACTCACTAAAAAAAAAAAAAAAAAAGTGCAGTAAAAGCGTAGCCATTCTAACTAAGGGGAAACTGTTCTTATTATTCCAAGTAATTTGCAATTGTATTGGGATTTTTTAAATCTTTGAGACGCAATTAATTGTATTCCATGAAATCAACTGCAATAATATTTTTTAAAAAGCAAAGAAATAAATTACTACTGGTAGTTATATTTTCTACATATAACACCTGATCAGTATCTGAAATTGTATGATAGAATATAGCTACTTATAGCATACATTTTAATTTTTATTAATAATCTAAAATCTAATAGCAGGTCAACATATATATTTACTCTGGTGTGACTGAGGCTTTATTACCTTATTTTCTTGTCAACATCAAAGTTATGACTGTGTTATGGACAGTAAAAGTGCAATGACATACTTTAAATACTTTGGGTCAAAATATGTACAGCAATAATTTATTCTTCTTGGTAGTTTCTTAGAGCAATTTCCAAAGAAAAGACAGAGATGGAAATGTTTTTTTCAGAAAGAAACATTTATGCTTTAAAGGACAATCTGTTATATTGTATTACTTATTAGATCTCTTTAGAGAAAGACACAAGAAGAAAATTTCAAACCTAGAAATAACATGAGCAAAGCCAAAACCAAACTGAAGGGAAATTTTAAGAAGTATAGGTTGCTTATTGTTTGTTTTCTTCACATCCAAGATCTTTATTTGGGATGGAGGGAGAGGAAATGGTGACTCCACAGAGTTTAAAACCTGAATTATTAAAATCCCACTTACTAGTGTATAGCTCTGCCTAAAAAGATGAATATTGACATACTATATCTAAGAAAAATATATGCTTCTCATAAAATGTACATGAAAATGCTTCTATTTGAAAGCATCTAAACAGAGTATGTAACATAAAGAATAAAAAGATAAGACAGACAGTGACCTTCAAGTGGAAGTTACTGTGAGAATTAAAAGAAATTATTTGCTAAATGATGTGAAGAAGAATACCTCAAACTGTATTGCATTTTTCTCTTACACTCAGCTCTGTCTTAAAATAAAAATAACACCTTCTGAGAAAATGTAACTGTATTTCTAAATCATTAGGTTCCAAGTTTTTTGGTTTTTCTGTTTTACAGTTATTTCAAAGTTTTTGGTCTATTGGGTATACAAACAATAATTGTTGATCTATTCAGTCTAATGATAGATTCTTCAACTTCTATAAAATAAAGAACAATTTCTTCCCTGCTTTTTATCTCTTTACACAACTCAGAGACTCAAAGAAGATAATTACAAACAATGCCTGAAGAACGGTTCAGTTAATGTTAATTTATACAACAAACTAATTACTACCAAATGGTAAAAATCACATGTGGAAGTCCCTCTCTCCCACACACAGAACTAAACCAGCAGCCATCTGTCTCAGCTTGGGGAGAGCTCAGGGACACCCAAAGAAGATAAGGAAAAGGAAGGGTGCAGAAGCATCGGCTCGCTCACCTACATAAAAAATCACAGAATTTTTCTGAACATTGAATGTTTTCAGGAAGCCAAAAAGCAAACATATAGAAAGAAGGTGTTTCAAATGTCTTTTAATAAAAGCATATGTTGTTCTGTAATCATCATCGCAGGTAGAAACATATCTTCAGCAAGTAAATGCTTATTTTGTTTTAGACACAAACTACATATTTTTTAAACTGTCATTCCTCATCCATGTACCATTTTGCTATAGAAGAAAGAGCATGCATACTTGCATCTTCTTAAGGAAGTTAATAATTTCTGAGTTCTAGAATGTGTATGTCTATACAAAACAATTAGTAAAATAGTCTCCTTATATATTATGAATGTGACTTGACAGTTGATTGCTAAATTATTCTTATTGAAATAAGTTCATACATTTTAACAAACAATGCTACCAATATTTTGACATTGAACTAGGCCATAATTATATCAAATGCAGCAAAATAAGGGAAATATTTTTCCTTTAAAATCACAAGGTGAATCTTGACATTTAAGCAACAATAGATTTTTCAGATGAAAAAACATCCAAATGGGAATGTAAGAGTATTAAAATGTTTTTTTACTTTTTAAATTAAAAGAATATTTATTCATAGATGTGTTTCAGCTATGTTTTTAATGACATTCAGAATTCCAAATAGAGAAATAGGGTCTTGGCAAATATGTGTTCAGTGAAAAACAGAATGAGGAAACTGGAAGTAGTAGCAATAATACTAATTTCCCCTAACACATATCCCTTGTAGAATTAAAAATGTTTTACACATAGCATGTTCTGATCCCACTGAAATTGGTTCTCTTGAATTGCCCTTTATATACTTGCTGGTAGCCGACCTGATTCAATGATAGACCATATAGCAGACACTGAAGCAAGTGGATTTATAGGAAATTATTCTCTTCCACAGTGAGATGTCCCATACTGAAGGGTTGTAGCACTTCAAAAGGTGACTCCTATAGAAGGCAATGGAAAAGACTGTACAAAGCAGCAGGACCATAATACTACAAGTGAGGAGACTCTGCAAAATTATCTATTTATTAAGTTATTTCTTGAGGCTATTTCATAAAAGTTGACACAGAACCTCTAGAAAATATTGTTTTCTGAAGTTCTTCAGAGATACACATAAATTTTTCACTTCCTTTAGCAGCTTTTAATGGAAACATTAAAAGAACATTTTAGTTCTTTTACCTGTACTATGTTTATAGGCTATGTGATGATCAGTTTTACTCAGGAATATTCTCATGGAAGTACAAATATTTTAAAACAAGTCTAATTTTGTTTGCCTTTTAAAATAGGTTTAGAAATAGGTACAAATTGCAAGAAAGGTTTTCATCCAAAGAATCTTTATGTTGTGATATTTTCATTCAAGATACCTTTATCACTGTCCAAGGTTATAGCGGGCACCCCTATTAGAATTAAAGAAGTCACTTTAGAGATGTAAGGACTCTGTAACTCTCAAAATCTATAAAATAAGGTGTACAGGTTGGTTATCAATGCTGCTCTTTATCTCCCTTGCAGTATCTCTGGAGAGGCAGGTTCATATAAGAGAGAGAGGCATGATTTAAAAAAAGAGAAGTAAACATAGGACAATTCAGGATTCTAGCAAAAACTAACATTAAAATATCTGCCTTTCATTATCTGGACAAAATTTTCACTCAAAGCAATGCAAATAAATTATAAGCCACAAGTCTTACAACAAAAGATCTTATCTTCTATCCCAATGCCTTAGTATTAGAGATTCATAGTACAGACCAACAGCAAACTTTATTTTTATTTGGATTACTACAGAACACCTAATCAACACCAGTGATTAACCTGGTGTATAACAGGTTAGTGAGAGTTCACTGCTCTGTTCTTCTTTTTGCTCATATTTCTTAATAAAATATGAGCTCTCCAATTCTGTATTTTTAACTTCTTTTGCATATTGACTTAATAAAACATTAATATATTGCTAGAATTTTATATCTAGAAGGAACTATAAAACTCACCTAATGAAATCATTTTATTTTCAAATAAAGGAAAATGAAGCATTTGTCCAAGGTTACCCAGATAATGACAGAGGAAAATCTAGCATCTGTAGTCAGTATTTCCTTTACTAGACTTCCTTTAGGATGAGAGTTAGAAACCCTGGGGTGGATGCCTTGCTTCAGGTCAGAGATCGCTTATTCAACCATTCAATTAACTCGTTGAATTAGGAGTCACTGTGCGAGGAACTCTGGATAATGGGGTGACTGAGACTCTGTTCCTGCCCTCTAAGACAGGGGTTGGCAGACTATCTGTAAAGGGCCAGGGAGCAAATATTTCAGGCTTTGTAGGCTATACTAATAAACTCTACCATTACATCACGAAAGTACATTACAGGACACTACCTCCATATGTAAATGAAGGAGCATGGCGCTGTTCTAATAAAATGTTATTCAAAGACACAAATTTAAATTTCATATAATGTTCACATGTCGTAAAGTAGTCTTCTCTTGAAGACTAGCAGCCTAGATTTGGCCTTCAGGTCATAGTTTGCCAACCACTGCTTTAGGAGGTCAAAATCCAGTGGAGGGGAGAGACAATACAATTTCTTAAGGGAGGGAAGATGGGGGCAATTAGAGTTAGCAGAAAATTTCTGGTAGGGGGTGAAACAAACTAAGTATTCAGAATGAATGGCCATAACCCAGGTGCGAAGTAAGGTAAAAGGCATTGCAAACAGACATCATAAGCAAAGAAAAGCATGGTAGCTGCGAAAAGCCATAGGTAATTTGGCATTACTAGAACAAAAGTCATAAAGAGTGATGTAGGGAATGGTAGGACATGAGAAAAGAGGCTGGAGAGTAAGACAGGGAGTGAGTTCACTGCAGCTGCAGGCTGACCCACCCACCCAGTTTAATAAAGGTCTCTGCGAGACCCAATAAAATATATAGGATGGCACAAGTAGCACATCACATGCCAAATGAGGCTCTTTTTCCGCTCTTGAGAAGAAACTAAATATCTACTTCCACATCCCGAGGCTGCTCCACCATTGTCTCTTTTTCTTTGGGCAAATAATTTATGGAAAATATGGACTGCATTTTACTAACTGCCAGGATGACATGTGAGTATGTCAGGAAAAATGTATTAATACTTGGTTCTATATGTTCCTGTTGTATACTTGTATGTCTTAGAATTCAAGCAGTTTTGTTTAAAATTGAGGTTATACAAATGCTGGAGAGGGTGTGCAGGAGAGGGAACCCTCCTACACTGTTGGGAATGTTGGTGCAGCCACTGTGGAAAACAGTGTGGAGGTTCCTCAGAAAACTAAAAATAGAATTACCATAGGATCCAGCAATCCCACTCCTGGGCATACATCCAGACAAAACTATAATTCAAAAAGATACATGCACCTCTATGTTCATAGCAGCACTATTCACAATAGCCAAGACATGGAAACAACCTAAATGTCCATCGACAGATGAATGGATAAAGAAGATGTGGTACATATATACGATGGAATATTACTCAGCCATAAAAAGGAATGAAATTGGGTCATTTGTAGAGATGTGGATGGACCCAGAGTCTGTCATACAGAGTGAAGTAAGCCAGAAAGAGAAAGACAAATACCATATGATATCACTTATGTGTGGAATCTAAAATGTAACACAAATGAACCTATCTATGAAACAGAAACAGAATCAAGGACATAGAGAATAGACTGGGGTTGCCAAGGAGGAGGGGTGTGGAAGAGGAGTGGATTTGGAGTTTGGGAGTAGCAGATGCAAACTGGTATATATAGAATGGATAAAGAACAAGGTCCTACTGTATAGCATGGGGAACTATATTCAATATCCTATGATAAACCATAATGGAAAGGAATATGAAAAAGAATGTATATATATAAATATATGTATAACTGAGTCACTCTGCTGTACAGCAGTAATTAACACAGCATTATAAGTCAACTATACTTCAATAAAAAATAAATAAAATTTAAAAAATAAAATTTAGGTTATAATTACAGAGTAAAAAACCTTTTGGCTAAGCATTTAAATTTTGAGAATGGATCAGTACATGAATCAGGAACTTACAAAGCTAAGTGTATTTTAGCTCTCTGGATAAGGTCTAGGTTATGTACCCATAATTATTACCATGATTTTCGCTCAACTTTCCAAATACCATTCTGCTAAAACAAGAATTCAAAGATAATATCCTCTACTATTTTAGTGAATAAAGGCTAAAGATGGATAAAGGGGAAATAATATATTATATGTATAGGCTTATTAGCTTGAGAACCTTGGGGGGAAGCAATTAGAATATCTCCTTAGGGTTGTAAATTTTTCCCAGAAAGCTGTGGATAAGCAGAAATCAATAACCTGAAAATATCCAGAAAAGATGAGATGATGAGAAAAACAACATTAAAAGAAGTTATGTCATAGTGGGCTTCCCTGGTGGCGCAGTGGTTAAGAATACGCTGGCCAACGCAGGAGACACGGACTCGAGCCCCGGTTTAGGAAGATCCCACATGCGGCGGAGCAACAAAGCCCATGCGCCACGACTACTGAGCCTGAGCTCTAGAGCCTGCGAGCCACAACTACTGAAGCCCGCGCACCTAGAGCCCATGCTCCGCAACAAGAGAAGCCACCGCAATGAGAAGCCCGCGCACTGCAACAAAGAGTAGCCCCCTCTCACCACAACTAGAGGAAGCCTGCATACAGCAGCAAAGACCCAATGAAGCCAAAAATAATAAATAAATAAATTTTTTTAAAACAAAGAATTTATGTCATAGAGAGAGGGATCCAGTGAATACTGTAACAGCTTTCTGCTCCAGCACGTAAACAGGATTGGCTAAAGCAGTCATAATAGCCACATGACCTCCACAGGTGACATAAACAAAGACATGTCCATCAATATGTAAATATTAATTCAATTTAGAGGATAAAGAATTATAGGCACTGAGTATATGTTCACTTTTGGTGTAAGCCCCCCCACCCCGACTTACAGAGCCTCCAGTACCTCCTCACTCACAGTGCCTTTCACCATGAAGTCACATGGTTTGTTTCCCCAAAAAAACCATGAGCAAATTAAGGACAGGAACTGTGTCTTTGATCTCTGTCCTCATTCACCTATAAAATAACTAGCATATAATAGAACCTCAATAAGTGTTTTCTGTCAGAATGAGAGAAAGAGTGAATAGGAGAGCAAACAGAAAGCAAAGGGATTACAGAGAAAGGAGGTATTGACTCTCTTGGGCATCAAGAGAGACTTTACACAGGATGTTAGCAGGAGTCCAAAGGTAATGAAAAAATAAAACAAAACAGAATGGGAGGTTCTCTTCTGAGATCCTTATCTGTGTGTTTTCTTTTTGTCAAAATTTGTTCTAGGCCAAAATTTTTTAGTTTAGAGATTGAGTGAGATAAATGCTCCTAAAATCTAATTATAACTTATTATATTTATTGTGTGTGTGTGTGTGTGTGTGTGTGTGTGTGTATTCTTTAATTCTAGGGAAATTGTGGAGATCTAACAGAGTTGGCAAGATTTTTGTCCTGTGTATGTGAGCATAGATGTAGATAAAAATAACTGACAGTGATAGAGATTTAGTATTTCTTTAATGTTGTCTTCAAAAGCAATTATTAGACATTATTTCAGAAGGGTTCACATTGTTTGAAATTTAGATAAACCATTTCAAAAGGCAGTATTTCCCTATTTAATGGAATATACTTTGAAACTTCCAAATATTCTTAATTTGAATATCTTAAATTTAGAAAACAAAAGAAAAATTCATGGAGAGAAAAAACAAGGACTCTCAGGTTTACTATGCTTTTTGACTTAATATTCTTTATTAACCCCCAGTTACAATATTCTTTAAGTGAAAAAGATGTGCTAAAAAAATACACAACTTCAATTTATCTTCAGTTCTTTTGGTTCCCTCTTAATGATTCCCATGAGCTGAAAGGGGAAAAGACTAAATAAGCACAACAGCGAGGTGGCCATCCTCCGTCTGGCAACTCAGAACAAGCAGAGCTAAACTAAAGCGCTGAGGTGGCAAAACCAGCACACGTCTAATTCTGGTCCATTTTACTCTGCCACTGGACATGACTTCTGCCGGGAGTCTGGAGTGCTGTCCTGCATGTGAAGGCTGAGAACCGACCTCTCCTATTCACAGGGTACTGCTCTCAACATTGCTACCTCCCTGTTTAGGTGTTTTCCTTCCCTGAAACATGGTGTCTCGACAGAGGTGAAAAATACTAACAGTGTCGGAGCAAAGACTGAAGCAGAAACATTAGGGTTAAAAAACAGAGATAGATAGAAAACCAAACTCCAAAGGGAGAAGGGTGCATTTTGTTCATTTCTACCACTTTCTGCTTCCAAGTCTTCCATTTGACTAATGTCACATGATGGTGTATAAACTTTTCATGCAAATTTCTACAAAGCATAACTTCTCAGAAGAGAAAGGCCTATGAAACAGAGATTTAATTCATCTTGAAACAGCAAATCATTTCTTATCTATTAACACACAAAATACAAGCCTAGAAGCACTGTCCTGTTATAATAAACAGACGTCTTCAATTATGACATGCTCTCCCAGCTACTGATCTCTTCTGTAATTATACTATGCAATGGGCACGGCACTGATATTATATTAATATGTAGGGAGGAGAGAACTTACACACAAATTAAATCAAGGCTCAATATTTCAGTGAAACTTACATAAGGACTGAGAACAAATGGTCTGTTTCTTAGAAGGAAGTAAAAAGATGATTTTATAATATCTCATTTTCTACTTCTAATTTAAAAGTGTAGAAATGAAATCTGTCTTAGACTTCTAGTCTCTTAACTGCCCATTTCAAACAAATTAGATAAAACTGTTTATGTTTCATAATCACCTGTACTTGTCATATTAACAGCAATAACAATCTTCAAAAAAAACTTTTAATATAGACAGGTTGCAAAGAAAAGAGAATGGCACATAGAAAACGTTTTTCTACAGACAAACGGATAAAGTTCAAGAAAAGGTTCCTCTCACCCTTTTGCAGAACTGTCAAACAACTTATCTTGACCAAGAATAGCACACAGTAAACACACCAAACAAAAGAAATGATGAAAGATGTATTTACTTGTTCAGGGATTCTATTTTTCTTTCTATTTCATATACACCTACTGAACAGTCTGCATTGTGTTAATAAATAACCAGAAGCAACCTAAGTGAACAGAGGAGGGGTTTCTATGATGCTGTCAGGTACCAGACAGTTGCTTGGCACTGCTGATACGGTGCTCTACACGTGAGCTGTATGACCACATATAAAAGAGAGCATATAGGTTAATGGATGGATCCTTTCACCTCTTAGATACAATGGGAGGAAAGGAAGAAAAGTTGTAAAAAAAAATGGTTAGCTTTTTGGAATTGTCCAAACCTTTCAATTTGGAAAGGAACAAATCAATTTTACGGACCATGTCCTGCCAGAGTAATCTTTTACCAGATAACTTGCTGTGGTTATTTGGAAATCTGCTAAACTGTAACTCCAAACTCTTCAACACTTAAGTGATTTTTCAAATTGTTTCCAGTGTTGGCTCCATGCTTTATTCCATATATATGAATTCAAATTTGAAATATTCTGAAGAAAATTTTCTGTTTCTATTTTCTAAAATATGAAAAAAAAGTCCAAATAATATGCATGAATTGGAACTAAAATCCATAAGCTCAGTGATCAGTGTGTTAAAAGTTTACCTCATTTATGACATTAAATACTCAAACAAGAAAGCTACTCTGGGGCTTCCCTGGTGGCGCAGTGGTTGGGAATCTGCCTGCCGATGCAGGGGACACGGGTTCGTGCCCTGGTCCGGGAAGATCCCACATGTCACGGAGCGGCTGGGCCCGTGAGCCATGGCCGTTGAGCCTGCACGTCCGGAGCCTGTTTGTTTCCAAATGTTCCGTGACAGTCTTTCCAAAAGCCACGATAAAAGTCTAACATAAATGAAAAATAAGCTAAAGCCAGAAAACATCAGAGTAAAAGTGAAATTATATACATACACACACACACACTGCATGTGTGTGTGTGTATATATATATATATATTTTAAATTTATTTATTTATTACTTATTGTCTCATAAATGGTTTCTGTATGATATGTAGATGACCTGAAAAGATATACGAATAAAAGTTGGCTTTCAAATTCAGGGCATAAAGAAAGGGCATGAGCTCTGAATTCTACATAAGATCTTCCCCTCAGTGTCAAACTCCATCATCCAAAAGTGGGAGCACGGAGCACAATCTGGTATCCGGAGATGATCGACATGTAGGAAAGACTATCTTAATCAACCCAAATATCTAGGTCATATGCTCATTCTGTTCTGCCCTAGCCTCATTGCTCCCTCACCATCTTGGCCATATTTCTCTTCAACATTAAGGGTGGTTAAGGAGGGCACACTGGGAGTCCTTGAGGTCTCAGAACCCTGGGAGCAGGTGGCCAAGGAAACTCTGAGTGAGCTCTCCACCGACTCTAGTGCTGTCCGTGACTTCCCCCTAAGCAACTCCTATTAAAAAAAAAAGACCAAGCATCCACTAGAACAAAACCAAGCAGGCCCATTTAATTAGGGCATTTGCTCGATATCCACTTCTTCATGTGAAACACACAGACACATGGGCCTAGGAGGTCTGATTAATTTTAATATGCACAGTCGTGACAAGCCTCAGGGGTAACTGAGTGAAAAGTGCACACGCGCGCAAACACACAAAATCCTCCAGCTAGTCAAGTCTGACAAATCAGCTTCAGAAAAATGCTGTGTGTGTTCCCCAGATTAGAGTGTTAAGATTCCGCAAGGGCCTGAACCTTTAATGTGAGGGAAAAGAGGCCTCAGAAACAGGTGGCTGGCTCTTCACTCTTGAATAAGTGATATCTCCAAAAGCTGTGGCACATGAGCAGCAAGAAGGTCTGGCACCCTCCCCTAATGTCCATGTCCAGTCTGGGTCAGTGGGTGTTTTTTAAGTGCTCCATGCATTATAAGTCAAAGTCTGGACCTGAGGGTTTTAGTTATGGACAAGGAAAACAGGGGTACCTCATTTATCTGAAAGGTTTAGGAAATATTAGAAACATTTGGGTAAAGACAAGTTTGCAATGATTTTCACAGTCCTGTTGGTAGATAAACTCACGTATAAGCAGGAATCAAATAGTACTCTTCTTGTGTAACAAATAGCCACCTGATAAAAGAATGCCGCCTTGATTGTTCACAGAAGGATGAACATTAAGGACATAGTCTTAAATATGATTACATTTTATTAACAAAAGTACAAGTTCTAATTGAAAAGAAAAATGTAAGCTATCTTGGCCGAATGGGATTCTTGTACAGACAGCCCTGGATCTCAGCTCAGGGACCTCCTACTCTAAAGAAGATCCCCCAAAGGCAATCCCTGAGCCCTTACAATCCAAGTCAGAAGGCCTTTTGAGAAAATATAAATTAATTTTCTGTAACACTTAATGAAATCAACAACATCAAGATAAACCGCTGTGACGGATACCGCTTGAAACGAAGATGAGCGTGAATACGTTTCACTCTAGTGCTGAAAAATTACAAGGCTTCAGACTCAGTGTACTCTGTGCTAAAGTTAAAACACTTATTCCTAAAGACATAGGTTCTACAGCATTTGAGGGTGTCTTCTTGTCCTGACCTTTGAAAAATAAACTCTTTTCTTTATCATCATTTTATGAGTGTCGATTTCCATACAGTGGTGCCTTGGAAAAGGGTGCCTGGAAGTTAGACTCCAGCAGGCTCAACAAGAAGAGACATTTTCCAGTGACAGACTGCATAGACGAACACGTAGCCACAATACATTAGGAGTAGCCTCCAACAGCGGTGGGAGTGTGAGGAACAGAACTGAAAAAGGGCTCAACTGAAAAGTACCCTTGTTTGTCCTTCAGTGGAACAGCACTTACAAAACCTCTTCAACGTGTACTTTGTCAAAAGGACGGTGACTAACTAAACAAAAGCAACTCAAACCTCTGCCAATTAAAGTATCTTTAGGCTTTTCCCCTGATCCGTTCAGTTTTTATTTTTCCCACCTCATCAAATGTGGCTTTAAAAAGAGTGAATTTCAAAGTGAATTTCAATATTCTTAATTTAACGGAATGCTTTGGGATTTCGAATTTAGGAAAGTCAATCTCCATAATTTCCGTATAAAATAATAATTGAAAAGTTGGTAAAATTAGGGGGTAATTTTGAATTTCAATTTCAACTTATCTGTCAATGTAATATGGTTTAATTTAAATTCTAAAGGGCTGCTCAACAACAGACATTTAAAGTAAAGAGCAGGCATTGTGATTTATAATGTAAACTCAAACATCAAACATTCAATGCCCGTAGGGATATTCACAAGGCCAAATATCATGCACCAGGGGCCTGTCTTTTCCACAGAATAATTATATATAATGCCGTAGCACAGCACAGATGAAAATACACTGCTTATAATATCTACTTCAGGACCCCTAAAATACATCTTAAAACAAGGAGAAAAAGCTTTATATCCATTTAGAGAATCTAATGGGTCTATATGTCAACACATTTGTAATAGAAATTAAAAGTCCATTAACACATAATTATTTGGGGGGAGAAAACACAAGTACCACAGAAGGTACAAGCAACTAAGTTGAATTATTTTCAATAGATGTGACAGAAGCAAATATCAAAAAGATACATTACACAAGAATATTCATACATATTTTTAAGTTTTAAGAGAGCATCATTCATGACCAAGAATTTACACTTTTTTGTTTCATAAACGTACAGTTATAAACTTAAAAAGTGTCCAGCCCAATCCTAGAAATGGTATACATGGAGTTAAGAGGAAGTTTTTTGGCATTTGCCACTGAGAATTTGTAGTATACTGACTGCATGGTGTCAGGGTGATATCCACTGAACAATATTCCCTGCTGTATCTGCTGGAGAGAAAGAAAGAGAAAGAGAGAGAGAGACAGACAGTCAGGCAGAGACAGAGAGAGAAAGAGTGAGAGAGAAAATTGATGACAATAAAACTCCCAATATTTTCTTCACCCAGTGATGGTTTCCGGTCTGTAGGTGACTCTGAGGGTGAAGTCTTGAGATCTGTCACAATATGTACTTTTCCAAACTCATTCCATTATTTTATTAGTTCTTACAAAAAGAGAACTTTTTTTGTGAAGTCTGTACTAAAAGCAATGAACTGTTTCATGTAAAGTAACACTGGGTGACTTTGGTAATAGGTTATGCCTTTAGGGTCTTGTAATATAAAATTGTGAGCAAAGATTTTTTTAAAGAAGTTCAGGAAAAAAGTCCCAATTGTGTAAATGATGACAAAGTCTAGTTCTAGGAGAAACAAAATTTCACAAATAAATGCAGTATCTCACACACAAGGGGTACACTCATCATGGTGTAACAATTTTGGAGGTGTGGGCATCATACTCTAAGAAGGAAGAACAGTGACAGATATAGATGCTAAATAAAACCAAGCATATGTGGGATCAGAAAGGAGGACTACACACATACCCACATGTACACACAAAAGGAATGAAAAGAAAAAGAAATCAAAATAGGGGAGGAAAGGAAGAACAAATGAGAGAAAGCTAAAATCCTAGAAAATTATGAAATTTTTGGTCAAGGGAGCCTTCAATTATCTTTGTCTTCAGTACACATTCACATTTATTGTAGAAATAAGAATACAAGAAATCCACAAACCCAATGTTAAATTGCTTCTCCTAGTCTCATACTGGTCACATTTTGCAATTTTATCCGCATCAATATAGAGAAATCTTTCTTTTTGAAAAGTAGTTCTTCAGGTACAAACTTGCCTAACCATATTTTATTTATGGAAATTTATATAAATAACCTTCAAAACAACTAGCTATCCTAGGATTTTTATGAATGTTGGGTTTGTCATTTTTGTTGTGGATTACATATCCTAAATTTCCAGAATTTTGCAGGTCTGAACCAGAATTTTTCAGTACATGGAAGTATCCTGGGAAAGCATCACTGGAGCCATATAATGTTTCTGGTATGCCTAAAGTAACAATGTTTCTAACCAGCCAAGATGTGGTAATGACAATAACTGGTACAATTCCAAGTTGGTTATAATTTATAAAGTACTTTCATGTGCATTACCTCATTTGTTTCCTTCAACAACCCTCTGAAGAAAGTAGGGCAGTTAGATTTGCCAACAGAGGACAGATATTTATTACATTAACACAATTACTACAGCAATTTAAAGGCAGGTACATATAATGTCTTTTATAATATAAATTATAAGGTAGATGCTCAGTTTTATGCAAAGAAATCCTTATTTAAATTTAAAAGCTGCACTTCCCTCAAATGCGGCAAAACAGATACAATGACATTCCCAAATATTGCTAAATACTTATAAGTTAATGCTTCAAAATTGATCAGAGACTAAACTATATTGATATATATCTTATACACAGTAATCAGTGGCAGAACCAGGACTACAGCTCAAACCCTGACTCACCGAGCAGTTACCCTTTTTCATCATGAATGGATATGAAAGTCAGATAAGAACTACGAACTCGGTCTCAAAAAACGCACAAATATACATATTTTCCCCATTTTGCATACAATTTCCAGGATTTATAAGCCCTCTGAAGGAACTCCTGAATCCTGAGTTTGGAAACTCTCCCCTTGAGGGAACATCTTAGAGTCCCTGAAAGACTGGAGGGAACAAGGAAGGAGTGGAGTCAGTTACTTTTCTTTGACTATAGGCCTCCGGAGATGAACTGTGGGGGGGCGGGGTGGGGTGGTGGAGTGATAGATCCAACTGTAGCCTGCTAGCATCCTGAGCTCATCGTAAGAAATAATAACTCTCTCTCCCATGCCAGCTCTGTCCTAGAAAAGAGTGCTGGTCTCCATTATGATGAAACACTAATAAAGAACCATTTACAGCATCGAATTCTGGAAAATTATTCACAGATCAATTCACTTTTTACTTTGCCCATAGCAGTGGGGGAAAATTGTAATCTGTGGCCACAAATTCATAGATAATGCCAATATATTAGCAATACTACAGTTATTTCAAAGATTAATGTGACCATAAAATATATAAAGTTTTTGTTTTATGTGTATTTTAGTTTTGTATCCTGGATCTTAATGCCTAGCTTTGTGACCCGGGACAATACTTTAACCTCTAAGTCACAGGAAGAATTTAAAGTAATGATCTCAAAGATTCAATAATGACAAAAAGGATGGAGAGGACAAGATGAATGAGATAAACAGGTAGGGAGGTTAACTGAGTAGGACATGAAGAAAAGAGGGCAGTAAAAACAGAAGGCAGGGACTTCCCTGGTGGCACAGCGGTTGGGAATCTGCCTGCCAATGCAGGGGACACAGGTTCGATCCCTGGTCCAGGAGGATCCCACATGCCTCGGAGCAACTAAGCCCGTGGGCCATAACTGCTGAGCCTGTGCTGTAGAGCTTGCGAGCCACAACTACTGAGCCCGTGTGCTGCAACTACTGAAGCCCGCGTGCCTAGAGCCCATGCTCCACAACAAGAGAAGCCACTGCACACGACAACAAAGAGTAGCCCCAGCTCGCCGCAACTAGAGAAAGCCTGTGAGCAGTAACGAGGACCCAATGCAGCCCAAAATAAATAAATAAATAAATAAATAAATAATTTTTTAAAAAAAACACAAAAAAACAGAAGGCGAGCAATGAAATCTACTCAATTTTTAGGGGAGTGTTAGCAAAGGCTAAAAATGTCAATTAGTGGGTGGACTGTCATCCACAGGTAACACAATCACCTACTATGCACCAAGTTCATTATTAGGAAGCGGAGAGGCACAGATAATCAAACCAAGAACTCATTTCAATGTTCACATGCTTACAGCTGTGGAAGACAGCAGGTAAATAAACAATGATGGTAATGTGGTCAGAACTAACAGAGATGAGTTATGTTAGCAGTGTAGACTAAACCAAATTCTGACAAAGGTGTTCAGAGAAGGCGTTGAGTCTTAAAAGGTGCATATAAATTCATTAGGTGGATAAGACAGGGTATGATATTTAAGGCAGAGGAAACTGCATATGAAAAGGCAGAGTAGTATTAAAAATACAGAGTGTTGAGAGAACTGCATGCAGTTTCTTTAATAAAGACAGCATGAGAACATGTACCTTAGAGAATGGTGGAAAGTAAGGTTAAGGGGATTAAAGGGTCGGGTCTTGTGTTCAATGCCAAGTAGTTTTGCGGCGGAAAAGAAGTTCGTTCTAATTCTAGTTCCTCCATATGACAAGAACATGAACAAGTTACTAAAACTTGATTTTTAAGATAAGAAATAATACCAGCTTCGGAGTTTCTGAGGATTAAATGAGGTAGCTCACATAACATCTGGAAGAGGGTCGTGTATTTATTAAGGTCTCTTTCCTCTCCTTTTTCCAAGACAGCAACGGGGTAACACTGAAGCAGTATAAACGTCCTTTCAACAAATATTTTAAATATTTAGTACGTGCACTATCCTCACCCTTAAGGCGTTTAATACAGGGGAAGAAACTTGACAAATAAATGGACAGTCATAATACAGTTAAGTAACTAACAATGGAGGGAGGCAAGTAACGGTTCTTAAAACGGTGAAAAAGTTAGTGCAGTGAGTGTAAATAACTCTTTCTAGCAACTTGGACTTGGAGAAATGAGGAACAGAATTACAGATAGAGGGGATGGGAATCAAGAAAAGGTGTTGTTTGTTGTATTTCTAGGAGGAAGAGATATAAATAAGCTGAAAAGGTCATTCCAAAGAGACATAGGAGTACTATAGACATTAATATAGAAAAGTTAAAATATGAAGCCTGTTATAATCTTGTATCTAAAAGGATTCTATTTTAAATGAGATATATAAAGTTCTCATCAAGGTAAAAATTACTTGCACCTGCACTGTTCTGAGCCTAAGGTTTGAATGAAAATCAAAGTCTGGATCTGACCCCTAAATTTAAAGGCTGATCTGTAGTTATAGACTATCCCTAGCTACCTGGAACTTGAGAACACAGGACATTTGTGGATACCCATCTAGCTTGGCTTTATTAGCTAAATTAAGATAGCTGCTTGTCTTAGATTTGTTCAGATTTAATTTAATGATCAATGATATACTCTTTAAAACTAAGATGGGGTGATGACATTATTTCTAAAAAAATCAAGACAGAGAGAGTAAAGAATACCAGAAGGTATGACGTAACTGAACTGCAAAAAAAAGGCACCTGGACCTGTACGATGTGCACTGGATTCTCATTCTAGCTTTAACACTAACTTGCTGTGTGAACTCAAGTACATCTCTACCTCAGTTCTCTCTCTCTCTCTCGAAATGAGGAGAGAGGGCTAAAATGTGTCTACGTTTCATTCCAATTCCGAATTTCTATTATGCCAAACTAATTTGCTCCCAGACATTCTTCTAAAACAAGTTTTTCTTAAGATATCTTCCAAGGCATTTTTTTTTAAACACTTTAAAATCAAACAGTTTAAACTGAGCTGATTTTCAATTAAAGCTTTCTGGAAATTTGATCACCATTGAGGAATCAGAAATTTACTTTAGCAGAAAATTATGGAATACTACTTTCTTATTCAATATTTCAAAGGAAATTAGGGACACATGTGTTAATGTGTAACATTAAACTATTACTGGTAAAATTCCTAATTAGGAAACACAGTGTAAGTAGTGATTAAGGGCATGAATTTTAGTTTAAGGTTGACTTCAGTTTGAATAATGACCCAACAGTCACCCTGTGACATATTTAATCACCAGTTTCCTCATCTGAAAATGGAGATAATAAGAAACAGAATATTTAGTTCATGTGTATGGCATTTCCTGAAATTGGAATAGCTATACATAATAGCCCTGGTTATGAGGTTTATGTAAAGATTAAATAAACTATTTCATATAAAGTACTTAACACTATCATTAACACATGATATGCACTTAATATATGCAACCAACCGAATACATATCATTTATTCAAGGCCTTGATATAGGAATAATGTATCACATATTGTGATATTAAACCTCGTCATTCTTAACTCCTAAGTCTAATAGTTAAAAAAAACGACTGATAGAGCATAGTTACTACCAAATATAAAATATATGTTACATAGGTCAGACATTTCGAACTGAAAATTTACTATGAACTTTGGCAGGTTCCACATCAGTTAAAGTGTCACTGGACAGATGAGAATCTTCAGCACCAGAACTTTTAAAGTAATGACAGACAAAAATTCTGATGGAGGAAAAAGATACAAACAAAAGAATATAAATATATTTTCTCCTATTTATAACTTTTAAAATATTTTAATTAATTGCTTGAAAAGATAAGCTAGCTCGAATAAAAGAGCCATTTTTTCTTCGACCCATATGCAAATCTTATTTTCTTTCTAACCATTTTACCTCGGTGGCCTCCTTTTGTACGACACACCATTCTCTGCTAACTTCTGAATTTCTGCTAGTTTGCTGTTGGCAGGGATAAGGTTGGAAATAATACGGACTTTCTATTGAAATCTGCATTCCCCCCAATGAGAGGAAGCAAAGGCATGAATATGGCACCCTCATAATGATTTAGCTGGGGCTTAATGAAATTTTCATCACAACCTGCTGTTCATTTTAATGGCCTTTGAAAAACAAAGGAAAACATAGCTTGAGGGAAGAAAAGATTTTTCCGTAGCAGATATCTGTCAGCTTAACATTTAGTTCCATTCACTCTCTCTCGACTCTCTTCATCCCCATATTACTGCCCTCATCACAGAACTATAACAATGTTTTGTACTTTTTCATTAAATTTATTCCTAGGTATTTTATTCTTTTGATGTTATAGTATATCACAGAACTACAGATCATTTGTTTGTACTGTATGCAGGGTCACTGTCCTGATGTTTGGCTAATGTCAGGTTTTGGTGTCCATTCTCATGTCTAACCATACCCTGTAATCAGTGGAGTTTTTAATCAGTTTGAATAATGACCCCAACAATCACCCTCTGACATATTCAACATCAGTTTCCTCATCTGAAAATACAGATAATAAGAATCAGAATATTTAGAATGTAACTTCCCACTTGCTGTGGAGCCTTTCACATATCTTCCTAGATATATTTCTCCCTTTTTCTCTTTTTGCAGTTAAAAAAAAGAGAAAGAAATTTCCTTTAACACTCTATTCCTTTTCTATGATACAATTTTCTGCCATGTTATTATTGTTTTTCTTGGTGATTAAGAGCACCACTTTACTCAGATACATAAATTGCTCCTTGATAATTACTCCCAATAGCTGCAGTTACTAAATCTTCTTACAAGAGCAAATTTCTTCATCAATAAAAGTGAGTCTAATTTCTCCAAAGAAGACATACAGATGGCCAATAGGCACATGAAAAGATGCTCAACATCACTAATATTAGAGAAATGCAAATCAAAACTACCATGAGGTACCACCTCACACCAATCAGAATGGCCATAATTAAAAAGTCTACAAATAATAAATGCTATAGAGGGTGTGGAGAAAAGGGAACCCTCCTACACCATTGGTGGGAATGTGAGTTGGTGCAGCCACTATGGAAAACAGGATGGAGGTTCCTCAGAAAACTAAAAATAGAGTTGCCGTATGGTCCAGCAATCCCACTCCTGGGCATATATCTGGAGAAAACTCTAATTTGAAAAGATATATGCACTCCAATGTTCATAGCAGTGCTATTTAAAATAGCCAAGACATGGAAGCAACCTAAACGTCCACTGACAGACAAATGGATAAAGAAGATGCAGTATTATACATATATACAATGGAATACTACTCAGCTATAAACAAGAATGAAATAATGCCATTTGCGGCAACATGTATGGATCTAGAGATTATCACATTTAGTGAAGTCAGTCAGAAAGAGAAAGACAAATACCACAGGACATCACTTATATGTGGAATCTATAAAATGACACAAATGAACTTATTTGCAAAAGAGAAACAGACTCATAGATACAGAAAACAAACTTACCAAAGGGGAAAGGGGGTGGGAGGGGGTAATTAGGAGTCTGGGATTATCAGATACAAACTAGTATACATAAAATAAGATAAACAGCAAGGTCCTACTGTATAGCACAGGGAGCTATATTCAATATCCTGTGATAAACCATAATGGAAACGAATACTATAAATAAGCATAACTGAATCCCTTTGCTATACACCAGAAACTAACACATTGTAAATCATCTATACTTCAATTGTAAGTAAGTAAATAAATAAATAACTGTGAGTCTACTTACATTTCTGTGTACTCAAAGCATGTCTAGGAATCTTGTGTATGTAAACATAACACCATCTTAGTCGTTTTGTATTCATACAAAGACTATCTTTCTGGGACTCGGGCTTTTAGATGCTTGGCATGTTCAACCTATATGCCAGTCTTCCATAAAGACTATCTCTGTATTTTCTCAATATCTTTATATTACTCAATAACAAGTCACTCTTGAGCTGAGCTTTTAATATATTTGTAGGAAGGAAAGTACAAAAAAAGAACTGTGGGAAATACAATAATGAAAACAGTCTAATGTCCACATACATAATGATATTTCTTTGTGTCAACTCTTTCTGCCAGGGATGCTCTATCTCTGTTCTTCTGCCTGTGTAGCTATAATTTTCCCCTAATTCCCAGTACCTCTGAATGTTTCCTGCTAAGCAAATTGGCAAGCACTGTCTCCTGCCCTTTTTCCTGGTAGGAATTATTCATGTGGCTTCAGCCTGTCATATACTGCCAAATTAAGAGTCTGTGCACCCACTTGGAAGGAAGCTCACATGAAACACTGAGGGAATACCAAGGCCCTAAAAGAAATGACACCTCAGTAGCAAAGAGCACACTTCATATCCAGATCTTGCTTTCTAACACCATTCTCCAATAAAAGGAACCAGGGCTTCTTAGAGAAATGGCTTATTCTAGGACTGGGAGAAGGAAAGATACAAGATGAATCTGCAGTATATTATAGTACCAGAAAGTAAAGAAGTGCTCAAAAAAAAAAAAACCACCATCACGGTGGTATGTCAAAGTGACACAGAAGGAGCCTCCAATGAACAAAGCTGGAACAATGTGACTAACGCAATAAAAAATTGTATTATAACTCAAAGTATAAAATAAACATCCATGAGTTCATACTGATATAAATAGGTGATTAAATAAGTAAATGATAGAGAAGAGATAAATCTCCAATAAAGAATAAATCCAAATAAATTTCTCGATGATTCGCTGTGAAGGATGGGGATCAAGGTTCCCTACTCCTTAAATGTGGGTTGTACACAGCACCTTCCTTCCACAGAGTAAGGTACAGAAAGGGGGCAGGGAGGCTTTACTGTGGAGAAACCCGACAAGCACTGTTATCAGCCAGGTGATCAAGGTCGACATCAACATTCGCAAATCACATAGTAAGTGTGTACTTTTGATGTGATGTGACAAGAATGGTACTTGGTTTCTGTGGTCTTTCTACCCAAACCCACAATCCCAGTTTAATTATGAGAAAACCACCAGACAAATTCTAATAGAGTGGCATTCTACAATATATCTGAACAGTATTCCTCAAAATTTTCAAGGTTATCAAAAATAAGAACAGTCTGAGAAACTGTTGCAGCCAAAAGGAGCCCAGGGAGACATGAGAACTAAACAGCTAAATGTAATCTGTTATGTGATGGCATCCTAGAAAAGAGAAAGCACACGGTGAAAACTAAAGAAATCTGAATAAACTATGGACTTTAGCTAATAATGCTGTATCACAACATAAAAGATGCAAAATAACTTTAAATGCAGAAAGTTAATCATGCAAAATGAATAGCATATATAAAAATAAAGAAAAAGAAAATTATCATAAAGATGTTATACCAGAAAGCTATGATTCTGGGTGATTTTTATCTTCTTCCTTTTAATTTTTCTGTTTTTTAAACAACTCTTATAGTAAGAAAATACTATTTTTAATATCAGAAAAAAATGCAGCACATTAAAAGAAAAAGGTTGTGTGGGTCCTCCTCAAAACTCCATTTTTATCTCCATGCAGATTAGAGCCAAAAAGTCTTTGGCTGACTAGATTATTTCCAAAATCCCTTCCAACTGTAAGATCATGTGAATTACATAAATTTTAACTAAAATCCATGTCCCAGCTATGCATCTGGTAGAGACCCAGAAATATTTAATTACCACATGACTCCAAATACCGGTTAACATGTATTTTGCACCAGATGTAATTTACCAGTGTCCTAACAACAGTTATAAATAGTGTTAAATAGTATAAATGCAGTATATTTTTGGTGTAAAGCATGTCTTTTTATGTCACTGTTTTATGTTTGTTTGTTTTAATTTTCCATCTGACTCTGAAATAAATAGGAGGCATGTTCTTGTGTGCAACGTGGCATCCGTGTTTAGGATGGACATAGGTTTTAAACAGGAGTTAGTAAACATCTGTAACATAAAGGATAACTATCAGTTATTCATAAATTATACAGTTTGCATCAATCGTTTTACTAGTTTGTTTGCTTTCATTTTAAGATTAGTCCATGAGCATTATCACCTGTAGGATACTATCTGTAACTATTAAAGAGATTTAGAAAATGAAATCTTAAAAGAAAGGCATCCTGGAAGTTGAAAAAGTGGGAACCTCAACTGAGCTAACAGTAAGAGAATCACTACTTTTCAAATACACAATAGTTCTAGCCATACTTACTAATTTTAGACTATACAAAAAATAGACCGAATTATCTATGCACTCTAAGATGCATTAATGTATAAAGGTTATAAAATGTAACAAAGTTGTAAAATGGCCCTTGGGGGGAAGCACAAACTAGACTGCAGATATCTGGCAGGTAGGCGGTGACTGTCCTGGGCTCTTCTGCCACTTTGTATTCTTGAACCTTTAAGTTTTACTCAACCACAACTTACTCGTGTGAAAATAAGGAAGACATCACAACAAAAATTAATGATTTATAAAATTGGGGTTAGACGTATAAACATGTTTCTAAAAAAAAATACTATCCATCTTCATTGCATTAGGTTTCTTCCAATTTAACCTTGAGAGTGCATCAGAAAAGGGAGCTAGAAGTTAACATCAAACCATTAAAATCAGGAGATAGGCAACAACTTTGTTTTCTTTTCCATCCTTTACCTTCTGGCTCATTTTTGATGAGCTCTTCCATCTTCCTCTGCTTCAAGGTGTCAACAACATCAGCTAAGCTGCCTTTGCGCCGCTCAGGAGTCCCCAGGGCTGTACTAGACAAGGACTCGCCACTCTGTCGCCCACCTTCTTCTGCCTTCTGAGGTGAGGTAGATGAGTTGTGTGGGGCAAATGAAGACATAACTTTATTGCCATCAACTTCCTGAAAGAGAAAGCAAAAGCAAAATATATATATATATATATATATTTGTTTAAAATTCAGTAAGCTTTTTAATTTTAATTGGTTACATGGCTTATGCAGCTGCAACAGTGAAAAGTGAAATGTCACTCTGCAACAGCAAAAGGAATAAAGAAATTTCAAAAAAGAATACATTAACTTTACAGGTTGACACTAGAGTGAGACAAAGATCAATTCATAGGAGAAGTAAAAAGAAGAAGATTCTCTCCCTTAAACTGAGTTCAAACGGCAACATAGCCTTTCTACAAAGCCTATATTGATGAGTTTTGTCTATTTTTTGCTTTTGTTTGAAAGTCTTAGATTTTCCTATGAACATTAAATGTAGTGGTCATCTGTAATAAACCTTCTCATGATATTATAATGTTTAAACAAATAACATTCCATATATTTAATTTTCTTTTTAATTTTAAGCAGCTGCCTGTTCTTTATGGTAATCCTAATTAAAGTAGGGTCCTCTTTTAGTTCTCCACCTTCCTCTCATGCTTTTAAGAAGACATCAGCCACCCAAGTTATTCTGATATCAGAGAAGTATACTGTAAATTCACTTCTGCTTATGCAGAAGATATTTCCAATTCCATTTGTTATCTGAAGCACTGTTTCTGATGATACTCTTTGCTGTTTTGCACTTTAAGCCTCATTTGCCATAAAAAATAAAGTTTCTTGCAGACTTTGCCTCTTCATAATTGTGTACATGTAGGAAAAGAACTTATTCTATAATTCTAAAAGGTAAACATACTTCTGGTGTTCCTTTTGGCATTATTTTCCCCATAATTTCTACCAGAACTTCGGCAATGTGTGTAATATCAGGGGTATATTTTGTATAAGCAGCACTAAATTGTTTTTTCAGAACTTTTCAAGAGAAATGATATTGAAATGACAAAGAAAAATTTATTTTCTTAATATATAATCTCTTACCTCCATAATCCTTTGACTTGCCACAAAGCAGAGCTTTTCTTAAAAATTAATCTGTATCCTAACATCTTTGCAGAAGTAGTCTCCCCCAGGTTTATTTCTTAATTCTACAGCATTAAAAGTTTCCAGTAAAATATATATGAGTATGTGCATATTCAATATTCAGTATAATAGCTTATACCCGTGTTTACACATTTTTCCTCTATTTAAGACATGTTAATGAGGATCTGTTGACCCCAGAAAAATGACAAATCACACTGATTTGATATTTAATCTTTAAAAAATAATGCTGGGCTTCCCTGGTGGCGCAATGGTTGAGAGTCCGCCTGCCTATGCAGAGGACACAGGTTCGTGCCCCGGTCCGGGAAGATCCCACATGCTGCGGAGCGGCTGGGCCCATGAGCCATGGCCGCTGAGCCTGCCCGTCCAGAGCCTGTGCTCCGCAACGGGAGAGGCCACAGCAGTGAGAGGCCCGCATACCGCAAAATAAATAAATAAATAATAATGCTAATATTTTTGACTAGATTAAAAATACTTGATAAAACTGTCATTCTAATTGTTTAAAATATATGAAAAATAGAGGTGTCAACACAAATGTAATCATAACCTGTTCATATGATTTTTGTCAATGGACATTAGTGAGTACAGGGACATTAGCTATGGTATAAACATCAGTTTGTTGGATGGAATCGAGTCAATGTGGGAAAAGCAAAAGTAAAAAATGTGTGCGAAAAGAATTTTCAAAATAATTCTAAACCCCAAATGGTTTCCATTTCCTAAAAACAGAATATGCCTCTTACAATCACTGTTTCTTGATTCAATGCTCTATAGACAATACTTTCATAGATGAGTCTTAGCTTATAAGGTACTTGAATTTAGAAATCAATATGCATAATGTAATAATTATAAGCCCCTGCAGGCTAAGTGAAAGTACACTTTTGTAATTATTTATTTAAAACCGACACATAAATACAAGCAAACACTTAAACACAGATACATACACACACAGACACCTCTGAAAGGGGCAATCACAAATTCATTCAGTAAACTAAGGAATGTTTTTATGAATGACCCATAATAAACATTAGCTCAGTTTAATGTGCAAACCAGAATACAGCAAAACTGCTGCATTTATTTTCCACAGATCTTTCTTCTCCTTTATTTCCAAGGTCAAACACAGAAACATCCCAATTTTAACTTCACTTTAAACATTTATATTTTATACTCTGTTTTTACATTATATGATGATATACTTTACAAATAAGAATTTGGCAACTGAGCTTCACTTGCCATAAGTGAAAATTACACACATTTTTCTGTACCATCATCAGTACAGAGAATGACACCCAAATTATATGCAATGAAGTCTATTAAAATATCAGAAAAAATTTCAAATTAAAGTAAAATAAAATAATATCCCATTTTGCATCTCTGTAATTTTCTACACCTTGCAAAGAGAAAGGATATATTGTGAAGAGTTTAACATATTTCACAAGAATTCTAAACTCAGTTACCACAGCAATATAAAAATAAATTAATTAGCATTACTTTTATTTCAAGCAGGAATATTTATCTTATCGCTGTTTCACCTGTCTGATTACATTTCAGCCTCTGGCAGTGTTAATCCTTTTCACAGTTTTATGTAGTTAACAGATGTTTCAGTGTGGGGCTCCATTGTCCATCTGCATGGCCAATGGCCTGTTATGTAGTGCTGGCACAGTCTTCGGTCAACAAAGTCCTATGGTTTTCAGTTTCTTCCCTGGGACTGCATTTACCATCCCTGAAATAATGACTGCACATTTCCGTTCATTTTCCTGGGAGCTGAACGTTCAAAGAGTCCGCTAACAAATGCATCAGTGGTCCAGGCCAGCAATATATATTTAATTAAGTTTTGTGAACTCTAAGAACAAGCTTCAGTATTTTGCAGAAGAGCTCTCAGAACTGTGATGTGTAACTTTTAAAGTCTAATGATAAAAGTGTGTTCCAAACTTTTAGAATGAGGTTAATAATCTCCGTTATTCTTTTTTTTTTTTTTTTTTTTGGCCATGCCACACAGCATGTGGGATCTTAGTTCCCCAACCAGGGGTTGAACCCATGCCCCCTGCAGTGGAAGTGCAGAGTCTTAACCACTGGACCGCCAGGGAAGTCCGTTATTCTTGAACAAACTTTACCTCACCTTGCCCTCTTTGTCACCTTTGCAACCATGAGATAAAGGAAGGCGTCTGCCTAATGTATCCATGTATCTATCCTCATCAAAATATCTTTTTAAAAATGGATTCTTATTAATTCTATAGATAGCATTTTGCTATGAACACCTTAGTATTCAAATTTCAGATAATTTGGTGACTAAGAAGAATTAATTCATTTGAATAAAAGAGATAATATGTGACTCAATCAAATATGTATCTTCCTTTTATTGCCCAAATGACATTTCATTCTTGACTTCTGGACTCAAGAAATACATCAGCATGTGTATTTTTCGGTCCTATAAACTGAAATTAAATCCACACAGGGTAGTAAAAACACTACATTTAATAGTCAGTCTATCAGACTATAATCACTAAGAATGACAGACAATATTTATTGAATATTTATTTTGTGTCAGGCGTTGTTTAAACTGCCATACGTGCATTAACTCAGTTAATTCTCATGGCAAGCCTAATTATGATTTGCACTTCAGAGATGGAGAAACTGAGGCACACAGACTGAAATAAATGCCGGAGATCATATGACTAATAAAATATAAAGTAGATAATCAACTCCATTCTCTTGGCTTTCAGAGCCCTGGTTCTCAACCACAGTGCTAAAACTACCCTACTCTTAAAAGACAAAAAACAGGGCTTCCCTGGTGGCACAGTGGTTGAGAGTCTGCCTGCCGATGTAGGGGACACGGGTTCGTGCCCCGGTCCAGGAGGATCCCACGTGCCATGGAGGGGCTGGGCCCGTGAGCCATGGCCGCTGAGCCTGTGCGTCCAGAGCCTGTGCTCCACAACGGGAGAGGCCACAACAGTGAGAGGCCCGTGTACCGCAAAAAAAAAAAAAAAAAGACAACAAACCCAAAAAAAACCTTTAACTATGTCTATATCTATCAGTGATATGGGTGAACAAAATATGCTTCTTTTAAATAATTAAGTATGAAAAGGAGAGGCTTTCACCCCAATATGTTCAACTCTTAAAGAAGTGATACAAATGTCCCGAAATTAATTAGCGCAGCAGTATTGTAGGCTTATAAAGCTCTCTCCATCCAAATACACATTGGTTTATACTATATTCCAAACAAATGAACCTTAAGATTTAAATAGTTATATACACCAAACATATACATTTGAAGTCTAAGTGGCTAATCAAAATAATGGTGCTCAGTAGTTTATGATTTTTTATCTATCTTTATAGAATGTGTGGCCATCTCTAGCATTCTTTCTAGTTCAATAAAGTTTTGAACTTAGAAGAAACAGTACAGAAGATTTGGATTATATTTAACTAAATTCTCATGAATGCAAGTTCATTAATTTTGGTATTGCATGGACGCAGCACAAAATGAACTACAGATCCACAGAGAAAGTGCTTTGGTGCCAAACAAGTTTTGACATGGTCATGTTCTTCTTCCAGCAACAGGCTGTTCTTGGTTGTAATGGGTGAAGGTGGTCAAAAAGCACAAAATTCCAGTTATAAAATAAATCCTGGGATGTAATGTCCAGCATGGTAACCATAGTTAATAATATTATAATCTCTATCTGAAAGTTGCTAAGAGAGTAAATCTTAAAAGTTCTCATCACAACAGAATAAAAATTTGTAACTTAGGCGGTGGGTGTTAATTAGGCTTACTGTGGTGATCATTTTGCAATATATACCAATAGCGAGTCACTATGTTGTACACCTGAAACTAATATAATGTTATATGTCAATTATATCTGAATTTTTAAAAGCTATATTATGTAGTTATTCCTTAAATTCTTTAAAAATTGGATAAAAATACATTATCACAAATATCCATTTTGAAACTAAATTGCACTACCTGTAACCTATTCTGTCAAGCTAGGAGATGCCAAATTTCATTTAGTAATAGAAAAAAAATTCATAATGATTGTGTAAAAACTATTTTTAAAGTTTTTTTGGTTAAAATAATTTTTCATTATACTTCTGCATGAAACCTCAAACCACTATTGCTTACTCTTTTTGGATTATAGATCTCCTGATGTAGCTAGAGATGCCCTCCAAAACTCAAATGCACATGCATACAGGCAAACACTCATGCAATTGCACACATAATTTTACATATAATTTTAGAGAGTTCATTTTCTACTCTCATAGTTCCAACTATGAACTTCCTCAATGAACTCCCCTAGGAACTCCTATAAACCCTGGATTCCAGGTTAAGAAGCTCTGACCTAAATGTAAAAAGGACTATAAACTCATTAATATATACAATTAGATGATTTCAAAATGATCAGTTATTATATGTAAAAAGAGCCTCAAGCTATAGATTTTATTGATGTTTTATTCAGGTAAACATAGAGGCATGTATGTCAATAACTTGAAATTTTACTGTTCCTAGGATAAACATTTAGACAGAGATCAATCTTTTAATTATAAAGAATAATAAACACACTGAAGAAAACAGTACATTACTAAGGGCAATCATCGTCTTACTCAGAAATTACCTTGTGATAATGCACATATAAATCTGAAATGGAAGGCAGAACAAATTGTTAACTTTTATAAATGAATGTTACCGTTTTGAGAAGTCATACCAGTTAAATTTCAAATAGGAATTTTCCTGAAAGCAGGATGTAAACATATGAGGAAGGATAAACAACACCTCAAAAAGCTCACTAGAGAACACTAAGAGTCTTTCTTTGATTAACATGATCGAATTCAATATTCTAGGAACAGGATATGGTCAGTTCCCAAGATTTATAAAACAAAAGTCAGCACTTATAGGCAGATCTCTGAAGGGTGTCTATTATGGTTGTGATTACTGTTGGTGTTAATGTTGTCGGATTTAAAATCTTTTCTAAACTTTTCCTTAAAAAGAGCTGTCTAATGCATACTTAGATCCACTGATTTAAATAAATGAAAAATTGACAGAGACAGTTTTGCTTGAGTTACTGTCAGTCATCTATAGACAGAGCTCATCACAACTGTTCACCTTTCTATATTGGAAAAAGCCACCAATAACACATTTGTAAAACTTACTGAGTTTTATAAGATCAACAATTCTTAGTGCTTAAACGACTACAAGGTAAACTAATTGAGATTCCAAATATTAGATGAGTGGTTCATAAATCTGTCTAGGGATGGGACCAGCAAGTTACGTATATGCGTTTTTTTTTAAAGCTCCCTAGGGGGTTGTGTGTTAGCCTTGGCTGTACCGGCCTACTCTAGATCACTTGCAAGGTAGTCATAGGAACCCAAAGTCAGCTTTTAAGGAAAGATTATATTTTATATATTTCAACATTTTATGAGATTATAGAAATTCCCTGAAAATTAGTGCTCTAAATCCTTACAATCATTTAATCATCACCAAAAAATGGGTAGAAATTCCATAATACTCAAATATGTACTGTACATTTTTTGCTCTATGATCTACGGAGAGTTCCATATTCCATACCCTGCTCAGTTCTAATTTTTAAAGAATACTGTAGAAACCTTAGAGGTTCATTGGCCTCTGCAATGCAGACACAACCTACTCTGAGAGCAGATCTAACATTCTAAATAGTGATGGACCTCATCAAGTTTAGGTAAAAGATTATTATTTTATAAAAATGGCTCTATTATATTTAAAATATAGGATCCACTACATATTTCAAAGATTTTTAATGTATTTTGGACAATGAAAATAGAAGTGAAAGCTATCTGATGTTTTTTTCCAAGCCTAAAAATATAGACTCTTTTAAAAATTCCTTTCCTGTGCAAAAGATTGGAAATTAAGCAAAAGTCTAACTTGGTTTGCATTTTTTTTGCCAAGCATTGAGATGAAACGTTACCTTAGACTCACACTTAATTACTGAGCAGAGGACTAAATAAACATTTAAAAGTGCATTTTTTCTTAAGACGCATTCACGTGGTACTAAACAACAATAAAGGACAGGTGATTTGTACAAATGTGATTTCAGACTGTGGTTGGTCAGTGAACAATATCATTGGCATGACCTGGGAATACTCTATACATTTTTTCGGGCCTCATCTCAGACTTTCTGAATCAGAAACTCAGAAGGTGAAGCCCCAAAATGTGATTTCACAAGCCTTCCAGGGGAGGAAGGCTTATTAACACCTTAAGGTTAGAGAACTACCAGTATAGGAAAAACTGTAAGAGTTAAAACAGAAAAAGAAGGAGAGAAGGAAACAGGGAGATGACAAAAAGCTGCAGTGGAGACGAAAGATGTCATAAAGTGACAGGACTTAAAGGATGTGAGAAATGAGCTGAAAGGTAATATATTCCGGGGGATGGGGAAGAGACAGAAGAGTTGGCAAACATGCAGAGGTTAAAAATGACCAACACGGGCTTCCCTGGTGGCGCAGTGGTTGAGAGTCCGCCTGCCGATGCAGGAGACACGGGTTCGTGCCCCGGTTCGGGAAGATCCCACATGCCGCAGAGCAGCTGGGCCCGTGAGCCATGGCCACTGAGCCTGCGCGTCCGGAGCCTGTGTTCCGCAACGGGAGAGGCCACAACAGTGAGAGGCCCGCGTACCACAAAAAAAAAAAAAAAAAAAAAAAAAAAAATGACCAACACGTGTGGGGGGAAAATGACACTGACAATTTTTTTCTTTTTTTTTTTTGCAGTACGCGGGCCTCTCACTGTTGTGGCCTCTCCCGTTGCCTAGCATAGGCTCCGGACGCGCAGGCTCAGCGGCCATGGCTCACGGGCCCAGCCGCTCCACGGCATGTGGGATCCTCCCGGACCGGGGCACGAACCCACGTCCCCTGCATTGGCAGGCGGATTCCCAACCACTGAGCCACCAGGGAAGCCCTGACAATGTTTTTTAATAGCCATTTTGGCACATACTGAAACAGGCGTAGGTTTGCTGGTTTCATACTAACTGTATAGATTAAAGAATATGAGATTTATGTCAAAATTGCATTGTGGAAATAGATTATTTTCAGAAATGCACTAAAATTTGGTTTGAATTTATTAACAGTTTAATCTCATTTATAATATAAAATAAAACAATGATAGTATGTTTCCTTTGTTTTTTTAAACCAATGTCATATTTGCCATCTAATTTAATTCCAGTGAGTGAAACAGAAATTTAAAGGCAAATTTTCTGATCTAATAAGAGATTGTACAAACAGGAAAAACAGTTTTGGAAAATATCTTCATTTGCATGTGGACGCTACACAGGCAGAAGTGTCTAATGGTTGTTTTTCCAGAACCACATTTACTAAGAATCTCAGAAATGCTGCATTCAAGAATAAAACGTATGTTTTCATGTGCTCTCCAAACCACTTAATAAGCAAAAGTGGCATTTAGAGAATTCTAATACATTAACTAATAGAACCTGTAAAACAAAGAAAATGTTGTGCTGTGACAGCCTCATCTTCCTGCTGATGATTTGTGTGCTGTATCTTACTTCTGTTTAAACATCTAGCAAAAACACTTTAAGACATTTGATGATCTCTTCCCTGAGGGCCCAAAGGTCAACAATAAGATGTTTCTAAACAAAAATTAGACTACACATCAAAACACTTCCATTTTACACTAGCATTGTGGATTATGTAATAATATTTTAAGAAGTAAAGAAAAACTAGCCATTAATTATATATTATTAATTATATTATTAATTCACCTGAATTAATTATTATTAATTAATATAAATAAATAAATTATTATTAATTCACCTGAATTCACCTAATTCACCTGAATAGGTGAATTATTAATTCACCTATCATTTTCCTAAGAAGCCTTCAGAACATTTCTACTGTAGTGGTTACTAAACTTAACTAAATACCTGTTCACTCTGAGTCTGAAGAAAGAAGTGATACTTGAGGAATTCCTCCAATTGTGATCTGTTTGGGAACTGAATTCTTTTTATCCCACAGAGCAATGAGTACAGTTTCTTATACAGAACAGATCTTGGTAAAGTTAGTAAGCTAAGTGTTTGCTAGCATCATTTATAACTGGAAACTGACTACAGGTTCTGTCATAAGTGAAATAAACTGTAACACCCCCCCACCCCACCCCATGCAGTAAAATATGATGTCCTCAAAGCAGCAATGGTGAAGCAAACTGGAGTCAGGAGTCAGAATGTTGGGCTCACATCCAGGGTCTGTCATATATTCATCTGGGACAAGCTATCTCAACATTTCAAAACTCAGTTTCTTCATCTAAAAATGGGATAATAAATGATAAGTAATTCATATGTGCTATGATATAGTACCAGATCTCCAGAATTTAGTAGTAATAATTTTTGAAGAATAAGAAATACTTCATTCACTCAATTTTCTCTTTCATTCGTGTAATAAAACTATTTTGAGTGCTAACTTGTGAGGCAGCATAATGATGTCCACAGTTAAGGGCAGAGAATCTGAAGCCAAACAGATGTGGTTTAAATCCTGGTTCCACATTCACTAGTTGTGTGACCCTAAGTTATTTAATCTTCCTATGCCTAGGTTTCTTCAACTGTAAAAGGGGGATAATACTATCATCTACCTCATTGGGTTGTTAGTGGATTATAAATTACAAAATAATGAGCTGTATTAGTTAAGGGATTATATGAGTTAATATATGTGTAATATATATGTAATTTGTACAAATTACAAAACTCATAAAATGGTAACTGAGAAGTAGCAAGAACTATGTATTTGTTAAAATGAGAATGCTTCAGCCCATCCTATTAGGAGATAACAATGAACAAAACACAGAATATATAAAAACAAATAAAGAAAAAGCCAGGCCCTTTACCAGGAAAGTGGAGAGGAGGAGACAAATCCCTTCCCCTACCCACCCCACCTAAAAATGAAAATGCATATACAAGTAGTTTCATAGCTCTTTCTGCTGAAACCAAACTGCATCCATGGAATCATTTTTTTAAAGAATAATTTAAATTTTTTTTTGAGGTGGCCCATTTTTAAGGATAACCTAATACAAACTTTTTTTAAGGAAAAAAAGAATAGTCCACAAAATGTCATGTGACATGAGTGTGCTTTTATCTCTGTTGCATAGGCAATTCTCAAATTTCACAGTTTCATGGTTCTTTACAAAGTGATAACTCTGGAAAATGATCAAAGAAAGAATGTTCAATTACTCCTCATTACGAAATAAAACTTTTTAAAGTCAAAGTCCGAAAAAAATTAGAGTAATGAATTATTTTTCATAAATACATGACACCAATTACTTATTATGCCATATTTCTACTTCTCTTTCATATTTCTCTTTCTTCTTGTGAGATAGACATATCAAAATTTTTCTTCAGGAGAACATTAGCACCACTAGATTCTCTTGCAAGCAACTTTTTAGGTTTCTTTACACTGTCAATACAGAACAACAGCAGTAATATGAGGGAAGAGAGATCAAGTACTGACTCTCTTTCGGCCAGCTTCCCTCCTCTGTGCTCCATTCACGCCTGAATACAGCCCCTCAGCAGCAGTGTCTCCTCACAGGATCAGGCTGATTTCATAGCCCAATGTCAGTCAAATGTTACGTCATTACACTAATCCCATCTTCCTATTTTTAAAAAAAGTTACAGAGCTATTTTTCTATATTAATTATGACTTTCAATAGAGCACTCTGTTTCTAGCAAAAGTAGGACTTTTTCTTTGAAAGGGACCTTCAGCATGAATTGACATTAAGCAGTGATTTGAGATACAAGAAGCACAAGCTTCAGTTCTCATGATTTTCTTTTTTTTGCAGTTATGAGTAATGCTATATAAAATATTGTTATTTTAGTCTTATAGTTTTGAAGACTTTTAATAATATTTCTAAACTATTAGGCATTTTTCTGACCACATATACAAAATCTGTTTAAATTCACAAAAGTTTCAGTAAAAATATAGCTACCACTCTTGGAGTTCTTAAAAGGCCCTGTTCTGGGCTTCCCTGGTGGCACAGTGGTTGAGAGTCCGTCTGCCGATGCAGGGGACACGGGTTCGTGCTCCGGTCCGGGAAGATCCCACATGCCCCGGAGTGGCTAGGCCCGTGAGCCATGGCCGCTGGGCCTGCATGTCTGGAGCCTGTGCGCCACAGCGGGAGAAGCCACAGCGGTGAGAGGCCCGCGTACGGCAAAAAAAAAAAAAAAAAAAAAGCCCTGTTCTAAAAGTTTTTGGATATTACATCTAATAATTCTCAGAGAAACTGCATAAAGACTGTTATATTCCTATTTAACAGATGGGGAAATTAAGCTCCTAAGAGTAATTTACCCAAGGTAAGAGTAGGAAATGGTAAATTGGGGCATTAAACTCAACATCATCTAACTTTAAAATACATGCTGGTCATCATTAAGTTATACTGCCTTCCTCAACTGATTCAGGTTCTGTAAGAGATGCTAAAGGTATAAAAAAATCAAGCTGGTTCGCTCCCCTCAGAGTTGAAAATTAAATTTTCAAGTCATTTAAAATACACAAGAAACAATAAGTAATCATAACAACTATAATAAATACTAAATTGTATAGCAGCAAATAATACATGCACAAGAAATTTAAAGAGAGAACACTGGAAATCAAAGGAAGGTAGAAACTTCTTTAACGTACCACTTAACAGCACACTGTTTTGGGATCATTTATTTAATTTTCTTTCTATACCATATATGAAGGCAGGGAATGTGTCTGATTATTCACCAGGTACCCCAGACCCTATTATTAGTGTTTAATAAATACATATTAAGTGAATTTATTAAATCTTTATGTATAGGTAGTCTTTTTTTTTTTTTTTTTTTGCGGTATGCGGGTCTCTCACTGTTGTGGCCTCTCCCGTTGCGGAGCACAGGCTCCGGACGCACAGGCTCAGCGGCCATGGTTCACGGGCCTAGCCGCTCCGCAGCATGTGGGATCTTCCCGGACCAGGGCACGAACCCGTGTCCCCTGCATCAGCAGGCGGACTCTCAACCACTGCGCCACCAGGGAAGCCCTAGGTAGTCTTTTGATCTAACTCTAGAAAGAATAGGCAGAGAGGAAAAGATATAGAGCATTGCTTCCCAGAAGCATCATCCAGGAAATTTTATAGGGTCCACGCGTCCACACACACACACACACACACGCACACACACGCAAGAAGGTAGTGGCTTAACCCAAAGAAATGGAGAATAATAAATTAGAATGATTATACTTCCATAGTAGGGTTATTTTATGAAGGGTCATGAAAGTCCAATAGAATTATTTACATTTGACCTGACAGACAAAGGAGAACTATTCTAGATTCTATGCTGAGTGTTAACTCTCTAAGTAGGGTGCTAGGAAGATCAGTCTAGCAGTGGTATGGAGAATGGTTTGGGTAGAAGAGAAAGTAAAGATCTCCACTGAATAGGAAACTGTTACCGTGCCACATATGTGATGATAAAAAGCTTTCTGCTAAATTGTAGTTGTGAGAGTTGAAAAGAACCATCAAATCCTAGAGACAATTTGCAGCAGGTAATGATAAAATTAGATAACTTGAAAGTAAGGAGGAAGGAGTCAAAGTAAATACAGTTGTTGCTTGGGAGGTTGAAATAATGATTACAGTATTGACAAAAACAGAATGGTTAGCAAACAGAGATGACTGTTAGAATAGAATCAGTATATGTAAAAAAAATTAATAAATTCAACATAACTAAATTAGTTTATAACTTGAGCATTAGCCCTAACTTTTGACCCCAGCACTATAATAGATGCCATAAAATCTCCCTCAGGTCTCAAGTGATGGGTTTATCGTTTGAGATCTTTTTTTTTCTCTTTTTTGGCCGTACCGCGCAGCTTGTGGGATCTTAGCTCCCCAACCAGGGATCGAACCCACACCCTTGGCAATGAAAGTTCAGAGCCTTAACCACTGGACCACCGGGGAACTCCCTCTTTGAGATCTTTAAATCTGTATGTGGAACATCAAAATGTAGATGCACCTTGAAAGACAATATTCAGGTTATAAAAATAAAGGTAGTAAAATGATGACTTATGAACCATTATTTTCATAAGTGAATGGTTAAATACACTTTAGTTCATGAACTCTCAGAAAGCGTCCCCACAGGGAGAAGAGCAAAGGCCTAGTGCTCTTCACGTATGTCTAAAAATGGCAGTTATAAGTGAGTATCACCTTCTCCTTCAGGGACTCGGGTTTACCATGTACATTTTTGAAATTTTATTGTTATTTATAATTAGATACTGAAAGATGAACAACGCTTTTCTAAAGAAAAACAGATACATGGAAACAATAATGAGCACCTATAGAATATGCAAAACAGAGAAATCAGAATAAAAATGTCAGAATAAGGATTTTTCTGTATTACTCTAGGAAGTAAGACTAAAGTTTGACAAAAAGATAGCACTGTAAAAATAAGGGGGAAATTGGAAACTGACAAATCTTTCCCTTATTTACAATGAATGGACTCTCAGAATGCTGAGTTCTTGGTACTGTATGTTCAATCTCCAAAATTCTTGCCATATAGATGTTAAAATGAGGGGAAAATAAAAATGAAACCATCAACAACAAAAAAGTTCTGCAGAAATCTACTGCTGTGATTGCTTTATTGAGTTGTGGTCACAAGTATAAATTACAAGTGATGGTGTTTTTGCTCCATTAATAAATTATTCTACCAAGGGAACTTGTTGGGATATATGTATAAAAAATGAAATTGTATTATACCAAATCCTAGAGAGTATAAAGAGGGGATAAGTAATTTTGGATTTTGGACACATGCATTCTCTTTTACAATTCTACTTGAATTCCTGACTTCTGATCATCCCTGGATATTTCTGATATCCCAAGTGATTCTGGTTTGATGTTCAATAACCCACAAAAATGCCAATCCAAAATAACGGCATATATTCTTTATATTCCCCATACCAAGAAAATATAAGTTTTATTTGTGTTATAAAGCTACACTGTTTGAATAACAGAGTTCGATTGAAATAGTCATTCTCTTTAAGCCTGAAATGTATTAGTCTCAGGATGGGAACCAACCAGGTATTGCTATGCTTACCAACTCTGAGATTATACAAACAGTAGCTTCTTACAAAAGTCCTTTGGCTATCCATTCATTATACTTAGCAACATCAAACAGGGAAAGATAATTTAAAAGCTCCCGTTGAGCACCCAGAGACCTTGAACATAGACAGGGGGTGAACACAAAGAGAGAATATTTGGTTACAAGAGTCACACTTCATCTCTTTAATTAATTTTTTTACGGTACATTTTTGGTGTTTCCATTATTCTTCTTCTACTCCCTTGGTTCTAACTGAAAGAAGTACACACATACATGTATATATTTCATTAACAGGAAATAAAAGCGTTGTCTTTAGTTAAGATGTTTCCATTCACAGAGACTACACATTTAAAAAATAAATTGCCTGAATAAATTCAATTATCTAGAGAAGCAAAGGAAATCACATGCAAATGACATTATATGCAGAGGCCATTCCGACAGCTTCATGTTTATTTTTATTGTTTCAATCAGTGGAAGGGAGAAGCTGTCAAAATGTAAGATCTCTTCCTTTTTAAAGGTCCGATGTCTCTGGAACTGAAAATTGCATGAGCAATAATATCAAGAGAAGAAATCTGTCTACTCCTGAAAATAGGAGAAGGTTCAGACTCTCTCCAATTTAATGCCAGCACGCAAGTGAGTCCCCATACACCTTGGTTATATTTTGCCTACAAAAACCAAAGGATAACATTTAATTTGCAAGTAGTCCAGTATCAGTCACTATGAAGACCGGCTTAAAAAAAACAGTGTATCTGAAAAAAAGTTAGTAAATCCACATATTAAATTAGCCTATAATGACTGTTAGTCCTGTCCTCTGATAGCAGCTCTGTAAATAGTAGGTGCTACACATGACTTTATCAAAAGACTCTTAGCAGAAGAGGTATTCCAATAACCAGTAATTAAATATGATATTTTTGTCTTTTTCGTTAAATATGACAAAAATACACAGAAAAGATTTAGGCTGCCTTTGTAATAGGGTCCTGCTGAAAATCTCTGGCTTTTTACACAGAATTTACGTGCTACCTGAGTTCTCTTGAAGCGTGAATGTACCAAGTAAATGTGGCATATGTCTGTATTTTCTTGCCAATTCCTAATTCATTCATTCAAATCGCTCATTGTAGGCCAAATTCTTATCCAATTCCACAGAGCCACCAATTTTCCTGGAAGTGAATAGCAGCTTTGTGCATGGAAACAGGGAAGTCAATAGCAGGTCTGTGCCTGGAAGAACTATGCAACTGGTGGAAAGGATAAGAATTTGACCACAGGATTCCTTGAGTGTGGTAGAATCTAGTTTAAAATGACCCAAATGATGAAGCTTTCACCACTTCACTTGGGTGTCAATTGCAAAACTTGACAATTTGAATAACTGTTGAGTTTTTACACGGCCATCTTACATACCACTCTGACTGCAGTATGCATGAGGATAATTCTTCCATTTAATATATTTTTATTACAATGTTCTTTATTTACCATAATTAACCTTTGATTTCGTTCAGAACCTGAAGGCATATTCTTAGCAAAATAATAAAAGCACCACTTAACAAAACTTATTAATAAGCCAATAACTACATTGGCATCTTTAGGAGGCTATTACTTTTTTTTTTTTTTTTTTTTCAGTATGCAGGCCTCTCACTGCTGTGGCCTCTCCCGCTGTGGAGCACAGGCTCCAGACGCGCAGGCTCAGCGGCCATGGCTCACGGGCCCAGCCGCTCCACGTCAAGTGGGACCCTCCTGGACTGGGGCACGAACCCGCGTCCCCTGCATCGGCAGGCGGACTCTCAACCACTGCGCCACCAGTGAAGCCCAGGAGGCTATTACTTTGATCACTCCTAACAGGCTTATGAAGGAAATGTTATCTCTGCTTTTACAGACACTGAGTTTAAGCCCGGTACTTCAGGTTAAATAATAAATAATTTGAACTCATATCTCTGTGACTCCTTCAATTTTGTTTCTAACTATCATGCTATACAGCCTCTCATTGGGCAGAAAACATGTAATTGCTCTAACTTTACTAACCTTAATCTAATTTTCTAGTCAAAGTTTGTTTTACTTTCATATATGTCATCTCTCAATCCCATACAGCATTTCTAATATGCCCGTTTGGTTTCATAATGTACTTTGTTGACATATTCCATTTTCTTTACTATTTTTTTTTTATGGCGGTATGCGGGCCTCTCACTGTTAGGGCCTCTCCCGTTGTGGAGCACAGGCTCTGGATGCGCAGGCTCAGCGGCCCATGGCTCACGGGCCCAGCCGCTCCACAGCATGTGGGATCTTCCTGGACAGGGGCACGCAACCGTGTCCCCTGCATCGGCAGGCGTACTCTCAACCACTGCGCCACCAGGTAAGCCCTTCTTTACTATTTTTAAGTGACTACATCTTATATTTCAATTTCTTTACCTTTTATTTCCAAATAAATTTAAGAAGTTTTGTCAAACTCCTAAATAACAATTTAACCACTCCTCCACCTCCCCCCTCACATACATCAATGAGTCATGCACACAAAATTTGTTAACCAAATGCCTACTTTTTGAAAAGCATTATCCTGGGTCCTGGAGGGACTACAAATGATCTTCCAATAGTCAAAGGCAACAGATTTCATGACTTCTTCAAAATATTTGAGACTGCTGACAGTTCTTTGCCTAGATTTCTGATGGCCCACCCTTTGCTGTTCATTCTTTTCCCAGGCATTGCCTGTTAGGACCTTGAATCCTCTAAAATGTATTCAACAGCCATAATAATTTCCTATTTTTTTTTTCTAAACTCTCTGTCTTAGGGGTCCGATCTTGACATTGTGCACTGAAGATCTTTCAGTGGCTTCCACCCAGCTTTCAGAAAAAAAATTAAGAACTCCTTTGGATAATACACAAACTTAGGTATCATCACTCTCCACTCCACTTAGCAATATAACTATAATTTAACTCCTTGCTTTCTCTAGGTCACACACTCCTATTTTCACTTCTCTGCCTCTTTCAAACTAACTTCAAGCTTTAAAATCTGGCTTAAGTTTACTTCCTTGGGGAACTGTAAATGCTTAATATATTTTGGGGAATAAATGAGTCTTCTTAAATTCACAATTTGAAATATTGTGTCTATGCAGGTAATTTTCTCTTTCCTATCTCTTGGCAGGGAAGTTTCAATCATACATTTCCAATAGTCTGTTTTCACCTAAATATCTCAGTACATCAAACCCAACATACATAAATGTGAATTCAGAACTCTCTCACCCAAACCGGCTGTTGCTCTGGGCTCACTTTTTGTTTTCCCTCTTTAAAGTTGCACCATCATTCCCAGTCACACGGGAGTGGAGCAAAAATCACCACTTTTGAGCATAAGCAAGTCTCTTAACCTCTCTGAACTTTAATTTTCCTGTATCAAAATGAGAGCTGTGGAATAAAAGACCTCTAAGATCTAAGGCCAGGTTTGAAATTCTATAGGTCTATGAGTGATAAATATATAAAAACACAGTATGTAATTGTCTTACCTTCAGTCTTTAACTGTCTAAACTCAATTATTCATCTGATTTTGCCACATTCTGACTGGTCTGGCAGAATAATGTTAAGGCCGGGAAGAAAACATATTACAAGTACTTTGAAGCAAGTGAAAATTATTTTTTTCATATTTGAGCAAGAAAAGTAAATATGGATACTCCTGGTCCTTTCTCATACCCTTCACAGGCCTACTGCAATCTCTGTATAATCCAATCCTCAGTAGCATTTTTATTTTTCCTGATACAGAACAGAGGAAAAAATTGTTGGTCTTACTTCAAAGAACTTACTTGACACTTTATGTGTTTCTCTAAACTACAAATCAGCCCATTACTGGCCAAAATATTTGAAGACTTTGCTTAAACAAGGGTATCCATCTCCACTTTGCTTAAACAAGGGTATCCATCTCCCCGCATTCCCACTCCATCCCAGACTAAACCCTGTTCAATTTTGCTTTAGTCTGGAAACAAATCAGGATTAGACTTTTTCACTTTCTTCCCTAAGGCACATATTTAGAGTCTAAACTAAATCATAAGTTAATGTTTAATTCATGAAATAGGATGTTTATAAAGCCATTTATGCATCTATAACCTTTCATAGTTCCCCAAAAATTAGAGATTATAAACTCCAAACTTCTGATAGCATTCAAGACCCCTTACAATCTGCCATTAATCTACCTTTGTAACTTTACCCCCTTAAAACATGGTCTTTTGAATCAGTCCCATTCTTACTGGACTTGTGACTTTATTTTATTCTCTCCACTTTGGTACCCATATCAACAAAATGGGAATAATGATACTGTGTTTGCAGAGGTTGTAAACATTACATGCCTCAACAAATATAAATGTTTAGCACAATTCCTAGCCCATATTTACTTTTTGATAAATGTTATTTCCTTTTTACTAGATTCCTTGAAAGCACACTCTAATCAGATAACCTATTTGCCCACTGTTCCACACACATACCTAGAAATTCCCTGAAAAGATACAAACAGTAGTACCTTGTACACTACAAACTTTCACAACCATACCTAGATCTGTTCCTTTTTCTGAGTCTTTTCTTTTGCTCTGCTTGGAATATCTCCTTTCCCTCAACTCCTCTCCGCCTCATCTTGCATTTTCAAATCATAGCTATCCTTCAAGACTCAGCCTAACTGTCTTAGTTTTTAGAAAGCCTTTCTTCACTTTCACCCTTGCAGCGAAACCCCTCCAAGAACTACCCCACTGCCTCACGTTTGAAATTAATTGAACTCACTTCTGATTTACTGTGATTTGCACATGTACACTGGACGTCTTAGAAGGGTGGTCCTCAAAGTACCAATCCACAACAAGACAGTGAGCTGCCCCCAAACAGAAATCAATTCTATCACTAAGCACGCTTAAGTTTAGTTCAGCTGATGTTCTTTCCATAACAAGACTTTCTTGATGAAGCACAGACCACAGTTTGAGTAGCACTGCTCTGGAACCATTTGCTCAGCAGTTTCCTTTTCCCCTTCAGTCAGAAAATGCTGTTCTTCCCCCATAAACTCCCATAACATATCATAAACCCCTCCATCTGTAACATTCACCACAATATTATCAAAGCCTTAATTAGGATCAATATGCATATCCATTTTCTGAGACTGTGAATTCTCAAAGGATAAAAATGTGTCCTTTTCATATTTGCATCCCATGTATTTCAGACATAAGGGATATTCTATAAATGTTAGTTTAACTGAGATGACTTCTCTCCCCTATCACTACACTGAAGGATGAGGCATTTAAACATAGGTAAAACAAGACCTCCTTTGTGACAATTTTCTCCTATCATCCTGGTACTCATAATGCACCTAGGGTGCAGACAGTATTAGAGTACTGAAGTAAAGGCTAAATGTAGACGATGCTTAGAATGAAACAAAAACAGGGGAAGAGAAGTAATTGAAAATAAAATGAGGAAGAAGAAAGTAGTATGTAAAACTTCATGTCATAAGTAAAAGGACAGTTGAACTATTTCGCATAGATTTAATACAGCATTGAGAAACCATCTGTAATTCAACTAGAATATATTATGGAGATGGAGGAATGGGGCAGAAGAAAAACTACAGGGAGGATTATACCTGATTTCCAAACTTTTTCCAATTATAAACCTAGAGGCTTTTCAAATGCTTAACACATTTCCCCAGCAAATACAAACTCGAACTCTACCCAGTCTTCTTCCAGACAAGAAAGCATATAACAATGAACATTATAAGGAGGAATGAAAATAAAAAGATAATGTTGAACTTACATATATATGAAAACATATATATATTTAAAACTTAACATATAGCTTATAAAATTTAAAAATGCAACATTTCAAACTACTTAGAGTACACTAGAAAACCGCTATAGATCCACTTGCATAGTCCAACACAGAAGCTGAGCCTATTCGTAGCTAAGCTACAAGGTTTAAGGTTCTTAGCACAATCTCACAATAACTATTCAACCTACTTTTCCCCTTTGGCTATACAGACCAGGTGTTTGGACATGAAAACAGGAGTCGGTGCTAAATTTTATTCTAAATTGGATTCGTGCCATTCCTAGTGATTTTGCTGTATTCCTATGTCTTACTACGATTTCCGGTTGTACTGATTTTTCCATTTTTTCACTATTGCTACATATGTAAGATTTACTACGATGTCATTTTTATTTTATTTTATTTTTCAGGAGAGGTGCATAAATGAGGCACTTCACTCACTAAGAAAATCTCTTTATAATTACAGGGATCATATAAAAATCCCCTTTTCCACCATGGAAATCTGGTAGCTATTTGAATGTAACAAAAATACTTAACTATTCAAAATTAGATGAAGGGACTATTGTGTCTTTCTAAAATTATATAATAAAAATTTGAAGGCATATCATATATTTTCCTCAAAAGATAATAAACAATATCTTGACAGAAATATTTAAAGAAACAAAATGCCTATGTATAGCTCATATATTAAACTAAAAGCATCTCAATTACAAATAATCAAAGTTTTCTTTTTGATGTCAGCTTTTGTTTCATTATGTCTGAATGAATTGCCCAACAAGTAAAGAAGAAATATAATATAGAAAGGGAAAAAGTACTACATTAACATCATTTATGCTTGTTTCATGTTTTTATTAAATTTATTTTGTCTTATTGTTCATTGTATTACACAGAGTTACTAAAATTTCTACCTATATGTATAACTGCTAATTTCATACAATAAACAAATTATTGTATGATGTGAATAATAATTTGATCTCTGTTTTGGACTAGACAGTGGATGAATATTGCGATCAGTTTTTCCATATCACAATTCAAGCTACTAAAGTTAACAAAGTGACCTGTAACAAAGTGACCTGTAAATAACAATGACATTCCAACTGCAGACACAGAATAATTAAACATGGAATGTAAGAGAGTGGGTAAGAAGATTGGACAGGAGAAACAAGGGAAGCAGTAGGAGCTCTATGTAAAAGGCAACTTTGTAAAATTCTTTCAAAATTATTTTCTGTGTTTTACCCACCACCAGGGCCACATCATAGCTTTCCTGGGCCCTAAGAATTTTTGTCTTCATAAACCCCTTCCCTTTATAAAAAATAAGTAAATACTATGACTAATAACAATTTTAAAATATGTAATACATTTAAAATTATATTTTATGACTCCACTGGTAGAAAAAAATATATATTAGTATTATATACTAAAACATTTTCTTCAACCTAAAAGTTCACTTTTTGCTCCATATTTTAAAAGAAATCAAAACTTTCTCATGGACCCCTGAAAGTGCTATGCCTACAATTCCTAATGGATAAAAGGCCCTGTCAATGACAATAGGTTTTCTCCCCAAGCATCTTTTCTTTCTTCTCATTATTCTAAGAATATTTGGTAGTGTTACATTTTTGCAAAGATTGATTTAACACAAGCATTGTATTATATTTATTCTCACTGAATATTTTGTATATGTTACACTTATCTACTTGTACACTTTCAACATGCTGACCAATGATTTTATGAGCTCTCATCTTAAATCCTCAAAAATACAAGCACAAACACACATGTAGCTGGACTGCTTCTCTTCTAGAATTTATATTATCTGTCATTGAAAGACCTGAAAGTATAGTCTCTTATGGTTTTATACAGGACAAAGAATTCAAAAGAACTGAAAACTGTATAGACAATACTGTATAAACTTCAAAGTTGCTAAGAGACCAGATATTAAATGTTCCCACCATAAAAAATGTAATTACGTGATATGATAGGGGTGTTTGTTAGCTAATACTACAGTGGTATTCATATTAAAATATATATGTAAGCAAATCAACACACTGTATACCTTAAACTTACACAGTGTTATATGTCAATTGTATCTCAATAAAAGTTTAAAAATAAATAAAATTGAAAACTGTATATTTATTCTGGGTACAGATTGGCAGAACTATTAAAAAACTGGTTAGGGCTTCCCTGGTGGCACAGTGGTTAAGAGTCCGCCTGCCGATGCAGGGGACACGGGTTCGTGCCCTGGTCCGGGAAGGTCCCATATGCCGTGGAGCGGCTAGGCCCGTGAGCCATGGCCGCTGAGCCTGCGCGTCTGGAGCCTGTGCTCCACAACGGGAGAGGCCACAACAGTGAGAGGCCCACGTACCGCAAAAAAAAAAAAAACTGGTTAATTTGTTTACATCTAAAGTTTTTTTCCCCATGTTTTCTTGGACTGTGAAGTCACAGTTCATAGTATACACTTTCATGATCACATTACTATTTAGTAACTAGTTTGCTATACAGCTTGAGAGCTGTATTATATAATTATTAATATATCCTTGATTTTAGAACAATTGGGAAGATAGCTATCTTCAAAAAAATTCTGAAGGCTGCCTATGGAACTGTGCAAGAAAAGGAGGCACAAATCTTGCCAGCCACAGTAGCCAGTGCACTCTAGAAATCAAAGGAGTGATAAATATTCCTAGTAGATCATTTTCATATTCATTGACCAATTAAAGATAAACCAGTGGAGTAAAATGCATTCGTCAAGTGCATAGACAGTCAAAATGACCTTTGCTCTCAAACTCTCTAAACCTGTAAAATATTAGCAAGGTTTAGTTTAATATCTTACTTTCCTCATATGAGACAGCTTTAGCAAATGAAAAAGAATCATTTTTAAAAGTTACATTATTTTTAGCTAATAAGCAAAAAATTTTTTTCACTATAAAAACTTGATATTTACATTTTTCATTAAATCTGTATCTCTGGGCACTTGATTCCAGGGCCAAGAATTAACTGCAATGTCACTGCTGACACCAAAAGTAAACCACTTGTTTACATGCTAATGAACATTTATTATAAAGTACCAGTTTATGTTGATATGTCTGTCAGCCAAGGTATTCATTCTCATGCACACCTCAACAGAAAATTCTCTGCATATATTTTAATTTCCATATTATATTTGTTCTTAAGTCAAACAGTCTACTATTTCTGCTTTAGATTATATCACTTTCTTTTCTTTGCCACAAAGGATATATAGGACCCTACTGGTGAAGGATTACTACCACAATGGAAATAAAGCACATGAGGATGAATGGTATTTAAGAGATTCATAAGGCAAGTTCAAAGAGCTACATGTGTTTAACTGGTCACTGTGCTACCAATATTTAACTTATTATCAAATAACTTTCCAATAACTTGCTTACAAAAGACTTTCACTCATTGGACTTTACTATTGTGCTAGAGGCTCTGGTAAAATATGGTTAACAATGAGACTCTTTTCAGTAGATCTTCCGAATTAAAAAATGTTGAATATTAGGTGCCTGAAAGATGGTGATTCACAAAACTACATTATGTTGTGTAACAAATCAAGGAATTATAAATGAGCATAAGATATAAAGCCAAGCCATGTCCAAAACAAAAGGGGAAAATTAGGATAATTTTTCTCTGGCCTAGAAAACTGAAGACAATTCATTTCCAGTAAGATGCAGAAAGATATTTCCTCGTCTAAATTCTTAGGTGAACAATCTCATAAAATGGTATTTTAATACTGATTTATTTATGTTTAGTAAATTGATACCATAGTTATTCAAAGACGAAATCAATCCCAGTGCCACATTTGGTCCTTGGGTAGTCACTGCTGGTTGCGGACTCCTGGCAACAGTGAGGCAGTCAAGCTCAGCGAAGCACTATAATAGACAACACTATAATCTAGCAGCTCTTAGAAATCTCTAGACATTTGAGAGGGGTCCAATAAAACTACTGTCTTTTTAAAAATTCCGCCAAAAGGAGAGGAAACAAGAACAGAACATTTGGTAAAAACACACTGGGTTTCATTCAGAAATGGAAAACCATGTAGAAGAGAAATCTGAAGGACTGCAAGTAGCAACTTAGAATTTAACCAGAAGTTAGAGTTATCAGAAGGGAGACAGAGTGAAAAAATGATCCCACGATGACCCAGAGCCAAAGATGAACTCAAAGAGGCGTAAGGTGATTCCAGGGCTCTGCTGAGCATAAATAAACTCTACAGGGAGACTGAACCTCAACCGAAATTGAGGAAGTCTTAAGGGAAATGATTAGTCCTATAAATCATGAGAAAATGCTCTAAAAGACAAACTCCCTGAAGTCCTGTATCCATACTATTTTCCATCTCAAAACACTGAGTACCAAAAGAGGGAAAAGGCAAAAGAAATTTGTTGGAAATTTATAGCTCATTTATAGCTCAAAATCCATCAAGCTCTGAACAGACATTTTCTAGGAACAGTGACTAGCTTAAGAGTAAGCCATCAGGGGACTCCCCTGGTGGCGCAGTGGTTAAGAATCTGCCTACCAATGCAGGGGACATGGGTTTGATCCCTGGTCCAGGAAGATCCCACGTGCCACGGAGCAACTAAGCCCATGTGCCACAACTACTGAGCCTGCTCTCTAGATCTTGTGTGCCACAACTACCAAAGCCCATGCTCCACAATGAGAGAAGCCACCGCAATGAGAAGCTCACGCACTGCAATGAAGAGTAGCCCCCACTCGCCGCAACTAGAGAAAGCCTGCGTGCAGCAACGAAGACGCAATGCAGCCTAAAACAAATAAATTAATTAATTTTTAAAAGGAGTAAGCCATCATCCTCCATTCTATCTCATGGTCCTGACTCAAGGCTATGACCACAGGATAGTGGATTTTCGTGGCATGTTTTTTGGGGTTTTTTTTTGGTTGTTGTTCATTTTGGCTGCATTGGGTCTTCGTTGTTGCACACAGGCTTTCTCTAGTTGCAGCGAGCCGGGGCTACTCTTCATTGCGGTGTGCGGGCTTCTCATTGCGGTGGCTTCTCTTGTTGCAGAGCATGGGCTCTAGGCAAGCGGGCTTCAGTAGTTATGGCACATGGGCTCAGTAGTTGTGGTGCACGGACTGTAGAGCGCAGGCTCGGTAGATGTGGCACACAGGATTAGTTGCTCCGTGGCATGAGGGATCCTCCCAGGCCAGGGCTTGAACGTGTGTCCCCTGCAGTGGCAGGCGGATTCTTAACCACTGCACCACCAGGGATGTCCCCATGGCATGTTTTAAACTGAGCTTACCTAATGTTAGACCTGTAGCAAACTAAGAGGGAGTTTTTCTTTGGTCATGAAAGTGATTAACCTTAAAACAAAGCAGGAAGCTTCTATTCAATAATCATGAAGTAAAATTTTTTAACTTAAAAACAATAACACATAAAGAGACATTATTAAAAGAAACTGTAAATTAATTTTTCTAAAAAAAAGAAATCAAAGAGAAAACCATACGTTCTGTATCATTAAGAAAGTTGTCTGCTGAAAGGTTTTCATTAGGATACCTAAGGACTTCAGAAGTTCCTTTTAGGTTCTATAATTCTAGAAAAATTCCCCTACCCTTTTCTTCTTAATTAAGATTTCTCATAATCCTGGAAAAATTCCCTACGGTTTTTTCTTGAATAAAAAGTTCCACAATTTTTTAATAGAAATAAAGGAAGGAAGAAAGGAGGGCAAAAAACAGGAGGGAAGGAAGGGAGGGAAGAAGGGAGGAAAGGAGTAAGCGATAAACCTGATAAAATATTAAATGAAAGCCATGATAATGAATGAGCCTGATTTGTTGTTGACTTTAAAGGGAACTAGAGAATTTTATCATTAAATTTGAAGCACCTGTTAATTTCAGATTATACTAGTATCACTCTACTGATTATTTACAAAGACTGCGTACAAAGCAGTGGGTGTTGAATTTTACCAAACACCTTTCTGAGGATTTTCAAACAAGATTTCTCCTTGAGCCAGTGAGGATATAGACCAGGGATTCGCAAAGCTTTTCAGTCAAAGGCCAGATAGGAAATATTTTCAGCTTTAGGGAAATAGGGCCTTTGTAGCAACTACTCAACTCTGCCATTGTGGTGCAAGAGCAATCTTGGACTCTAGTAAATGGATGGGTGTGGCTCTGTTCAATAAAACTTTTTTTTCTTTTAAACAAGTACAAACAGTGGGGCAGACTTGGCCACTAAGCCAGATTTAGCCAGCTAACCAGCTAGCAATAGTTTGTTGACCCCCAGTATAGATTATGCTAATATATATTTCTGTTTATCAAACTCTGCTTGCATTTGCCCAAATAACTCTTTTAAGTCATGGTCTATTAAGTCTAGTAAAAGGCACTGATAACTTTCTCTAATACTTTATTTAGAATTTCTGCATATATAATCAAAATGAGATTGGACTTTCTTTTAGGGGAGTGATTTGGTATTATAGTTATGCTAAATGGAAAGTTTATTTTTTTGCTCTGGAAAGTTTTATACAACATGGGAATACTCAGTTTCTTAGAAGTTGAAAATACTGAGTTGATTATAGGTACCATTTGTGGAGCTATTCTTTGGCTTGGGAAAAAAAAAAGTCTTTTATGTAAAGAGTCTGTTTAGGTTTCCCATTTTCTTTGTAGTCCTATAAAATCATGCATTTCAAGAACATTATCAAATTTGTTAACAATTTTAAACAGTCATATTTGCCAGCGTATGGTCAATGGGAAATAACTTCCCAGGGATCGATTCAAGAGCCTATATATTAAAGAAGGGCTCTATGATTGATTAAATGTGGGAAACATTATGCAAGATAAAGCTAAGTCTCTGAACAAAAAAGACTGACTTCTCAAAACCTTTAATATACGATGTGGAATGTCAATATCAAAAAGTGAGATTTATGAATTACATTATGAAATGCTTCCCTAATTACTTTGACTATAGAACCTTTATCTGTGTGGAACATGTGATCTTTAGAACACAATTTTGAAAATGTTAGAATACATTATAACAATTTATAACATCTCCTTGAATGTAATAATGTTACGCTTAATCAGTTCTACTTTTGTGTATGTGTTTGTTCTTTTTCATTTATTAATCTAGGGAAATGTTTCCCCAATTTTCTCCCAGTTCATTTATTTCCTTCCTTATATTCCTCAGGATCTGTTATATGCCTTTATTAGTGTTATTTTATTACAATGTTTTTCTGCTTCCAAAGTTAAATGTTATGTTCTCTTTTCCCCACTCGTTCTATTTAATACTGAAGGCACTTAAAGTTATACATTTGGCTAACACTAGAACTTTCATCATTTCACACAAGTTTTGATATCCATGCTGCTGTTTTTTAAGCATCTTGTAGTTTTGATTTATTTTAATATAAAAATTATTTAGAAGTATACATTTAAAAATATTTTAAGTGATCTATATATAGATGGCTAGTAAGTCAATTTCTTAAAATATGTTCATCAATACCTTTATATATTTATTTGTGTTCTGTTTAATCCATCTGTAAAAGCGAAAAGAATACTTAAACATCTCTCAGTATAGGGATTTCCTTGTTGGCCCAGTGGTTAAGACTCCACACTTCCACTGTAAGGGGCACGGGTTCGATCCCTGCTCAGGGAACTAAGATCCCGCATGCCACACAGCACCACCCCCCAAAAAAAATCTCAGTATAGTTATGTCTCTATCAACATCTCATATTTCTAACATTTTTCCTTTCTGTAGTTTAATATATTGAAGTAACTTTTTTCTTGGTAAAGTTCATTTAATGTATAATATTCATGACATTTTATTTCTAGATAACAACATAAAAGTACCCTGTCTCAGGTATTTGATTCAACTTGGTCTGATAATAATGATACTTCTGACTTCTGTCTGTGAATTTTTACTATATTTTTACCCCTCCTTTATTTTAACTCTTCCATGTTATTTTGTTACATGTCTAACATTTTTAAGGAGTGGAAAACTAGATTTTAAAAAAATCCAGAAAATATTAATCTTTTAAAAGGAAAGTTTACCCATTTACATTTAGTGTGATAACTGACAACTTTTTACTTCTTGTTTTATAGACTTTCTCTTTCTGTTTACATTTTTTTTCTTTCTCTTAGTTTTTCTGCATATTTTGGAAAATACTGTATCACAATGACTTTTTAAATATTGAAGATTTCCTTAAAAATAATCTCTAATATTCAAGTACGCTATTTATTACAGGCATCCAGTCCTAGAATAAGGCTCTCTACCATTCCATATTTCTGGTGGTTATGGTTGCCTGCCTTTCAGGCTATTGTCCTCCTCACCCCCCACGGCTCTGAGATAGGAGGTGATAGTGAAGTTTGCCAGGGTCCTTTCCTGTTATTTTTTGACATGTTGCTGTTTCATATGACATAGAATGGTATCTGTCCTCCATGGCTTTCTATATCAAATTCACAATTTAGCTGAAAGAAACTCTTCTAAGTTTTAATATATGAGTGTTTCAGGGTGCTCATTAAACATGTTTATTAAATAAATACAGGGAAATGGGAAGCAAGGGATAAGGGAAAGCTTAATATTTTTGATAATATCATATCACTTTACCTCTAAGTCCTGAACTTAACTAAAAAAAAATTACTTCTCAGTGTTATAAACAGTTAAACATAGGAGAGAGTGGCTATTTAGTGACTTTCTCTTTCATCTAGAAAAGTTGCTAATGCATCTAATCTGATCAATATATATATATATATATATATATATATATTAGGGAAGAAGAAATTATCAACAGGGAGAAAAAGGAGGAAAAGACTGAGTTCAAAAGTCACTTTTCAATATTACCTCCCAAACAATATAGAGCATTAATTACCACAGCAACTTTAGAAATTTTTGTCATTTTCTTTTCATTGAAAAACACCATGTTTGTGACAGTATTGAACATAAGCCAACTTCCTTGACATTAAAAAATTCCCACGTTAGTTAAACAGCATGGTACCAGGGCATCTTAGGAAGGATTTACTAGTCAAATCACCCCCTAAATTAATGTGCTTTCTTTTTCATAGTTCTGGTAGTGGGCAGAAGGAAGCAACTTATCAAGAAAACAGAAAAGAAAATACATTACCCTTGTTCCACATCACTTGTAAGCTATATAATTTTTTGTGTGTTTCTAGGGTCTGGACTATGAATCCACGGAACTGGAGAATGGAAACATATCCTTATACTAGAATTATAGCCAATCTATGGCTCAAAAAATTGACCCAGGGAAAGGATGTTTTAAGTGGCGAGGAGCAGTACATAAACTACAGGACTATTTCCAGCATGGTAGTCCTGTGAAAACTCTCCAAGGTAGGCTTGGTGAATATACTTCCGATTACTGAGTCTATAAGTCAGTACCTTACTCGCTAGATATATAGCCCCAGTGTGAGGATGTTCCCCAGTAATGCCCAAGACAGACTTACATTATAGAAAAGTAATTATCTATTGTGGTGGCTAAGGCCCCTTGGGGGAAACTATAAACAATCTATTTTGGTGGCTAAGGCCCCTTGGGGGAAGCTATGAACACTCTCTCTAGAAAAATTTGTAAGTGTATCACACAGTTTCAGGGGGTTCACAGATTCCATAAAGCTCACCCTGCAGTCCTTAAAGTGATTTAACACCAAGTTTAAAACACTTGCTCTAGAGGTTAGTGAGGAAGCAATTCACTGGGCTATTCTTTAGGGATGAAGAGTCTTCAGCTGGGGGCATACAGGAATAAACACTCATATGGTATTTTAAAGCTTTACCTCGCCCCTTCCTTGACTCAAATTTCGGGAGCATGTACTAAGCACAGAAAAATATGTACTGGGTTTTGGTTGATTTATCAACATTTTAAGATGGGAAGAAAAGAGGATATTTCCCATATCTAGAACTTAAAAAATGCATGAAGGGAACAGATGCAAACTGGCAGAGGAATGAGGCAAATTAATCTTACAACCTTCTCTCTCGCTCTCCCCTTTTAATAAAGAAATTAAAAAGAATCTGAGGAATGAAGCAGTGCCTGGTAAGCTCTGGAAGAAGAAATAACTTGGGTACTTCTATTTAAGGCATAATCCACTTGCTAGTTCTCTTGAGCTATCCCTCTACTTGACTAGTGGAAGAACCAGTGTCTGAGTCTTATTTCCCCCTATCTCTTCACCACCAATCAATTCTTATGGAAAGTATAAAAATTAACTCTTACATAAATAGGCTATTTGTAGAATAACAAGGGATTAAAATGACAAGACAAAAAATATATTTTTAATTCCAATGTATAAAGATGAAATGTCACTTTTAGATAAATAAAATCTATTATTCTACTCAAAGTGGCCACTGGATCTAATTGTATCTTATCTATTGTAAACTTAATATAAAAATTTTTTCTATAACAATTTTAAATGGCTCTTGTCTAACCCCAAATTGCTTTAAGTGTATAAGGGGAGAGAGAGAGAAAGGGAGAGGGAGGGGGAGAGGGGGAGAGAGAGAGAGAGAGAGAGAGAGAGAGAGAGAGAGAGAGAGAGACTTAAATACCATCTCTCTTCTAGGCAGCAATTTCCCTAGATGAAGAGGTCACCACTGTTTAACAGTGTGCTGCCATGTTAATTTAGTATGACAAGATAAAGCAGTAATCTCAGCTCGTGAAGGCTGTACACCGCCTGCTATCCGAGGACATGCTCAAGTCGATTTGCACTGTATATCACTTTATACAATTGCCTTGACAAAGCCCCCTGAGTTCTGACATGTAAATCTCTCTACCCCTCTCTTCCTGTAGCCCCCTCTTTTCTCTTTCCTTCCCTCCCAATTTTTTTCTCCTTGCTTCATGTCCAGGTAGACCACATCTAATCAGCACTAATCTCTGAAAACTTAATGCTCTGAACGTGACAAGGGACACACAACACACACCCCTCTCACAACCACTCTGTTAAGTCCCTAGTTTAAGGGAAGATGTTCAGGGACTTAGATAATCCATTGATCCCACTTGCATCAGCTTTTATATTTCAATCTGTCGTGTTAAGTTGTCAAGGGGAGCAATTAAACTGATGTTTTGTGATTCAAGATTTACTTTCCTAGGAATGATAGTTTTCAAAGCTTCTCTTACTAAGTTCTGCTTAAAGATTATCCCTGAGAAAGTTGATGTATCTTTACTGGTATAAATCGAGTAATAACACTATAAAGTGTTTTAGGTAAGGACATTTTGGAGATATTCAGGGTTATAAACATGTAAAACTGAATAAAATATGGAGTTTTTAAAAAATGTCATCTGTGTAATTCTCTCTGCGTGAAACAAAAATACCATATGTAAAAAAGGGGGAAAAACATGTTTCTATCTATGTAAAACAAATAATTATAGACTCACTGAAGGGGACATAAGAGAGCAGGAAGAAGAATTTATATGATAGGAGATTAAAAGATCACACAAAGCACATTAGGAAGGTGACAAGTCAAAGTTTTATCCAACAAAACAAGGGCAGAGGGCCTCCCTGGTGGCACAGTGGTTGAGAGTCCGCCTGCCGATGCAGGGGATACGGGTTCGTGCCCCGGTCCGGGAGGATTCCACATGCCGTGGAGTGGCTGGGCCCGTGAGCCATCGCCACTGGGCCTGCATGTCCAGAGCCTGTGCTCTGCAACGGGAGAGGCCACAGCAGTGAGAGGCCCGCGTACGGCAAAAAAAAAAATAAATTAATATAAAAAATTAATTTAATAAATAAATAAATAAATACATAAATAAATAAAATTTAAAAAACAAGGGCAGAAATATATGTACAACCATCAAGAATTAACAGCTAAAGATACACATATTTTGGTTAGGTGTATCAGTTTTAGATGTGTTAAAAGAAAGACAATGGGCCCAAAATGGAGTCACTTATGCTAAGCCTCCTGTCACCAAACTGAGAGTTAACTTAATTACAGTTTTGGGCTCTCCCAGAAATGGAATCCTAAACCAGTCAATCAGGAATCACTGTGAGGTAATCTGCCTGTTAGACCCCTGCTGTCCCCAAAGCAAGTGACCTTGTCACAACCAACCTGCTTTTCTGCTAGTATAACTTCCTTGTCCTACGCCTTTCTGCTTGTGAAAGTCTTTCATTTTGTACAGGTCTTCAGAGTGCCCTTCTATCTGCTAGATGGGATGCTGTCCAATTCACTAATCATTGAGTAAAGGCAATGAGATCTTTAGAATTTACTCAGTTGAATTTTGCTTTTTAATGGATACAACATGTCAGAATTCTGATAGGTCGAGCTGTTATATTACAAAAATTCACTTGTATTGTGTCTCTTATTCATATCATATCCTTTTTATATCATCTCAAGCTACCCTTATGGGTAAACAAAAATGAGAGATGAAAGGACTAAAAAAGCAATAAATACAATACTAATCAACAAAAAAACTAAATCCCCCACAGTATCTCTAAAATTTCTGAAATCAAATAGAAATTTTAAAATGTACTGCAACTTAAAAATCACAACAAAAAGTGAATGATAATAAAAACATAGTAATAAACACATACCTCATTAACTATTTCTTAAAATAAAATCATTACGTAGCCTTTAGAATGCCCATGAAAGAAAACTGAAGCAATTTTAAAATATATTTTGTTCCAAAGTATTTTTGCTGTTTTGCTTTGTCTTGATGTTGCTTCCCTCTGGTAAACTATTTGGAGAGAGGTATAATATATGAAGCTGCAGAAGAATGCTTTGACTTCTATCATTGATTTAAAGAGCAACTGGGCTGAGAAAATTAGAAGGGTGACGAAAAGGGAGTTCACATCAACTGAATACTCACGATAGGACAAGCACTATGTCAGGTAATTATTTCATTTAATCATTATATCAACTCTCATTGAATTGAGTATCATTATTTCAACATGTAGATAAGGAAAGTTGCACTCAGAATGTCTTCCCTGAACAAAGGTTTTGGAGACATTAATTCATCCATTCAACTATTTTGAGATACTGGCTGTGGGTCAGCCACTGTGCAAGACTCTAGGGATACAGTATTGAACAAGACAGACCTTTTACCCACGGGGACCATTTCTCCTTTAAATGAGTTTGGATCTCAAGTTCAAGATGAATTACATCCACAGATACTGACAGGGCTACATGGTAAGACTACTGAACCACTTATAACGGGGAGAGAAATGTGGGTAATATTCCTCCAGATTACTAAAAGGAAAGTATGACTATCAGGAGACCAAAAGAAGACACAGTGCTTTGTTCTGGTGATTAATATAAATTAGTCAATAGTGTACAAACTATTCAAGAACTAGAGCATGCCAGGCATGTTTCAAGGCCACTTATGAGAATTCTATTATTTAAACCTTATGACCCCTCTATATATTGGGAAGTTCTATTATTATCCCCAATTTCAGATGAGAAAAAGACACAGCGAGATGCTACAAAATAAGACAAGGTCACACACATCATAAAGTGTGGAATTATCACTGGAACCCAAGCTGTTTAAGGGAGAGTGGAGGCTCTTTACCACCGCATTCTGTATCTCATTATCTTATCAAAACACAGTTCTGACTTGGCTTACATAGATTTATATTGTAGTGGTGGTTGCAGTTGATGAACAGCCTAAACAACATTAAGCAAAAATTTACTATAGACAGGCTATAAAATATCTTCACACAAGACTTTCAAAGTTGCTTCTTATGTTCTGCTGATGACCCTGGGGAGATCAGAGTCTCAGATTTACAAGAAGCATGTTCTCTGACTCCTGTGTCCCTGAGTGTTCCAAGCATGCCAGACACCACCACAAGGCCTAAAGATGGATCCTGGTTACAGCCCAGCTATCTCCCCTTTTCCAAGATGTGTATTTACACAGAGGAAAGGGTCCAGAAGTGGCAGGAGAGGTGGTTACTGAGCTTAGTACATTATTAGGTGTAATGCTGTTAAGCTATTGTAACTTGTTTTCTGTTACTCATTAAAATAGGTTTTGTCTTTTTACATGGTACATATTTTATATTTGCACATAATATGTACTCTATATTTGTACATAATTTGTAATACAAAGCTACTTACTGGTAGCTTTGCGATTATATTCATTTTCATATCCTACCTCCATTTAAAATTTTTTATTTACCCTTAGAATATTACTTTCTCGCTTAGGGACATCAACCAATGAGATTAACTGTTTTATCTGGAGTCAGGCTGGATTTTTAAAAGCTAAGAAGAGACACTGAAGTAAACACTGCTTCTCTATATAATGATAACATTGTTTGCTCTGCTGCCACAGAAGCAGCCTTGACTAAATAAGACACAAAATCCAGTCACTTGTGTTCATTTACTTTATCATGTGATGTCAGTGTCACAGAGCTGGCCAAGGCTGCTCTCCTTACATTCACACCTCATCTGCTCACATGTTTCATTCCTAAAAATGGTCTATAAAAATTTTTGAAAGCATTTTGCCTTTGTACAAAGAAGATATGTAACCAAAGAGACTGATTGCAATTGTCAACCAAAGTTAGCTTCACATTTATTTCTCATTTCAAATAACAAAGAACTTTCTCCCTCTATCTAGTAGAATAGAGAAAAACATAAAATTTACTTTCTAGAACAAGAAATGGGGAAAACGGCACACAATGGTCAAAACTGGTAGCATACTGAAATACCATCATGAATTCAGTTTTAATGCCAGCATAAATTATGGGCATCTCAGACCTTATGGAGGAAGTGAAGAATTTAAATACACTTAAAGCTTTTAAATATACCTAATGGAGCATTAGAGTTCTAAATATTTTGAATTCATATTGTCATTTCCTTTTTTTAATTTTTTTAACATTTTATGGAGTATAATTGCTTTACACTGGTGTGTTAGCTTCTGCTTTATAACTAAGTGAATCAGCTATACATATACATATATCCCCATATCTCCTCCCTCTGGCATCTTCCTCTTACCCTCCCTATTCCACCCCTATAGGTGGTCAAAAAGCCCCGAGCTGATCTCCCTGTGCTATGCGGCTGCTTCCCAATAGCTAGCTATTTTACGTTTGGTAGTATTTATCAGTCCATGCCACTCTCTCACTTCGTCCCAGCTTACCCTTCCCCTTCCCCATGTCCTCAAGTCCATTCTCTACATCTGCGTCTTTATTCCTGTCCTGCCCCTAGGTTCTTCAGAACCACTTTTTTTTTTTTTTTAGATTCCATATATATGTGTTAGCATACGGTATTTGTTTTTCTCTTTCTGACTTACTTCACTCTGTTTGACAGACTCTAGGTCCATCCACCTCACTGCAACTACTCAATTTCGTTTCTTTTTATGGCTGAGTAATATTCCATTGTATATATGTGCCACATCTTCTTTAACCATTCATCTGTTGATGGACACTTAGGTTGCTTCTCTGTCCTGGCTATTGTAAATAGTGCTGCAATGAACAATGTGGTACATGACTTTTTTTTTTTTTTTTTTTTTTTGCGGTAGGCGGGCCTCTCACTGTTGTGGCCTCTCCCCTTGCAGAGCACAGGCTCCGGACGCGCAGGCTCAGCAGCCATGGCTCACGGGCCCAGCCGCTCTGCGGCATGTGGGATCTTCCCAGACCAGGGCACGAACCCGTGTCCCCTGCATCGGCAGGCGGACTCTCAACCACTGCGCCACCAGGGAAGCCCATGACTTTTTGAATTATGGTTTTCTCAGGGTATATGCCCAGTAATGGGAGTGCTGGGTCATATGGTAGTTCTAGTTTTAGTTTTTTAAGGAACCTCCATACTGTTCTCCATAGTGGCTGTATCAATTTACATCCCACCAACAGTGCCAGAGCCTTCCCTTTTCTCCACACCCTCACCAGCATTTATTATGTGTAGATTTTTTGATGATGGACATTCTGACTGGTGTGAGGTGATACCTCATTGTGGTTTTGATTAGCATTTCTCTAATGATTAGTGATGTTGAGCATTCTTTCATGTGTTCGTTGGCAATCTGTATATCTTCTTAGGAGAAATGTCTATTTAGGTCTTCTGTCCATTTTTTGGATTGGGTTGTTTGTTTTTTTGATATTGAGTTGCATGAGCTGCTCGTAAATTTTGGAGGTTAATCCTTTGTCAGTTGCTTCATTTGCAAATACTTTCTCCCATTCTGAGGAGTGTCTTTTCATCTTGTTTATGGTCTCCTTTGCTATGCAAAAGCTTTTAAGTTTCATTAGGTTCCATTTGTTTATTTTTGTTTTTATTTCCATTTCTCTAGGAGGTGGGTCAAAAAGGATCTTGCTGTGATTTATGTCATAGAGTGTTCTGCCTAAGTTTTCGTCTAAGAGTTTGATAGTGTCTGGCCTTACATTTAGGTCTTTAATCCATTTTGAGTTTATTTTTGTGTACGGTGTTAGGGAGTGTTCTAATTTCATTCTTTTACATGTAGCTGTACAGTTTCCCCAGCACCACTTATTTAAGACACTGTCTTTTCTCCACTGTATATTCTTGCCTCCTTTATCAAAGATAAGGTGACCATATGTGTGTGGGTTTATCTCTGGGCTTTCTATCTTGTTCCATTGATCTATATGTCTGTTTTTGTGCCAGTAGAATACTGTCTTGATTACTGTAGCTCTGTAGTATACTATGAAGTCTGGACACCTGATTCATCTAGCTCCATTTTTCTTTCTCAAGATTGCTTTGGCTTTTTGGGGTCCTTTGTGTTTCCATACAAACTGTGAAATTTTTTGTTCAAGTTCTGTGAAAAATGCCATTGGTAGTTTGATAGGGATTGCACTGAATCTGTAGATTCTTTTGGGTAGCATAATCATTTTCACAATGTGGATTCTTCCAATCCAAGAACATGGTATATCTCTCCATATGTTTGTATCATCTTTGATTTCTTTCATCAGTATCTTATAGCTTTCTGCATACAGGTCTTTTGTCTCCTTAGGTAGGTTTATTCCTAGGTATTTTATTGTTTTTGTTGCAATGATAAATGGGAGTGTTTCCTTAATTTCTCTTTCAGATTTCTCATCATTAGTGTATAGGAATGCAAGAGATTTCTGTGCATTAATTTTGTATCCTGCTACTTTACCAAATTCGTTGATTACCTCTAGTAGTTTTCTGGTGGCATCTTTAGGATTCTCTATGTATAGTGTCATGTCATCTGCAAACAGTGACAGCTTTACTTCCTCTTTTCCAATTTGGATTCCTTTTATTTCTTTTTCTTCCCTGATTGCTGTGGTTAAAACTTCCAAAACTATGTTGAATAATAGTGGTGAGAGTGGACAACCTTGTCTTGTTCCTGATCTTAGTGGAAATGGTTTCAGTGTTTCACCATTGAGAACAATGTTGGCTGTGGGTTGGTTATATATGGCCTTTATTATGTTGAGGAAAGTTCCCTTTATGCCTACTTTCTGCAGGGTTTTTATCATAAATGGGTGTTGAATTTTGTCGAAAGCTTTCTCTGCATCTATTGAGATGATCATATGGTTTTTCTCCTTCAGTTTGTTAAAATGGTGTATCACGTTGATTGATTTGCATATATTGAAGAATCCTTGCATTCCTGGAATAAACCCCACTTGATCATGGTGTATGATCCTTTTAATGGGTTGTTGGATTCTGTTTGCTAGTATTTTGTTGAGGATTTTTGCATCTAGGTTCATCAGTGATATTGGCCTGTAGTTTTCTTTCTTTGTGACATCCTTGTCTGGTTTTGGTATCAGGTCAGGGTGATGGTAGCCTCGTAGAATGAGTTTGGGAGTGTCCCTCCATCTGCTATATTTTGGAAAAGTTTGAGAAGGATAGGTGTTAGCTCTTCTCTAAATGTTTGATAGAATTCGCCTGTGAAGCCATCTGGTCCTGGGCTTTTGTTTGTTGGAAGATTTTTAATCACAGTCTCAATTTCAGTGCTTGTGATTGGTCTGTTCATATTTTCTATTTCTTCCTATTCATTCTTGGCAGGTTGTGCTTCTCTAAGAATTTGTCCATTTCTTCCAGGTTGTCCATTTTATTGGCATAGAGCTGCTTGTAGCAATCTCTCATGATCTTTTGTATTTTTGCAGTGTCAGTTGTTACTTCTCCTTTTTCATTTCTAATTCTATTGACTTGAGTCTTCTCCCTTTGTTTCTTGATGAGTCTGGCTAATGGTTTATCAATTTTGTTTATCTTCTCAAAGAACCAGCTTTTAATTTTATTGATCTTTGCTATCATTTACTTCATTTCTTTTTCATTTATTTCTGATCTGATCTTTATGATTTCTTTCCTTCTGCTAACTTTGGGGGTTTTTTGTTCTTCTTTCTCTATTTGCTTTTGGTGCAAGGTTAGGTTGCTTATTTGAGATGTTTCCTGTTTCTTAAGGTAGGATTGTATTGCTATAAACTTCCCTCTTAGAACTGCTTTTGCTGTATCCCATAGGTTTTGAGTCGTTGTGTCTCCATTGTCATTTGTTTCTAGGTACTTTTTAATTTCCTCTTTGACTTCTTCGGTGATCACTTCGTTATTAAGTAGTGTATTGTTTAGCCTCCATGTGTTTGTATTTTTTACAGATTTTTTCCTGTAATTGATATCTAGTCTCATAGCATTGTGGTCAGAAAGGATACTTGATATGATTTCAATTTTCTTAAATTTTCCAAGACTTGATTTGTGACCCAAGATATGATCTATACTGGAGAATGTTCCATGAGCACTTGAGAAGAATGTGTATTCTGTTGTTTTTGGATGGAATGTCCTATAAATATCAATTAAGTCCATCTTGTTTCATGTGTCATTTAAAGCTTGTGTTACCTTATTTATTTTCATTTTGGATGATTTGTTCATTGGTGAAAGTGGGGTGTTAAAGTCCCCTACTATGACTGTGTTACTGTTGATTTCCCCTTTTATAGCTGTTACCAGTTGCCTTATGTATTGAGGTGCTCCTGTGTTGGGTGCATAAATATTTACAATTGTTATATCTTCTTCTTTGATTGATCCCTTGCTCGTTATGTAGTGTCCTTCTTTGTCTCTTGTAATAGCCTTTATTTTAAAGTCTGTTTTGTGTGATACGAGAATTGCTACTCCAGCTTTCTTTTGATTTCCATTTGCATGGAATATCTTTTTCCATCCCCTCAGTTAGATTGTCATTTCTTAAAGAATCAGTTGTCTTGAACGTGATCCCCCCCATCTTCCTATAACATTTTCTGTGCTATAGAATTCCTTTCTAGTTTTTAGCCTATCACCCCCAAATCAAGGTATTTGTTGAAACTTTTATTTTTTTGTTTATTTTATTTACTTATTTTGGCTGTGCCAGGTCTTAGTTGCAGCGCATGGGATGTTGGTTGAGGCATCTTTAGTCACGGCATGTGGGCTTCTTAGTCGCCGCATGCATGTGGGATCTAGTTCCCTGACCAGGGATCGAACCTGTGTCCTGTGCATTGGGAGCAGGGCCTTACCCACTGGACTACCAGGGAGGTCCATGTTGAAACTTTTAAAAGAGAAGCTATGTGAGTCTAAGTGCCAAAATATGTGAGAAGAAGAAATTGCAATGAAAGTCCAATGCTACCTTACATTACTTTTATGTCTTTACTTTCTTAAGATACAAATTAAGTGCTAATGGTTGTGCTTTTTAAAGAGATTGCTATACAAAAATTACTTTTCCTTTTTAGGTCCAGTGGATAGTTGTATCTAACTCATGCAGCCAAGAAGAAACATGGTGTAAGTATTATTTGAAATATTTTGAGGTCCCATTAGCAATTTAGTTATCAAGTCTTGTAGATTTCATTCCAATTCCTAGCATTCAGGAACTAGCACTGTACAATATTTATTTATTTTGGATTCTCTTAGGTAAGTGTCCTTTGCAAGTACAAAATAAGAAATGACAAAGTCATTGTTATTATCACTCATATTAAGTTAATATAGTGCCACTAACATCAAAATTACTTTCTAGTTATATAAAATGATCTCCATTCCCTATTTCTCATTTTTACCAATCTCTATAAAATCTCACATTTTAGAAATAAATAGAAAGACAAAAACAATTAATTGAGTTAAAGAAAGAGTCAAGAACTGAATGAAAATAGTGACAGACACTGTCAAATAATTTAATATGAAAGCTAGTTATAGGCACACAAAGAGCACAGGCATCCGCTAAAGCACTGTGTCCCAGACATTTGGATTCACAGATAAGTACAATTTCAAAAAATAATTTGCAAACCAATACAAGGTTCTCAGTATATTGTTTGTTTGTCAAGCAAAGATATTAAAACTAAAATTATCACTACTTTATGAACACTGGATCATGAAAGAAAAGTTAAAGAATATAATCTCTAAATAAACTAAAGAAATATATCATATAGTTTTGTAAAAAATAACTATACCATCTCTTACTAAAAAATCAGTGAAAACTTTATCATAGACCAATTGATCTTTATTAATCACATACAGTAAGAGAAACCTAGCCTGACTGCAGGGAGGTTTGGCAACCACCCAAAAGGCAGTATATGTAAATTAGAAGGAAGTATGTATCAGAGCATAATGGTGTTGATTCTCCTACCCCCTCTCCCTTCCTGATAATGGCTCCATTGAGATCCACAAGAGGATCCATTAAGAATGCTTTCTGATAGAGGCAAACTGAAAGAGAGAGGAAGAAGAGGAGCAAATGAAAAGAATCAAAGGAAGAAAATGAGGTAGAAATGAAAACACACATCTAAGATACAGAATGAAGGTTGGTTCCCAAACTTCTGATTATTTTTCACTTCCAAGTACAAATGATCATATCATGCAGGTATGAGAATAACAAATGAGATCAAGATGAACACCTATCCCTTCCACAAATTCAGGAACACTATTCACGTATGCCTCCAGCACTGCTTCCTAGCATCCTTGCTCTTTCCAGTATCCTGGCCAAGTATTCCACCATTCTTTCCAGTTCATTCAAGGTGGTAACCCAGATAAAGGAACACGAATAACTAAAGTAGCTGTTTTTATTCCTATTAATATGAGGCACATATTTTACTAACTTCCCTCCATTTTACATTAAGACCTTTACAGGGCACTTTGTCTTTAGTATGTTTTCTTATTTTTTTTCTTACTTAATTATTTCTTCTGGGAACAAGATATTTATGACAAAAATAAAACAATCCACAAGTATAAAGTAAAGACTCTGCATCAACAGTAATGATCCAATGTGTATGTATTTTTTGATATCTTGGAATCTAGTAATTTTCTTATGGGAACAAGTTCATATTATTATGTTTCTGATCCCCACAGATGAGATACCTTTCAACTGTGAATCTCCTTAGCACTTGTTAGCCTGTATCAGGGTTCTAATATTTTACATTACAATCTCGTGCTTTTTGTGCTTATCTTACCTCCATACTATATAAAAAATTACATGAGGGAAGAGACTAGTTCTTACTCATTTCTGCATCCCTGCTGATAGGTATTCACTGTATATATTTGAGTTGACTCTTTCCACAAGACCCTTATTAAATGAAAGCCATTAAATTCCATTAGACCAAATCTTCTTAAGCAAGCACATTTTGCCCCATTACCACAGCATTAGAAGTTCTTACTCATTCCCCTGTCACTGCATAGCACTCTGTGAAGAAGCTAACACTAGACCCTCATTAAGTATCCTGAACTATCTCGCAATTCCCACATAGTGCTTTTTTTTTTATGTGAGAGTACGTTCATTAATTTCTCAAGGCCTAGTTAGCTTCAAACTCAACATAGTACTTCAAATACTGTGGACATCATATGAATCAAGGTTTTATGGCAACAGGACAAAACCAGATCTATTGCACAACTTAATCCAGTGGCTTTGATGGACCCCAAATGATTGTTCTTCACATGTCCTCATTCCTTCTAGCCCTGGGGGTAATTTTCAGAAACAATGAAAGTGTAAAGATTGAACCACTTACATTCAAACGCAAGCCTAGGATTTTATCTAGATAAACAGGTGTGGTATTTTCTGACAACATTTACAGAATAATGTTTGTAACAATGTAATTTCATTGTATGATAAACATCAATTTAGCATAAAAAACAAATTCAAACTTGTCACCATTTTCACCTTGTTTCAGTTGAATTGGCCTTGTTCAGATAAGCAAGCCTATCTCTTACAAAAACAACAGTTTATAGATCAAGTGTGTGAAATTGGGTATGTGTGTGTGTAGAATTATACTGCCTACTCTCATAATTTTATAGTGCCACACTGCACATACGGTTTCCAAGCTTACTTTATCTGAATCTTTCTGAATGTATTCTCCATGCTATTAAACTGGGCACATTCCACATCATTCAAAAGTAATTACATTTTTGTCTAGAGTGTAGGAGAATGCTCTTTCTAAACAATGAAATTCTCATTATTAGAACTGGCACAATAACCGTACTCGTGTTAACAACAGTATGCATTATACCATTACAATAACTTAGGCTAAGTTTGATGTACAAAGGTAACCAGAAATTTAAAAGCTTATAAAAACCACCATATAAAAATAGGAATCTTTACCATACCATAATTAAGGTCCTATTCTGTGACTTATTTTTAAATAACACATGCAGTTTTCTCTTTTCCTTCTTAAGTTTTCTGAACGGTACTTCACACATAAAATTATCCTAGTCAAACATCGAAAATGCATTACTAACAACTGTCAGATTGTAAGCAAAATTTATATAAAGGTTATTTCAAGACACAGCTATCATATAGCAATTAAAATTATATTGGGTAAATAAAGAATCCTAGGAGTTGACAGTGAGCCTGAGCAAGTAAAAGCCTCTCTGTGTCATGTGCACTGAATGAATTCTTTCAGGGTAAGTGTTTAAGGTTGCATTTCATACACTGGAAACTTGCTATAATTTTATACTTGGTTCTCAGTTATATGTCCAGCTTCTATAGAAGATCAACTTAAAAAGACACCTTTTTTCTCCTTCTGCTGGACTTCACAAAGAAAATGACTCACATTGAATGTTGCTTTATGATAACTATTGACCCTGCAGTGTTTAAACACATTAACATTAAGATACATCAACTTATTAAACCTAATCAATACATCATATACCCAGAGTTCTTTAAAAATTCCAGGAAAATCTTATCAATATAAGCAATAATTGAGATAATAGAATATATTATAGCATCACATTTCCAAATCCACTGGATCTTTAAATGCTAAAAAATTATATGCAAACATAGTATTTATTTCATTTGAAATTCAGCTGTCTGTAGAGAGAACAACCCAAATTATTTTTTAATATTGTATTCTTAAAATAAATAAGTGTATGCTTTAAAAATCAATCTTGGGAAGCAGCCACTCTGCGGTTATACAAAACTGTTCACTCAACTCAAGAGGAACTTAAATCAAAAGAGAGTTTGATTGAGATAAAAGAAAACATTTTATGGGGGAAAAAAAAGAAAACTGATTATTCAGTAGCCACAGGTGGTCAAGACTTTCATTTCACATCACATTTGACACTAGAACAACCATCTAACCAACAGAAGTAGCATGCAACCAGACAAAACGAGCACCAGCATGGCCACCATAGAGTCCCCTGGTTGCCTCTCATGCTGCTACTTGATTTCTCTTCAGACGTACTCTGTTTCCTTCTGGTGCTCATAAATAATCACATTGACTGACATGAGGAAATGTTCTGGATAGTCCTCTGCATCATGAAATAAATCCATCTATATCAGAACTATCATTAAAAATGAGCCAGAAATTTTAGTGTCTCCTGCTTGTGTCTGAAACTCTGAAGTGACAGCCTCCAAACTCATGTTAAAAAAAGAGGCAGAGGGGACAAGAAGGGTAGATTTGCCCTTCATAAACGTAAAGCCCAGGACTGCATTTCCACTCATGTCATAACCAGACTTGCCAACCTTGCCTTTTAGCTTTCTGAAGATTATATGGGAAGCAAATGTTGCTATCAATTGCTTGGCAAAATTATGAGAGCTTCAGAGAAGGCCCAACAGAATCAGTCTTTTTCATATTTATAATTATGTGTCTCAATCTTATACTGATTAGAAATCTGACAGTATTTTATAATTATGACATTATTATAATTATATATATAATAGCTATATAATATAATAACTATATATGTTATAATTATAATTATCTGACAGTATTTATATGTGTATAATCTGCTTATGAAAGTTCATCTATAGTGCATCCTGAACAGTGAGTATAGAAGGAACAGAAGGACTTGTAGTATTTATACCAGTTATAGCTGTTGGGGGAGTTACTCTTAGTTAGCCACTTAGCTTATGTCTCCAAAATATTAAGGCAAAAAACACAACTTCAGAAAGGAAGAACTACATCTTTATCTGGCCCAATTCCATATCTTAACACTTGCATACACTGAATATGAACATAGGACCCTAATTCCCCAAAATCTTTATATGGCAACAGTCATGAGGTGTACAGAACTTCTATCTCAGGAAATATTTTCCAACCTAAATTTTATACTGAAAGCATTTCTCTATAACTTCAAGTCAGCATTAAAGGGATTACTCAAAAGTTTTACTTTGTCTCTAAACTATGTGGGCAATACAAAATGTAGACCTCTCAACACCTCTCTTTGGAGTATGAATGTCACACATAAACCAGCAATGAAATCTGGAAAGCTGTTTTTTTTTCCATAAATTGAACTCTATGATATAAAAACCATGAAACATTCTCTCTGTTTTCGAAGATATTGAATAGGAAAACAAAGAAAGAATGTATTTTACTATTGAAAATAAAAGGACTTGCTATGTGAATATGACAATGGCCTAGTATCCAGAAAAAAATACAAAGAATGTGTGGAATAACACTTCTATGAATGTATTCAATCACTTTGATAAATGGGTAAAATATATCTTAATCAGCTTAATAGCTGAATATATCATGACTATTGTAACATACTTTCTGTGCAGTAGTAGATTCTACTTTTGTTCTAAAATTTCTATAAAATCAGCATATTCACCATGAATAACATCTTAACAACTTTGTTCAAAACATATTTCCTACTTAATCATCCATATAAACTCTGCCATTTAATCAGTACTCATAAATTGAGTATCTATTATATGCTAGGTATCAGAACTACAAATGGGTATGTGCATGTGTATGACTGTGCCTTTAAGGAGAAATACAGTGCATAGAAAGCCAGACATGTAAACACATAAATTATAATACAGACCATGAGAAAAGACATAAACAAGTATCATGGATAAAAGAATAATGCAGCAACCATTCTGCCTTGGGAAGTCAGTGAAAGCAACCAAAAAGAAGCAATTTTGAACTTAGTCTCGTGGGAGAAACACAATTCACCAGGACTATAAAATATGAAAAAGAGTTTTCCAGCTAAAAAGAATAAGTATGTGTCATTTGAGGTCACCTGGTATGTTTATGAACATATATGAAAATCTTTGCATGACTGAAGCACTGGGTCTATGGTGGGATGTGGCCAAAGAGGAGACAAAAGCCATATTTTGGTGCTGGTCTATATAGAGTTTCATGCTAAGATAGTTTTAGACTAAATTCTGTAGGCAACAAGGACATACACTAGTTTCCAAAGTGGGATAAATAATCCAACTCTTTTCTCAGGGAAATAAGTCTAGTGGAAGTTGAAAGGAAGACTGGAAAGAGGAGAGGCTGGAAATTTGAGATCATATAGGAGACTCTTCAACTGTTAGAGATGAAAAGCTGGTGGAATCAAGAAACTTTTGAGGCAGAAACAAATTTAGAAACCAATTAGATATATAGCAAGAGAAAATATCAGTGCTGATGTCACTAAAACTAAGTTAAATCATTTGTATACCAAGTGTATTAACTTCAAGAACAGTAGATCTTAGTCTTTTTTTGGCTACAGATCTACTTGAGAATCTGGTGAAAACCAAAACCCTACTCCCATGTGTGCACATACAGAATTCTCCAGTCATCTCCAGGAGATCCACAGACCAGAGTTAAGAACTTCTCCCCTAGATAAAGCTGCTTGAGGAAAGGAGTTGTGCCTTATGCAAATCTATTTCCATAGTGCACCACAGAAAACTTGGTACAAAGTAGGCAGTTCATAGGTTTCATTTAGTTAAACTGAATTCTCCATTACAAACTGAATGATTTTATTTTCACTAACACCCTGCATCACAGCATCCACTCATGCCAACTATAATATGTAATTTAATATACTTTTCTCATACCCATCCTTGAGTATTTAAGATAATTTCCCCCTTATCTTTCTGGTATTCTTCTGGTAATAATTATTTATATTCATTCCTTTAAATGTGTGTGTTTCTGTTTATAACAGTATTACAGGAAAACCAAACCAAGAAGCACTCTCCATAGGGTACTCCCTGAAAGAAGGCAATGGTCAAAATATTGAGAGGGAAAAAGCATGAGCACTGATACAATGTCAAACGGGGAATCCGACCTCTCTACCCTGTTGAGCTGCATACTAGCATTTTCCCCCTTTCTTTTCCTAGTTTAACCTTTGTGAGAGGAGGCGAAGAAGTTATATCACTGCACGTAACTAACATGAATTCATAGTAGAGGGAAAAAAAGGAAGAATTATGGATTTAATTTACCAAATAAGAGATGATCAGAAAATTAAGTATGTGTGTACTCTTGTGAAGAGCTTATAATGTTTATAAGCATGGAATCCAAAGCCAGACTGCCTGGGTAAACCCTGGTTCTCCCACTTACTAGCTGTGATCTGGAGCAAACTATTTAACCTCACTGTGCCTCAGTTTCCTCCTCATCTGTAAAGTGGGACTAATGATAACACTTCATTGAATTATTGTGATGGTTAAACGAGTAATATATGTCACGTGCTTGAAACAACACATCTGTAAAAGCGCTATATAAGTGTTAGCGAAAACATGATTTTTGGTAAGAAAATTTTGGCGCACAGTCAAAAATACCCAGAGAAATTCTGACCTATGAGGCTTAAAATGTTGAATGGAAGTATTTAAGTCTAATGTGAATTATCAAAGAACAGTGTTTATTTCCCAGATATTAGAAGATAATCTGATTCTTCTTGCTGATTTAATTTCACATTGCATATGTAATGCAATGACATACACAAGTGGGCATATTTCAGTACCGAACATGTTTATGATGTGTAATAATTTCCTAGAGAAGGCCAAAAAAACAAAACAAAAAGAAAACAAAGGATTTAACAGAATCAGAGCTGTTCTTAAAGGTATGAGGATGTGTGATGAAATATTTTTGTTGGTGTGATCTGGTTCAAATTAACAGCACTGACATCCTTGAAGTAGAAGGGCCACAAAAAATGTGACATCCACCCAAGAAGCCATGTTGAAAAGGCGAGGGTGGCTTTACTGGCAGCTAAGTGCCCTGATACCTTGCTGGCATGCTGATTCTATGCATTTAAGTTCCGAAGAAGAACCTAAAGGCCTTATTTATTTGTGTGTGTGTCTGCTGTTTAAGGTTCAGCCAAAGATGCTATGCTGCCTTCTTCCCTCTCATCCATGAAACCACAGCTTCATAATCCTCTGCAGTGATCCAGACCCCAGGATGAAGGGCCAGATAAATTATCCTGAGCTCCAAATTCTAGAAAAGGAGGTACCAGGGAATTACTGAATTATCAGAGCAACAGAGTGAATGAGACTGAGTTAAAAATTAGTGCAGTAACATTAGAAAAGTATCGTCTCTTTGAAACATGTTCTTCTGTAATATTCCCAGTACTGTAAGAAATACTGGAATCCAATCTGGGCAAAGCAGAAATTGAAAAAGCACTGATTCATCATGGTGGAAATGTTCAAATTATGTTGCAGCTTTATCTGGACAAATCTTTTACTAGAAATATTATGATACCTAACTTTCATGAGGACTAATTTTAAACGTGTTACTTTAACATAATTCTTATATTATGTGTTTCCCCTAATTAAGTTGGGAGTGCCTCAAAAGCAGAATTCTTGAAAAACAAAATCAAAACAAAACAAAACAAAACAAAAATAGCCTATTTATACTCCCTACTGGAATCAATTTACTTATTAAGAATTCTAAGATGTTAGGAGTGAATCTTGTGTATGGCTATTAAGTAGATGATAATTACAAACCCTAGGACTGAAGCTAAACTACTAGAGGAGTAGACTGGTCACAGAGTGAGCGTAGGCACAATAGACCATGAGAAACCTACCATTGTATTGTGCTGAGAAGTGGGAGTCCTATGGCCACAAGTCTCTTGCGTCAGCAGAGAAACTGGCTGAAATTCCTCAGAGTGAGGCTTGTTGGGAAAACTCACATGCAAGGGAAGGTGAAAGGCTGGGAGCCCGTCACTCTCCTCTTCTTCCACTTTCTGTCTGCTTGTCACCATGGCTACCTCTCCATCTGCTTCCCCATACGGAGAGGCTGGTCGCTTGGAAGACATCCTGGAAGGAACAAAAGAGGAGAAAATAATGAAACCTCCACATAAATCCTTAATGCCGTTATTGTGTGGTTAGGGGCCATTGTAACAGAAATGCCTTTTTGTGCTGGCAGAGAGCAGGAAACCATCCAAATACCACTGCAAAGCACACGCAATCAGAAACAATGGCCAAGCAGGTAGCAACAGAACAGTGCTTGTTTGTTGTGAGAATAATACACTAATATAGCACTCTCTTGTATTCTGGCTTCTTAAACAAGAGAATTCACCTAAGAACACTGCATAATGAAAGACCGTTCCATTTTAAAGGAAAGAAAAATACCCATCTCATTTTACACTTTGATAGACCTTACTGAAGACAGGATATCTATGAATAGCAAATACTGTTGGCAGTTAAAAGAAGAGAAATAACTAAAATTTCTTTCATCAAAAAATAAAGTAAATGGATGGTTGCCATTATAATGATTTGCATTTTATTAAAAGTAAGATTATTATAAAATGTAGAAATATTTGTTATCAGCAAACCTCAGATCACAAAACAAAAAGTTTGATAGTTGTTTAAAGCTTATTAAGAACTGAATAAATTTTACAATCACTGTTAATTCTGAAACATTTGAGAATTTTTCTCTCTCACCTCCCCATCACCCAATTTTGGCATTTAGTTCTAATATAAAATTTGCAAGTAGTAAAAAAGGCAAGAATATAAAAATATTTCAGTTTTATTTCCACAGTTCCATGAAATATTTAGATGTGGATTCTCAGATTTATTTATTCCTTAGAATACCTAAGTAAAAGAAAAAAATCAAATAAGGATGTTTTGTTTTGATGAGCTAATGCCTATAGGACAATGCACTTAGATAACTGAACAAAAATTAAATATTTTTTTGTACTTGAGTCTGGTTGAGAATGTTAACAGAGGTTAAAAAATAAGTGGCAAATATTTTTAGTTAAACATAAGAAATCCTTTTCTTTTCATTAAAAGTTCTACATAGAAGCAGTACAGATATAAATTTTTTAATTAAAAAAAATCTCTCTTGGATTTACAACTTGACCTGAACTTGAAAAAGCCCTAATTTTTGTTCAACAAACAAAGAGTGTTTACAGAATCATCCATTCGTACCCTAGACCAGTGGAATAGGAGGCAGGAAAGTATTAACTGCCACATCACTTCGTTCACATATATAACTGATTTTTAAATTTAAAATGTACTACCAAAAAAGGGGCCTCTAATCAGCGTTGAATAATACTATTCTTAGTGTTAGACGTTTAAAAAGAAAAGTGTATTCAAGGGCTGAATATATTCTATGAAGATATAATAGTACAGTAGAAAAAAATAAAGGGAATTAAAATACTGATTCTGCTACTTACTACATGTGAGACTTACTTTAATCTCTATTTCAATTTACTCACCTTTAAAGTGAGATGTCATATCTACTTGTAATACTTTTTTGAGAAGGAACTGTTTCCTTATGAAAAGTGACTTGTAGAGCACTTTGCTCGGAGTAGACACTCAGTAAACAATAGCTGGCGTTTATTTTACAAACTTTAAAACTACAGTGTGACCCACCCCCCTCAAAAACAGAGAAAACAAAAAAACCTCCAAAATAACAATGCAGATTGCCTTCTAAGACTTAAAACTGTAAAATCAACATGAAATACACAGTCTCCCAATAGAAAAATGCTCCCTGGCCAGTCATACTTGACAGTAAACTGATCAAATGCATTAGCAAGTGTTAAAGAAAACATGTTAATAGCAGGGGTCTTGATCAGCTGAAGAACAGAGGAAAAGGAGGAAATGATAGCGGTTACCATGTAAGCACTGTTTAAAGGAGAAGCAGACTGGGCCAGCACATTTCAGGTATCTTTAGTTCTGATCTCATTACCAAGGTTTACTCCAAGTATACTCTAAGTATGTAGAAAGAGTAAGGGGCTGGAGTTAACAGAGTTAGAAAAGTCTCAGTCTTGTTGGCGACACCATATCTATTACCAAATTGACAGATTAAACTATACATAGTAACTCTTAACACTAGAGAGATTTAACTACCACTGTTTTGTTTCCATGCTGTCCAAGAGAACTTCTGATTCCTGTAAAGAGAATGGAGTGACAGAACAGACTTAAAATACGTAAGGTCTTTGAGAAGTGATCTATCAGATTAAATCAATAAAGAGACTTTTAATTATTTCTTGGTTTCACATGAAGCTTGACTACAAGGAGATCATTCATTTATTACATAAACCATAGTATTTAGGGTCTGTGTGGGCATTACTATTCTTGCTGGAATTAACAGTCTGGTATTTTGGAGCCTACCTCAGTCTTACGTATAATCAGTCTCTTAATGGTCTGAAAATGCCAGGCTATTATCAAGAGTCAGTTTCTGGGTTATCAAAGCAGAAAGCTAGATTAGCTGGCTTTTCCTAAGTTAATACAATTCTATGACTTTCAGAAGGCATGACCTTTTTGCTGACTTCTATTTCATTAACATCATTATTAATAATGATTATGAAAATTAAAAGACTAAAAGTAGACATAAGGTATATAAGGTAGATAGTTAAGATACTGCTATTCTCGAGACTTCTAGTTCTTTCAACATCTAAATTATCTTTATATCCAACTGGATAAACAGTCTCTCCATTTACATATCATTCTATGGAGAAAAAAGTATAAGGTCTAAAACACCATGAAGGAGTCACGGTGCCAAAAGGCAAATTGATGCTAAAATATTACATATTTCATCTTTATTTCAACTCCATTTTCAGAGACTTATAGAATGCTCTTAAATGTGTTGGACTTAAGAGTATTTTTATGCAGTTCAGGTAAAAGATTTCTTAAAGATTTTTTAAATTATTAGAATAAAAATGACTATCGTTACAGTTCAGTAATAGGCTAGAAAATGAGAAAAAAGTAAAATACGTAAATTATGTAAAGAGCTATCAATCTGTTGGTTGCATCATCTATGTTTAGTCTACCAAAGTTTGTCTACCAAAGGGTTTCATTTTGGATAGAAGAAAGTCTCAATTTTAAAAAAGCATTAAGGAGGCACTGAAAATTTCCAGGTATTGTCTGTCTGGGATATGTAGGGTTCCAATACCTGCAGCTTACACTACACATCTGTGTTACAGTGCAAAGACACCTTAGAACAACTTGAGTATCTACGCTGAGCTATGCTCTTCTGTATTCATTCAGAGATGATTATTGTCATTCCTGTGGTAGGTGCTAGACCTACCAATGAACAAAACTCAGACTTCAAAGAACCTGACATGAGACTGACAAATATAATCTAGTGTGAAACTAACTTCTGGAGTTAGTTTATAACTATCACTATTATAGCTTATAATAGTAGTCTTTAACTCACTTTTTTGTGTGTGGACAAGAAAATCTTCATGAAAGAACTGATGATTCCAGGACCAAAGGGAATCTTTAAATCATCAACAACCCTTTACTCACTACCTACTATATGCAAGACTATTCTCTAATGGGAATAAAAAAGTGTAATTCAGGGTCTCTGCTTTAAAAGCTTATGAATGGGACTTCCCTGGTAGTGCAGTGGTTAAGAATCCACCTGCCGGGGCTTCCCTGGTGGCGCAGTGGTTGAGAGTCCGCCTGCCGATGCAGGGGACATGGGTTCGTGCCCCGGTCTGGGAAGATCCCACATACCGCGGAGCGGCTGGGCCCGTGAGCCATGGCCGTTGAGCCTGCGCGTCCGGAGCCTGTGCTCCGCAACGGGAGAGGCCACAACAGTGAGAGGCCCATGTAACGCAAAAAAAAAAAAAAAAAAAAAGAATCCACCTGCCAATGCAGGGGACATGGGTTTGAGTCCTGGTCCGGAAAGATCCCACATGCCGCAGAGCAACTAAGCCCGTGCGCCACAACTACTGAGCCTGCGTGCCTAGAGCCCGTGCTCCACAACAAGAGAAGCCACCGTAGTGAGAAGAGTGCGCATCGCAAGAGTAACCCCAGCTCGCCGCAACTAGAGAAAGCCCATGTGCAGCAATGAAGACCCAATGAAGCCAAAAAATAAAAATAAAATAAAAAGCTTATGAACTGTTTGAGAAAATTTTAAATAAAACGAGAAATAATGATGAAAGACAGTTCAGGTTAAGGGCCAAATTACATTATAATCAAGCACCCGAGGGCTTCATGAAGGCCAAAGGATTGTGAAATGCTTCAGGGTATCACTGAACAGTTGGATTTTGAGGGACAAGAAGGACAAACAGAAACCTTGGGATAAAATGGAGACGGGACCTTACGTAGGAAGTCATGATAAAAGAAAAGATGCAGAGATGGTTTTAGGATGTATAATATAAATTTAAATTTCAAGCTTACTTAGGAAAAGGGGAGACACAGGAATATGGACTAAATCCCATTTCTAGTCTATAACATTCCTGGAGTTGCTGAGTTACATGAATGTAATAGATAAGAAAGAGACTCCCTTGTAAAGGGCAACTTGGTCTTACAAGGAGTCACTTTTCCTTCAGTTGTCCCTGTAGAAATCTGCACAATCAGGCTACTCTAGTCCATACGTGAAAGTAATTTTAAAACTACTGGAGTCCTTTGCTATTGGCTAAAGGCTATGTAAATAGGATGCCCCCAACTGTATTCAGATATATATAGCAAACTTAGGGGTAGAGTAAATAAAAGATGTAATAAGACTGCAACAGAAATCTAAACCAGTGGTTTTCAATTTTGAATACACATTGGAACTATAGGGAGAGGTTTAAAAAAATACTGCTGCCTGGGTCCCACTGCCAGACATTTTGATGTTATTGGTTTCAGAATGCACACAGGGTATCAGAAATTTTTAAAGCTTCCAGGTGATTCTAATGCACAGTTAAGGTTGCAGACCCACTATGCTAGTCAGAATAATGCCTCTCACCCAAGATGTCCAAATCCTAATCCCTGAAACCTGTGAATATGTTACCTTACAAGGCAAAGGGACTTTTCAGATATGATTAAGTTAAGGATCTTGGGATAAGGAGATGATTCTGGATATTCTGGGTGGACCAAAAGTAATCACAAAGATCCTTATAAGGGTGGGAGGCAGGAGGATCAGAGTGAGAGAGAGACTGGAAGATACCATGTGGCTGGCTTTGAAAATGGATGATGCGGTCATGAGCCTCTTAGGAGGTAGAAAAGGCAATGAAAGAAACTCCCCCCTGGAGCCTCTAGAAAGAATGAGCTTTGCCAACACCTTGAATGTAAGACTTCTAACCTCTAGAACTGTTAAGTGAAAACATCTGTATTGTTTAATGCACTAGACTTGTGATGATTTGTTACAACAGCAACAGGAGACTAATTCACCACTAACTTAAATATATTTCTTTCATACTTGGTAGTTTCTCAATCTGAAGTCCTCCTACCCCATATATACACTTTCTTGTTCCCTCACTTCATTTAGTTTTCTGCTCCAACATCATTTCCCAGCCTTTATCACCTGACATATTTAATTATTTTATTTCTTTGTTTATCTGTCTCTCCCGCTATAAGATCCAGGAGGGCAGACTTTAGTTTTGTCCACAGCTACTTACCCAGGACTTACAATCCTTTCTGAAAACAGTAGTCTTTCAATCAGTATGTGTTTAATGAAAGCTACTAATTAAAACCAGCAACCCTCTTACTATTCTCTAACTGTAGATAGTTGTAAGATCTAGTCTTACAGGACAAGTATGCTTAGAAAATACTTTAATATTGTCAGAAAAAAAAGGAAATCCAACTCAGTGATAACACTATATTTCTTTTCAATAATTTCTATGTAAAGGATTTGGTGAACCTTGTTTAATCAGGTTTTTTAAGTACTTGTAAAAAAAAATCCTACAGTTGTTTTTAAAATGTAATAAGTAAAAGACTATAAAAGTGAAGTAACTTTATAAAAAATGTTACAGAGTTAATTATTAATAGGTCTATTACTGAGGAATCATCTACTTACTGCCTTAAACTTAACTCTTGTCTGCTCAGGATATTTTCTTTGTTGCAATTTTTCTGGAAAATGACAACATGCACAAGGTCAAAGAAATGTGTATGTGGAACAAGCACAAAATGGGAGGCTCAGAATGGGAACTGCTTTCTGTATATAATAGTTACTCTTTAAAGTTTCTGTCTTTCTCTAAACATTTTAACCTTTGACTAGTTAATTCAGAGATAAAGTCCTAGGAAGCAGTGCCTTCTACTGGTTATTCTTTTGGAATGATAATATTGTTTCCTTTAAGGTTTGCAGTTATGCATAGAAAAATATAAAAAATAATTATCTCTAAAAAAACTAACTAAAATCCTAGCTAGTATACAAAGCCTTCCCTAACCACTATGGTTGAAGTGACTTTTCCCCACCTCAAACTATATCATCAACTCTTGCTAGAGGCCACCTGAAAAAACTGAACATCAGTATAACCTATGACATTGATTCAATAGCTTTTGTTTTTTCTTATCTTCTTATTAGTATCTAAAACTAGAACATAAGTTTTAACAAGTACAGGTCTGTTTTTGACCATTTCATGTGATTTTTCCGAGGTGAACATGTCTTTCCAAATTGCTCTGTATTTTTTCCCTAAATAGTCTAATCCTCTATACTGAATGAATTACAATTAATTATATGGCAGTACAATTCCTAGCACATAGTTGGCACTCAATGTATTTTTATATGAGTAAATGAATGAACTGCCTGAGTGTTAATTTTGTGTCAGGCAAGTTACCTTTGTGTTATGAAGGAAACAGGCAACTTAGATATGAAGACCTTTCTGGTTTACTTTTAAGGATGTACTGTATAGATGGAAAGAGAAGACATATATCCACTCATTCACGCATTCATTCATGGAAAAACATTTATTGAAAGACTATCATGTGCTTATAGATAGAAATATAATTAAGAGGGCTTCCCTGGTGGTGCAGTGGTTGAGAATCTGCCTGCCAATGCAGGGGACACGGGTTCGAGCCCTGGTCTGGGAAGATCCCACATGCCGCGGAGCAACTAGCCCCGTGAGCCACAATTACTGAGCCTGCACGTCTGGAGCCTGTGCTCCGCAACAAGAGAGGCCACGATAGTGAGAGACCCGCGCACCGCGATGAAGAGCGGCCCCCACTTGCCGCAACTAGAGAAAGCCCTCGCATAGAAACGAAGAGCCAACACAGCCATAAACAAATAAATAAATAAAATAAAAAATAAAAAGAAATATAATTAGGAAATCCAGAAAGAATATTTTAAGGTAAATGGCTTTTTATAAATATGAGTACTATGGGGCTTCCCTGGTGGCACAGTGGTTGAGAATCTGCCTGCCAATGCAGGGGACACGGGTTCGAGCCCTGTTCTGGGAAGATCCCACATGCCACAGAGCAACTGGGCCCGTGAGCCACAATTACTGAGCCTGCGCATCTGGAGCCTGTGCTCCGCAACAAGAGAGGCCACGATAGTGAGAGGTCCGCGCACCGTGATGAAGAGTGACCCCCGCTTGCCACAACTAGAGGAAGGCCTCGCACAGAAAAAAAGACCCAACATAGCCATAAATAAACAAATAAATTAATTTAAAAAAATATGAGTACTATGGGGGATAGACAATAGAGAGATAATGTCCTGCTTGAAATAATCAGAGAATGCTTCCTACAAATCAGGAGAATTCAACAGGGCAATGAAGGATGGATCAGAATCAAATAGACACAGAGAAGAGAAGATTCCAGATAGGAGAAATGACATTAGCAAATTAAAGAAATTTATAGAATGATACAGGATAGTGAGTAGAATGGTTTGGTTCAAGCAGTAGATTCCAGGAGGAGTAAAAGCAGATAAGGATGGAAGGTAGGTACCAGATGATAGTGATTCTGGCTAAAACCTAACAATTGTGAACGGCTACACCAAATGTGAAATTGATACTGAAGGTAGAAGGAAACTGGAGATGATTTCTGAGCTGCACAGTAACATAATCAAAATTACATTTTATGAAGAAAATCCCTCAGAAATTAGTAACTGATAGAAGGTTGAGGGTGGAAACCAGAGAAGGGGAATGAGTGGGTGAGATAATTCAAGGACAAACAGATTATTTGACTGTGTAATTTAGAGAACAATACTGCTAATAAGAAAAATACATAAATTAGAAAGAAAGGTCAACTTGTAGAGAAATATTAAATTCAGTTTTAGAAATAAAGCTTTGTTGATTGGAGGATTTTAAAAAGAAATAGCAGATAATCAGAAAACGCGGGACTTCTGTGGAAGTAACTCAGTGTAATCTTTTAAACACAGGTAGAAAGTTAACCAATAATTGTAATTATTTCTCATTGACTTCTTCCACAATGTTCGGATTCCGTATTTTTATTATTCTTGATTTATAAAAAAGAAAACTGAGTCATAAAGTGGTTAAATATCTTTTGTTACACTATTCGGTCTTTGCACTATAATAAACAGCAGTTCAAGAACAGAACTGTCTCTCCAAGAGAAAAATAGAGAGAAAAAAGAGAATTGGGAAGGGGGGTGGAAATCTGAATTTTGTAGTCCATCAAACTTTGGGAGACCAGTATAAGAAAAGGACTGAGCACAGAAGCAGATAAAGAGAAGTCAAAGTGATATGCAAAAAATGTAATTATTCTCTAAACGATTCTATAAAACTAAACATTCGGAATATGAAATTTAAAAATTCTGGACAATGACATTTATTTAATTTATAACTTCCATTGGTTGCTCTCCTAAATACTCACTTTTAATATTCACCCTCTCATGTTAAATTTTAAGCATGGCAGAACACATTTCAAAAACAACTAAAATATTTGAAAGGATGCATCTTCTTTTACAAAAGAAAAATTACAAAATAAAATAAAAATTGGTAATCCTTCATATCCAAAGATTATACTATTTTTCTAGAAGTTATGTGCCACTAGTTTTTCTAGTAATAAAACTACTTGTTCAGAACATTTACATTTACTTGACTGGTTGCTTTTGTAATTAAAGTTGTTGTGAGAAGGTTAATCAAGATTAGGAATTAAACTCTACTGTTTTTCAAAGATTTTTTTCACAATAGAATGTTACCTATTCCACATGGGGAATCAACATAGACGTTTAGCATGAATGGACAGGTTTTAATTCATATGAATGAAAAAAACAACACTCCTTTGTGACTTATAGATTTACACAAACTTAGCATATCATTTTATTAAAGAAAAAATCAGTTTCATTATTTTTATCTATAAATCTCAACTATTATTATTTATATCTTATGGTTTATGCTTTCTTTTTCCCGCTTCTATGTTTTGATCATCTTCATTTTCCCACTAAGTTTAGAGTCAGCTGGGTGTTTACCCTGTGAATTCTATGTAAACTCTCTAACCAAGTCTGTCATATAAAATATTCAGAGGTCTTTTAGATAGAAAATTGATTTGTGGTAAACATGTAGTCTTTCAAATGTATACATTTTTCTTCTCTTTTCTATAAATTTTCTTTGCCATCAGTTTCTCTTATAGAACATGCCAATCTATACTCTCTATCCATTGCTTCCCACATACAAAACCACATTCATTATACTGTTTTTCAGAAGCATGAACAAGTTCATCAGGTCCTGGCATACACTATAAGTGGAAGTAGAAACAGATTTCATAGAAATATAAAAACAGACAACATAGGATAATAAATAAGACTAGATTCCCCTGTAATCTTTACTATACATTTCACCAGAAACTTATTTCTACTAGTATTTACAAACACAATTTACCACAACATTGAAATCTAAAAACAAAAGCAATTTTTGAGCTATAGCTACTTAAGAATAAATTTATTATTCTGTTTTGAAATATAATTTGAATTTACAGAAAATTTAATAAATGTTACAAAAGTTTAAACTGTACTTAAAACTGTGTTAATTAAAAATGTTGTAGTCACCAAGAACTTTCAAAGTGACCTTTACCAGGGCTGATCCCCGTGTTTACCTTGTCATATGTTTGGTTTCTGAGATGCTCTCTTCACTGAGATCAAGTAGTTCCTTATGCTCTTCCCTTCTCTCTGATAAGAAGAGCACCACTCTGAACTGCTTCACCACCTTTCTGCCTTCTCTTTACTAGCATCCCTCTCACCGAATAGTTTTCTCCAGCCTTGTCCAGTCAGAGAAAGAGGAGAGGATAAGAAGAGAAAACATGAAGAGGTAGAGAGTTTTCAGAGGAAAGTGTGGAAAAGGAAAAGGAAAAAGTATCAGAAATTAGAGAGAGAGAAGTAAAGACTCAGAAACAGAACTGAATTCTTGTCAATATCTGAAGGAAATGAGTTCCTCTTTATTAGTTGGACACAAGATATTTCAGAATTGAAATAAATGGACCTAAAGTATGCAATAAAATGAACTTTAAAATGTCCATTTGTTTTTGTGTTCTAAATGAGAGAGACAAATACCAAAGGTAAACATTTAGAAACAGTTTATGATAGCAAAATTGCAGGCTACAATGATTCAGAATTCAAAATTTGATTCCTTTTCTACTTTCTTTTACTGTCTCACTAATTGTAATCACTAAAAATTGACTCCAAAGTTAGACCACATGCTATTGGATGAAGATCGCAAGAAAATTTTCTAAATAAGAAGATTGCTTTATTATGAGTAACCTAATAGCTGGGCTCTAGAGCCAAAACTTACCTAAATAAATGTATCTGCCAGCTAAAACTTAGCATTTTATGTTTTAATTTTAAAGTTAAGTGCCTACAACAAAAGTATTCCTGATAAATAAAAAGGTAGAAAGAGTATTAAATTTAATTAAACTCTATTCTAATCATTCTATAATGTTCTAATACTTAGAAAAAATAGAGTTCATTATAAGTCTGATAAGACTGAAAGAAAACTGGTTAGGCAAACTTTTATGGCTCCAAGATACAGTCATTTTCATAAAGAGAAGAGCTAGTAAGCGTTTTTACAGAACTCTATATTCTTTTCAAGAAAAATTATCAAAACTTTTCTCATCATTTACAGCACAAGAATATGGTAATAAGCATTTTGTACTTTAAAAAACCCTAACTTTGACTTGTTCAATAATTGCTAAAATTTAATTTCCTTACCTCAAAAACAGTAACACCTATACTTGAGTTACTAAACATTTGATCGGATTCTTTTTAATCACCAAATACACTACATTTCAGCCAATCTACTTGAAGAAAATGATACAGATGGTTAAGACCTTTAAAGGTTGAAGAGAAATTTCTTTTACATTGTAGGTAAAATGACCAAATTAATGAGTCTGGAAGAAAAAAAAAAACGTAAATACTAATCTTGTAAATTATTTAATTTGTGTATTGTTATACATTTGTCATTAATCAGAAAGAAACAGAAAAATAATGTTTAACCTTCAGCTACCTACAGGTTAAAAATGCTAAAAGTGCTTTTGTTCTGATTATTTAAAAATTATTTGAAAAAATCTAGCATTAAGATTTGTGGTTCTGAACCTTGTTATTATAGTTAGAGAAGGTATACTCTTTAAGGAAATAAAGAGCTTTTTTCCATTTGAGCATGGGTTTAGCTCTAAGTCCACAGGATGTGGAGGGATGATTTAAATTTTACATCAAAATTGTGACTGCACTAGACTTTTTTCCCCTTTCTCAAGGGAGGCATTGTTCTTGCCTTTCCATAACCAGGCGTGACAGCGCCAGACTGGAGTCACAAGGCTGGTCTCTGAGTCAGCGTGAAAGTGCTCACCTCCTGAGTTTCCCCAGATGCTCGGCTCCTTGGGAGTCTGAAAGCCGAGCACTGAGTAGCCACACGCTCCATTCCTGGGACAGATACAGGATTAAAGGGGAAAATCTAGGGATTAACAAAAACTATCTCTTCCTATACACCTTGTAAAACTCTTTTATTAATAATAAGAAGTAACAACAAAAAATGAGTACCATTTTTCTGAATCAAAAGTTGGGACAAATTGTCTAACAAGTAATTGTATGCTTTGAGTTAAAGAAATAAAGTCTAAAAAATCAGAAGCCTGTTGAAATTTTCTGAGACACATGGTTGCCACATGTATAAATTTCAGGTTATATTTAGCTGGATAGAATAGTGGAAGAATAATGTATGGGATGTATATCCATTCTCAAGATCTCTAAGAAGGTATCTTTAAAAGCTGTCTGTAGAATACCTGTGAAGGACAATCTTTTCTGTTCTCTATCAGAACAATTGCTAGTGAAACAGGGAGTAATTCAATTCCTATTTTTCTATCCTTGACCTTTTAGAGAAGTTTGAGAGGTGTCTGTGTGCGTGTGTGTGTGTGTGTGTGTGTGAGAGAGAGAGAGAGAGAGAGAGAGAGAGAGAGAGAGAGAAGGAGAGAGAGAGAGAGACAGGAGAAGAAGAAGAAGAGAAAAAAGGAGGAAGAGAGAAAAGACATTTACTGTCAAATTGTATATTAATGGGCCTTAATATTCCTTCTTTTTTTACAGAACCTCTCTCTTAAGGATTAGACAGGACCATTTTAATTTAACCATAATCATATGCTAACAACTTTCATTTACTATATAACTCAAAACTATTTGGTTGAAAGTTGTATGTATTTTGAAGGAAAAAATAAAGAAGTATAAACAAACTTCTTCCAATTCATTAATTCATGAAAAATAAAGAAAAAAAGCCAAAGGAAATGTATTTCTAAATATTACTACTACAGTGAGTAGTACTAATGTCTTAATTATTGTTTTCTAAAATAATGCCAATTTTTTTCATGTTTACCTCACGAGGATGTATAAGTGTCTACATATGTTCACATATATATATGTGGACATGTTGGTAATAACCTATAAAAAGTTCACCATATCTATCGTATTCATCATAAAAGAAGATAGCATTTCATTCATGAACATCACTGGTCAGGTAAGGTGCATATGTCCAAAAAAAAAATCAGTTTGAAGTATTTTCCACAATAATATCATTAAGTACTTATTTTGAGCTTCCCCCCCCCCACCCCGCCCCGTCTCCTTATCTGTGTGCGCTTCCTCTTACGGTGTCCACCCCCTGCTCTTGCTCTCTCTCCCCTCTCACATTACTGGCTAAGTCTAAATAAATAGCAAATTGTTCCATAATCAAAAGTGACTTATTCTTAGCATGGTAGATGTCTTGAAGTAAAATCTGTGGCATGTTTAATTTATTTAGGATCTAATAATGATGACAAAAATAATTAAGTAACCAGTCTAGTTTTAATTTCTTTTGTTTTCAAAGGTCACTGTGAAATCAAGCAAGTTAAGCTTTCAAAAGCAAACCTCTAGAGAATGGTGTGTTTTTTTCCCTAGCAGAAATAAGAAAGGAGGCTCACAGCTAAAAGGAATACTGAACATCAGCATCAGATTTCTTGAGAATGACTGTCTAAGTAGTCCAATGAAGAAAAATATTATGACCCCTACTCTCTTTGGAATCCAAATAACCCTGACAAGAAAAAGTTTATACACTGCTCAACTCTGGTCAATTTAGGGGACTCATCCTTTCTTTCCATGCCCAATATAGACTTGGTTCCAGCCTGTTTCTACAACAGCTGTTGAAAATGAACGAAGTAGAAAATATTTATGTTATATTCAAAAGAGACAGCAAAGAACATATATACAGTGCACAAATCTTTCCTAGGACAACAGCTTCTGATGTGAGAGATAGGCACACTAGGCAAAGACAAATTTTCTGAACTTCACGGCAAGATGAAGAATTTGCCATTATAATCTTGAAAAGTCCAAAAATAAGGGTGCAGTGCCAAAGACGATGAGCATCTATCAACCCAAACTCCAAAACAGCGGGATGCAGCTATGGTTGATGTTATAAGAATGCTGAGCCTCTTCATTTGGTTCCTTTCATGCCAAAGCTTCTTTGCTTGGATGAATATGAATTAAATCCATAAGCTTTCTTATTTTTCTAGCTTGACCTCTAAACTCATTTTACGTCTTAACTGTTTATCTTCTTCCCCCATTAATCTTTCTGGTTTTAGCACATTCCCTGTTGTTTTTAGGGAAAAAAAAAACTTTAAAAGTATGGGTCATATTGCCACTGTGGACGAGTTAGGAATGATAGCTCTTTTCTATAAATGGGTACAAACTAATCAGTAGGAACTTAAAGGCTACCAGTTTCCTGCCTCTGAAATAAAAATTAAAAGGGTATGGCATGTACTGTAGAGAAGAAAATCATTAAACTCTTATAAAGGTATGACAAGTATAAACACACAAGAAGATTCTAGTATCAGGTTTACACTAGATTTAAAATTGGGCTAACAGTAATGTCACTAACAAATTCCCATGAAAACAAAATTTTAAGTACGTTTTATAGATAAACTTTTTTAAATCAACAGCTTTTGCTATTTGCTTTCTCTTTTCAATCAGTTCTATGGCTAAGCACACACAATGTAGATGTTCTTTAAAATACTATGTCACTATAATAGAAATGTCTAATTTTAACTATAATTTTAGTCAGTAAGATAGCTGAGTTCTTTTCTATGGTGTTTATTAAAATGTAGCTGGTAAGAAATTTTACTGATTAACACAATTTTCCCGTATCACCATAAAGTCTTCAGTACAAAAACCAAAATTTTAAAGGTGTTTGCTTTACAAATCCCTAAAAGAAAAACTAATCAAACAAAGGCGAATCTTTAAAGGTGGAATCTTGCACTTCAATAGAGTGTTTACCATTTACCATTTTATAGGTGCTCTGCCATACTTTCTGCTGTTCTGTAGTGTTTCCCCCAAAGCTGAACAAAGGCCCAGCTGTATAAACCAGTCCTGTCAAAGAACACAGTTAAGGGATGGATAAAACAGGGAGGGGTGTCTAACATTTTGACCACTGTCTGAGCTTATGAGGATAAAGGAGCCTTGATGGAGAAAAGTAATCATCCATTGCTGTTTTTTTTTAACCTCATTACCACATGCTAGAACATTTTTTTCCACTACCCAAACACCCCCATTCCAATCACCCACAACTGAAAGACCTTTGTGTTCCAAAGGGGACAGAATCCTCCCCAACCTCTTCTTCCCTCCTCTTTTTATGTTTTTTGTTTTGTTTTGTTTTTGTTTTTTGTTGATGGCACATTTATAGAGGCATGATCATTTAAAAACTTCTTAAAATACTAGTTTCCTCTCCAAGAAACCATCCACACACACACAGTTCCCCGAAAACGTTCTTAATGGCTATATAAACTTACTTGCTTTGGATTCCTCTTTACCAAAATATTATCAACTGCTTTTAATTGCAAGATAGTCATTTCTGCTAAGGACTCTAGAAAATGACACACTCCTTTAAAAGATATTAAAGCATATCTGAGATAAAATATAACACTGAAGTCAAAGGTATGTATCTTACATTTTAAAGAATGTGTTTCCATAGAGTATGAAGGGGATTAGCTACGTGCACACTCCAGAGTGTGTAACAACTGTGAGAAATGGTTCTGAAGTCTGAAGGAAATTTAGCCTGAGCTAATTAATCCTTTTAAAACCTGGCTCTCACGTGTCTAAGAACATCAAACCATGGGACAGATTTTCCAGAGATTTAAATATGCATTTCCTATTTTCAGGTTTGTCATTCTTACATACTATGCTGACATTATTTATAAAGGACTAAAGCCAAATCTCACTCAAAAAGAGCTACTGTAATTGCACTGGTTCAAGAGTCAGTGAAACACATTAAATGCCCAAGGAGATCCCAGGGCAAGAGCCACCAGGACCTATATGGAGAGAGCTGTATCATCTGTAAAGTTAGTTCTATTTCAGGATGTCCTTTGAGGTTGGGACAAATATTTGAATGTTATTAAATCCTCTATTTATCCGAAGACTGCTGCAGCTGCAGTGCAAGGCTTTTTCACACTGCCCTATTAATGACCTAAAAGGATTATCCATTTTTACCTGAGGTAAAACGTGATTCCTTCACCAATCTGTAAACTTTTCTATTCAACATGAAACGTATATTCAGAATACAAAACAATACAAAACATAGTTTTTTTTAGAGTTCTGAACTACAGTTGCTTTCAGAGTCTATCTCTTGCCACATCCATGGCTGGTGTAGGTACTAGAGCAATAGCCATGCATATTCCAACTTGCTTCACGGGGTAGTCTACTTTCAGAAATAATTGAATAATCACCTTCTAATAAACATCTGGTTCTTAAGAAACAAGATGAACATATCCAAGTGGATCAAAAACAACACCTGCCGATGTCATATTTAAATAATCATTCAGAAGAAAGTGGAATACAGGGAAAAAATTATATGCTCCATTGAAAAAGGGAGCAATGTTTAAAAGCTCACTTCTTTACCATTATGAACTTCTCACCTTGCCTTTCCTTAAAATACTAAACTCTCCAGAAACATTTGCAGGTAACACCCACTAAGATATTATTCTAAAAAGGAAAACCAAACTACAAAAGGTAGCACAACCCTGTGACATCTTACAAAAATTAATATTAATTTAAATGCTTATTATATATAAATCAAATTTCCTCAATTTCAATACATTTTCCAAAGAGAAAATGTATTTTGATAATACTGTAACGTGTCTTCATGTTTACAAACTTTCACCTAAATGAGCAACAGAGTCTTAATCTGCTCAAACTTGTTCTGTCTTTTTTCTTCCATATCTTTGCATTCTTGTTACTTGAAATAACTTATTAATAAAAAACCTATAATGATTCAAATCTCTATGGAAGTGTATCTTTAAAATAATGTATACTTCTTGTTATATACATATCCTTGCAAAAAGCAGTAAGAATAGTATGGTGAGAGGGACTGAAAATATCTTCTAGGACATATTTATTCACTTCGGTTTCAGAGAGGTATGGATGACTCTCATTAATTGTGCACAGATACGTACCAGTCACTGTGCTAGATGCTTTACATGTACATTCTCTGGTCATCATAACAACTCTCTATTTGACTACAGACTTATTGGTAAGAGGTAAAATCATAACCCTCTTAGAAGGAAACACAGCAGTAGATCTTCATGGCCTTGAATTAGACAATGGTTTCTTAGATTTGACACCAAAAGCATAAGAGACAAAAGGAAAAAGTAGATTAACTGTATTTCCTCAAAATTAGAAACTTTTGTGCTGAACATGACAATATGAAGAAAGTAAAAAGACAACCCAAAGAATGAGAGAAAATACTTGCAAATCTTTATCTGATAAGGGACTTGTATCTAAAATATATAAAGAATGCTAACAACTCATGTATATACATAAATATATAAAGAATTATTGTACCACTCTTGTAATAAAAGAACAAATAATCCATTTTTAAAATGGACAAAAGATCTGAATAGGCATTTCACATAAGAATATAAACAAATGATCAATAAGCAAATAAGATGCTTAACATTATCAGCCATTAGGCGAACACAAACCAAAACCACAATACAATACTTCTCATTCACTAAGATGACTAAAATTAAGAAGACAGACAATAACAAGTGTTGGAGAGGATGTGGAGACATTGGAATCATCATAGATTGCTGGTAGGAATATAAAATAGTGTGACTTCTTTGGAAAACTTTGGCAGTTTCCAGAAAGTTAAACATAGAATAACCATACTACCCAGCAATTCACCTCCTAAGTATATACCCAAGAGAAATGAAAACATATCCACACAGAAACTTCTACACAAATGTGCACAGCAGTATTATTCATAATAACCAGAAAAGTAGAAATACGGCAGATATCCACCAAATAATGAATGGAAAAACAAAATCTGGCGTATCCATACAATGTAACTTATTTTGTAATAAAAAGGAATGAAGTAGTGATAGATGCTACAACATGAATGAACCTTGGAAACATTATGCTAAGTGAAAGAAGGCAGTTTTAAAAAAGACACATATGGTATGATTACATTTGTATGAAATGTCAAGAATAAGCAAATCTATTTATAAGGAAAGTAAATTAGTGGTTGTCTAGGATAGGGTTGTAGTGGAGATGGAGGAGAATGGGGAGTGACTGTTAATGGGTATAAGATGGCTTTTAGAACGATGAAAATATTCTCAAATTCAATTGTGATAATTGAATAACTGTGAATATACTAGAAATCACTGAATTGTACACTAAATGGGACAATCACGGTCTGAGAATTATGTCTCAAAGAATTTTTAAAAACTCTACAAAGTAGACATTATTGCCTCCATTTTACCTGTAGAAACTGGCTCGGAGCTATTACATAAAGTTGATAAAAGTCTTGCATTCACAAAGTGGCTGAATTAGAATTTGGAGCTAGACCTGATCCAACTATTATCACATTTTCATTATGGAACATCTTTTCATGAAGAAAAATAAATATACGCTTTAAATTTGATTTTTTTCTGCAAAGAATTAGAAATATATTTATAACTTCTGTTGCTTCTGTTGCTTTTATTTGAATACAAGTTTTTATTGAACACTGTTCTTAGACCTATACCAAGTAAACATTCTTTTTTCTCCTAACTTTTTCATTAGGTTCTTTTTTTAGCACCCTCTTTGCAATGCCATCTTCTTGGAACCATGATAAGCACATATTTAACAATTGTTCTAAAAGAAAACTGTACAGAATCACAACTCATTCCTAATGTACACAAAGGGCAGATGATATCCTGTTCTCCCAGGACATGTTCCCAGTGGTAGGTTATCAATTTTTACTTTGGTTCATGCTAATTTCTCCATTTAAGTGCTTAGAAAAGATAATATGTGTTATCATACTATCAAAACAATTCAGTCTGGAGCAGTCTGATCCAGAATTTCAATCTTGTTAATACAGGTAAAGCTTTGGTAAGGCAACTTAACCTTCAGTTTATCTGAGGAAACTTCTAAAGGAATCACAACCTTTGTAAATAATTTGTGGAACAATCTCCAAAATAATTATCATTAACTGTTAATATGTGTTTCTTCCATCCTCAAGCTCAAGATTAATTCATTTCCTATGAAATCAACTATTGTTGTTGCTAGCTATATAATAAAGTCCTTTAAAAAATTATAGAGGGGGGGCTTCCCTGGTGGCACAGTGGTTGAGAGTCTGCCTGCCGATGCAGGGGACACGGGTTCCTGCCCCGGTCCGGGAAGATCCCACGTGCTGTGGAGCAGCTGGGCCCGTGAGCCATGGCCACTGAGCCTGTGCATCGGAAGCCTGTGCTCCGCAACGGGAGAGGCCACAACAGTGAGAGACCCGCGTACCGCAAATTAATTAATTAATTAATTAATTATAGAGGGGAAGCAGAATGAATAAGGTATGTTAAAAATCTTTTTTCTTAGTAGTTTGTTCCCACCATTATGAAAGTATTAGATGCTCCTCAATTATTAATATTCCATGATATCTTCAAGATGCTTTATTAGTTGGAAGCAATTTAGGGCAATTCAGCATAGGTTTAGTTAAATAGACACTGATTTGCCCAACAAGTAACTTTAAACCAATTTAGAACTCAGAATTTCCTTGAGGTATATCTAGAAGCAGGCATTTCAATATTTATTTTTTTTTAAATAATTTAGACTCTATCATGGTGGAGAACAATAAAATGAATTAGAGGAAAGAGGCCCAGACATTGATGTAATAACAACAATAACTACAAAATATATAATAAAAGCAGTAAAGCACAGGAAATTATTGATTCCCAAGGATCCAGACATTTAAATAGTCAATGACTATTATCATTAATAATTAAAGAATTGTCTTTAAACTCTGTGCTTGTAGTTCACATTTATTCATTTTTATCTTTGTTCAAATTTAGCACAACTTTTTACTACACTAAGTGATCCACTTGAAAATTCTAGATTTAAATACTAAAACCTCACATTCCAGTCTTTATCTCCAATATTGAAACCCATCTAATAGACTTTTTTCATCCAGAAGAAACTTTTTAACCAAAATCAAGGTGAGTTTACTCACTTTGGATTTCCAACTTCATGAGTTATTTTGTGAGTTACTCACTTTGAATTGTAAACTCTTTGAGTCACAAACACTATCACTCATTTTTCAGTCTAATGCAAGATCTAGCATACGGTGTAATAAACCAGAGTGGAGGCACGAGGGTAATATTTAAGAGCATGAGATTTGATTGGGTAAAACCTGGGCTGAGTCTTAGTTATGCTATTTCCTAGCTCTGTGACCCTGATCCTGTCACTCACCCTCTCTAAGTCTCCATTTTCTCACTATAGGAAGTTTTGGTTACACATTTTGAGGGAAGTAAATGAGTACATATAAAAGCATGGAGCATGGTACCAAACACATTACATGTACTGAATAAATGTTATTTATTATTATTGTTGTTATTTGGAATTGAGTTGACTTGAACTGAATCTAATTTAAACCACTCAGTTGTAAAGCACAGTTAAGGTTAGGGTAAGACACAATCTAATTAGCTATGAGACACCATCTGTGTTTAATACATTTGGACCTATGCTAAGGAGCCAAAAGTTATTTTAATATATCTATACAGCCAAATTTTTTATTTTTGAATTAAAAAAAATAAGATTTAGACTTCACTGCGCAAGGCTAAGATTTTTGAATCTTGCAGGAAAAGTGAGTAATCAAGTTCTACTATTGTCACTGCAGCATTTTGCACTTTCAAATAATTTTAGCTTCAAACTAAGTTAAAAGAAATCACTCATGAGTGACACCGAGAACTAGGCTAGCAGTCTTCCTACTACCCATGTACCAAAACCTCACCTCCTTCCTAGGAATTCAGAATATGGTTTTTGCTGCATGACATTTATTTCCAAACAACTTATATAAAATAGGTTCCTTCCATGCCTTCCTGAGGGTAAGCTGAATCCTCTTAGGATAAAGAAGAGTAGGACATGTTATTAAAAGATCCAGTCATTGTAAACGTTTCATTAGAAATTGCTATTCACATAAACAATTTCCCCATTTTGTGTGTAGGACCTATGATTTCCAGACCAAAAAAAAAAAAAAAAAAAAAATGGGTTTCTATTGTAAAGAATAAATGTGGAACAGAAGCATATTGTATCACTGGACTTGCTGCACTAGCACTGTAAGAAACTCAAGAGTTTAGCTTCGATTGATACCTAGAATTTTGTACGACCATCTGAAGGCCATAAGGCTAAACCCAAAAAGGATGATTTTTAACCTGAAATATCCAGCTATTACAAAAGAGTGAAAGAAAACAAAACAAAACAAAAAACTAGTAAGACTTCCCTTTTCAATTTCTGTAACTATTTAGCTGCTGAAAGAGTTGATTAAAACACTGTTCTTTCCCTATAAATTATCATCAATAATTTTAGCCATACCCATTCCCAAAATGACTATGTGGTTCACCTAAAAATGTTTTGCTAATAAATGTTTTAAAATACATGAATGTAACCACAAAAACTCCAAGAGAAAATAACTGAGTTAGAATACTCCATCAATCATTTCGCAAAAGAAAACCAAGAGAAAATGTGCAGTTCTAGATAGATTTCTGCTGGCTGTCACCAAAAAGCAGACTGAAATAATAGCTACTTCAAAATAGAGTGATGTCAAGATAGTTTAAACACCACCAATTACTTGCCATATGGACTATATCCCCTCAGCTCATGGAGTATTTAGAAACTATTCAGAATTAATAAGTACTGCTGTCACAGTACTGTCAAGAAATGTAAACCCTCCTTCGTATTTGGGGGTACTGTGGGCAAATATAAGAAACAATAAAGAATTATAACCTAAGGAAAATTAATACATTTAAATTATATCATTTGTTGAACATCAATGTAGCAATGTTGCTTTAATTACAAACACTGAGAAAATATGTTTTATGATAAATAATCAATGTAGCCTCCCTGATTCTTGGAATCCCACAGAGCACTATCAAGGAATGTATCATTAGAATTCCCACTTCTGTATTAACATGGGCATCATTCCTGGAGCCATTACTAAAGGTCAGGTTTTAAATATTTTTATCAACTTGTGTGGCAATTCCTGCCAATGGGAATTTCTATCAGGGATTTTTGAATATCTAAAGAAGTATTTACTTCTAAAATTTTATACATGGATTTTTTTGTGCTATTTATGGGCACACACAGCTCACTATATAGATCAAAGAAAATTGTTGAAAGGTAACCTTCTGCTGTGGCAGAAATATTTTTTGGATTTATTTTGTGTGGTTTTAGAGGACAGAGCCAGAACTGTTCGCTCATTCAATTAATATTTACTGAGTGTCTACTGTGTGCTACGGTGCTGTATCTTGTGGAAGCTAGCATATACACAGATAGTTATAATGTTATATAATGTACAAAAGACTTACAAGCAGTGATAAGAGACTAAAAGAAGAATTAAAAGCAGAAGTTAAGAGAAGGTACATTTAGGCTCAGGGTTAAAAAAAAACCTTCCAACTGTCAGAGTCAACCACAAATGCTTGTCTCATGAGATACTGAACATCGCAACACTTTATAAGTATCCAAACAGAAGACAGATCATATATCAGCAATGCTATTGAGAGGATTCGCACATACCTCTAAAGGCTGGAGTAGCTGACCTTTATAGTTCCTTTGAAAGCTGAGATTTTATTCTTTTTAAAAAGAATGGGTATGACTTGCTAATATTTATATCATGGTATATACTATGGTGAGCAACAGAATTTAATGGGTCTAAGGTGAAAGTATAAAATGTTGGAAAATGGAAATTATAATAATCTAAATAAGAAGTTTCATGAGAACCAATCAACTGAACATCTACTATGTAATTATGGATAATTCTTCATTACACAGTAACTGATAATGTGAATATAAAATATACAAATTATGTAAATATTTTATTAATATTTAAAATATTAAAAATTTTAATATTTGAAAAATATTTAAAAATTATTTTTTAAAGATAATAGTATAAAAACTGGTAATAAGTTATGTAAGTTAAATTGTAAGACTGAGAGTAGATTTGAAATGATTAATCTTTCCTCATTCTTCTTTCTAGTCATTACCATGCATTTGTTTAATATAAACAGATATGAATATACTTATGTTTCATGCTTACTAACAATACAACTCTAGTATTTTTCTCGACTTTCTGTTTTTCCATTTCCTAACGAATGTTTAGGGTCTTTTATCTAGAATGTTTGTTTTCAAAGTATTTCAAAGCATATGGTTCCAAGAGATGTTTAATTTGAGGTAGCATGGACATGCAATTTTAACAACCTCTTTTCCTCCCTCTAAGTGTCATGTACAATCTACTATAAAGAAAGAACTGATACTGTCTTAAATTGCCAGTAAAAATACCTGAAGCTAGTAATCATCAACATCTTAGGATCAACCAAAGACTCAGAACAAAAATTGTACCTTATAACTCATTTCAGGTAACGAATCTGGTTCTTTTTGGCTGACCATATTCCTAGGTGTCAGCATTTGGTACATACTAAAGTTCTGCTCTATTTGATCACAGCTTTCAAATGTTTTATCTCCTTAATGCTCCCTAAATCTTCCATTTAACATTTTGCCTAAAATAGTCAACAGTATTTTTAAAATTCCATTAAAAATCAGGATGCGCGGCAGGAAGTCACAAAAATCCGGAGACTTGCAGGCCTGGGACAGGTAATGTCAGTGAGTAAAGAGGAGGACTGTGCAAATGACTGCACTGTGTCGGGGGGCTGGCCACAGGTAGATGGCAGCCATCTGCAGAGCATATGCCCAGACTAGAGTGGCTGCTGTGACCTTGCTCAGGCTCACAGTTTTCAGGGGAGACTGTTGGCACAACGTTGTCAAAACATCTAGTAATGAGGAAAACCTCCAAATCTGGAATTTTATAAGAAATCTCCAAAATTTTAATGTTACTAAAAATCTAGTAAAATCAAAGAAAAACAACAAACACCTACAGCCAGTCCATCAGTTTGTGACCTTTGGTTTAATGCAAATCTAACAGTGAGCATAATATCTGATATTAGAACTGTGCCAGAATGTATCAGTATTTGCTGTCACTTTAGCTATAGTTCTTTCACTTAAATGTGGTAGTAACAAAATGGAGCTAATACTCACACAGCACCTAACATATAACACTAAGTGAAATATCTCTCTGTTACCTACCTACTTACCTATCTACCGACGTACCTGACTATCTAATCTTTACCACCCTACAAGTAGTCACTAATCTTATCCCTATTTATGGCTAAGGAAGCCAAGGGACAGAGGGGAAGTGACTTGTCCAAAGTTGCACAGTTAGTAGGCAGCAGGACAGAATTCAGTTCTGAGCCTTTGGTCCCAGAGCCCATGCTTTTAAACACTACACTATTTCTACTGCAGATTGCTATGACATGTATTAAATACACAAACTTCTACAAAAAACAAACCTACCCCAAAAATGACATATCTTCTGGCAAATATACTTGTACCACTTATGAATGAGTGAGACAGTCTGGAAAATACAATTTAGATTCCAAAATGCTGAAACCCTTGGATAATTTGGATGGTTTATTATAATATTGGACATTAAAATTGTCCCAGAAAATCCCATCCACGTGATTAGTAGACTCCATTATAAATCTATTGTCTGTTGCCCTGTTGCCAAATATCAGCATTTATTTAATCAGCATTCCTTTTGCCTAAAAGTCTATTCACTTATGGCATATTCTCTTTTCTGAAATAGTTTTTCTTATCTCTGTTGCAAAAAGAAAAAACAAGGTTTAAAAACACGCATTGTAATACATTTCTAAATAGAAATATTCTAATATAATAAAAATTATTCTACCAAAGCAATAGAGAAGAAGCCTTATTTCCAATAATTTGCCAATTAATTTTAATTTACCTGAAATACAATTCCCTAATTCCTGGATGTTGTTTGTATTTCACTTGAAGGTGACCCTCAGTGTATATTCCAAGTAAAAGACAAACTTTAAGACTGCCTAGTCTGGTCTTTAAGGGACTCAGGTAGCCTAGGCAGGTAATTCTCCATATTAGTAATGAACTAGTTCTAAGACAAAATTCCCAGCATGGATCAATAACATTTCTGCTTCCGGCATCCCACTTCCCACTTTGATTTAGGTCTTATTGACTACAGGAATCACAACTTTCACAGAGATTATATATGAATTGGAAGTAGAAGCTTCTTGACATTGTTTCCATGAAATCTCCTCATGAAGAGCAAAAAGAAAAGAAGAATGGCACTGGTTCAATCCTATCCCTTATGAGATAACGCCTGCCAAAAACTGCCTGTAAGTGGGAGAAAAGAAGTGTATTAGTGGACAAATCTGAAAAAATCTTACCTAGACTTAAATTTCCATAGTAACTTTGAGGGCCTCAAAATAAGCAATTTGTAAAAGATATGTATTGCAGCATGATTCAAATCAAAAGTATCTTGTTCATTAAGATGGGGTCTATAAACAATGCTGATAAAGGCTAAAAACATGTGTTGTGAAAATAACATATTAAAAAGACTGAATAGATAACTAGGTAGGAACTACTATTTAGACTGGCAATCTTATGAGGACAGAGACCATGTATATTTTCTTCATTTCTGTGTACCTCGGGCTAATACAGTATCTGACACATAAAATATTTTTTGACTGTCCAAATACATAATATAATTCTTCCTTCTACACTGTTTAAACAATTATGGGTACACAATCCACCTCATACACCCTTTCAAAGGGAACTAACTTAAAATTGGCTCTGTACTGCCAAGGAAGCCTAATAAAGAAGTACAAAAATAATCAACAGGAGCAGTGCATCAATCAGAGGATGTCTGATCATGATTAAATAAGAGCATTTAAAAAACCCTCAAATTTCCGTTCATAAGTAGAATTTAAAGCAGCTGTTCACAACTAGCACACCACTAGCACAATGTCTGCCCTAAGAATTAAAAAAGAAAAAAAAAAAAAAGCAAACCATGGCAGCAGTGAAACTACGGCTCCAAGACCTCAAAGTTGATGTGACCTTTAAAAAAAAAAAAAAAATTCCAAAGGGACAATTTTACATTTTCATATTGCACTGCAGACAAAAAGAATCTGGTATTCCAATGCTGGGGCCTGTTTTTAAACATGAAGCAGAGGTGTTTCTCTTAGAAGCAAAGGTCTTAGGGGACATGTCTGTCACAGCAGTTATTTTCTGTTTCACTTGTTGGCAAACTTACATTTCAAAACAACAACAAAAACGAGCCTACCCAGCTCCCTGTAAACCAAGGAGGTAGAAACAAAAAATATTTCAAAGCAAGAAAGCAAACAGACTGTGAGGACTGAAACTCAGACCAAAGGCATCTGCTCTCCAACTCACACTCCCCACAACCACCCAGCCTTCTTACAATCTTACAGATTTTCCTAAGAGATGTTGCCATTTTAGCTTTGTTTTTCCCTAAGTTCTGGCAATACCCATCACTGCAGGCAAGGCAGCAAAGCCACTAGCAGAATCCAAACCGGAAAACAGAAAAGCTGTTCTGTCTTTTCTTCCCCGCCACTCCATTACTAATTTATTTTTTTCAAAGTAAAACTCCTTTATTCTATCCAAAACAGCAATCACTAACTTCCAGCATATAACAATTATTTCATTACGGGCAAAGAATACAGAAATGATTACAGTCTGCAGGGCTAAAAAATGGACTAGTAGACTTCCCCTTGGGCTCCCACATTTTTCAGAGAGGAATAATACTACAAACCAGCTACTGTGTCCCTCCTTAAAAAAGACCAAAGCAATCTTTGTTTTCACTCCTTTCTAGCATACCTCCTCCTGAATCCACCCAATGTGATGGCTGCCAACAGTTTCCTGTTCAGCTTTGATAAAAAAAAAAGAAGAAGAGAAAAAGAAATAATAAGACAAAATGTCTAATGCCATGCTGCCATGGATTATCAATATATCATTTAGAATACAAGAATATTACCAAGATTCTTCAAAAGATACTGGTTTTGAAACTCTACCCACATAGTGTTTATATATTTCCCCTTTAAATTTAGAATTAATGACCCACAAAATAAACTCAGGGTTTTGTGTCAAAAAAAAAATCTTTATTCTGTATGAGTACAAAGAGAACAGGAAATCCAGCTGCATTCATGATCACTTGTGCCTTACGAATATGTTTCTCCCTCTGATTTACTACATTTAGCTTCATATGTGTAGTTGAAGTTCAAACCAGTCTTTAGATGATAATATTTCAGAGAAAGTCAGATGCTATAGACAAATGATGGTTTCCACAATATTCATATGTAACTGTGTCAGATATACCCCACAATAAAAATAGACAAATTCAATTGCCATTAAATCTACATTGTTTGAATATTCAATCCAATTCAACAAGCATTTCTTGAGTGTTGATATTGTGCTTGCTGTGAGGAAATAAAGATGAATAACTCGTAGCTGATGCACTCACAATCCAGTGACATCACAATCTGGTAAGGAGACACAACTGTGAGAAACACTGTAAACAGAAGTAGAAAGAAGAGCCTATGAAAGTCATGGAGGGAATACATGAATTCCTCATTCACTCAAAAGAGGCTTCAGAAAGCAGATAACATCCAAAGGGATACTTAAAGAATGAGGTGATACCACACACATATACACACACACATACTCACAAAAAGCACAGAACTGAAAGAAGTATAGAGTGATATAGAGTGGGCTAGAGACTAGGGTACAGATGGATATAGATAGCTAAATAGCTAGATAAATGGTGGAGTAAATAGCCAGGAGGTCAGATTAAGGTTGGATTATTTCATGAACATCCCCTGAATACCGATAAAGTACCTGAGTACTTGGGTATGAGTATGCTGCAGAGTTATCAGAAGTTATTAAATTAAGAAGTGCCATGCCCAAAAGATACGTTAACATAAAGCCCATCATGCAATCCCTGCCCCAAGCTCAAAAATCAACTTTTCCATTGCCTACACGACAGCCAAGCCTGTTGTTTGGGGCCCTCCACAGGCTGTCCCCAGCTTATATGTTTTATACCCTGTATTTTAGTCACACAAGATTCTTGTCAGGTCCATAGCTGAGCATGATTATACGATTTGGTTCATGCCAGTGCTCAGTCTTTCAACCCTAGGCCAGGTGCTCTAAGAGCCTATACAACCTCCAGGAGCCAGTTCAAAAGTCAGCACCTTTATAAAACTTTCTTTTGTTTTCATGGTTTGCATTTATTTTTCCCTACTTTGAGCTCCATGGTATTCTGTGAGTATCTATTGTTCATTGTAGCTGTCATATAATTTAGTTTTGTGATGTTTACATGAACTTTTCTACCATCCAAATGAAGGCTGTTGAGGGAGATTTCTTCCTCCAAATGTTGACTGAAAAGGTTTTGGATTTAGTATATAGTTCAATTTATTGAATTGTACCCAGACAAAATATTTAGGTACGTTTGTAATTTTTTAAGTGATCTTAAAAATTTATAAAGGTAGCAGAAATATCAAACATCTGAAATTAATTTAACGTGAGAGATGAAACCACATAAAGCATGTCATTATCACTTCTTTCTTCTTAGACATACTATGAAGTCCCTACTTCTTAGCCTGTGTAACTCTTGTGCTAAGCCTTCCTGAATTTTTTTACGCAGGATCAGATTTTAACATAAAAAAATTACACAAGGCAACATGTAGAATAAAACATTTGAATCTAAATTTACAAATCTTATATAATTTGACAAATTAGGTGAAATTTTATTGAAAACACCAAAAATACTGAGGTAATGCTTTCTTCTCTATCAGACGTTCCTCCATTACAAGTAAAAACGATACATATTTAAATCGGGTGCAATGGAGAAATATTACAACATTTGTAAGGTCTACAATCAACAGGCTATTAATATCCTAACACTTGATATAATCTTAAAGGATAAATGAATACTTGTTAAATGTTAAATAAGGGCAAAAATTTTTTTTTAAAGTATCAAGGAATTCACAAAAGGAAAATATCAGGGAGATTTTTTTTAAAGATATTTAAATTATTACTATTGACTTCAGGACATCTAACAATTGATACTTCAACATGGTCAGCATTTTCAACCTAGCAAAAGCTTGGCTAAACTCATATAGTTAAATTCATATAGTTTTAATTTTAAATTTTTTAAATTCTTGGGACTTCCCTGGTGGGCCAGTGGCTAAGACTCCATGCTCCCAATCCATGGGGCCCAGATTTGATCCCTGGTCAGGGAACTAGATCCCGCATGCCACAACTAAGACCCTGTGCAGCCAGATAAATTTTAAAAAATAAAAATTATAAAAAATAATAAATAAATATTTAAAATTCTTGTCTCATGAAATAAATTAATAGAAAACTCAAGCCATGGTCTATTTTCCATTTATCATGCCAATAAATTATCACAAATATGTTACCATGGATTTGAATTTTTGCTATTATCATAGCTATATACTGTTTTCATAATATAGCCACAAACCACAATTATTACTTCACACGTCAGCACAATACTTTGGCTTTCTATTATAGATAAAATTCAATGGAATCTCTCTCACACACCAAGAATGCATACAATGCTTTGATAATACTCTATGTAATACCTGAATTAATTTACTGAGTAGATTTAATATTAGTGGAAAGAAAGTGCTACATTAGAGTGATTTTTAGCATCTCCTTAATATTCAAATTATAGTAGAGTGGTTCATAGTTGGTCCCTGACATAATCTTCTCTAAAACTGCTCTCTTATATAACAAGAAAAACTTCACATGCAATCTCATAATTGGTAATTTATTGATAGGTACCATAAATATTTTCCTTTGAAAAGTCTACTCAAGGTCCAGTTAAATATGAAGATGAATAGTAAATGTAAATGGTGAATAGTAATTTGTACCTAGGAAAGTAATTACAGTGCTGTTTTAAAATTTTGAGAGGTTTATAACCACATTACATTGTTTCAAGGTGAATATTCAATGTCATAAACCATCTTACCAAAATAAATCTGTTTTAAATCCAATAACATTTTTTAAGAAGTGATATAAAAACTATTTGCTTATCCCAATTTTCTTATAAATAAAGGCATTTTGGAAACAACCTGGCAAATGTTATACTTGTGTATGCTGCTCTGACAATATTATGTGTAATATTTTATTTCATTTAATCCTCATAACAACCTGTGGTTAAAGATGATAATTAAAATATCTCACTAGGGAGTATAGCATGGCACCAACCAAGTAGCATGGATACTGGTTATCAGTAACCAATATAGCCATACTGGTATATAGCTGCTGCATATCAGCCTTGCAAGGTACTGGATGAGGATACAGACTCAGTATGGATAAGTAACTTGCCAAAGTATTCCATATCCATAATCAATGTGATATTTCCATAACACTAGGATGACTTGATATCTTAATTAATAGCTAATTCTTATTTATTTACTATGCTACTTTTATTTTACTGGATTTGGTTGAATTGGGAGTTGTATTCCTCACCCTCACATTTACAGATTCTTTTTACATAGGCATTTTCAGTATTGCATTCAGTGGTATATCTTCCAAGAAGTAAATAGGTGTTGAAAGAAGAAAGTTTCTCTCATCAAATAAATTAGAAAAAAGGTACAAAAAACAAGTTCTCTTTCTTTTTCTTTACTGTAGGACCTGAACCTGTTATATACACAATGGAAGGAGAGAATAAAAATAATCTATGTTTTTCAGGCAAGGAATCATCTACACGGGAAAAGTAAATATTACAAAGATATAAAATATTCTCAATTCATAGGTTTAATCTACTTCTGATCAATATCCCAGTGTGGTCAACTGAGTTTATGGATTATGTTTAGTATACTCAAAATTCTAGGGCTTCCCTGGTGGCGCAGTGGTTAAGAATCCGCCTGCCAATGCAGGGGACATGGGTTTGAGCCCTGGTCCGGGAAGATCCCACATGCCACAGAGCAACTAAGCCCGTGTGCCACAACTACTGAGCCTGCACTCTACAGCCCGTGAGCCACAACTACTGAAGCCCGTGTGCCTAGAGCCCATGCTCTGCAACAAGAGAAGCCACCGCAATGAGAAGCCCACGCACCACAACGAAGAATAGCCCCCGCTCGCCACAAGTAGAGAAAGCCACGCACAGCAACGAAGAACTAAAAAGCAGCCAAAAATAAATAAATAAATAAATTTATTTTTTTTAAGTTCTATGCTTTAAAAAAATATATATGTTTATTTATTTAGGCTGCACGGGGTCTCAGTTGTGGCATGCGGGATCTTCATTGTGGCATGTGGGATCCTTTAGTTGTGACATGTGAACTCTTAGTTGCAGCAGGCATGCAGGATCCAGCTCCCTGACCAGGGATCGAATCCGGGACCCCCCCCCCCCACATTGGGAGCATGGAGTCTTAGCCACTGGACCACCAGGGAAGTCCCTATGCTTTTTTTCTATAGCACTTTGTTTCTTTGTTTCAAAGCATTACCACATCCATTTTTGTACTACCAAAAGAAGTGTTATTTTGATGATAGGCTTGAGTGATTTAAAAAAAAAATAGTGTCAAAGAGGATGGGTAAGGCTGCCCATGAGATCTGCTTACAATTCTCAAAAACTTAGATTGGAAGATTCACCAAGTTCAGAAGAGAGGGAGATGTCAAGAAGCCTATTTCAAAGAGGACTTAGTGAATTAGTCAGTAGGATAAAGACCTTCGTGTTGCATGCCATGAAGGACCCCATGATTCTTCTCTATTATCTACAGTACAAAAAAGTGAAGAAGAAACAAAGGATCTAGCTTATACAAATAACAATTAGAATAATCCCAATTAATTTGAGAACCTGATTTTTAAAACTGGACATTCCTTGCTTTGTTTTCTTCCAAAAGGATAGTAGTCTGGATTACATGTATCAACTTTATCAAAAATTCTTATAAATTAGCAAAGTCCTTTTTCATTGTCCCTAACCATTATAGCAAGAATTCAAATTCACCTAAAATAAGCTGCATAACCTCTTTGGGGAGGTTCTTGGTTCACTGATAACTTCTACGTGTGAGAGAAAGTAGGGTTATCCTTTTCACTGAAAGTATATCACTTCAGTGAAGAATTCATGGTATTTTACTAAAGGCACTCCCTCTCATTTTTCATTGCTTTCTCTATTTGTCTCCAAGTCACCACCTCTCTCTCTTCTCCTGCTAACTCTTGCTCTCACTTTCTTACCTTATAGGCATGTATACATACACACACACATGTATACCAGTAGGGCTAAAAGACTTAAGATCTGAGACAGTATGCTTTCCATAATTAGTGGAAAATACTTCACCTTATTAAAATGATGATAATCACTACAGATAGTAATTTTAATTTCCCCATTTTACCTCATAGGCTATATAATACCTACAAATCACTCTCTATCACTGTTTAATGACAAGTTATATCATCCATATTTTGTTGCAAAGAAAAAAAAATATGATGTAAAAATCCATCTTTGACAAATCAGCAAAATAGTGCTTCTGTTTGATTTCACTTGATTTCACAAAGAAGCTCACCTTGAAATTCATTTGTCTCCAAAAGGGTGTTACATTTTCCAGAACCCCAAAGATTTAGTGTCCATTAGATGGCTGTGGAATGCACTCCAAAGTAACCAGAGCATCAAGGAATAGCTGGAGAGGATGGAACCAGGGCATCTAACAGTCATGGAGCTGAGCTCCCCAGTAAAAATCCGTTGGGCAAATGAGGAAGGACAGTGGGTTGTAGCATGACTCCCAGGGGAAAAGAAAAACCTGAAGAGAAGCCAGATCAGCCCAAGAAAATACTGAGTAAAAGCCAAGAAGTCTGAGTAGGACCGGGCACCAGGAAAAACACACGACCGACCTGCAGTGAGTCCTAGCAGCCAAGGAAATTGAGCTCTCAGAGATTCAATATCTATTAGCAGAAGGATCTTTTGAGCAGATATGTGGATTTTCTTTTCTGTCCTTAATGGAGCTCAGTACTTGTGTGTGGCCAAGGAATTTTATGGGAATCGAAAAGCCACATTTAACTGAAATGGAACTTTTTAATATTAAAGCTCTCCAACTGACATTGGGAAGATGCATAAAAATTTTCCCCTTTAATATACGTATTAGACATCTGAATTTATAAACCTTTAAAAAATATTTTTATGCATTTTTATTAATCTCTAAGTCAACATAGGTAAAGTATAGAAAAATATAAATTTATTTATTATAAAGCAAAATAAACACTGTTCTTTTGACTTTTTAATATTCATTCCATATGCAAAATAGTCATTTATAAATAAGGAAATTAATGTTGGCTGCTCATGGATACAGTAAGACGGCCTTTTCATTTGTCTGAATTTCAATGAAAAAAAATGTAGCTGTCCTTCTGACAATGATCTTTAAGCGTCCTAGTTCTTATACCTAATAAAAGTAGCAAGCAAGAGCTAATAAGAAAAATTTTGACACTTAAACATCAGAAACCCCAAAGAAAACTGTCTATCATATAAATGTCTTAATTTCTAACACCTACTATTATGTTAAATGGCCTATTCATAATCATTAGTTGTGTTACTAATTTATGTAAATAAATGCAATTATTAAAATAATATCCAATAGAAATTATAATAAATTGATTGAGTTTTCTGTTAATATTTTTAAAAATCTGTCTTCTAAAAAATAAAATAAATATAAAAAAGCTTAACATTAAAAATGTATTTCAGAGAGATGTACTGTAGAAATTGAAAGTGAAACAATCAACAGAGAATTTGATATCACCCTATAGAGTGCAGCTCTTAGATAAAGTGGCTCATTTTCCTCAAAATATGGATTACTCTCACCTTAAAATTTGTGAAATCAACAAACTAATTCAAAATCTTACAAAAAATCATATAAAATTATGTTACAAGCAAAGTTATATATTAGACCATGATATAAATGAAAAAGGAAAAAATCAAAAGGAAAAGTATCAGTTGAGAAGCTGTTAAAAAGGTAATAAATGTTGCTCCTTTATTTCCTACCCTTAATGTTCTTTCCTTAATTTAAAACAAAAGTTTAAATTCTTTATTGTTAACTGAATAATACTGAGTAGCCTATTAAATAATTAAGGTGTCTTCAAAGTATGAGTCAGAGTTCACAAGCCATGGGTGTGGCCTTTATCTGAGCATTTGACAATGAATATCCAATACAGAAGTGAAATTAAAGAACAGTGTGAAAGAAAAAAAAAAAACCCAACCTTTCCAAGAACACAAAATCCAACTGGTCATAGTAAGGTCACAACAGAGAATATAATTAAATAGCACATGTCATGATAAGTATACTTGTATAACAATTTTTAATTTTTATGAACATACATGTTTTCACCTGAGAATATCTAATACCTTTGAAAACAATTTTTAGAAATACTATTTTTTGAACCCTAATATAACATGACAACTTGTATTGAAGCAACTGAAAATGTCGTATTTGGAAATTCTACAGTTAAAAAAAAGCATTGAAGTTGATCAGATTCCATCAATTAGCAGGATAATAACAACTTAACAGTTTCATCAAATTAAATTATTCTTTAGCATTTCCATTTAATAAAAAGTGACAATCAACAGTTTGTTCGAAACCAAAACTTCCCTACAATTTCTCCACTCATCCTCATTCCAACCACACAACGTCTCTTTTCAATTCAAACCATCCATTCTGGAACTCCCTTTCTCACCCCTCACAAACCTTAGTGGAATGAAAGGCATTAAAAGTAAGTAAACAACCAATAAATGTAACTATGTTACTGAGTCATGTGGGGAGCAGGGCAACGTGCAACGTGCAGAGAAAATGGCTAAGTTGTTCACATTGGTAAAGCCCGCTTTGTTTCATAAACTTTCCAAGAACACTGGTAGAACGCTTCATATTTAATTCATTCAAACCCTTTTAAAATTTACCTGACTGCAGTAATTTGACTAGGTTATTCTTTGCTCTCACAAAATGCCATTTTTATTAACACACCACGGACAGATATAAATATGTTCAGCTTGATATTCTGACTTATGTTTTGAAGATCGGACTACTATAAACCTACAAAAGACAGCTCTGTAACCATTTATAGGGGAAGGAGAATGAAAGCTGAAGGAAATCAGCCACACACAAGTGGCACAGTCACTCACAAGGAATAACTTAAGGCACTTTAGGTCCTGCAGCTGATTATACTGGTGTTATCAGGACCCTGTATAATACAAACTGAACCCTCTGATAATTAATATAAGCCAACATTTATTGGGTACTTACAATGTCAAAAGGACAGTTCTGAGTTGTCCATGAATCATCTCTTTTAATCTTCACCCATATGAGGTAGGTACTATTTCCATCTCCACTTTAAAAATGAAGAAACTGAGGTAGGCACAGACAGGCTAAACAACTCACCCAAGGGAATCTATTTTGCAGAGGACTGAACCAAACTTGTAAACTAGGCTATCTTACTCTAGAGCCACACTAATGACCTATATGACTGCATAGGTCTCGAAAATACTACCATTCTGCAACTTTAAGTCTCACCCTTCCTCAAAAAGGCTCTAACACACAGACCAGGATTAGTCTTCATAACACCTCATACATACTTCTCCACTCACAATATTTGCCTCTATTTATTGTAACTGCTTGCTTAATGTGTCTCCCTATCAGACTATAAGCTTGATGAGGACAAGAGCCATATGTGTCTAGTTCATTATTAAATCTCCAGAAGCTAGAACTGTCTAGTATATACAAAGTATTCAGTAAATATTTCATGAAGGAATGCACGTTTTACTGTTGCTTTAAAACTCTGTTCTCTCAAGTGCCATTCAGAAATCAAATATTGACAATTCACCATCAATAATAACAGCTAATATGTATTCAGTGCTTACTATCCTAGGTCCAATCTAGGCACTTTATATTCAATTACTTAATAGCCAAAAAACTTTTTTTTTTACATAAGAGGAAAATGAAATTTGGAGAGGTTAAGTAACCAGCCACATATCACATAGTGAAATAAACAGCCAGGATCTGAACACAGGCATCTGACTCTAGAGCCTGTGCCTGTTACTCTACTTCTAAATATGGGCAATTTTCAAATTTTTAAATCCTCTGTTTGAATAACTGCTTTATGTCAGAAAGCAGTTGGAGAATTGGAAAATACTGCTAACAAAAAGATCTCTATTCCATAATCTTAACATATTTATTAAGTAGTAGAGATAAAACAGAAAAGAAAAGCCCATACTTGCCTCTAAATTTTTTCCAAAATTTAAAAAATATTTTAGAAACTTTAAAGAGTATTTCTGATTTTCAAGATGTGGGAATGGTGAATGAAGAATGAGGAAAAGAGTTGAATTTGTTTTTACTGAGGTAGTTGACTTCTAGCATTTTTTTCATAAAGAGAGAACACTGTAGTTGTAAGTATGAATTCCAATCTAACGAAACATACTTTTATAGTGCTGTTACACAGACTTTGTAATCAATATTTTTAGATTATTACCTGAAAAAATTTTAGTATTTGTGGCTATCTTCAGAGTAGACTTTGTAGATAAACTGTGATGGTTTCTTGGATTAAAGAAGTCCTATTTTCTCAACTAGTATCAACAAGTACCAAGCTCTCTATAATACAAATCACTGTGGTTTGGATAGCTTTCTGATGACAGATTATATATTTTAAAATCTAAACCAAGGGGAAAAAAATGTCCCCATGAATTTGGTACACAAAATTTGAACTTGGAGGTAGCCACTTCTGACAGATCTAATTATAATCTTAACTGATTTTTAAAAAAGGACAATGGTATAATACTTGTCTTTAAAATCTGTATCTAATCTTAATCTAATCAGGGACACAACCAGACAAATTCAGATTGCGAGATAACTATATGAGATTAAAATAATGTCAAGACAAAAAATGGCAGGATATTATTTACAATTAAAGGACACCTAGATGCTTTGTGACCACCTAGAGGGGTGGGATAGGGAGGGTGGGAGGGAGGGAGATGCAAGAGGGAAGAGATATGGGGATATAGGTATATGTATAGCTGATTCACTTTGTTATAAAGCAGAAACTAACACACCATTGTAATGCAATTATACTCCAATAAAGATGTTAAAAATAAATAAATAAATAATTTAAAAAAGGGCTTCCCTGGTGGCGCAGTGGTTGGGAGTCTGCCTGCCGATGCAGGGGACACAGGTTCGTGCCCAGGTCCGGGAGGATCCCACATGCCACGGAGCGGCTGGGCCCGTGAGCCATGGCCGTTGAGCTTGCGCGTCCGGAGCCTGTGCTCCGCAGCGGGAGAGGCCACAACAGTGAGAGGCCCGCATACCGCAAAAAAATAATAATAAATAAATAAATAAATTAATTAATTAATTAATTAAAATAAAGGACACCTAGAGAGATATGACAAGTAAATGCAGTAACTGATGCTTGACTTGATCCTGGATTTAAAGAGGAAAAAAAAAGGGCTTAAAACAGCATTATTGGGACAATTAGAAAATGTGGATGGACTATATCAAATAATATGACTATATTAACGTTACTCTCTTGGATGTGCTGATGTTATTGCGGTTATGTAGGAAAATGTCCCAGTTCTTAATACTATTAGCCTGCAACTTACTTTCTTTTCAAAAAAAAAAAAAAAAGAAAGAAAGAAAGAAAGAAAAGCAAAGGGGCCAGAAGTTAATAATTAGCTGTAAAGTATATGAATGTTCATTGTGCTGCACATTCATGTAGATTTGGTATTTTTTTAAATAAAGGGAAACATTAAGAAGAATTCTATATCTCTGAATAATTGTGGCATTTTTTAGATGATCAGGATATTTTCAGTTGTAACAAAGTAAAGTCAAAAATCTTCCAGGTTTATGAGTTAGATTTGCCATCATGATCTGTAAGTGCCTAAATGTCATAAAGAGCAGTTCTAAAACAGGTATGCCTAAACCAAAACCATCAGTTTGGGCAATGCTTTAGTTTTCAAATGGAAAAAAAGCAGTGCCTTTAAATGATACTCTTGTATCGCTAAAGTGATAAATTGTAGGTATCTTTTTTATCCTACACTCTTTCCCCCTTTTGCCACTCCCTCCAATTCCTTTATTCACATTGATGTGTACTTTCATGTTGCCAAATTATTCACATAGTAAGTATTCACCAAATATTTTTAAATGAATAAATCAAGATGGGAATGTTCCTGTGTCTACATCACTCTAAATATAGATGTACTACTAAATCATCTGAAAGCACATAGAATTATCTGTTAATTTCCCATTCAGTTAACTTGGGATGATTTTTAAAGTGTAATCAACCCAGAGAGCCCGAGGAGGTGCTGGATTGTTCAAAATATTCACACAAAACAGTCATCAAAGTGGACAATAAATAACAGACAGCCTTAACATGCTTCAAATGAAGATAACCCCTAATGTTGTACTATACCAAACTCTACAGTCTCAATGCCATGCTCTTCAGATCCTTGAGCAGATCCAAAAGTGCTTCCTGAGGAAACTTCTGCTTTGTCTCTAAGTAGTCCTAAATCTAGAGTCAATTTAAGGACAGAGGTGGGAGTGCCCTCAATCTAGGCAAGAATACAACTCAGTCAAGAAGTGATTGTTCCTCATCTCTTAGCAACAGCCTGAATGTAACAACTGTTATTTAAAGGAGATAGTTTAAGGGACATGTTAGCCTTTTCTTAGATCTCTGCCAGTATCCTTTCACCAGGAAATCTACATACCTGGCAAACATTAGTTTAGCTACTTATAGAAATGCCTTCCTTCACTAAGTTAGTTATCATTGAACATTCTTTCTCTTATCTAGTCTCTACTAAAAATGGCAATGTGAAGAATGTCTTATGAATCTTCTGCAGCACTTCTACTGAAGACAATTTAAGGATTCATAAAATAAATCACCCCCTTAGACATCAGGGTCCCATAAAACAATTGTGATTACTGATAAAATGGTAAGTTTTTTTTTTTTTAATCAGAACATGATAACCATGAACCTCATTGTAACTGTCAGGTAACAGAATTATTCTTCGCCAAGGTTTTAGAAATAATTCTCTTCCCTTATTTTATCTGTCTGTACATCTATACACATACTTCCATAACCATATATATGGTGTGCATAGTATATGCATAATATATAACTGCATAAAACATGTATATATTACAATACATTCTATATAAAATATATTTAATATATTTGTATAATATGTAAAATATAAGTGATTCTATGACATGAATATTTTATTTTTTATATTTTAATCCTTTTAGGATGTACTTGAAGTTCTAATAAATCGTGTACAAACCACTGGCTTCAACATTATTTACTAAGTACTTAATATTTATGTATTAGTCTGCAGTCCAATGTCATTTGCCATATTATGTGAAGTATTTCTGGAATTCCTTCTACATGATTCAAATTTGTTTGAAGAAATAATGTCCACTTCTTGAGCATACTAAATTACATATGTTTTCTTATTTAAGCAGCTAAATGACCTAAATGGAGGGAATTATTATAATCCCCATTTCACAGATACAGAAATTAAGGCATGGGGAGCTTATGTAATTTGCAAAACTCACATAGCTAATAAGTGGTGAAGCTGTAGAATAAATTTTAGCAGTCTAATTCCAAGACCCACCAGTAACTACAGCTAGTAAGGTAACAAGAAATCAAAGAAAGAACCAGAAACCACAGCCATATCTACATATGGAAAAAACACTTAAAAGATCCAAGACTTAAAACAGAGATCCATGGAACAACTCAAATCTATATTAACGTATATAAGTTTAACAGTGAAACTGAAAAATCTCTGTAGTAAAACCACAAGGTTCATCTCTATTCCCAAATGCCTTGTTGTTCCCAGGAATCTGCAAGGTTTTTTACCTGTCACATATCTGATTGAGTTTTCTACTCAAAATCACCAACACTCCTGCCTGCTACCCAATAAAATCAGTATGTCATTACTATAAGTTAAATCAAAGGATTAATATCATATTAATTATATCATTATTTCCCAATTCATCACAAACTTTTCCATATAAAATCACCATATAAACTGTGAACACTGACATACTTAAAAATTACGGTAAAGAAGCTTCCTGTCCAATTAAGACAGCAAAAACTAATCAGATAAACTTTCTGAGTGAAGGCACTGACTGTCCATAAAGAAATTATTTCAATATATAGCATGCTGTAAAGGACCTGAGAAAGAGATATTTGAGAAATTTTATATAGTTACACTTCTCACAATAAGGAATTCCATCTATAATGTGCACTGAAAATTAGTATCTATCGAAAACAGTTCCAGGTTGTCTTTACCAAGAAACCCTTTATTTAATTGCCCAGATGTCTGGATATCCACCACCTAGCATATCACTTTATGCCATGAATGAATGAATTCATTCAGAGAGGAGAAATTAGGAGTTTATATCACAATCATTGTATGTTATTTATTTATAGTGTCTATAATTTTATGAGTTATTCAGCAACTAAAATGATTCCTGGCATAGTAGGTATATGAAATACATTTGTTGAATGAATGAAGACATTTCTGACACTAAAATAAATAATAATTATAAAGTTATGAAAGCACTTTATTATCGAGATCACTAGTACAATTTGATGGTTCAGAGTGAGGTCTTTGGAGCTGGACTGTTTGGGTTGGTACCCCAGTTCTGCCACTTATTATCTGTGAGAAATTAGGCAACTCTTTTGGTTTCATCTTCTTCATTCATAAAATGGAGATAAGATTTCTGTGAGGCTAAGATTTCTGTGAGGCTGTCTGGCACATAATAGATACACACTGAATGTAACTGCTATCTTTATTCCTATAGAGAAAGAGCTTGGATCACATGTTGTGGGTCAGGTTTAGAAACTGGGAGTAGTATCAGCTGAGATGCAAAAGGAGAAGGTTTTCCTACTCAACCACAAACTTCTTTAAACCCAGTGAAGAAACTACAGATGCACTGCACTTCATAAAAGTAAATACAATTGCACCTTTCAAACATATAATCTCGAAAATAATCTAAACAATCCCTAAGCAAACATCTTCTTTTCCACTGTAACCACAGAAGTTGGGAGGAACTGACAATATTCATTGGGTAAATGATACAAGCATCTGTGCAAGTCAGTGTCACTATGAGGGCTTTTCTAAAAGTGATAAAATTTCACCTTCTTGTAGAAGAAAGCTAAGAAGGAAGACAGTTAATAAAAACTTAAGTCTTTGTGACACATTGCCACCCTACTGAGCTGTGAACTACTCGAATCTAGACACAGATAGAAGTTTTAATTTCCCTCCCTTCACAGAAAAGGATAAAAGAGCGCCATCTAATAGAAATATAATGTGAGCCACAAATATGAGCCACATAGGTAATTTGAAATTTTCAAGTTGCCACACTATAAAAGTAAAAAGAAACAGGTGAAAATAACTTCAATCATATTTTATTGAAGCCAATATATCCAAATATTATCATTTCAACACATAATCAGTATTTAAGAAATCTCAGTAAGGTATTTTACATCCTTTCTTTCAAACTAAGTCTTCAAAAATCCAGTGTGTATCTTGTACTTACAGCAAATCTCAATTCAGATCAGCCTCATATCAAGTGCTCAATAGTGGCACGTGGCTAGTGGCTACCATATGGGAAAGCACAGATATATGGGGATTCTGAGAACATTTCTTTATACTTTTCACTAAATCATGTACTTCTTCCTCAAAAGCTAAAAAGGTCTCAATATATCTATGGTAATTAATTCATACAGTGTGGACAAATCAATAAGCTAACATGTTCTAATAGCTCAATTTTCCTAATATTTAAAATACAAAATATACTTCAGATAAGGAAAATACGTCAAATTACTTAGTCCAAAATTCATTTTTTGCTTACAGTGTCCTAAGTACCAGGCTATAATAGCTCTTGCCACCTACTCTATAAATTTACAAACTTCTAGTGTATAATATTTGCCAATATTCTTTTATTGAGAATTTCTCCCGCACCTTTAAAGTAAATGAAATGGGTCAAATAATCAGATTTTGCTTATAGTTTACTGTCTATAGCATGATTTTCCCTTACTGAACTAGTGATGAAACAGTACAGGTCTGATTTAATACTATAAATTCAGAACAAATGGGAAAGCATTAAAATCAGAAGTGCTTCTGGACCATTAACTTCCATGCTGATTTGACATGCACCACAGTACTCAGGCAACAGACTCAGGAATATAACCTATTCCTAAAGCAAACAGTATTTTATCTCATAACCATCTGGGGCGCTCGTCGGAAGGGCTACTTGCATAGTGCTGTCTGGTATATTTTAATATCCTAAGACCTACTTTAGCGAAACCCATTTTGCTAGGAAAAGACGACTGACATAGAAGAGATTATGGAGAGAACAAAATTTTGGCTGAGGCCCTTGCTTTCATTATTTAGCTGAGGAAAATCATTGGTTATATACGCTTTCAAAATCCTATGGTTTTTCTAAGGTACCAATAAAAGTGATACCATTCATAACGTGGACAGTGGTCTCTTTCATATATCGCCTATAGTCGCAAACTTAAGTGCCAAGCAGATGGTTGAAATCTGTTTCGTATAAAATGTGCGCTTTTTTCCCCCAACTGTGTTCTTTGTATTCATATTCAGCCTAGGTTTGAGCCATCAAAACACTGGCACTATGTCGATCATTAGCAGCATTTTAGACAACTGGCAAATAAGGTATTCACTGTTCTCCACAAAATGTTCAGCTAATATTTCCCAGATGTATAATTAAGGCAAAAGATCATCTTCTTAAATTGGTATCAGCACTTTGGATGGCTTCTGGCTTCCAACAGATACTATCAGTGGAAAACAATTTTATATCAAAAATAGGGGTTCTGTTTCTGGGGTGTTTTTGTTTGCTTGTTATACAGCTGCCCATAAAAAGAAATCTATAAATTTCCCCAAGCTTCACCTCCTGTCTAAAGGAATAGGTAGCTAATACAAAATGAGTCATGCTACTTTTACTATGCAAATCTATGATTTGCTTAGATAAGTTTCTTCAAGTTATTTAATATTTTCTAATTTTCAAAATATTTGTACAAATATTACTTTAAAAATAAAGTATGTGACTAAAGTCACTAAAGTCACTAAAGTATGTGACTTTTTAACAGAAAATCACTTTTTTGTTGCCCAATAATTTGTTCTATACAATGATTCATTTTTATGATTATACACAAATAAATGAATTTTAATTTGCATAGGTTAAAGCATAGGAATATGTTAAAGCAACAAATTCGTTACTTAAATACTTGATATATGGATTCATGCAAAAACAACTTTTGGTGTATCAGATTTCCTACATATAAAATAGGAAGAGATGTGCTTTTAGGATATTTCATAATTAGCAGTAAGCAGTCAAAGGATACTATAGCTATATTGCTGCTATTTAGGTACAAGTTACCTGGGATAAATAATCATAAGTGCATTTAAAACAATTATAGTTGTATTAACTACAAATTTTTAAAAAGTAAGTCAATAAGCTTCTTACAGGTTTTTTTATATGCCAAAATAATTTTCAAACATCAAACAAAAATATATAATTTTCATTGAAGTTCTGACCATTTTATATTTGCCAAAAATTAAACCTAGTTTTCAAAGTTTGAATTCAGTGGCTTGCATTCAGAGATATCCAAATATTTTTATAAATTTTACTAAGTTTAAGGTGCCTCATTAGCATCAGAGGATAAATAATTTGATACTCATTTTAAAGCCCATTTTATAGACGCATGACTGAAACGCCCCAAATTTAAATGACTTGTACCTCACAAAGTTTTAATTCTTGATTTAGAAACTGTAGGAACATACGCCAACTTTGTATATCACTAAATTCTGGATTATAAAATATATTAGCAGTAAGTTGCCCAACTGGGATGACTTCCAGATTTTCTTTCTTGTTTAACAGTAGGAAATTTGCACATTTTCCTCCCTCTAAATGTAGTTCTGGTTCAATAAGGCACTCTTTTACTTTTTTTTTTTTAAACAATCTTTATACCTGTACCACGAGAATAAGAGAATAACACCCATTCCTTATTCCTAAATTAAAAAGCGGGAGGGAGGTTCAAGAGGGAGGGGATATACGTATACATAGAGCTAATTCACTTCGTTGTACAGCAGAAAGTAACACAACATTGTAAAGCAATTGTACCCCAATAAAAAAATTAATAAATAAAAATTTTTTAATTAAAAAAATAGTATTCTGTGTAGCACAGTTTGATACATACTTCTCTTTAGCAATGTTTCATATTTATTGTTATAAAATGTAAAACAAGGATTATGCTCAGAAGAGAAATATATTATCATCTAACTCAATTTGTGTGTACTTAGAAAAAAGAAATCTGCAATAAATTTTGAAAAATACTGTAGAAAAAGAATAGAATAAAAAATTCAACACCATAATTATTAAGCAAAGAATTAATTTTAACATATAGTCCGTTCCTATGTTATCTCAAATATATGAATCTATACTTAAAACTTACAGCTAATGTGTACAGGGACTGCCTGGTACCACAGTCATATTTTCAAAGTATAGATAATATGGAAGGTCACTGGATATGTAGACAAAGATTATGTTATTGATGGTATAACTACACTTTTTTTTCAAACGCTGGGTTTTAAATAAAGCATGCAATCTGCCGAACGTAAGATATTAGCAGTATGTGAAGCCTGACCTCTCAGATTATACAGCTTTTTAATGCATCTTTCATTGGTTGTTCCTCTACTTCATGCTTCATAGGGTTTAACATTTTTCTTGAGATTGCCAACTATTAGTGCATATTAGATTGGCTGGCCTGATGCTAATGCTAATAGTTACCTAATTTATGTTGAGAACCACTTAAAATTTTTCTTTGGACTACCTGTTTGTAATCTTAGTTGATCTTGCCACTTTCCGGGCCAATGTTTTATTTATTCATATAAAGACATACAATGTCCAGAGCCCCCCCCTGTTGTCCTAATGCTCTATTGTCTAGTCTTTTTTTTTTAATTCTATCTTATCTTTATAAATAGACTTTCAGCTCTTTGACCTAAAATGCCACCCTCTTGCTTTTCATATTCCCCCACAGTGCCTTGTTTAGCAATCCATATATAATGTATTTTTTCACAATATTTGTAATAGTTGAGGATAGGGATCTGATGCACCTGAGAGTTTCAAACACATAGAATGTGAAGCTTATCTTTCGAAACACTTAGATTCAAGATAGTTCATAGCAATTTGAGCACTTAATCCTGAGTAAGAATTATACATAGTACTTAGATTTAAAACTCCTAAAATATACTATGGTTACATGTTCCTGCCCAACACCACTCCACTGAGAGGGAAACTGAGAAGTGATTCCACATGTTAAAGGCTGGTTGTATAATATATTCTGTCTCCAAATAGATGCATAAATGCAAGAATCCTGACCACTAGAGTGAGGAGCTAGGAATCTTTCAAATGTATTTCAAAGTGATGAAATTTTAGACTTGAGAGATTTTAGAGATTATCTAGCCCACCTTCGAATTTTACAGATGCATACACTAAGACCCCAAATCTCCTCTCAGTATGCAGGGAAGGACTGGATCTTGAGATCCTACACCCGGCTAGTAACACTTTTTATTAGGTTATACTTCCAAAGACAAATCAATGAAGATATTGACAAATGTAAATTTTTACCAAAAAAGAGGAAGTTATTCTATGCTTTAGGAGAAATACTAAAAATCCACCAAAAAACTGCCATTTTATATGTATGCCTTAATATTCTAACACTTAAATTTCTAATCTCAACCCCAAATCTCAAATATCCCCAAATGTTATTCAAGCCTATCTTGATTTAGCCTTCTTGAATGCAAATTTTCCATCAAATATGAACTACAATACCACCTTCAGATTTTTAAAGCTGAATATTATTACACATCCTTATAGCTCATGTCATAAGATTCTTTGCTGCAAATGAGAAAGTGGGAATGGACTTTGTTTGTATTTCTATGAAATATTTCTTCCTTTCAAGATTTTCTCCCCAAAACTGCAGCTTCATCAGGATTTGGTATGATTTATTCAAAATCAACTTATTCGAAATTTCATTACCCTATAAGCGAAAAAGTTTCTCCTAAATTCCAAACTTTTGTATGTGTATATGTGTATAACTATTACATTCCCCAAAATAAATTCTTCACATAACTCTTAGTGACACCCAATTATCTTTTAATTTACTTTTGAAAGTCTATGTAGTCTGCTCCTTTACTTTGTTCCTTAAATTGATTATCAGGAGCTTCTGGATGCTTTTCTTTCTCTAGAAGAATGCTTTTAAAGCATTAAATATTCCTAAAGTGTTTATAGGTCAAATTAGATCCGTTTTATTCTTCCAGTAATGCAAAATTTTTTAGAAACGATTACACTACCACATTTACATCCCACAATCCTTAGGGCTCTAAAAACAATACATTTTCCTGTGTTTCCCAAATTCTAATTATGTTTAGGACTGGAGAGAAACAGAAGTTCTTGTCTCAGAAATGGCATTCGTTGTTATCTTTGTTTTTCCATTCCAAGGTGTTCTGTTTGATTAATGGGAGTTTGCATATTACATAGAAGTTTTCTTCACATCCTGATAATACTATGGGGGAGATGACAATCTGAATCTGATATTGTATATTCAGTTATCACTCATTCAAGGTCAAAGTTAGTGAATTAGTGAATGAATCGGAAATTGAAGTTTGATTACCAGTTCACTCCTTTCACTACACATTATCCTAACAAATCTTCAACATAGATCCCTTGTAGTGCTGATAACAAAGAAGAAATATTGGCATTAATTTTATGACATCTTCCTGCAAATGCTTCTCAAACATATTACGAAACTGGACAGCAAATTTTTTAAATGGGGGTTGAAACAAAAGGACATCGAGAAACAAGTTTTTAAAAAGTCTTTGGACTTTGTAAATTATTGCCCAACAAACTGGCTCAGGGTAAATAACCCAAAGGAAGAATTGTAAGCAAACAAGTAATACCTTGACTCCAGAATTAGAATAAAAATGTTTTAGACCTTCATCAAGCAACCTATATTAACTGTGAATGAAAAATTAATAGCATAAATAAAACCTTACTTTTTAATTTTGTGTTCTCTTATGTGAAGACATATTTTTCATTTTCACTGTGTTTCTTTTTCATTAGGATGATCTTTTATTAGATAAAAATTGTTTAAAATGACAAATCAACAGATCAAATTTGCAAGTTTCACAACTAACTCTCAAACAACCTACCCCCTTGGTACCATCATCCTAATTCACATAAAAACAGAACACAAAACCAAAATCAGTACTAAAGTAAATAATTTACCACATTTAAAATAAATTTTGATTAAAAATATACCAAGAAAACAGGATTTGGGCCTGTGTCTTATTTTACTACTAGATTAAAAAATTTACCAACAAGCAAAGCAGGTTAACTCTTTCCTTTCTTTCTCAGTGATGTTCCTGAAGCCCTAAAGGAGAGGACACATCCCTTATGGAATTGCTGCTCAGCATCCCAACTGGTCTAACTCTCTTAAAGTGCCAATATAAAAAGCTTATAAGGTTTTAAGGGTGCCTTTTTTTGGCCCTATACGGCAAATTTCATTTCTTCATATTACATCTGTTCTCAATGCATCTAGCTGATACTTAGGTTTAAATGTCACAGAAATGACTGGGATGGAGAGGGGAGGCACGTGTGCCTAGAACATAATAAAATCCTATGCATCTCTACAATGAGAAATATTAAAAATGAAGCTACTAATACATTTTTAAGAAACATCCTATCTTCCATTTTTTTTAACATTTTCTCTTCGAAAAAACACATTCTTTCAAAGATGTGAAGAACAGAAATAGAAACACTGTTACATATGAAAGTTTCAAGGGATTTGCTGCCAGCAGCTTTTCTTTATAGTGTTCCTCTTACCTACAGTATGTGTTGGCACTGGCAGGTAGCCCTAATTCGTTAGTAGCCAAATTATTTTTGTCCCTGAAGTACGAGAAATCTCCATAGCACATGAATGAGACATGGTTTACTAGTTTACACACATCTTTATAACTCCAAGAAACCAAAACTCATTCACAAATGCTTTCATTTCAGCTAAGAGAAGGGCTACAGAATACTAGAACTACCTACTTTGAATTCCTGGTCCCCATTCTCCATGAGAAGACAAATAGAAAATAGTCTTTTAAATTTCCATAAAGAACTTTGGTCCTTAATGCAAGAAAAATAAACAGCTTTCTGTTCACCATACTCCACATTTCATCTAAGCCAAAATATTTCAGTAGAAGGCATTAAGAAAAAATGTCATTTAGTAATAAACCTAAATGTCTCCAGATAAAAATTCATCACGACAGCATAGTAGGTTTAGATAACGTGGTTCACAATAGTTAGCATCCTCTTATTGCATGATCACCAGCTACATTTATATACTGCTGTACCACCTTCACTAAGTTATACAGAAAATAGGAAGCAGACATAAGCAACACTCAGAAATAAACGTATAACACAAGTGATGATTCAGCCATAGCAAGAAATCTCTGAATTCTGAGGCAAGACAAAAGTAAATGTATTAATACTAAACAGCCAAGTGACTGAAATGTCACTTAGATAAAAAGAGAGATTTAAAATACAGTGAGCTGAGTTCAGTTTTGAATTGATTTAAGCTTCGATACTGATTTCAAATGTCTATGAACAACCACAAGCTTTTGTTTTTAATTTTCCTTCTGTCATGTTTTATGGGTAAAAAGTCCTTACACTACCTTGTAATAGATTACTTTCAAGCTGGGTGACAAAAGGGCATAATGACCGGAAAATGACACAAAAGAAACAGAAAAAGCATGTTAATAAGTTTATCAACAAACCTGGGTAATTCTCATGAAGTACAGATTAAGGTTCAGTGGTTCCAAACTGGCAGCATTCAAGTTGGGTTCATATTTGGGTTTTTTGTTGTTTGTTTTTTAAAACCACCTGTCCTAAAACGACATTGTTTATGCTAATTATCTTTGTTTATGCCACAATTCTGTTTGTTTACTACATTCTTTTAAAATACCATATCCCTATAAACAGTTCTCACCAGAATTCTTCTAAATCTTGTTTCGGTCTGGTCCTTCTCGGCAGCCCACTGAGCAGAATGCAGCTCTACAATGAAGGCGCAAGAGCTGGGAACAACTTTGAGTCTCTGACTCCTCAGGCTGGCAAAGGCAGGGAGTACTGCTGAGGTTTTACACTCAGGCTCCGAGGGAAAAGGATACTGAATGTGGAGAAATGCAACACCCCCCTATTGGACAAGCAGAACCACACGCCACAGTATCTCCAGAGATATATGAACTCTCAACTAGTAAGTGAAGAGAAGAATAGATAATGCTAAAGAGAAGGGAGTGCAGTTTCCAAACTGCAGGAGAAAACACAGAAGTCAGAAAGGATGAAAAGGTCACCTCCTGAACCATTATTAGTTCCTGATTAAAGTGGAGAAATATGAAGCATTCTCTTAAAGAATGTCCAAATAAATGCTGTTTGCTGAAGCAAAATAGTATGCCTTTAAATTTTTTCTTCTCCAGCAATATCACTCGATCATGTTCATCTATATAACATTCAAATTTTATATTTAATGTAAATGACAATGCTCTCAATCAGTGAAAAGAGAAAAAGGGAATGAATGAAGCAAGAAAGAATTTGCTATGTTTAAGTCCATTTCTTGTCCAACAAAATGTTTCCTTTAAAAGGAAGATATTTCATGGTTTGGTTAAATCTTTGCACATATTTCTATCTGAGTGCCATCATCTGAGTCAGAAACCTGACATATTAAACTATATATAAGTTAGAACAAGAAAACATCAAGATTATTTTATTACCCATGTTGTTAAACTCATTGAAATTATAAATGAGTAACAAACTATGGAAGAAAACCAAAATCTATTAGTTATATTTATTTAACTTGTCTATAGCAAGGGAGGTATTCAACATACATAATACACATCTGCATTATACACATACTCATTAGGTGGCTGGAGAATTGATTGTGGAAAGAACAGACAATAAAAAATCAGACTTTAACCATGAATGTAATTTGGCTTTTTAAATGCATTATGAATGTAATACCTTTGAAATAGCTTCCAGCTCTATGGAGGAGTAATGTGCTCAAGTATTAGAACAGGCCTTATTATTTGCCTCTCAGGTATGGTGCATATACAGACTTTAGTTAAAAGCTCCCTAAGCACAGATAAGTACATTATTGTATGCTGATTATACTTGAGAAACATAAGACCATATCAACGTGTGAAGTAATCATAACATCCACACATTTCTATATCTATCAACCTGCTAAACACTGAACTACCTGACATTTAACCCTTAATTGTTCTTGGTAATCAGTCAGATCGCATCGCCTGCTAAGTCTTCAGGACAGTCCTCCAGTTTGAGTGCGATAGAAGTATGGTTTGTCCACTGCTTCATGCAAGCTGCCTTGTAAACTAATATCTTAGCTCAGTTAGCTTGCAAATTATTGGGATGGTAATTAAAATCTATGATCAGTTGTAGGCACCTTTTCCTCTACAAGATAATAGAAAATAAAAAATAAATAAATAAAATGAACAAAGGCAGATATCAGAACATCCTGAAAACCTAATATCAAACTTACAGGTGCCATTAGGTGACAATGTGAGCAGACAACTTTCCTTTGATTCACACCTAGGGGTTACCTGCTAACTTGAATGTATTTATCACTCAGGAGCACAATGGTTTAAAAAAAAGTTTTTAACCAAGCTGAATGAATCTGTCCAGGTGATAAATATATTATTACTATGGACAAACTTTAGGTAATTAAAGTACTGCTAATGTCAGAAATATTCTTGCAGCCCATTAACTGTGATTTTTCATGGTAATTTTAAAAATTAATTTTTAGCAGTACCTGATGTATATTTCTTTCTTCAGAAAAACACTTAAAAGTCTCTTAATGTGAAAAATTATTTCTTTAGTCTATATGGCCATAAATAAATTAGATGGGAATATAAAGTAAAAATAGTAAGTTAAATTTTTGTTGCAGAAGGTTTTACTCTTGCAGTGTTCCCTTCAACATGTAGAAAACTGGAAGTGTGTTGTCTGCACCCGTTTTGAGAGAAGCCATCAAATAGGTGCTATTATAAGCTTAATTTGCTTCATCCCACTACCTTCAAGCCCAACATTTTTTTTTTCTTTTTAGACATTAATAGACTGTCTTCTTAAGCAATCATCTTATACTTGCTTTTTTATTAAGTCTCTTAACATAAAACAATCAGAAAGTGTAACAAGTAGCTTGGTCATAAAACAATTGCATTACAGTCAAATAGGATAAATATAAACATAAGGAAAAATAGAATACAATATTATTGATAGTAACAAAAAATGCTTTTTTCATTCATCAGAAACAAACTGATATTGATATTTAAGACAAATATTTTAAATATTTTCATTCTAAGAATATGAAAAAATAAATGGTATTCTGAAAGGAAAAACCCTTAGTTACAATTTTTATTATTTATTTTCAGGTAAATATATAAATTCATTGTCTTCATTTAAAATTTTTTCGGAGAGTTCAAGCATTCATTCTAGACACTATTACTAACATTTAGACTATGTTGCCAGTTATTTAGTTTCCTCTAAATAGTATGAGCTAAAAGATTTTGCTTACAAATAATTCCTTAGAGCATACTTTGCCTATTCACCTCCCACCTGAGAATTGTTTTTCATTAATCATAATCAGTTATGTTAGGGATGCTTGACAGTAAAAATAAAATATTTCAACTTCTTTACTTTTTAGAATCATTGTTCAATTTGCTTTACCTCCTGAATATGTTTTAGCAGATAGTGAAATTGTTACTACTTCTGAATTATTTAGCAACTGTTTATTAGTCTGACAGTATTGATCATGTTCATTTCTAGGGCTGATAATACAGACTTAACAAATCTATACCCCAATTTTGATCCAGACATTTAAGTTTTGAATATTCCTTAAAGTTTCAAATAGTCTACAGGTTGGAAAAGATAATAGAAGATAGACAAGACTACTGATGAAACTAGAAAAAAAATCACATACAACTTCCAAAATACATAAGCCCCAAGCAACTTATTAATGTCCTCCAGAGCAATGTTCTCTATTTCATATAGAAATTTAGAAGTCTTCTTTTCAGATTTCTGACTAAGTTTGAGTGAACAACTCTTCTACATCAGGTGAGCAAACAGAATAAAAACTTAACACTCGATAGAAATGACCTACATATTAAATGAAAGTTGCAGATAGTTGAAAAGGCAAAAAAAGCTGACTATGTATGAGAGTGTAATTACAGCATATATACCTCCTTTGGAGAATATAAATATTCAATATTGAGTCTGCATGATATATACTCTATGTGGGTGACTATAGATACACTCAGCCATACAAATTCAGTGTAAACAAATAGTAATGATTTACTGAGATTTTTGTATGTATTACCAATTACAACCACAGGGGAAATTATTAGGAAATTTTATATTGTAGGACATTTTTCAAAATTATTTTAGCTACTAATATTTCCAAAGATACTGTCTATACTGACAACTCTATTGATTATCACTTGGTTATTTAATTAGGCAGTTAGAAAAGCATGCCTCTGAGTGACAAAAAACTGAAATTCTCACCAGGAAGAAAAAGAAAGTGTTAAGAGATTTGAGCATCAGAATAGAAAGGGAAAAGTTTAGTTTAAAAAGAGATAATTGAAAAAATACAAATAAAGTTCACAGCAGGAAAGCTTGCCTATATAAAGGAATAGGCTACAGCCTGTTAATATGTAACTAACTTTTTATAAGAACAGTCATTTAACAGGCTTACAAATCACACTCAGAGTTTTATTTTCGAAAAGTATAGAGTTGAAGAATACTATCATTTAAGTGTCGCTCTGCACATACTAGAAAACTCACTATGGTATTAAGCAGTAGTATGTTCCAGTATAAATAACTTCAATACCTACATACGAAACAGGCTATGTTTACCAAAAAAAAAAAAAAAAAAAAAAAAAAAAACTAACTATTTTAAAGAGTTAATATATAGAACTTTGAAAAAAATAATTCAAAACTGTTAAGAAAGCTCAACCATTCACTGGAATTATGTGGTGAAGATGCACCTTAAGTTTTTTTTTAAAAAAAAAAGAGGAGGAGGAAATGAAAGAAAGAAGACAGTATTAAAGTATATATGCTGGCTATTTTACTTTCTCTCCTGATCTGATATTGGTTTCTCTAATAGCTGACCACATTCAAGCATTATTTTATTCTCAATACCCCTCTTCTCTTCCATTGCTTCACTTCTAGAATGTTTTAATCTTTGTCCTTTCTTTTTTCGTCTTTTCATATCAAATTCAGTCTTTTGAGCGATGAACAGCTTGACTTAGCATATTTTTAACCAGCTGGTCTAGCACCTAGCTTGCATTGCATAGTCAGATACAACAAATGTTTATACAGAAGGTAGCTTTCATGAAAATGAAAAAAAAAAAGCCTGGGTATCATGCATCCTGGCTTTTTTTAGCTTTTTTTTCTAATTCACCATACAGAATACAAAGTTTGAATTCTTTTTAATGGCAAACAAAATTCTATTTATAGTTCCAAAAAATGAACTTATGCTAGGATAAGAACTCAAATTTAAAAACTGCAGTGTGTACTTATAGGAACACGAAGAGGGCTGAAATTCTTTCAGAGCCCTGCTTTACTTGCAAAAACATCCAATGGAAGGATATTACACATATTTCTCTAATAGGAAATACTTGACTACAAATAAACTTATTTCCATCATAGCAAAAGGGAAAACAGAATAAATCAAAATTCAGCTTAAGACAGTGCAAAAAGTGGCCACTAAAAACTTAGAAAGGGATCATCCCCATTTTTTTTTGACATTTCAAGAGTAATGTACTAATAGATTCCTGTGATGTTAAATTTTCTTAAAAAAAAAATCTGCTCTCTTATATCAACAAAAGGTCATGTGCTTTACTGAGCAGCTTCCAAAGTTTTACAGAAGAATCAAATAGGAACTTATAGCCTCCGTTTTAAACACCACTAAAACCTTCTGTCACCCCAGATATCACGAGACAGAGATGTTGAAAATGGTAACACTCTGCACACAAAAGCATTTAAAAAGGTGTAGAAGGGGAGAAAAATATCAATGAAGGAAGAAAGAGAGTGAATGAGAAAGAGAAAAGCAGCGAGTGGGAGAGAGAGAGATGCTTAATGTTCATATAATTTCCTGTTATAGGACGTAACCTAAAAATATTAGCAGAAAGCCCGGAGACTTTGCAAATCAGTTCCATTTGGTCTGGGCAATCAACAAAAATCAGCTAACAAGATTGCAGAAGCACTAGCTAAACGCTTCTCCCTTAAAACACGTTTTAAGGGAGCATCTTCCAATGGATTCAGAGACTACTGTAAAATGGGATAGTTGCACTTCAATATATCAGGGGGGAAAAACTGTACTCACCTTTCAAACTCCTGAGGTAAATCAGGGTCAGTAAGCATGCTGGAAAAGCACAATTTCCCTTTGTCACAGCAGCCACCTATGATCGTCTCCAACTGAACCTGTCAAGTGAGTCCAAACCTTCTAAACCAATTGATTTTCTCCCTCCCTCTCTCTCTCTCTCTCTCTCTCTCTCTCTCACTCTCTCTCTCTCTCTCTCTCTCTCTCTCACCCCCCCTCCCTCTCCTAGGACTCCTTGACCAGTCTCTTAAAGGGGTAGCGCACTTCCAGCAGCGGGTCGGGCTGCTCCCCCTTCCTCCAGCCACACGCTCTCGGGCTGCAAGGCACTAGACAACCTCAGGGTGCCTGTCCTTTCCTTTTAATTCTCCCTTCCAGACATCACCGAATGTGAGAAGTCAACTCATTTAACGCGTCTCCCATACTCTCTCCTCTAAATAATAAAAGTCACACACGCACACGCATGCACACACACACACACACAATATGATTTTTGAAAATGCATTTGCTACTGATTAAAAGAGAAATCGGTAAACTAACAGAACCCCGAGTAAACTGCACTTATTAACTCATGAAGCAAAAAGATTAAATGTTAGTAATAGCATTTTTACACAAAGAATTGGTACGCCTTCTCACCCTTTTCTAGGCTCTCTCCATGCGCACACGGAAACACACACACACACACACACACACACACACACTCGCACACAACAATCAGGCATTGTTCTGAGGGAAGAAAAGCAACTTTGACAGATTGAAATATAGCAGAGGCCCCTTCAAGGAAACCTGTAAACAACTTGTCACTCACTCTGCCGGTCTCACTGTTAGCTCGCGCTTCCCACAAAGTGGTGCGAACGTCCTGGCAACCCAACCAAAGTTTCCTCAGCTCCAAACTCCATAAAACACGATGTGCGATGCGGAGGGGAATAGGTATCCACATACCAAAATAACGCACACTCCAGGGAACAAGACCCCAAACCAAACCAACAAATGAAGACAAAAAGATGGTCCTAACAAACTGTCCTGCTTGGGATTGCTGGGGAGGTCAGGGCGGGAAGCGCTCCCCTGGCTGGGGATCTCTTTAATTTCCTCTGCCCAGGCAGCCACAGATAACAAGGTGGACAAACTAGGGCTTTACGGCTCCTAAGCTAGCTGGCAAGGCACAGCCTCCATAGCAGTTCCAATTATCTAGATAAAAATCTGGCAGGCGAGGAAGGTAATCAGGTAATGTACCTTTGACATGAAATGACAGAGGCACATACACAAACACAGAGAGAGACACTTACACAGACACGCATGCAGAGATGGTGGCTGCCCCGTGCACCGCAGCATCTGGTCAGGGAGTAAGCACACACTCACCAACACGAGATAGTGTGCATTCTTCACACACACACACACACACTCACACTCACACACTCAGTCGCTCACACACGCTCTCCACTCCTACTGGGAGGGTTCATTCTGCACAAAAGGCTACATTACAGAGCCCGCCCCAATAAGGGAAAGGGAGAAAAAAAGCCTTCCATTGTTGAGAGGGCAGGTCAGTTGATTAGATTTTCTGTGGAGAATTCCACGAGGAAATTCCCTTCAAAGCCGAAGTGATTAACTGGGGGCTATTCTGGAAATGGAGCAGACAATGGCTCAATAGTCTGCACAGCCAATGTCCAGGCTGGCACTGAACTCACTTAAAAAAAAATAAAATAAAAGCCAGACTCCCTGTTCTTTTCCACACGTTCCCCCCCAGCCCCCTCCGCTCCTTCCAACTTCCCCTCCCAATTCCTTTTATTTTGCAGCTGGACAACATTAAGGGCCTTTAAAACCACAAGGGTTGACCCCACAGCAGTTTGATTAGGTCCCACTCTTTTCTCCTGGCGACAGGCAGACAGTAAGTTTACTTTTTTAGACATACACAATGAGACACTACACACAAATTCCAAACAGCAAAATCAATTATTAACCTTATCATATTAATAAATTTATTCTTCATTCAAAGCTTATAACATTTTTGCCAAAGTTGATAATAACTTAATAATGAGATCCATCATTCACGGGGTATCCTAAAAATACATGTATATACACTACAAAATCAATGTGGAATAAGATTTAAGCATGTCACTATGGAGTTAAGACACTAACAGAACACAGAATTATGACCCACCCTGAAAAAAGCTGTTAACAAGGGATGTGGCAAAAATGACTTGATGCTGACATGATTTTCATTTGCAGCAGTTGGGGAAGGGGAAAGGATATTACTCACTATTCTTTCTTGTCATTAGCCTCAAATTATTTTTTATTATAGCAACAACCCATTCCTACATAGAAAGTGAGAAAATTGTTGCATTATTTTAAATATCTATTATTTCAGCACTTAAGGGGGCTACGGTCTAATACACTCTAATTGATAAAGTATACAAAAATAATTTTTTCCATTGTTAATGGTGGTTATGGGATTTAGGGAATGGTAGCTGCCTGGCTACATACACTTTAAAAAATAGTTTTTAAAGAATTTCCTAATTAGGGAGTCTTGTTTCATCTTGTATCAATAAAGAAAAATGAAGGAGGAGGAAGGGTAAGTTACAAGGGGCAACGGGAGCTGGAGTCAGGAAGAGGAGGGGGTGGCGGTGAGGAGAGGATGCAGGGAGAACACAAGAAGGAGACAGAGTGGCAGCATAAAGATAGAAACAAAGATAATGGCCATAAGGCAGGATGCTGAGATCCGTATGGTCCCAGCTGCTATCTTGCTACAGCTACTACCTCTGGTTGTTTCTCTGAAACTCTAATCCAGAAGGTCACCGGAGCAGGTAAGAAAGAGAGTATGAGGGTTTGAGGCCAACTACAGTGTAAAGCAAAGATGCTCATATCACATTCATCCTTGTCGTTGGTTTTGTTTTTATAGACATTTACTATGTGCATGTGTAAGTACACACATGCCAAACAAACACAAAGGATGTATAGGAAAATGTTAAATGGTGTGGAAGTCAGTTTAAGAGCTTAACATATTTTTATAAACATTTCTGCAGCCATTCAAAACAAATTATTTCTTGCAAAATTATCCTTGAAGAAACTGAAATAGACTAGGAACTAGACAGAAAATTTGCCAGATATAATAATGATCATCCTAATAATGATAACTTGAACTAATGGAACTCCAAGCTCATAAAGAATTCTGTTCACATAGATTAGCTCACGGATCATATGCAGCATAGAAAAGTGTGTGGGTATATATAGCCCTAAGTTTCCCAGTGTTTAAACTTTGGCAAAAGGAATTTAAAGTCATACAACTGGTTAGTGGCCCATTTGTTACTTGGAGCCAAATCTTATTTCACTTCTGATACCATAATACAGAATAAAATAACACTCCAGAATTTATACTTCAATGAAAATCCCAAGATGGTACTCACTTTTTAAGTGATTTAAAAGGCGTTCAAGTAATTGTTAATGAATTTAAATTTAATATAATCTCGTCACTAAGTTAGTACTGTACTTGATGGCTGAATGAAATAAATAGTTTTAAATGTACCTTTCTAGGCTGTAAAAGTTTTCTTTCATTTGAATTCTACATTGCAAATTAACATTTTTGCAAGATTTTAGAAGTCAGCAAAACAGAAGGCAGCTCCAAAATATTCTCTCATATCCTGTCATTGATAATTTTATTAAATAACTGAATTGATCCAATCAACCCAATGCCTAATAGTAAATTACCATTATGTCTTCTTTTTATTTTACATTAAATGTTAAAATGTTTAAATATTAAATATGTGCTAATGACTAACACATAATATGTGTTAAATAAATCTATATTCTTTGTCAATTACCCAAAAAGTTCAAGATATTCAATTGGTTACATACCTGGTACTGTCTACATCAGAACTAACATCCCAATGTGATTTTGCTATACTATTATAAGTAGGTCTCCAGAAAGTTTCATAATATATGTAGACTGAGATACACTTTATCATTCACTAAACATTTATTAAATGCTTAACTACATGTTAAGTACTGTGGCTTTAAAAGTAAAATTCAAGAAAAATTTCCAATAAATCTAATTTTAAAATATATATGAGCAAAATTCAAATTAGTTGTTTTATATGCATGCTCTCTAAGGTAAATATGGTAAGAAAAGCTAAAACCAAAAGCAAATGCACGAAAAGCAATGACAAGAACTTACTGAACAATAATTAAATTGGTGGGAAATACAAAATGATCTACAAACACAGATGTACAAATATAAATACATCTTCAGAGAGAACCAAAGCACAAACTACAACAGAAACCCCATAAAACATTTAATGAGTCTCTTTGACATTGCTGCAGCAGTATTATGGAAAATGGGATGAACCTGAAAAAGTGTGCTTTAGAGCTCATGTTGTTTCCATTGTAGATATAAAAATGAGACTCACACAAGGTAAGAAAATATAAGATATGCTAGTGAACACTGCTGGAGAATTCTCAAAGAGAATATCAGGAAACAAGTTATTTCCAAATTTAACCTCTTTGAAACACTGTTTCAACAAGTTTTTCTAATATTTCTCTTCTCAATAAAAGGAAGAATGTCCATTCCCCTATTTTTAAGATAGAATTGTTAAATATCTTCTATTTTAATAACTGAAACTGAAATATGTAGTCACAGGTACAGATAACACTTTAATATTTGATACATGTTCCTATCATCAAGCAATAGTTTATGGAATTTGGAAGGTTATTTTTGAGAAATGAAACTTTTAGTATTATAACCACAATGAATTTAATATCAGTGTCAGACAATACCAATATTGTGTTGCTTTAACCTGACACAAGAGGCATTAAGAAAATATTCACCTATTGGGTTTTCTTTCCCCTGCAGTTATTTGCTTTATCACAAAATGTTAAAAAAAGAACCCTCCCTCTTTCAAAAACAAAGAACTTCCAACCAATGTACGTCTGTAAGCCATTCACCAAATGCCTGGTGAGCTCACCACTGACCTATCATGTGCAGCTTAAAACTTTGACTTAGAGTACAATAAGTCATTGGACCTCTTTAGAAACATACCTAAGAAATTCAACAGCCTCTCTTCCTTTTAAAGACCTAAAATTCAATTTCCCATAATACACTTATGCAAGAGAATTGGCATATAATCCCACCCTCATACTCTTCTGTATTGTCAGTTGGTTAGTTAGAATATACAGATGAATTGTCCTCAGATCACATTTTTGACCAACCACTGTTCTTCAACAACACATTCTTTAAGAATGTGTTCACCTTAGAAACTCGTCTCATACTTGTCTCAAAGAGATGATGCCATTCCCAGTAATAGCTCCCACTGTTTGGTATCTTACTATTTATCTCCTTCAGAAGAATTTGAAGTAATTTAAAAAATGATAGCTTTTAGTGTTTGAGAACTTTGTACCAGTCACTGCGATGCACATAAAATAATCTCATTTAACATTCAAATCAACTATATGAGATATGTAGCTGTATCATCCCAACTACAAATGAGGGAACCATGGCTTACAAAGAGAACTATTTGTCCGAGGTCCCAAAACTAACAAGTGAAGAAATGGGCAACACCAAAGTTATGTCAACTTTCCTCCAAAGTTCTCAAAAGGCACCAAATGGTAATTTATCTCAAATATACCCTAATAGCTATTAAATATCAAGTGTACAGGAAAGTGCTTATAAGAATGTTTTAATGCTAAGAGAATGTTTAAACTTCAAAGTTACGTTGAGCGATGATTACCCTATCCTCACAAATAACTTGATATAAAAGATGATTCTTTATACAACAATTAAAAATGGTTAAGAATAGCACCCTCGTGCCATTTATGGTGATAATAAACATCAGAATTAGTACACTCATCATAAAGTCTGGCTCTCTTTTTAAAAATAATTTCTAAACATTCTCTTTCTAACATGATTACAATTTTGGGTATCCAAGGGAAAATACAGTAGTCCTCACTTTTCTTATTATACTGTACTTACTTTTCTTCTTGTGATAATGTGGGATGATAAAATGCCTCTGTGATGAGATGATGTGAGGTGAATGAGGTAGGCATTGTGACATAGCATTAAGCTACTATTGACCTTCTGATATGTCAAGAGGAGGATCAATGTGCTCTGGTGATCCTGGGTCATACAGTCATAACGATGTCAATAGATGGGGATCACAGGCAGAGCAAAGCCGGGAGGTGTGAGATTTCATCACGCTACTCAGAGTGGTCGCACAATTTAAAACTTACGTATTGTTTATTTCTGGAATTTTCTATTTAATATTTTCAGACCACAGTTGACCACCATGGGTAACTGAAACCACAGAAAGTGAAACTGCATATAAAGGAGGCCTATCTTCTGGTCGCCATGTAACTACTTTGCGGCAGTGAAATTTCTGTCTTACAGAAAGGATCATTTCAGGAAAAGATATCTATCAGGAAGATCAACCTAACTTACACTTTAATTTTTTTACTCGTTACACAATCAACTCTCCTTGTGATAAGTGGTGTTGCCTAACTGTCGTCAGTTCATGAGGTTGAAAAAGACATGAACCAATCACTCTGGTGCTAATAGTCAAGAATCCTACTGAGTAAAAAATCCATATAACAGGGCTTCCCTGGTGGCGCAGTGGTTGAAAGTCCGCCTGCCGATGCAGGGGACGCAGGTTCGTGCCCCGGTCTGGGAGGATCCCGCGTGCCGCGAGGCGGCTGGGCCCGTGGGCCGTGGCCGCTGGGCCTGTGCGTCCGGAGCCTGTGCTCCACAACGGGAGGGGCCACAGCAGTGAGAGGCCCGCGTACCGCAAAAAAAAAAGAAAAAAAAATCCATATAACCCACGAGAAGAGAAGCCATTCGAATGGGACCATACCTTAAAAAAGTGTTCTTGACCACCAAACTTTCTGTTATGTATTTCTCAACCTGGGAAGAAATTCAGGGAAGACACTACATTGAGGCAGCAGCAAAGTGAAAAGTAGCACCATAATATTGTTACAATGTGACTTGAATTCTTACTTATTAATTTCTATAAAATATTTTAGTGTACATCTTTCAGGGAAGTTTTTCCACTGTAGTTGTGGTATGTATTTCTTGATGTTAACTAACCAGAGCAGAAATAAGAGCGAAAACTGAGTAAAATATGAAAACATTAGAACACTTAGCTTCATTTTTAAGTTGATTTCACTTGTCTATTCTCTATATTCTTCTTTGATTGAATACTAAGTAAATGACAAATCTTATTCATGGTAAATTAAAATATTATCTATTAACAATGTCCAGTCTATTTATATCTAGAACACCACAGAGGAAAGAATCGTAGCTAAGCTGAAAGGAGGCCTGAGCTCTAGGCCTCTATTCCTTCCTTACTAGTGGTATGGTCTTGTCTACAACTTTAACACCTCAGGGAAGATGATTTTTAAGATCCCTCTCAACTCCCAAGTTCCTATTCTTTAATCTATTCTTTGATAAATCAATTTATAATCTGCAAAGTAAAATTTCTTACCCTTCTCAGTTTTGTTCCAGTTATATACCCTTTTAAAATTGTTTTAAGAACAGCCCTTGTACTTTATTTTAACCCTTTAAAGAATGTGATAACTCTATATTCACACATCAATATAAGATTGTGAAGAAAAGTATCTTTTATTAATTAAAGTTAGCTTGGCTAAATTCAATTAAATTAAAACAACCAGGAGAACTTAACTGGTCACAAAAAATGACCACATTTTCAAAAGAACTAATTTTATGACTAAATTCACCTATTTACAATTCTGAAAATTTTGTGCTTGAATTTTCAAGTCACAACTTTCATTTTTTCTGATAAGTACAATCACATTTATTGGCATTATCTAATTCAATGAGAGAATTAACAGCAGTTTATTACTACATTGAACACATCATACGTGTGTGATGGCAGTGATTGGCACTGTAGGGAGAAATAAATACAAGGGATTCTGCCTTTATCTGAAATTTCAAGACATTAAATGAGAAACTCAAAGACAAACTAAAAAGCTGAAATGTGAGAAATCCTGACAGGCAAATTATGTTCAAGAAAAGCTAGTTTTTAAAATGAATTTTGTGGACACTGTGTAGAACTCCTACCAACTACACAGCTTCTTTATTTTTCATGCTATTGTTAACAAAAATGACTTACTGCCATAATTTAGAAAATAATTCAGTCAGACTATGCACAGGATTAAAATGCAAAAAAAAACCCCAGACATTATCAAAAGACTGTATTCATTCAATTACTCAGTAAGTATGTACAGAATGTTTAATTTATACTTGTATTGTAAACTATCTACACATATTAAAATTTTATTGTTTATAATGTATATTTTCATAAATGGAAAAAAAGATAAATTGATATTTGTAAATTTCCCTAAAGTTGAAGAACTGTTTAGGTATCAAATGGTATGTTAGTATTTAAAAACACTTAAATGTTAATTAACTCTAAACAAATCATGGGTCTGTAATCTGAAACATTTATTTTTAAGTCTTGCTTAAAGTCAAAGCACAGACTAAAAGACTATAAGCATTTGTAAGATATGCCAGCATCATATGCACATCTTAAAAAAATAAAAATGCATGCCCTTCCTGGTTTGAGGACCAAACTTCAGATTTATTCAGGCTTTATAGGTGGACCATTATTCTTAATCTTAAAGAGCAAGTCAACTTAATAAGCACTGTTCCAGTATTGAGTGTGTTCCTTGAATTTTACTAGACATACTGAGGGGGAAAAATGAATCAATACACATAATTTTTTTAATGAGCATCTTTTCTGGCCAGAGCATTCTCATAAAAGGTGAGGACGCAAAGATAAACATTTTTTTTCAAGGAATTATAACCTAGGGCAAAATATGGGCATCCTGTTCCAATAAAAATATTATCAAGTTCTTATTAGCTAGAAATCTACGATTTTCACACAGGTTAATTCACTTAATTTTCAAAACAAATCTGGAATGTATCAGTTACAAATATTAGTTCCATGTCACAGAAAAGGTAAGTGAAGTACAGGAACAAAAATTATCTAGCTTCGGATTACACAACTAGTAATAGGCAGAGCCCCAGTTTGAACCCAAGTCTTCCAATTACCAACCTAGTGCCTGTTCCACTCTACAAGAGAGCTGCTTCCAAAAGTTATCACAACATAAGATAAAATGATAAAAGTATTATTTAGTGAAACAAAATTATGTGGGGATTTTAAGTAACAAGTGACTTTATTTTCTGAAGTTCAATAATTTTAGTATTAGCTTGTTGGAGTTAATAAAATATAGATTAGAGAATCAATTGAAAACCCCAGAAGCACTATGAGAATTCAGAATTACAGTGGGGAACAAAAGCAGTATAAAGAAATCAATAGCTTTTGTATATATATGATCACCCCCAGTTATCAAAAGATAATAGGGAAGAAAAGACCCCATCAGCATCAGTAACACGAAAGATAAAATATCTAAGAATAAAATCATTCACATAAAGACCTATTTGAACAAAGCTTAGTTATCAAAAGATAGTGGGAAAAAACACCCCATCAGCATTAGTAACACAAAAGATAAAATATCTAAGAATAAGATCATTCACATAAAGACCTATTTGAAGAAAGCTTTAACACAATATGGAAAGATATACCATATTCCTGGATAGGTAGCATCAATATCATTTCTTTCTAAATGACAGTATAAATTTAATAAGTTCAAATTAAAATACCAGCATATACTTAAAACACTACACAAACTAATTCAAAAGTTTGCATCAAAATATAAATAAGAAAAATCATTTTAAAAATCTGAAAAAGAATAAGGGCTCAGGTAACCAGATATTAAAATATAATATAGAGTCTCAATGATTAAAACAATGTATATTGAATGGATTGAAAAGCCAAAGGAATAGAAAAGAAAGTACAGAAAATACCCAAACACAGAAGAAAAATTCAGTATATTCTATCTAGTTAATGATATAGGTGGCTTTCAACAAATGCTCAACAATTACCTCATGACCAAGGCAAACAGGAATATAAATTCCAAATGGATAAAGATTTAGATGTAAAGAATAAAACCATAAATCCACCAGAAGAGAACATGAGCAATCTGCAGTATAATCTTGGCGTAGTCTTACTGTTTTGGAAAAACAATATATGCAACCCATAGCAAAGGAATGTGACAGCCTCCATAATATGTAAAGAGCTCTTTGAAATCAATGAGAAAAAGGTTAACAATCCAATAGTAAAATAGACAATATAACTTATTCAAAGAAAAGGAAATAGAAGTGGTTCTTAGACAAAGGAAAGATGCTAACATCCTTTAGCTTAAGTGCAATTTACAACTACAAGGTGATTACTATTTTTTTTAACCTATCAGTTTGGCAAAAAAGGAAAATTTTAACATTTTGTTAGGCTGTATTATTCATTCATAAATAATTTGTCCTCCCCCTTGCTAAACTTCCCTACCGTGGATTTTACTTCCTACTCCACTACTTTGCCTTAAACACGTTACTTGCTTTGGCCAATGGAATATGGAGCTTTCCCTGCGAATGCCTGATTTGGCTCAGCTACCTTATCTTGTTTCTGTCTTCCACCATGAAAATAGCATATCACAGATAGGGGCTAGTCCATCAGCCTGGGTCTTAGAATGAGAAGAGACATGGAGTCCAATGGACCCCCAACTCAGTCCAATCAGGCCAACACGCAGCTGACCCACAGAGACCTCATGTTAAACATGCAAAACAAAATTTTTTTTTAAACTGTAATCCATGGACAGAGTATGGTTGTTTGTTAACACAGCAAAAGCTTACTAGCACTTACAGTCCATTTGTGACTTACGGAAACACATGTTCTTGTATACTACTAGTAGAAATGTATATCAATATAACCCTTCTGGACAGTAATTTGGAAACACCTACAAAAATTACAAATGCAATTCCACTTCTGGGAATGTATTAGATATACTTTCAAATGGGTAGAATGTTACATATTCAAAGTTTGTCACTGTGGAACAGCATGTAATAGCACAGAATTGTTAACAATCCAAAGGTCATTAATCAGGGAAACAACAAAGCAATGGTATACTATAAAGCTATTAATAAAAGAAAAAAGAATGTAACTCTGCACTGATATAAAAACATCTTCAGTATAATAATTGCTGATATATATATATATATAAAGTAAAAAAAGCAAGGTACATGTCTAAGAGCTGAGTACAATGTGCTACAAAATGTGTGAAAATAAGACATCAAGTTTCTTTTTGCTTATATGTGTATAAGGAAACCTTGGAAGGATATACAACAAAATGAAACAAAATGGTTATAATTGTGGGGACAGGGGGAAGTCAGAACTGGACAAATGGAAGATAGTTATGAGATTAAAACCTTTCTGCTGTATGCTTTTTAAAGCTTTTTATACTTTTTCTTTATTTTGAATGTGAATCCATTATGTTTTCAAAAAAAGTTAAATATACATAAATTAAATTAGTTAAATACACATCTAATTAAACTAAAACCTCTCCAATGCCTGCTCATCAACAATACACAAGATTTCTCAAATTCGTATCAGCAGGCCCCACACATCTTATTCTTAGAGGCCTGTAATTAATATGTAATTTTTGTTATTAAAAAGCATTTCACCTGCTAAAAAGACTAAAAAATCTCATTTTTAAAAATAATCCTCAGGCTTCCCTCCTGGCACAGTGGTTAAGAATCAGCCTGCCAATGCAGGGGACACAGGTTCGAGCCCTGGTCCAGGAAGATCCCACATGCCACGGAGCAACTAAGCCCATGTGCCACAAGCTACTGAGCCTGCGCTCTAGAGCCCGTGAGCTACAACTACTGAGCCCACGAGCCACAACTACTGAAGCCCGCGTGCCTAGAGCCTGTGCTCTGCAACAAAAGAAGCCACCACAATGAGAAGCCCGCGCACCCCAAAGAAGAGTAGACTCTGCTCGCCGCAACTAAAGAAAGCCAGTGCACAGCAACGAAGACCCAACGGAGACAAAAGTAAATAATTAAATAAATAAATAAATATCTTCAATTTAGTGATATTTTCATAGAACATGATTTTAGTTTCGGATATAATGTTTCTTTAACTGAAATTCAAAGACCCCAGTGAATATATCCTTGGGGGTATATAATATTTTTCTTTAACAGAGGCTTGCATATAGTTTGAAGAGTTTTAGAGATGATAGCCTAATTATAAATAAAAGTCCTTAACATGTCATATTTGACTTTTAATACTCTGTCATGGTCTCCTTACCCAACCAAATCTCTCCTACATGCCATGAACTTCATGCTTCTGCTGTACCAGGCTGCTAAAGTTGCTTGCAAACAGCCTGTTGCTTCTTGCTTCAATGCTTTTGTGTGAAATGTGCATTCCTCCTGGAATATCTTCCACACTCCCTTACCCCATTTTATCAGGCTAATTGCTACTCATCCTTTAAGATTTGTTGAAGCTGCAGACTCCATTGGAATCCTATGCTGAGCCCTTACCTGTTATCCTTCTTGGGACTCCCATAACAGGTAGAACATAAGTTCCCACTACTTAGCTCTAAGCTCTAAAAAGATGGATGCTCTGTCTTATTCATTATTGTATCTTCCAGACTATTTCAATGTTCTGTAATACCCATGGCATGCTCTATCTGAAGAAAAAGATCAGGAGACTTTGGGGCCCTACGTCTGTGTGTCCTGGTATCAGGCCATTGCACAACCTGTTTCCCAAGGCCAGGACATGCTCCCCATCATCACCTTTACACCACGATTAAGTATTACCTCTTCAAAGAAGCCTTCCCTAGGCTAGGATTGAAGTGTAAGAAACAACATGGGGTGGAAGGTCAAAGTCCATGGACAACTGTGGTGGTATTAACAGAAGATTGGAAGTTGGGATTTTTTGTGGGAAAAGTGATGCTACATTGAATTTGACATAATGGGAGAACTTCTGAGTAAAGGTTTCTAACTTAGAGATGGAAATATTACACTGAAGTGTGTAAAAGTATCATAGTAAAAGTAGATTTTATTTCATAAGCATGAAAGTCTGTTTAATAAGGTGAGTAAAGTACTAAACTAGAAAAAATAAAGTTTCAAGAAAGGACAAACATAATGACAATTTTTTAAAAAGAGGCCTATTTAAAAAACCATTGATTCTGGCTATTTAGTCAGTAACTGTTGAGAGATGCTCTTGAAATACCAGAAGAAAAGAGTTCATCTCTGATTAAATGAAACCATAAATTCCATAGCCTTCCTCCACCTCTCTGCAAACACACCACACACACCGCACACACACACATACATGCACACACGCACAACTATTTTATTCCTTTCCATAAAAAAGACTCTACAAACAACACAGGGTCTCCATGTTAAAAATTACATTAGAAACAGAAAAGCATCAACTGAAGGCATACTCTAGGAAAACTATACCAGGGAGAGAAGAAAATGTAGAAAATTTAAAATGTCTAAAGTTTTGAGGAAAAAATAATGGACTTCTGTATTAATTTCTTAATGGTAACAATCCCTGTCAAATACAACTACCATTACATTTTTCCAGGAGTCCAGATGCTATTTTGGCAATTAGGCAGTCACTGCCATTTTGATTGCATTTAAAATGATCAAGTATGCAATTGCCCACTGTTGTCCTTTTCTTCCAGTACAAAGATTTAAATCTTATTTCTGATCTAAAAATATTCCATTTATATCTCTTTGTTGATAGATTTTCCTGTTGCTTTATTTCAAGGTCCTGTAGAAATCATTAGTGACATTATGCCAAAGGCTGAACATCATAAGCAACCTGAACAGTTTGATTCACCTAAAAAGCAATGCACAATTCACTGAAAGAAAATGCAATAATGATCCCGTCCAACTAAAACTGTTAAATTAAATGGAGAGAATCTAATGATTTCCCCTTATCATTCTGATATTCTGGAAACATGGCAGGGGAACGATAAATACCAGCACATATGTTGAAGATGCCCACTCTTTTTTAGCTTAAGGAAAGCAAGTGAATTCTTTTAAAAAGAAACTGCCCTGTTACATAAAGAACGTTCTAATGGATGCATCTAAGTGCAAAAAAAGGGCAAATAACCTCCTAAATTAATACATATTTAAACAAATTCTTAAGCCAATTAAACAAATAGAAAGCTATCCAATTAAGATACCGAGGAAGCACAGGAGAAAGCAGGAACTGCTGCCTGAACATAAGACCAGTTATGAAAAACACAAATGAGAACTCACATTCTATTAGTTCAAAACAATAAATTTATCTCATTTCTACTTTTCTATAATTTCTGTCAAATACATATGATCATGCTTTTCGGTCACATATAGGCAATTCTGTCTACATACCTACAGTTTAAGAAATTACAAAAGCAGATGCAGAATTCAAGGAACTGTCCTTGATTCCCGAATCTGACATATCCATAGAAGAGCAAAATTCAGTATCAGGGAAATTCAGACTGGTTAATTTAATGGCCTGACCTTAGAGAGCTCTCAGAGATATGTTTAACAGGATTAAACAACTGACTATATCCTAAGTCCAGCATGCACACATGCATGAATGAGTGAAGTACAAAAAGCTGAAAGACCACAGATTTTATCCCATTCATAATTTCTGCATTTGAAGTGTATAATATTTAAATATGCATTCTGTAAGTAAAACTAGGCTACTAATAAACTAGTTACGACTGATTAATTAAAATATAAAGCAGTAATCTTCAAACTTTTTAGACTTGGAACTCTTTCTCAAAAACACCACCCCCCAAATCCCCAAAACTTAGGGAGAATAGAAATATTAGAGAATAAGGGTGAGTGTGTATGGTGAGGCTGCAGCAGAGTTGGGATGGAAGAGAATTCCACTAAACCTTAGAAAAGTTAGAAAAGCATTCCATCAAAAATAATTCTAAATGTCTGCAGAAGCAAATTAAGATATATTAGGGGAGGGAGATAAATATTAGAATATTAAAAGGATTTAAACTAGGTACTTATAAACATTTTATAACATGTACCCCATGTTATTTTATCACAAGGTTGCTCTTTTTCCCTCCATCTTATTTCTTCACTATCCCCAAATACTATACAACTATAATTGTCATCATATTTCCCACAATTCACATGTATTCCTCAGAAACACTCCTTCACTATATCCCCTTTATTTACTTTGCAACCAATCCTGGGGCAGAAAAGACATACCTAAGTTACTAAGTATTTTATGTTTCTTTGAAAGATACATAGCTGTCCTGTTAGCACAGAGGTTCCATTATAGGATGTCCTGAAGAATACAACATGTTCACATCTCCCTCTAGGCCAACCTTGAAAAGGAAGCTAACATAATGTACTCCTACGGAAGACTGTTCATTGTTTGAATGTGTAAAGTCCAGCATAATAATGGGTAATTCCCTAAGTGTTCGCCATATACTTTATTACTCCTTACGTATATATGTTTATCACATATATACGTAATACATTCTTACATACATATATGTAATATACCAGCTAACCCAATACAACCATTTACCTTAGTGTTTTTCAAACACTTCATGTAACTCAAATAGGGCAGTAAAGGCTTTATTTGACTATTTTAAATGTAAATGTATTCTTGGTCATATAAATACACATATACAGGCATCAGTATATCTACAAAGTCAAATATACATGTTTCCAGTAAGTTCTGGCCCACCTTGATAAACGAATCTTTGACAGTGACCCATGATATCAGAAAGCTGGCAGGCGGCGCTTGCAAAGAACTAAACTTGGAGAATCAGCCACTAGGAGTACCGAAGTCCAGGACCAAGGCAAGGGTCGGGAAGTGGCAGGTTCCCGGCAGCCCCTGAGCCGGCAGGGCACGAAGGGGACGTGCCTGGCGTGCGCGATGACGTCAGCAACGTGCCCTGCGCAGATACCGTCTACCGCGGCAGGATTGTCTCTGTGGCAGCGCAGTCGGCTCACTGCCGTTCTCGTGCACCTTGGCCATATCCAGTGTCTAGAACACGTGGTCAGTGGCATGGGCAGTGCCCCATCAGTCTCAGGTGGCCTGCACTACCATGTTTGAGCGGACGACCTAACTGCCTATCAATTTGTCGTTTGGTTTTACCGACGATTTACCCGATTTGGTTTTATGGGTTTAGCACTGGCAGCCAGAGCGTGTTGGACTATTGTCAGGTCCTGCCTCAAAAACACTAGTCACCGCGGCCAGGTGGTGGTGGGGACCTCAGGCACGAAGACCAGAAGTAAAGCACCCCAGCACTGGACAACTTCCTGGACAAATTGTGGACTGACCCTCCGCATAGGGGCTTACAATCCCCTTGTGGTTCTCTGAGTGTTTAACAACCATGACCATTAGGCAGACGTGCATACCTAAGTAACCTATGTTTTTGCATTCTTACAATTGGCTTTGTAGCATCTGGAGACCAACTATCAGACCACAGTAATATTCTGCCTTGTAAGTTTTGTGTTGTCTAGTACTTGATGCAGATTATTTCATTATTTCTTCAAGATTTCAAAGAAGCAGTAGAAATGTCTTTTTGCATATTCAGTCTCCGGGTTAAGTGTGGGGTAAGAAGGGATGAGAATCCAACACTTTTTTTCCCTCTCCTCTCTTACATTTCTTCCTCCCCATTCACAAGGAAACCCAATATCCCCCCTCTTCCACCCCCCAAAACAGCAAGTGAACACATTAAGAGGTTTGCTTGGGTAAACGGTCTGTACTGGACTTTTTTCCTTCAAGACAAGGGAAAGGAACAAGTTTGTTTCTATTTTGGCAGAAACTGAAACTGACAGTCACTGCCCAGTGCAGTGACTTTCATAAAAAGCTAAGTAATAAGTTTTATATTTTAATATATTGTATATATTGAAAATAAACATTAAAGTTAAGTTGATGTAAACAAAATATTTTATTCGATGAGAAGATTATAGAAATGCAATGAAGAAGAATATATTGAACTGCCCAGTAAAGTTAATGAAATCTTATTACTGTAATTAGCAAATAGGCCAGTTTCTAAACAATTTATGTACATGATAGCCAGGCAAAATTTTATGTAATATGCATACTGAGTACATAGTTATCTATAATAGAAATGTATTGATTGGGTTATATACCCCCCCAAAAAATCTCAGAAGCAATATAATATAGTGAATAATCACAAACATGTATTATGTGAATTCAGAGAACCTAGGTTCAAGTCATAATTCTTCCCTCATACCTCTCTGATCCTCAGTTGCCTCACTTGTAACTTGGGGATGATAACAATACCTATCTAGCAAAGATGTTTTAAATATTTAATATTACAATAAACATGAAAAAATGCTTTGTACACTGTGAAATGCAATATAAGTGTTAGCAGTTATTTCAGTGAATGAGGTATTGTTTATAAACTTAGAAAAGTAACTCCAGTGCATAAAATAAGTCATACAAATTCCCATGTAAAATGATCTCTTTCAATAATACTACTCTTCATACCAGTGATTACATTTTCCTCTTGAGTGAATGATGCTGAAAAGAGCAATAAGATTGTTTTCTAGTAGCTGTATGTTTAACCCACAGTCAATTATTTTCAGATTGTTTATGTTGCACACAATGCATACCATAAGAAAGGAAACAAAAACATTAAGATTCTGGAAATGAGCTTTTAAATGTTAAGATTATTTAAGCATTTCATTTATTATACGATTTATATGATGTATAGCATAAGCATGAATACACAGTAAGGAAATGAATTTTAGAAGTCGACACTAGGTGGGTCCATAGTAATGAACTGAACATTTTAAATTGAAATGTGAGAAATATCTGTGTTTAAAATAGATGGATTACAGCTCAAAAAAAGCCAGTTGAAACAGAGCAATTTGAAAAGCTCAATTGGTATTTTTAAAAGGTAAATATACATAAATAGGAAATATAAAAAGTAACTAAATATACAAGGTAGTCTAAATTATTTTTTAATTTAGTGATTTACTATCTGCCAAAACAGTTTCCTTTCATAAAAGTATACAGACAATATGCAACATGGAGTAGAAACAGGAAGGTAATGTATGGTCTATAAGTTATCTAGAATACTATTTCCCCCGATAAATGTCTTTTCTGATTAAAAACAATAATTTTTAAAATATCCTTATAAATTCAAAATAATTTTAAGCCAATGTCTATAACAAAAACACTGCATTTTATCTCTGCAATAAAACATGGCAGGATAGTAGGAAACATGTAAAACAATATTTGGTTATAAGAGAATGGGAAACTGGACTTTCAAACCAAGTATAATAATAAGAAATTAAAATGATTACTTACGATAAACAGACCTTAATTTTCCTAACTGTCATTATATTCTGATTGGCCTGGCTTTGGTGTTTCCATCTAAAATTTTTTTGAAGATTATAAAGTTTAGTTTTGTGGCTGCGAAGATCCCTATAATATCATGGATATTATAATATCCAGATCAAGGATAATCATAGCTTACATTTAGTAAGTGCTTACTAAGTAGCAAAGCGTTGTCATAAACACGCTTCAACCAATGCTTTCAGGTAGGCACCCTTGTTAGTATCATCCCCATTGGGGTACAAAATCAGAGATATTAAATAATTTTCCAATGGTCAAACAAATAGTAGATGGCAAAACATGGATTCCACATGCCTCCCTAGTACTGGTTCTTGAACCCTTTTCAGATAAACTTCCTCAAAATGGTGTCTACTCCTGCTGTTACCATTTAACAACCTCACATGCACTTCTCAAGGAAACACAGTATAGCTTTCACCCACACACAGCACTACCAAAACTACTATTTCTAAGATTGACAATGACCTCCATATTACTAAACCTAGTGGAAACTTCAATTCTTATACTACCTGACCTTGGCCAAGCCTTCCTTTCTTCAACATTGTCTTCTCATTATTTCCATTACAGCAGAGCCCCTGTTTTTCATCATTCTTCTCTGTCTGCCCCTTCTTGGACTTCTTTGAGTGTTGTTCCTTCTATGCTCAACATTTGAATGTTGTGGCTGCTTGGTTTGAGCATCAGTTCTCACTCTTCTCTCTCCCACTGGACAATTTCATTTAATCTCTCAATTTTGGTAACATCTAAATGTCAAGACTCCAAAATAATATATCTATCTCAGACCCCTCTTCTAATTTTATATCTCCACCTGGATGTCTTATAGGCATCTCAAACTCAACATGTCCCAAAAGTAAACTTATCACCTCTCTACTATCCACCTCTCTACCGTCCACTCCATTCTATCATGATAAATGGAGTCAACATCCACCCAACTGCTTGGGCCCAAAACCCCAGGATTCAGTTATTCTTGACACTTTCCTCTCCCTCAGTCTCCCAAATCTGTTTTGTCTCTAACTCCTTCTATTTCTATGTCCTAAATGTATCTTGAAATATTTCATTGTCTCTAATGTCATTGTGACCACAATAGTCCAAAGCATATAATCTCCAGCTAAAGTACTACAACTTCCTCTCAGTCTGTCTCTTACACACTCTCGTTCCCACCAGTCCATTTTGTCCCCAACACAATACTCAGACTGACGTTCTTCAAACGAAAATCATTTCCCGTGCTTAAAGTTCTTCAGTCTTCACATTTTCACTTAGGATAAAATCCATCACTCTTACTATGGCCTACACAACATCTCTTTATTGCTAGCAAGCTCCAGTCACAGCAGTTTTATCTCCATTATCAGGATGTACCAAGTCATCTCTGAACTAAGGCTTCTGTCCTCTCCTATTTTCTTCGTTTGTAATAATGTTTATCCAAATTTTTATTTGGCTAATGGCTACTTTATTTCAATTTAAATTCGACTTGTTCAGTGTAACTTTTCCTTAGCTCCAGGCTAACCTAGCTCAGCCTAGTATTCATTATTGGAGCATCATTGTTGATACTCCACATATCAACAAAGTGATAGCTTCACAGGGTAAAAAAGTTCATAATGTATGAAACGGTACTCCAGCTAGAGTCAGGCATTATTTTAAAGATGGCAGGGTATGGTTTCAGGTTTCATTCTTTTGGTTTATTATCAAAACAGCAAACAAATCGTACAAATATTTTACCTGAGCTCAAGGATACAAGCATGGGGACAAAGCTCCACAAAGACTTTCTAACAAGCAGGACTCGGAAGTTCTGTTATCGACAGTCCCTTCCCCAAGCTAAGTGACTCATTCACCAAGTTGGAGAAACCCAGAAACCTTTCACTTCCTAACAGCACATCAGCATGCATGAGTGCACCGTTAAGGTAGAACACATTCTTGCTGGGCAACAGTTAATCACAGCAGCATTCTATTTAATACTGTGACATTAAGTAGTATGGCCTATCCCACAGCCTATCATATGAACAGAAAAGCAATGACTCCCTTCCTCCTAACAAAAAACCACAGACTTTCAGCATTTTATCAACGTTGAGATATAATTCACACACCATGTAGTTCATCCATTTAAAGTTCACTATTCAATGGTTTCTGGGATATTGCATTATTATTTTTTTAAGTATGGAGATAAATACATATGTAAAAAAAATTACTATTTTAAGTGTACAATTCAGTGGTATTAATAACATTCACAATGTTGTGCATCTATCGCCACTATCTATTTACAAAATGTTTTCATCACCCCAAACAGAAACTCTGTATTCCCCATCTTCCCTTCCACTCCAGCCTCTGGTAACCTCTTATCTACTTTCTGTCTCTATGAATTTGCCTGTTATACATATTTAAGTGGAATCACACAATATTTATCCCTTTATGTCTGGCTTATTTCACTTAGCATGATGTTTTCAAGGCTCATACATATTGTAGCATGTATCATTTCTTTTCTAGGTAACAATATTCTATGATATGAATATACCACATTTGCTTAGCCATTCATCTGTTAACGGATACGTAGGTTGTTTCCACATTGTGCCTATTGTGATAGTGCTACAATGAACACTGATACACAAGTCTCTGTTTGACTCTCTCTTTTCAATTCCTTTGGATACATAACACAGAACATAATTGGTAGGTCATATGGTAACTCTGTTTAGCTTTTGAGGAACCACCAAACTCTTTTCTATAGCATTCCCACAAGCAACATTAAGAAGGTTTCAGGGCTTCCCTGGTGGCGCAGTGGTTGAGAGTCCGCCTGCCAATGCAGGGGACACGGGTTCGTGCCCTGGTCCGGGAAGATCCCACATGCTGCGGAGCGGCTGGGCCCGTGAGCCATGGCCGCTGAGTCTGTGCATCCGGAGCCTGTGCTCCGCAACGGGAGAGGCCACAACAGTGAGAGGCCCGCGTACCGCAAAAACAAACAAACAAACAAACAAACAAAAAAACAACAAAAGAAGGTTTCAATTTCTCCACATCCTTGCCAACATTTATTACTTTCCATTTTTTTCTGTTTGTGTGTTTTGTTTTTTCCTATAGCCATCCTTGTAGGTGTGTCAGCTGACTTATCTTTGTACAACTAATGCAAATTTATCCAGGGAGATTACCATCATAATTACCACTACTGCTTCTTCTACAGTGGAGAGATTTAGATTAAATATAAACATGGGGCTTCCCTAGTGGCGCAGTGGTTAGGAATCCACCTGCCAATGCAGGGGACACGGGTTTGAGCCCTGGTCTGGGAAGATCCCACATGCTGCAGAGCAACTAAGCCCGTGCGCCACAACTACTGAAGCCTGCGTGCCTAGAGCCCGTGCTCCGCAGCAAGAGATGCCACCACAATGAGAAGTCAGTGCACCACAACGAAGAGTAGGACCTGCTCGCCACAACTGGAGAAAGCCCACACGCAGCAACGAAGACCCAATGCAGCCAAAAATAAATAAATTAAATAAATAATTTTTTTAAAAAATTAATTAAACGTGTAAACTATACAATTGATTCACAGATGGCAAAGCTGTGTAGAATTTTTTTTCACATATTCCCAAGTCTAGGAAATAAAAAATGTAGAGTAATCAATTGAATGTCTTTTCAATAATTCTCATATTTTGGAGAGAGTACTAGAATTGCTGTTAAATCATTTACCTTTCCCAGGTCTGTTAATTATTTTGCCAATCAAGAAATTTGGGGAGGAGTAAAAACATAGATTGAGAACTAGTTAATACTAAATACTGTGCAAACACCTTAAACACACCATATTATATATTCTTCAGAATAGATAATAATAGGTAGTTATTATTTTTCCATTTTATAGATTAAAAAATGAAGCTCTAGGAGAACCATATTTACAAAAGGAGCATAGTTAAAATAACAGTGGTTCTCAAAATTTTACTAGATATTCATTTCTGCATTCAATAAATATGAATTCGGGAGTGAATAAAATCTTGCATACCATCACCAAATATAAAATATAAAAACTATACTGCTTTGGTTAAAGGATGGGGAAAGGCCAGGAGATGTACACTGAGGCCTTGTACACCAATGCTGCCCATCCATCTGCAGTCAGACAAAAAAAAAAAAAAAGAGTAGATGATATCAGTGTTCTTTAAGCTATAATGTCAGTTGAGTATTTTTATTTAGGAGTCAGAAACAGAGCATAGACAAGTCAGGGTAATACAGATTACAAACATAAAAAGTTGGGATACTAATAAACATATCCTGGAAAGAGTCCTAAAATTTTATTCTATTTTTTAAAAATTTTATGCTTTGGGTGCAATTGTTGACAATAACATTGTTTATCTTAGTGATGCAAAGAAAACTCTACACTCTTATTCCAAATCAAAGGTAAAAAAACCACCTAGACATGATCTAGTATTAAAAGATAAAGGGATTATGGGGAGAAGAATCATCATAGATAGATGAATTCATAATCAGCCTATCTTTTCTTTTCAACATCTTAGATTGTGATCTTCCTGTAAACAATTAGGTCCATGCTTTAGTTCTCTGAAACCACTAGGTTTTGAACAGGAATTACAGGAAGATACTATGGGAAGAGAATGAATCATTTTGCAAGAAAATGAAACAGAAAAGTAATTTGTGGAATCATAATTTTAAAATGAATGGATTGACACAGAAAAGGAAAAACAAATGATTAACAATGCAGTTTTAGCAACAGGAAAATAAAGGGAGACTCAGAGAAAAATTAGAAGAAAAGGAAAATTTGAGACGTATTATATGAAAAGATAAAACATTAAGGAAGAGAATCTTCCAGATAAGTTTGGGAAGAAAAATCCATAAAAGCAGGTTGACAAAAAGGAGCTAAAATATCAGTCTAAAAGTAAATCATTTCTATTTGAAGATAAGGTTAAATAAATCACTTTTATTTCATTATACATCTGCCTAGTAGTAAATTTGCCAGTTACAAGAAAAAAGTAAATCAATTGCCATTAGTCTTTTTTACTTATATCTAGGCATTCTAGACTCCTAATCACTAGAAATAGAAATGTAGCAATGGAAAATGTTCAAGTACTTTATTTAAATAAAAGTAGATTTGCAATACTCTTGAAATACTATATAAATAGCCAGTGAAAGAGCACCATCTAAATCTTCCTTTACCAGTTTCTTTTCCCATTGACAACTTAGGCCAATAACAAGAAAGCCAAACCAGACCCTAATTCTTAAGATGAATTTGATGTACTTCTTTAAAAAATAAAACACGAAAGATCAAATACCAATACCAAGTTCATTGTTTAGGGTCCTATTTACTCTTCATGTATCCAAATCTAACTTTTTTTTTTTTTTGGTGATTTATGTTTGTTGGTTGATTGGTTGCTCTGAAGTGTGGTTTGTTTTCCTTTATTAGAGTCATTAGTGCCCTGCTATGAATCATTTCTTTGTGTTACAGAAACTGTGGAATGTGATACGTTTCCTTCTAGTGAGGCAGTGTGATGTCAAGACTAAGACCATGCATTTTAAAGAGCCCAACTGTCTAGGTTCACATCCTGTCTCTATTACTCAAAGTTACTCTCTGTGCCTCAATTTTCCCATCTGTTAAGTGAGACTGATAATAATAATACTTACCTGATAGGGCTATGGTAAGGAATAAATTAATGAATATGCATAACATAAGTGCCTTGTGCATAACAAGCACTAAGTTTGGCTACTAAGACCAGAAAGAATGTCAAAAGTTTTATACTCTGAGATTTGTATTTAATCCATCATATTACTTAACCTGAGAAAAAGTTATTCTTCTCAACTTACTTGTAAGCAAAATTATGATGGGTAAATCAGAATTAGCATATTCTTTCCAGCTATAGACATCAGTCTCAAATATAGTTAATATAACTCATTTTAACTATGAAGCATACCAATGAGTAAACAAGAGACATATTTTTACATAATGTAAATTTATAAATTTAAAAGACAAAGCAATTTTCCATTGACTCTCTTGACACAACTGATTTTATTTTTTTAATTAATTTTTTTAACATCTTTATTGGAGTATAATTGCTTTACAATGGTGTGTTAGTTTCTGCTGTAAAACAAAGTGAATCAGCTATACATATACATACATCCCCATATACCCTCCCTCTGAGTCTCCCTCCCACCCTCCCTATCCCATCCCTCTAGGTGGTCACAAAGCACCCAGCTGATCTCCCTGTGCTTCCCCCTAGCTATCCATTTTACATTTGGTAGTGTATATATGTCCATGCCACTCTCTCACTTCATCCCAGTTTACCCTTCCTCCACCCCGTGTCCTCAAGTCCATTCTCTATGTATGTATCTTTATTCCTGTCTTGTCCCTAGGTTATTCAGAACCAGTTTTGTTTTTGTTTTTGTTTTTTTTAGATTCCATATATATGTGTTAGCATAAGCATACTTGTTTTTTGCTTTCTGACTTACTTTAATCTGTATGACAGATTCTAGGTCCATCCACCTCACTACAAATAACTCAATTTCGTTTCTTTTAAGGCTGAGTAATATTCCATTATATATATGTGCCACATCTTCTTTATCCATTCATCCATTTATCCATTCATGGACACTTAGGTTACTTCCATGTCCTGGCTACTGTAAATAGAGCTGCAATGAACATTGTGGTATATGACTCTTTTTGAATTATGGTTTTCTCAGGGTATATGCCCAGTAGTGGGATTGCTGGCTCATATGGTAGTTCTATTTGTAGTTTTTTAAGGAACCTCCATAGTAGTTGTATCAATTTACATTCTCACCAACAGTGCAAGAGGGTTCCCTTTTCTCCACACCCTCTCCAGCATTTATTGTTTCTAGATTTTTTGATGATGGCCACTCTGACCAGTGTGAGATGATATCGCATTGTAGTTGTGATTTGCATTTCTCTAATGATTAATGATGTTGAGCATCCTTTCATGTGTTTGTTGGCAACCTGTATATCTTCTTTGGAGAAATGTCTATTTAGGTCTTCTGCCCATTTTTGGATAGGGCTGTTTGTTTTTTTGATATTGAGCTGCATGAGCTGTTTATAAATTTTGGACATTAATTCTTTGTCAGTTGCTTCGTTTGCAAATATTTTCTCCCATTCTGAGGGTTGTCCTTTTGTCTTGTTTATGGTTTCCTTTGCTGTGCAAAAGCTTTGAAGTTTCATTAGGTCCCATTTGTTTATTTTTGTTTTTATTTCTATTTCTCTAGGAGGTGGGTCAAAAAGGATCTTGCTGTGATTTACGTCATAGAGTGTTCTACCTATGTTTTCGTCTAAGAGTTTGATAGTATCTGGCCTTACATTTAGGTCTTTAATCCATTTTGAGTTTATTTTTGTGTATGGTGTTAGGGAGTGTTCTAATTTCATTTTTTTTTACATGTAGGTATCCAGTTTTCCCAGCACCACTTATTGAAGAGGCTGTCTTTTCTCCATCGTATATTCTTGCCTCCTTTATCAAAGATAAGGTGACCATATGTGCATGGGTTTATCTCTGGGCTTTCTATCCTGTTCCATTGATCTATATTTCTATTTTTGTGCCAGTACCACACTGTCTTGATTACTGTAGCTTTGTAGTATACTCTGAAGTCAGGGATCCTGATTCCTCCAGCTCCATTTTTCTTTCTCAAGATTGCTTTGGCTATTCGGGGTCTTTGACACAACTGATTTTAAAATAAAAGTGGATAAATTTAAATTCCTTCAAAGTATGGATCTTAATGAAATATTTGGGTAGTCATAAAATACTATTCTCTGAACTGTTGAAGGAAAAAAAAAAGAGTTCTGTCTGGAATTAAATAAACTTAAAACCTATTTTGTCAAAATTGCTAAAAAAACGGACAACAGACAATTTGACTAAATCTTGGGGAAATGGTTCAACAGTTATCTCCAAAAACTGTCAATCTGTTAGGAGACTATGTCTTTAATCATATCTATGAGCAACACTATTTAAAAAAAAGAAAAACAAAAAAAGGAGGAGGGTAGATAGGAGGAGGAGAAAGGGAGAAAAGTGAAAGCTACTAGAACCCAAGAAACAAATCCAGGGATTGGCCCAATTTTAGTTATTTTACTGAAAAGCAGATGAACATAAGATTTGTTAAGGCTAAAAATCACATGATTATAAGTAGATCTGGGTAATAAAAGGTATGTTACTTAGGAGGCAACTTGGAAGTCCATTAGACATTTATTTGAAGGTAGGTTTATAGCTGTCACAAAAGTCAGTAAATTATGTCTGTCATTATAATAATACACTGAGTCACTTTTATATGCCTGGGGTGTACAAAGAATACCAAACCCCTTTCCAAGACCCTATAGTCACTGTCAATCCACTACTTGTTTAAAAAACAAAACAAAAAAAAATACCAACTTTAAAAAAATCTGTTGTTTTAGAAGTAGAAGAAGAAAAATAAGATGTGAAAAGCAAATATAGGACTCAAAGACAGTTAAGGAGAATAGAAGTTAGAAGAGGATTCAGATTCTATAAGATAAAGATGGCCTCTTTTCTCAGATATAATAAAATACCCTACTTTATTGTGACTGAATTTTGTGTTTAACCTCATTACCTTCTTTGAACAATAAATAAGTTCATATTTGGATAAAAGCTATTTGGGGATGAGAAACAGGGACAATAGCAAGGAGATAAGATTTGTATTGAGACTATCATCTATAACTTAATATGAATTAATTTAGTAAAAATTAATTTCTTCCAACATTTCATGAGCTCATCGACACAATGTAGAGGAGGCTTAGAGAGAGGTAGTAAGGGATAATTTTGGAATTTGGAACATGCTATAGAATGATTCTGTGCTACTCTATCACTCTCCCAGCTCCCAACTCCCAAAAAAGTTGAGTCAGCAGGACTGAAGTTTGAATAAACAGAAAAGTGACATAATAAAAAAAGATGAAGATGCATTAAAGATAGGCTGAAAGTGTTGAAAACAAAATTTAACTCATTATTCTATCTAGGCTACCCCTGCACCTAAGGGACATAAAAAAACAAATGCTTTTCCTGTCCCTCTTGAACCACAACTCCCCTTGACTACCAGTTCTGAACCTGTGAGAACTGTAGCCCATATACTACTTTGTAGAGTAAATAAGCTTTGGGGGCTATCTGGTTATCCAAACACAATTCATAACTTTATTTCTGTAGAAAAATGTGTCGTTAATTCCAAATTCCAAACAAACTATTTGAAACAAACTGTTCACAAGTTTGGGACAGCTTGCACACTGTGTGTTTTGGATTTAAGAAGTTAAATGACACCTTACTGGATAAAAAGGTATTATGACATGTGATTCATACAACTATTATTAATCTTCAACAAATTGTGCTGGAGTAAGTATCCAAAGGTGTTCTAGCTTAATTTAAACCTCTGCAAAACTTGCTGGTAATTTTCCAAGAACAGATTGACTTATGATATTTTCAATGTCCCAAAATTTGCCTTTCAGTCATAAACTAAAGAATACCATGTTGCACATTTCAACACTTACGTCTTCAATCTTAAATAAAAATGCAGTCTAAATGTGGCCAATAACAAACATGAACCAGTCAAGAATATCAAAGTTTCAAATTGTTTCATTTGATTTATTTTTAATATAGGAAACAAAACTTTGGAATTAATAATAGAAAGCATGTGCAGATTAATTACACACAAAAACTAAAACATGAGACTATAGATGTGGTACCAAGCTCTCCCATATACACCACTTGCTATTGCTATACGTAATTTTTCCAGGCTGTTCAGTGTCCTTTGCAGTCATTATCCAATCCTACTTCACAATGTATGTTAGAAAAAAGGTGAAATATTTGCTTTCAATCTATATGATAAAGAATTTATTGCCTTTATCATAAATCAATCTAGAGCTAAGTCAGTAAGAACCTGTAGATTTTTCTCACTCTGGGTTCCATACCTAGCTGTAAATTATGTCATTCATTTATATGAAATTTAAGATCAGTATCAACATTAACAGAAAGTTACCTAATAACTGTCTGATTTTTGCATCCCTATAAAAGAAACAAATAAATTTACCATGTACTCTACTAGATAATTTACCACCATCAGATAGTACATATAAAAAATTTGAGTATTTAGGAAACTTAAAACCATCTATCATATCTCTTCTTTCCTCCTTTAAGTTTTTAGATGTATTTTTTTCCTTATTTCTTTTAATCATTGCTTTTCTGAATTTAAATAATATACTTAAATAATATTTTAATATCAGTTAAGGCTATATCTACTTAATTTTTGCTATGAAACATGAGGTAATTAGTAAGCCTTTTCTCTACCTCTCCTCCTCCTCCACCTCAAAAAATTAGCTATAATTTTATTTTTATATTATGAAGTTTTATCATTCAGATCTTTTTGTCATATTTTGACCATTGTAGGTTAGAAAATTTTTATAAAAGATAGTAGTTAACACGGACAATATTGTTTTTAACTGTAGACTGAGATGTATTATTGGCCTCACAAAAATATAATCTTATGTCTTAATTTTTTATCTTTGAAGGGGAACCTTCTAAGCATCAGTATCTAACAAATTCTCTTTCATTTACTTTCTGGTTTCCTTCCCCTCTTATGGTCATACTTCACTACCTGAATTTCATATATGCATTTTCTAAGATTTCTTTTTTGTTCTTCTCATTGATCCTCTTGAATAATCTTTTCGTACAGGGCAAGTTAATAATAACCTAAATTATTGCATGATAGTGTCTTTTGCATAATATAATATCTTTTTATCCTTCCAACTTTGAAGACATTGCTTCATTTTCTTTGAATATTCACTGCTGCTGGTGACATTTTTTTTTGACATCTTTATTGGAGTATAATTGATTTACAATGGTGTGTTAGTTTCTGCTGTATAACAAAGTGAATCAGCTATACATATACATATATCCCCATATCTCCTCCCTCTTGCATCTCCCTTCCACCCTCCCTACCCCACCCCTCTAAGTGGTCACAAAGCACCCAGCTGATCTCCCTGTGCTTCCCACTAGCTATCTATTTTCCATTTGGTAGTGTATATATGTCCATGCCACTCTCTCACTTCATCCCAGCTTACCCTTCCCCCTCCCCCTACGTATGAGTCTTTATTCCTGTCTTGCCCCTAGGTTCTTCAAGAGCATTTTTTTTTTAGATTCCATATATACGTGCTAGCATACAGTATTTGTTTTTCTCTTTCTGACTTACTTCACTCTGTATGACAGACTCTTAAGTCTATCCACCTCACGACAAATAACTCAATTTCGTTTCCTTTTATGGCTGAGTAATATTCTATTGTATATATGTGCCACATCTTCTTTATCCATTCATCTGTCGATGGACACTTATCCACGTCCTGGCTATTGTAAATAGTGTTGCAATTAACATTGTGGTACATGACTCTTTTTGAGTTATGGTTTTCTCAGGGTATATGTCCAGTAGTGGGATGGCTGGGTCATATAGTAGCTCTATTTTTAGTTTTTTGAGGAGCCTCCATAGTGACTGTATCAATTTACATTCCCACCAACAGTGTAGGAGTGTTCCCTTTTTGCTGGTGACATTTTAATGTCAATAATACTCTCATTCCTTTAAATGTAATTTTTCTCCTTATATGTATATACACATATATATGCTTTTAATTTATATGATACATCATATAGATCATATATATCATATGAATATAAAATTCTGGGAGGGGGACGAGTTCTAAAATCTGAACAGAATGTGGATGGAAGGTATGGAAATATCCTTAATATGGCTACCATCAATACTGGGAGGTAACATCAACAAAGAATCCTAACCCATATATGGGTACATGTTTCAAAATTCTTTTCTTTTAACAATTTCCATTTTTGCTTATCTTATTCCTATAGTATCTAAAAAATATGCCAACATGACAATACTTCTGACCTACTCCTATTTATCATTTCAGACAGAAAGAGAGAGGGCACTGTCCTTTCCTCCTCACCCTCCACCTCACATGTCACGCTGTATCTGCTCTTCATCCCCACCTCTCTCCCAGAGAACCACATGGCTCCTGAGCTACATCTTGGGCCCAAGAGTGAGCACCCAGCAACAAAGTCTTCCCTGGGAGGCTGGGCTAGTGAAAACCTGGGTAAACCCTGGCAGTGGCTTGGGCTGTTTGGACAAGTACTCCTTCTTCTGTATCCTTGAAGTATGGTATAGAAGAGCAGGAAGTGGGGTCTTAGGTCTGCATGGGTGTAGACCTTTGGCCACTCATATTCTTCTCTTTGGATGTCATGATCAGAACAGGGCCAACATCGGTCCCTCTAAATGCTCTGATAGTCTGAGTCTGAAGCTAGAGGTGTTAAGAGATTTCAAACACTTTCAAATTATGTCTATATGGTAGGGCTCCTCAACCAGTAGCCAGGATCTACTAAGAGATCTCCAAGTCTAATTTTACTACCTACAAACCTCCCTTGGAATCTTTAAGATGTGTTGGGGTTTTTTTTAATTGTGTTAATTCCCTGACAGTGACTAACTACACCTAGGCTACCACAATATGTTATTTTTCTATGTACGTGTTATACACACACACACACACACACACACACACACACACACACACAGGTGAGCAGCTTGGTTTTCACTTCTGATTGATTTAGTTCACTTTTTTTCAAAGAAAATCACTGAATATGGCCATTAAAAAATATTTCTGAATGAGGAATCCTGAAATATAGGATGACGTTTGTTTTATTTTCCAAGATATAAGTTCTTAGGCATATTTCTTCAAGAGGCTCAAAAATGTTGTCAAATTAATGTTCATTTTTTCTAAATTCTCAGTATCCAATAGTTATTCTTCCCAATTCATAAATATAATTCCTTGTTTTCTACAACTGTACTCAATGATTACTAGGAAAATTAACTAGAGTTCCTCATACACTGATATGTAAAAACATTGCCTATGTCACTGTAATATTTATGGCAACACTCAATTGTAATATATAATATTGATTTAACAATTTAAGAAGTCCTGTAGTGTACTTCCTACAGGGCAGAGACCATATTGTTTTCTATATGTGATCAGCATCCAGCATATTCAATGAAGTAGGATTGATGGGGACAGGTATATAGAATGATCTCCCTGATAAGGAAGTGAATACTAAAGAAGCTTTTGAACTTGAACTCTAATTCTAAGCCTCGGGAAATGTATTTGGAAAAAGTATTTTGAATGAATATAACCATAAACTGCCTATTTTTCATAAAAGCCCATTTTTATGACCTACAGAACAATTCCTCTCTCTACTTCACAGTTTTCACCCTCAAGCCAGGAGACATGCCACGTTCACTTCTGAATGCTCATAACATTCAAGTGGTTGAAACTTTTTCCACTTCCTTTATATATATGGTACAGAGAACTGGGCAGTGGGGGTGGAGAATCATTGTTGTTTTTATTCATAAGCCAATGATTCTCCTAAATCTCCATTCAGATATATGTATGAATGCGTCAAGAGCCCCACAGTGGTCATCCATTCTGAATAAATCAGGGATGCTGCAATGGTATATAGTTGATGGTAATCATGGTTTGGTGACTGAGAGTCTTAGTACCAGTCAATGACACTGGAGTTTTTAATGTTACTTAACTCTATTCCTTAAGGGAGCACTTCTCAGTGGAAATATATGTATGAATCACATATATAATTTTAAGTTTTATAAGTAGCCACATTTTTAAAAAGTTAAAGAAAAGCTGAAAATAATTTGAATAATTGACTTGACCCAATATATCCAAAATATATTCAATTCTACATTTAATTATATTAAAAATAATATATTTTAAATTCATATTTTCTTACTAAGCCTTTGAATCCCGTGCATATTTAGCACATCTTCATCTGGACTAGCCAGATTTCAAGTGCTCAACAGTCACATCCAGTGGCTACCCTGCAGGATAGCACAGCAGATGTGTCATTTTATGCCTTTGCCAGCCCTTTTCAGGTTCTTGCAAACCATCAAGCCCAGCACAATCAAGAACCTGAGCTAATCTTGGAGAGCAAGTAGCAGAAAATAATCAGGCTTGGCAGTCACTGGGATCTGGAGTCCATTGTGCTGCTCCAAGCCCTGATAACCGAGGTCCGTAAGGGAAGATTTAAGCATCTGTGTTTAGAAATGGGTAGGCAGTGTCCTCACCACTTCATACCAATAATAGGGCATTGGAACAGACTGTGTGGTGCTTTGGGGACTTGTAAGCATCCTCTGCTTCCCTCTCTCTCCAACCTCTTTTGGGTAGCTCCAATGCTCAAGTCATGCTTTCCAACCAGATGTTTAGTTTCACCAAAGGTAATGAGATGGTAGCACTGTGCCATTCTGGTATAATGTGAACAATCATGGGAGCAGGATATTGGTCTTTGAGATGTGTCTTTCATCTGAGATCACCTGAGCAGTTACTGCAGAAGAGGGCATCAGTTTTCCTCACCTGTAAAATCAGGAGTTGGGCTGGATGAACTGGGAAGTTCCTTCCTACGCTAAAAATTATACAATTACTATATAAATTAGGTAAATATCATAAAGTCAAAAATCTGAAATTATGCACTCAAACCTTTTAAATGTAGAATTATAAGAAGTACATTCTAAATCTATGAAAAGCTGAATTTATAAAATGTTATTGCAGAAAAAGGGTTTTATATTTTTAAATACAAAATGAGATTTCTATAGAATAGATGTTGACCAAGAACATATTTACACACTGGATTACCCTTAAATTTTGTTCCAATTTACAATTTGTCAAATTATTTCATGTGGCGCAAGGGAAGTTATTTTTACTGATAAAAGTTTACAACAGTGTCCTTTAAACATATTTTAAAATGAAATGAATTAAAACAGAAATTAAACAAAATTAATAAACAAAACAGCTTCCCTGGTGGCACACTGGTTAGGAATCCACCTACCAATGCAAGGGACACGGGTTCAAGCCCTGGTCCTGGAAGACACCACATGCCGCGGAGCAGCTGAGCCCATGCGCCACAACTACTGAGCCTGCGCTCTGGAGCCCGCGAGCCACAGCTGCTGAGACCCACACGCCTAGAGCCCTTGCTCTGCAACGGGAGAGGCCACCGCAATGAGAAGCCCACGCACCGCAGCGAGAAGTGGCCCCCACTCGCCGCAACCAGAGAAAAGCCTGCGCATAGCAACGAGACTCAATGCAGCCAAAAATTAAAAAAAAAACAACAAAAACGTGTAGCGTGGAAAATCAGAGTCCTCAAGAATGATTGGAGGCAACGATAGAAGCAGCATAATTTCTAAATTATTTTCCAACTCTGAGACTACAGGCTCAGAGAAAAACTTTTTCAAAAGGACAACCTCTCCTCCTGTGATTTCTCTCAATACTTCTTTCATATATATACATATGTCTTTTACATAGTCATTGGTACGTTTATTTAGTAACTATATATTAAAAAGCTATTATAGGCTAGTACTGTGCTAAGCATCAGAGAGATAATAATGGAAACCTTACGGAAATTGAGGGAGACAGACAAGTGAAAACATTCTGTAGTAAGCACTACAAGTGGAGTAAGTTTGGATTACAAGGGCCTACAAGTGCACAAAGTAGCAAAGGAGAAACATCTAGCTCCATCTTGGATCAGTCAGGGAAAGCTTTCTAGGCAGGAGACTTTTCAACTGAAGCTGAGCCCTGGGTGACTCAGAAACCCACCAAGGAGTGGAAGCAGAAGCTGGTTGGAGGAGATCAGCATGTTTCCTGCAAAGGAACACTTTGCTCACAATTCTAGAAGTAAGAGAGAATGTGGCCCATTTTGTGAAATAGCAGGGTTTCCAGTATGGTTGGATCACCAACTACAGTGAAGGTGTGAAGAGACACTGGGTGGAAATGTATAATCTGGGTTCTTATCACCAATGTCTGATACATGAGGGAATCAGTAGCAATTATCTGAATGAGTGAACAGTTGAAAATGCCAAAATAAGGGTAAATTTCAAGCTATACACATTTTCATTCTGTGAACCTATCGCTTCCATTAAATTGGCACTAAATGCTTAATTTAGACTTTGCTGTAGATCTAGCAAATCAAAGTTTGAAAACGTGGCTTAGTAAATACTGAGCAGACATTTGATATAATGGACAGATAAAAATAATCATAAGTAGTACATCAATTGTTTCTTTATAAGTATGTATTTTTAAAGTATTGGAAAATGCTTTAAAATCGTGTGTTCTCTTAAGCTTTTTTTTTTTTTTTTTTTCAGTACACGGGCCTCCCACCGCTGTGGCCTCCCCTGTTGTGGAGCACAGGCTCTAGATGCGCAGGCTCAGCGGCCATGGCCCACGGGCCCAGCCGCTCCGTGGCATGTGGGATCCTCCCAGACAGGGGCACAAACCTGTGTCCCCTGCATCAGCAGGCGGACTCTCAACCACTACGCCACCAGGGAAGCCCTCTCTTCAGCATTTTAAGCACCCCCTCTGCAAGCTCATATACTACAAACTTCACTTGCATCACTTTTTTGTTGTTATTGAAGAGAGAAACGACTGCCCAACATTTGTAAAACAGTTATATATTCTAAATGGGTGAAATCAAGGTGATTAGTTTTTTACTATATTTCTGCTTTTATACATTTCCTTCTTTAACCAATATTAAGTAGACATGCATACTAAAAGCAGACAACTTAAAGTTTGTAATTAAATTACAATGGCCAAGTTGGGTCTATACTTTCTCACAATATGCGACCTAAGGAGTGTGCACAGTGCACAAAAAGAACTTGAAAAAAATTGAAATACAATGGCTAAGTGAAAAACTTTCACAGATACACAAAGAAAATCCACTCCCCTTCCTTGAAATGCACTTTCATTTTTTGTTTCCGAGAAGAAAAGCAAAAGGGAACCTTTGTTAGTTTCCTATTGCTGCTTTAACAAATTATCACAAGCTTAGTGGCTTAAAACAACACACAATTATTGTTTCATAGTTTTGGAGGTCATAAGTCCAAAAGGGGTCTCACTGGGGCTTCAATCAAGGTTTTGGCAGGGCTGCATTCCTTTCTGGAAGATCTTGGGGAGAATTTGTGTTTTTTTGCCTTTTCTAGCTTCTTGAGGCTGCCTGCATTACTTGTCTGGTGGCCCCCATCCATGTTCACAGTCAGCAATATTGAGTCTTTCTCAGAATGCCGTCTCTCCACCTCCTTCTTCCCCATTTAAGGAGCCTTTTGATTATACTGGGCCAACCTGGATAATCCAGGATGCTCTCTTTATTTGAACTGATTGGCAATCTCAATTTCATCTGCAACTTTAATTCCCACTTGCTATGTCATATAACATATTTTTATACGTTGCAGGGATTAGCGTGTGGATATCTTGACTGGGGGGCAGTGAGGGTGTGTTTGTGATTATTTGGCCTACCATAGAAACTATCAGAGTAAGAAAAATTTTAACTTACACTGTATATTAACTGTATTTTATTTTGTCCAGTAAGATTTGATTGGAACATGATGTCAGGCTTTCATGCAATCTCAGAGAATAAATAAGACAAAAATCCCTGTCTTCATGAAGTTTGCAGAGAGAAAGTACAAATCACATGTACAAAGTAAAAATCTTTTGGGACAAGGAACTTTCATCACTTTAAGTACTCATTAAGTTAAAAAATAATGTTATTTACCAACATCAATCAAATTAATTTAATAATGTAGCAATAATAAAAATTATATTTCATTGCATGACTCATAATACACTATTAAAAGAACAAAATATATCTTTCATCAATTGGGTGACTCATAAGTCCATAGAGAAAGTAAAAAAATTTAGTCAGTCAACTGACTGAGCGACATGATTCTAAACAACTGATTTGAATGATCTTTTATTTCATCAACATGAATGATTTTTTTTCATTGAAGTGACAGACCATTATAGTATCAAGTAGGGGTGTACCAGATTTACAAAGTATCAATGAATGCCTTCCTTTAATGGTCTAGGAAAGAAAAGAAATAGTTTGGGGATCATAATTCCCATCTATCATCCTTCAAAGACTTGTGTTACAAACTTTATCAAGTTAGCAAAGCTTTTTCTTTATACTCCATTCTCCTCCAGGAAAAAAAAAAAGCTTAAAATTCTACTTTAAGTTTCTCTTCTTTTTGTGCTAATCAAAAACTCACCTAAAAACAATTATTCCTTAACTCTCTGTGAGAAAAGAAATTATTTATTTTATTTTCTCAACTACAAATGTCGTAGAGTTCAGTTAATTAACAGATTTTACAGATTAACTTGTTATTACAGTTAATAAGGCTAACTTCAGTGATTGATTTAGCATGCTATTGAGTGACTACTAAGTGTTAGTACTATTCTAGAAGGTGTGGATATAGTAGAAAATGAGACAGACAAGGGGAGACAAAAAAATCCATAAATAAACCAGAGAAAAAGATCAAATGGTGATAACTGCTATGCAGAAAATTCAAATGAATGATGTGATCTAGAGTGAACTGGTGTCCAGATTGTGTGGTCAGAGATGCATCTCTCAAAGGATGACATTGAAGCTGAGATCAAAATAACAAGGAGAAGGCAACCATGCACAGATTGGTAGAAGTACAGCCAGTGGTCCAGTGGGAGCACTGATGGAAGTAAGCATTAATGCAAACTTGTAATGTTTGAGATACAGAAGACCAGTGGAGCTGGAATGTAGTAGGCTAGTAGGCTAGAAGGACAATAATACAAAACGATCTTAGAGAGTCAGCCACAACCACATCACAGAGGATTCTGAATGCCATGGTAAAACAGATGACAGGAATTCATTGAAAGGCTTAAAGCAAGAAGAGGAAATTATATGATATACAGTATAAAAAGATTATCCTGGCTGCTATGTGAAAGGATAATCAATTGTAAGGGGGTAGAACGGGAAGTAGAAAAACAAAACAAGATTTTATTACAATAATCCAAGTGAGAGGTGATGGTAATTTGATTAAAATAATGTAGAAGAAATGAGATAAAAATGACTGGCTTTGTGTTATCTTTTGGGGGTAGTACAAAAGATTTGGTGACTGACTGGATGTGGAAGAGATAAAGATAAGAATCAAAAATAACTCACAGGTTTTTGAGTTGAGAAAGTGGTTGGAAGATCATGCTATTTACAGTGATAGAGAAGACAAACAGAAGAGGAGGTTTGTGGTGAAAATGAAGACTTCTATTTTGCCTAGGTTATATTTGAGATCCTTACCAGACATCTGGGTAGGGATGTCAAGTAATCAGTTGAATATATAAATATAGGAATTCCAGGAAGAGATCTGGACTGACAATAAAAATTTTAAGGTCATCAGACTATTGATGGATTTTGGTGTACAAGACTGCATTAGGCCACCTAGGAAGAGTAATTTAAACCAAAGTGGATGTAGTAAAAGAGGGAAGTGGGACTTTGAAGCTCTCATAAGAGTGAAAGAAGTGATACCCAAATGGGTCTGGAATCAACAGGGAATTAAGTGAAGTTGAAGGAACTGATAGGTAAAGAAAAAGAGAAGACTCAAAGTATTAAAATTTCGTTAAGACTGAAGACAAGTCTAAGTGGAGCTCACACCGAATACAGTGTGAACAGTGTTTCCTGGAGTCATCCTATGTGGCGCCCTTAGAGGAGAGCTGGAGAAATAGAAGATTGCAGTTAGTCTTGAAGAGGAAGTTATGATTTCAGCTGTGGGACATTTCTGAGTGATCATAAGAAACAGAGAATGGTCGTGTGAATAAATGACCTTACAGATTGTTTGTAAGACTGACTGAGTGTAGAATGTTGAACAGACAGTCCATGAACACTAAAGTCATCTAAGAAAGAGGCATGAAAACTGTCACAATAGATGACATTAAAAAATCAGCAGGGCTTAACCTTAGAAAGAGAAGACACTGATATACAAAGAAAAACTTATTTAAATAAACATTATTCAGATTTAAAAGTATATGAAGAGATAGTGTCATTATGAACCATAATACAATTCTAGGGGAGAAAAAAGAAGAAAAGAGAGCGAAATACAGGGAGGGAGGGAGGGAAAAGGGAATAAAAAGAAAGTAAGGAAGATAGGTTTTGACAAATCAGGACCAAAAGACTGTGCTACAGATTATGGCATCTATCCCATTAATTGCATATTCTCTTAAACTGTCTCTGTCTTGTTCCCATCTGGTCCATATTTACAAGACTTCACAAGAGAGCTTTTCAAAATGCAAAATGGATCACAACACTCACCTCCCTAAACCCTTCAATAGCTTCCTATTATTCACAGAATAATATCCAAGCTCCTTAGTGTGGCAATCAAGGACCTTGATGATCTGATCATTGCCTATTCCTCCAGACACATTTCCACCACATGCCCCATAATTCCCTTGCAATACAATTCTTTTCCTTCCATACCAATACCATGCCACTTCTCACATCTGTGTTATGCTCAGGCTACTCCCTTTAACTGTGATGTACTTTGAAAACTACATCACATTCTCTGTAACACCTTCCCTATTCACCTGTCCCATTGTCCATTTCCTGACAGCTCTATGCCAAAAGAGAACCATCACCCGATTACTGCCTAGACACTTCTGTATCTTCTACATGCTTCTATTATTCCATACATTCCCCTGTATTCTTTGTTAGCAAGGTCTCTAAGCTTCTCAAGGGCACAGACATTGTCTGTTTCTTTAGGACCTAGCAAAATACCTATTACTTAATAGGTGCTCAATAGTTTGCTGAATAGATGTTATCTAATAGAAGATGGGAGGCTTGATAGAGAATTAATGAGAGATGCTACATACATAAGGTAGAAGGTTTGAGTAGTAATCAGATAAGGCTAGAACATTTTTTACATTTTTCTATGATACCGTTAGACTTAAATTTAACTGTTTGTGTAGGTGAATGTTCTTATCCAAAACCCCAGAGGCCAAATGAGCTTCAGAATACTGAAAAAATTGGATTAGAGAAACATAATATGGTGTATATACCATATATTACATAGAACTACCAATGAGGTCTAGGGCAACATTTCATAATCAAATACATTGATATTTCTGTCATGACATATAAATACCCACACTAAATAACCAGCCTCTTGTCAGGTCCATTTAGGTTTTCCTCTAAATGAATTACCAAAAATCGCATGATACCTTTCCAATATTCCAATTACAAAATGATTTGGGAATTCCCTGGCTGTCCAGTGGTTCAGACTGGGCACTTTCACTGCCGGGCCCAGGTTCAATCCCTGGTCAGGGAACTAAGATCCTGCAAGCCACGCAGCACAGCGAAAAAAATATATATATATGACTTACAAAAAAATTTCAGAACTGCAAATAAGTTATTGTAAATATGTATTAAAATACTATTTTGGAGAAACTAAGAAATTCTTAGTCAATATTGTCACAGGAAGTTACTACTGTAACTACTTCAATTTCCTTCATTTGTTAATAAAATAATGTATTAACATAATGGATCAAATGCAGTAACCAGATAAATGAATATAGGACGTATTTTTTTAACTTTTTGTATAATTATGCAAGTTGAGTACTTAAAAGAATAGAACACAAATAATATAGACCTAATCATCACAGTCTAAGAAAAGACTTCCTGGACTGATACATAACTCTCTGGTAACACTTTAGACTGGCTTCAAGACCATCTTCTCAATAATTTCCAGTGTCACTTGTTAGAATGTCTTTGGCACTTTAAAGACAGAAGCAATATAAAACTTATTTTCTACTGTGCACCTTTCCAAAAATCCTATTTCTTGCACACAAATAATGCTATCAACCTTCAACATCATCAACAGCAAAAACAAAAGTAACAAATTTGTAGTTCTAGGAAATCCTGATTAGTGTGGGTTGAAGCTTATTAAAGAAGAAAATTCCTTCTTTAATGTTTCCTTAAAATCTGTATCTCAATAGCTTCCAAATATTTTCTGAAGAGTGTTGATATTGATCTGGCAACCCCTATAATTTTAGTTAATGATGAGACATTTTAAAAAGCTAGATTGTTCTCTTTATTGTCCTCAGGTAGAATATTACTGCAGAAACTTATGTGCCGCAAAAAAAAAAAAGATTCTTTCCCTAATTGATTTATTAACTTGAACATACTTATTGGCTTTGTTTCAAAGTGAAATTGTATAAATAAACTATTTAAAAGATTTAATACTCCATTTGCAAAGCAGCCATCAATAACAATTTCTTTTATAATATGAATTATTAAAATAATAAGTCACTCAGAAGTTTAATATATTTTCTTTACTCCACAAATGCATCTTATTTTCAGAAAAAAATTTTCCATCAGTTCTCTCTCACTGTCCAATAATCACTGACTGTCAAGAAACAATTGTCTTTAGGACTCTTAAGAATACAGGTATGGACAATCATTTAAACATACACTTTTTTTCATAATTTCTTCTTTGAGGTCCATATTACACAACATAGTAACATTTAGAGCCAAAAAAGCAAGGAAACTTTCCTTTCATTATATAACAAGTCCCTCAAAGCCAACATGAACTTTTTGCAGTTCCACTGAAAGTTTGGTTAGATAGCTCTAAGTCACAACCATAAAAGCCAGCATGACAAGAGACACCTCCATGCTGGTATCACTTCTACTGAACCACTCTGCACAGGAGGATGTGGAAGAAAGAAGAGTGATAACAAAATGATGATAACATTTTACTTCTCATTCTGCTCATCTCTTACCTTCCTTATCAATGGGCATACTGAAAATTAATCCCACTGGGGGGATTGAGGTACTTCCACAAAGAGTTATTCCATTCCTATGCTGGACACTGAATACTCAGAATTTGTGATAATCCACTCTCTGGGTCCATAGGTTAGATATCACAGCCAATTTGGAATTAAAACACCCCATAAGTCACTTCACATTTACTGATGCTATTCAAAACAATAAATATATGATCAATGAAACACTGAATTTCAGTTTCAACAAGCTGACTTCACAGTGACACCGATTTCAAATCACTTCCTTGTAAATACAAGCCTTATAAAAGAATAGAACATCGGTAAATCAGAGTATTGAAACCAAAAAAAAAAAAAAAAAAAAAAGAACAAAGGAAACCCACATAGACAATTTAGTATCTGACTTTAATCTAGTTTAAGAATACACAAGTAGATTTAGTCCCCAGACACAATGTTTACTTTTTCAGTTGGAGCAGCAAAGCAAGTAAATGCTGTCAAATCAGACAAGACTCCAAATTGTCATCATGACAACTTCATCTCAGACTGTCAATGTGCCACGCATTTCTCCAGATACCTCTGTGGTACAGACTCAGTAACCTTTCCATTTACAGCCCCCCACCTACTCCCTCATTGTCCCAAAGCCACAAGGGATCCAAAATGAGAAAGACTTTTTCCAGGAATCTTTTGGTTAAAAACATTCTTTTAAGTTGAAGTAAAGAACAGTGAGAGAAAATTAAAGAAGCCATGGACATAAAAGAGTATTTCTACAAAGATAAAGCATAAGAAAGGAATCTAAAATAAATGAGTAAAGACATAGGGGAATAATGAAATAGGGGAGATAGTACAGGGAAGGAATTTTAGTGAAAAAGGAAGAATAGCAATAATGAAGGAAGAGGACTTATTACGTGAATTTTCCTTATATGAAAAAACTTCTCAAGTAATTCTCTTAAATTTTAGAGAACAGTAATAAATTAGCCCTTTTGCCATGTAAATTTGACTAAATAATCTGAATCCCTCCTACAAAAAAGGTGTATGAATGTGTGTTGTGGATAGACAGATTGATTGATTGATTGATAGATACAGAAATAGATACAAACATAGATACCTACGTCTCTGTCTGTATCTGTATCTAAATATATGGATTTATTTTCTCTAAATTATTCCCATATTCAAGATTATACTACCAATCTGTTTTCTCTGCAGTTTTGCTCTAACTTCTTATTCTCTGTACTCATTCTTCCAGGAGAGAAAACTTAAATGTGAGCATGGCAAGGCGAGAGGCAGAGGGGAGGGGAATTGCTGGAGGAAGGAGAGAAGAAATCTCTAAATTAAAGAAATGAGATTTTTTTCTTCATAGGCTAATACAGGCACATTTATGGTCACTAGATGAGATTCAGTAGCTAATTTTCCAAACCTTCATAGATATATATGGAAAAGTTGAAATAAGCATTTTTGTGCCAGCGGGCTAATATAAGAAAACAAGCTCCTATTGTATACAACTCTGTAGATGCAAGGACAAAATGTCTAGAACAATTGGACAACAAAGTGAGATAAATCCGGACAGTATAAAAATATATTACTTACAGTATGTCCAGACTCAGTCTTTATAAAGGAGGATTATGGTTTGACCCAAGATCTGTCAAGTATATTTTCTTCCAAGAAGTCCCTGGTGCTTCCAAGCACAGTCCCTGCTGGGGATACATTATAGGCTCCAAAATGAACAGAATGTTAAAAACTAACTAGATTTGTGAGAGTCTTTTCTTGGCAAATTTGATAACAATTAGTGTCTATTAAGTTTTTATTAGCCCCAGAGTAAATGAAACAGAGGACATGATATTTAAATATACACACTGACATTTAGCAAGAAAGATTATGAATATAAATACTGATGGAAAAATAAATGCTAAAGAGAGAGAAAGATTGAAATTAATTTGTCATTACTCCTTATTTGCCCAACTGAAGCAACTCAGATTGAACCTTTGATATATATATATATATTCTAAGAAACCCAAGGGTGGACACTTTACCTCTTTTTTTTAAACATCTTTATTGGAGTATAATTGCTTTACAATGATGTGTTAGTTTCTGCTTTATAACAAAGTGAATCAGTTATACATATACAAATGTCCCCATCTCTCTTCCATCTTATATCTCCCTCCCTCCCACCCTCCCTATCCCACCCCTCTAGGTCACAAAGCACCGAGCTGATCTCCCTGTGCTATGTGGCTGCTTCCCACTAGCTATCTATTTTACGTTTGGTAGTGTTTATACATCCATGCCACTCTCTCACTTTGTCCCAGCATACCCTTCCCCCTCCCCATATCCTCAAGTCCATTCTCTAGTAGGTCTGCGTCTTTATTCCCATCTTGCCCCTAGGTTCTTCATGAGCATTTTTTTTTGTAGATTCCATATATATGTGTTAGCATACAGTATTTGTTTTTCTCTTTCCCACTTACTTCACTCTGTATGACAGACTCTAGGTCCATCCACCACACTACAAATAACTCCATTTCATTTCTTTTCATGGCTGAGTAATATTCCATTGTATATATGTGCCACATCTTCTTTATCAATTCATCTGTCGATGGACACTTAGGTTGCTTCCATGTCCTGGCTATTATAAATAGAGCTGCAATGAGCATTTTGGTACATGACTCTTTTTGAACTATGGTTTTCGCAGGGTATATGCCCAATAGTGGGATTGCTGGGTCATATGGTAGTTCTATTTGTAGTTTTTTAAGGAACCTCCATACTGTTCTCCATAGTGGCTGTACCAATTTACATTCCCACCAACAGTGCAAAAGAGTTCCCTTTTCTCCACAGCCTCTCCAGCATTTATTGTTGTAGATTTTTTTGGTGATGGCCATTCTGTCTGGTGTGAGATGATATCGCATTGTAATCTTGATTTGCATTTCTCTAATGATTAATGATGTTGAGCATTCTTTCATGTGTTTGTTGTCAATCTGTATATCTTCTTTGGAGAAATGTCTATTCAGGTCTTCTGTCCATTTTTGGATTGGGTTGTTTGTTTGTTTCATATTGAGCTGCATGAGGTGCTTGTAAATTTTGGAGATTAATCCTTTGTCAGCTGCTTCATTTGCAAATATTTTCTCCCATTATGAAGGTTGTCTTTTTGTTTTGTTTATGGTTTCCTTTGCTGTGCAAAAGCTTTGAAGTTTCATTAGGTCCCATTTGTTTATTTTTGTTTTTATTTCTATTTCTCTAGGAGGTGGGTCAAAAAGGATCTTGCTGTGATTTACGTCATAGAGTGCTCTGCCTATGTTTTCCTCTAAGAGTTTGATAGTGTCTGGCCCTACTTTTAGGTCTTTAATCCATTTTGAGTTTATTTTTGTGTATGGTGTTAGGGAGTGTTCTAATTTCATTCTTTTACATGTAGCTGGCCAATTTTCCCAGCACCACATATTGAAGAGGCTGTCTTTATTCCAATGTATATTCTTTCCTCCTTTATCAAAGATAAGGTGACCATATGTGAGTGGGTTTATCTCTGGGTTTTCTATCCTATTCCATTGATCTATATTTCTGTTTTTTGTGCCAGTACCATATTGTCTTGATTACTGTAGCCTTGTAGTATAGTCTGAAGTCAGGGAGACTGATTCATCCAGCTCCGTTTTTCGGTCTCAAGATTGCTTTGGCTATTCAGGGTCTTTAGTGTTGCCATACAAATTGTGAACTTTTTTGTTCTAGTTCTGTGAAAAATGCCAGTGGTAGATTGATAGGGCTTGCATTGAATCTGCAGAGTGTTTTGGGTAGCATAGTCATTTTCAGAACGTTGATTCTTCCAATCCAAGAATATGGTATATCTCTCCATCTGTTTGTATCAGCTTTAATTTCCTTCATCAGTGTCTTATAGTTTTCTGCATACAGGTCTTTTGTCTCCTTGGGTAGGTTTATTCCTAGGGATTTTATTCTTTCTGTTGCAATGGTAAATGGGAGTGTTTTCTTAATTTCACTTTCAGACTTTTCATCATTAGTGTATAGGAATGCAAGAGATTTCTGTGCATTAATTTTGTATCCTGCTACTTTACCAAAGTCATTGATTAGCTCTAGTAGTTTTCTGGTAGCATCTTTAGGATTCTCTATGTATAGTATCATGTCGTCTCCCAACAGTGACAGCTTTACTTCTTCTTTTCTGATTTGGATTCCTTTATTTCTTTTTTTTCTCTGATTGCTGTGGCTAAAACTTCCAAAACTATGTTGAATAATAGTGGTGAGAGTACACAACCTTGTCTCATTCCTGATCTTAGTGGAAATGGTTTCAGTTTGTCACCATTGAGGACGATGTTGGCTGTGTGTTTGTCATATATGGCCTTTATTATGTTGAGGAAAGTTCCCTCTATGCCTACTTTCTGGAGGGTTTTTATCATAAATGGGTGTTGAATTTTGTCAAAAGCTTTCTCTGCATCTATTGAGATGATCATATGGTTTTTCTCCCTCAATTTGTTAATATGGTGTATCACATTGATTGATCTGCATATATTGAAGAATCCTTGCATTCCTGGGATAAATCCCACTTGATCATGGTGTATGATCCTTTTGATGCACTGTTGGATTCTGTTTGCTAGTATTTTGTCGAGGATTTTTGCATCCGTGTTCATCAGTGATATTGGCCTGTAGTTTTCTTTCTTTGTGACATCTTTGTCCGGTTTTGGTATCAGGGTAATGGTGGCCTCGTAGAATGAGTTTGGGAGTGTTCCTCCCTCTGCTATATTTTGGAAGAGTTTGAGAAGCATAGGTGTTAGCTCTTCTCTAAATGTTTGATAGAATTTGCCTGTGAAGCCATCTAGCTGGGCTTTTGTATGTTGGAAGATTTTTAATCACAGTTTCACTTTCAGTGCTTGTGATTGGTCTGTTCATATTTTCTATTTCCTCCTGGTTCAGCCTCGGAAGGTTGTGCATTTCTAAGAATTTGTCCATTTCTTCCAGGTTGTCCATTTTATTGGCATAGAGTTGCTTGTAGTAATCTCTCATGATCCTTTGTATTTTTGCAGTGTCAGTTGTTACTTCTCCTTTTGCATTTCTAATTCTATTGATTTGAGTCTTTTCCCTTTTTTCTTGATGAGTCTGGCTAACGGTTTATCAATTTTGTTTATCTTCTCAAAGAACCAGCTTTTAGTTTTATTGATCTTTGCTATCATTTCCATCATTTCTTTTTCATTTATTTCTGATCTGATCTTTATGATTTCTTTCCTTCTGCTAACTTCGGGGTTTTTTTGTTATTCTTTCTCTAATTGCTTTAGGTGTAAGGTTAGGTTGTTGATTTGAGATGCTCCTTGTTTCTTGAGGTAGGATTGTATTGCTATAAACTTCCCTCTTAGATCTGCTTTTTCTGCATCCCATAGGTTTTGGGTTGTCGTGTTTTCATTGTCGTTTGTTTCTAGGTACTTTTTGATTACCTCTTTGGTCTCTTCAGTGACATCTTGGTTATTAAGTAGTGTATTGTTTAGCCTCCATTTGTTTGTATTTTTTACAGATTTTTTCGTGTGATTGATAACGAGTTTCATAGCATTGTGGTCCGAAAAGATATTTGATATAAATTCAATTTTCTTAAAATTACCGAGGCTTGATTTGTGACCCAAGATATGATCTACCCTAGAGAATGTTCCATGAGCACTTGAGAAGAATGTGTATTCTGTTGTTTTTGGATGGAATGTCCTATAAATATCAATTAAGTCCATCTTGTTTAATGTATCATTTAAAGCTTGTGTTTCCTTATTTATTTTCATTTTAGATGATCTGTCCACTGGTGAAAGTGGGGTGTTAAAGTCCCTACTATGATTCTGTTACTGTCGATTTCCCCTTTTATGGCTGTTAGTATTTGTCTTATGTTTTGAGGTGCTCCTATCTTGGGTGCATAAATATTTACAATTGTTGTATCTCCTTGGATTGATCCCTTGATCATTATTTACTGTCCTTCTTTGTGTCCTGTAATAGTCTTTGTTTTAAAGTCTATTTTGTCTGAGAACTGCTGCTCCAGCTTTCTTTTGATTTCCAATTGCATGGAATATCTTTTTCCATCCCCTCACTTTCAGTCTGTATGTGGCACTAGGTCTGAAGTGGGTCTCTTGTAGACAGCATATATACGGGTCTTGCTTTTGTATCCATTCAGCCAGTCTATGTCTTTTGGTTGGAGTATTTAATCCATTTACATTTAAGGTAATTATCGATATGTATGTTTCTATTACCATTTTCTTAATTCTTTTGGGTTTGTTATTGTAGGTCTTTTCCTTCTCATGTGTTTCCTGACTAAAGAAGTTCCTTTAGCATTTGATGTAAAGCTGGTTTGGTGGTGCTGAATTTTCTTAGCTTTTGCTTGTCTGTAAAGGTTTTAATTTCTCTGTCAAATCTGAATGAGATCCTTGCTGTGTAGGGTAATCTTGGTTGTAGGTTTTTCTCCTTCATCACTTTAAATATGTCCTGCCACTCCGTTCTGGCTTGCAGAGTTTCTGCTGAAAGATCAGCTGTTAACCTTATGGGGATTCCCTTGTGTGTTATTTGTTGTTTTTTCTTTGCTGCTTTTAATATTTTTTCCTTGTATTTAATTTTTGATAGTTTGTTCAATATGTGTCTTGCCTTGTTTCTCCTTGGAATTATCCTGTATGGGACTCCCTGTGCTTCCTGGACTTGATTAACTATTTCCTTTCCCATATTAGGAAAGTTTTCAACTATAATCTCTTCAAATATTTTCTAAATCCCTTTCTTTTCCTCTTCTTCTTCTGGGACCCCTAGAATTCAAATGTTGGTGCGTTTAATGTTGTCCCAGAGTTCTCTGAGACTGTCCTCAATTCTTTTCATTCTTTTTTCTTTATTCTGCTCTTTAGTAGTTACTTCCACCATTTTATCTTCCAGGTCACTTATCTGTTCTTCTGCCTCAGTTATTCTGCTATTGGTTCCTTTTAAAGAATTTTTAATTTCATTTATTGTGTTGTGCATCACTGTTTGTTTGCTCTTTAGTTCTTCTAGGTCCTTGTTAAACGTTTCTTGTATTTTCTCCATTCTATTTCCAAGATTTTGGATCATCTTTACTGTCATTATTCTGAATTATTTTTCAGGTAGACTGCCTATTTCCTCTTCATTTGTTAGGTCTCGTGGGTTTTTGCTTTGCTCCTTCATCTACTGTGTGTTTCTATGTCTTCTCATTTTGCTTAATTTACTGTGTTTGGGGTCTCCTTTTCACAGGCTGCAGGTTTGTCATTCCCATTGTTTTTGGTGTCTGTCCCTAGTGGCTAAGGTTGGTTCACTGGGTTTACAGTGTAGGCTTCCTGGTGGAGGGGACTAGTGCCTGTGTTCTGTTGGATGAGGCTGGATCTTTTCTTTCTGGTGGGCAGGTCCACATCTGGTGGTGTGTTTTGGGGTGTCTGTGGCCTTATTATGATTTTAGGCAGCTTCTGTGCTAATGGATGGGGTCGTGCTCCTGTCTTACTAGTTGTTTGGCATAGGGTGTCCAGCACTATAGCTTGCCGGTCATTGAGTGAAGCTGGGTGCTGGTGTTGAGATGGAGATCTCTGGGGTATTTTCACCATTTGATATTATGTAGAGCTGAGAGGTCTCTTGTGGACCAGTGTACTGAACTTGGCTCTCCCACCTCAGAGGCAGAGCCCTGACACCTGGCTGGAGCAGCAAGAGCCTGTCATCCACACGGCTCAGAATAAAAGGGAGAAAAGAAAGAAAGAAGAAGGTAAAATAAAATAGAATAAAATAATATAAATTAAAATAAAATAAAGTTATTAAAATAAAAATAATTAGTTTAAGTAATAAAGAAAGAAAGAAAGAAAGAAAGAAGAGAGCAGCCAAACCACAAAACATATCCACTGATGATAACAAGTGCTAAAAACTATACTGAAAAAAAAAAAAAAACAATAAAAACGGACAGACAGAACCCTAGGACAAATGGTAAAAGCAAAGCATACAGACAAAATCACACACAGAAGCATACACATACACAATTAAAAAAAAGAAAAAAGGGAAAAATATATATATATATCGTTGCTGCCAAAGTCCACCTCCTCAATTTGGGATGATGTGTTGTCTATTCAGGTATTCCACAGATGTAGGGTATATCAAGTTGATTATGGAGATTTAATCCACCGCTTCTGAGTCTGCTGGGAGAGATTTCTCTTTCTTTTCTTTGTTAACATAGCTCCCGGGGTTCAGCATTGCATTTGGACCTGCTTCTGCATGTAGGTCTCCTGAGGGCATCTGTTCTTTGCTCTGACAGGACGGGGTTAAAGGAGCAGCTGATTCGGGGGCTCTGGCTCACTCAGGCTGGGGGGAGGGAGGGGTATGGATGCAGGGCGTGCCTGTCGCAGCAGAGGCCCATATGACTTTGCACCAGCCTCAGGCGCGCTGTGTATTCTCCCGGTGTAGTTGTCCCTGGATCACGGGACCCTGGCAGTGGCGGGCTGCACAGGCTCCCAGGAGGGGAGATGTGGACAGTGACCTGGGCTTGCATACAGGCTTCTTGGTGGTAGTAGCAGCAGACTTAGCGTCTCATGCCCGTCTCTGGGGTCCGCGCTGAGAGCCGCAGCTCGCGCCCGTCTCTGGAGCTCCTTTAAGGTGCACTCTTAATCCCCTCTCCTCGTGCACCAGGAAACAAAGAGGCAAGAAAAAGTCTCTTGTCTCTTCAGCAGCTCCAGACTTTTCCCCGGACTCCCTCCTGGCTAGCTGTGGTGCACTAACCCCTTCAGACTGTGTTCATGCAGCCAACCCCAGTCCTCTCCCTGGGATCTGACCTCTGAAGCCCTAGCCTCAGCTCCCAGCCCCCACCCACCCCGGTGGCTGAGCAGACAAGCCTCTCGGGCTGGTGAGTGCTGGTTGGCACCGATCCTCTGTGCAGGCATCTCCCCACTTTGCCCTCCGCACCCGTGTTGCTATGCTTTTCTCTGCGGCTCCAAAGCTTTCCCCCTCAGCCACCTGCATTCTCCGCCTGCGAAGGGGCTTCTAGTGTGTAGAAACCTTTCCTCCTTCACAGCTCCCTCCCACTGGTGAAGGTCCCATCCCTATTCTTTTGTCTCTGTTTTTTCTTTTTTCTTTTGCCCTACCCTGGTACGTGGGGGAGTTTCTTGCCTTTTGGGAGCTCTGAGGTCTTCTGCCAGCGTTCAGTAGAGTTGTTCCAAATGTAGATGTATTTCTGAGTTATTTGTGGGGAGGAAGATGATCTCCATGTCTTACTCTTCTGCCATCTTGAAGCTCCTCTGACAATTTACCTCAAAAATCTCTATTCCACATGCATCTCTCCACCTCCTTCACTTAGCTCCAGGTACCATGACAACTTGTTTGGAACAATATAATAGTGTACTAGTTTGTCTATTCTTATCTAATGATGCCCCCCCCTTCCTTGATTATCCACTGACAACCAGAATTATTTTTTTAATTAATTAATTTATATTTGGCTGCGTTGGGTTTTCGTTGCTCTGCGTGAGTTTTATCTAGTTGCGGTGAGCCGGGGCTACCCTTCGTTGCGGTGCATGGGCTTCCCATTGTCGTGGCTTCCCTTGTTGTGGAGCACGGGCTCTAGGCACACTGGCTTCAGTAGTTGTGGCACATGGGCTCAGTAGTTGTCGCTTGCCGGCTGTAGAGCTCAGGCTCAGTAGTCATGGTGCACAGGCTTAGTTGCTCCATGTCATGTGGGATCTTCCCAGGCCAGGGCTTGAATCCGTGTCCCTTGCATTGGCAGGCAGATTCTTAACCACTTTGCCACCAGGGAAGACCCAGAATTATTTTTTAAAAGTGAATCTGACCATGTCAGCCAGTAACACATACACCATATTGTTGGATGAAAGGCTACAAGGCAAAGCATGGTCTTCCCCCCAACCTCTCCAGTCAGATCTTGTACCTTGCTCTTTTTTATTCTCTACAACAGTCACAAGAGTCTTCATTTAGGCTTCTGAATTCACCACACTCCTCCTACCGTGGGGCTTTTGCAAATATTGTCTCCTCTATCTGGAAAGATCTTCCTGCCCTCTCATTGCTTCATTAACTCCTTGAACGTTTCAAATATCATTCCCCAGAGAAACCTTCCTGGATCTTCCCCACAGAGCCACAACTCTGTGAAACTCTGCGTCATTGCATATTAGTACCAGTGCATTTTATGAGTCTGTTTGATTTTCATATATATATATGAAATATATATATTTTCATATATATATGAAACAACAACATTACTAGTCATTAGGGAAATGTAAATCAAAACCATAATGAGATAATACTTCACACTCACTAGAATGACTACAGTAATTTAAAAAAATGGAAAATAAGTGTTGGTAAGAACGTGGAGAAATTGGAACACTCATACATGGCTGGTGAAAAAATAAAATAGTAGAGCTGCCACAGAAAACAGTTTGGTGGTTCCTCCAAAAAGGTGAACATAGAATTACCCAGAAATCCTACATCTGTGTATATAGCCAAAGGAATTGGACACAGGACTCAAACAAATATTTGTACATGAATGTTCATAGCAGCATTATTCACAATAGATAAAAGATGGAAACAACCCAAATGTCCACCAACAAATGAGTACCTAAACAAAATCTGGTATAAATACATGAATATTACTTAGCCATAAAAAGTAATAAAGTACTAACACATACTATCATGTGGATGGGCCTCAAAATCAATATGCTAAGTGAAAGAAGACAGACATAAAAGTTTATATGTTTGATGATTCTATTCATACGTAATATTTAGAACAGGTAAATCCGTAAGACAGAAGGAGATTTGTGGTTACCTGGGGCTGGTGGAATGAGAGAATAGGGGAGTGACTACTTAATGGGTACAAAATTTTCTTCGGGATGATAAAAATGTTTGGAGATATACAGAAGTGTGGTTGTACAATATTGTAAATGATTATACCTCTGAATTGTGTACTTTAAGATGGCTAATATTTTTGTTATGTGAATCTCAACTAAAAAAAAAATACTGAAGAAGAGCTTTCCTAAATGGCCAAGTGAAAAGCTCAGCAAATTTTCTCCACACAAAGCCATAATAAAATTTGATAAAAATGCCAAAAACAATTTCAGAACTCTGAAAATTGACCACAGGTATACAAAAATGTAGTGAAATGTTTATTCAAGAAAAACTGCTAAACCTCCAAAAAATGATGGGAGTCTGTGTACCACTTTTTCCTGGGGCTGTTTCTACCCCATTCAGTGGCTCCCAGCTCCTTATTGCTTTATTTAGCAGGGCATGACAAGCTGTAAGGAACATGAGCTTTCTTTCCAGACAGGGAAGAATTGATTTGGAGCAGAGCTTGAAAAGGTCCACACCTTGAGGTGCTATCAGAAACAATAGCAATCTTTGTGACAAACAATCAGGAAAAGCCAATATCATAGCTTACATGAGGTTACAGTACTGGTTGGAATAAGCAACAGAACTTCAGACAAACTTCAGAAGTTTTTTGGAGAGATCAAGTGAAAGAGATAGCCACTGTAGACCTTGATAAATTCCCACATATCCCTAGGGTCAGAAAGGCTATGAACATAATTACAAGATAATGGAGACAGACCTAGCTATTTACTCATGCTTTCCTGAACATGAGGCCTTGCACATGCAGAAGGTAAAAGCTGGGGCAGATTCATAAACTGCCTGAATTTTGTGTTTCTCACTCACACACAGATCCATTGGCAAAGGATGGAAATCTTACTGGCTCAAGATATTTAAGCACAACCTCTGACTAATCACTGTCTGACTACTAAACTGATCCAAGGAAAATACAGGAAGCCAGACTTGAAAAAAAAAAAAAAAAGAAGATTAAATAAATTAAAAACACAAGGAAGAGATATCAATGATGCAACTGAGGGCAAGATAAAATCCATAAAATTAGTCCAGGCAAATCACTAAACAAATGAACAATAATAGCAACAACAACTATTCCTAGAAGTGGAAGGAGGGGTAGATCAGAATCCAGAGTTACTACACTATGTTATCAAATTGTCCAGTTTTCAACAATAAAATAGCAATACAGTCAAAGAAACAAGAAATTGTAATCCATACACTGGGGAAAGCAGTTAATAGAAACTGTGTCTGAGGGGCCCCAGATGTAGGACTTGGCAGACAAAAACTTCAAAACAACTGTTACAATTATGTTAAAAATTTTTTTTTAAATATGTTTTAGAAGGCAGAAAACTTGACAACAATAATTCATCAAATATAGAATATCAATCAAGAGGTTAAATGCTTTTCTAAAAAAATGGAAATTCTAGAGTTGGAAAGATATAGTGAAAGAAATGAAAAATTTATTGGAAGGACTCAACAGCAGATTTGAGTAGAAGAAAAAAGTATCAGCTAATTTGAAGATCGATCAGTTGAGCTTACCTAATCTTAAAAAGAATGGGGAAAAAAGGTTGAAAGATTGAAGAAATATGAACAAAGCCTCAGAGACCCGAGGGAAAACTTCAAGTATACCAACATATGAATAATAGGAGTCCCAGAAGGAAAGCAGAAAGAAAAAGGGCTGAAAAAATATTTGAAGAAATAATGATCACAAGCTTCCAAAATGTGCCAAAAAACATAAATTACATATCCAAAAAGTTCAACAAACCTCAAGTAAGATAAACAAAACAGATCCACATCTAGAAACATAATAGTCAAGTTATTAAAAGTTAAAGAGCAAGAGAAAAATCTGAAAACAGCAAGGGAAAAATGATTCATCATATATAAGGGAACCACAATAAGTTTAACAACAGATTCTCAGAAGAAACAATAGAGGCCAGAAGGAAGTGGTATAGAAGGAAGGAAGTGGTATAGTGGTAACATGCACACACCTTTGCTTCTCGAGTGATTTAAAAAACAATTTCATAATGCAGTAATTGTAACATTATACTATAATTAAAGTGTCAGGAGGAAAAAATACCCTGTCAAGTAAGAATTTTATATCCAGCAAAACTATCCTTCAAAAAGAAAAAGAAATTGTATTTACCCAAAGAAAACAAAATCATTAATTCAAAAAGATATATTTCACATCAATATTCTTTGCATAATTATTTATAATAGCCCAGTAGCTAAGATACAGAAGCAGCTTAACTGTCCATCAATAGTTGAATGAATAAAGACGACATGATGGAATATATATAATGGAAGATCAGTTAGCCATAACAAATGAAACCTTGCCATTTGTGATAACATGGATGGAATATTATGCTAAGTAGAATAAGTCAGACACAGAAAGACAAATACTATATGATCTCACTGATATGTAGAATCTAAAAAAGCAAAACACAGAAAACAAACAAAAAATATGAAAACAGACTCATAGATACAGAGAAAAAAAAAACAGGGGGTTGCCAGAGGGGATGGGGTGAGGGAGGTGAAATAGGTGAAGGTAATTAAGAGGTACAAACTTCCAGTTATATAATAAATAAGTCACAAGAATGTAATATACAGCATGAGGAATATGGTCAACAATATTGTAATAAATTTGTATGGAGACAGATGGTTAGTAGACTTATCCTGGTGATCATTTCATAATGTATGTAAATGTCAAATCACTATGTAGTACAGGTAAAACTAACATAACATTGTACATCAACTATATTTCACTTTTTAAAACAAAAGAGAAAGATATTTCCAGATGAACAAAATATGAAAGAATTAATTATTAGTACACCTTTCTTATAAGAATACTAAGGAAAGTCCTTTGGGCTGAAAGTAAATGACACCAAATGGTAACTTGATTTCACATAAAGAAATAAAGAGCTCTGTAAAGACAGTATAAACATATGTATTTTTTCTCATTAACCTTTAACAGATGTTTATAAAAGACAATTTAATAAAACAATAATTATAAAATAATTATAAAACTGTATTGTTGGCCTCATAGCATATGAAAATTATTTCTATAAATAGAAATATATTTATAATATTCTGTATATACTTATAACATATATAGATATATAAATATAATATATACTAGCAAAAAGGTGGAGATAATTGAGGTGTAATGGAGCAAGAAAATTAAAGCAGATATTCAGATAGTAATTCAATCCACAGGAAAAAAATGGAAAAATGAAGAGCACCAGAAAATTTAATATGTGAGTTAATATAAAAAACATAAATAAGTTTTTGTCCTTTTTTTCTCCAAACTTTTTTAAGAGGCATAGATTGCATGAATTGATAATTATAATACTGTATTACCATGTACATAACATATATACATAATGTATATTATAGTAGTTGCACAAAGAGTGGGAAGAAATGGAAATATATTACAGCAGAGTTTGTATATTTTATAAGAATTCGGTTAGTATTAATCTAATATAGATTGTGAGCATTTAAAATGTATAGTGTAATCTCTACAACAACTACTAATAGTGCTGAAACAATAAGATTTCCATGTGCTAAAAGACCCTTATTGCCATCAAAAACAAAAAACAAGACAAAACAAACAAACAAAAACCACCTCACAATTGATCATGGACCTAAATGTAAAAACAAAAGCTATGTGATGTTTATAAGAGAACAGGAAAAAGTCTTCCTGATCTTCAAGCAGGACACATAAAAGAAAAAAAATAATAAAGTGAACTTTATGAAAATTAAAACTTTTGTTCCTCAAAAGGCACCATTAGGAGTTTGAAAATATGAATCACAGACTGGGGAAAAAAGTATTTGTAAATTATATTAAAGATAAAGAACTTGTATCTAGAATATATAAAGAATTCAATAAAACTAACAGCCCAATCAAAAATTCATTAGAGATCTGGATGAACATTTCACCAAAGAAGATATAGTTAAATACATATGAAAATGTGCTAAAAACATTAATGATTAGGGAAATGCAAATTAAAACCACAGTGAGATGCCACTTCATATCCACAATGATGGCTATATTCAAAAAGACAGGTAATACCAAAGGTTGTCTAGGATGTGAAGAAACTGGAAAAGGCATGTATTGCTGGTAGATATATAAAACCATATAGCTACTTTGGAAAACAGTCTGGCAGTTTCATTAACAGTTAAAGGTAAATTTACCATAAAACCCAGCAATTCCACCTTTAGGTATCCAACCAAAGAGATGAAAACATATGTCCACACAATGACTTGAATGTGAAGGTGACAGCAACATTATTCATGATAGCCAACAAGTTAAAAACAGCAAAAAAAAGAAGTACAGATTTCCATCAACAGGTGAAAGAAAAAACAAAATGCTAATCCATTCAATGGAATAGTATTCAGCAATAAAAAGTAACAGACAGCTGATGCATGTTCATGTAGGGAATAACCTCATCAACATTATACAAAGTGAAAGAAGCCAAATCTAGAAAACCACATATTGTACAATTCTAATTACATAAAATGTCCAAAAAAGCAAACCCATAAAATAGATTATTGTTTGCCTGGAGCTGGGGGTGGGAAGAGAGACTGTCTGTAAATGGGCATGAGGGATCTTTTGAAGACAGTGGAATGTTCTAAAATTGGATTGTAATAATAGTTGCACAGCTCTATAAATTTATTGACTTACATGCTTAAATGAGTAAAGTTTAAATTATGTTAATGGCATCTCAAGGAAGCTGTTATAAATTATTGAAGAAGAGGAGCTTGAATGATCAGATGATTATTGAAAAAGAGGCATCTATAATATAGAACACATTTTTTTCAGTAAAATATGCTGATTTTTTCCTTACTACTAAATATCAAATTCATGTTGAAAATTCAACCCTTTTTGTCAAATCTGGCCACATTCTAATGCAAGTTGCCTGTTAAGCATGTTTCTGCCTCAGAGTCTTTGCATCTGCAATTCTCTGTCTGGCTTGCAATTCCAGAACTAGTATGACATCTTCATGGCTCATTCCTTCACTTCATTAAAAGTACTCTGATCAGTTGTCACCTTTTTGAAGAGAACTTCTCTGTCTGAAATACGCCCTATATCTTCTCATCCCCTTTAGTTAACATACTTTTTCCTCATTACATTTCTTTTAAATCCATTATTAAATAAGAGAAGTGCCCTGGAATATTATCTGGTATATATTAGGATCTCAACAAATATTTGTTGAATGAATGAATCACATCACAGATACAACTGTCACAAACAATAGAACTTGAAACTATCTTGAGAAAACTTTTATAAAATACAGAGAGGTTAAAAATAGGAAAAACATACATTTTCTTCACTAGCTATAACATAAATTATCAAAGCTTGAACACATTTACTATATATTCGTTTCAGAAAAATTTCCAATGGAACTAAATATAAAAGAAAAAGATTCCCCTAATTGGTACTTGAACCCTCTATTTGCATCTGGAATTGTTTTGCATTGATATCCATTCTGGATTCTTTCCTCTGGCTAGGTTTATCACTGGATTATTTAAATGGACTATTGATGCCAAAGGCCTTTGTAGTAATCATCAATGGAAAAGAATTATTATCCTGACCCAGTCAATGAATAGGAAAGCTTTTGTCAGAGCATTCCATGGTCACTCTTATGCACATAAAGAGAATCCCCATCTTTTCATCAGAATAGTAGAACAGAAAGAATATTAAAATAAGAGATTGTCTTGAGAAGAAAGGTAAGAGAACTCATTTCATATATTATCTTGTTAATGGTTTAAAGATTAAACCAAAGATGTTAAGAGAAAAAAAAGCTGTAGAAAATTAGTGGCAAAATGCTTTTCCTGTTGTCCTTACTTATGGAGTCAACCCCATTATCTTCTACTCCTGGTTTCTCACTGTCCCCTCTATCACTGCTTTTTAAGGGAGAGGCAGTAACCGTGTGTGTGTGTGTGTGTGTGTGTGTGTGTCATGTGTGTGTGTGTGTGTGTGTGTGTGTGTGTGTGTGTGTGTGTGTGAGGCTTTGGTAGGAGAAAGTGAATCTAAGTTGGTCAGATCCTTCCTCTTTTTTTCTCTTGGGAGCTGGATGCTTGCAGGGATCACAAGTTCTGCTTGGTTCTGTCCCTGTTGGGGAGGCCTGCCCCTGTCCACTCCTGCCATGACTGGGTTGGCAAATTTGACTAATCCTGGCACTAAGTATTAACAAGACGTCCTGCCCACATTCTCTGATATCACCTTTATCAGCAGTAAAGATAACCTTGCAGCCCTCATTTAGCTTATTCCTTTTTGTATAATGGCTGGATTTTTAAAAAAAAATCAGGCAGAGATTTTTTGTATTAGTCTGCCTCAAATAACTCCAAATAGGTCTTAACTGACTAGTGTTAATATCTTAACTGAAAAAACAGAAGCATTAAGAATTAGGGAGTACTTAAGTCCCTAATGTTCTCTTGAATTATAATATGTCAGTTCCCTTAGTTACTAAAAGGTCTTGCAAAGTCTTCCTAATTAAATTAAAAGAATGGGCTAAGAGAAAAAGGATATCTTCTTTGGTTTAAAATCCTCAGATATTTTTATGTATATCTTCCACTCAGTAAACTGTAAATGATTACAGAGAGGAATGACTATAGACACCAGAAAATATCTGAAATAAGAGACTAAGATTGCTCTTTTTTCCAGTCTACTAATTTAGGGACAGTTTGATGCAAACCATTTTAGATGACAGGAGTGAAAAATGGATGAAAAATTGATGAAGCTGCTTTTACCAAAACACTTTTTAAGGATTTTCGGTGCACATTTTCTAGAATATTATGTCAAATAAACAACTACTCTAATATAAAGGACCCATAGTATCAATTATTATCACTGTCAATCAGAGAATGAAAGCATTCTACAATGGGCCTTGACAGAACCGACTATTACGATTGTTTCTGCAACATGAGAAATATGTAAATGAAGGCACTTCAAGAAGATTTTGACACAACAGGTTTAACAGATAGGGCCTAATTATGTCAGTCAGTGGAATTCAATTACCAGGAGGAATGGATGGACATCCTTGATGCAGAGCTTGGATTAAATCTGCACATATATTTTTAAGATCTAGTTCCTAAAAGGAAAGAAATCCAAGTTCTCAGTTCCTTGAGATTCTTTTTTTAAGGTATTATGACCCTCCATTTTAATATTAACTAGAAAAATGAGTACTCTATTAAAAATATATCATTTTCAAGAGGATAATTTAAATATTTAAATTTTGAATAACTTACTGGTAAATTTCTATGTTTTTGTAGAACTTTCTTCCAAAAAGTCAGATATGGCTAACACTTAAAGAGGATGATGGTAGCTAGTTTCCAAAGATGGCTCCACCCCAATGAACCATGCTTTTGGTATTCACACCCATGTGAACTCACTTGCTTTTAACCTGGGCTGTCCCTGTGATTTGCTTTATGACCAACAGAATGCAGTAGAAAGGATGCTCCATGACTTCCAAGATTGGGTCATAATAAATCTTGCAGCCTCCACCTGGGTCTCCTGAAACGCTCACTCTGGAGGAAGCCAGCTGCCATGTAAGAGACTGCCATGCTTTGTAAGAGCTGGCCACTTGGAGAGGCAGCATGGAAAGAACCACACCCGGCCTCCTGTTGTTCCAGCTATCCTAGCTGTGATACCAGGCATATAAGTGATGGAATCACCTTAGATATCCAGCCAGTCAGGCCATCAGATGACTCCAGCCCGAGCAGTGATCTGACTGCAACTACGTGACAGACCCCAAGTGAGAACCATCCGGATAAATCCAATCAAATCTCAGGATCATGAGAGAGAATAATAAAGTGTAGGTTTAAGTCTCAGAGTTGTGGGATGAGTTATAATGGAGCTTTAAGTATCCCGAACGGGATGCAGAGTGGAAGTAATTCACACAAGGTAGGAATCAGAAAACTTCTTTATTCTTAGCCTGACATTCACTACTTGTGTGGGCTTAAGTAAATCACAACGTAATTGCATCTCTATATTCTCATCTGTAAACTGAACAGACTAGACTAGATCTACCTTATATCTAAGGGCCACTCAATGGATTCATAGTATCTACAAATTACCTGAAATTTAGAGCAGCATTTTATGTTCATATATTAAATTTTGGAATGACAGGGTCTATGGTTTTTAGCAGATTTTCAAAGGGATACTAAATCCCAAGAAGTGAGTAATAAAATCAGAGTAAATCCTTCAGCTTGAAACTTCCATGATTTTATGAAAGTCAAAGTGAAAAATGGAAGCTTAAAGATAGCCTATAGTATGTAATCAAGAATTTTTTTGCATTTAAAATTTTAAAAGCCAGAGATATCAGGTATCATTTTAGTTAAGAATGTTTCAAAATATTTGTTTGGTCAAATGGTATTGTGTTCCCACTCGTCCTTAATACTTTCCCCTAATATTTAACTAGAAAAATCTTCTACCTTAAGATACAAGTTTTGAAGAGTTACAGAAGGAACAATGAGCGGAGTTGATACGTCTCCTTGAAATTATTTTGTGGGTCTTGTGTTCTTCCAAAGAAGATATCATCCAATCTCTAATATGGTCCCCGTTACTTGGAATTTTCTTACCTTCATTCAATCATCAAAATGTAGTTGAAGCCTTGGATGCAGTTTACCACTGCAGAAATAGAACTATTTTCCACGCATTTCCTCATACACACACACAAAAAAAAACAACATCTCGATTGAAACAACAAAATGTATTGAACAACTACTATTCAATATTACTCAGTTCATTTGTCAAAGTTTTCAGAGTCAAGATATGCTTATTACTTTTAGACCTCTCTCCCTACTAGAATATGGTTCCCCAGGGGCAGTGATCTTTGTTGGTTTTATATTCCTAAATACACAATATATCCCAAGATACATCCCTGAACAATGCCGGCACATGCAGGTATTTAATAAATATGTGTAAAACAAATGAATGACTACGTGTGTGTGTGTGTGTTTTGGGAGAAATACAAAAAAGAAGTAACCGGCAGTGATGAAGTTAAATTGCATCCCGAGAGGTATGATTCTTATAAGAAAAAATGTAGGTAAAGGAGGTAGCAGTCCCTTTGCCTAAACAGTTAAAACAGGAAGTTAAACCAAAGAACTAACAAACCAGTACCCAGGAAAAAGGAAGGAAGAGACCTTGTGCCTCATGTAAAAATTGCCATTACTACCAGTGGCTATGCACTTGCTGGAGAATCTTTCTTTAGAAATTAGAATAGTGTTCTAAAATATTAATAGCATTTTGATGCCAAATTTACCAATGGACTAACTTCCAAATGATATATAATTGCTAACCAATTATATAGAGTTTTTTAGAGTTACTTATACATGGGCAGGATTGCTTATTTGCAAAATGTCTACAGAAATTAATCAAATTTAAAAAGAGAAAACAGTGTTCCTCATAATGCACATGTGTACATGCACACATGCATGTGTACACACACACACTCAGATTTGTTTCACCTAAATACAAATGGCCACCATGGCCACTCATATCAATGACATGATAACAGCCTCCTATTTTCTAAGGATTGGAAAACATGTTTTATTTTACTAACATTATAAATAAATGCTTTGTGACTAAATTTTCTTTTTTTTCTTTCCATCTATTCTCTTTTTATTTCTCCAAAAGAAAAGGATTCTATATTTTTTTGTTAACTTTTATTTTGCAGAGTAGGAAGAGATATTGACAGCTCTGGCCCATTTTTAGAGTTGTTCCTTTGTGGTAACAGCTCCTTTATTGCTCATTCTTCTTGCTGTGCCTGCAATCTGATTCATGCCTGAGTTGATTAGAGATAAAATCACCCTAACACTGAAGGCACAGGTTAATGGTAACTGTTCTAAAGTAACAATTAAGGATAAATAAACTGCAATAGGTGGTGAGTTTCACTTTGGAAAAGCATGCATCAGCCCACCCATTATGTTGGTCAACTTTTAAAATTATACTTAATTGGGAGTCTTTTTTAAAGAATGGGTGTTAGTATGGACCATTCCTTCTGCCATTTGACGAAGAAAAACAGTGTTTTCCCCTATTAATTGGTGATACAGGTGTGGCAAAAAAAAAAAAAAAGGTACACTGATGTATCTGATGTCAGAATCACACTCAACTGAAAATTCTTCCTGGGGCTTACTTCAATTTGTATTCATCAGCTAGAGGTTCCTGTCTTTCTTAGACACACATTACTTCTAACTTCCCAGTATTTTGTGAGCAATTACATATTAATAATTGTTTGAAAACTTATAAAATTTCCCTGAATTGCAAACTTCAGCAGGAAAAACAGAAATGGTGAATTTCTACAACCTTAATTTGAAAATGCATTTGGGGGCAAGTTAATACATATTTTTATTTTACTTTAAGCAATTTTCTTTGATAGTGTCACAGGCAACTAAAAAGAAGCATGTTTCCTTGCAAGACAGAATGAATAAAAAGTAATGTGCGTGAGAGCAACTTCCAATATCACAAAGTGGCTTTTATTAGACATGTTTTTTCCACTCTGAGAAGAGTCCAGAAGAAATTCAAGACAAGGAAATTTCGTAAGACAAGGAAGTCACTTTCCTGTTGTCCACAAGTTTCCCTGTAGCTGATAAGAAGAAAAACATGAAAAATTGATGAAATGGTGAATTTGAATGTTTTGAAACCCATAATCGTGAGTATTTTGAACTGAATGAAAATATTTTGAAATCAATCCTTGAACCCCTCTGACTCTACCTTACAGCTCACAAAACTGTAGCCCCACCACTCCAGGCTTTGTGCTTGTCATTTATGCCTTAATAAATAGTATCAGAAATTACGAGGTCTTGCTGAGAAACCTCCAAGGAAATCAGAATTGCTTTAGGATGAGAAATCAGCAGGTGGCACTCTTTCCTCTGCATCCATTTTGAACTACTTTTTCAGGGCAGAATATTAGAAGTAACTTCCTAAGAGGGGGTACCTAAGGTCTTGAGTGAGCAACAAGAAGGCAGGATTGAAGACAAGAGAAACTTGTATATTAGAGAACTACCAGATCCTTCGTAAATGCACCCTTCTTCACTGTCTATTAAGACCAGTCATACTGGTAAGTAAGTAGCTATTGCCATCTCATCTGGTGATAACCGCATTCCCATGCTACATTAACACATTTTGTGGTTAAAGATTTCTGTCTTATCTAATGTGAGCAAAAATATGCTTCTGCACATGCCAAATAGTTTTCTCATCTTCATTTCTTTACCTTCTCAGCATATAATCAATCAAAGCCTTTATAAAGAGATTAGATACCATATGTGACTCTGGTAAGCTGAGAACAGGAATTGGATGGACTGGCTCTACAGACAGATGAGGAGAGGACACGGGGGTCCTTCTAGTGAGTGCTAAGTAGAGCTCAAATACTCTCTGTAAAGAAAGCTATTCTGAGCTGTGTTGACTTCCTTACCACAACTACTTCTCTGTATAACTATGTAATTTACTAAAATTCTTCATTAAAAAAAAAGGTATCATGTCCCCTGAAAGCTTAAAAAAAAGGATTCATCATTTTTATGAAAAAAGTTCATTTTCAGATAACAAGAAACCATTTCATTTGTCTGGTTAAAAGTGGATTTCCAAAACACAACTGCACATTTAGTCCCTGCCATTGCCAAGAGTAAACTTGATTTCACAAACTTCAGAAAGATGCTCCAGCTTTTAATAACAACGTAGTATTTGATAATTTGTCCTTATACAGTAAAAGGTTACTGGGAGAAGACTCTTGTTGAGAGTTTGCCATACTAATCTAATTTGTATCTTGCCTTATTTGAGGTACTCATGGGTAAACTGGAAAGTTTATCTGATTTCCTGCAAAGGCTCAAAAAATAGAGGACCATTTTGAAGACAAGTTTGGGATAAGAAGCAAGATTTTGCTTTTGTTTTTATCCATAAAATCTATTAATATTAGAATGAATTAGAATTGCATGAGTTTGATTTTTTTCATAGTTTTCTAGGACTCGTTATAAATCCTATGAGATGCAGCACTTGGAGCTGCCCAAATGCTATAATGGGAAAGAAAGAGTACAGATGCTCTAGAGGGCTGGATGAGTGATAAATACAAAATAATTTGGGTAGGTATCTTTTTTCCATTTGCAGGTAAGATAAGAGAGATGGGTAATCCCCTTTGAAGAGAAGTCTCCATTAGTGTATACTGCATACTGAGAACCATTAGTAACTTGTAGTTGTTATGAAAAGATTTATGTTCCTTTTATTAAGAATCTATTTTGGAAGGAGGACTGATGAGGAGACATTCAGGGGCGTGAAGTGTGGATTCTACGGGGTATTTTAAAATAAGCCAGTTGCTCCGATTTAATCAATGCATTTTATGACTGCAAAGCTCAGATAAGCCAACATTCCTCTCTTGGAGACTCCTTTAACTGTATGTCATCACACATAACCTTCCTGGATAACTACTCATTATGCAGGATGGCATACCAACCAGTGAGAACATGATGCCGAAAGCATTATGCTCATCAGAAGCTGTGGGTTTAGCCAATTTTCCTGAAGAAGCCCTGAGATTCCCTGGTCTTTTAGGCTGACTCTTTCAGCTTCTTGCCATTCTCAGCCCTTTCTCTGGTGACTGTATAAGAGGCAGCAAACAGCCTGGCAACACCCACACATTACGCCTGAGCAAAATAAATGGCCATCCTATTCTAAAGACTTAAAAGTTTGACGTACAACAAAAGCAACTGGAAGTGAGTAGTTAATACGTCTCAGTCTTGGGTTGATTCAATAGTTCTGCTGTATTCACTGGAAAGTAAAATCATAACTTAAACCTTATATGTCACCACAATAAAATGGTAGGTTTTCTGAAAGTCACTTGGAAAAAAAAAGTAGAAAAGCCAAAGTTAACTTGCCAAGACAAAAACTGGACCCATAAGTAGCTTCTTAGAGTCACTGATAATTTAGTATGAAATTAATAAATGACTCCTTAAATACACAATTCTGGGGCCTTGTTCCTTAATATAGACTACGGGGTGTTGAGAAGCACAGTATATTATTTCATTAAGTGCTTTTTTGGGAGAAGGGGATTTAGTGGTAAAACTGCTGGCTTTGTGTGGCAAGGTCATGACCTTTGACAACTTTGGAGCTTATCTCTTTCATCTTCTCACTCCCCTGAGACCCCTAACTTGCAGAGGAATCAAGCCTGTAAGCCTGGGCTAGACAGAATTCAGCATTGTTCTGGAGCTAGGTTCCCTCTCTCCCTCTCTCTCTCTCTCTCTCTCTCTCTCTCTTTCTCTCTCTCTCTCTTTTTTTTCCCCCTCTAAACAAAACAGATCTGAACTGAGCCAAGGAAACAAAAATGTATTGTTCCTCGCAGATGGAAGCGAGTGTCGCCTAGGTAACCAGATTAATCTCCTTTTTCTCTCCCTTCCTCTCTTGTAGTGCGGTAATCGGTGGGCTCTTTTCACAAAAAAGCCAGCCTCAAAGCTGGGGCTCTAACTAGGTTCCTAATTAGCTGCAATTTACAATGAAGACAACATGATGAGATAATAGAAATTTGCAAAATAATGACATACCTCAGCAAAATATTCCTCCTCCTAAGAACCATTTTTATACAAAAACAATAAAGAGGGCCCTTCTAAAGCAAAGCTGGAAAATGGTGGTGTATTATGTGACACAGAACATTATTGTTCGCCTCTTGTTCCCCCAATCAACAGCTTATTGTTTGGCATCTTAAATAAAAATGACTCAAATACAGGCCACATAATGATCTCCATTGCGCTAATACACTGTATATACTGAGTAGTCAAAAATGTACGGGAGCCAATGCCAGTGGGGCTGATAAAGTAGCAGAGCCCAGGAAGGTAATTTACAATACAATGCAATAAGCATTATTACTGTTCTTAATCACACAGATCTTTCTGATTCCTGTCAGGATGTACTCTGACATCAAAAAAGGGCACCCAAAAGGAGGACAGCTAGTTAATGAAATATGATGGATCACATTTGTTTTCATGTGGTGGTTAGCTCAAATGAAGCAGTCTCCAGACTGTTAGCCAACAGTATTCTCTTGTGTGACATCAAAGACTACCATTCAATGAGGGCAGAAAAAAAATCACAGTAAGACAGCACAGAGGGAGGAGCTCCTAGGAACTGAAAGAACCATTAATAGTAATCTCTACCTTATGTCCAAAAGAACAGAGCATGAGCAAAAAAAAAAAACCAAGGCCAACCGGTCACCGATTTTACAATGAGCATCATCAGCACCTATGCCGATGTATGGAGAATGGTACAGCTAACACGTGGTGGGCGAGATTTGACATTTTGCTACACAGGAGCAATTTGTCACTAGTGACAGGCGGTGCATACCCTTGTGCCTTGTCTGAATCCAGATGACAGCATCCTATGAAACATGGAATCCAAATAACAAAATAGAATTCAATGCCATGTTTTGCATCAACAAGAATCATTCATAAATGGCGACAGACTGTCTAACCAATCAGGGAAAAACAATTGTACACAAAAAGTAAGTCCAGATTTGCTTATGGACTAGTAATTGTGAAGAGTACAGCTGCACATACTTGAAAACTAATGGCCCCTGGACTTCCCCATAAATAACTACTGACTAAAAACCAATTGGCCAGCGACAGAAAAACCATTAACCCCTTGGTCATTTGGCCCTTAGCAACAACAAGACAACTAGATCCCCTCACAAAGTAATTAAAAGGTATCAAGTAGGACAGATTAGAGAAGGTGCCAAATGGGCTCTAATGACTTTGGAGGAAAAATTGTTGTATTTGGTAATAACATTTGCAGAAATGCAAAAAATGAAGACCATCTGGGTGTATCACAACCCCAAAAAGTTTGGCACCTGCATTTTGGAAACGTGGCAATAATATCTTGACTTGTATAGGGCTATCAACCTTTCCCAAAGATTAAAAAAATTTTTTTTAAAGCTCAGCCAAGAGAGAAAAAGAGCAAAAGGCAGTGACACAGTGCTGAAAGCCAAAGATTGGTGGCCAAAAATATCTGGTAAATTGTGCTTCTAGATTTTCCATGGATTTGCCATTTACCGTAAAACGAAATCTACTCACCAAATGAGGTTTACTTTTGAGTTTTATGTAATCCTTACAAGAAACGTTCTCATCCATATAATTCACTGAATGACTCAATGCAATAATTTTGATGGCAATAATGAAGGGGAAAGTGTTAAACTATTAAATGAGAGTATATGGTGTAGGAACAAGAACGTTTGACTTCAAGGCATTATCTAACTTCCTGTAGCCTCTGTTTCCCTCTCTTTAAACTGTCAAAATTGAGTTTATCTTTTAAGATTGTTTGAGGAAGTAATAAGATCAATGCACCAAGGCATATCATCTCCTCTTTACCCCTGCACATCCCTTCCCCAGGCCTTGAACCCCCTAATGAACTCCACAGCCTGCCTTTTCTGAAGCTCATCCCGCCCCCCCACCCCACCCCCCAGGGCAGCTGAACACAGCTGGAGGAAATTATGCGACAGCACAGTTCCTTGCCACTACCCCACACCTGTGCTCTAACCTCATTCAAGACTTCTTTTAGTTGCCTTTCTCACCTCCTCTCCCTTTTGTAGCTGTCTCAAACCTTCACCTTTCTCTTTAATAAACCACCCCATCACTTTCAGATGACCTCACTTCTCTTAAGTAGGTACTACCTGCCCCATCCACACACATCACTTCTGCAACCCACCTAATCAACGTCTCTGCAGGGTCAGAGGACAAAACCTCTCTTCCTCTGTTTGAGGTCAACACCCCACTAATAGCTGGGATCCACTCTGCTCACATCACCTGGGGACCTTGCTTCATCAATTTTCCCCATTCTGAGTATACCTTCTGTTCTATCAACTCATTCTTCTTAACCTGTAAACATGCTCAAATCATTCTCATCCTGTTAAACCTTCCTTCACACCCCCACCTCCCTTTAACTGCCACCCTATCTTCTTTCTCAAAGATTCTTCTTTTCAGCCCAACCTCATCAGTCATTTTCGCAACCTGTTATTCTAAAATCTACATTTAAAATTAGATTTTAAAATGAAAATACATTTTCCCTTGAAGTTTGTTGCTTTTTTTATTATTTGCTTAGAAATGTTACCTATATTTCAATGTATCTATCAATTAAGAGATGAAAATATTCTAGAATGAAAAACACAACATTCAACCCATCTGATGCATCAGTCTCAAAGTCCTAATCATAATAAAACTATCAGAATCACAGAAAGTCAGAGTTGGAAGAACTAAAGGTTCTTTAGTCTATTCTTCCTAATTCTGCCTATGTTGGAAATGAGACCTAAACACCTAAGGTCATACATACACCAAGTAAAGAGCAGAGCTATGACCTGACTTAAGTTTCCCTAACTCCCAGTTCAGTGCTCTTTCCTCTACAAATTGAATTCTATTCTTTAAAACATCCCTTTTCACATATAATTCTTATTCAAATATTAAGAAAAACAATATAACACTGAGTGCAACCATAAGAAGAGACCAATTTGAAACACAATAATACATTTAAATTAAAATGTTTTCCAGACTTTAATTCTATGGAAAATACACAGACACTTCTAGCCAGTGAAAGCCTACTATTTTCATAGACAGACAAAACAGAGATTAGTGAAATAAATGACCAAATCTGGGATTTGAAGTAGAATATGTAAATAAAGAATTATAGTTTTAAAGATGAAAGGAACCATATAGGTTATCTGGCTGAACTTCCTATTATTTGTTTGTTTATTCTAAAACCTGAGTCTCAAAAAGCAAAAGATCACACACCAAATGAGCTGCTGTGTTTATTCCACTCTACAACTCTGTTCAAGCCTGAACTATACAGTAATGAAGAATCAATTTCTTCTAGGTTAGTCAGACATTTGGAGGGAGGAATAAGTTACTTGTGCAGTTGTACAAAGATACTAACAAGTTCACTGCAACACTGGTTAATTAAATGATCTCAGTGTCTCAGAGCTGACTTTCTATAAGGAGCCATTTTCTTCCAGGGAGAGGCATAGTACCTCGGTAAATTGGAGTCCAATTTTACTTAACATCATTTGATCTATATCTGTGTGTCATATTTCCCTTCCAAAATATGAGAAGCAATTGAAGGATGGAGGCAATTAATAACTTCTACCGAAGGGAAAAAAACTATTACTAAAACCCTGCATGATGCATCCTTGGTTCCATGCTGTAGCAAAGCCTGTTTGGTAAAGCTAACCTATAATTAGGTCCTTCTAGTGATTACATCCTTCCAACAAAGTAGAAGACAGAACCATGTGATACTGAATTCTAGAACAATGTTAAGTCACATTACAGCACATTTCCAATTTATTTACTCTTACAAAGTTTTGACTGAGCAATGTTGAACAGTTATTAGTGCCTCAAAGGCTTCAAACCCTACACAGTGTATAGAGAGGTAACCAAGGGTCAAAGTTCTCTGACGTGGGCCCCACCACTAACCAACCTCCCATCCCCCATGAAGATGTGCTGGGCAGTTTAAATCAATAACTGAAACTGTGACTTGGGTAATCCCTTTGGTCATTTTACACCTAAGGGTACTAATGAGAACCTGAATTTCTCTCCACCCCATCCCAAAGTCAAGACAAGTTAACACATGTAAAAGGAGCTCTCCCAGCCCAGAATTAATACCTTCAGTCAGTGCTCTTTACTTAAAGGAAGAAAACAATTAAGTGAAACCTTGAAGTAATCTCATTCTGCCTGTTTAGCCTCTTCATCCCTCAATGTGTGGTTAGCAAGTGTGGCAATCAGGGCTAAGGCCTGCTATCATTCGGCCTTAATTAAAAAAGACACAAGCAGCGGAGCTGTGAATTAGAAATGTAGCTACGTACTACCCCTGATTAATTCGAGGCTCATGTTGGATTAATAACTCCAAACAAAGAACAAAAGGAAATTGTTATGCGAATTGCAGCCCTCCCAGGCCAGACAAAGGTCAAATCACAGGATTTCAATTTCATCCGGAGTCGCTTAATCAACTCTCTCGGAAGGAAGACCATATGTAGTTCTGAAAGCTACCCATTGTAGTCCTCTTGTCGCTGGACCTGAGGGACGGCACAGTCATCCCCTCAAACTATTCTCAATCGCTTCTCTTCTTTCTCCTTTAATATGACAAAAACTTCATTATTACCAGTGATTAAAGAAGAAGAGATCTGCCCTGCAGAAAACATCTCAACAACTGCTGGTTTATGGAGGAAGCTGGACACTGTTGGCACCCAACCTACAGGGCCTGTTCCCTTTCCTGAGAAAGGTCTTCACCAGCAGCTACAGAGTTATAACCACCACAGGGTGATGTCATTGGCAGAGCATTGGCAGGGCTGTGGTACTACAGGGCATGTATCAAAAGATGAGAAAAAAAAAAAAAAGAAAACTTCTGCCTACTAAATAAAAGGAAAATGAATGCAAGGCAAAGCCCATCATTACCTTAAGATAGTGAGACTGCAGAAAGTATCAGAAGATAGAGCTCTCTCCTCCGTATAGATTAGAAGCTCCGTGTAAGATGGGGACAGAGGTCTAAGTGCCTCAGGAGACCTGAGGCGCACAGCCAGGCACTCTGAACCCTTCCCCAGAAGTTCTGGAGTTCATCCACATTTGGGGTTTCTTTCTCCTGGAGATTGCACTAAGGACTGCCATAGGCTGGACATGGCAGACCCTCATTAGCAAGACAGGTTTAAGTGGTTTGAAGATGTGGCAACGTACACGGCAGTGTTAACACTTTTCACCCTGTCAACACCAAAGAGTTACTAATGGTAACCTCTCAGGACAACTACACCATTGTCCTATGATAATCAAGGCCCAGTGCTCCTCAAATGAAATTCCAGCAAAATTAAGTTCTTCCAAACAACAAAAATATAATTTCGGGTGGATTTTTCATGAGTACTCCAAGGTCGCTTTTTGGACTAATGGAATCAGCAACAGTATCTTAAGGCAGGGGTCCCCAACCTGACCCTGGTCCATGGCCTGTTAGGAACTGGGCCGCACAGCAGGAGGTGAGCAGAGAGCGAGCAAAGCTTCATCTGCCGCTCCCCATCGCTCGCGTTACTGCCTGAACCATCCCCCCACACACACACCACCGGTCCACAGAAAGATTATCTTCCACGAAACCGGTCCCTGGTGCCAAAAAGGTTGGGGACCGCTGTCTTAAGGTAATGATGGCAAACAGAATTCTTATCTGAGTGATTCAGTGAAGTGCCTAATAAAGTGCCCAATATAGGACAGATGCTCAGTAATTGTGGGCTGTCAGGATTTGTACCATCCAAACTGATATGGCAAAATTTTCAGCCTCTACCTTTACAGAATGCAGTAATAGTTGTTACCTTCACGTATTCTACATGAGTCATTTGGGAAATTTATTTATTCCTCTGAACTCCCATAGTGTTTTGTCAGGACTTCTTTTACTGAACATAGTATTTTCTCCTGTATATTATGTGATTCGTTCATTCATTTATCCCTTTACCCACTGAGCAAATTTTTTTGGGTATCTACAATATGTGTCAGGCACTGTCCCAGTCACTGGAGATAAAAGGATGACTAAAAGCAGACCCTATCCTTGCTCTCATGGTATTTACAGTTTAGTTGGTGAGACAAATAATCAAATGAATGCTTAAATAAATGTAAAATTTAAGTGTGGTATGTGTCACAAAGGAGGTATATGGGATTTTAACCTATTAAGGGAGGAGTCCCTGAGGAATTGACATTTTTTTCCCAGATGTGAAGTAAGAATATAAGCTGAACTTAGTGTAAAGAGAGGAGACAGAGGCAGTCTTCAGTGTCTGAGAGAGCATAAGTGAATTGGTCTGAAAAGGGCATGTCTAGAACTCAGGCCACAAAGCAGAGAGCAGTGTGAGCTGAGTCTGGAGGAGCAAGGGGACCCCCAAAACATAAAAAGCAACTTTGCAGGCCATGTCAAGGACTCTGGTGTCATCCTAAAAATCAGTTGGAAACGTCTGAAATTCTTTAAGAGGAAGTGGTCAAGACACAATCAGAACTGTGTAGCCATTGTAATTTGACCCCCATTCTACAAGATCTCTAGTGGCTGAGAGCGATTCACCACTGTCCTTTCCCAGTGCCTAGCACAATGCTTTGCAGGACAGAATGGCATCTTCCTCTCAAGGACTGGCAGGGCTGATTCAGTTGATATCACAGCTCCATACGTGCTCCCATGCCTAAGCCATGAGCTTGATCGAAGGGGATGTCTTCCCAGAAAGAGAACCATTCCTTGATGCAAGTGAATATCAATCAAATTAAATTTAAAAGCATTTTAATATGATGTTTGTTCAATACCATTGAATGAATGAATGAATGAATGGCTTTTAACTTTGCTACACCACTGGAAGACGGTGGTCAGTGCCCTCGCCAAACCCCTGACTATGAGTAAAGAATAGGAATGCTTCCCTCTTTGAAATGGATTGCTATTGTTTGGGTTGGGTGTCTTCTCAACGGAAAATGATGATTTCTGCTTTCTAAGATATCCGAAGGTGTAATGGCATTGCTTTTGAGAAATCAGTCCCCAAATATGAAACCGAAAGTTTTCTATTTCAATTTAATGGATATAAAAAAGTTATAAATGCATCTGTGAGTCAAAATTCCCAGGGAGCATTCATGCAAGCTATGTTCCTTATATGACATGCAGCTATCAAATAATGAGCACATTCAGGAAGCAAATTCAGATGTTTGTTACACATGATAGAACAGCTGCATCAAGAGCTTTTTGAGGATTATTCTTCAAGTTTCTCTTAAAGCCACTTCATTTCCTTTCTGAAAAGCACTATTACTTGATCTGCATAGTTAAGACAAACCTCAGAAATTGGATGAATGTTAAATTTTTCATATTAGTCTGAAATCCAGAAAAGCTGTCCAAATCCTAGATATACAATGTACAATTATCTTGTAGGCATTTTAAGTCTTATGGCGTCTGATTTGGAGGAGGAAAATTTATCTCAGTACAGAACTTGTTGACTGTTTTAGATGATTTGTAAACATTATTTCAAATTATACTCAACAAAATAAACAACCAAATTAATTGCTAACCCTGACTGTTTCTTTTACTTAATTTTGACATTGGCAAAAACAGTCCTACATTTGGGGTCATTTAAAATACTTATCCTTAGAGTTGACGTGGAAGAATCATAAAATAACTTCCATTAGTTGAGCAATTAAATACATCATACACTCAACTATATATACATGTATTTATTTATTTATTTTAATTTTTAAATATTTATTTTTAACCACATCTTTACAAGAGCCATGAGGTACAGGTATCCATTTGTTAATTCATTCAATATTTATTGAGTGCTTGCTATGTGCCAGGTACTGTGAATATAGCAATGAATAAAACAGATATAATCCCTGCCCTCAAGGTGCTTTCATTATCTTTTTGATATGTCAGGAAATTGTGATTTAGGCTAATATGTAAATTGCCCTGGGTTTACATAAGTAAGTGGTAAACCCATGTTTCTGAAATCCAAAATGTTAGGTTTTAAACCATTCTGCTATGCTTTTCTTAAAATATTGTGACTTTGTAATAAGCATTTAGCCAGATTCCCTCATGTCAGAAGCTAATTTAAACTAAGATAAGTACTGTGAGAATATTCTTTAATTTCACTAAGTATTAGAATACAAAGAAGTACATTATCACTTCAGCATTTGGAATATAATTGTAATGAAGTATAATGGTTAGAATGAGTTAATTATGCTTTCCAAGATGGCAGACTTCTATTTTATATGCTGTAAGGGTCTACTTTATTTTAACCTCAAAACAATTTCTTTTGATATATTACAAAGTGTATCTCATTCACCCGATCAAGATATCAAGTTAATCTTATATTAAGACAATTAAATCATAGTCTATTTCCATCTACATTGTGCTGTATCACACATATTAACCAAAACCAAACCAAATTTTAGAACAATACAAATCCATTTAGATTTAACCTCTTAAGTAACTGCTATATGACAGTTATGAAAAGTAAGTAGTATAACTTAAAAATAACCACCAGAATTCAGAAAGTATGAGAATTCATAGGCATTTGCTCAAGATGAATATTTTGCTTCAAAACAAGTTGAGCGGACTAAATTTGACATTTCAGACATTTCTAAATATGTGTAATAATTTTCAAACATTAATTCCAAATTATTATACTCATAGACGTTGCCAAAGTAACAAGTGAAAGGGCTCCATAATGTGTAAGGGTTGGATAAAATGCATTAAAAAGGACTGTAACCCTTAATCTCCAAAACATAACCAATCTGTAACTCTGAGTGTTCAGAATTTCATTTGACCTAATTAAAAAAGATTATAAAGCCTAATTTTAAGCACTTAGATTTTCACTGAGCAAAGTAGAGTAAGATTGGTAATCCACACGGAATTTCTCTCTCAAATAGGGGATTCCAGAAATGATTTCTCTGAACATGATAACCTGTATGTATATTAAAAATGTGGTTACTAAAATCCCTCCATTTACTAAATTTTAAATTTGCAGTTACTTAAAAAAATTCTTTATTAATCATGTAAAGAAACCGTGGAAAATATTTTTAAAATGTTAACTGTCTTTTTATTAGGGTATAAAATATTTTTTAAAAAAAGAAAGACAGGGAAAAGAAAAACGAAAAAAAAAAAAAAACAGAAAGCTCTGGAATAGAGGAGATCTGGGCAAAGTTGGAGAGGTTGAAGCTTTATACTTAAAGGATAACACTCGAACGAGAAATGGAAAGATAGGACTACACAGATTGTAACCTAAAGAGTGTGGCAGCCAGGAATCTGAGGCCATGGTAAACTCAGTTGTCTCTAATGGAAAGAAACCTATTTTTCTAAACTCATACAAAAGGTCTGAAGGTTACATAAACAATAAAAAGAATCCAATCTAGAGAGAAAGAATTGAAAGATACTAGTTCAACTCTGGTTCTCTTGCTTAAATAGCTCCATATCTACTTTTTAACACAATAAATTTGCCAGCAGTTTTCCCAAAGAAAATATTATTTTAGATACAGACAAAAGTGACTCATGTGGTCTTTAAATATTCACAGACGTATGAGTCCTTCTTAGGCTGTAGAGACTCTCGACTCCTATCTAGTGGTACCTAATGCTTATTACAGGGAAGAGTAAAATATTCCCCTCAAATCCCAAAATTAGCTGACAGCTAATAAACAAGTGGGAGATGGTAAAATACCAAAAGAAACTTTCAAAATTATTCACAAAATAAAATAGTACACTTTAAAAAATACCAGTGACTGTAATTACTGAAAAAAAAAATTCGATGGAATAAATAACAATACTCATCTGTGGCTATCCAATTTTCTTCTCAAATGAATCAGAAAAGGGAGCTGGCTCTCACTAAGGTGAATATTACGATTCACAGGAATAGAATAATAAACATAGGAACTCTGTATACTTAACAATTAGCTCCTGGAGACCAGATTTTCTTTCGAATCCACATTCCTATAATAGACTGGATTACCATATGTAAATAAAATCTCAGAATCTGAACATATCCAATACAGCTTAACTTTTTTTTTAAATAGCCAGATTCAACATAGCTACACTCTTAAAAAGTAGTAAGAAGAAAGCAAAATGCCTCATGATATTTAGGGTAAACATAGTGGGAAAAAAAAAAAAAAAAAGCAAAGGAAAACTAAGTTAGCCTTGGCAGTTGCTTCCTAAAGGAAATGATTTTGACAGGTTAACCATGGGAGTAAAGGCTTCAATGATACTTCCTCGACTACAGAAGATGACATAAGTTTAACATGCAAAGAGTTTCTCCAACTCTGTATGAGATGTTCTGAGTATAAAGATTTCTTATCTCAAAAGAGAGAAATCCGAGAAAAAAATATTTTTTAAAAAAATCATCAATTATAATTAACTAGTGGCTGGGGAAATCCTTGTTAGTACTGTGGATAGAACCGGTGAAGCCTTGACTACAGAGGAGCTGGTAACTTCGGCTATGGCTGTGAAATTGCATGCAAAGATTTCTTTAAACTTCCCCACTGCACATCTGCAACAGAGTTAATGTAATCTCATCCACTCAGGAGAAGAAAAAGGCATCAAGGGAATAGTGTATCGCCATCACAAACTCATATCAGGCTCCAAGGACTGTGCAGAGATTGTGAATTATAAATATAAAACTCCACGCTACAGTGGCAAAGAAGCATTTAAGAAAGATTTATACGTAGGCAAACTTTTAAAAGTTAATTTGAAAGCCAGGTGAACCCACAAAGCTTCGTATCATATTGGTATAGTTATAGTCTCATTGTTTAATATGAATTTTTCCTAGCAAAACATCTCAAAATGGCCTCTGATTCACTATTCAGCCCCTTCTAATCTACTGAAACTCTTCATTCATATTGACAAAACTAGCAGACACTGATTCACAAATTCCTTTGCTTGCTTAATTCCATGGCACATCTATCCCTACTGAATACTCCTATTTCCTCAAAACAATGTCTCTCTTGGCTTCTGAGATTCCAGACTCTTAAAATTTGAAATTCCTCATAATTTTACACTTCATTTGCTTCATGTGTTATTTACTCCCATGCTTTTAAGCACCATTTATGTGAAAAGAACCCACAAATCTGCCCTATCAACTCCAGACCACCATATTCTACTGCCTTCCACATTTTCCTGTGGATGTCTTGCAGGCATCTGAAGTTTGGCATGTTTAAAATTAAATTCATTACCTCCTCCTGCCTCTCCTCAATGTTTTCTAAACAACGCCACCATTCACTGAAACTCCAAAGCTAGAAATTTAGGAATAATCCCCAATACACAGCAAATGATTAGGTCATATTAATCTGTCCTCCTAAATAGCTCTCAAGTTTGATTCCATTGTCGTATCACTCTACTATGGCAGAAGCATAGCAAGACAAGAGGTTGATTGATGGATGATAACTTCCCCTCAACATGATTTCCAGAAGCAGTGTCCTTTCTGTTGAAAGGTTATTCAAGTAGTTACCTAAAGGTAATAAAACATGGTATATTCTAAGACCAAGATGAAAAGTCATAAGGAGGGCCATGTGAAAGCAACACTGGGACATATACAGAGGCCCTCATATGGAAGCCCCTTCTTCATGTGCCCACTCTTCCACCAAAGGCACCTTCTTGCCCTCAAGTCCCCCAATATGAGAACTTGGCTCTGCCTTTAACTTTAGGTTACCATGATCTCTCTCTGGACCTCTATCACAGGCTACTCATTTCTCTCCATCTCTAATCTCATTCCCCTCCAACATATCCTCCACCCCACATCTAAACTCATCTCTTAAAAGTGCAAATCCAGAGAAAAACATGGTCCAAAAGGATACATGCACCCCAATGTTCACTGCAGCTCTGTCTACAATAGCCAAGACATGGAAGCAACCTAAATGTCCATCGACAGAGGAATGGATAAAGAAGTTGTAGCACATATATACAATGGAATATTACTCAGTCATTAAAAAGAATGAAATAAAGCCATTTGCAGCAACATGGATGGACCTGGAGATTGTCATACTGAGTGAAGTAAAAGTCAGACAGAGAGAGAGAAACATCATATGATATCACTTATATGCAGAATCTAAAAAGAAATGATACAAATGAGCTTATTTACAAAACAGAAACAGACTCACAGACTTAGAGAACGAACTTATGGTTACCATGGGGGAAGGGTGCCGGGGAGGGATAGTTAGGGGGTTTGGGATTGACAGGTACACACTGCTATATTTAAAATAGATAACCAACAAGGAAAAAAAAAAGAGAGGAAAAAAAATGCAAATCCAGTCACATCAAACTTTCCATCACTACCACAAGTCTAAGAAAAGTCCAACATTTTTCAACAAGCTTCCAGGGGTCTTCCCAGGCTGGTCCCTGTTAACTGCTTGTTCACCATTCTCTCTGCTATCCCGTATTTCTCACCTTGCAGTTCCTTGACTTCATCGTGCTTTCTCTGGCTTCTGAGCCTTAGAAAATGCTATTCTATGACTTCCAGGGTTTGGGAATGAGATGGGTTTCCCTGGCTGCCTTGGCCCTTGAGCACTCTGTGAAGTCAAAACTTTTGTAGCGGTCAACACTTTCATAATAATAGTACTTTTTTAGTGACCGTGTTTTCTTCTAGTCTGTTAAGATCTCTCAGGGCAGATCATAACTGTCCTATCCAGTGCAAAATTCCTAGCACTTAGCACAGTGCCTGTCACACGACACAGACTTAATTAAGATTGTTGGATAAATGAAGTTGGTAGTTTCTGTATAATTTAGATTAACAGAAGCCATGGATAAGAGTTTTAAAGTAGTAATATATCAAAGAGCTGAAACGAAGGTTCGTCTAAAGTTAAACTAAAATTTGGACAGTAGAAAAAATTTATGTTGATTGTCTTGTAATGAGATGGGTTATCTTCCTCTAACCTCTTGAATTTACATGCTGCTCTGCTGGTATGATAAACAGACTGATTTAAAAATCAAATAACAGGCTCTAAGAAGTTGTAACAATCCCTGGATTAGTACAGGATGATAACTAAGGGATCTGCTATATTAAATCATAACAATAAAAGTAAAATCCCTCCATCTTTTCTTGGATTACATTTAGAGCTCAAATCAGAGAGCACTAAATGAATAATAATGAATGTATGCCTCTGTGAATGATTGAAGATTGAATCACATTTTAACTAGACTATATTTATAAAGTCCCTTTGGATGACATAATTACAATTCAAACCATACACTAATTAGCAGCAAACATCTATTTAATATTATTTAGTGAGTTTAAAATATACTTTTTATTTTTTTCTAAAAACAAATAAAGAGAAAATACATTTTACCCAAACACAAGAATGTTAAGGACCTAAGTCAACAAATAAGTTGGTGCTGCTTAGAAGCAGAACCAATTTATTTCAGAAATAAATAACCATATTTTATTTTTATGAGAAATAATAATGACAATATACTCCTATACAGAGACACAGCAAGAAATTCTAAAAAGTAGTTTTTCCCACACAGTGATGACATTTTTAATAGCAAATTTACATTGTTTTCTATTTTCGATATTGCTTAGCAACTGCTGATAATCACTTTAAAATTGAGAGATCGCCTCATCAGTTTATATCACAGTTAAATGTACTCAATGAAATATTTACCAAGAGCCAAAACATTCCCAACATTTTTATTTTTAGATACAACTCCATTTCGCCTTAGCTTTGCCAGACCAGTGAATACTTCTTTAATGGGATTGATATTTTTGAAATTATATTTTTTTAAATGTTGACCATTGTCTTCTAATATTTTTTTCTCTTCTAAGTTCTTATGCTTTTTTAATGTTCCTGAATGAAGAATGAATTAGGAAAGAAGCCCTAAAAATTCAAAATATAGTAGTTTTAAGATAAAATTTTTTAATAGGAGGACAATCCATTTTTTAACATTCTGTTTCATAAGGTATTTTTGGATCTCTCTGTTTAATTAAAGAATTGAGAAACATCGATAGCTCAAATTCATCACATCAATGCAGCACTTCATATGTGCCAGGCTTGGTTCTAACTGCTTTATATGTATCAATACATTTAATTCTTATAATAATGCTCAAGGTAGGTGTTGTTCTCACCCTTGTTTTACTGATGGTAAACTGAAGCCCAGAGGGGTGAAGTCCCATGCTCCATCACAGGGTGACTAAAGGAAGGGGCCTGGGAGTGAACTGAGCCAGCCTTCCTCTAGCGTCCACGTGGCTGTGTTATGTCAACCCCATAAAACACGAATAGTAGTCATTTTTGCATAACCCAGTAACCAAAGTATTCTTCTCAGACTATGATGTTCTTATATATGCTAGTTTCTAACTTACCAATTATGCACTAGTCTTCTTAAAAATCATTTATAAATTATTAGCTCAGCACTCTGACTATATTAATCCATAAAAATATTATGTAATGTCTCATTTTCACACATCTTGAAGAACGAGAATCATGGGCACACAGCATACAAATGAAAAAAAAGAGTAACACAGTATGGTTGGAGATTACAGTGTGGGGAGAACAGCAAAAGCTGAGGCGGGGGTTACTAATAAATAACTATGATGACAGCTGTGACTTCCCAATTTTATCTATAAGGGACTCAGGATACCAAAAGTGATTTTAAGCACAGGGTCAAATTCATGTTTTAGAAGGATCATAACAGGGAAAATATTCAATGGGAAACTAAGAAGTTATGTAAAATGCTGTTAGTATTTCTAAGCAATGAAATGCTTCACACTGGACTAAGCTAAAGTATTTAGGGTGGGGAAGAAGAGGACTGCACAAAAATCAACATAGAAACAGTAGAGAAATTTGAGTTGGCAAGTGATAACGCTGGGGCTATTGGTGAGCTAATAAATTATGGGGAAAATTATTGTAACACCTAATATTACATAAATATCAATGCTTTGATATCATTTTGATTTTCCAAAAAAAGTCATAGTCAACACAAGAATGATAATATAAGCCATGGAAGAAAGAAAAAAGACATATCATTATAAATATTAGTTTTTGTCATATACTAATCTAACACAACATCTATTAAAATCTGCATTTTTATATACCACTTAAAATAGCTTATTTCCTGAAAATGCCAGTATTTTTTGTAATTTTACCTATAATAAAATCAGCCAGAATTGACCACTAATTTATCGTTACAGTAAGGCTTTGATATAATACACCAAAATTTAAGATTGAATATATTTTTATTCAGTTATAAAAACTAAAATTATAGGTAACATTTTCATAGCAAATTTAATTAGTATGGTAGCATTTTCTGCTGTTAACTACAGAAGCTACCAACAAGTGAACTTTAAAATTAACTAATTCATTCATTCGGTCAGTCAGTCAGACCATGCCAGATAAGTACTGTGTGGGTAAAGCTATACTGAGCTCTTTGGGAAGTCTAAGTGAAAAAGAAGGTATGATTACTATCTGAAAGAAAGTTAAAACGTAACTAAGGAAAGTAAATATAGATGCATCTCTTTTAACAGTAGAAACTAAATATGCTGGTGAAGAACATTTCATTTTCAATGAAATTTCCTTCAGACTACTCTCTTCTACATATTAGGACTAAATAGAACAGGTTATATAATTCATACTTTGTAACACTTGAACTTTGTGGGTATTTTTTGGGGGGTGGGGGGAAGCATTGGAAGGCTCTAGACTGGAGATCTCAAACTGGAAGTGGATTTTGGAGAGTCTTAAATTACATTAAAAATCTGTGTATAAGCACATTTGTGAGAAGAAGGTCCACAGATTTCATCAAAATTTCAGATGGTTCCATGACCCCCAATAGGTTAATAACCACTGGGTCTTTTATCTTAAAATGAAATGAATCTATACCATGTTCTTTCAAGACCAGTAGAAGCAACTTTTCTCTTTTAACTTGCTGTATGTTTTTTCCAGGTGTCTTTATGATTCTACTGCAGGATTAAGCATGGAAGGGATAAAGCATCACCCAAAATGGCTTGTCCTAAAATTGCTAGTAAAATACCTAGCCAGTCTTAAAATTTTCAGCGGCAGAATTCAAGATTTTTACAATTCATTTATTTGACATTTTTGATGTCTAATTTTAAAAATTACTTTGAATCTCCAGGATCATTGCAAATGAAATTAAAAAAAAAAAAAAAGTCAATCCAGGCACTAAATAAATAAATAAATAAATAACAAAGTTTCTATGCTTTTTATGAGAATCCAAATCACGGTACCATTTTTTTACTGTCCTAATTTCCTGCAGTGTCAAAAGGTTCCATTTTGAGAACGAGAGGTTTCATCTAGATAGGGTAGTTGTTACTGGCCTTCCAAAATAATCTATGTCTATAGATAGCGGTATAAATTAAGTGAGGAGATGGTGAATACATTTTCAGAAACAGTAGAAATTCTGTGATTTCAATTAATCTCTTGTGGAGCATAGTGGGTAGGAATAAATCCAAACTTCCAGGGAATATACCCATAAGTAGTGCAAATAAAATATTTAATCTCAGGGGTCTGCAATTAGCACTCTTTACTGCCAAAAATTAGCACAGTTGGTACAAAAGAAGACATAATGCCACCCCACTCTACTCCTGACTTGGATCAGGGTTAGGAATGATGAGATGAGAAAAACCCTGTTCTCTTGTTTTCAATGATGCTTAGCTGGAACTGTAATCTGAAGACAGTTTTTTACATGTCATTAACATTTTTTCTAAGTCCACTCTCTCTATTCAAAGACCCCTAATTTAGGACTATCCATCTCAGCCATGAGAAAAACATGACTGCTTTGATAATCCAGGTACTTTTCATTTCTGATGGAGAAAGTAAAACATTCCCAATGCACTGACAGTCACAAAAAGTTTTGATCTTCGGAAGAAGACAAAGAATTCCATTCAGCTTCCAGAGAATGAGTGAATAAGAAGGCATTTCATCTTCCCAAACTCCCTTCTCTCCCATTTCTCTAACACAATACACTTGGAAACAAAAGGCAGATTATTAAGTTTTCAAATGAATCTACTTGTTTCTCTCCGCTCCCTGGATGCCTCAGCCCTCGTCTCCCTGGCCTTGCCTTTCGGCACATCTGGTAACCATGTGTGGTGGTGCTAATGAAGACTTTCCTGAGTGAGTTACAATTAGTTCCGACTGCGTGCAGCTTTCCTGGGCAGGACCAAAGTAAAAGACAGGAATGGGGGTGACGGGGAGCCAATAACTCTTTCACTTCACAAACCCGAATTCTCCCCTGCCCCTGGGACTCTCATCACCACCACTCGGAGGAATTTTTGAAAAAAGGTGTAAGCAAATACTTTCAGAGTTTCCTCCTTCCTTTTCTCCAAAGCAGCATTTTACCCAACTTGATTGAATGCGACAGGCAGGCAACAGTACTTCTGTGATCCTTTGAACAATAGAGAATTGTTAAACAGATGCCTTTTCCCCTTTTGGTCCACGTATTCTACTTACCTAACAATTTTATCTACTTTAATAGAATAAACTTGTGTGTTTTACTATTTGATGGATTAGAAGGAACTGCGGAAGCAAATGTACTGTATACAATTAGGCTGTCTTGAAAACGCACACTTTTGTTTACTCTATGCCTCTTCCCCCACTTCTCAATCAAGCTCCTAATAGAGCTGTTTTAAGTTTCAACAAGGACCATATTAACTGTGGGTCTCCACATGAAACAGAATGCTAAACCCCAGCGTCTCCTGACGATGTAAGCTTAAAGTCTCCCAAATCCTGTTTTACATTTCTGTCTGAAATCACGGTTCTTTCTGTCCAATGCTTTTTTTCTGTACCTAGCAAACTATGAGTTCTCAATAAATACTCTATGATGGCAGTAATAGCCTTTGTGAGAAGATTCTAAGTGACTCTGAGGGTAAAAAACAATTACTTTTGGCAACTTGTACCTATATCTTATCCTAATGTCATCTACTTTTTAATTTCACCAATTCTGCTTTTAGAATATGCAGTTACTCAGTAAATGCTAACCACTGATAACAACCACAGTTTGCATTTCAGCCTGTCGTACACTCTTATATACACACAGTCCGTATGCGAACCCCTGTAACCATTAACAGTTACAAATAAATATTTACAAATAAAAACTCAAAATCAGAAATAAAAACTGGCTTTTCTAATGGATCATTTGAAGCTATTACAACGTATAAGGCAAACCAAGTAGCATCCTTAAAACAAAGAAACAGCATAGAAGAAAACTATGGAAATATTTTTTCTTCTTTTATCAGAAACCAAAACTAAATGATATCACACCAGGAGTAGTGACCATAAAGAAAATGTAATAAATATCTTAGGTCAAAGAAATAAATCACAGTCCTTCAACTCACTGGCCCTTATGTATAAATCATTTCTTAATGAAAGAAAGAAAAGCATCTCCCTCACTATGTATAATTGAACATATTTTAACTTTATGCAACTTCAATTTCTACAACTATTTATCCTACTGCTTGTCCCTCATTCGTTACAAAATATGAACGGTTTCACTATACAGTGCCAAATTCTCAGACTGGAGAAAGTTCTGCCCTGAACTGGCCAGCCATTTGCTTCTATCTCTAGGTGGTTATCCTTCCAAGTTGATCTCTGTCCCTCAGAAATGATCAATTTAAAACAAAACCAAAACTCCTCTGCAGATCTTTTGCAAGTTTTTGTTTGTCTGTTTGTTTGTTTGTTTTCCATACCAGGGAAACCCTAGGGAAAGGAAAAATTACACACACACACAGACACACACATCTTAAAATCTTTTTTAAAGATTTTTTTTTAAAAGGCTAAAGCCTGTAGTTATAAAAATATTGAGATTCATCTTCATTTCAAAATGCCACCAGAATTCTAAAATACAGAATACGTTAGTTAGCAACACAAACGCTGTATTAGAGAATGAAGTGTTTTTCACCATTAATTTTTTTCTTTATTTTTAGGAATAGGACGTTGACTTTACTAGCAATAATGACAGTTAATGGCAACCCAGTGAGTCACTGCCTCCTGGGCCTTAAGGAGGAGTAGGTCCATGTATAAATGATAATTAATGCCATTAAACATTCCAACACTACACTGACTTCACAGCTTTTGGCATTCAAATCCTCAAATGCTTCTACTGTACCTTACCAAACAAACACCGTGAAGGTACACAGGGTTAATCTGCAACGTAGCTGGCTGGCATTGCTCTGGTACTGCTCTTGAGAAGTGAATCACTCCGTAATTTTTATGTTCACCAGCAACCTTTACATGTGGGCATTATGTTTTCATCAAGCTGAATAATAAGCTGTTTACAAATTGACTACACCGTGGCTGCACCCCTATTTGGGTCGACATCGACCCTCAGTCCTTATGGTTTGCTCTGCAGTCTGATGCTGCTGTGACAAGTCATACTGCTTCTAGATGTGATTCAAATTCATTTTTATAAACTGTAGATTTGGGGATTATGATCATAAGGGCTATATTAGGATCATAGCCCTTCTCTCAATACTTCAGAAAGGCAGTATGGTAGGAAAAACTGAGGAAAGTAATAAAGTATTCACATATTGGATAACAACTTTAAAAGTTATTTAATATTGGTAAACATCTAAAAAGACCTGATTTCCTGATCATAAAGAATTCTTTTATGGTATGTACAGATGTTTAAATTAGCACACACATTCCATTCTTATCTCTCTTAAATTCAGCAGAATAACTGTAAGTCTTCACAAGGCATGTTATCAATGTAAAAGCAATATAAAAGTCACCCTCTTGTGAATTACTATTTACAGTATTTCACAAGAATGGCATTCACACTCTCCAAATGAAGGACACTGCCTTGCACTCTTCGTCAGTTAGCATTAGTGATGGGGGAGGGGGAGGGAGAAAATAACAAGCCATTTTTCTATCATTTGAACTCTCTTTGACCCTTGCAAGCTATTCAAGTATGCACTTAAGACGATTCCAATAAATAACATATATACACATATATAGAGCAGATATATAGATAGTAAAAGAGTGAATCCTGATCAAGTGGATAGGCTGGATACCTAGAAATTAACCATCCTGAAGTCTGTTTCTTGGCATTGTCATTGATGGTACAAGAGGAACTCCCATTTATGGATGGTAACGATATTTCATGACATTAATCAATAATTCTGTGAATTGGGATATAAACTTGCTGTGAGTCAACTACAGTTAAAAGAGCTAAGTGAGTTAAGAAAAAGGGAGAGCCACCTTGTCCCCATGTTAACTTAAAATGTTCCCATATATGATCATAGTTATACTGGGGGAGTGTCAAGGAGGCTGGCAAATAAAAAATGCAGTGAGAAGTGTACGATGAAATATATCATTAAGTGATATTCAGCTTAAAAAGTTCAAAGTATTCCAGTCAAACATATTTCTATTCCAAAGTTAAATATAAACTTTTATGAAAAGATGTTACATCTCATGAATGTGAACTTATACATATCTATAGTTACAAGAATTATTTGTTCACTTTCATTAAAATATTTCCTCAAAATAGAGACTAATTGGTGTTTGTCTAGTAGTTTCCAACACTACTTCTCCACTTTAGTGGCATTACGTGCTATAGTTTTAAATGTACATTTAACACTAGTATTACTAGGTCTACTGCAAATTGTTACACAGACTGGTGATAAAAGTAGTAGCCCAAACCTGACAGTTAAATGTATAAAGAATCATGCATGATGCTGTAAATACTTTTAGGATGCTTTCTGAAGCTACTCATTCCCCCTTCCCTAAAAAGAGATCCAAAGGAGAAAAGAGTAGAACTGGAGATTTAAAATATGACAAAACTATTCTGTATATTTTCTTTACATTTAGAGAGCTTTAACCATATAGTTTCTAGAAACAAAAATAAAACCCTACCAAAATTAATAGAGGAAGACAGAGAAAACTGAGGCACCAAATAAACCTTTCTTTCAGCCAGAAACCATGTGGATGTGGAGGTTTCTTCAGAGCAAAACATGTGTCTTGAGTTCCCAGGAAGCTCTGTCAGTGGCAGGGACATGGAATTCAGTGGTCCTGAATAACCATCGCACCCAGGATTTCCTGTTACCTTCTGGAGCTGTGACAATACCAACTCTAGAAACCAAGGGTCAAGAGGGAATCACTCTGCTGTGATTCCCAGTGACCCAGAGAGCAGGATTTCACCACAGTCCTGTGCCATGTGACTAGGTTTGTGGAGTTCCAGTGTCACCTCCAAAAATCCTAAGGAGGGCTCTTCCCTTTGTGAAACAAATTAATTACACAACCAAATATTGCCACATTCTTGAGGCCTATTGACATAATGGGAACTTCAACCCCCTCTTTGCTCTGTATTCTTGCAAAGGAGTAAAAAGAGATCCAGGTAAAGCCCAATATAATTCAAGTAAAGGAAGATTTAAAAAGAAGAAGTTTTTATCCGCTACCCATGGCGGGAAATTACATATTTTAGATTTGAAGCCCAATCAAAAATAATTCAATATTGTACTATTCACTCTTGAGTGGTATGTGATAGAAAATGAATGGAAATCAGTTGGCCTGCTATTTCTGATTCTTCTTTCTAAGCTGTAATACTTTCATCCATATTTACAAGGCCTCAGTCCTGTTTACAGATGTGTATCACATCAGCCTCAACTAAGTTGCAGAGTTCCCTATGATTTCTATGTGGACATCCTAATTAAAAATTAGAAATTGTTATTCTCACAATTATCACTGCTTTTTAAAACTAACTTACTTACTATATTTTCTTCCGATTCCTAGCATCAACGAAAGAAAAAAAAAAAAAAAAGAAAAGAAAAACCCCCAAACCTGTATTTATTGCATATATCTAATCACAGTTTTATTAGGAAAGAGGCTTCTGGAGCTCGACCCCTTTCCCATATCCCTGGCAGGATAAAATGTCATTTCTAATGGTAAATATTAAAGTCAAAAAATGTGAGCAATCATGGAAACTCTGAGTTTTTCCAACACATATGAGTCACTTATATCCCCAGAAGTAATGAAGCCTTCCGAAAAAACATAGAGATTCAAAAAGAGATGATGATTTGATGTTTTTTTTCCTGTGTGTAAGATCGGCTATGACTCAATAATTTCTCAATTGCTAGACTAAAACAAGCCAAAACAAATAGCTTTTAAAACTTTAAAGTATATTGTGTAGTGGTGACTGTTCAAGGTCTCGCTCAAGTCAACACTGGATAGATAATATGGAGATGAGTTAGATGCAGAGGGCTACTCTTAAGTTCATTGATTACAGAAACAAAAAACTCTGTAACATTGTTCTAACCATAAAAGTCAATTGAAATATGCTCACTTGTATGTTAAATCTGATATGGTTCATATTTAATAATAAAAGGCAAAACATATACACTTAAGGTAGTTAAAGCTCAAATGGCTGCAAAAATGGTAAAATAATTTTTGAGATATAATGATGACAGAAAAATCTCAGCATTTCTGTATCAGTAAAAATTTTACCCGAATCCTACAACATATACATATTAATTTCCCCTACTCCTTTGAAATCTCTCAGATGTTTTCTGATACAGAAATATAAGGAGAATAATGTATTAAACATACTGAATTAAAAACTTAACCAAGGAAAAGCTATTCATTTAATCAAGAAACTTTTATCAATCACCTATTGTGTCCAGTCGGAAGTGGCTCAGTCCTGTAGGAAGCCAAACTACGCAGATACAATAGAAGTGAACACTTATTTCCTAACTTTGCTGATTTCAATCTTATTATGGAAACCAGGTATATATATCAACTTTTTAAAAATAAAAATTAAATTCATGCCAATGTGCTCAGACAGGCTCGTCCTGGTTCAATTATGTTAGCATTATTTTCCCAGGAAGATGGCACACGGTTTCTGTGCCATGTATGTATGAAACCTAGGACTGTGGTGAATATACAGTGGTGTTTAATACAGAATTTTGGAAATATTTTGAGATAAGTTCAAAGGACCAGCATGTAGAAAAAAAATTTACTTCTAAATATTACTTCTTTAGCAGTTAGACAAATGAACAGACATTAGAGTTGAGAATACCCAGATTCCTAACTTTCTCACTGTGTGACCAGGAACACATTACTTTACAACTCTGAGTTTTCACTTTCTAAACTGTAAAATGGCTTGTGATGAACTTGGTCAAGTAAAAAAGGTCACAAATTTACCACACATAAATCCCTAGTAAATACTTGCTCATGGTAGGAAGCAAATAATTGTAGCAATATTGCTATTACACTGTCACAAGACATTATGCACTTTAATTGCTCATAATCTGCATGAATTTTCTCTGATAATTGAAAAATGTAAATGATTTTGATGTTTCCCTACAAATATTAAATATTTACTTGAGCTATATGTCTGCAATGCTTATTAAAAATTCCTTTAACTGTTTGGATTACCTTGTGATTGGGGGGAAAACCTTTATAAAGAACCCCAAGCGTATTTTAATTAAGTATAACTCTAAATTAAAGAATATTCCCTCTCATCAGTAATCAAAATATACTACTATTTCTGAAACTAGAAAATCTGGACATCTAGGAAAACTTAGTTTTCTAAAAAAGGGACCAGAGACACCAGGGCTGAACAATCTCAAAGATCAGTTTTGATGGTCCTGGGGGATCAGTAAGGGGACTTCCTCTGCCTTCTGAATCCTATAGAAGACCTTTGTTTGTCATAAGGCTCACTGAATACTTGTAAACTGAGTGAAACTTATCTTAGATATGTGTACACCTCTGGTCCCTCTATTATAAACATTAAACATGTTTGTCAAGATGAGGATACAGAAATTACAAGTTCCACAGAACTGCTTACTAGTGATACCATGTGCAATAAAAATGACAAATTCTTGGATTGAGGAGGCAGAGAGAGGAATCAATCTGGGGCTTAAGAAATACTGTCAGTTATAAAATGAATCTTATGAGGACATTGAAGTATTTGGAGTTCTTTTGATTAAAGACTGTATATATATAAAATAGAATACCATAACCACATATGTTAAAGTCCTTAAACCATTCATTTTACCTCTTTATCAAAGTTGGGCTCCTCTTGTGAACTTATAACTGCAAGAAAAAAGAAAAATCATTTCCAAACTGTTCACATGAGGGGAGCCAAATGGTGAACAAAATATTGAAAGAGCCTTATAAAAATTAAAACACAGGTGGAACAAAAAATTTCTCCCCAAGCTCAAGAAACATCAAAATGCCTAAGTGAAACTTAGATAACAATTTCTGTATCTGGCTATAAAGAAATAATCAGGAATTTAAAAAAAATACCACCTCTAAATTTGAGAATGTTCTTGTGATAAGTAGCAAACTAATAAATTTGGGTGAGACTTGCCTTATTTAATATATTGGTTAATAATAAGTTGTAATTGGGTTGTTTTAAACTGCATTTAAAAATGAACATTAAGTACACATTAAATAATACTAAGTCCTTTTGTAAACGCCCCAAATCAATCATTAAAGTTGTTTGTTTGTGCATCTAGCATGCACAAGACAAAGTACTGAGCACTTTACCTGTATTTTACAGTGATTAACCAACACTACATTTAACACTCTTTAATATGTCTTCAAATGTCACCAAAAAGTTAATGTAGAACTAGATAAACATTAGATTTTTATTACAAAAATAAAGGATTAAAGACATGCATATAAACAAAGAATACAAGTTTTAGGAAGCCTTGGTATTGTTGGTTCTAATAATTATGCATTAATTTTTGCATAATAATATCAGTATGTACCTTTATAGTATCACGTATACAAGGCAGTAATAAAGCAGTTAAAATTGATAAAACAAGTTGTACAATTTTTATCCTAACCTGGAGTCTGTCTTGAATATTGCCCAATAATAGAATCTAGAGATCAATAATATGTCGAGTGTGCTATACCAACAAAACATGGAAATATTTCTTCCTGACCAAGCTATTGATCTGTTCTGAAGTGTGATTGACTGGAATCTCTTAAAGTTTCTTGAGATAATGTAATTACAATGTTCTCCATATTCATAAAAATGATTGACCCTTTTTTAAAAACTACACTTACTGTGCCATTTGCTTCAGTGATAGCAGCAATGAATTCTACAATTTTAGTTTTATGTTGCATTAAATATATTTCCTATTAACTGTTTGGATCATGATACTTGATTTCATGGGTGTTTCCTCATGAGGAAAGGTAAAGAAATCCACCAATAGATATGAATTTTCATTATCATTTTTGGTCCATACAGAGAATAGTTTTTGAGTTTCATCTTTTACTCATGGTTACAATACAGTCAGTATTGGTATTAGTCAGTCCTTGCTTCTCAATGATTTCATTTTTCTGCTTTTGTGAATCATACAGAACCTTCAGCATACATGTTTCTCCAAGAATATGTTATCTACTATTTATCAGCGTTTAATTGTCATATCCTAAATATGAATATTAGTAGAGGAGAGACAGGAACAGATAGCCCAAGTTGGGGCATATAAAAATAATTGATATTGTTCCCCACCAGAGTCTGAGCCGACCTTAGGTTCACACTGTGTTGCAAACTACCTAAAGAAGAGATGAATTGTCTCCACAGACTTTCTGGTTCATAAATTTCCTGTAGAAAGGAAGTACTTGTTTTTGTTTAAAGGAAACATCCTGGGTTAGATTAAGCAAAAGTCCCTTTTTCTGTCAACAGAAGACAAAGCAGAGAGGTAAAAAGGTCAATAAATATCGGAAAGCAAAAGACTAGCCAGTATTTATGGCATACCTGTATGTGCAAGTATTAAGGACACCAGGAAACAAAATATCTGAATGTCTGAATTAATTTTCTCATTTTGTTAAAATACTTTGCATTTTGTGTAGGCATCATATACGAACAGGTTAATAAACATAAAATAGATATAAAGGCCTGCCTTTTAAAATAAAGTTCAACATCTATCAAAGGCATCTTTCTAATTCAAATTCAAGCATGACAGAGCTGGAGCAATCTTCTCCACCCACATATGTCCAAGTGGTCTGATACAGTTTTCTTCCTGAATTTCTCCAAGGGTTAAGGCAAGGGTCCACCAAATCTATTATGGGGCATCTCTGTGTTTTATATACCCTAACAATGCACAAGTTTCCTCATACAAGCATGCAGTGCCCCAGCAAAACCTCTCATCTGCCTGAGTTTTCTCCTCTGAGGATACGGAAATTTTTATGGAATTGCTCCCCAAAACATAAATGCGAGCTATAGTTACCTCTTGAACCGGGACTATTTTATTATTTCTTAGAAAGGGGGAGGGAAATTAAGATTTTTTTTATTTTCCTGAGTCTTTTCCACTAGTAATAGTAACAGAATAAATTTAATTATATAATACTTAAAGTAAAAGGGTCCATCACTTATGGTCATTTTCAATTTGACCTTAAAACAAAGCATGTACACGCTTCATAGAATTAGGGTGAGGATTAAATTAAACAACCCATGCTAAAAACATAGAAGCAGGTGTTACTAGGCCTTCTATAGTAAATATTCAAATAAATTATCTTTTACATTATTATGGTTATTACTTTATAAAAGGAATAATCATTGCCTTTAATAGTACAATTTGTCTTGAACCATCCATGATTTGCGTGATATTACACATATAAAGGTTGTGTGCATGCCTCTGATTTATGTGTGTATGCAAAATGTATTCATCCATTCATGTAACAGTCATATACTGAGTAACTTCTAAATTCCAGATACTACAACAGGCAGTGGAACACAAAGATGAAGAATACAATACCCCACTCAGGAAGCTTAGTTTAGCAGATAAGTATAATACTGCTGCATCTAAGTATAATATAACATGTTATGTGCCACAAGAGAACTATGCACAGTGTATATTTCGAGCCAAAACACTGCTACTTTTTCTAGTCTAGGAGGACTACAAAAGACTACAAATTAAGTTTTAGAAACATTCTCACAATGAGGCATGCTTTTTCTAAAGTATGCATGTCTACTGTCATTTTGATGTTACGTGGGCAGAGTCTTTTGGTACAGTCTTAAAGAATGCTTCCATCTCCATGTGATAGCTTCTAAATGTTTGATTCAAAAGGTGAAATAATATTACATCCTAAAAAAATTCTGATCTCCAAATATAAACTAGTATTCATCTTTAAGAATTTTGCTGTCTTCATAAAGATTCCTTATACAGTATACCCTGTACAAGACTGGATCTTAAATGCATCCTTGATTGATTCTGTGTCAGCAGGAGACTCTTCCATCACCCATCAGAGTGCCTAACATGTAGTAAACACTCAATAATGAGCATTTGTTGATGGGACAAATGAATGAATGAACGAACTCTCAGTCCCTTACCATCTTGGAAGAGCTTCGGACAAAAGTGAAATACTCAGCGTTGTTAATGAATGTAGCATGCTCTCGCTATTTTTTACATTTCTTTTCGGCCTGACACGAGCATTCAGACGTGAGCATTGTACTACTGAAACAAAGAGTGGACTTCAAAAGAATCTGAGCAGGGCTTGCAAACAACTAAGATTAGTAAAATGTCATGCTAGTAGGATATGGCTATGTATTCAGCAAAGTATAATACTTAAAGGAGTGGACTCTGGACCCCCAGGACTGGGGTTCAGATCACGGTTCTGTCGCTCATGAGCCATGTGACTAAGTAAGTCACTTTGCCTCTCAGTGCCCCAGGCATCTCAATTATAAAATAAGAGTAAAACGGGTGCCTCCTCGTGCTCTTTTAAGGATTAGAGGGATTAAATATTTGAAATAACTTTAAACAGCACCGGTGGCTAGCAGCCACTCTATCGGCGCTTGTTTAGTAAAGCTGCAGTCATTCAGAAAGCAAAGTTCTTAGAGATGGGAACAGCGATCATCTCTGCGTCAGTCTGTTGAGTACGGGAACACCTTCCCATGGCTATTTGCGTATTTAATATGCAGCTCACAGTGACTCAGAGATCGATGTTTGTCTTTCATTCGAAAGCTGTGTTCGTCAAAAGTGGCAGCTCCACAGGTGTGTTTCAAAGTTTATGAAACTCCCTGTGTGTACAGGGGAATCCCTCACATGTCTCAGTCTTGTCCTTAGGACTCTCTACTCAAGCAATTCAAATAAGTCGTTCTGGTGGCCAGGAGTCGCCTAGATTCCCCTCTGTTTTATGTGTTTTGGTTTTTTCCGGAGCTCTTCTGCAGTCTTCTGTCACTCTGGCTGGTTTGGGTTTTGTTGTCTGTATTCAAAGGAGGCCTGTGGTGGTGTCTATCCCCAGTGTCTGTGTTTCGAGTTGCGCGGTTTGCCCCCTGTCTCTCATCATTGCTTTTGGCTCAGTCCCTTGACAGGAAATGAGAGATTTATTTTATCTGGCTTGAACTACATTGTTCCTTCCTGACTACTGGTGTTACTTCACTCTAAATAACATGACTTTGTGCTCACAGTCTGCCCAAGGTCAAAGCCTGAGGGTAATAGACACATTTAAGAGCAGGGGAGGAGAGTGTAATCAGAAGGAAGGAGTGTGCAAGGAGAGAATTTTTTTTTAAAAAAGCAGTGATGCAAAAGTTAAACTTGCAGCAGGTCTAAATTTTCTGGCAATCTTGAAACAGAATCTGTTCTGAAGAGCTGAAAGGGGAACTCCCCTCACCACCCCCCCCACCCCTTTCAGATGTTATCAATTTAAAATGATACTATGAAGTAATCTAGGCTTGAAATTCAAATTTCGTTTTAAAAGAAAGCATGAGTTGTCTGTGAGAAGAGTTTACAAAAGCTTATTAATATCTGTGATATCATCATTGTAGTGTTTGAATAATTTGAATTGGAATAATTATTGGAGTTCAAATATTCCTCCTTGGATTGACACAAAAATGTAGGCAATATGTGATAACACATATAATTAATAAAGTCAAATTTATTATTTCATTTTTTAGTTTAATTTTATTATTTTTTTAACATCTTTATTGCAGTATAATTGCTTTACAATGTTGTGTTAGTTTCTTCTGTATAACAAAGTGAATCAGCTATACGTATACATATATCCCCGTATCCCCTCCCTCTTGCGTCTCCCTCCCACCCTACCTATCCCACCCTTACAGAGCACCTACAGGGATCAGGGAGCTGATCTCCCTGTGCTATGTGGCTGCTTCCCACTAAAATTGGTTATTTTAAAACGTTAAACTTAATGATACCTAAATTTGGAACTTGAAACCATAAAAAAAGGTTTAAAAATGTGTCCGAGTATAAGTATAAGCAAGAATATATCTGAGCCACATCTCCTAGCCCTTTTACATTTTTCCTTTCCTTCCTCTCCCCCTCCCCCTTTGGAAGTATGAATAAAACTTTCTTGGTTTCTTCAAATACCTCTAGAGTTTCAAGGGGTCAGTAGGATGACCACCCAAAGACTGGTGAAAGGAAACATCTCAGTTTCACTGGTCACACCATTTATGCCCAGCTGAACCTCTCTGGGATAGTTTAAAAGATTGGGGGACATGGGGCAAACCTGCTAACCTAGATAAATATTTTCCTGTTCTTTTATGGCCTCAGGAAAATGGATTTAGTGGAAATGGATTTAAATGAAGCAAAAAGGATTTAGGTTACAAGTTAAGGCCAGATTCTGCATGCAGAAAATCATCTCACATGGGTAGTCCCTCTTGGGAAAGATGATGAAATCCCCTTTGCTCATGATCTTTCAACACTCATATCGTTCTGTGTGATGTAAGCATGGTTTTGCCGAAGTCAAGAAAGCAGCCCTAAAGAGATCTTCAAGACTTTAAATGTTTATGACTTATAATACCTCCTTCAGGAAGCCCTTCTCATCTCTATGGAACTAAGTGCACATCTCCATACTGGGTCAGCCAAGCGCCCAGTGTCTGCAAATAATAAATGATTTGAAAGGTCTTTATGGAAAGGTCTCACTTTGAAACTCTAACTAGAAATTATTCCTCAGTAGGCCTTACACTTACCCAATGCTATATGCCAAATATATTTCAGTAAAAAGACAAAAAAATTCCTCAGAATCATACTTCTTTCTCATTTCAATTTCTTATGAGATGGTCTACATGTGGAATAAGCTTCCCTCCAATAATAAAACACACCTGCGTAAGAATTGCAAGAAAGTCTCATTTTTTAACACTAAGTTCTTAAAAGTTACAGCAAACAGTGTTTTGTATACACTCTTTTTATTGTTTTCTGATTATTAAATTCTAAATATAATCCTGAAGAGTAAACATAAAAATGCGATTCTTTTCTCCAAGGGGCCTATAAATCAGCCAAGAAGACCCTCACCTGAACACTTAAATTATCCCCAAAAGCTTTTCCTTAAGTCTGTTCCTATAGCTCAGGAACTCAAAAGCAAAAAGTAAAGAATAAAAAAACAAAACAAACAAACAAACAAAAAACCCCCAACATTTATTGGAAAGTTGCCATGTAATCAGCACTGTGCTAGCTGCTTTCTATACATCATCACATTCCACACACACAAACTCCAGGCAAAACTGGTGTTATTATCCTTATTTCATAGATGATGGAATGAAATTTAAGAGAGATTAAGAAATATGCCCAAGATCATAGAGTTGTGAGCAGTGAGATTACGATTCAATTCTAGATTTGTCTAATTGTAAAAACCATGTCCATTCACTATTCTGAAATAGAAATTAAAATGTTATAGATTACAGACTTTCAGTGTGTCTACAGTCTAACTATGTCCCTGGCCTACAAGGAATAAGGTGTTACAAACAAAAACAGTCCTCGTGCTCTTTAAAAGTTTAAAAATATAGTTACCAACTGACACAGCAATTCCACTACTAGGTATACGTGCCCAAGAAAAATAAAATATACTCACCCAGAAACTTGTACCCAAATGTACATAGCCACATTTCCACAAAAAGTAGACACAACCCTGATGTCCATCAACTGATAAATGGATAAATAAAATGTGGTATATCCATACAAAGGAATATTATTTGGCAGTAAAAAATAAGATGAAGTATTGACACACAACATGGGTGAACCTTGACAACATTATGCTAATTGAAAGAAGCCAGTCACAAAAGACCACACATTATATGATTCCATTTAAGTTAAATGTCCAGAATAGGCAACTCTATAGAGACAGAAAGTAAATTAGTGGTTGCCTGTGGCTGTGGAGTTTGGGAAACAAATGAGGAATGGCTGTTAATAAGTTTGGAATTTCTTTCTGGGGTGATGAAAATGTTCTAAAATTGATTATGATGATGTTTGCATCATCATAACTCTGTGAATACACTAAAAGTAATTGAATTGTATGCTTTAAATGGGTGAATTAATATGTAAGTATATCTTAATAAAGCTCCCACTAAAAAAGAAAAAAAAGGTTATGTAAAAACTTTGCATCCATATCATCAGGACGAAGTGGCCAGTATACTTCCTCCAGAGAACAGAAACTACTAAGCAAATCTAGCTACCGCAACAGGGAAGAAGAGCTGGTTATCTTCTATCATTTTCCATCAATATCAGGAAAGTTTTTGTCTGCTAGATCCAGGTGGACTTCTGAATTAATGAAAGAGTTGAAAATATATCCCTCTCTGGCCAAGTATGCTTTGAGACCAAAGCTTGTTGAAAAGTGAGAACCACAAACTAGTAGTTTGTTTACCCAATGCTAAACCGCTTGTTTGACATTTTTCATCTAAACTGACCAGTGATTTGAGTATTGTGTAGGCAACCACAAAGAACAACTGAAACAGCGGGAAAATATTATTTTAAAACTACTTACTGTTTTATTAACATTTAGAGAGTTGAATTCCCTGCTTCTACCCCGATTCAGTTCTTCGTGTTTCAATGTGAGGTAAGTTGCCCCAAATGGCAAATTTGTCAATATAATTTTTTAGTCCTGCAGCCCATCATTAGATGACAGGAAAACATCATGTTGTGGCAAAGAATCAGTAGGTAGTAATCAAATGTCCCATGATGTTGACATTTCCCAACCCTCCATAGATTTTGTTTTTAGGGAGAATCCTAGAAGTAGCCATGCACAGAAGAGCAGGTTTGTAAAGGACCAGCTCTCCAGAGATAATGATACATTTTATCATGATAATCTTTAGATGTTTATACCTTAAAAGTTATTCAGTTGAAGTTGCTTTCAAATTAAACACCATTGCTACAGTGTTTCTGTTGTGATTGTGGGAGGGAAGTGGAGCCAGTGCAATTTGTCCATGTTTTACAAATCACCATCTGGCAGGGATATGGCAACATGTGAAATCTTCACAGGACTCTTGTTTTTCTACTATCTGCTGGATAACTAAGGAGATCACCAGACTGCTGGGATGCCTGCCAGATGGTAAGCAGGTATGTTTATGAGTTTAAGATTCTTATTTTCTTTCAATGCTTTCACATGCTGTGGGCGCAGAGGCATAAAAGTAAAAGGGAAAAAGAAAAAGGGAGTGGGTAAGTGACTGTGTATGATCATTACAAATGTCTTTGAAGTTTCTTGAAATGTGAATTTTCCAAAGTCTACGTTGATTAATTTTTACCAAGTAGAAAAATCACCAGTCATATGGTCACAGGATTTTTTTTTAAATGCTACATTTTTCATTTTTGTACAAATAAACAGGTGTATAGTTTCTTCAGCCCTGTTGAGTAGGCATGCCTTACCCAGAGGGTCATAAACATCATCAGCCAACATTTGGTAACTGTATTCTCTGTGCATGACACTGGGCTAGTCATTTCAGCAGAATAAGAGTGAGGATCTGTTTAATTTTATTTTGATTATTCAAATAGACTATTGTAGGCAAAGAATAACTACCTAGCAGAGTCATAACAAAAAACCCTCTGACAATCGAAGATTCACAGAGCTGAATCTGGGAAGTAAGTGATAATCACTGGAATGGCTTCTGTGAACAGAAAAGGGCATCCTAAACAGTTCTGACAGTTAATAAGTGAATATCCAAAAAGAAGCAGTGTCTGGTATACAGAGCAGTATATTCTTTGAAGTTAGGTTTGAATGCCTGCTCAGTACATACCAGCAACGTGATCCCAGGCAAGTTTCTGAAATTCTCCAAGCTTCAATAAGCTCCTCTATAAAAATGGTGATAACAGTTCTACCTTTTATGATTGTGGTGAGAGTAGAAATAGAAACAATGCAAATTGTCAGCAAGTATACAGTTGCTCAATAAATGAAGCTGTTGTTATTATTGCTATTATATCATCTGGAGAGGTGTCTTTCTAGGTTAAATCCCTAACTGTAGAATTTCCTCACATGAATTACAAAAACATACACCTAGTCTTATATATTTGTATATTTAGATACACAAAAGATCTATCTGCAGTTGTGTATGTATATGCAAATATACACAAACACAAGCATATATGCCTAGTAGTAGATGTGTTCTGTCCAGTCGCAGGAAACAAAAATAAATATTTTGACTTAAAGCTCTGTAATCATATTGAGTAAATACTCATAAAAGTTTCACAGTTTCCGTAAGTGATACTTTGGGCAAATTACTGAACCTGTCCATGTCCTTAGCTACAGAATAGAGAGGATAAAACCTGCTTCATAGGGGTATATGAAAATTAAGTGTGATTTTTTTCTATATAACACGTTGCACAATGCGAGACAGAGAATAAATGAATGTTTGCCTCCTTCCCCTTCCCCTTTAATTACCAAGTTTCCTCCACCTATAAATTTAGTCTATTTTTGCCCATCCTTACCTGCTTCTCTCAAGTTGAAGGATAAATGCCTCTGCTTCTTTCTGATCCTTCCAATTATGCTATGTATTCCATCACTTCTTCCATCAGAATAATTTTCTCCTTTATTACATGATTCCTGTCTATTTTTATCATAAGTTCTTTCTCATCCACTAGTTCCTTCTCCTTAGCCTAAAATATACTCATTTCCCCCATCATGAAAATAATTTTCTTAAAGAGAAATTATAAAATGACAGAATAGATGGAAAGCCTATATAGGATAATGACCATAGAAAAACTGAAAAAGATTGTTAAAGATCTATCGCCAAAAAATATCAGACAGGTAGATTTTTTTTTTCCTGACCCAGGTAGTTTTATATTTGTTCTAATAAAACTAAGTTAAAGAGAATTTTTTTTCTTGTTTAAACAGTCCCCAAACATTAAAATGATTAAAAGGCTCCATTCTTTTATAGCATTAGCACAATCCTGATACCAAGTCATGACCAAGACAGTATTGTGTGTATAGACACACACACACACTATTATAGACCAAAATCACTTTAAAAAAAAAGCAAAACTCTACCAAGTAGACCTAAAGGGTGAATTAAAGAATAATGCACCATAACCATACGGCATTCATTAAAAGGATGGAAGGCTGATTCAATGCAAATACATCTACTTAAGTAATTTTTTACATTTAAAAGAGTAGACAAAAAGTGAAAACCCACAAGCAAATTGTTAAAGTCTTTGAAAAAAGGCGCCAACCATTCCAGATTTGTTTAGTGTAAGTTAGGAAGAGAAGAAAACTGCTTTCTAATGGAGTTTATTTGTAACAAATAGCAGTCAAACTCATAGTTAGTGGTAAAATAGTTGGATTGTCTTTTGTTGGTCCAGCTTCCCTTATTTTTTGCTTCCTTTTCCTTTTCACCAACAACTGCATTGCCTGTGAGCTTGGCCCTGTCTACTGCCTCTTCCTACTCATCTCCTGTACACTTTTCAATCCACTGCAAATGCTTCTGCTCTTACCTTCTTACAGAAGCTCTTTTCTCAAAGGTGACTGATATCCACCTAATTTCCAAGTCCAGTGGCCTTTTCTCTGGCTTCATCCTCTTTAACTTCTATTTAGCATCTAACACCATCACACCCAAACCCCTCAGCTCTTGGCTTCCCTGTGTGAATCGGGAATGCCTCTTGCATGACTCTCCTGACTCTTTGCTTGGCCTTTCTGAGCCTCTCACTCCCTTGTCCTCCTGCACCTGCTCCTCGATATGGGGGATCCCCAAACTCTACATTTGCCCTTTAATTCATGCCCTACCTAAGGCATGTAGATCAAAGTTAGAAAGGAATGACAGACGAGGAAACTATTGATAAATGAAGTAAACAGAAGGCTGCATTAAACAACAACAAAAATACACACACGACTTTCACTTTTTGGGTTACAGTTTAAGTGAAATAGATTTTTTACATAGACAATCTCTACTTATATTACCTTCAGTATGTTTAATACTACCTTGCTGATTTTAAAAAATAGTTTTTAATATTTAACTTAATGAATGTCTTTTCTGCTATTACTCAGTTGTCTTAAATATGTTATTGACATCTATAATGAATTAACCAATTTAAACAAATAAATGAGTTTCCTAATTTTGCATTACCTTAATTTTTTTTCCGCTATGCGGGCCTCTCACTGTTGCGGCCTCTCCCGCTGCGGAGCACAGGCTCCGGACGCGCAGGCTCAGCGGCCATGGTTCACGGGCCTAGCCGCTCTGCGTCATGTGAGATCTTCCCGGACCGGGGCACGAACCCGTGTCCCCTGCATCGGCAGGCAGACTCTCAACCACTGCGCCACCAGGGAAGCCCATATTACCTTTATTTTTAATGCTTTCACAACCTATTTAATTTAAAGGTAGCCAGTGCTGTTAGAATTATTAGGATGTATCTGAAGGTAATTTAATAGAATTCAGAAATCATCTATTGAATGCCAGTGACATGTGAAACACTTTTATAGTCGTCCTTAATATGTAAACTTCAGCCAGATATTACATAAATCAAATTGACTGACTTCAAAATATAAAGTACCAACTTTAAGAAAGTGCTGATGTTTAACTCTGAAATAACTTTCTTTCTGTAATTTGTAACCAGTAGTAAAATTAAACAAAAAATATTGGAAAGAGGATTACATGGGTGTTTTTAAACTCCTCATTACACAGCCATCAATCTCTCAATAAAAACTCTTCAGAAGGGCTTCCCTGGTGGCGCAGTGGTTTAGAGTCCGCCTGCCGATGCGGGGGACACGGGTTCGTGTCCCGGTCCGGGAAGATCCCACATGCCGCGAAGCGGCTGGGCCCGTGAGCCATGGCCGCTGAGCCTGCGCATCCGGAGCCTGTGCTCCGCAACGAGAGAGGCCACAACAGTGAGAGGCCCGGGTACCGAAAAAAAAAAAAACCCAAAAAAACTCGTCAGTAAAGTAGATCATCTTTCTCCATTCTGTCATTTCCAAATTATTGCCAGATCATTTTCTGCTGCTGTGATCTCCTTCCCCATCACTGTAAAATTTGGAAACCACTTTACACATTTATTTGTAAATAAAACTTCTCTCCATCCTTTGCTTCTTCTTTTTCTTTCTTTTTTGGGCCACGCCTTTTGGCATTCAGGTCTTAGTTCCTCGACCAGGGATCAATCCCATGCCCCCTGCAGTGAAAGCACTGGACCACCAGGGAAGTGTTCTTTGCTTCTTCTTTTCTTTCCTCTGATATGTGTATCCCCCCTTAATGTTACACCTTTCAGATAATTTAGAAAGTCAGTGCTACTGTGCTCTCTTATTTGATACATGTTTCTCCCTTAAAGAAAATATAAATCAAAAACTCAAACCTAGACAACATAAAATAGGGTATTATTCACTTTACAAAGAGATCTTTAACATTACAAAAAATTGCCTACAGAATCCCTATAGTGATTTTTTTCTAGTGCATGAAAAGCATAAAGCAATTAAATAACATACATTTACACTCAACTTTTCCAAAATTGTATCAGCTTGCACATGGGCTGCAACTTGTTCTCATCAGGTTGTTGCACCCCATGTAATGTGGAATTGAAAATGAGGCACAGCCAGAGTTAACACAATTCCTTGACTCCAGCTATGGTATTTACTTTTCTAGAGCAGGGATGTCACACTTTTTTAAAGCCATTGGAATACTTCTCCAATAGAAATCTTACAAGGGTACAATTTATAAAAGAGATAAAAGTAGTAAGGTTATGTCCTTTCCCCTTCCCTTCACTAACTGGCCCCAGGGTCACATATAAAAAACCTACAAAAAAAGAAAAAAAAAAAAAACCTACAGCTTTCCTCAGAGTACAGTTTGAAACAATTGTACTAGACTAGTTTCTGCTTACTGCTAAAGATCTGGCTACCAAAATCGAAATCTTACCATAGATAGAGTCCCAACATGCCCAGTTGGGAGTGGCTTGGGCACCACCCAGGAACATGCCTTGTTCTTTGTTTAAAATGGTACCCAGAACATGGGTCGCACACAACAAATGGTCAATGATGGTAACAATAACAATTTTTTAAACAATGAATAGATAAATCTCCTTGACACAGGAATGGTTTCCTTTTCCTGTGCCAGTGGTTCTGCATGTGCCCACTCTAACACACACCCCTTCCAGGAATGGCATTTGGCCATCCTGGCAACCAGAATTAGAGCAAAGAAAATACGAAATTTCTCTTCAAAACATAAGTGGAAAGATGAATGCAAAGCCAAGCAAAAAGTACCCAGATTCAACATGCACATTGTTAAATGTCACTTCATAGTTAGACACTTTATGAACGTCAGGTGAACATGGACATGTATAAGTTGGGAGACTGGTAATAAGAAGGACCTATTGCAAAGGATCGGCAAGTAAAGAAAGTCTAAAAGGACATACAAGGTACCAGTTACAACTGTTACTTGCAGAGAACGAAGGGAGTAGAAATTGGGCAAATATTCAATGGGAATGGGGAAACATTTTTCGTGGTACACATTATTATACTTTTTGAATTCTGAACCATGTGACTATATCCAAAAAAAACAATTAGGTAAATCGAAGTTTTTCCAAAATGAGGATAAAAAGATAATTCCAACAGACCATTCTGAGTATCTTGTTAGTATAACAATACACTTGTTTTGGTTTAGGGGGAAAAACCAGCAACAAGAGAATGTTTCATCTTAAGAATCTAGATTTAGGCCAAGCAGGTCCATCAGTCAGGAACACTGCTTATTCTCCTTGAGATAACTCTTTCAAGAAAGAGGGATCTATTGACTGAACCAAGGATTCATGCCCTGATTATCAAAGAGAGATAAAATGAAGAGAGGGTTCCCAACAGTCCGGCTAACTGATAGGTGTCTTCAAGCTACAGGTCAGCCGTCCAGGGGACATAGGGGAAAAAAAGTCGATGCCTTGCCTCAAATAAAAAATCAGAGAAGGAATTTCACAGCTCTCTCTTTGTTAAAAAAAAAAAAAAAAGGTGCATAGAAAAAGACAAATCATCAAAAGGGTTCTTAGAAGAGAATCATTAAAACCTGACAAAAATGAAAAAAATAAGAATTCTTTCAAAATTAAACAGACATTTCAGCCAAATATCAATATCCCCAAAACATCTTGTCCAATCATTAGATGCAAAGAATATTAAGAATGAAGAAATAAGAACAAAATACAATGACACCTAGGAGATACCACAGTTTATTAAACTGGGTAAAAAGGCAAAATATTCTGGTAAAGACCATGTTTTTGTGAGCTGTTGGAAGGTAGCTGGCACTCCATGAAGTCTGCATCACTTAGCGAATAACTAAGCAGGTCTGCCTTGCCTCTGGGACCAAGAGCCTTTCCCACTATGATTGGGAGAAGGGGATGGCACTCAACATGATCTTTAATCAGGTTGAGGGTTATGTGTGCTGCAACTTTTTTGATGGTTCTTATGGCATGCCTTCCTATACATAGCAGAGTTACACACTGAAATCAAGTATCAGTGTATGAAAGCATTTGTCAATAAAGAAACACACTAATTAGGTGCCTAATTGTGTATGTAGTTGAAATAAGTGCTTTACAATGGTGAATGCAGACAGACCTTGGGACCTTTGAGCAGCTCATGGTCCAAGAGGAAGAGACCCACTTATAGGAATCCATGTTCATACACCCACAGGAAGCAACAGAGATGATTTATATTTTGAAATCAAATGCTAACTTCTGACCAATATAAAATTAATAGGTGAATTCTGAAGCAGCATAAGATAACTTTTAAGTCCATTTAATTCTATGTTTGGAGCCTGAGGTTACTTGGCTTTTTTTTCAAAGTCCAAAAACTGTTTTCAAACATCTTAATACTTAAATTTACAAAATGAGTACTGTATTTTTTAGAGCAGATGGATATCCATGGTTATACTAATTCTCTTTCATGCCACACCCCCTCAATCTGTCAAAAGTAACATTCAGAGTAATTCTACCCAATTCAATCCCATGGCCTTGAGGAGGTTGGATTTGTGTTAAAATTGTTCATCATTCTGCTGCTGGCACAAACCTTTGTGGGCCTCTCCTACTCAAAGGAAGGGATCAGATATTGTTTAAAAAGTCCCCCAAAAGGGAAAGTAAATAGCCCCTCTATTCATTTTACAATGCCTTTTTAGCTAGATAAGTTTAAAGTCTTATTTAGCAGAAGAAGTAGTCAAAAGAGAGGTGCATTTTAATCTGTGCATCCTACTTTCAAGAAGGTAAAAGAAAGAAAAAGCCAGGCAACGTTGATATCAGAATAGTAGGAAGACAAAGAAGGTTAAAAGCGAAGAAGACACAAATGATCATATAAAGAAAGAATTAGTAAAATACTATAGCGAAGGCAATCATGAAAATAAAAATAGTAAGAGAGAGGAGGGGCAAAATAATTTTAAGAGCAACTATATTGTGAATAAACATAACTAAAATACCTGAAACATCACTTTGGATTTTCTACCCCTATGGAGATAATCAGGGATTTCCCACTGCCCTCTTTACCGCCTGACAAATGAATATTAACACTTTTGTGTTCACTCACGTAAACTTAAAAAACAATTTTCGAATGCAGTTTACTGCATGACTGTAATCTTTTAAAGTTGTGTTTTAAATTTCATTGTAAATGCATATTGACTCATATATACTTTTGTTATTAGTATCGATAATTTAAAGCAACAAAAATAAATGGCATCCAAGTGACTGTTAAACTTTCATAAATTGAATTATCTTCAATAACTGCTCAGTTAGCAAAATTAACTTTTTCTTATCACCACTACACAACACAGGCAAAAATGTATTACCATGTGCAGCTACGGATACACTTTTTTTTTTCTAATTTTGTGTTTTACATAATTTCTGAAAATAACTTGTAAATATTTCATTTGTCATTTGAGGTATTAATAAGATGACACTCACTGGAATGGCATAATGTAGCCAACAGCAGGGAACAAGTTTGCTGGTATAAAATCTGAATATTAATAGCAGCCTTAATTGTTCCACAGTCTTTAAATTTTTTATAAAGAGAATGATATACGAAATAAGCCTTGCTGTTTTCTTCCATATTCTAAAATGTGCCATTCTTTCAAGTAAATCCTCTGAGCAGAATTTTTACGGTGTGACTGCCATCCCTTTGCAGCTCTGCAAAGCAAGGTAAGATAGCCTAGCATAGCTTTTATCTGCAAGGATTCCCTGAGGCAGTTTCTGTAAAAGGGTTAATGACAGATGTTTCCATTAAATCTGACCTACCTCTTAATTTTACCATTGCCTGATAATATCCTGGCTTTGTGCTTATTTGCATGGGCAAATGGAGTCATTCCATAACAAGTAACACACCGCCCTCATTGAAACAAAAGGTCAATTCATTTTAAACCCATGTGCACAATATTTTTTGTAGTTGAAGTTAAAAAAAAAATCCCCTTTCATACAATGCTACTATTTACAAAGAATTAAAAGCTCTGTTTTCTAAACCCCTGGACACAATGTACATCTGTAGGCAGAAACCAGTACTACCAATAGAAATCAATACATCTCCTTGTAGGTAACTAACTAGAAAAATCACTTCTGTCTCTAGAATGTTCCTCTTACTTTTTACACTAAATACAACCGGGGCACAGTATATTTTCTTTGCTGATCAATTAGTTGAAAACGCCAAAATGCTAGCAGCACTTTCTTGTTTACTGAGTGTTATTACTTTCGCAAAGAAAAAAAAATCTGTAAATATAGAGTTATATATTGCCTTAGGTTAGTTAAAAGATATAGGCTTTTTAGCCTTTAGGCTGCCAGTCCAAATGCTGCAGTTTAGAAGTGGCCAAACTATTTTACCACATGAAAAGAGTAAGTGACCTTGAACCTTGACTAGGTTGCTGTAATAGGCACCTTAAAAAAATAAATAAAGGCAATTTAAATAGCTTTGTCTAAGGCTCTGTTCAAGCCACTTCTTCTGATGGGAGGATCAAATAAGGTGAAGACAAATGTCAAAGGGCCTTTCATGCTTCTTGTGAGGAGATATCTCAAATATATACTTCCTTTTTGAATAGTCTATAACCAAGACACAAGAAACATTGCATTAATCTAACTATGCTGTTTCACTTTATTATAATATTTAAGGAGTTTAAAATTAGCACTTGCTAGAGAAGTACTCCCTCTGTAATCATATACAGTGTTTTATACATATATACACACATACACTCTATGCATGTTATATTTCATCTTTATCATTAGAATCTCTAAGACATTTAAATATTGAAACTGTGGCATTAAATTTCACCTTATTCTGGTAACAGCTCTCCTGTGTGCTACTGGTAGTAAATCCATATTCAAAACACTCCCCTTATACCAAAATCTTTACTTATCTTAACAGGAAATAGGCTAGATGGGAGGTTAGAAGAGTCATCTTGCTATATAGCTTATTTTCTACATCTCAGATAAATAAAACCCACATTTAGCACTGAAGCATTGCAAATCATTGAAACAATTTAGAAAACTCTACTTACCTAGTTCAGAGTTTGATTTTTAATGGATTTTCTAAAGAAAAGTCTGTTCTCACTGTGCTGCCTTAAATTTATCTGACAATGAAATAGACATGGAAGGAAAGCTGGATGGACTCCTTAGGGGCCCAAGGAGTCTTCTCTGATGGCCAGTGTGCCTGTGGTGGGTGAGGCATACCCTCTCCTCCCACAGATTGCTGGCATCTGAGTCCCAGCCCCACCCTCAAATCTGGATTCACCTACAAAACTCGAGGAAAAGGAACCACATCTCCCCTGCTAATTCCCTATGGATGGTCTTTGAAGAAATGAGCATGATCAAAAGTATTAAAAAAAAAAAAGAAATCAACAAATATTTACTGAGTACATAGTATACACAAGGTTCTAAGTACTGTGAAAGATACAATAGGGGAAAAAATCTGGTTCCCTTTTTTTTAAATTTTTATTTTATATTGGAGTATAGCTGATTTACAACGTTGTGTTAGTTTGAGGTGTATGGCAAACGTACAAGGTTACTGCTTCATTAAGTAATCATAAAAGATTTAGTCGTATCAGACTATAAAAATAATATCAAAAATATAAAAAATAATAAATTAAATGAATGGGATTGGCTGTGTTGTGCAATGGAAGAAACTGGGAATTTTAATCAGGTGATGGTTTGGGTTTATTAATCCATTTTTTTACCTAGGGTAAATCAGTAAATAAAAGGGAAGTCAGAACAACTGGTGATTTAAATCATAGTTTTGTGGTAATTAAAACAACAAAACTAAACACTACAATAGTAGCCAGCATGTACTGAGCACTTATAATGTGTTAGGAATGATGCAAAGCAGTTTATACACATAGATGTCACTTAATTTTCACAATTACCCTATGAAAGTAGATACAATTATTACCCCCATTTTATAGGTAATGAAACTAAGGCTTGAAAGGATTACATTTTTCCTCAAGGCACAGTGCTAGTAAGTTGTGGTGGAGCCAGGAATCACCCCTAGACATTCTAACTCTTGTCAATACTCTCAACCTTGATATCTCCCTTGTGGGTGTATGGGCTTTGGAATCAGACAGATGGGGTTATAGTCCACATCCTCCCATATATTCGCTCTGTGACCTTAAGCAAAGTTCTTACGTTTGTAAACTAGGAAAAATAATACTGTTCCGTTGACATGGGGATTGTTTTGACCTGCCTGCATCTTCTTTTCTCTTAAAAAAAACCACATCTTTTTCTGTGGGGAAAAAACTGTTCCCCAACTCTCAAACCATGCCCTGGCCAAAAAAAGCATTTTATCTCCTCAGCCACAAGAATGGGTTCAGGTATGGACCCAATCAATATACAGGCCAAACCAACAGATGACCTATACGGGACTTTTGATAGAGTTAGGAGGAAAGAAGCCCTAACTTTTAAATTTTAGGATAAAGGACTGGAGCTGCTTGGGCAGAGGCCATATGCACAAAAGCCTGTCTAAAAATGAAGCCAACACAGAGAAAGGCAAAGAGGGATGAGAGATAAAGAGAGCACATAAGCCCCGGAATGGTCATGCCTAAAGCTAGGCAATTTGTGAACCAACAACACTCTCTCCCGTTTTATGTTCAAGCATATTTGAATTGGGTTTCTATCACTTATGTCCAAAAGAGCCCAGGCTAATAAATCACCTCATAGAGACAATGCGTGTGAAGAACTCAAGATACTTGTAATTAGTAAGTACTCAGTGAAGGTTGGATGTTTTCCTTGTCATTTTAGTTATTACTATTGTCAGGTTTCCACACCAAAATTGAGGATCTTGGATGAAAACTAGGGTTGGAGAAAAAAGAAATATGATGGTTCAGTTTCCCTGTACCAGGTATAATCAAAGAACAGAAGGATAACTTTTAAGGAGTCCTAAGTATTAAGGAATACCAAAAGTCAGCTTGTCTTGCTTCCCAGCCAATGCTAGTATTTCCAGCTGGCCTCACTGTGTCTCCAGAGGAGCCAGAACCAATCATTACTGTGTGCCTACATTGTAGTCATAATGTTCAGTGATATATCCAAATGATTATCCAGATAGAAATAACATTTTATAAAAACCAAGGCCCCACTTCATTTTGCTACTACTGTAGCGTCAATGATAACTTTTGTGCAAAACCCTAAACATAGAGTTTTTTTGCAAAAAGCTAAAGCAAGCTGGTCCTGAGAACTTTACTCAATGTCACCCAAAAGTCTAACGTCAGTAATTAGGTCTCTTGTAGCAACTGAGTCACTTGAGGTATATATGGTCTCCATACACCCATTGAATCAATTTGACAGAAAAGAAACTTTCTTCTGCTCCCTTCTTTGAACAGGCCTTATAATAGAAGAAGCAAGAATGGTTCCAGAGGAACTGTTTTGAACCACTGCGTCAATCACATGAACATTAAAATATGGCTTGCTAGTCATTACTGTATAAAGTATCCTCTTGCTCTGTGGAAAATGGTTTCAAATAATTGTTGTGTTTGAATGGGAGTTTTGTTCTTTTTTAATACAGCAATCTGAGAGAGAAAAAACATTTTAAGATACATTCAAGAAACAAACAAATATTAAAACGGATGAATCAACTAATTGTCATCCAATGGGATCCTCATATTTGCATAGAGTCATACATGGTAGGCTTCTAGACTTAAGAGGCAGACTCACATCCTGACTGTACAGTTGGCAAACTGATGTGTAACAACAGCAAGAAAGGGACAAGTATCTGACTTGACCTGCCTGAGCAAAGCACATTCTTCTCTGACTCTGAAATGCTATTTCTTTTTCCAGACTTCTCTACTGCAGAGCTAGTAAGCATTGAGTGGAATCAAGTCTGAAAAGATTTTCACCTTAGTTCTGATTTCTTTCTGGTTTTAGCACAGTTGATCTTCAATATTGTTAGTTTGTAGTCTGTGTTTGAGAATGCCATGTGATGTAAGAATAACACAGATATTTGCCAAAAAGAAACTAACTGGACGACTGATTAAATACCCAGAGCTCTAAATGTTTTTGAGTGACAGAGACTGATGAAGGAATGTATTACATTGTCGGAAATTCAAGCCCACAAAGACTCATCCCCTTAGTAATGACCAGAGCTCTTCAACTATGGTTTCTCTGTAGGGAAAAGTAGAAGGGTGGGACTATCTGACAGCTTTCTCAAGACAAGGCCCTGAAGCATTAGAGCTTGCCAGTGGGCCACCACAGAAAATTCTACTGCTTATATGAAGCGCCACACTAAGTTATAGGAAAATAAATGAACAAAATATCCAGGCTAGCAATTCTGAGACTTAGAAACTGAACAGAGTATTATGAGAGGGGAAGCTGCCAATCTGTTGTGGAGTGGCCCTGGGCAAGTTATTTTGCATCCCACTTTCTTCAACTCTAGACTGTTGTTACCACAGCGATTACTGATAATAAAAACATCCTCACAACAACTCCCAGGAACGGTACTGTGAGAATTGATGTGTGTACAGTGATTTAAGGATGAGGGAAGAAAGGCACAATGTTATACTATTATAAAGTGCTCTATCAACCAGCATATTACATAATGTGTTATAATGTACCATGTGCCCATGGAAACATGAAATCATTCATAATTCTTAAGTACTGCCAGATGCGTAACTATAACAAATTTCAACCCTTACTGAAGAATTCACCCACACACTCACTTCTCCAATCAGTATTTCCACTGGTAACTGTCAGAATTGAGAAATCATAGGATGGACCCTTATTCACGTCTCTGTGGTAATTATATATAGTATGCTTCATATTTGGGTAGGGAACATGTCTTATTCATAATTTTATAACTAGTGACTTGGCCTATTCTGGTACACAAGTAGTGCTCAGTAAATGTTTATAGAATGAATGAATGAATGAATAAAATGAACAAATAATAGACATAGTAAATCAAAGAATAAACCTTTGAGTAATGGCGCTACTTAGACTAAGAAGAGTCTCTAATGCAAGAAACTTTTAAACTGGCGGTGGTCAAAGACTGCCTCCTTCTCAGCAAGTCTATATGCTATTTCTTAGTATCAGTTCATTTGTCACTTGTCATAAGTTCCTGGAATGTACAAGTAATCCTATTACAAGAGATCCTTGCCATTCTCAGTGGAGGCATCTGGCTTCACTTAAGGATGCTGAATTCCATTTTTCAATGGCTGGGAACATGGTACATTACAACCTTTACACAGATTGAAGAATCTCTGAATATTATAATATACCTGTGGTAGGTGAAGAAATACTCTAAATTCTAAACTAATATTCATAAGGCACACAAATGCAATGAGGTGGAAAAAAACTGTACTTGGAATCAAAGGACCTAGCTTTGCCATGTTCTTGCTCTACATAACCAGAATTTGGCCTACATAACCAGTTTCCCCTGAGCCTCTGTTTTCATCTGTAATGACAACTATGTGTAATTTTTAAAAACTCATGCATCCAGGATCAATGAGGCAATTTAGTAAGTCAAATAATATGTAAGTATATAAGTGGTATAAAAATGGAAAATGCCACACGATAGCATGACAACTAATTATAAAATGGCAGAGAAGTCTATGGTAATGTAAATAAACTGTGAGATCATTAAGCTCAGGGTTCATGACTTACTCATCTCTGTAGCTCTTGTACCTAGAACATGGCCTAAAAAAATTCGAATGCATCACCAATGTCAGCTGCTGAATTGGAAGCACCAAGATATGTGCATTCAATTCTCAGAGGGGTCCTTCCAAGCTCCCCTCTGATAAACTCTCTAATATGGCATTCTTCAAAGTGTGGCCCTCCCAAAGCCAGCAGTAGATTTGGCTAGTTCGTTTGTTAAAAATACAGGCTCCCTAAACTCATCCAAGGAGATTGTAATGCAATATTTCAAGCACCCAAGATAGCTCTCATATACACTGGTACAGTAAGTTTTAAATTTACTTTTGAAAATCCAGTAGCTATGGCACAAGATCAGTTCCATCAGAGAGGGTGTGTGCTCTTAACTCATGTTTTACATATCCAGCTTTCTACAGTTCACAAACTGCTTTCAAATACATAAAGTATAACATTAAAGCAATGAGAAATCATTAAAAAATGTATAGTAATCACAAATGTAAAATAATATAATTAAAAACAAAGTTGCATCCATAATAAATTTAAATATGGTTGGCTTTTCCTGAAAACATTATAAGGTTACTGTCTTTGTCTTCCTATGAGACTGTGCTCTATATGGTTCTAGACCTCGCTTTGTTCCCTGCTGTATCCTGGACTCAAAAAAGGGCTGGCGCATAGTAGATACTCAATAAATATTTGTTAAACAGAACAATGAAAAAAATATATATATGTAAACTTGCTCAGGGGTCATGACTTACTCATATCTCATGAACTTACATCTCAGAAGAGATGTTGGCTTAAAATATGTCTGTTAATACATAAGGATGGTTCACATGACAGAGCTTATAGCCTAAGTTCTCTTTATCAGAAGAATGTAGGGACACAGGGCACAAATATAGGCTATCACCTAAACAGATTTCATACATATTCCTCTGAGATACTAATTTTTAAGCTGAGGTTGGAAATGCAAACTGTAAGGTAATTATCCTTAATTTCCAAATGCTGTTATTTTAAAATTAAACCCAGTTGCATAGAAGAGCCTTCCTAATGAAGAATGACAATTTGCTTTGCATTGAGGGAAAAAAGGACATACTAGTTTTGGGATTGGAGAGTGTACAATGGCCAGACTGTCCTGCAGTTACCAGAATGTCAAGGGGCTGGCAGAGATATTAAGTTCAAGAACCTGATCTTGACTACCTGTTGTATGCTGGACTCCAGGTCTTATCTGATTACTCTGTGCCCTCCAACCCCTCAAAGATGAAGAAAGGGTAACTAACTAGTTGCAGGTATCAAAAACAATGATAAGAAGAAGGCAGGAGAACCATATGGATGTTGCTTGGCAGTGATGGTCTTGCTAATCAAAGAGCAGAAGTCCAGTTTCCACAGGGGAGCCATCTGTCTCTACTCACCCCTTGAGGTACATGAAGATGGGTTTGAGAATATTTAAGCTAACAAGGTAAAGGATGGGGGACAGATACCTCCAAAATGAATAATCACTAAATGTATTCAATGCTAAAGTCCATGATCTGTAATTGTCAGTTGCCCACAATGACCACTGTCAACCTTCCCACCTCCTCACTTCAGACCTAGGCCCTTGGTCTCCATGAAGCATTAATCCTTAACTTTTCTGTCTCTGCTTTGCCAGTAACACAAATGCTCAGTACCCATAATTACAAAACCACATGAATCCTGAATTAATTTGGAGTAGAGTGAGGACATAGTCAACTTCACTCTAAAGGAGCTTTGTTTTGAGAAGGGACCATATACTTATCCATCCATGTATTCCTTTATTCTTTCCTTCCAAAAGTATGATAATGCCTCAAGGAACTAATAATCTAATGATACATAGTAGGATCTCAAGAACTGTGCATTAAATGAATAAATACAAAATGAACAAATGTGCTGGGGATTAAAATGGTTATAATTCTGTAATGAACCAACCATATAAATTTGCCAAAAAGATATAAACGCTACTCCTGATTATCAGTTGATATGGAGGGCTGGGAAATGTACAGAGGTCTTAAAATTTGATCTTGCTGTTAAACTAAAAAGAGTCAATACCAAAAAAAAAAAAAAATCCACAACCTGACTAATGTTAGGTATTAGTAAGATTTAATAAAATCCTGAGCTTTCAGATGGCATGAAGTAGAAATCAATCAATTATGGAAGTGAAAATATTCTAAATAGCTTCTGATGAAGACATGATGAAAAAGATGAAATAGCCACACATAATAGGTGATCAATAAGTGTTTTCTAGAAGAATGAATCCCTATAAAATCACTTTTAGAAGTATATACATAGAAATACTAAGAAAAAGAATGAACAAAAAAGTGTGAAAACTAGAATTGATGTTGTTTGTACATAAATAGAATAAGCAGCAAAATTTCAGAGGGTAGATATCTAGAGAAACATTTTCTAATGTTTATCAAAAGAGCAGAGTAGAAAAAACTGTGGTACATTTCTGCAGAAATTAGTTAACACATTACTGAAATAAAACCACCTCTGGTATAAAATGTACCAGTGGTTAAAAGTTCACAGATACCCTTAAAAATGATTTAAGACACACAGAAAGGAAAACATTACTCTTATTTGCAACTAAGCAATGAGGGAAAAGGTGAAGAGTAGGTAATTATCCAAAATGGCACAGAATTGAACCAACAACAAGATGAACATAGGTGGTCAGAGATTCCATTTAACCTTTCACCTAAAAGTTGCCATCTTCCTGAGGGAACAAATTCTACCAGTGGCTCGATTCTGATTCAGAAGGAAAAGAGTCACTTCCTGAGTCATAGCATCACCCTGGTTTTCCTTTCGGTCCTCCGTTCCAAGCCTACCAAATCCCAACCCATTTTAATTTGTCTAAAGGTGGCCTGGCCAGCACCAGAATTTAATGCTTCCATAAATGAACTCTGATTGACATGAATGGTGACTCACTCTCAGAAAAAACTTGTATTGCTGCCATTTGGTCAGTTTAGGGTTTGTTTTTAAAATGAACGCCAGTTGAGGTTGAGCAGAAGCCAGGGTGTGTTTTTATTTTATGTCTCAAATAAAAATAAAAAGCTGGGTATGAATAATCAAAGTGGCAGGCGCCTCCCTGGATACTTCTAAACCTTCCAAAAGCAGTCCCGAGGCTCAGCAAAATGTAATATAGTCAAAACAACCATCAACAGCATTAGTACCAAGAGTTTGCTCCAGAAAAATAAAATAACTCAGATTCCCTTGTAGTCCCAAACTCCAGTGCCTTTCAGCAATATATAATCCTTAAAATATTCTTTTTGAAGCATGGTAGTCCTAGAAAGAGTATTCCTGGAAATTAAAAGAACATCGGGTAAAAGAAAGATACATGTTATTATTTACTATAACTCTTAAAACAAGCAGAGGTTCTTCTAATTAGTCATATATACTTTATCACTCCCTATTACACAGTAGGAGACATATGGTCAACGCCTTGTTATTCGGAGACCGACCGTCAGTTTTACGGATTAAACATACTCTTCACTTCCCTCTGTACAGCTTACATTTTCTCTGGATCGTTCACAATACTTACACAATCAGGAAAGAAAGAGAGAGGGGGTGAGGTGGAGAGAAGGTAGTTAAAAGCAAGAAGGGGAAACTAAAAGTAAGAATAAATAAGCAATGGGTCAATTCTTGAAAAAACTTTTATGGGGATAAGAAAAGGGAAATTAGCAGGTTAAATGGGGCTTCTATAAAATTTACGGATTTTTGTCAACAATGTTTCCAAAAAAAGAATTAGAGAAGAGAGGCAAGTATACCACAGGATAGTGGGAAATACTGATGATATTGTTACAAGAATTTGGAACACTGAATCAAAAGAAATCTGGAACTTTTTATTCCAATATGGAATAAAGAGCAACGTAACGAGTTTTAGGGAAAAAATCTACTCCTAGATCATTATGTATTTGGAAGTAATGAACCCTACATTGTGATGGTAAATAAAAAGATATTTCAGAAAACTTGTGATGAAAAAGAACTTTCACTTGTTTATGCTCTGAGTCAAGTTAAATGGCCACTGCCCAGCTGCAAAATGCTATTGCTGATTTTCTCATGCCGTCAGCAAAACAACTCTTGTAGGATCTTTATGTCAAGAAAGGCCAAAGCCTTTTATATACATTAGCACCTTAGCCCCCTGTTTATTTCTGAGATAGACAGGTACTGTTATCACACTATAAACACAAGGCAAAAAGATACAGAGGGGCCTGGGAGTGCCTTGAACTAGTCTAGTGAGGCATACCTTGTCCTCTCACCCAGAGTTAGAGCCTCAAGAATAGGAACCTAGGGCTTCCCTGGTGGTGCAGTGGTTGAGAGTCCGCCAGCCAATGCAGGGGACACGGGTTCGCGCCCCAGTTCGGGAAGATCCCACATGCCACGGAGCGGCTGGGCCCGTGAGCCATGGCCTCTGAGCCTGTGTGTCCGGAGCCTGTGCTCCGCAATGGGAGAGCCACAACAGTGAGAGGGCCACATACTGAAAAAAAAAAAAAAAAAAAAGAATAGGAACCTATTTCAATATAGCCCCAAGCAGTTAGCACAGCCCTAGCAACTTAGTAGGAATTTGGGTTTTTTTTTAAGTTGAAAACTGAGCTCAGCGATTCAGAAAGATCTCTGGGACCAGGTTGCTGCCATAATCAGAAAACAATGCTTAGCAGCATCAAATGGACCCCAGCTTTAGGGTCTATGAAACAATAGACAAATCATCCTAAAGAAGGGAACTGACTGGAGAAATTTCTGGTAGCACTTTGACAGTGATTTTTGAGGTGTTTTTAATTGTGTTGTTTTAAATCAGAGCATGGAAACCCAAGTCATGCTTTCTGTTCAGAGGACCTGCCTTAGAAGTAGATGTATGTGTTTCCTCCGCATCTCAAGTTCATGGCCTCACACACCAAACTGAAGTTTCATCATTACCCTGGCTTTCCTGGTAGAGTAAAAGACATAGCTCTTCTGTATGTAAAGTTAAAAGCTTAATAATTTCATGGCAACTATGTGATTAAAACAGAATTTTGCACAATTTTAAAGCTACAGCATTATAAAAATTATTGTAAGCAGAACAGACCTTAGCTTTACAAGTGGAGATCCAATATGGGAAAGGATCTCCTGAGCTAAGCTAGCCGTGATTACACTGTGACAGATGAGTATATCTGCATGAGGAAAATCCCCTAGTTAGGGACCACAGCAGGATCCCATCCATCACATTACATGTTAGTTCACAGAACTAAAACTCTTGAAGCATTTTTGGCAGCAGGGAGAACTTTTAGCATCCTAATACTTTTACAAGGCTGGATTTTTCTTTTCTCCCCCATGTGCTTCAAGATTTCATAACATGAGAAACATAGGAGCAAAAGTTAAAATGCTTTAATGGTCCCCATAGGCTATTTAAATAAACACTGTGATTGCAATTTAGACAATCTGGAGTCCATTCAATATTAAATCCCCACCCTAAGCTACAGCTACTACACAAATAGGGAATTCATGGTATACTCCACATGGCCATTTACTACTGCAAAGATTGCCTCTTGACAATCATAGGGAGGCGTTAGCCAGGCCTAACATTACACCAGTTAAATCTGTCAACAACTGGAGAGAAAGCTCTGCTGAACAAACACACTGATCCCTCTCACACAGCCCGTCTTTGTCCTGACTTTGCTACAACTCCACTAATCTCATACTATCTTCAGCAGTGCAAGCAGAAACTTCTGCAACCAGCTGTAACAAAAGATGCCTTTCTTTATTTTCACACACTGTATGTATATATTTGTGCTGTCTCTTCCGCTCCTTCCCCCGCCATTTCCACCCCTTCCTACGGACCCAATCCTAAATAAAGCTTGATTGGAATAAATCATAAGCTATTCCTCATCTCATACAAATATGTGAAGAAAAAGGCAACAGGACTGATCAGGTCCTTTTGACCAGGCCCTCATACAAATAATACTCCATAATGTACAGTTTTGTCCGCACCAGGGAAAACAGTAGATTCGAGAATTAGGCAGGCAATAAATCTCCTAAACTATGGTATGCCAAATTGAAACAATTGGGTGGTGAAATACATAGAACCACTGAGTGTTCCACCAACTGCTTTCAGACATCAGGGGCTTCAAGCAATCATGGTGCCCTTTTTCATTTTTATGTACTGTTGAAGAAAAAATATTGTATGGGAGTAACATTTTAGCTATGGCATCAGAAAAATATTATTATTAATTGAGATTTTTTTCTAGTTATAAAATATAATATAGTATTTATGTTTAGGGAAGAAAAAACCATTCTTTTAGGCATAATTTACATTCAGTAAAATGAAAAGTCTTAACTGTACAGCTCAAAGAATTTTTACCTATGTATTTATCTTTGTAATAACATTCAGATTGAGAGACAGCATATTTCTGTCGCCCCAGATGGTCTATTCACACCCCTTCCCAGGCAATTCTCCATCACAGGTAATTAATCCATAGATTAATTTCATCTAGAACAAAACCAGACTAGTTTTGCCTAATCACCACAGGTTAGTTTTGCCTAAAACAAACATGTTTGAGTCTTATATGCCAAATATTATGTTGTGAATTTTCTGTGCATTATCTCATTTTAAACTCACTTAATCCTAAGTACAAGAGGAGACAGGTATTTCTGTACCAAGTTTTCAAAAGAAAGGATAAGTAACTTGCTCAACATAAAACTGCATCTGAAATTCTAAATCCATTACACTCAAGTGATGTTATACTATATTTATATTGTATAGACCATTAAATATGCCCTGAAATTAATGGTTTAAAAATTAAATGCATCACATAAGACAGTGTTAATATCAATCCCATTCTGCTTGGCAGGTACTGGGCTAAATGACTGACTTTATTGCCTTATTTAATCCTCTCATCAACCCTGTAAGGCAGGTATTACTATCTCCATTTTGCAGACGGCTCAAGAAGGTGTGAAGAGTTGTCCACATTTAAATAATAACTGGATTCAGGGCTTCCCTGGTGGCGCAGTGGTTGAGAGTCCGCCTGCCGATGCAGGGGACACGGGTTCGTGCCCCGGTCCGGGAGGATCCCACATGCCGCGGAGCGGCTGGGCCCGTGAGACATGGCCGCTGAGCCTGCGCGTCTGGAGCCTGTGCTCCACAACGGGAGAGGCCACAACTGTGAGAGGCCCACGTACCGCAAAAAAAATATATATAATAATAATAATAATAACTGGATTCAAATCTTTACTTTCTGACTCAGAGTGCTAAGTTCACAGTAAGTGCTCAATAAATATATGTTGAATCACTGAATTAAAAGAGGAATAAAAATGCTTGAGCAAGAGTAGACTATGAAAATGCTAAGCAAATTTGTTCATCACTTTCATAATAGCATTTATAGGAAAACAAATTACAGAACTTGAAAGTTAGATGGAATCTTAGACATTACTTAGTCTCTTCCCCTTATTTTAGAGATGAATGAACTGAAACACAAGTGACCTGTTCAAGGGCCCAGCATCAGATAATGTTGAACCTTGCACTGGAATTCAGGTTTCTGGATTCCCATTGACGTGTTAGCTTTGTTCTATTTCTTCAGTTCTGAATCAAGCAAAATGCATGGGTTGTAAATAAGTTTGCAATTGAATTTGATTAAGTTTATCAACATTTCAAATAGCTGTGACAACTATTCTGTCATGTGTTAAGAGGAGAAAGGGGAAAAAAAGAAGAAATATAGAGCAAGGTTACCTTCCTTGAGATGCTTAGGTATTTCATTTTTGAGATAAGAATTAACCTTACGAGACAGTGAATATTATAAAAATGTGTGTTCCTGAAGGAAAAACAGAATGCCATACAAAAGATTTGCATGATAAAGTATATCATTAAATACACTCAAGTACCACAATTTATGGAACAGGTAATACCTACAGTGAAAGTCAGAAACAGATGAGATCAGTGTTGGCAGCCAATATCAAGAAACTTGAGACCTGCCATTGTAGGCTCACAGATCTGAAAAGAAAAATCATCCCATGCTAACTCCTCATTTTATACAGGAGGAAGTGTGCACAGGGAGATGAGTCTTTCCCATGGCCACAAAGCCCCTCAGTAACAGCAGTGTGGCCAGAGCCACTCACTCCCAGTCCAGGATTCTGTCCATTAGCACTGTTTTACCAACTTTTCCATGAGACATTGACAGAGAAAACCTACTCCTCACCTGAAAACGTAAAATAGATTAAAACATTAATATTAATAAAGTAGCTCACATGTTTTAAAAGATATACATACAAATATTACTTAGCAGGGACTTCCCTGGTGGTGCAGTGGTTAAGAATCCAGCTGCCAATGCAGGGGACACGGATTTGAGCCCTGGTCTGAGGAGATCCCACACGCTGTGGAGCAACTAAGTCCGTGTGCCACAACTACTGAGCCTGCACTCTAGAGCCCACGAGCCACAACTCCTGAGCCCGCGCACCACAACTACTGAAGCCCGTGCGCCTAGAGCCCATGCTCCGCAGCAAGAGAAGCCCACACACTGCAATGAGGAGTAGCCCCCACTCGCCACAACAAGAGAAAGCCCACGTGCAGCAACGAAGACCCAACGCAGCCAAAAACAGAGATTAATTAATTAAAAAAAATATTACTTAGCGGTATAGTGATCAAACTGCTTCTATTTTGAATTCATTGTCAAACAGGACTTTGGCATTTGGAACACATTAATTTCTAAAAGATTACTTAAAAAAAACAAGCATAGATAAGTCACAGAGAATGTTGGGGTATAAAATACATCTTCCAACTCATTCACTCTACTAAAATATATAGCTCAAAAATGGAAAATATATTTTTAAATGATTTTTCTCTGACATCTTATAATGGAATATAGTTTTCTTCTCCATTTGAAACTGTCAGTGGTACACAAGTGATTTCATCCTGTGAACCCATGAGGAATGCAACCACATGCAAGCCTTCCAGCTGTTGTTCATCCAGAATTGTAATATTTATTCTGGAAGAAGCAAACAACAGATGCATTTGGAGAATGTGAGTTCACCTGGTTCCTATAGCATATGAGCTCAAATTCAATTTGCTAGTGAATAAACATCTTGTAAAAGAACCACCACCACCAGCAAAAAGAAAAAAGAACAGCAGCAACAACAACAACAATGACATAAAACCCCACCAGTTTCTGCTAATTTACATTTTAGGCTCCATGGACAATCTTGATATTTATTTTTATCTTCCATACCTCTCCCATATATACTGTAACTAACAAGTAACTTTTCGGGGTACTTCTGTGGGAACATGTTTTTTCTATCCATTTCAACAGCTTATCTGGCTACCTTCTATAAAAATGGCCTCTTCATTTTCTGTGACAATAACTTACAGTTGCTTTAAAGATGACATGAAATGTGTTTTCAGCTCTCTTTCCTGATTTACAGCCATTTTCAATAAAACTGCCAACCAAGCATGAGAATCTATGAAAACACTTCAGGGTCCCTGAAGGACCATCTATCATTTTCAAATGAACATCTGTATTAGCAAACAGAATATTTCAATAGTGATTCAAATTTAGATGTTTTACCTAGCAAGTGCTCCAATTACACACTTCTGATATCTTCTTAAAAGAAAAAAATATACACAATGAATTTAAGCAATTGTACAAAACCATGCTGAAAGACTAGACAATAATTATTGATATAGGTATTGCTTTTCTACTTTACTTTTGCTCCCAGCTTTTGGCTATTTGATAGGCAATGTACCAAAAAATAAACTTTAACATAGAAGAAAAGTGAAACTTTTATCAGATAACTTCTTGATAAATTTCTAATGAAATCTTAGTGGTCTAACGAGTTATCTTTTTGGAATAATCTATATATTTCTTTTTTTTTCTAATTAGTTCCTTTTAACATGACTCTTAAAGAGTGAGCCAATTAAAATGTTAGCATGGAAACTTAAGAAATGTCTTGTCTTTTAAAAGCTACCTTAAGTCTTAAATCTGTGAGATTTAAAGTAAATTTTGTTCACTGGAAGTTAAACACTACTTACTATAAAGATACTGAATATCTGTTAACTTGCACTCAAAATATTTCTATCTTTGTTTCTATCAAAGTTCAATGTCGACAAATATAGAATAAGTTAAATGGAACTACACTACCTCCATTTTTTTTCCAAATTCACTTTTTACTTGTAAATTCATAGATATTTACAAATGAGACTATACATGTGTTTGATCTATCATCAGGACACACACAAAAATCAAAAGAATTTATCTCCTCTTCTCCCAATACTTTAGTAATGTTCATGATTTTTAAATCCTACATCACCACTAGACTGTAGATGATACCAAATTGCACAGATAGAATCAAACCTGTATACTCAGATTCTAACTCTATAGAAAGACAGTGAATGATCTCACAATCCTAAATCTGGAACAAAAAAAAAGAAGCTACCACCTGCACCTGGATAGCTACCAGCAATGATTATAAAAACTAACAACATTAAATACGGTTAAACATTGCTGTACATTTTAGTACCTATTTGATTAACGACAAGCATAGTGACAGACAGTTGCAATATGGAATCTAATGTTTATACTCAAACAGCACATCAGTCCCTGAGCCCAAATTTACCTTACTCCCACACAAACCTGGTGTCTACTCAGTGTTTATTTTTGTAAATTACCAAGTAGAGCTCAATATTCAATTTAAGAAGTCTTACTTGTTTTCACACGAACAAAACTTGCACGTGTAAAAGAAGATCCCAAAGCCTGTCAAACCACACTTTCAAATCTGCTTTCAGTATTTATCTGAAACATTTATCACACCTCTCTCAAAAGTTCTGTGCCCTACTCAGAAATCCTAACCATGACTACAGTATGACCTGAGAAATTTGGTCTCTACTCTTTGGATTGCATTGTTGTTTACCCTCCACACATAAGTTTGCTACCTTCCTACTGATAAACAGACCATTTATTTCATTAATAATCACTGGCATTTAGAACCATGTCCTGCAAGTTTTCCCAATTTTATACCATGTAAGACTTAAATGGAAAGTCAAGAATATACATGTCAGGGACTTCCCTGGTGGTCCAGTGTTTAAGAATCTGTCTTGCAATGCAGGGGAGGCCGGTTCGATCCCTGGTGAGGGAACTAAGATCCCACATGCCGCGGAGCAACTAAGTCTGTGTGCCGCAACTACTGAGCCTGCGTGCCACAAGTAGAGAGAAGCCCACGCACTGCAATGAAGAGCCCACTCACCACAAGGAAAGATCCTGTGTGCTTCAACTAAGACCCGATGCAGCCAAAAAAAATAAATACTAAAATTTTGTTTAAAAAAAACAAAAAAGAATATCGTATCAAACTCTTCTTTTGAGAGACAAGTGTGTCAGCTAAAAATCCTATTTTTCACATAGAGGGCTACAATCTGAGTCGACTGTACTGTAGAAAGAAAGAAAAAGGTATTTAGTTTTGTAAATGGTCACTGTAAAACTGCAGACAGATATTTGGGGGATGGAGCCATAATCCAAAGCTTCCCACCTGAATTTGAGAAACTTTTTATTACTTTATTTAAGAAAATTACACTTTAAAAGACATGGGTGAACTACAATTTTTTTTTAAAAAGCGGTTGAAATAAACAAACTCAAAGTTTGAGTGTTCCTCAGTTGGAATCAAACAGAAAGTAATCATAGACTCTCATGGCTTGAGTTTTGTTTGTTTGTTTGTTTGATTTTTGCTAAATTGTTTAATTCATGATAATTCTTCAAAGAAGCCAAAGAGGCCAAAGTAAAATTACACTAACGGGCAATGAGATACAAAGGAAACACTCAGAATGCACAAATGCCCACTGGAGAGTAGAAAATGGAGACAGCTGATAATTCGATGCGGAATAAAGGGAGTGAGGAAACTTGGGAAGAAGACTGCAGGAGACGGAAAACAAGATGGTCGTAACTTTATCCCCATTGGTTTAACTTAAATCCAGCTTGTAGAATGAGGGAGTGTTTGGGGTTTTGCTTTTAATTTATGTTTTTGGATTTTCTTCTTCTTTAGACTCTCTCCAACATGTGTGGCATCTAGCATCTGGGTTTGGGTGGCTTATTATTATCTCTCTAAACATATAGTTTGATATTCCTTTATTTAAAATGGTGACCATCACTTAAAACAACTTTTCTGGAGAGGGACCTTGTAAACCCACAAAACCGAGGCAGGGGTTTGTTGAACCTGCAACCAGTTTTGTTTAAGTGAGCATTAAAGACTTGGCAAGCCCTCTGTGCTCTCATTTTCTTATTCTATATTATCTACCCACTTAATAATTTCAGAAACCTTAATCAGACTCTGACCAAAAAAATCCACACAGTGCTTGGGATAGAATGATAATACCATCTGTTTTCATTCTTATGTGAGTTCTTTCCAGCTGTACAATCCAGCATTCTGGATTGCTTACTTTATAATGATCCTGACATTATAGGTGATTTAAAGGAAACTCTTGTGTGCCACTCTCCTCTTGCAAACATGCAGAATCTTTTCAATTTGAAAAAGTCTGGAATATTTTCATATTCATGTTGATTACATTTGAATTCTATAGATAAACAGGACCAATCCCAATACTAAAAAAGATCCAAAGCCATTTTCTGCTTTTTTTGGTAATGGCTGGTAAGATCAAAAGCTCTTCTAAAAGAGTTTATTTGGCAGGAGATTTCTAATTCTCTTTAAGTCTAGATGGCAATTTTAAAAACAAAGTATCTAAACCATCCCTAAAAATAGAAACAACTGACTTACTGAGAACCTTCTATCCTCTACTATATTCTGTAAGCATTCAATTACAATATCATTATTCAAGTATAATGCATAAAGAAATGGTGATACAGTTTCCTTCTAGTCATGGTAACAACTGAGAATTCAGAGCAAAGGTCAAATGCTTTTAAACTCTTTGACACAGGAAAAATTAGCCAATGATATGGAAAAATACACTCCAAATAATTCATTTTTGCAGATTTTAACAATCAATATGGAGCACCATATGATAGATATGGCTCCAACAATCTGTATCAATCATGAAGATTGGCAGTGGCAAACTACACAGACCAAGTTTTGTCATGCTACCCCAGTCGATTTTACAGACTATGTGTAACCAAGACTTACTCTGGTGCTTTCCCCGACACACCACACAATCCCTTCCAAGATCTGCTTCCAACACATTCAAGGGCTTTTCTGAACCAAACCTGACTGAAAACCTTTGGAGACTGGCACACAATTCTTATGATACTCCATGTTTTCCTTCCAAAGGCTGCATCTTTAATACATTATATTGGGTTTTTCCCGTCACACATTTAATGTGTGAAATTTCTAAACTCTTCCCCTTCACTTCTCTAAATTGAACTTTGGCAGCCAACAGTTAACTGTTGGAGAGTTGCTTAAAAACGATCAAACCCCTTCTAGATCTGATTGCAAGAAGTATCAGTGCCAAGATAGAAATTTCAATCTTCATCATACACAAAATCAATATGTATGCTTTGCTCTGGAAAGAAAGCCACCTTGAAAATAATTAATAAAACATCAAAGCTGCATACAACTTCAAAAATCCACATGAGACTGAAACATTTGAAGCAATTAAAAGAAATTACTAATTTATTTAAGGTGGTATTTCTCTTTGAAAGGTACTTTCATATATATATATATATATATATATATATATATATATATATATATATATATATATATATACTGAAATCTCACTTTTGGCTTCAAAATGGCAATTTAAAATCTTAACAACATACCCATAGCAATTATGAATGTTACATTAAATACATAAGCTTTGAAAAACCTTAAGAATAATTTATTTTCATTGAAACACAATGCATAGACATACTATTAGAATTTGGAAAAAGGCATAAATTTTATATTTACAATATGTACATAGGTGACATGACCTCCATAAAAGACATGGCAACAAAATAAATCTCAGTTATCAGTTGCATTTCACTGTACTACAGAGTTAGCTTTCATTTATTTATTCTTAGATATATATGTTGTGCTTGGTGGTAGATATTAAAAAAAAAAAGATTAGAAAAAAAAAGATGACTAAGAAGATCACTAGTTATGGAAGAGGGGAGAGACAGAGAGAGAATCACAAATCCAAGAGGTGCCTGAGAAAAGGAAAGCTTCACAGAAGAGATGATGTTTGTTTTGGCTTTTAAAGATGATCCATAGTTTCTGAAGGCTGTAAATGGAAGGACACACATCCTGAACCACCATAAGCAACTGCATAAAGAGGAGGATGGAAAGCTGTGTTGGGGTTAGATAGATAAGGGTCTTGTTTACCCGGCTTAGGTGTTTAGACTTTATCCAGTAGGCAATTGAAAGTCATTAGAGGTTTTCAATCAGGAAGATGACATACCAGATTTGCATTTTTCAAACCATGACTGGCATCATCAATGAGATAAATGGATCTGAAACAAGAGACAGGAGGCGAGGAGTCCACTCAGGAGAATTCTGTGATACACTGACAGATGGTGAGAACCTCAAGTAAGGTAGAAGAAGCATTGATGCCTGAGAGCAATTTTCTTTGTGTTCTCCATAAAGTCCTAACCTTATACATCCATTGTATTGATTTCAAGGAACTACAAGGCTTTTAAAAACTTTATTTAGCCTTTCTAGAATATATATCTTTGCAGAGCACCTTTTCAGGCATTTCTTAACCAAACCTCTCAACCTCCTTAGCAATGAAAGGATGACAAGTTTTACTCTCAGTGTAGAACTTTTTTTAATAAAAATATTGTTACTATGACTTATCACCTCTAAATCAATGTTTTGAGAGCATCAGCTGACCTACTTCTCTAGTTGTCATTAATCTTTTATAGCTGATGATAAAGCAAAAACTACAACTGTGTCAGTTGCAAACTGTCTCCTTTCCCCATTAGTTTTGCTCTATTCAAAGTCACCTCATGAAGTCAGCCAAAATGATAAAAAGACATGGCATTCATTTGAAATTAGAGAAACAGTAGAATGCGTAGAAATGCTCTACATGGAATTAAAGACAAAGAAGCTGCATAAGAATTTATTTAGTCAATATTTTCACTTTGAAGATGAAGAAACCTTGAGCCAGTGAAATTAAGTGATTTGCTGAAAGGGTTTTCTAACAAGGGTGCAGGAACCATGTAACTATTAACCCATATTAATTTTATGGGTTAATTAACCCATATTAATGAAGGTGTTTATTTTATAAATAAGAAAGTTATTAATGAAATTTTGGGAAAAAAGTTATTTTCCTAGGACTGACAAAACTGCATGACATGAGAATAAAAAATATTATATTTTTACATATTTCCTAAATTAAGAAAGGTGTTTGTTTTATTTATATTTTTTATTAAATGAGAAGGACAGCCATTTAGTATGTATCCACAAAGTTGCATTAATGATATCCTAATTCTGCAATGGCACCGAAAGATAAATGTCTAGTTTGAAACTATTGATTAAAATGATTGTTTCCTCAGTTCTAATATATAAATTGTTAAGGAGATTAGCCAGTCCTTTGGGACATGTTCATTGATGATTAAGATCTTATAGCATGATTAAACTGGTCAACTCCTCCTTTTGAAATAAACTAACTTTTTTAATCCTTTTTTTTTCTAACTATAGCCTAATAGCTGGTTTGTATTTCGATAAATGATGAAACAACTATAATGCATTAGTATCTAAGTCAACCTGTGAGTTTTAAAACAGCATAATTATTCAATAATAGATCTAAAAGTGACTGGTAGATAGAATTTATGTTTTGTACACATTTACTACTGCTTTATTTATTCAGAATATAAGCAATGCAAGGCTCACAGATCAAACCTCAAAACAATGACATATTGTTTAAATCCAGGAATAAATGTGTACTATTTTTACTTCCTATTATTCTAAAAATTTTAGCAAAATTTTCATAAAGTTACTTAGGGGGCAAATCCATGAGTGTAAAATAAAAATATTCTTCTTAAAGGACAAAAAAGCTAAAGGAAACTTTAAAAACTGAAAAAAATGCCTCTGTGTATTTTAGTCAGAAATTGTATGAATAACTACATGACACTAAGATATAAAGATCTTTTGGAAAAATATTTAGTATAGATTAACTATCTCTAGAATTGCAATGCTAGGAATATAGAGGAGCTCAAAGAATAAATTTTTTAATCCAAATTTGATATTAACTAAAACAATGTTATCTCCATAATATTTCTTAAATCCTTCCATATTGCTAGAAAGTAACATCACACTTTGATCTTTAAAAAGATCAAAATAAAATTTGGTTTAATTGGTATTAATTTTTGTATGTATTAGTGCAGCCCTATATAATTTTTATATATACTTGAAACTGTTATTGCTAATACTAGTTTCTATCGTCTGTCTGTATATTTTACCTAGGACTATGAACTATGTGTTGAAACTTCCAATGTTTGAAGATCTGCTTCTTTGCCCTTTGAACTGTAAGTCACTTTTGTTCCAAAATATTGTTTGCTGCATTCTGATTGATCTGTGTGCTTTTGCATCTTCCCCAGGATTCCAGAGCTATGCCACATTGCTTAAACCATGCAGAGTGAGCACAAATATTTGATAAGCAAAGCTGATTTTTTGAAGTCTTTGCGGGGGAAGAAATGGCATTGTACCTAGTATATGATTTTAATACTTCTCATTGCAATGGTTAAATTAAAAAATAAATAAATAAGATTGCTAAGGAAGCAAAAAAAATGTTTAAGGGCAATTCTATGTACTTATATATATATAAATTAGGATTACCTTAGCCTGGTCTCTGTAATCATTAGCAGTAATATGCTTATTAACTTGTTAGTTTAATACATATGCCATCAAAGTAAAACCCAGTGATGGAATCAAGCAAAATCACAAAATGATCGTTTTCTCTCTTTACCCTAAGCTGAGCAAGGAACCTTTCCAAACAGCGTGAACTCATTGGCTTCCCCATAATTCTGCAGAGTTGCCATATAACTGGGAATCGGAGAGGTGAGGTCATTTCATCACTCCTCGCAAAAAAAATGCAAAACGTCTGCTAAAATCTGACTTCATTTGATTTACTCCCCAAGACTGTTTTTTATTAAATATGTTTGACTGCTATCTCTAATTAAATGTAGAATTAATTTTGGCAAACTAACCACAGATGCAGTTTATGTTCAATTTTATCAGACAGATTTATTTATAAGCTGTCAACTTCTTGAAAGACTTCATTTTGGAGCAGTTTTAAATTGCTAACAGTAGCTGTAAATGGAGCTACTGTTCTCTGGAACACTAAAGGAAAAGTATGCTATAAATGTCCATTCCATCTGTGAAGAATCATAAAACAATCACATTCCTTTATTTTTTTTCCTCCTTAGGACCTTTATTAAATTAGTTCAACTCAATTAAAAATAACTTCAAAAACATTTCAGAGCCTTTTGTTTCATGGAATACTTGGAACTCTCTGCACGGAACGTCACCCTTTTAACTAATCCCTTTTAGTAAATGGAGGAGAATAGTGGTATTGTGACTTCAGACAGTGCTTTCAAGGGTCTCTACTGTACCGAATTGAGGTCACTGCAAGACAATGCTCAACACCCAATAGCCATTCAAACATTCTTCACAACTCTATCAAACGTGTCTTTCTTTCTCTCACCCGCTTTCTCTCATGGCAAACTCAGAGGACAATGGAAAAGCCTCCAGCACCATTTATGGTCACCATATTTGCACATGACAAAGTCTATTCTTCCTGGTTTGCCAACTCCCTGTAAAAAGAATGAACCCTGGGATAGATTTTCCCACCATTACTGTTATTCAAACTTATTTTGAATTTAATTTTTTTTGTTGTTGTTAGAGGGCTGGTACATGGCATTTGAGAAGCGAACTTGCTATATTCGTGCATGGGTAACAAAGCAGAGACTAAATGCAGAATTAAATGTCACATTATAGCCAGCATATGCATGATGGAGTGCACAATTTAGTACAAAACAGAGACAGATGATGAAAATGGAATTATTATACCTTGTCTTATTGTCTAGCATTAATAGTACTATAAAACCTACTGTTTGCCCATGAAGTGTCAGACCTGTGCCCCACAAGCACTATTTAGTTTTGCTTGGGAGTTTTTATGGTTTGCAGCCACAAACAAACAAAATCAATTGCTGTAAATTTTTCTCACCAGGGCTGCTCCTTTTTGAAAGGAAAAAAAAAATGTATCCAGAGCATCTTCCTCCAAACAAACAAAAAGAACACATATTTGCAAGCTATATAGTAAAGTTGTTACAATGAAGATTTTGATTTTAATTAAGAATGGGATTTGTAGGACAATTAGTGAGATGTAATATCCTTTGCAAGAAATAGTGCCCTTATTGGAAATACCATCAAAAATGAAATGGGGACATTTGGAGCTGCCCAGAGACTTATTTATACGGGTTTCTACAGTTAATGAGAAGAAAAAAATACAAGAAAAATGAAGATACCTCACCTGAAATGCAGGAATACAAATACGGTTTGCCTTTTTTTCTTTTTTCCCCTTAATTTTTCTTTTTAATTTAAGTCATAGAGATCTGTGCTGTTGAGTTTTCAATCAGGTAATCCTCTTATCATTAATACACTCTATAAGTTGTTTTTTCAGTTATTCTAAACCACTGATTGTTAGGAGTATACATCTCCTTACTTGATGATTTTACAAAGATTATATATATGTAATTTTATATATTTATAAAATGATAATAACGACGACAGACTTTCCAGTTATTTTGGATATCCTTGGCTGCCCTAATACTAAAAACAGTTTTTTTCTCATGGAACAGAATTTGTATAATTACTTACATGTTAGAATGAACATTGCCTTCACAGTATATACATTTTCATGTGTTAGAAAAACTAAAAATGCATTTACTAATCAAATGCCTGATGATTTCTCAAGTCTATTCAATTAACTTTATAATAAAATTTACATTTTTCCTTTCTATACATTATAAGATTAAACATTACAAAGTATATTAAGGGGCTTCCTATAGCAGATGGAAAAAATATTAATAGTGACTATGTCATCAGATACCATGCTGTGAATTATAAAGACCAAATATATATGATCATATGTATGTGGTTTAAAACATGTACTGTGCATCAAAATTCTGCAACTTCTATTCTATGGTAATTTATTAAGCATATGCTATCTGCACTGTACCAAGCAATGGTAAAGTACCATATGCACTGAAGATGTCTTCGTGCAGTTTATAATCTGCTGGAAAGACCTACAACTAAACCAGTATAATCATTCACATTGTGTGAAGTGCTATAGACACACAAATAGGTATAAAATTTCTTTCATTTCACAAGTTGAAAGTGCAAGTTCTCCAGAACTATGGCAGGCAAGCTGAGTTAATTTATGGCGGTTATTGAATACCCATCTGAAAAGCATCATGGTAAATGTATTAGGATTAAGAATAGGGTTGAAGCAGTGGTTGAGAGTCGGCCTGCCGATGCAGGGGACACGGGTTCGTGCCCCGGTCCGGGAGGATCCCACATGCCGCGGAGCGGCTGGGCCCGTGAGCCATGGCCGCTGAGCCTGCGCGTCCGGAGTCCGTGCTCCGCAACGGGAGAGGCCACAACAGTGAGAGGCCTGCGTACCACAAAAAAAAGAAAAAAGAAAAAAGAAAAAAGAATAGGGTTGAAACATAGAATTTACCCTGGGGAAGGAGTAGAGGAGGAACAAGAAGGAACAAAACGTGAACACAAAAGGAAACAGAAACACGTGGATCATAACGAGGACTATTTAGTGGCCCAGTATGTCTCTCCAGAGGCTATTTATATGGGATTAGGGCAAGATGGGTCTGGAAACCTAGACTGGGGCCACAGCATAGTCAGTGGTTTTTAAGTGCTACCCTTAAGACAGCTGATTGGTGCTGGAAGAGACAAGGAGCCAGGAAAAGAATTCCAAGGCCACTTCAGGATTTCAACAGAGAAGGGATGAGGGTATGGTGTCCCTGCTGTGCCAAAGGGAAGGAGAAGATGCGTTAAAGAGAGAAAAAAAAATCTGTGTGCTTTGGAAGCCAGATATGGTGGCTGAGAGGGGGAAGGGAGTTAACGTGATTTTGAAGGTTTTACACCAGGCTGGTTGTATCTATATGGTTGAACGATGTCAAATTGCCATCCTAATACATCTAAGTGATATTTGAATAGAGAGGGTAGAGAGAGAAGAGAGGTCCAAGAAGAAAAATGGGGTTTGTGTCCAGATTCACACAGCAGAAGGGTGGAGTCAGTAAAATGGTTACTGAAACAGTCTCCCCACAGAGATAGGATTCACACTTAATTTACTTTGTATCACTGAAAACGGGGGAGAGTGCCTGTTTGGTTTTTTCTCCAGTGTTAGTTTCAAAATAGAATAGATTTCATATTTTGTGTATCTCTCCAAGACCTAAGATTCCTAATTCATTGTTTTGCTCTTTCACTGTCCTTTAATTTAAAACCCTAAATGTGACATTCTTAAAATAAAATTTCAGCTTAAAAATATTCTTCTATACATTTAATGTCAGAAAAAAATGATGAAAGTAAAATATAAATATGATACACTCTACAAATCCAAACATCCATCCGTCCATCCTACCTGTTACAATAACTGTAGTTATTATCAATGATCATCATTACTTTAAAAAATGGTCCTCCTCATAAAGTTTCTAATCATGTTCTTCCCCCTATTTTATTCTATAAATCCAGTGTAAATTCACAAGACATGTATTGTCCTTTAATAGCTGTCCTATCATGGATAGCCCTACCCCATCACTATGCATTCTACCTTAATTATTATAAATGCTAAATCTTAACAATGAGTATCTTTCTCCTGATTGATAAGTTCTATACAATATCAATGAGGATAAATGGAGTTTAATATAAGCACTTGGATATTTGCCTTATTCACTTTCTATCTACCTTGTGGAGGCACTGTTTTTAACATCACATTTTCATAACAATTATGTGGAAAACAGGCTGAGTTCAAAATCCCCAAAGACCATCTGAAAAAAGAGGGTATGTGTTTTTATTTAGGATAATAATAAAGACAGCTAACATACAGAGCCACCACTATCCTACCTGGGACTTTTGTTCGAAATGAAAGGACACCTCCTACTAACTGATCCTGTCCACAAGCAAGAGCACAGCCAGCAAGAGGTCTAATGGGTGAATTTCAGCCCCATTTACCCCTGTTCATCTCCTTGGCTGGGCACCTTTGGGCTATATAAAAAGTACACAATTGAGTGTGGATTCCGGCTGACTGTATGCCAGGAACTCTTTTCTGTTTCCATATACACTATCTCCATTAATTCTTACAACAGCTCTTTGATTTAGGTCAAATTTGTGCCCATTTTACAGAGGTAAACTAACTTGCCTAAGGTCACAGCTAGTCAGTGGAAGCATCTAAGTTGTCAGATAGTCATTCTGACTTCAGAGTCCTTATTCTTATCCACAATGAACTATTGTAAGTATCATTATGTTAAACCAGGATTTTATTTCATATTTTTATATAATTATATTTTGTTAATTATTTGGCTATAACAGACATATGTGTTAGTGGTCATGGGCTGAATAAGTTCCACAAAAACACTATAGTCTACTGTTTCCTTATGCAACTAATTCCTAATAAATGGATGGGACGTGTATCTAGAAAGATATTTTACGAATGGTTTCAAATTTGTCATATTTGAAAGAAGAGTTTCATTTTGAAAAAAGAAAAACCACCTTGTTATTAAGAGAAAAGAAAAACTACTGTTAATTTTTAAATGGACAAAGAAATCACTCTGAAAGTATCCCTCCCTCTGACATCCTGTTCAAAATAAAAGCTTTAAGTCAGCACACTTAAATTATTTAAAAAAAAAATTCCCAAAGGTAGTATAAACACTGTTAAGTTGTCCACACAGACAAGCAAGCATAGGCTCAAAAAACGGTATCTGAATTACACTAAAAATATTTTACTTGGTAGTAAAATACTTTGTAAAGTATTTCTCAACTCAAACTAGTTTTGCCAAATCAAAAGTTTTCTTTTGGGTGGTTAAGAAAGCCAACAGTATTCAAAATGATTTTAAAACCATTTTACCTATTACTGTCTATATTTCCAAAGGAAGCGTTGGCAAACACAATTTGGCTGTTAAGGGAGAGAAAACACTGAACAATTTTTTTTTCATTGTCAAAATAAACCCTTAATTAAGAAACTCCGGTTTGGAAATAGTTTAAAATCTCTGAAGTATTGGGTAAAATCAGTATATATTGCAAGCTATACAGACTCTTAGAATGTTTTTCCCGTAAGAAATGATTCAGGAAACAACTGATGGTACAGTGCTCAAATCCTATAGAAGAAACGCCACAAGAATAGAAAACCTATCTGCTTGTTTTTACAGTAATCTTAAAGTATAGACTTTGGATTACAGAACTTAGCAAAGAAGTAGAAGAGGAAGAGGAGGAGAAGGAGGAGGAGGAGGTAGAGGAGGAGGAGAGGGAGGAGGAGGGGGGAGAAGGGGAGGAGGGGAGGAGGGAGGGGAGGGAGAGTAAGGGGAGGAGAGGGAGGAGGGAGGGGAGGGGGAGGAGGGAGGGGCAGAAGGAGGGGAGGAGGGGGAGGAGGAGGGGGAGGAGGGGGAGGAGGGAGAGGAGGGGGAAGGGGAGAGGGAGGAGAGGGAGGAGAAGGAGGAGAGGGGAGGAGGGGAGGAGGGGGAAGAGGGAGGGGAGGGGGAGGAGAGGGAGGGGAGGGGGAGGAGAGGGAGGAGAGGGAGGAGGGGGAGGAGAAGGAAGAGGGGGGAGGAGGGAGGGGAGGAGGGGGAGGAGGGAGAGGAGGGGGAGGGGGAGAGGGAGGAGGGGGAGGAGGAGGGGGAAGAGAAGGAGCAAACTGCTATGCCTTAGGAAAAACTCATTTCCAAATATATTACTGCAGCTAGTCAGAGGAGAAAATTTCAGAAATGAATTCCCAGGTACTGATGTTTCATCCACAAAACCAAACTTTAGAAATAATGTTATTATTTCATTTCTCGTAACTACAGTTCTCTCTGTGGAATCTGAGTGGCCTGATAGACCCAGGAGAGTCAAAAATTCAAGAAAACAGCTATGCTTTTAAAATTTTCTTTCCTTAGTCACTAGATAAAAATCTACTGAGGTTGGTGACAATTCCTAAACTCAATGAACACATAACTGTAAAACATGAAAACACAGTCAAATATTCAAAGTTTAGAATCTTATAATTCATTCATTCAATGAATCCTTATTTTTGTCACAGTATATTTCAAGAATATTTCTGAAAGTACAAATCAAAGACAGGGTTTCAAGATCATTAAACAAAAATGACGTACAAATATCATGTTTTCACAAAATTTACAGTGACCTGTTTTCTTAATTATTTAAATATACATTTAATTAACTTAGTACCAAGGGCTTCTGCATATGTTTCAACATGTTGGACACTGCCCAGGTAGCTGCACTACAACCACATGTTTAAAGAACCATCGTGTGTTTCTCTCTCTCTTGCTATATATATATATACATATATATATATATATGTATATATATATATATTTATATTTATATGTATATCTATATATACATATAAAATTTTAGAATTATTTTAATTATACAGTCAATTCTACTAATAATTCATCGTAATTGTTGTTCCATAAATTATTAAAATTTTAATCATATTTTATGAGTGAAATCAGTTAATAAGACAAAAGGCTATATTGACAAAGTTTCAAAGAGAGATGATACATTTTAATTGCAACACCCACCCTGCACATATATATAAAAGAGTAACATGAAGCAGTAACTATCTCTTATCTTTATTACTCATCTTCTCTTGTTTCTTTTTTTACCTTGTGTGTTTATTAAAGTGTACAGGTAAAACCAATTGGGTGCTTTGCCTACAAGTGTCAGGCAAATTTACTTGGTTACCAGGGTGTAAAGTTCTATGTGGGGAGGATGAATTTATTTTATCTTTGATAAAATGATTAAAATAGCAGATTATGTGCTTTTTATTTCAGCTGAGAGCAAATACTCTGATTAGGAATTATGAATGTAATATACTGGGGAGCAATGTACTTCAAGTTAAGATGTGATCCCCAATTATAAATTCTGAGATCATTTAATTTACTACTGTACATAATATGTTTAGAATATGTGGGAAAAATCACATTCCTCTTTTCTAGGAGATGATTCTTAAATACCCCCCCCCCACTGGAAATCTTCCTTTTAAAATACTGAAAAGAGCTAGTATTTAAAAATAGACTGCTCTAAATATTCACAGCATCCATTTATTTGAACAACAGGCAAAAATAAAAGCAACTCTTGTTTCCCTCTCCTACTAACAGAACTAACAGGGTCTCAGTGTAATGAAGAAGAGAGACAGGGTTCTTTAGTCCTCACCACTGTTCCAACTAGTGAGTCTCTACTGATTATCTCAGAAATGGGCCAAAAAGCAACAGGAGAAATTTACATACCCCAGGAAAGTTGTAAGCAATGGATAAGAATCTCTGCCCTTATATTTTAGAAACACTGAAAGTATAGATACTCCTTTCCATAAACCTCATCTTTAAAAAAAAAAAATCAAGAATGTATCAACACAGGGCTACTGAATCAAAAACATGTAGATTTTACATATTTTCAACATTAATCTCATGGTGAATGTGGATTTTAGGGGAAAAGGGTTCATTTTGAAAATGGACTTCCCCCTATTCTTTGTAATTAGGAGCTCTGAATAATCTTTCATAGCAATTGTCTATTGTTTTAATTTATATAATAATTTTTTCATTTAGGTAAGAACAGTATAGTATCACAATTTCTGCTACTAAAAGCTACCTTAGTGAAGTTTGCATAGACATTGAACTACAAAACCTTTCTACATGTAGCTGCTGAATCAGGAAAAGATGATAAAATACTAGTTGGTGAACAGAAGTACCAAGAGGAAACACATGCATGGATTTGATTACTTGAATGTAAGTGAATAATCTGGCAATCTAATGTTAATGAAGATATTTTGAGTGACTTATTGAAGACTAATTTCAGTCTTCCTTCTATCTACCTACCCTCTAATCACTACTATTTCATATGATTTGATGTTTCCTCTTGAATATGGTTATCGAGTCTCACAATGATAAAACATCATCCTGTCCCATAAATCAGTCATTTGCAAACTTTTCCATCTCAACACACTGGAGAAACATTATACAATTCTATTGGCAACAGTGGCCCATTATGGCAGTAAATCGTATTTAGGAACATATATTTAAAATAGAAGTACTTTTAAAAGTGCCTTCCTCATCCAGCCTTCCGAATCACATCACGCCCCATAGATATGTTGTGTCCTATGGTTGAGAATCATTGCCAATTTACTTAAGAATGGAACGAAATGTTTAATTTTCGGCTTTTATGCCTGAGATGACTATAATAAAATTGCTGATGACTCGTTAAAGAGTATTTAGATAACACCAGTAATATACTCCTCGCTGCAAATGAAAAATACTGGTGTTCATCCAAAAGTCAGTAATATATCTCTGTAAAAATATCCATACACTTTCAGAGGGTAAAAATATTAGTGAAGTGGGAAGATAAAAGAAATGTAATTTCTAGCTGATCGGTAAGTCCTTATTTTAGTTCTTGCTTCTAACAAATTCCTCCATATATAGGAAAGAGCAGATTTTTCTGCTTCATCCTAAAAAACAAAGAACGACTGCTACTCCCTCCCCCCAGTTTCTATATACAGTCACTAAAATCCATCTGCATTCCAGTCGTCATTACAAATGATAGCTTTGCCAGATCCAGTCCCATAAATTGATATATTGGAAAAACTGGCATGAATATTTTAATGTCCTAACATTCTAAAGGATAAGCCTTAGGTCTATATGTATACATGAATATTAGGCATTTATATATGACTATACGTACTTTATAATATTCACACAGAGAAAAAATTTAACCAAATAGAAAATGTATATATTCCAGAGCTATATTGTCATCTTTGATAAATGTGGGAAATTGAGGCACAGAAGTACCCTCTAGGTGATAACCAAACAGCATATGACAAAGAGCAGAAAGACTGGTAAAATGCCATGCCTTATGTGCTTTCCCCTCTGGTCTAAACACCAGATTGCCATAGAGATTCCTATAAGGAATTCTTTAAGATGAGACCTGAATAAAGTAAATGAAAGATGTGTTTTGAATATGGGGATTCTCAGATACTATTTTTCCTTCTTCATTTCTGGAAAGTTAGTTGGCTCTCCACAAGCTTTTGGGATAATAAACATAAGGTAGCTCTAATGGCTTTTTGCAGTTATTAAACCACCTCTATTATACAGAAAATGGAAAGTATATGTGTAGTTTTTCTTCCAATGAAAGTAATTGATACATAAGACCAGGTAGAATAATTTAAGGGTGAAAAACAGGTATGCTCAAAATACACATTTAATGATTAAATATTTTAGATGTTTAACAGAATCATAATATATGATTAAAAAATACCTTAAAATCCCCAGAAAATGGAGACCACCTCATTTTTAAAAATGTACTTTTATTAAAAGCCTTGTTAAAATCTTTTTTCACCACTTTTCATTTACTTAGATCTTGATTTTAAAGGGAACAGCAAATGTATAGTTTCCAAATCCTTAACTTTCAACTCAGTGAAAGTAATCATTTACCTCGTTTCGGAATGAATGGTAGTTGGCTAATGAAAGGGAAGCATAAACTCACATTCACTACATTTTTATGTGACCACAAAGAATACTTCTCTCTTACTGTTGGGTCAAAGACCACTGACTGAATCACTCCAGGAGCTCAAAGAGACGTATATAATACCAATAAGTGAAACGATAAAATTATATATTAGTATGAGTCTCTATAAAGAAAATACAAACAGTAAGAAAATAACTGTATGGTCAAGAAGTTCCCTCAATGAAAATAATATATCAAAATATTGGACAAATATTTGGATAAATCAAAATATTTGGATTAAAATATATCCAAAATACATGAATATTTTACTATAAAAGTTTCATTACTCTTGTTAACACCTTGGTTTTACCCATGCATTATCAATGTCAGATAGAGCAAGATCTGTGCCATAAGCACTTTCAGGGTAATTGGCGGTGTGCTGTAGACATCCAATCTGAAAGCAAATCATGAGATAGTGGGGAAATGACATTTAGAAACAGAATAAATTACATAACACTGAAACATCTGAACCAGAGCTCTGCGCACTTGGGAGAATTGGGGGAGGGATGCTGCAGAACACCTGAAAAACAGGACTGCTTTTTGTTTTTCAAGCCTGCAAGTTGACAGAGAACTGTCGACACCTTATGGAAGAACCAGAAAAACATTCCAGAGAGCAAGAGTTCTGCTGCTATATTTTCTTGACTTTCTTTCTTTTAATTGTCATTCAGAACACAACTTTGGAAGAACAAAGACCAAGTGCATTCTTAAGTTTGATTCTTTGTTCACCAATGCAAAAAATGAACTTGTTTTGTGACATTGCCTGACAAGAAATCAGTGTTTCAGAGATGCTTGACTTCTGAGAGGAATACACACTAAGTACTGATGTTTTTAAACATCACAAGTCTTGTATTTAAACTGACACACAATAAAGAGAATATAGAATATGAATGAAGTATAATTCTACATCGTAACAAAACTGATATATTTTCATCATACACTGTATCAGTGGTGTTTTACTGGTTAAAACTATGGGAAAATTTGAAATTAGAGAAGTTTCTAAAAGGGAAAAATAAAAATTAGATATTCCCAAAAGAAAAAGAGGTATAAAGTGAATAGGGAATGCTATTTTATAATAAATTTTAATAAGACAGTCACATAATAGGGTGAGATAGAGGCAAGTGGCAGAAATTACTTACTAAGACCTAGAAAATCCATGCTAATATTGAAAATATAGTATTTTTCTTCAAAAGAATCCAATCATTCAATCTGTGACATATTAAAATCCTTGTGAGGTAGGGGCTTTTGCAGTTATCTAATCATTTATTTTTACTAACTATTCTTTCATTTCTACCTACCCTCTCTCTTTTTTCATCTACTGAAATTCTACTCATCCATTTAATGAAAGCTCCCCCGAGATACCGTCCCTAAAATCTGCAATCAGGCTGTTAACTCTTTCCAAAATACTGCTTATTTACTCCAGCTTTTGTGTGGATGCTTTCAGGGACTGGAGATTACCGCTTGACAGGGGGCTTCATTTTGGCACCAGTTTACATGCTACAAAATTCTTTAACATAGTGAGCCAAACTGAACTCCCTATATTTTTTTAAATAAATTTAATTTATTTATTTTATTTTTATTTATTTTTGGCTGCGTTGGGTCTTCATTGCTGTGCGTGGGCTTTCTCTAGCTGTGGCGAGCGGGGGCTTCTCTTCTTTGGGGTGTGCAGGCTTCTCATTGCAGTGCTTTTCTTGCTGCAGAGCACAAGCTCTAGGCACATAGTCTTCAGTAGTTGTGGCACACAGGCTCAATAGCTGTGGCTCGCGGGCTCCAGAGCACAGGCTCAGTAGTTGGGGCAAACGGGTCTAGTTGCTCCGTGGCATGTGGGATCTTCCTGGACCAGGGCTCGAACCCGTGTCCCCTGCATTGGCAGGCAGATTCTTAACCACTGTGCCACCAGGGAAGCCCCTGAACTCCCTAAAATTTTAACATGCATTCAATAAGCATTTAGAGAGTCCACCATATCTATATAGAATTAAAATAGATATGAGGTATAAATGTGAATAATGTACAGTTTGTGGCCTGGGTTTAAAGCCTAGCTCTATGAAAGTTTCTTTCCTCCCTGATTTTTTAACATAATATGTGCTCATTACAGCTATTGAAAACTTCAGAAAACAAAAAGAAGAAAATATTGATGATCCATTACTTAGCTTCCAAGTGGAGGGTAACTATTAAGGTTTTGGCATATCTCTTTCTGGTCTGCTCCCTCCACCCTCTGCCCTCACCGCCCCCACCCCCCAATATCTTTTATCACAGTTAGAAGTTAATTTGGTTATTGCTTAGCTGGTTACTGCTACATACTTTCAACCAGAGTCCACCTAGAATGTTGGTGCCAAAGAGGAAGGGAAGCCCATTGGACCTCAAGGGCCTGGGTCTTCATCCCATCTCTATTCCTGAAGAAAGTTCTCAGGTTACAGGAAAGTGGATGTGGATGAATTTCTCTGATTCATCATTTTCCCTTCTGTTTTCCTGGAGAAGAATAAATCTCTAAAGAAGGACTTATTTATTTTCCAGGCCTGAGCCAAATGCTGCTGATTTGTTTTTTTCAATTATCTTATTGGATCTACTTTAAAGATCCCACCAAGGGGAACTCTCTCCTCACAAATAGGGCCTCTACATTATCAGGGAAGCAAAAGATTATATTTCTTATCCAGTCCTGAGAAGTTATGTCTGTCCTAACCTGTAGAGGCTGAACTACACAGCAGCCCCTGAAGTAGGCTGCTTCACCAGTAAATCCCACTCCAGAGATGGTCTGGGAGATGGTCAGGTCCAGAAAGCCCACAGTCTCTTCTGGCAGAAAGTTGTCAGAAGTAATGGTCCTGCATAAAAAATGGGGGTAGGGCTTCCCTGGTGGTGCAGTGGTTGAGAGTCCGCCTGCCGATGCAGGGGACACGGGTTTGTGCCCCGGTCCGGGAAGATCCCACATGCCACGGACCGGCTAGGCCCGTGAGCCATGGCCGCTGAGCCTGTGCGTCCAGAGCCTGTGCTCCGCAGTGGGAGAGGCCACAACAGTGAGAGGCCCGCGTACACCAAAAAAATAAAAAAATAAAAAATAAATAAAAATGGGGGTAAAGCTATTCTACTAAAAGCTGCATCTTGAGCTGGCCCTAAGTTAAGGGTCATTACCCAAGTAACTGATAAAAAAGTTTCATAGACCAAGTTCAGATACCTATATAAAGACACCTGTAATAGATTGCAAAAATGTCCACAAATTCTTCCCATACCTGTACAAATACCTTTTTGCAATGTACCTTTAAAGCTCTTCCTTGGTATATGTACACGTATAGCTAATTCACTTTGTTATACAGCAGAAACTAACACAACATTATAAAGCAATTATACTCCAATAAAGATGTTAAAAAAAAAAAAAAAAAAGAAAGCTCTTCCTTAAGACGTGGAGTCTATTTCTCAAGCCCTAAGTCTGGGCTTTGCCATGTTACTTGCTTTCGAGCACTGCACATTAGTTGTGGTCCAAGAACGCACTTATTCTTTGGGACATGTCCTCTCTTGCTGGTCTTTAGAACCCAGAGATTGGCACGTAAAGCCTGTGCTAATCTCCTAGAAGAGTGCTCCGCAACCTTTTCTGGCACCAGGCACCAGTTTCATGGAAGACAATTTTTCCATGGACCGGCCAGTGGGGTGAGGGGGGAGGCGGATGGTTTCAGGATGATTCAAGCGCATTACATTTATTGTGCACTTTATTTCTATTATTATTTCACTGTAATATATGATGAAATAATTATACAACTAACCATAATGCAGAGTCAGTCAGTGGGAGCCCTGAGCTTGTTTTCACTTGCCACTCACTGATAGGGTTCTGATACGAGTCTGTGTACAACTGATTTATTATGGTCTCTGTGCAGTCAAACCTCTCTGCTAATGATAACCTGCATTTACAGCCGCTCCCCAGCACTAGCATCCCTGCCTCGGCTCCACCTCAGATCATCAGTCTTTAGATTCTCATAAGGAGCACGCAACCTAGATCCCTCGCATGTGCAGTTCCCAGTAGGCTTCGCGCTCTTATGAGAATCTAATGCCACCGCTGATCTGACAGGAGGCGGAGCGCAGGTGGTAATGCGAGCGATGGGGAGTGGCTGTAAATACAGATGAAGCTTTGCTCCCTCGGCTGCCACTCACCTCCTGCTGTGCAGCCTGGTTCCTAACAGGCCACGGACTGGTACCGGTCCGTGGCCGAGGCGTTGGGGAACCCCATCCTAGAAGATATAAGACCACATGGAAAGAGGCCCCAACCATCCTAGTAGTCTCAACCATCCCGGACAACCCACCAAATCATGAGCTAAATAAAATGGCAGACGTTTTAAGACACTGAGTTTTTAGGTGGTTTGTTAATTATCAAAAATGCTGATGGATATAACACCTTACCCAATCCACTAATCAATACTTTGCAGTTAGGGATATCCAACCAGTTAAAATGTCACTGAACTGTGTGTTCCAAAATCAACACTTTCAAAGCAACCTTTCTCCATTTTGTCCATAAAGGATTCATTATTTTGAAAGAATGTATTTTCATATTTATCTATATTGATACTTATCCTAATTCATTCCTTTTAACCGTTGTATGAATAAACCCTATAATTTATTTTTTGTCTTTCGAAAGTATTTTGATTGTTCATTTCTGTCCAATTGCATATTGCCAAATTGCTCTCCATAGTGACTACACCAATTACCATGGCCACTAAAATTGTAGGAGAGCTCCCACTGCTCTTTACCCTCACCAACACTGGTACTGTCATTCATTTTTGGCAATCTGATGGGGTTGAAATGGTATATTATTTTAATTTGAATTTCTATCACAACTAGTAAAGTTGTAGATCATTTTTTCTGACATTTATATTTTTTCTTCTGTAAAATGCCTGTTTATTTCCTTTACTCATTTTAATATAGGTTGTTTGCCTTTTTCCTACTGCTGAAGTTCTAAAAGTTTATCCTTTGGTGGCTATAGGTTTTCCAATAGCTCCGCTTGTCAGCGTCTTGTTTTTCTGTGTTTTGGTTTTCATTTTTTTTAATAGTCTCTTTTGATGTATAGAAAATGCCATTTTACTGAGGCCAAATTTACTAATCTTTTCCTTTATGAAATCCTTCCTTAACCTGAGGTCATAAAAATACTCTTATTTTTGACTCTAGAATTTTTTAAGTTTTGCTTTTTACTTTCAGATTTTAAAGCCACCTGGAATTTATTCTGTCACTAGGATCTAAATTTACTTTTTTCCATATGGATAACCAATTGTCCTAACACCGTATACTGAAGAGCCCATACTTTCCCTACCGATTTTTAATGCTACCACGATCAAGTACTGTGCTTTCATATATGAATTTAACTGTTTCTGGACTCTCAATTCTTCCCTCTCTGGTCTATATGACAGAGTTAATGCCAATTCCATACTGTCTAAATTTTTTGGCTTTATAATAGGTAATGAGATTTTACAGAAAGTCATTTGCAAATCTGTACTTCTTCAAAATGATCTTGGCTCCTTCCTCCTTTCCTTTGTTTCCCCAAGAAAATCTTTTATTAGTACAGTCTCCCTTCCAGAATGATTGGTGATGATAGTGTTGAATGTAAAGGCTGTGCATGATAAATCCTCTTTTAATTCTTCGTAATTTACAGCCTCAACACACACACACACACATACACACACACACACACACTACAGAGAGAGAGAGAGAGACTTCCTTGATTATTCCAGGGAAAAAACAGGCTTCCAAAAAAAGCAGGGGAAAGGGGAAAAATCTATCAATTACTGTATTTTATACTTAAATGAAACAGAATTTGAATAGTTTTCTTTCTTAACTCTGTTAATATAACATCATCTTCCTCAAGTAGTTGATCTCTTCCTTTCTCACCTATATAATGTTGGAGAAGTTTCTTTGCCTACTTGTCCTCTCCCTTAGTTTTTTTTGTTTTGTTTTTCAAACTTAAAGGAAGTCTAGATTTTAGTTTTCCTGACAGGTGATTCCTGACGCTTCTTCCTTTTCTTCTGCTTTGGACTCCCTTTGATTCCAATATTTTTGTACTATCAAAAATGTGGGATCTAGTTCCCTGACCAGGGATCGAACCTGGGCCCCCTGCATTGGGGCACACAATCTTAACCACTGGGACTCCAGGGAAGTCCCTCATTGTTTTGACTTGCACTTCCCTAATGCCTTATGATGTTAAGTATTTTTTTCACACACTTGTTAGACATATGTATACATTCTTTGGTGTAATGTTTATTAAAGTCCTTTGCCCATTTTTAAATTGAGTTATTTGTCTTTATGTTGTAGAGTAGCAAGAGTTCTTTATATATTCTAGATACTAGGCTGTTATCATATATGATTTATAAATATTTTCTCCCATTCTATGGATTTTGTTTTCATTCTCTTGAAATATCCTTCAATGCAAAAAGTTCTTAATTTTGATGAAATCCAATTTATCTATTTTTTCTTCAGTAGCTTGTGCTTTTGGTGTCATATCTAAAGCACCACTGCCCGACTCATTCTCATGAAGATTTACCCCTATATTTTCTTCTAGTAGTTTTATACTTTTTGAGCTCTTATATTTAAGTCTTTGATTAATTTGGAGTCAGTTTTCCTATATGGTGTCAGTTAAGGGTCAAATTCATTCTTTTGCATGTGACTATTCAGTTGTCCCAGAACTACTTTTATCTTTTAGGCAGTTAAACCAGTAATAAAACAAGTCCAAAATGAATTAGGTTCCATGTGAAAAATCCTCCCTCATTTATATGATTAGTACCCAAATGTTTCAACTTCATGATAAACACTACTATCACACTCTCATTTGATGTATGTCTTGAAATAAGCTGTCCAAGAATAAACTGGAGTAACTTTCATTATAATATAATGAAAGATTTTTACAGATTATAGTATAATCTGTAAAAATCTCATCCCATGATGCCTTGTCTTTTTTTTTTTAATCTAAAGTCCACTTTGTAATCCATCTCACATTCAATGATGTTTAAACTTTTGAACTTATTTGTATTCCACTCAACTATTCTCACTGTTATTTTTAGAGAAGTTTGGAGCATTCTCAGAGAATTTTGGAGCATTTACTGAGTTCTAAAAATCTACAATATTCTATGCCATATCTATTAACTTCTGTTTCCATTTTCACCAATTTCATTATTTTCTTTTCAACAACTTTAGTCACTGGAAAGTTGTGAGAATTATTGGAAGTAGGTAGTGGCCAGTGAATTTTGTAAATCATCATGAGACCTTTCTTCCTAACAAAATTGGTTACAGGTAGGGCTTAACTAAAAAGATGTTAGTGCTCATCTCCTTATTAACCACTTAGATCTATTAATAACCATGTTAGTACTTTTCAGCATGAGTACTATGTTACAAATATCCTGCTCTTGGGGTTTCCAATGGCAGTGTTCTATTTTTAGTCTTATAATTTTGCAGAGGTGAGACTGCTTTGGAAATATTTGTTAGGATACTACCATACACACACGTGCACGTGCACACGCACACACACACACAGAGTTTTCAATTGTTGGAGACATTGGAATTAATTTTACCCTTTTATACTGAATTCATTTATCCCCCAATGGGCTCTACCCTGTAAATTTCAGGACTTATTAACAGGGGAAGGTTTTAAGAAATGTGCTTACAAAAAATGGATTTGAATGCTACTACTCCCTTGATAAACTAAATATTCTTAGATATCAGAAGGAATCTAGAAATGTGAGAACAAAAACAAAATTTCCTTTAGTAAGGCAAATTTTCTTCCCATAAATGTATATGGTTGTCTTGAACTTTCAGCTTTCACCTTCTCCAGCCTTTCTCTGATACATCCCTCTCCCTAAAGAGGCAGGTATGTCCAGCTCCTGAGCTCACATTGACCAAGAGTAGTAATAACCAGGAGCCATATCGCCACCAGAAGGAAAGTTCTGGAATTAGCTATGTGGTCATATGCTCAGACTTATGTTAGCCCTGGGTATCTATGTGCCCTGCACAAAGTACAGTTTTCTTGTTCACTGTGCTTCAACATGTTTCATGCTCAACCAAAAGGCTATTTTATTAATCCTGGAATCATTTCTGAACATAGAATTCATAGCTGAGGCTCTGATCATTTCTAAAATTTTTATCTTCTATTTCTCTATTAGGCCAAAGCCTGATACCCACAAATTTCCAATCTCTAGTTAGGGTCTTATTCCAAATGGAGTTAATTCTCCACCAGTATAACCCTGACATAGAGTCTGACTTCAGTCATTTCCTTTTCTAAAGTAACCTATGTAACAGTTGTGACTTTTTTTTTTTTTTTTTTTTTTTTTTTTTGCGGTACGCGGGCCTCTCACTGTTGCGGCCTCTCCCATTGCGGAGCACAGGCTCCGGACACGCAGGCTCAGCAGCCATGGCTCACGGGCCTAGCCGCTCCGTGGCATGTGGGATCTTCCCGGACCGGGGCATGAACCTGTGTCCCCTGCATCGGCAGACGGACTCTCAACCACTGTGCCACTAGGGAAGCCCACAGTTGTGACTTTTTAAAATATCTAAGCTGCATCTGTTAACCCCAAGATCGTTGTATTGGAGTTTTAATTATTGATCATATCCTTTGTGGCTTTTGTAAGTCAGGATCCTTGAGGAAGCAGATCCTGAGATGAAAACTTTCAAGCAGGAAGATTACTTGGTGTACTCTTGGGATCAACAACTTGGGAGGCAACAGGATTGGTCATAGAGAGGAGCTAAACTGTAATATAATCCAAATAAAAGCCTCAGAAGTTCCTACAGGAGTCTTTGGTGGCAATTCAGAGTTTTTCTAAATTGGGATGAAGGAACTGAACCTTTATAGTACTTCACCAACCAATCATTGGATGCAGGGTGCCCACAGGAAGAGGGTGGGACATGGGGCAAAGTAGCTCTCTTCAGGTGAAGCAAGTCTCAGAAAGTGAGTCAGTTGAGAGTTTTTGGATGCCATCAATTCCAGCAGCTGAGGGAATGAGTGCTTCAGTTGTGAAGAGAAGACTGGGTGACATAAGGCGCCTTATACTAAAGCTAACTACCTCTCAACTTGAGCCTACCTAGTGATTTGCTTACAAAGTACTAGGTGGTCTCATGGATGCAAATGCACTGGTTATGACATCAAGTAGGAAATGGCTTGCTCCTCCCTACACATCCCCTGTATCAACAAGTAGTGCTAAATGGACACTCCCTGATTCACTAATTAGCCGTGAGACAAGGTGTAAATCTCACCCTTTTATTGAAACCTTCATTTGGCTAGTTGTAAAATGAGAAATTTTCTTATGATGAGCTCTAAAGGTACATTCCAACCCTACTATTCTATGATGATAATGATATTATGTCAGATTAAGTGTAATGCAGATGCACAAATGCAGTTCATGGAACTTAGAATCTCATAGTTGTTTTAAAATACTTCTCTACTTCAGATCTTGCTCCCATTTCCTGCATCTACAATCTCTCCCTTTTCATTGGACTGTGGGTATTAGAATATCAAACATATTCTGGCATTTCCCATCTTAAAAAATAAACAAATAAAACTTCGCTTGAACTCCCACTATTATCCTTTTTTCAGCCTCCCCATTCACAGCTCAAGTTTTTGAATAACAATTCTAAACTCAAGGTCTACCCTTCCAAACCACCCACCTCATTCTTATTTATTTATTTATTTACTTTATTGTTTATTTTTGGCTGCATTGGGTCTTCATTGCTGCACATGGGCTTCCTCTAGCTGTGGCGAGCGGGGGCTACTCTTCATTGCGGTGCATGGGCTTCTTCTTGCAGAGGCTTCTCTTGTTGCGGAGCACAGGCTCTAGCCACGTGGCTTCAGTAGTTGTGGCTCACGGGCTCTAGAGTGCAGGTTCAGTAGTTGTGGCTCATGGGCTCCAGAGCACAGGCTAAGTAGTTGTGGTGCACGGGCTTAGTTGCTCCGTGGCATGTGGGATTTTCCCAGACCAGGGCTCGAACCTGTGTCCCCTGCATTGGCAGGCAGATTCTTAACCACTGCACCACCAGGGAAGTCTCCCACCTAATTCTTAAATGTACTTACTCCAATCTGCTCCCATTCACCACCATTGCATGGAAATGGTTCTTTTCAAAGTTAAAAATCACCACATTTTTCCAGAGTCAGCAGCGTTGACACCATTGTCACTTTCTCCTCTCCTGGCTTCCTCCTATGTCCCTGCCTGTTTCTTTCTCAGTCTCATTCCATTACTCAGTCTTGAAAAGTTGAGTACCTCAATCTAGGTACTTGGACCTCTTCTTTATCTACACTCTCTTTAGGTGATCCCATCAAAGCCAATGGCATTAGATGCCATTTTTATATGCTGATGAGGAACAAATTTATATCTCTAACCCAGAAGTTTCCTCCAATCTCTGGACTCTTATATAACTAATCTATTTGATATATCTGCTTCAATATAGAATTGTATTTGCACATTTAATAAATCCAAACAAAACTCCCAGAACTCTTGATTTTTTCAAATCTGGACTTTCCCAGCTTTCCCCCCTCACTAAATGTCATCTGCATCTACCCAGAGCCCAGTTCAAACATATGGAGTCAGTACTGACCTTTTTTCCTTTTTCATCCTGCCTTTTAGCAAGTCAAGTCAGTTTAACCTCCGCAGTATGCATTAACCCCCACATTTTTCTTCACCTCTACAATCACCATCCTAGTCTAAAATTTATCAATTCTATTGCAATAACCTCCCAAGGAATCCTTCCATTCTACTCTTCCTCTCTCCAACCCCTTTTCCACAGATAGCCCAGTGATCTTTTTCAAAGAAATCAATTAGCTTAAGTCACTCCCTTCTTAAAATCCTTCAGTAGGATCTATTACTCTCAGAATGAAAACTAAGCTTTGAGTCACTACCTAAGAGGCCCTCCCCTGATCTGGCTCTTGCCTACCTCTCCAATTTTATCTTCTAAAATTACACTCCACACCAGCTATGATGCTCTAACTACACCAGCTTCTTTCCCGCTTCTTGAACTTGGCAATATTTTGCTCCTCTCCAAGACATCTCCCTTGCTGTTCCTTGTCCAGGAAAACCTTCCTCTACGATTCCTGCAATTTCTGACCCATTCCCATCCTTCAGCTCAACTCTCAAAGGAAAACCTCCTATAGAAGTGCTCTCCAAGTGTCTGCATCCTCTTTATTTCCTTCATAATTCACACTCATTTCAATGTGTAATTACCCTTTGTAACTTAATAATTGTCTACTTCCCCCAATAGAATACAGTCACTACACAAGCAGGACCTCATTTGTCTTTTGTTTTGCTCTGTCCACAGTTCCTGACATACAGTAGATGCTAAGTGTAATAAATAGTAATTAGTAATTATTGAGTAAATGAATGATCAAAACAATATACATCAGCTCATTGGTACAAGAGATAAAACAAATACCTATATCATTCAAAACCTCTATTCCTTCTGCAGATTATGAATGGCAAACGTTACTTCTGGCTTTCTTCCCCTTTACTATGCTGAGCTCTTCACATTCCTTTAGTATAAATCGGTATGACATGCTTAGGGAACGAAAGTTACTTTTAACATCAATTTAAAAGAAGTATGAATGTAGAGGGTAGATCCATGCCAAAATAATCCCATAGTTCTTCTAAAAAACGTACAGCAAACAACTTGGATTATCCAATGTTTTAAATCATCTGCATACCATTATCTTCCATCGAACTGGATTCTTGTGAGTTGAGGATAAGGTTTCTGCAGCCAAGGATTTCCTCCTGCCATGTCTCTCACTTGGTTCTATTTTCCAAGCATAACCCCGACATTACAAACAACTAGGCTCCAAATCTCCATTAAGTTATCTGTTCTTCTCCTTTATTGAATACAGAATTGTTGTTTTGGCTAGAATTAGTCAGGCACAGTTAGTACAATAACACTCAGTGCCTTCCGATGTAGCACCTGCTGCATGTTATTTATTTCTTGTTAGCTACATGGTTCAACAAACTGTGTCTTTTAACAGCTCATTGAGTACAGGAGGAGGAAGTGATGGCAGTGGAATTGTTGATGATGTTCAATGGTGTCAATATATTTCTTCTCAGATAATCCAGCTGGTAAATTTGCACTAGTACCATTTATTTCTTTGGAAAGTTTCTCTGCCACATAATTTCCAAATCACCTTGAGCAGACAGCAGCATGAGGAGCATAAGTACAATGACCCATGATGTTAACCTGTTAGCAAAGGTGATTTTAATTGACTAACTGCCGTATATGGAAATGAACCAATAATCCTTTTCAAAAAGGTTAAAGATGTTAAGATAATGTTCGGATGTTAAATTTCCATACATTATTTAGAGCTTTTGGATTTAACAATATGCTTAAATACCACACCATTGAGAGAATAAAATTTACATCAGGAACATTTCTAGGGCACTCCAATGTCACCGGGACAGACATCTAGAACACAGTTGCATTAAAGTCTCCAAAATCTATGGGTATACACACATTTGACAATATCCCAGCAAATCCACTAATTCAGTTTCACCGATGGGCAAAATTCAACAAAGAGCCCTTGAATAAAGCACAGGAAAGGGCAGTGGCTACTAATTTTTTCATCTGTGCATTTGTTTTATTATGCTAGAAACTCTAATTGAACTTTGTTCCAAGCTATTAACCTATGACAGAAGACTGTGGAGATAAGATTTCACTGACATATAGAACAAAGAAAAAGAAAGGGCGTGAAAATTACAATGACAAGGTTGCCTTAGCAGTTTTGAGGTGGTAAAATGAAATCCCTGACTAATAGGCCTGGCTAACATAGGAAGGGTGAGGATGTGAAGGAGAGAGAACAGCCTTGGGTTGAACCCAAGAGGCTTCTCCAAGGATCCATAATAGTTACACACTGCTATTGCCAAGTTCAAATTGCAAAGCAAATTAAAGTAGGCCTCTAACTGTTATAAGTTGTATAAGAGGTTCATATACAAGGAATAAATAAAGAAGCATTAAGAGTAAATTGTTGGTGTTATCTAAGCAGCTATGTGGGGTTTTTTTGTTGAGAAAATGCTAATATCTTTGCTTTACATTTTATAAATTATTCAGCCTTCTTCGTTTTTAGGAACTCAAAAATCTTCAATAATAATTTTTCCTTCAATGTCATTATCTTAATTCTCACTTGAATTATAAAGAATAAAGTATAAAAGCATTATAAAATAGCCTAACTTATGAAAGAATTGTGCATGGACCTTTATATAACATCATAGGAACAAGCCAATCTTCTGCATTGAAGTTATGCTGTGAATGATGATTTAAGTAGTATTTCTCAAATATGGGATAAAAAAACTATGTGCAAGATGTAGTGGAGTTATGATCTTATCGAAGCTCATTAACATTATCTTCTTCTGTAAAAAGAATGTCAGTGTTTTCTTTCATAGCCAGCATATGTGTCTTCTGATGAGAAAAAAATCATTAAGGAAAGTCTTGGAGGTTTAAAGCTGGAAGGAATAAAACTGTTGCAAGTATTGTTTTTCAAGAAAAAGTAAAGAGGGTACAAAAAAATTCTGAGTCTCTATCTTGCAACCAAATTTTGAATCTCTTTATTTTTTAAATGTTATAATTTCACATGCATCCTAATAGAAATAGTGAATAAAATTTTATCTGTGGTTTTGGTAGGTTCATTGTGAACATACACACAAGAAAGTTTACTGAATGTACATTAATACCAAAATTGGAAAACCAATGTGTTGAGAAATAGAGAAATTAGCAAAGATTATCACAATAAAGTGAATTCACAAATTCTATACTGAAATGACCACTGTTAGCTTCAACTGATTATTTATTCTAAGCAGTAGGAAGCATCATTTACAGATTGTATTGATCCAAAAGCCAAGAAAAAAATTGCTCACTGTAAAGGATAGTTTTATATTCTAAAGATAACTTCTGGGAAACCAAATGCACATATTTAGGAGATCATACAATCCAGAGACTTTATAGATTTAATTTAAGAAGACACTGGGGGGCTTCCCTGGTGGCACAGTGGTTGAGAGTCCGTCTGCCGATGCAGGGGACACGGGTTCGTGCCCCGGTCCAGGAAGATCCCACATGCCGCGGAGCGGCTGGGCCCATGAACCATGGCCGTTGAGCCTGCGTGTCCGGAGCCTGTGCTCCGCAACGGGAGAGGCCACAACAGTGAGGGTCCCACATACCGCAAAAAAAAAAAAAAAAGACTCTGTAAAAGTTCCACTAAAGTAGTGATTTTTAAAGAAAATTTAAATAACATAAGATACATAGAGCTATGTAAGATACATAGAGCATGCTTACTGACATCATCATCATTACTCCTGATGCAGTGTCACTGCAAACAATTGTTAACACATAGCTCAAGATGATGCAATATCTACCATTATAATATACCATCAACATAAACCAGTAAGCAGTGCCAGGAGCAGGACCCTTTCAGAAATGTCTCCACCAAAAGAACTCTTTGTAGATGAATGCAGATTAATTCAGAGCACTGGCCTATCTTGAGACAATATTATGTCCCAAAGTAACAGTTGGGTTTTAGGTACAATTGCTTTATTCCAGAATAGCCACAGAAGTGAGGGCCTTGATCATCAATAAGTAAAATCTGAGATTGCTATTATTTCACTCAAGCCATACATAGTCCAGTCAGATGTGACTTATTATTTTGAGTTGTTCTGATCACTAACTTTAGAATGGCTTACTACTAAGAAAAAGAGACACTGTCTATTATTCACTGAAGAGTGAAGGCAGCCATTAGTTTGGCCCTTCGCATAACATTGGTTACATTTTTGGTAGCTGATAAATTCATCTCAGTGCCTCTATGTTACTTTATTCGCCATGTCAAAGACGAACTCACCCCTAAAGCACACTTATTTAGAGTTTATACTATGAGCCCTTGTTGGAAAAAAAAATAAGTAAATGATTTAATCCCATTTTGCTTTTTAAAATATTGAGATGAAACCATAACAAATCTGTAAGCAGTAAACTAAAGACGGTAAAATATAATACAATTTCATATCATTTCAGTTTGCACATAAAGAATATGAACTATTTCCTCAAATATTTCCTCACTGTAAAGGATAAAAGTATCCTTTACAGTGATTTTTCTCATCAATGACTTGATCATTTAATGTTACTACATTCAGAGTATGTAAATTAAAGAGAATGTCCTCAAAGGAAAAGCATTCAAAATAAGTTTTGCTCCAAGACAAAAAGGAAGAAAGAAGCTTTACTTCAATCATAAACAATTCAAGAAGTACCTCCCTTTTTTCACAATTTAGGAAACCATGTTTCATTCTTTTCCTTATTAGTTGAGAATATCCTCCATCGGTAAGAAAAACAATTAGTCCACCACACTACTGCTTCCTTCTTAATCTTAAAAGTGTTAAAAGGAACAGGAGCAAACCTTTGCCCTTGGGATGGGCAAAGATTTCTCAAATAAGAGATAAAAAGTATAAACTATAAAAGAAGAAAACTGGTAAGAATGAGATTTTATAAAAAATCAAAGATTTGCACTTAAAAAGACAATGTTTGAAAGACAAGGAAAACATGGGAGACTGTATTTGCAATGCAAGTATCCAACAAACAACTTGTATCCAGAAAAACATAAAACCTTTTACAAGCCAATAATTAAACAAACAATCCAACTTAAAAATGGGCAAAGTGGGACTTCCCTGGTAAGACTCCACACTCCCAACGCAGGGGGCCCGGGTTCCAACCCTGGTCAGGGAACTAGATGCTGCCATGCCTGCCGCAACTAAGAAGCCCGCATATCCCAACTAAAAAAAGATCCCATGCGCCGCAACTAAGACCCGGCGCAGCCAAAATAAATAAATTAATTAAATAAATATTTTTTAAATTAAAAAAAATAAAAATGCGCAAAGTATTTGAACAGACTTTTTCATCAAAAAGATATACGAACGACCAATTAGCTCACAAAAAGACAATCAACTTCACTAGGCATTAGGGGAATATAAATTAAAAGCACAATGAGAGACCACTTTATACATATTTAAATAACTACAATTTAAAAGACTGACAATGCTGAGTGTTGGTGAAGATATGGAGTAACCGGAACACTCACATATTGCTGTTGGAAATATAAAAATGTCACATCTACTTTGGAACATTGCCTGTTTTATATATATGTATATATATATATATATATATATATATATATATATATATATATATATGCTAATTATATGACTGAGCATTCCATTCCTATGTAATTGCCCAAGAAAAATGAAATATATGTCAGACAAAAACTTGCACACAAACATATACAGCATTTTTATTCAGAATTACTAAAAAATGAAATAAAAAAACAAACCCCAATGTTCATCATCAGATGAAGGGATAAACAAAATGTGATATAATCCAAATAATGAAATCCACAATAAAGAGGAATAAACTATTGATACATACAATAATGTGTTGAATCTCAAAAACATGCTAGGTGAAAGGCCAGACACAAAAGAGTACATGCTGTATGATTCCATTTATTTGAAATTCCAGGAAAGGCAAACATCGAGAGAAAGCAGATGAACAACTGTCTGGGGCCAGAGGTAAAGGAAGAAACTGACTACGAAGGGTCATCAGCAAATTTGGGAGGATGGAAATGCTCTGTAACTTGGCTGTGATAGTGATTTCATGGGTATATACATCTGTCAAAATTTATTGAATCATATACTATAAATGGGTACAGTTAATTAAATATAAATTGAGCTTCAATAAAGTTGATTTGAAAAAAAGAAGTACCTCCTTTAGTTACTATTTGAAAACTGTGTAAATAAATGCGATTGTGCATACTTACAGACCATCTATTCTATTGGGAAAATATTCAGAAGTACATAATGGCCTCTAGATGCAATGTAAAATGTGAAATAATTCATGAAAATGCATTTGCCTAAAGATAACAAAGACAAGTAAAGCCAAAAGGGTTCAAAATAAAAAGAAAAATGCATTGGAATCCATGTTATTTAACATGCATAAAAGAAATTAGAGATACCCTAAAAGGGATAATAAATTTGATTAGCTAGTCTCCAACATCAATGAAATCTAATACAAACATCAAATGAGACAAAATTGCCACAAAATTGCCACAAAATTGAGGTGAGATAATGAAGAACCATACAAGTATTGAGTTAACATTAACAAACCTAAGTAGAAGAAATGAAAATTAGTTACGGCAAGCATTTTATATATATGCTATTCGTCTGCACCATGCCTGAATCTCTAACTACTGGGTACCTAGTAATCTCCTCTAATCGCCCCAGGCAAATATTGTTTCTTCCACCAGAGCATGTTATGACTGGGTTAAAATACTCATTACTGCTTGCCTCACATACAAACAAACTGCGAGCAACTTTAGGGCATCAACTCTTCTTATTTGGAAAAAAAAAAAAAATCTAAAACAGTGCCATGCATGTACCTTGGTATAAGTGAAGTTTAGGAGATTATAGCCCAAGGAAGAATGATTGCATTGATTTAAACCTTCCTTTTAAACCTATTTAAACCTTCCAAATGTACTTTGTTGGTAAATACACTAAATAGGAAGGGGCATTTTGTTTTCTCAAAAAAGTTGTAGAAGTGGAAACATTTATGGCCTTCGTCGGTTCTACAGAATTTTAACAAACTACCACTCACACATTACAGAATTTTAAAGTGGAAAAGGCCAGGGTTTCTTGTTGAGAAAAAAAATGCATTAGTGTTTCATTGGTGTTCAGTGGAAGTGTGTTTTACTCCTTCTAAGATAAAGCTCCCAAAGGAAGGGTTTAAAAGGAATTCCTGCATCTTTAACCTAAGAGGATGAAGACCTTGATATGAAGAAAGGACAAAGCTAAGATTGCAGGGGAGAGAAAAGAATTGAAACAATCAATGTGTTGATGCCAGCTTAAAGAGGGTCACTGAGAGATCAGCATTACCTGCATCTGTTCCTTAATTAAAAAGAGAAAGATGACAGTGTCCACTACTCATCACTATGGTAACATTCAAATATCAGGCAGTTTGGACCAGCAGGCCACTCAAAAGCAAAGCCCAGTGAATGTTTAAGTAAATCCATATAACAGATAGGCTTATTCCAAATATGATGTAGCAGAGCTACAAATAAAGTTTTAAAACCAAGCCAAGTGTTTATTTTCCTCAGGCATCTTTTAAGTTAAAAACATTAAAGAAAACATGCTAATGAAAAGGCAGAATAGGATACATTATGTGTGAGGGGGAGGCCTTTTAGAAGAGTTTTTGAACAGATTTCCATTGTTTCTCTGTACAAGTTGTATTACATTATCTTTTGCCTTTCACCATTTCTATGATCCAAGCTGCATCCACCCTAATTGTCTACGATTTTCATTGTTCATTTTGTTCCATTTTTATTCTGCAGAAATATATTTCACTTACACTAATTATTGTTTGTGTATGGTTTTTGTTAATTATAGATTTTCCACCCTTTTATCTTCTCGTTTCCTATCTTCTCATCCAATTCATGCATCATCATTACCGTCATCAAAGAATGTTAATCACTGAAAACTGTGGTTTTCTTTTCAATAATCAAGCAAAACTTGTAGAACTTCTCATTACCTGAATGATGTTATATGTCATTTATTGTACTATATCACACACACTGTATCCTTCACTTCTGTCAGCAAGTTAGCGATTTAGTTATCTGTTCTACAGGTATCTTTCTAACATTAAAAAAATAAAATTAAAAGTTTAAAATCACATTATTGATGGCCATTACAAAATAAGATGATTGCGTTTACACAAACAGCATACACATTTGCTCTATATTTTACACAGCTTTTATGATAGAAAGTGATTATCAAACATGCCTTTTTGACACACTGCATTTGCAAAATGCGTCTTATTTAACAGAGTACTATCCTCTACTGCTGTTGAAGCCTTTACAAAGAAATAGGCTATTTTCCTACTTAAATATTACCCTTCTCAGAGCAGTAGCAGTTCCATAAGCCAGCAAGGTATTATAGGGAGGGTAGTAATAGCACTGTTTGCTCAGGTAATATAATGTTCTATTGACATTGGATTCATTATATGGTCTACATTAACATTATTTTTACTTGAACACGGTAAAGCTCTTTGAGCTAGCAATATTTTAAGTTTTCTCTGCCTCACAGGGCATTTATCTCTATTCTCTTGTTCCTATTTCCAGTGTTTCATATTTGAAACCTGTAGGTTTAATATTACAATAACATTTTACTCAATCAAAACGAATCTTTACTTTGAAAGTTTTATTATATTGCTACTACAAATAGTTGCCTTATACATCTTACTCTGACAGTATGACTTTAAACAGCACTTTCATTGTAAGTAACCAATTTTTATATTTTCAATTTTCCTTCACATTTATTCTTGCTTTAAAAAAATCTAACTCCAGCTCACATACATAGCAGCACCAGGCTGCATTATGACTACTTGGAAGTAGTGAGCCAGTTCAAATGAAAGAACACAGAATAATGGGTAAAATCCTTTTCTTTATGTAGTGTTCTGGAAAACTACAAAAGCATAACTCCAGCTTTTGTTTAAGATATTCATCTTTTTCTAATTTTGAAGAATTATGCACTTCTACCACTTTCTGCCTCTTTAAGGCTTTCTAAACAGTCAATTTAATCACCGGGAGTTCCTTTATTAAAAATAGCAGAGACAGTCCTGATCTGGTAAAACACTTCTGAAAGTGAGAAACAAGTAGGGAAGTCTCACCCACAATCACCTGCTTCTTTATGCAAATCCTGAATCTAGCTGCTTCTCATATCCACTAGGGGGATCATTACACAGTAAAAATAGATTGGTCTCTTTATAGGTGTTTTTTTTTTCTAACTTAATAGCATGAAGAAAAAAATTAGTTTCAAACAGCAACAAAACAAAAATCACTTCGACAGAACTAATGGTAAAATATTTTAATAATATTAGATGTTGAAAGTATTTCTGGTTATTTTAAAAAAACTATTATTTTAAAATCCACATTCGGAAACTAAGCCTACAGTCCATGTCCTAATTTCCAAAAAAGTAAAGGCAGAAGCAGACTTCTCGGAAAACATACATCCATAAGTTCAAATATGCTATAACACAAATTTACTTTAATGCTAATCTCACTGAAATTTTTGTCTGATGATACATTTGGAAATAATGATGTTCACATTTCTGAAAGAAACTTATAAAAGTCATCAACTTCATCCCTCTGCCTATAAGAGGTATCAACACTCATCAACGGTTCTTCAACTGGTTTGGTCTATGGATTACTTATGCAAAGACACAAAAGTAAAGATTCTGTAAATCAACTATCTTGCCCCATCCTCTTGCCAACGCAAATAAAGCTCCCCAAAATTCACAACAAGCCTATCCTTGCTTTTAATAAAGCCCAAAGATTTGCTATCATGTAACAAAACATTACAAAAGTCATAGAGAACAACAACAATTGTTGTTGCAGCATTATGGCACCATAATGGCTGCGATATTGTGATTTAAAAGAAAACTATATATTTGGTCTTCCTGACTCAGGCTCCCAAAACCCTTGGAATTTCCTAAGTGTTGAGAGTGATCAAGGTGTCTTCTGTTATGTTAATGAGGTGACATCGGGGAAGCAGGTTAGGGATGGGGCTGGCCACCAGAGGAGCCAACCACATGATTAGAGCGTTAAGGGGTTGGAGAGGGAATCAATCGCCAACTGCCAAGGATTCAATCAATCCTTCTTATGTAATGAAGCCTCCATAAAAACCCAAAAGGATGGGGGTGCTGAGAGCTTCTGGGTTGGTGAACATGTAGAGGTGCTGGGAGAGTGACACACCTGCAGAGCCCTATCCATCTCTTTCATCTGGCTGCTCCTGACTTACATCCTTTTATAATAAACTAGTGATCTAGTATGTAAAATGTTTCTCTGAGTTCTGTGAGCTGCTCTAGCAAATTGATGGAACCCAAGACCGGGGTCTCGAAAACCTCCAATCTGTATAGTCAGTCGATCAGAAGTGCAGGTGATAAATTTGGCTTGAGACTGGCATCTGAAGTGGGGGTTGAGGAGCAGTCTTGTAGGACTGAACCCTTAACCTATGGAATCCGATGCTATCTCCAGACAGATCATGTCATAATGTAGGTGACTTCTCAAACGCCCTGCTGCTATCCGAGAACTGCTTGCTGAAAGTGCGGGGAAACCCCCTTCCCCACATTGGAATTGGTCTCAGGACCATGTTAATAGCCTAACAGTAATCTCAGCTAAGGCCTTCTCTTATCAATTTTGTAGAGTCAGCCTAGGCCCCGCATCAAGGGCTTATTAAATATTTGATAAACAAATGGATGATTGATCTGGGAAGAAACACTGACAACCAATGATTCCCCTATGATTCAAATATATAAAAGAAAATGTTGCATTTTCAAATATCTCCATAAAGAAGACGTAAAGTACCTGACTGATGAGAATTTAATTTAAACAGGCCTGAAGGCCTATTTCCCAAATTTTACTCTAAGTCAGAGTTTCTCAACCTCAGCATTATTGACAGTTTGGGTCAGATAAGTCTTTATTATGGAAGACTGCTGCGCTGTGTAGGAAGTTTAGCAGCACCCTAGGTTTCTACTTCACTAGATGCCAACAGCATCCCCAGATCATGACAAGCAAAAATGTCTCTAGACATTGCCCAACATCCCCTGGGGGTAAAATTACCCCGAGTTGAGAAGCCTACATTAAACAAATCACATTTCTAAACTTGAAGTTACCAAGAGAAATCTAGAAAAGGCTCCACAGAATATTTTAGACATTAGATAACATCTATCAAAGGGCAAAGTTGACAGTCACAACCTATGTTTGTGCTGCAGGGATAAAGAGTGTGTACAGTGTAGCCTATGAGTGATGTATTAGACCAGCCAACACCTTCAGCTCCTGGGTCTTACCAGGGTCTAACTAAAACAATTACCAGAAATAAAAGTCATATATTAGTATCACTAATAAGAGCATTGTAAGATATTAATATATCAGTTGTTTTAATGCCTAAAAAACCTGTCTGGATCACTGAGACACAAATCTGTTATCTGTCTGGTTTAACTCAAAATCAATGTTTATTGAATCTACACATTTTTAAGTTGGAAATTCCAATAATTCAGATTGTAGACTGAATTGTGAAATCTACTGATTCTCACAGCCATGATGTTTCTCATATGTAAACCTCTAATCAAGTGGGTTTTCTTTAAAAAGCTTTTCTTGTTGAAAATCTCAAAGCTGAAAAAAAAAACACAAAAAACTAACATTAAACCTTAGAATTCTTCTTCATGGTAATTCTTCAAATATGTGATGACTCATAGGAGGCCCTCAAAAGCGTCCTTCTTTCTTTACTAATCACAACTTCAATCATTACTCATAAATTATTTTTCCTTTACCTTTAATTATTTTAGGTTAATCCACTGTAGATATTTTCCACTCTCTACATTCCTTTTTAATGGAACAACCCCTATTTGCTTCAGCTTTTGTAAAGAGTTTTGCCATCACCAAGAATGGTACAAGATTAACAGTAGTGTTTTTCTTTCTATGTATATAAAGTAGCTAGGCTTATCAATCATCACAACAAACAGCCAAATAGGGAAGAAGGAACCTCTAAAGCCATTTTTACCATGGCTCAACTACCAAAATTCAGGCAAATATTTCAAGATGTTTAAGCGGTTTTGCCATTGGAATGGATAACATCATCACACATGACAGTCCACTGAAATGGAAAGATGTGATAATCACAAAAATCAGTGGTTGGCAAACCATAGCCTGTATGCCCAATTCAGTCTGCCATTTAATTTTGTAAATAAAGTTTTATTGGAACTCAACCACACTGTTTGTGAATTGCGTGTGGCTACTTTCATGTCACGATGGCAGAGTTCAGTAGGTGCAACAAAGACAATCTAGTGCTTGAAGCCTAAAGGTCTACTCTCTGGCCCTTTACAAAAAAGGTTTGCTGGCCTCTGTTGGAGAACAACCAAGTAAGACTTCATCAAGTAGAGAACAGGCAGATAGAATGTAGCTGATTTACTATCATGTGCAGGAATATAGAACACTTCCCGGTACTTATTCCTGAATCATTGTTTTTAAAAAGCATCAATGGAAAGAACTTTAAAAAATAATTTTTAAAAAATTGATTCCAATGATTTACATTACTCTTTCTCAATCTTATTAGAACCGAAAAACATTTTTAAATATTCTTATTGTCCCCTTATTCTTCTGAAATGAAAGTCATAAATAATTTAAACTACTCAGATGCTGATTTCAACAAAATCAATATAATGTCCTAGCTGTAATTTACAGGACAACTCAAACAGGAGTAATTTCTAATAAAATAATATGTATTCAAATATATAAATACTCAATACATCTACCCTGGAAGAAAAAATAATCAAGTCAGATATTTAAAACTGTGTGTAAATTACTAAAAATCCAGAAGTAAAAGTACAGATTGATACAACTGGGTTGTTATTTGGTAACTCAAGTATCATAAGGTAAAGTGATATTTTAAAATGATAAACATCCTTAGTGACGTTCAGAACAAATTAAACACTATCTTTCTTTGTTTTATTATTTTTAGGGTTGCATTTCTGAGAAAAATAATATATATTTAACTATACAAAAATACTCTGTTTTGGTATGTAATACAAAGTTAGATCTTTGGCTCAAATAATTATAAACAATATAAAATTTTTATTACTACACCGTTGTACGCAGGGCTTCTGATTTAGGATTGTGGATGCTCCTCTCCAATCTTCTAGGTAGAATAATAAAGTATAAAGAGATATAAAAAAACAACAATAAAAAAGATGGGATGAAATGATCAGCGGAGAAGAATTTTCAACAGATTACTGGACAATGAAAAGGTGTGGAAGAAAGAATGATGAAGTAGAACAGAGAAAAACTCTGCAACCCAGAAGATTTGGGGAGGGGCTACAAATGACTGACAATGTACTAGGTGCCCTGATACACTTCAGGAAGGTTCAGGATGTGGAAATTCTAGCCGACTTGGAGAGCAGGAAGGGAAGGTGAAATGGAAAAACTTGACAATTAAGGGAATCAAAACCCCACTCACTAGCTTCATCCCTGTGTGCATATTACCTGAATTCAGCAATATAGAAAAATCCCATTTAAAAAAAAAAAAAAAGAGAGATTTTGCTAATGAGATTGACAATCCTATAAGAAAAGACCTCTCTGATATGAAGGACTGAGAAGACAAGAATTGTGGCTGGTCTCCTGACCACGCCTTTAAGTGAAGCTTTGCTTATTAACAAGCACTGTCCAGATGTAGACCTGATTCTACTTCTCCTCTTTACAATTTTATATAGGTAATTAAGAATCAGCAAACATCTGAGGAAAGTTTGCAGCCTGAAAAAGAACGATCAAATTAAAAAAAAAAAAAAGATTCTAGAGGAAACAGATAATTCAGGGCAGAGAAATTTTTTAAAAATAAATCTCAAAATCTTCAGAGGGACTTGAAAAGACATTGAATTTATAAAATGATAAGATCCTATGAATAATGAAGTATCAGAGAAGAAGAAAATATATGTAAAAATTAAAAATGGATGGGCTGAATTTGTTTTTAACTCCAAGAATCAGCTTAGAGATTGAATTGAACAAGTATATAAATGGAATATATAAGAGAAAACCCATGAAGAATCAATACAAGAAGTTTAATACACAAGAAAAAGAGAAAATAAAGTGACAGAAATCAAAGAAGATTTATCAAATCCAGAAGACATTACTATTCTCAATAAAAGGACCTACAGAATAGACGATCTAGTCTTATATTTAAAACATAAATAAATTGTTACAAAAAAGCAAAATATCAATTAAATAAACTACTTGCCTTGATATATTTTTGTGAAATTTTGAAAAACTGAAATGGTTATCAACTTGGAATTCTGTATCCCACAGAATTATAAAAGTCAAGTGTATGAGCAAAGTAAAATCATTTTTAGACATGTGAAGTCTCAGAAATGTTTGTCTTATGTGAAGTTTCTTAGTAAGTTATTTGAGGATGTACCCTGATAAGCTCTGCAGCAAGTCCAAAAAACAATGAGAATAGAACAGTCAGAAAAGAGTTCAGAAAAGGAAGTCTCCAGGAAGAGAAAAAAAAAAAAAAATCCTAAGTGGGAGAAGGTGCATACTAGCATAAGTGATATGTCAGAGTTTGAAAAAATTGAGGATATGAGAAAGGCAAATGTTGCAAAGAAATAAATAAATAAGAAGAAAGGAAGGCAATTTGAAACTTCAACATGAAAAACAAAGAGATGCTCAAAAAGGACCTATAATCATAGTTTGCTTGTCAGATGTACAGTAAAACTTTGCATAATCATAACAAGGTAAATACTATTTACTGATCTTGAACTTTTAGAATCAACATATAGATAAATAATTGGGGATTTAATCGTGTTTTCAGAACATCATTAGGTTTTTAGAACAGAATGCAAATGTTATTATCTTTGATGTTGTTAATATAGAAGTATAGATGACAGAAATTGTGAAGGAGGAGGATGGAAATGAAAGCCAAAGAAAAGAATAGGGATGCTAATACCTTCCTTTAGTAAAATGGAACATCAAGAGATACAACAAATACCAATATTAGTTAAAGGTACAAGTAGCTACCTAAATTTAAAAGACAACCAATAGAGAAGCAAAGTTGAATACTATAACTATATCACAGGATAGAAGAAAGGATGAGAGAAAGTTATAAGTGAGCTGAAGCCTCTTCTATTTGACAACTAGCGGATGTCTCAAATGCCTCAATTTGATAAATCAAGAAACAATGGTATATACATAGTATCGACAACATAGATTTTTAACATATACTTGGCATAGACTCCACTAGCAGTCTGGTGAAGCCTATGGAACTATTCTCAAAATAATAGTCTAAAGGCATAAAACAAAATATATAGAATTGCAAAGGAAATCAATTATACTAAAATACAAAAATACTAAACAAACGTGTGGTATAGCAATAGATGTTTCTTTACTAATGCATTAAATAACAAGATCTAACTTGGAAGTAGAAAGGAGTGTAAACAATATTTCAAGATAAGATTTTGCAACAACTTCATGTCATATGAAAATACTTCTGAATTCGACCACTGATAAAGTCACAGTACTGCTAATACTACTGTGGATTGTTGCCTATGCTAAATTTCAATTTGTATGCAACTTTTTTCCCCCATCCAAGCATGCAGACCTTATGAATCATCTCTAGGTTAAAAATTCCTGACTTAGAAGTATGGAGAAGAAATTAAAATAATAATGTTTGCCTCTGGAAAATGCCCTAGGGCTAATGAATGTGGTAAGGTACAGAACTGCTGCCATGAACTGCTTGATTTTTCTAATCACGTGTATGTATTACTTTGATAAAAACACTTAAAACACTTTACTTAAAATTTAAAATGTACATATATAATGCAATATGTATGTTTGTGTGTTTGTACATGTATATATGATATATCAATATAATATAAAATGCTGGCCATTATATATCTCAAACCTGATAATTATCTAAAAATGAAAAATTTCTAAGCCCTTTCTTACCTTAAATCACTGGCACAGATAGTTCTCAATGCTCCAATGACAAAAAGTCATTAACATCTTGATAATATCAAAACAATTAAGTGAGATTACTTGACATGATCAGAGATCCTTTTTTAAAACTTTAGGAAATCCCTATTCATCAGTAATTGTATTTATTCAATTGTAGGCAGGAAAATGCATCTGCAGATGAAAGCAGACATTATAGTCTTGGTCAAACCTGAAAAAGCTTCAAGTAAAATAGAATCTAATTGACCTACATTTCTTCTTAATCAAGGCACCTACAGTGTCAAGAATAACATAACAGGAAAACATACCAACACCAATGTAGGGTTATTGTAAACAGGCATTTGGCAGAGAATATGAGAATGACTTTAAATTACACAAATGTGTTCCTATTAAACCTAGCAGTAACTGAGATCATGCACATAAATGTTTTCTGCAGACTGAAAAGACAGGCATTGGGAAATATTGGAGAGTTCTGGTCTCAGTAATGAGAAGTATTAAGAATGTGTTAAGGTTAAGACATGCCCCTTAACCTTTCTGAGACTGTTTCCTCACACAAAAAAAAGAAAGAGGGATTATTCTATAATAATATTTGGTCACATATAACTCTAAAGATGTTGAATTTAATCTCTGATTCAAATTTAAGTTGGTATTTTCTTATTAGTATTAGACACTAAACAAGCATTTGGTTGTTTGAAAGGAATATTCCTTAACTTCCTCTGGTGTAATCTTCTGTGTAACAAATCTAAAATTCCTTAACCTTCATTGTGAACAAAATTTACACAGAGGTTTCCCATTCTATAAAATTTTTTTGCATCATTAAAACTATTCACCAGCAAGCAGTGTAAGAAATCACTGAGAAATGAGAGGCATTATATTGGGAATGCTGTATACATGACTAGCTGATTAACACTTGAGGTTACATTTTACTTTTTAAATTTTGTAAAATGAATGCAGATTCCTAAAAATATCTCTGAACTTGGCAAGAATCACACTTTAAATGTAATTATGTAAAACCATAATTTACAGAGTACCTCCATTTAACAATCTACTCCACTCTATACTAATTTTACCCTAAAGTAGGTAATAAGATATTGGAGAATATTAAAAACAAATATACTTCCTTTAATTACAAACAACTATTTCATTGAATTTCAAAGACCTATTACTTTTTTCATTTTAATGTATTATTAAAGAATAATAGACATAGAAAAAAGTGCACAAGTCATAGTGTCCAGCTCAATATCTGTAATAATTGAGCTTACCGGTGAAATCCTATACCTAAATCAAGAAATAAAACCTTGTCAGCACTTCCCAAGGCCCTCCTCTTGTATTTCTTTCCAGTTACTAATATCCCCAGGTAACAACTACCCTTGCTTTAGAAGCAGCATAGGTCAGCTTTGTCAGTTATTGTAGTTTATACGAATGGACTCATACAGTACATACCACTTCATGTTTGGTTCATGTGCTGAGCATTATGCTTGTGAAATTCACATATAGTTATGTGCAGCTATAGATCATACATTTTCACTACGGTATAGTTTTCCCCATTAAGAATAAGTAACAATTTATTTATGCATTCCATATTTGTTGGGCATTTGTATAGTTTCTCGATTTGGGCTATTGTAACAGTGCTACTCTGAACATTCTAGTACATATCCTTCAGTGAACATATGTAAGCATATCTCTTGGATAAACACTTAGAGGTGGAACTGGAATTACAGTTATTCATACATATGTTCAACTTTAGTAGATACTAAACAGTTTCTTAAGTGGTTGTGTGGTTTATATTCTCACTAGCAGAGTATTAGAGCTCTGTTTTTTCCATATCCCCACCAACACTAAGTATTTTGTGCTTAAAAGGCCTATTACTTTTCATTCAGTAAATATTCACTGAATACTTACTAAAGTTAGCCACTGTAAATTGGTTACTTTTCTAAATACCACAAGTGATAAAGGTCCAGAGAGCAAAAATGCTTTTATTAATCAAAATATCTTTTCAAACTATTATTCAGAACTATCCAACCCCCCATCACCTAACCAACATAAAGCAAAATGATTTCATTTGGAATAAGAAAGGGAAGATAACATTAGAAACTATGACACGGCCTTCAAAAATAGAGGGTTGAACAACACTTAACCTCGGTAATATCATATATCTACTGACCTATTAGTCCTCTTCAGACTAAATAAAGAGATAATCTACTTAGAGCAAAAGAAAGACAATATACCTGTAGCTTTTCCTTATGGCAGAAGACTCAAATGGGTTATCTAAGGAGCTTATCTGACTCAAGAGCTATCTTTTATTTAGTCTTCAGTGTGGCTTCGTTCCCCTTTTTTGAGAAACATTTAAAGCATCTAAGACATTTAAAAATCAGGACATTTTACATAAGCATCTAGAATTCTGATTTTGCTGGAAAAAAATAAGACTGAGTAACAATAAACCCAACAAATGAAAAAAAATTAAAACAGCCCCCTTTGCTTGAGGCAGATGCTCTCTTGAGTTTCCCAGGGACCCTCTTATCCCCAGTTATCTGTAACGTGAGGTCTGGGCCCAGAGCAGAACTGAGCTCCAACCTGGCAAATTTGGAGAGAGCTGAATTCTCATACTAGGCCTATTTCATTCACTGCATTACTTTCCTCACTCTGGGGTTTAAATGATTACAAAACAAATAATTTGGGGTCATCAGCATTTTATAACAAGCTATCGAGGACTTAGAGAATATTAGAAAATGGCTCCAGATAATATACATTTTATGACAACTGGCAATGACCCCAGGTCCATAAATATATCATAACATAGGGAAGAACTTGACTTACAGGACAAGTAGGACAATGGGACACTGGGTTCTGGGTATCCTTCCTCAGATGGAAGTTCCTCCTGTACTTTTAAGGGTTATAAAATTCTAAGTTGCTTGACAGTGGCACCAGAAGTATCTGTACAAGATCAAAGTCTGGTTCATTAAGAAGGGGAGGGTTATGATTCAAGACAAACTGCCATCCCAGATTAAAGCATATTATCACCCCAAGCATTAGAGTCCCTTCACAGAATGTTAAGTATTCTTTTGATATTTTGTCCATAAGACAAAAGTGAACAACAGATCAGAATACTAAAAGGTAATTTATATCCTAAAAATACACCAGAGTAGGACAAGTAAGATATTCAGCTATTTAGTAAAATGTAAAATATTTAGTACATATTTAGTAAACTATCCAGTAGAGCTGGATATATTTAGTTTATATTATGAAGGCATAATAACCCCTGGAACAGCTCAGTGAGGTAAATGATCATATTTTTGTTTTGTTGCTATTTTATTTCCATGTTTTTCCTGAAAAAGAAAGTTTCTTACAAGCAATTTCTATAAGTGAATTAGAGGTCAGCCGCACATAACTCTACAGAAACAGTGTTTGAAGGACACAATGTGATGTTAACTTGAAGTAATGTGATGTTTACTTAAGGAGCTGAGAAACTGCTGCTGGGCTGCTGTGAAGCCATTAGAGGCAAGTTCAATGTCAACCAAGGTGAGAGGTTAAGCATAAAGCTTACCAGCAAAAGCCAAGATTTGACCATCAAGTTTCTGTTAAAATCATTACTGAAAGAGAGCAGAACAGTCGTGGCCACGTCCCCCACTGGCTGTGCACCTCATCTGGCCTCTCCCAGGTGTACAGACAACTACTCGCTACGTGCATCATCTTCAGAGCAACTTCCTTAGCGCCCATTTCTTCTAACCCACTAGCATCCTGATGGATGTTTCTTCTGTTTGTTGAAAAGAGGTACTTGCATAGAAAAGATTCTATCCACCAATACTATTAGAAAAAATAGAGAGGTAAACTAATTCAAAGTAGCAGATAATACCACAAAATACATCGTTACATCTCAGAAACACAGGAAAACGCTTTCTTTCCTTTTTAAGTTCCCTGCATTACACTGAATATACATACTAACTAGCAACATAAAAAGTCCTTCTGGGGCTTCCCTGGTGGCGCAGTGGTTGAGAGTCCACCTGCCGATGCAGAGGACATGGGTTCGTACCCCGGTCCGGGAAGATCCCACATGCCGCGGAGAGGCTGGGCCCGTGAGCCGTAGCCGCTGAGCCTGCGCGTCCCGAGCCTGTGCTCCGCGATGGGAGAGGCCACGGCAGTGAGAGGCCCACGTACCGCAAAAAAAAAAAAAAAAAGAAAAAAGTCCTTCTGGCAGTTATTTACAGGCAAGATTTCATAGAAAAGCAACTTCAACTTGTACCTTCCCTAAATTGTTTACCTTCATTAAGTCTTACTTCCAGGCCATTTTTCATTGCCTAAACATCACGTGGTTGAAATTCAAATAATTGGATAATTTAACTAAGAACATTAGAAGGAAGTTGTGTATGCTGCATTAAGTAATGGCAATCTCAAAAGCAACGTAAATTATAATGATATACACCTTGCTTTTTATTCCTTGTACCAACCTTCAGATTCAATAGGGAGTTGAGTATAAATCATCTTGGTATAAATATCAGGCATATTCCAAAACAGAGAGATAGTTACAGTTGTGTGTAGCAAAACAAACTGCATATCATCACTGACATGTAGACTATGAAGATGTTCCTTCTAAAACTCCTCACCTCACGGGGACCAGGGTTGAGCAGTTGGTACTCCCAGCTGGGTAAGTAACCCTATCCCCATCCACTCTTATTCTCACTGTGTCCTTCCAGAAGATGCATGCTAACTTCAAGAGCCTCACCTCTCCCTGAAAGAACAGTGCTACCCTTCTTGTGACAAAAAGTTGATAAACAGTTACATTGGGTTTTTGTTTTTGTTTTTGTTTTTGGCTGTGCTGCGTGGCATGTTAGTTCGACCAGGGATCAAACCCGCAACCCCTGCAGTGGAAGTGCAGTCTTAACCACTGGACTGCCAGGGAAGTCCCCAGTTACATTGATTTTTTAAATGCAATCAAATGGCTGGTAAAATACTCATGTAAAAAAAGTTTTGTAAAGAAATCTAGACTAGTAATAGACTCACGTTAAATACTGTATGCTATTTTTCTTAATTAAAAAAAAAAGTATCTCGGGCTTCCCTGGTGGCACAGTGGTTGAGAGTCCGCCTGCCGATGCAGGGGACTCGGGTTCGTGCCCCGGTCCGGGAGGATCCCACATGCCGCGGAGCAGCTGGGCCCGTGAACCATGGCCGCGGGGCCTGCGCGTCCGGAGCCTGTGCTCCGCAACGGGAGAGGCCACAGCAGTGGGAGGTCCGCGTACTGCAAAAAAAAAAAAGTATCTCTATCCCCCCTCGATCTCCCCTGCTGTCCTGATCCACTTTGTACTTGTACTTCTCCCACATAATAATCTTTCATAATGTGTCTGCTCAGTAGCAAACAGTTCTTCTTATTGGCTAATGCAGATTTTAAACTCAGGTAGAAAAATGTTGCTTTGTACCTCCTGCACAGAAATTACTTGGAAACCAGAATCACGCAATGCATACAACAGGTCTGTTCTAACAACAGCCCCAGGACATTTGGAGTATGGCTTTTCCTGACAAAAACCATTCACTGATTAGTTCACAGAAGAGGGTGAAATTCAAACTCCTGGACCCTTCAGTAATTCCTCCAGCAAAAAGAACAACCTGAAGGTGCAGGCCTCATTGAAAATAGCATACATTAAAACCACCTTCCGTTATGCAAATGTTCTTGCACAAATCACTTATGGAATATTATGAAATACGACAGAAAGAAAAAAGAAAAGAAAAGAAAAGCATTTTGAATGAATCCCCAGGACTACATCAGGATACAAATTTGGACAAGAGTTTTTACTTGGTAGAGAAGAATTAGGGTCCAGTGAGCAACATTCACCACTGGTCTCCACTGGAGACTCATGGAGTAATTAGAATAAAATATTTCTCAGATAGCCACTATCCTTTCTAAATCTAAAAGGGGTTATTCAGCCTTTATTATAATTTAGTCATTCAGCATATAAGAAATGAAGAGTAACCATAAATACAAGATGGTCGTATTTGTAACACATATTCATATACCCTGGTAAGTGTAAAACAGGGTTTTGTTTTCCTCCAGATTCCTTTCTGAATAATGGAGTGATATCATAGATTTCCTCAAACTCTAAGCACAAAGAGAATCTCTGTAAAAGGAAGATGAGAGACATTTTCTGATGATTATAAATAAAGCTAATTTTTCCAAAAGGGAGAAAAATGAATTACATTAAAATTAGAATGACTTTTAATCCCGGGTCAAAAATACATTAAAACCCTTATTTCTAATGCAAACACAATTCCTCATTGTAAAATTTCTTTTTTATGGATTTATTATATAGGTCAAAGATTCCTTAAGGAGGAATCTCAGAGCAATTTCACATGAGACGTAAAGACTTTGAAGACATAAACACAGACCCCATTAGGAAACACCAGTTGCGGGCTTAGTCCTCACTACCTTTCTTCTTATTCAGTCATTCAGTGAATAGTTACTGAGCACCTATGAACTCTGTGGCGACATAACTAGACCCAGCACGATCTAATGTCATGCCTTCCAATCACTGCAAGGTACCTCTTCACCCCTTCTGTTTTCCTAACTCCCTTTGTCTATGATCTCTGAGTAGTAAGAGAAAGAAAACTCAGAAAACATTTAAAAACTATCTCTAGGCTGGTCTAATAGATGTGTTGAGGTTAAAATAATATATACATTTTCAATAGATGTACTTTAACCCCTCCCTCTCCTTCCGTCAGCATTTAAACAAACTGAAGTCTCTTTCGTCTTAAGAACATAAAATCAAAAAGAAAATAAACTTTCCTTAGACATCACTTTACCTCCAAAGAGAGAAAAGTCTGGGACTTTCTTTTTTTGACATTCCCTCGCTTTCTACTCTCTTCTCCACTCATGCGACTTTGGTTTCAGCACCATTATTTTCCTAAAGCTGCCAGTGCTAGGCCCCCAGTGACCCACATGCCACCGAATCCAAGGGGTACTTTCAGAGCCACACTTCGCTTCACATCTCAGTAGCATTTCAACCACCATGACCACTTCCTTCCTTAGACGCACTCTCTCCTCTGGGTTTTCAGGATACTCTCTTCCTTCTCTCTAAACCCTTTTCCTCCTCAGCCCAAACCCTGAAGGTGGGTGTTCCTCAGAGCTGCATTCCAGGCCCTCTTTTGATTCACTATAGGATCTCATCCACTCCCATATGTTAAATTCCCACCTAACATGCCAATGCCTTCAAAATCTGTATCTCCTTCCCAGACCCTTATAATATGCTTAAAACCCACCTACTCAAGTATCTACTCAGTATCTCCATTGGAAGCCTTTCAGAAAACACAAAATTAATCTGCTCCAAACTGGACCCATTCACTTGGGCGCCCCTTCCAGCCTTCCTCATTTCCATAAGGACACCACAAAGCTCCTTGCTGCTCCAGGAAAAATAAAAACAAAAAAAACATGAAATCATCCTTACTCTTCTCCTCACCCCACCCTATCCTCTGCCTAAGTAATGAATAACTATGCCCTGTAGAGTCTACATGACGTTATAGTTGCTTTTTTTTTTTTACATCTTTATTGGAGTATAATTGCTTTACAATGGTGTGTTAGTTTCTGCTTTATAACAAAGTAGATCTGCTATACATATACTTATATCCCCATATCTCCTCCCTCTTGTGTCTCCCTCCCACCCTCCCTATCCCACCCCTCTAGGTGGTCACAAAGCACCGAGCTGATCTCCCTGTGCTATGCAGTTGCTTCCCACTAGCTATCTATTTTACTTTTGGTAGTGTATATATGTCCATGCCACTCTCTCACTTTGTCTCAGCTTACCCTTCCCCCTCCCCATATCCTCAAGTCCATTCGCTAGTAGGTCTGTGTCTTTATTCCTGTCTTACCTCTAGGTTCTTCATGACTTTTTTTTCCTTAGATTCCATATATATGTGGTAGCATACGGTATTTGTCTTTCTCTTTCTGACTTACTTCACTCTGTATGACAGACTCTAGGTCCATCCACCTCACTACAAATAACTCAATTTCGTTTCTTTTTATGGCTGAGTAATATTCCATTGTACATATGTGCCACATCTTCTTTATCCATTCATCTGATGATGGACACTTAGGTCATTTCCATCTCCTGGCTATTGTAAATAGAGCTGCAATGAACAACCCTCAGAACCGGAGAAAATATTTGCAAATGAAGCAACTGACAAAGGATTAATCTCCAAAATTTACAAGCAGCTCATGCAGCTCAATAACAAAAAAAAACAAACAACCCAATCCAAAAATGGGCAGAAGACCTAAATAGACATTTCTCCAAAGAAGATATACAGATTGCCAACAAACACATGAAAGAATGCTCAACATCATTAATCATTAGAGAAATGCAAATCAAAACTACAATGAGATATCATCTCACATCGGTCAGAATGGCCATCATCAAAAAATCTAGAAACAATAAATGCTGGAGAGGGTGTGGAGAAAAGGGAACACTCTTGCAATGCTGGTGGGAATGTGAATTGGTACAACCACTATGGAGAACAGTATGGAGGTTCCTTAAAAAACTACAAATAGAACTACCATATGACCCAGCCATCCCACTACTGGGCATTTACCCTGAGAAGACATTATAGGTTTTTAATCTCGGCTTCTCTGCATCTCCACAACCAGCATCCAAATCAGCCCACAAGCATCTTTTGTTTGGACTGATGAAATAGGCTACAGAAACACTGTTTTATAATGCAAATCTGATCCTGCCATTCTCCACCTAAAATAAGTTCCTTGGCTTCCTTCTGCCAAAATCCTACATCTGTGTATAGAATCCTTCATAATCTAGCTGTATGTAGCCCTCTACTTATAATTCAGCACCTCTCTGCCCCTTTGCTGTCTAGAGTTACTGCTTTCTTTGGGGTCACGGCCCACAGTGGGCTGACTCATCTCAGCACCCACATACTACTCCTCCTTACCTGGTGGAGTTCTTTCCTTTCCTCCCACCCTTCACTTAATTACATCCTGCTTCAGGTCTAATCTTAAAAAAGGCTTCTCAGGGATGCCTTCCTTGAAGCTCAACAGACTAGTTTTATGGTTATGTGTTTGTATTAACTAGCATATGATTGGTATATACTACAAATGGATTTAGCACGAGATTGCACATTATAAATAAATATCAGATTTTTAAATGAAGACCAAACATAATCAATTAAGTTGGTTATCAAGTTTAGTTCATTAGCTCATTATTAATGCCATCAAGTCACACTGCCAGGACACTTCTAAATTTCTGTATTCCTAGATTCACTTATAAACAACTTGAAAGCAGAGAGACTGAGAAAGTTTCTTCCACAGTGTAGCAATAAATTCGGAGACCCCACCTTTATACTACTGCTTTGGCAAAAAAGGCATTAAATTATTATTTTTTTATTTTATATTGGAGCATAGTTGATTAACAATGTTGTGTTAGTTTCAGGTGTACAGCAAAGTGATTCAGTTATACATATACATGTATCTATTCTTTTTCAAATTCGTTTCCCATTTAGGTTGTTACATAATATTGAGCAGGGCTCCATTAAATTCTTGAGTCTCCTCAGTGCCCCTCCCCAAAGAGACAACAAATCAGCACTCCCTTTTGAATGCATATGAAACATGCCCACCTCCCAACCTCCAACACCACCAGACTCTAACTTGGGAAGCTTGAACCCCAAACCAAACACATAGACAAGTGAGTGACTTACAGTAACGCCATCTAGTTTGATCTAATTTTTATATTAGTGGTTCCCTGCAGCCCTCAGATTAGCCCATAGTCCCCATGGCAGCCTACCATTTTCCTGAGGGAAATAAGATCCATCCTGTCAGACACCTAGCCCAATCTCCTGTGATTTGGTGAAAAACACTTTATTATGGATAATTCTTACCCTCTGAATCGATTTTTTTTTCCCTTCTGTAAGCATCCAGCCAGCCTTGATTAATTTCTCTGGAGGGTTTTTCCGGGTTTTTTTTGTCCTTCATCTTGACAAACTTCCTTTCTCTTTCCAGCAGTTTGTTGCCACTGCTATTGGTGTTTTTTGTCTTTGTTTTTGTTATTTTTATGATCATATGGAAAAATATTTTTAATTAATTCTCAGATAACTAGATTTTTAAATGAGATTTCTAAATTCATACGGTTAGATGTTTTATAAGTATTGGCTGAACAAAAATTCTGTGTCAATCACTATACTAAATATATATTAACAGTGCACTGTGAAGAAACAGGCATCAACCTTTACTCTTCTCTCACAAAGCTGACAATGTAATGGGGGAGATAGACAGGCAGTAAATAAGTAAACATAACAACATAAAATTCTATCATTGTAAGGATACAAAGAAAATAAACATGGTGAAAAGCCAGAAAAAAGAGGGCAAGATACAAAATTAGATAGGGTAGCAAGGAAGAACCCTCTGAACTTGAGTACTGAAGCAGTACTTTAAGCAGAGTACTGAAGGATGGTAGGTTGTTGTGGGGTAGAAGGCAGTTCTACACAGCGGGGACAGTGTATACAAAGGCCCTGATATGGGAACAGCTTTTGACATGTTCTCCAACTGAACGGGAGTGTGATTTCAACTTCATAAATGAGAGAGTAATGGCTCAAATTGAAGTTAGAGAAGTAAGCAGAAGCCACATCCTTCAAAGCCTATTGGCCATGGCAAAGAATTTGGATTTAATTCCAGTTATAATGAGAAGCCATTGGAGGGCGTTAAATAGGGGGATAACATGATATGATTTATATTTTATGACCTGATTTATATTTTAAAGGGATCACTCAGGCTATGTGGTAAATAGATTTGTGGGAGAGGGGTGAGAGGATAAGCAGAGTGACCAGTTGGGAAACTACTGCTAAAGTCCAGAAGAAAAATGGTGCCATAAGGAAGGTGGCAATGGAGAAAAGAATTAGAAGTGGAGAACTTCAAAGAATTTGCAAATAGAAAAACTGGGATTTGTGGATAGATTTAAACATAATTATGCATACTTACCAGAATATCTGACTGCTATTAATCCACACAAACATGCAGTCATGACTTAACTTCCATTGTGATTACAACAGGAATAATCAGTTGGATGGATGATACTTATTTAAAGCAAAGAATAATTTAGAGAAAATATTGAAAATACATCCATAATGAAGGTGCTTTTGAAGGATGTTAAACACCTTTTCAGTTGAATAAGCCCTTTAGAGTCATTAGCAACATATTAGGGGCTTTAGTCTATGTCTGTTAAAAAGAAGATCAGTACAATAGGAATATTATTTTTGTCATGGCTAATGTACCTTTTACTAATTTTTTTTAAAGTGATGCTGTGGACTGTGTTGGCTACACATGTCATTGACCCAGCATGCTATTCCATTCCTCATGTGATAAAAGCATCCCCTTTTCTTCCAAGGTATTCCTCTCCCATACTTCTACCTTGGTGTGTATTTGGCCCATGTCTGGCTCTGTACCTGATCTTTGTGGCCACAAAAATGAATTGTACAGGGATGGGTATGTACACAAATCAGGCCTTCTCTGGGGTTTTTTTTGAATTGCACACAGAGGGTGGCTCTCCCCTCCTAGTGGAGAACTGGAACTGTTAATACAGAGGATGCCTGAGTCCAGCCTGAGCACTAGTAGTAAATTAGAGCGGAGTCAGTGAGAAGATAATAGAAAAGGGGGAGAGGAAAAGAAAGATTCTAAAATCAAACTAGTTTAGGTTAGTCTGAGTTGAGTTTATTTTACTACAACTGAGAGAGTTCTAACTCCCTAAAGGAAATACATTGGCTAAAGAGAACCTAAAAGATACGGGGTGAAAAGTTTTGAAGGTTAAAGTTAAAGGTTAGAAAGATTGAACAGCCAACCTTAGAGTTTTAGGGTTTTGTTCATTTGCTTTATTTTTTAAGAGTAGAGTTTTATATATTTATTTTTAAATAACTCTAATATGCCTATGGTAAAAATTCAAACAAAATGGATATGTTTGTGTGCATGCATGTGTGTGTATGTATTTAAGACTGCATATGTACAGCATACAGCTGGAAGCATATTCAAGAAACTGTCAACAGTGCTTGCCTCTGGAAGAGGCAAGAAAACAAAGGGACAGGAGTGGGAGAAAGAACTATGTGATATGTTAGGAATACAACCAAGGAGAAGGGAAGGTAGATCTGAAATAACATCTTCTAAAGCAGTGGTATGAAAATACATAGCTGATACATTCAGATGCTTCAAAAAAATGATTATATTAGGTTATTATTATTGAAGAAAACTATGAGTCTAGGGTGAATAATATGTGTGGACGGTATGTCTTCTGAAAGTCTATTTAGCGCCAATGAGTAAGATACATATTGGGAGAGAACATGAAAGGCTAAGGACAATCTGCTTATCTGAATAAGAGAGAGAGCAGATGATAAAAAATCATGTTCTATAAGAATCTCATGTAAGTCTGAATCAGCTCCAACCTGCTGGACTTTGGAATTCAAAATTTTTAACTTATTCATATGTGGATATTTCATTTCAATTATTTAAGTTCAGTTAAGGATCGTCTGTTGGGAAGGGCCGCAAAAGAAAGACAAGTGTATATTTGCCTAGAGTAATGACTACAGAAATGGGGGAGACAGGGAAGAGAAAAAGAAAAAAGTGAGCCCAGCACACTCCCCAGATTCTTAAAGAGAAAAGAAGGGAGGCAGAAGCTGCACTGACCACTGTGGTCTCCTCCTCACCTTTTGGTGGCCCTTCCCATGTGGACATTCCTCTTCTTCCTACACACATTCTGCATGAGCAAATCTTCTCAACTCCTGGCTTTCTTCAACTAGCACCTGTATCTCAAAGACAACCAAGTGTGTGCACGTGTCTGTGTGTGTGTATATACATATATTCAACTTTCATTTCTATTCTAAGTGACAGCTCCATATTTTTACCTAGAGCTCTCTCTCTAGGTGACCTAAGCCACTAACATCTAACATATTCACAAGTGACTCATTATTTTCCATTCCTCAAACCTATACCTTCTTCTGACTGCCAAAGTATCACCATTCATCCAATTATTCCAAAGTACAAATCTCTGAACTGCATTCAAAAATTCATCATTCAAGATTCAACTCCAAAGGTATTTCCTCTGAAACTTTTACCAACCTCCTCAGAGCCATTAACCTTTCTGGGTATATCTGTAGTTTTTCAAAATGTCTTTATTAGAGCATTTATAACACTGTATTGCATGGTTTAATATGTGTGATGTTCTTTGACATTAGACTGGCAGTTTCTAGAGGGCCAGAGATTTATCTAATGCATTTTTCAAAACCCAGAATCTTGTACTGTGTCTATCATAAAAGTAAAAGCTCAATTATTGTTCATGGAATTTATCTATAACACTTGATTCCATTTCACAAAAAGCAATCATTTTATATTGAAATGCATGACTAAACTAACATTTTAAACATGTAACCTTAACTTTACATATATTTATAATCTCACCGTAAGAATATGCAGAAGATGAAAATGTACAACAGAAGTGAATATCAGGTGGATGATTTTTAGATCAGCAGCTGCCATTATTTATACTTTAAGAATTATGAACTACGTGAGTAATGGCGTATAGGATAAATTCATGTGATTGCCATGTGTAGGATATGTGAGAAAAAGAGAGAGAGACAGAGTGGTACACATCTGTGTTATTAAAACTGTGTCTATGTTTAAAACAAGCATTTTCAGACTTTACAGGATCACTGGGTACAAATCCGCTACCTCCACATTTCGTCTACACTGAACTAGATTCTCAGCATTTTTTCTTCACTTTTTTTCCCCTCTCATGTCAGAGGCTAATTCAGACTCAGTCAAGTCCTACAGGACTCAGGCACCATGACCATATCTTTGTTATCATCTTGTTAATAATTTAAGAGATATTGTTTGCTCTACCATTCTGTCGAGTTCCCATTCCTGGCTCTCTTCAACACCCAATACGAAGTAAAAATTTACTTAGTTCAATTCAGTTACATTCAGCAAACATGTATTGATCACACATGCACCAAAGCATTCTGCTATGGGCTGGGATACAGAAATGATAGACTCAGACAACACCCATTCTCAAGTAGCTTTCAATTAAGCAAACTAAAAAGTTCAGAATAAAAATGTTTGAACTCTAATCTTATCACGCATACCTAGTGTGCAATCCAATAAGTAAATCCTTCAACCACAGAGCAAAGTTTTCCAACAGGATGACTGATTTTTTTTTTTAAGGTTTAATGCCTTCTACAAAAACAAAAACAATGATTTTCTTACTAACACTTTAGAGTAATAATTATATGTATGATTTTTTTTAATTGCATCTTTCACGTCCTGTTCTGGAAGTTAGTACCAAAATAAATGTCCATCAGGGCTCATAGAAAGAGGAAAACAAGGAAAAGACAAGGAGGGCCCTTAAAGTTAAGTTATCCAGGAATATCTATATACTTGGGCTGGAATTTTAAAAAGCACCCCTAAGAAGCCAAAGTTATACAGAAATAAATTTCTTTTTTTTTTTTTTTTGCTATATGTTGTGATCGCCACAATAAGTTTAGTCATCATCCATCACCACATATAGTTATAAATTTTTTTCTTGTGATGAGAACTTTTAAGATTCACTCTCTTAGCAACTTTCAAATATCTAGTACAGCATTGTTAACTCTAGTCATAGTTACAAGAAATTATTTAAGAGGTTATATAAAATATTTTGCTCAATTTAAAGAGAGCATTTTATATGTCCTCACACATAAAAGCTTACGCTAAATATTTTAATTCTAGTTTGAAAATTAAACAAGTAAAACCAACAACAGCAATATAATCACAGCTGAATGATGATGGGAAAAGTTACAAAATTCATACGCTAAATTTTAAATCCTGACATTAAAAAAAATAGGATCAGACACTTTAAAGGTGAGGACAAAAAGAAAGGAAAGGCTAGATGCTGCATTACACATGCACTCAGTACAGCCCTTCCCTGAAATGCCCATCAAAGTCTGAAAAGACTGCCCACAGTCTAAGTCTCCTACATCAGGTGACCAGAATCCCTGCAGGTGAAAAATAAAATCAACTAGTCTTGGAGTCCTGGAAGACAAGATGATATACTATGCGACTCTATACATGTTAACATTTCTCTAATATTTCCAATACCACAGTTAGAAATAAAAATAGACACCACTGGTTGGCATACTGGCTTCCCGCTCTGCTTTGATAAGAAGGAAAATCAGATGCAGAATGCATAAAGTTACTGATGAGATTCTGGGTCTTGCTACTGTGAGCAAGTAGATCATTCAGGACACCACACTCCCTTGAGAAAGAGTCACACGCACAGCTTTAAAAAGTCATGAAGAAAAGTCCAGATTAGTTTCCTTTCATCCAGGGTAATCGTTTTATGAACTATGCTACTGGCCCCAGCACCTTACCTAGATGTCAAAATCATCTGGAACATCCTCTACATTTAAGAAAGGTAAAGAAGAGAAAACTGTGGTGTGAAATCGGGGGTGGGTGGGGTGGGGTGGGGTGGAGAACTGCCTTCCCCTTTTAAGAGCAGCATCCATTAATCCCAGGGAAGGCGGGTACAGTTTACTAGTTAATTAGTCCAGGGATGAGGTTCTTTCATGTGTAATTCAGAACAGGAACACCTGGTGTGCGGCTCTTCAAAGCACAAGGGGAGGGGGCAGGGAAGTCAAACAATGCAAGAGAGGTCACAACAGAAAGCAACAGCACAAGAACAAAAACTGTTTCTCTGTGACCTTCACCCTGCTGTAAATAAAGTGAGATTCCTGAGGGCCCCCTCCCCCTAAGGTCCGGGGAGAACAAACAGCTCCTGGCCCACTCGGGGAGTTCTAAAAAGACATGGTGTTAACTAATTGTTTTATAACCCAATTAAAAAGAAAACAGAGAACCAGAGAAATGCAAATACAGATATAATGATTGTAATCACATTCTGATGATATAGAGCGCACACCAAAAATATTGACATGCTCTCTCTCTGTTGTGTGACCAGGGCTGCCCCGGTAGCATTCAACAAAATTAGGAAAGGAAGCTTCTACTTTAGGACAAATTACCTTGTTCTCTTGAATCTGAAACTGAGCCATTTGCTAATGGAACACCTCTCCTTGTGAATTCTAAAATGGTGAGGTCATGTTTTTTTTGATTGTTGCTTCTAAACATTCTGGTTGTAGACAGGTTGATAAATGCAGGTGAAGAAACATTAATGTTTAAATTGAACCAAATAATATATGATTTCAGCTGTGGTATCCATTTAAAGAAAAAAATAATAAATTAGGGGTTTTATTAGGGGGGTTCATTCAGAAGGAATGAGGGAAAGTATCCTGGAATGGATGGAATCTGGTACCTTTTAAAAATCACCACCATGAGAAATTCTACAACACAGAACACAGTGTCTAAAGATATGAAAAAGCCTGCCATAAAGAGTTTTAACCTAATTTTAAAGATTGCAGGATCAGAAGAAAATGGCTTAACAATTTCTAACATTGATTATACTTGTTTCTGCTCTAGGGAAAACTTTAATAAAACTATCTCATATCCTCTTTTCCGTGTGTGTGTGTGTGTGTGTGTGTGTGTGTGTGTGTGTCTGTATTGGGGGGGTATCAATGTGTGTTTATTCACACCACACACCCACATACACTTACACATAACAAAAGCAGGCTTCTGATCCATTAAACCAAAGGCATTTGAGAGGCAGGGAAGTGGACAAGAAAGTGAAGAAATTGTGAAAATGTTCTTAGCACATTTCCACAACTCCATATCTATAATTAAAGAATGAACAATGAGCCAGAGAAGGGAGAGTTGAATAAAAATACAGAATTATCTGGTGGCTCAAGGAAAAGAGAGTCATTCAAAGGGAAAGTAAAAATAAGTGTAGACCATTGACTTGAGACTTACATGTGTATGAAAATTCACTTTTAAACCACTGACCACAGGGAGAGTAATATTCTCCCAACCATTCAAAAATTTTAGTTTCAAGTTCTAGCTACTTAAGTCATAATCCAGAAAAACAAGATTATCTTTCCTCTGTATTTTTAAAATTCACTTATTTATTTATAAGTGTCATATCTGTCCCGAACAGAAAGAATGAAAATCAGCTCGGACTGAAAAGGAGAAAAAGCAGCCTTGCCATGAGTCAGGCTTGGAGGACAGACACAGAAAAAGCCAAACTTTAAAAACAGAAAAACACTGTTTCTTCCAAGGCCATGCAGTAGTTGCAAAATGCCATTATGACTCCTCTCATTTTTACTAATGTCACCCCAGTCCCACTTGCTATTTTCATTTCTTATTAGGCATACCCAATTGCTGCTAAACCACCCTGGTCTAAAGTATGACAACATCCAATCCCTAGTTAATTTTCACTGCTAATCCCACCTCAGAAACAGCAACCAGTCCAAAACGGATCCTCCCTCCCCTTAGATTCTCCTCAGAATCCTTCAGTAGGAACCCAACCTCAAAAGTTGCTCTCGGGCTTCCCTGGTGGCACAGTGGTTGAGAGTCCGCCTGCCGATGCAGGGGACACAGGTTCGTGCCCCAGTCCCGGAAGATCCCACATGCCACGGAGCGGCTGGGCCCGTGAGCCATGGCCGCTGAGCCTGCACGTCCAGAGCCTGTGCTCTGCAACGGGAGAGGCCACAACAGTGAGAGGCCCGCGTACCGAAAAAAAAAAAAAGTTGTTCTCTCCTAACTCCTGTCAAGATAATTCCATGGTTCTTTGAAACGCCCTCTCTCACTACAAGTCAACATATCTGATTTTGTCGGGACTACGGGCTTGTTCTTGGTGGTTTCTAGCTGATTAGATTTTTTTACACATTCAGTAAGCAATTATTGAGTTTCTACTATGTGGAATGCACTGGTGTTCTGAAAAAAGATAAATGACAATAAGTCTCATACCTTGCTTTCCTGAGGACATGCTATCTTGGAGAGGTAAGACAGATGCCTAATAATGTAAATAAATACCACATGAATAATTACAACACGAAAGGTACTAAGTACACTGGAGGTTCGGAGGACAGGAGGATGACTATTAGAATGGATCCAGGGATGCCTAGAGATAAAGCAGCACGTGGCCTGGACCTTAAAAGAGATTTTGTGAGGCCCAGGGGCCAGCAGTCCCAGTGGAGGAGAGAGCAGGAGCCAAGATGTAGAGACTGGGAAGACCCTTGGATGTTCAGGGGATGGCAACCTACCTTAGTTGGAACACAAAGTACACACTTGAAATTACTGGGAAGTCAGCCTGAAATCTGAGACTAAAACAAATGTATTTGGTAGATGATATGGAACCACTAAAGGTTTCTCAGCAAGACAACAGCTCCTTCAGAGGTATACTTTAGTATGATTTATCCAATAATGTTAGGAGAGACTGGGAAGTGTTAAAGTAAAAAATTCCTCATGTGTGACACCTGCTAAAACAGTAAGGCAGACTTTATTCAAAGAAACTATGGCACGAGGAATAGGAACTACGATGCTACAGTGGGATTTTGCAGTAGGGGAGAGAAACTGGGCTCAGCACTGAATACGAAAAGGAAAAGTGGGAATTTATAGCCAAGGAGTGGGGTGGGGGTCAGTGAATGGAAAATTACCGAGAGGAAACATCAGGGGTAAGGAGGGATTTCTGGTGACACCAACCTAACAGGATTCTTGCTGAAGGCAGGCAGGGTGGTCAGACGTCACCCCAGTGGGCTGGAGGAAGATGAAGAACCTGATCAGACATGGAGGGTTAGCCAATACTGAGGAGGGGAGATTCCAGCTAAACTGACCTTGCAAGATTCTTGCTAAACCTGGACAATGCAGAGGCAGAGTCAGAGCCTAGTGGAGAAGAGAGTTCCAAGCAGCCTGACCAAAGTCTCTCAAGGAGACACTGTCGGAAGACAGAAGGCTATTTTAAGCAGTCCCATTGGGAGTTAACCAGGGTTTCAAGTGAAAACAGGAGTGGAAAGGAAAGAAGCATCTAAGAAAGACACTAAAGGCAAATATTAGACAGTGGTGATGGACAGGACACGGGAAGCAAGAGAGAGGAGTCAGGAAGGACGGAGGTGTGGAGCCCGTGTAAGCAGGAGCGCTATGGACCCCTTGCAGGAACTGGAGAAATCTGAGGGGAGACCCTGGAGCGCAGAAGAGTCCTGGGTGACCATCCCCTCTCAATGTAAGCTGCAGAGGTCCAAATACCCACTCTTTCTCTGTTTAGTTTTAATAGTTACCCTGGAGAGAGAGTGAGCAGCAGTTTCAACTAAAGGCAGTGAATAGCTTACGGTAAAAATGTGGGTTTCAGTTTCACTTTCAGCCATTACTGGCTATGTGACCTTGGCAATTATTAACCACTCTGACCCGAAAAGTCCTCCTCTGTGCAAAGGGGATTATAAGAGTGCCTGCCTTAGAGAGGTGTAGTGAAGGACTAAATTAAACGAGTGAGGGAAGCCGAGTGCTTGGTCAAGCGCTACTAGTTTTTTTTTGTTTTTGTTTTTGTTTTTGCGGTACGCGGGCCTCTCACTGCTGTGGCCTCTCCCGCTGCGGAGCACAGGTTCCGGACACGCAGGCTCAGCGACCATGGTTCACGGGCCCAGCCGCTCCGTGGCATGTGGGATCTTCCTGGACCAGGGCACGAACCCGCATCCCCTGCATCGGCAGGCGGACTCTCAACCCCTGTGCCACCAGGGAAGCCCGCTACTAGTTTTTAGGCGAGATTCAGCCCCTGTGGCAGTATGGGTAGTGGTGGGGAGGGCACTGTTGATGGATCAGGGGCTCTTTCTGGCTCCCCTGCAAGCAAAGGGAGGACTTGCTATACCTATTTTTCAGAAGCTGCTTTAACATCAAAGTCCCAATTTGGAAAGGACCCTTGCTTCTACTTCTGAAGTTGTTTTTTGTTTGTTTGTTTGGGGTTATTTCTAAATGTGGATGTTACCTGATGCATTTGGATGGATTGAGCGCCTGTAATTTGTTACTCTACCTCAAATAACTTAGAGTTTTAATAAGCCTATTATGCTCTAAAAATCCTTTTAGATCTGTTTTCACTTAACATCTTATGCTATCCTTCAAAAATACCATTTACTCCTGCACAGGGCTAATAAAGGTCTGGAACTTTAAAGTATCTGGGTCTTATAAGAACAGATAAGAATGCAGTATACTATTTGTATTTCAAAGTGATCTTCCAGTTTCCAAAACCTAGCTTCTTTTTATGGGCTTGTTAGTTCATAGGAAAAAAAGTCAATTTATTAAATACACACCAAAATAGGTGCAGTCATTATTGACAATTATAGGTGGCATACGTGGTCTAATAAAGCAAAATAACATGTCTTTGCCAGGCACCTCCTCTCCTGAGATTCTGCTGTACCTGTGCTGAGGAGGGACGGGAAGAGTGGAAGGGAGCCGGAGGACTCTGATATCAAGCTCCCTTCAATGAGTCTTTTTTTTTTTTTTTTTTTTTTTTTTTTTTTTTTTTTTTGTTGCTGTACGTGGGCCTCTCACTGTTGTGGCGTCTCCCGTTGCGGAGCACAGGCTCCGGACGCGCAGGCTCAGCGGCCATGGCTCACGGGCCCAGCCGCTCCGCGGCATGTGGGATCCTCCCAGACCGGGGCACGAACGCACGTCCCCTGCATCGGCAGGCGGACTCTCAACCACCGCGCCACCAGGGAAGCCCCCTTCAATGAGTCTTGAACCTCTATTCTAGAGCTTTTTAACATTAGCCCTGACAAACTATTATGCATACATTTCCAGCCTGCAAAGGTCATATTTCTTGAAGTTGTATCACAATGTCAGAATACATGAGAGCTGACCTGCAATAATCAGTGACAAGGAAATGAGTAAAGTCCAAAGTTGTCTTCATCCAGGATCATGACGTCATTTGAGCCTTTTAACTAGATAAGATCAAATCCACCACCAGTTGGTGAGTTGCGGCATCTCTTGGATTAGAGGGGCCCACGGTTGGGCAGTTTTGGATGGACAGTAAAGAACCTGGTAGCTAATGGCACCTGCAAGAAGCAAGTGGGTGGTAAAACGCAATTCCCTGGTGAGAAGCTTGGCAGGACTCTAGCCTTGACATGCAAAAGGCAACATGCTCTTTTGGAGGCCACTAGTGGGTAGAACTCTGCTTTACATCTCATTCTTAAATATAAACTTTTAACAAAACCTTGCCACTTAAAACAATGTCAAAGTTTCAGTACACCAACTGAGAAAACAGAAGCATGCCACTTGTTTATCCCTGTGTTCCGTAGCAGAAGTACCAAAGTGAAAAAGGAAATGTGCTTGCTTTTGACAATTGAATTTTTCTCATGTTCATCTGCTAACACTTTCTTACACTGTAAGTTTGCATTTATTTTGCAAGGACTATATTGATCCTACACACAGAGATGACACCACTCCCCTCCAGGCTGGCCTGTCAATCAGCGTACCGTCTCTTCACATACAACATGTTCCATATTTTCTTTGCTAACATAACCAGTGGTGTTTGGGTTTAGTTGTGCATTAAATTAATCCTACATTTTCATGAACACTTAAATAGAAAATCTAAAGATTAGGTGGAGAGTGGGCATTTATTACGTAAGTGTTTGCATGGGTGGGGAGTTGAGGTAGGGAAACGTGTTTGCAGGACAGGTAAGAAAGCACACGTTTTCATTTTAAACATATTTACTCTTAAAAACACTCGTCTAAAATTCTCATCCTACAAAATGACCTTCTGTTCTGAGTACCTGCAGGTGAAGGAGCAGGTAATAATTGGTACACTTAAGAGACATAAAAATTGGTCACATCAATTTCAACTATGTACATCTACGGGATGATCCGGGAGATATTTCCCACATTTAAAAAATTGCTGTAAGATGTTTCAACTCTTGCGACTGGTGTGTGTCCCAGGCAACATAATAGATTATACCTCAGCTCCTTAAAGAGCACCCTGATAATATGCAAGGCTAAAATGTCAGAAGCTATTAGAAACTCTCAGATGCACAATATATCTCCATCCCTGAGTTTTCCCCTTACACTGCGAAACACCAGACAACAGGCATGCAAACTGCTCAGCTGCAACTGTTCCAAGTCGAATAATTACAACTTGTCAGAAAGAATTAATTTTCCCATTTCTCATAAAGATGTGTAAAAATTACCATGTTATTATACACTGACACTCTCTGGAGGCAGACACAAAATTTAATTTTGAATTCTTTCCGCATATTAAATTAAATCCATAAATAAGAGTTTAGGCATTCACTCGGAAGCATATGTTCATTGGGAGCGAAAGCCAACACGAGCCCGGCTGTAATGGCTGTTGTAATGTTTTAATAGCTCGCTTCTTCTAAGCACCAATAAATTTACATGATCATAACAGTCGTGGGCATACAAGAAGCCCATTACTGTCTGGGCACAGGCAGCAGCGTTAACAGGATGGAAAAATGGAAAAAGGAAAAAAAACTCTTAAATAAAATTAGGCAACTGCACTTGTCAGCTGCTCCATGATTGAATTTTTAATATTGTGGTCAATTGGTCAAAACAAATAATGGGATAAAATATTTTAATGTATTTAGAACCTGTTTCTGTAGTTAGCCCACAAAATAGTTTTTTGTTGGTTGGTTTTTCAAAAAGGAACCATTTCAATCTTGCCGTTTCTAGCAAGTTTACATTTAAAGGCACACACTGTAATTTTTAATTTTTTGGAGGACATTTGCTCTCTATGCGCCCGTATTTGAAGTCAGAGCGTTTCCAATTCGGCACAAAGGGTGATTCTTTTTAGCCAAGGGAATGTCTTGGGGAGACTGCTTAGGGTGCTAAGAAGTGAGCTTTAAGGCAAGCCTTGCGGAACACAGGAGTGCACTGCCTACCTGTCCTCTGCCTGGAGCAGAGAATGCTCTCCTTTCGAGACACAAATGAATACATGTTCCATAATTAGAATCCAAACTGAAAAGAAAACACTGCAGCCTTCAGACCATTCCTGAGGTGGTGCAGGTTCCATTTATTAGGGTTTGTTGAATAAACAGCTTACTTCTAAACTTCTATAAGCAAATTCACCCTGGTTGTGAAAACAAAATACAAAAAAACCTCTACCATATTTCACATTACTTAAGTGTTTTTCAAGGATAAAGAGTCCAAAGTAATGGATGGTCTTACAGTGCGGATCAATGCTGGCTGGTTGGCGTTTCTGATCCTAATCGTACAGATGCTGTCACTGGTGGGAAGCTATGGGGATGGGGATGAGGTGGGCGTATTAGTAGAGAACTAGAGAGGGAGCGATGTTCAGAAAACAAGGTTTTGTTAAGAAGAATATGTGAACGGGCCAAGGCTTTTTCCATAAAGGAGTGATGAGTAATGCATGCGTAGAGAAGTGATATGAATTAAGAATGTAAATGAGAAAAAAATCATTTTTCCAAAAATGGCATTTGGATTTGATCATTTTCACCCTTACAGATAAAGACTATGATCACATAGGTCACACTTATCCCAATGATCTGTCTTAACTGAGAAACCAATGCCATTCCAATACATTTTTTATAGCTCTGTTTTGAATCATGAGATGTCTTATACATATTCAGATTATCAAAAAAGTTATTGGGGGCTTCCCTGGTGGCGCAGTAGTTGAGAATCTGCCTGCCAATGCAGGGGACACGGGTTCGAGCCCTGGTCTGGGAAGATCCCACATGCCGCGGAGCAACTAGGCCTGTGAGCCACAACTACTGAGCCTGCGCGTCTGGAGCCTGTGCCCCGCAATAAGAGAGGCCATGACAGTGAAAGGCCTGTGCACTGTGATGAAGAGTGGCCCCCACTTGCCACAACTAGAGAAAGCCCTCGCACGGAAATGAAGACCCAACACAGCCAAAAATAAATATAAATTGATTAATTAATTTCAAAAAATTTAAAAAAAATTTTTTTTAAAGTTATTGGTTTGAGAGTTCTCTGTTTGGGACAAAAGATTAAACCTAGTAACTTGCCTTACAAAAACAGATAACAAACTCTTCCTCCTTAACAATACAAGATCTTAAAATCTTTTCAACAATGTATGTACTCACTCCTAAGTAGTCTATAATTTATTGCTGGCATTTAATAGAGAGTCAGGATAAATCTTCTACTTTTCCAAAGTATGCAGAGATGCAACCAAAATCTCTTTTTTAAAATACTGAGGTTGTTTAATATCAGCTGAAATCAGCTTCAGATTTTCAATTAAATTTATAGAAAAATTAAACTAAATATCCTAACACTCTAAGTAGCAAATAAGTAAATTTCTATCGAATCACACATATTTTTAAAAGATAGCTTTTTAAAAATCACTAATCCTCAAAAACTTCAGAGGAAAGGACAGAGCATATGCATTAGGTATTTCTGGATCAGAAGTAGAATAAATATAAACCCATTGGAATATTCTGGGAAAAGAGACACACCTTATGAAAACTTTATAAATGACTCTGAAACCTTTCTGTAAACCCATCTCTTCACTTCTAAAAGCAGGGTATATATGGAGTGTTTTAAACCTCCTTTTAAATCTTTCTTCTCCTACATGATTTAATTCAGGTTGCTATTAAAATGGTTTACCAGGTAAAACATAGTTATATCCAAAGGGTTGCAGAGTAGTATTAAATGAAGGAAAAATCTGTCAGCAAGAAGTTTTAAGGAAAAAATGGCTGGGGATTCGGGTAATGGCTGTACTCGGGTAATGGAAGATGGTGGATATATTAAAAGAGAATTAGAAGGTTTTCACATATAAATATGTGTAAAGGTTGATAAAAAGAAGTTTATTAATAATGTTACCTGTGGTATGGAGAAAGATTTTGACTAAGAAAGAATACTAGATTAAACAATCTCTTTTATGGTCTCTTGTGTTATAAATGGTTGGAATAATCCTTCAGGAGCCAAACGACCCCCTGCCCATTTCAGAAGGGACACTCATTGTCCCAAAGGACATGTACCTTCTCTGACAATAGTTAATACTAATACACACAAATGCAACAGATTTTATAAAACCCATTTGAATAATGGAGTATTTCTTTCTCAAATACTCTAAACTGGTCTGTTTGATTATTTATTATTTATACGACTACATCAGTGTGCCACATGATGTGTGCCAATGTGCCAAAGTTCTAGTAACAATGTAAACAGGTGGTAATAAAAATGTGGGTTATTAGGGTCTGAAATCTGATAAAAGGCAAGTTGGTATAGCTTTCAGGAGGCTGGGGAATGTAATTACCCAAACTGTTGAATTAATCACTGGCTGAATCATGTTTATATTTAGGTGTGGTGGACTTTGTGAATGGAAAGGAATTCTTAATTATAAAATGAAGTAAGCATTTAAAGTCTGCTAGAGGTTTCTTAGTAGTAAAATATCTGGGATCAAATTAACCAGCCTTTACTTTATATGCTTTCATATGCTTCTCTTTGAATCAAAGTTTGAGAAATACAGAAAATTTCTCCTTGTCCTACTTTTTCCCACTTTGAAAAAGGAACTACCACCCTCAACTAAGGTCAGCTTTTCCCAGGAAAAGAAAGACATTAAATGTACCACCTGGTGCTCACTAGTGTAGGGTAGAGAGAGAAGAAACAGGGGGAAGGGAATACAGAGCACTACCTCTCTTCTCTCCAACTTCTTTCTCCATTCCATTTCTAGGGGTTGAATTTAAATCAAAGACACCTGTAACAATGAGCCCCCCAAATATGGAAGGGAGATTTAGGGTATTGGTTTCTACCTACATGAACTACAGTGTCGTGCCTCTAATGAGGTATAAAATTTGGATTATAGTAGATCTGTTCTAGACTATGTCCAATGAAGGTTTGTTGCTAATAGTATTAATAGCAGTGTATAGAAACACCATCTTTTCTATTTCCCTTTGCCTCTCTACAATGGGAAATTAGTGGAGAGGGTGTTTGGTAAAAATACCTCTAACCTTTGACAAATGTATTAACTTTTTTTTTTTTTTTTGCGGTACGTGGGCCTCTCACTGTTGTGGCCTCTCCCGCTGCGGAGCACAGGCTCCGGACGCGCAGGCCCAGCGGCCATGGCCCACGGGCCCAGCCGCTCCGCGGCATGTGGGATCCTCCCAGACCGGGGCACGAACCCGCGTCTCCCGCATCAGCAGGCGGACTCTCAACCACTGCGCCACCAGGGAAGCCCACAAATGTATTAACTTTTGATTCTCATCAACATATACTTTATCTATTCACTTACGTATTTTAGTTTTTTCTTTAAAACACGTATTATTGGAACAAGATGGAGTAACAGGGACTGAATTCACTATTCCACCAGAAACAACAACAAAAAATAAACAAAATATGTGAAACAACACTTTTGAAAATATTGGACACCAGGCAACAGAGGATATTGATTGCTAAGAACCAGGAAACAGATGAGGTGAGCCCTAGTACTGCCCCAGGTTAAAATCTTGAGAGAGTTTAGAAGCTGTGGCTCAGGGAAAGGGAAGTCAGGCGGGTCTCATAGACTCCCTGAGTTGATGAGACAGAAATGAATACAGGAAGACAAAGGCAGCTAGGATTCATATGACCATCTCTTAGAGAAGAGAGAGCTGCACAGAGAATATGGGAGATGTAGAGGATTCCCTTCAAGTATTTAGCAGAACACTGATTGGCAGATGTATGAGGAAACTGCCCAAGACTAGGGAAAGAACCATCCCTCAAAATTAGAGGGAACACTAATTAGATTTCACACAAGCTAGGAATAAGGCCTATTCCCATCAACCACAGTGGAAAGACTCACAAATCACAGAGCTTTGTTAGAGTACTCAGAAGTGTCTTGTCTTCATATTAGGGAAAAATTGACTCTAGAAAAAAATGCAGGTCTGGTCCCACCTAATCATAAAAGCAAGACCCGAAGGGACTGATCTGTTTCCACTGAGTTCCAGAAAAAAGCTAAAAAGTATTTATAGGGGTACAAAAATATCTAGCATACAATGAGGTAAACTTCACAAAATTTGGCATTTGATAAAAAATTACCAGGCATGCAAAGAAGCAGGAAAATATGACCTACAATTAGAAGAAAAACTAATCACTCAAAACTGACCCCAAACTGACATAGATGTTAGAATTAGCAGAAATGTTAAATAATAATTGTTAGTTATTTAATTTTATTCCATATGTTCCAAAACCTAGGAGAAAGATGGAAAATATTAACTAAAGACATGGAAAATATAAAAAAAAAAACCAAACCTAACTTCTAGATACGAAAACTACTATGTTTCTAGGGATAAAAAAGAATGGGGCTTCCCTGGTGGCACAGTGGTTGAGAATCTGCCTGCCAATGCAGGGGACACGGGTTTGAGCCCTGGTCTGGGAAGATCCCACATGCTGCAGAGCAACTGGACTCGTGAGCCACAACTACTGAGCCTGCATATGTGGAGCCTGTGCTCCGCAACAAGAAAGGCCGTGATAGTGAGAGGCCCGCGCACCACGATGAAGAGTGGCCCCCGCTCGCCGCAACTAGGAAAAGGCCTCACACAGAAACGAAGACCCAACACAGCCAAAAATAAATAAAGTAATTAATTAATTTTTTTAAAAAAGAAGAATGCCTAAAATTAAAAATATACTGGATGGAACAAATGACAGATAAGAGACTGAAGAAAAAAAATATTAGTTAACTTGAAGACACAAATACACAGTACCCTAAATGAAGCACAGAGAGAAAAAAGACCTAAAAAGGAAAAAAAAAAGGAACAGAGAATCACAGTTGTGGGACAACTCCAGAAACTGCACATTCTGATATATGTGCAGATGGGGTAACAGAAGCCAGGGAGGAAAAAACAATATTTGAAGAAATAATGGCAGAAAAAAATTTTAATTTGATGAAAAGTACAAACCCACACATAAAAGAAGGAAAACAACTGACAACCTTGAATTCTACACCCAGCAGAAATACCTTTCAAAAAGAAAGGTGAAATATAAAATACAAATACAAAAGTTAAAAAAATTAACCACTAGAAGATATGCCACACAGAAATTTTAAAGGAAGTCCTTCAAGCAGAACTATTTTAATGAAATAAAAGATAAAAAATCAATAGATAAAATTGAGACCAAAATCTGTTTCTTGGAGAAGATCAATAAAATTGATAAATTCTAGCTGGCTGATGAGAAAAAGAAAAGAGAGAAAAAGGTGATACAAATTACCAATATGAGGAATGAGAGAAGTGGCATCACTAGAGATTCTTCAGATGTTAAAATGATTATAATATATTATTATGATCAACTTTATGCCTAGAAATTTGACAACTTGTACAAAATGAACATATTCATTAAAAGGTACAAATTACCAATGCTTACTCAAGAAAAAAATAGATAACACAAATAGCTTTATGTTTATTTTAAAAATGAAATTATAGTTAAACAAACAAACAAACCTTTACACAAAGAAAAATGTAGGCCCAGATTGCTTCACTGGTAAATTTCACCAAACATTTAATAAATAAATAATTTCTACGCAAGTTCTTCCACAAAGTTGAAGAGGAAAGAATACTTCTTAAGTCATTCTATGAGGTCAACATGCCCTGATACCAAACCAGACAAAGACATACAAGAAAAATACAGACCAATATCACTCATAAACATAGACTAAAATATTCTTAACAAAATGTTAACCAATCAAATTCAAGTGGAGTTTATGCCAGGAATGTAAGGTTGTTTTAAAATTTTTAAATTGGTTAATAAAATTTATAATGTAAACAAACTGTGTGATCATATCAATAGATACAGAAAAAGCATTTATAAAGTCCAACATCTATTCTTCATGAAAATTCTCAGAATACTAAAAGTACAAAGGGCCTTCTCAACATCAAAAAGGACATCTACAAAAAAACTTGGAGGTTAGCATCATACTTAAATAAGAAAGAATGAATCCCTAAGATCAGGAATAAGACAAGGTGTCCACTATCACAATTTCTTTCAACCTTGTATTGGAGGTTGCACAATAAGGCAAGAAAAAGCAATAAAAGGCAGCTAGATATGAAAGTAATTAAGTAATCTGCCTTTATTCACTGACAACATAATTTTCTATACAGAAAAATCTGACTTTACAATAAAGCTACTAGAACTAATGAGTTATGACTGTTGCAGAAAATAAAAGTAATATGTAAAAATCAATCATATTCTATGCCAAAAAGGAAAATTCAGATATTGAAATTTAAAATACAATATCATTTATAATAGCATCAAAATCATAAAATATGGATTCACCTGAAAAATAAGTGTAATACCTATACACTGAATATTATAAATCATTCCCAAGATAAAGAAGATGTACATAAATGGTGAGGTATACTTTGTTCATTGCTCAGAAGACTCAATATTAAGATGTCAATTCTCAAAGCATTCTACAGATTACAAAGAACATTTCCAACATAATTTCAATCAAAAGCCCAGAAGGCTTTTTTGTAGAAATGGACCAATTCATTCTAAAATTCATATGAAATGCAAAAGTCCTGGGATTGTCATACAACATTTCAGAAAAAAAATACAAAATTGGTGTATTAACCTGACCTGATTTCAAGTCTTATTATGAAGCTACAGCAATATTTTTTAAAGTGTGGTACTGGCACAAAGAGAGGCAAACAGATAAATGGAATATGATAGAGATTTTGGAAATTGACCCACAGACATATGGAAAACTGATATTTGACAGAAGTGCGAAATGGAAATTCAGTGGAGAAAGTATAGCCTTTTCCAAAATTGATGTTGGAACAATTGGACACCCATGTGGAAAAATAAAAACTTTGATCCACACCTTGCACCATTTACTAATATTAACTCAAAATGGATCAAAGACCTAAATATTAAATCTATAGAACTTCTAGAAGAATACATAGAAGAAAATCTTTGTGACTTTGGGTTAGGCAAATATTCTTTAGATACAACACCAAAAGCATCATCCATAGAAGAAAAAAAGTTGGCTTCATCAAAAATAAATAATTTTATTCTACAAAATACACTTTTTAAAGAATAAAACAGTCAATTCATAGGCCACAGCAAAATATTTTCAAATCAATACATTGATGAAGGATTTGTATCAAGAATAAAGAAGGGACTCTCCAAACTCAAAAAAAAAGAAAAAAATGCACAGGGAGATCAGCTCGGTGCTTTGTGACCACCTGGATGGGTGGGATAGGGAGGGTGGGAGGGAGGGAGACGCAAAAGGGAAGAGATATGGGAACATATGTATAACTGATTCACTTTATTATAAAGCAGAAACTAACACACCATTGTAAAACAATTATACTCCAATAAAGATGTTAAAAAAAAAACAAAAAAACTAGATAACCCAATTTCAACATGGGCAAGAGGTATGAATAGACACTTCACCAAGAAGATAAGAAGACAGTAAATAAGTACATAAAAATACTCTCAACATCATTAATCACTTGGTAAATATAAATTAAAACCGATGTGAGATATAACTACACATTTATTAGAATGACTACTAATAAAAAGACTTACCACACCAAGTTGTATTGAAGTTGTGGAGGAACTGGGGCCCCCATACACTGCTGGTGGGTAAACAATGGCAGTGTCTTAAAAAGTTAAACACACATCTACCCTATGATCCAGTCATTCTACTTCTAGGAATTAACTCCAGATACATTAAAAAATATGGCCAGGGAAAATGTAGTCATGAATGCTAATAGCAGCTTTATTGGTAATAGTCAAACTGGAAACAACCCAGACATCTATCAACACGTGAATAGATAAATTATGTATATATATACAATGAATACTACTCAGCAATAATAAGGAATGAATTGTGATATACATAATAACTTGGATAAATCTAGATAGTTATGGCAAGTGAAAGAAACAAGATCAAAGAAAAAACTCTGTATAAAATTCTGGATAATGCAAACTAACCTATAGTGACAGAAAGAAGATATGGACATGAGAAAATTTTCAGAGGTGATGGATATATTTACTATCTTGATCATGGTGACTGTTTTGGGGGTGTATAAATATGTCAATATTTATCAAAATGTACACTTCAAATATGTGCAAATATATATCAAGTATACCTCAGTAAAGTTAGAAACTATCATTATTACACTATATGTATATTGTTTTTTTTTCTTCTACCTAAAGAGTGTATACCTCAAACAACCATGGATTTTTGTCTATTTACTCCACTGCTGTATCCCCAGAGCCTAAAGAAATGCCCAGCTGACAGTAGGTGCTAAATAAATATTTGTGTGATAAGCTGTCTAGGAAGACTCTCAGGCTCTGACTCATTCACATGCAGAAGCAGTGGATTCATTCACAATGAAATAGACTAGAGAAGTAAGAAAAGATTTTGGTTGGAGTGGGGAAAATAATATCAACTTAGAAATGTAAAATTGAGGTATTCGTGGTACCTTCAAGTGCAGATGTTTAATAAGCAGATGTAATAGATGAGTCTACGGGCTAAAGATAAAAATTTAGTGTCCACTGACATTTAGGTGGTAGTCAAAGCCACTGATGTCAATAAAATTCCTCCAAGGAAGTTGACAAAGAAAGAGGGAAAAGGTTAATCAGAGCCTACAAGGAAGTCATCATTTAAGGGATGGGCAGGGGAAGAAGATGCTATTAAGGATACTAAGACAGGGACTTCCCTGGTGGCCCACTGGGTAAGACTCTGCACTCCCAACGCAGGGGGCCTGGGTTCGATCCCTGTTTGGGGAACTAGATCCCACTTGCGTGCCATAACTAAGAGTCCGCATGTCACAATGAAGATCCTGTGTGCCACAACTAAGACACGGCACAGCCTAAATAAATAATTTTTTTTTAAAGGATACTAAGATAAGGTAGGTAGAAAAATGGAGGAAAAGCCAGCTTAACACTGTCTCAAAAGCCAAAAGAGATGAAAAAATTTTAAAAAGAGAAATAGTCAACATCTCACACTAAGTAAAATCAGGGCTGAATCATAGATCCTGGGTATAGGAACTGAGAAGATCTGGGATCGTGGCTAGAACAGCGTTGTGGGCAAGGCTGGTGGTACATACAGACAAGACCTCAGTGGGAAGGAAGGAAGTTCTCGAACAAAAAGCAACAAAGCAAAGGCCTTGTTTTAGGAAGGTATCATGGTAATTGCATGAGAGATGAATTTAAAGATAATTAGGAAGGAAAATCATTTGTAAAACAATGTATTGGAGAGAGCTGAAGAGGGTCCGTACGAAAACGGTGTCAGTGGAACAGCAAGGGAAATCACTGCTCAACATCACAAAGAAAAATATCATATAGTTTATTAATGCATTAGATGCAAAGGAGATTGAGAACTAAAAGGAAATTTCATGTTTAAAGTCATGGCAGATTGGCAAAATAAGGACATTAATAACAAGAAAATTGGGAATGAAATTTAATTGGAGGAGGAGAAAGGAACATTCTAATTTAGGACGTACTTTTATCCTTCTGTAGTTTCCTATTCCAAGTTTCAGAGATATCTGCGAAGGTGTACATAATGAATCCATAATTCATGAAAAAGAAATCCTACACAGTCATGGGAATTTTTATTAAAATTAGATATACCGACTTAGTGAGACAATGTATCATCTGTCATTTATTTGGGTGTTACTGGTAAAATCATAGTCATAATTTCAACTGCATAATTGTAATTGAGGAAAAGTTCTCTCTGATATATTTGTTAAAATTTTAGCTACTTGGTGATGGTTATGATGATGATGACGACGATGATATGTGTGTGTTTTAAACCAACTTTGATGTGATGGCGGTGTCCTGAGGGCATCATATTAGTTGCTTGCTGTTTGAAAGGCAACTCCTTCTTCCTGAACTACTCAAATAGCAAAAAGAACACAATACTCCCCAGCTACTGCTATGCCCTCAAGCTTGGGTTGGAAGTAGAACTTCTCATTGAAGTTCTTTTTAATTAGGACTGCAGAGAACCAATTTCTCTATTTCTTTTTAAAAAGTATGATTTCATAGCATTTGAGGAAAGAGGTAAAAAATAAGCTTACTATTTCTCAAGACCGCAGAAAATAATATGTATTCATTCTATCATAATACCATTTGATACATATTCCTCTATGCTTTATGTTCTTAATCATAAATAGCTTTGAAGAAGCTAAGAAGTGTATCATCTCATTGAATTCATTAAGAAATACTCAAACATTTAAAACCCTCAGTTTCCCTTCTATCACTGAAAGGCTTTCAACTGATTTGCTTTCCAACATGCAAGCATTTTCTATTCTGTAGAAATCTTATCTCATATCTTTGTGAATTTCTTTAAGCTTCCATTAATATATTATGTACATAAATAAAAATGTAAGTTGTCATATGTCTGGGTAAATCTAGTTTTTTTTTTCAGTTCAAAGATTTTCTTGGTCATTAGTTAAACGTATATTACATTTCATATGTCATCAATTAAAAAGGTCTTGTGTCTAGTTATTACCAAGCCAGCATGGCTTTCACACATATTTTATGAGTTTTTATCTGGTGTATTTTAACTACCTTGAGCCAAAGTACTTTGCCAGCTCTCGTAAAGGGTTGCCCCCCAGAAAGCAAACTCTGAGTTGTGCATCTTAGCCAGTCTTGCTTTGCTCCAGAACCGTTTATCCTACCTGTGCCCTGGATTCCTCATTTGTGAAATTGAGGTATTTGTGGCTTGTATCAACCCTACAGGTTTGAAATAAAAAATAACAATACCGCCTTTAAAGGGTCTCAAAAAAGGTCATAAGTGGATATTGGTTATGTTAACATGCTTTTCTACCAAGAGGGATACATCCAACCTACTACTGCCGTTACTGTCGGTGTTCTTTGTTTCAATCATCTCAAATCTGGTAAAGGTTTTTCAACTTGCCAACATACTGGAATGAATACCCTAAGACAGGAGAGCACTGCATTATTTGGTAAGGCTTGATTACAAAATTGAGCAAAGAAAGGAAAATGAAGGTGCTTAGAGCAGCTCAGCCCTAGCCTAGAGAAAAAAGCTGTAATCATATCTAATTAGTGTTAAAATAATGTTTCCCTTTGAAATGTTTAATTAGCTCTGTTTTATTACATAAACATTCTTGATGTAGTGCACACTGCACAGCTGAAAGACTCTGATGAGTTAAATGCTGCAAAGCTCTCTTGCGCCCTGTATGGGGCAGAACCTGACAAGGAGTTGCTAGCAGATGTCTGGACCATCAGTAGAGCCAGGATGCTTGCTCCAAACGGCAGGCCATCATTTCGACCATTGTTGCTTCAACCAAACCTCCCAGTGTGCTTTCAATTTAACAGCATCACAAGCAGACAAAGAAATTTCTTACAATTTGCCCTTCAGTTCCGAGAAAACTTGTCTAACCTCTCATAACGTATCAGTTATTGTTGCCAGCCTGTGTGTGTCCCCTGGCAATGAGCTACTCGTTCTGGGAGAAGGAGGGGGTGCCCTGCAGTTTGATAAAGCAAGACCAGATTTACTGGCACACTTACAGGATGCTCGTCTCAAGATTGCAGCAAATTTAATTAACCTTATTACAAACATGGTTTTCTTGATGATTACGTCACAATTTGGTCTTGCTTTTGCCTACTGCTGTTTCAAAGTAATATGTGCTTTCTAAAATCGTTTTCTAGAAAAGCTCAGACTACTGGAATAAGTAAACTTGTCTGCTTGTGACCTCTCCTATCTATGGTCCTGTTCTCATGCATGCATAGGTTAACAATGTCTTCCCTGGATCCTAGTGACTTTACCTCTGTTCTTGCACACCTTGATAGAATCATGACAAGGAGTAACTACAATAAAACTAAAGTGATTCTAAGATGTTAAACATACATAAAAGTTCTGGTGTGGAAATCAATGCAAGACTAATTACTGCCCTAAATTCTTACCAAAGAGATTATCCTGGCCCGTGAAAAGTGCAAGGGACTTTATTACTTTCAAAGCGCTAGCCAGGGCTTTAACAAACAAAACGTTCTCATCTAAAAGTGCGTACACACACGTATACCTCCATATGGGTGTATCTGCAAAGTACTTTTGCCTCCCTAGTTACTGAGATCCTCAGTCTCTAGAAGTAAATTGGGAGTTTGGGAAGGAACATTCAGCCTACCAGACTAACGCATGCCCAGAATACCTCACCTCCAATTTAGCGTCCTTTACCTAAGCCACTCACAAGAATCCTCCTCCTCTGGAAGATTTCCCAGGCAAACCAGGAGAACAGCAGGAACTTCCACCCTACCCAAGAGCAACTCTCAAGGTTTTTTCTGATCTCAAAATACACAGTGTTGTTTTGCTACTAGAAGATCTCAGCCTGTGGAAACATTTGTAAAGTGTAAGCCCTATAGGGCCATTCAGATCTAGATTGCTTAACTTTGTATAGTGGTCAGGGCCTCCAGGCCTAATCAGCCCTGGCTAGGGCCTATTCTGACATATAAACTTTTCTTCCAAATAGATGGCTTCAGTGGGTCCGAGGAGGAAACATGAGAGGATTGCAGAGGCTCCCTAAACAAGAAAGGACTTTAAAGTGTTAACACACCTTCTGCACAGCTATCTGGAGAGTCTGATCATGAAAAGTCTGGTTGATTACCCTTCTGAAAGGGTAAAAGAGAAAAATTTGTAAACAAGTTAGATGCCCAACAGTTAGGGAATTGTTAGCCTAATAACCCACTCAATGAAATGTTTGGAAGGCATTAAAAAAGATTCATGAAGACTTTACAACAACATAAAGATAGGTATGCTTTAAAATTAAGTGAAAAATACTAGGACACAAAAATGTACATAAGAAGAATAAAATATTAGGCAGGAAAAAACCATTTAAAGTGGCTATCTTATGTTGGTGGGGTAAAATGCATTTATGTTTCTCTTCTTTCTTCTGCCCTTTTTCTTAATATAATAATATAGTAATTATAATTAGTATATTACATTATTATAATGAATAACAACATAATAATGTGCTGCTTTATATTGAAAATAGGAAAAATTTAAAAACTTACCGGGGTTAGTTGTAGAAGTAAATCATGCCTTATAATCAGAAACAAATTTATACTTTGAGAATATTTTTTCTTATTTTTATTTGACCTTCTAGTCTCTGCAAAGAACTAGAAATTGAATAAAAATGAGTGCATTCTCCTGGAGAACAGGTATTATTACGTTCTAAGCCCTGCTCAAAGGGGTCTCCTCATGTTGAAGGTTCTCTATAAGTATCTGAAGAATTAATATAAATGAGCAATCCTGATACGTATTATTTCCAGTTTTCTTACAAATAAATTATATGTATGTCAATCCTAGATAAGACAGGAAAATTTAGTTAGTCATACTCTACTAGTGCTGTTGGAAATAGAAAAAAATATACTCATGATTTCTAAGATAGACAAAAAACGTATTCGATCTTTTTCTTCACTCATCATTTGTTTGTTAAATTGAGTATTTTGAAAGAACTTCCAAACTTCCTTAGTATCAAACTCTCTATTTTTTGGACATTGCTTCCTCAGTGTTACTATCATGACATGAAGTTATCTTAAAACAAACCAAAAAAAAAAAGTTGCAGCTATTGAAAAACTTTTGGATTCAGAGGTGCAGAAAACAAGTCTAGCAACCTAGGGCTACTTTCTGTCCACATGGGGGCCTCCACGCTGGAAACACGTCTTCCCTTTTACAGGGTCAAGTTCTCTTCAATAAACTGTCTAAAATACTATGACTAAGATGTTCACTTCGGTTAATACACAGCTGCTAAAAACAAAAACTAATGTGAATGAATTCGAACAAGTCTCTTCTCAGTGTTTAGCTGAGCTGAGCTAAGAAAATGAGACTTTTATTCAGGTGTGGAAAGAAAAGGTGGAGCCAACTGAGGAAGGAGTTTGGACCTGGATGTGGGCCCCTGGATGGCAGCTGTCAGGTATCAGGTACTTGAAAGCTCTAAAGAGCAACAGCAGGAGGTAAGAGTAAATGTAGAAAGAGAGGGGGAAAAACACAATGAAACGAAGTTTATATTTTGAAATTCTATTTATGGACACTATCATGGTCCCTCAGACCAGACCCCTTCTTTAGTGGTTCTGAGGACCCAACTCTGACCTTCCATGGGCTTTGTTTCTCCTGTTTAGCCACTGCAACTTTTCTGCTGAGGAATCCCCTCGGACTGCCGGGGCCCCTTGCACTGTAGGAGCAGGGAGCTGAAAGTGCCTAGCAATGTGGGTCTTATCCCCTGTTGCTTATAATCCATGACTGCCTGGTAGGGCAGTGTGACATTCAATTCCTTTGCCTTGAGATAGTAAAAACTCCAAGGTGTAATTTATATTCCAAGTGCCCCACAAGTCTCATTTAGGACTTCTCCTGAAATCATACCCTCTTTGAAATCATACTTCTCCTGAAGTCAAGCCTTTCTTGTCCTGCTTCCTCCACTCTCTTGCTGGTTTCTCCTAGGAGCACTTCCTTAATAAGGAACTTGCACATGAATCCTTGTCTCAGGGTCTGCTTCTGGGAGGGTACACTAGTATACACCTCAGAAAGATGGACACATCACCATTTTCCCTTCCTCCTTCTCTTCATCTTCTGCCTCTTCTACCCTGCTGTATTCATTCCTCCCTGACCTCAGTTTCCAGAACTTATCATCATTCCCAATGTTTATCTGTTGTATATATTAAACGACCTGTACCCAGTGTAATTCTAACATATCTTAGCATTTAATAAAATATTATGCAATTAAGTCATGTATTCATATATTTCACTGCAAGAACAATTTTTTTTTTTTTTTTTTTTTTTTTTTTTTGTGGTACGCAGGCCTCTCACTGTTGTGGCCTCTCCCATTGTGGAGCACAGGCTCCGGACGCGCAGGCTCAGAGGCCATGGCTCAAGGGCCCAGCCGCTCCACGGCATGTGGGATCTTCCCGGACCGGGGCATGAACCCGTGTCCCCTGCATCGGCAGCCGGACTCTCAACCACTGCGCCACCAGGGAAGCCCCGCAAGAACAATTTTAAAACTTAGCTTTCTCAGATACAACAATTAATGAGTTCAATGACTGATTCTTGAAAGAACAGCATCCTTTGTCCACAACAAAGGAAATACAGGATTCTGAAGGTATTATCATATTCTGTCCATGGACTTAAAAATCTATCGATGAATAGCTCATTAAGAAGGTGAAATTTGTGGAAAAATGTGTTCTTGTAAATAATAGTGCTTGAGCACATGAAATGAGAGGTATGTATGGTATGAAAATAGTATCTAATTTCTCCACAGTCTTCCAAGTTATAATACATGTTCTAGCTTATGCTTATCTATGATGATTTCAACCTATTTCTGTTTAGCATTCAATACTTCTCTTTGATTAGTCTAAAGACATTTTACTTTCCTGCTCATTTCCATTTTTTCATCTCCAGTGTTCTGTTCACATTTTCATTGTAGTGGAGTTTCATTTCAGCTTCATGAGCTTATTTGATCCCCATTTTTGTTCATTAGCACTTCATTAGTATTTTGGCATTCTTATACATAGTTAAGCATTTTTAACTTCTTAAAATGTATAAATATTTGATTAAGTAAATATAAATTCAAAACAAAATTCTTCATTGAACTAAATTAATGCTTGGAATTGCATACAATTATTATAACACATTTAAATACTGCACTAAGTTCAAAATAGGTGAAATATAGTTAACATTACACTCTGTAGAAATTATAAGCTTAATTAGAACAATAATTAAACAAATTCACAGAAACAAATGCAACTCTTATAATCACAAGTTCCTCCTCACCTTTCAATGTCAACAGGTATAACTTACTAGGCATATTTTTTTCATTTAATTTCATTGATTCTTCAGTGAACCAGTTGTTCACTGGTTGATTAATTTAACAAGTCTAAGGCAATAAAATTAAATGTTTTAACTAGATATCTAGATGGAATTTGGTTGGGCAGATCGCAGATCCAGTTCTTAACAGGGATCCTATGGGCAATGTACTCTGAATTTCAACAACTGATTCGCAAACGAATTCTTGTTAGATGACCTGTCTTGATAGAAACCTAACAAACACTGCTTTCATATTATGTAGATGAAAAAAATTAGTCAACTAAGTCATTCCCCTTGAACTCCATCAGTCACATAAGTGAAGTACCAATATTTATTGCATTAAAACATATGTAACTCAAGAGCAAACTGAGTATTCATCAAGCGGGTTTCTTCTCTTCTTCTTCTTTTATACTTAATTTGCCTGTGTTCTATATAATAATCCTGAATGCTCCAAGATAAGATGATATATGTAATTTGTTTTTGTACTTACTAATTCAGGATACCTTACTTATTTTACTTTTGTTCCTTTCAAACGGAGAGTATTTTAAGACTTGGGTTAAAGGTGAACTAGTTATTAAAGTAAAGGCAGTTTTACCGAGGTCAGTTTTTTCAAACCAAAAATCCAACACATTTAGACAACCAAAACCTTTCAAATGATTTTACGATATTAATTAGCATGTAGGTCACATTAACATCCCCATAAAAGAAGACAAAGTACTAGAAAAGGCAGCATATCATGTCGTTGCTTTACACTACAATAGCTAACAGAATAAAAACGTTTATTTAATGAAATAAAAATCCTTGATCCTCTTGGAATCAACAAACCATTAGTAGTACATTTTAAAATTTCAGAATTTCATTCTATATAGGGAAATAGTTTATAGAATAAGTAAAACTGAATTATCATTGTTCAAGATGCCACAGGAATAATTCACACTTACCCAGAATGTATATGTACTTGGAAAAAAATATTGATTCTATAGAAAATCATAGATACATATTTGTAACTTCCTTAGTGGGTCAAATCACATTATCTTTATGTCATTACATAGCTTTGGGGTGCAGATACGAATTTAATGAGACTGCTTTATAAACATACTTTGAAATGAATTTTGCCCCTTCAAAGCAGTCTCCTTGGAAGCAACAAACTTATTCCAGTAACTCCATTGCTCTGTTTTTGGAATTGCCATTCAGAAACTGCAACATCTTCTTTGAGATACATCTCGATAAGCAAAACTCCTTCGATGGCATATGTGGCTTTAGAGATGCAAAAGTTATCTCAAGCCCATTTTTTGTCTACTGAATTGCGTGAGAACACTTGGTAATACATTTTGTTGAAGTTTTGTGATGTTCTTATAAAATAATGAGGCTTTGCGGCTGTTTTATTATATAACTTCAAAATTATTATGAAATTAAATATAAAATAATATTTTTAAAATTACCTTAAACAGTAGCAATCATAGACCAAAGTAATAATCTTGAAAAGTGACATTCATTTGAAGGGACATAATGCACTGTGGTATGAAATCATTCTTGAGGATATCATATATATAGGGATTTGGTAAAACCATTGTTCATATTTATTATATCTGATTCCCTGACTTCTGGACAAGTCTTTATTTCATTCACTCATCCGTCCATCCATCCATCCATCCATCCATCCCACTCTCTCCCCCTCCATCCATTCATCCCTTTAACCATTCATTCATTTATTAATCAAACATTTAGTGAACTATTACAATGTACCAGACTAAATCCAAAAGCACAAATTGAGTAAGACATAGTCCCTGCTTCCCTTTTATGTTCTTGGATTTTCCCCACAAACATTACAAATCAATTATCTTTTCTTAAATAGAAAATTGCTTAAAATAATTTGAACCTTAAGGAAAACATTTATTTTGTTACAAAGTCTATTCTAAGAGAAAATACTCAATGAATTTACTGACGTTGAGATTCCTGTGTTTTCCCTGTTACTGCCAACAACTAGAGTAACCTGTCACTTGGGTTTGAAACTCAGTAGATTTCCCCCAATGAACTCAATATCCATCATTTAGTCATAAAATGACTTAATCACCCAGCATCTCATTAACAGCTCTTAACCATATTCTCATTCTCTAATCCTAATTTTAGAAGCTAGCATGTGATAATAAAACAAATTCATATTATCAATTATTTTAAGGAACAGATTCTAGGGAATATTCTGGGATCAGTATCATTCGAACTAACACTCTACTCATTCAACACTCATATCCAAGTAATTGACAAGGTGAATAATTATGCAGAAACACGATGCCAACAGACTGCAAAGATCTGCAATCCTTATGGGTGTAACATTATTCAGGATATTGTACTTGGACAGAAAATTATATTCACTCCAATGTTTTCAACAACAGATCATTATAAATAAAATGTTTTTATACTATTTTTAGGATTTTTAGAATTTTCTTTATTTTATAATAAACTATTTTAAACCAGGATATGCCTTTAGGCAAAGATTCTTATCCCAATAATCAATTTTTTTCCAATAATCAAAGTTTTAATGTAAATAACCATTACATCTAGAAAAGTACAAGCAAAATCTACTGATTATTGCCATATACATTGCTCCTTCAATCAAGAGACAAAAATTAAACATCTTAGCATTTAGCTTTACATGCCACTATTTTTTCTAATATGAAGATGGTGAAATGGTAAAAATGTCAAAGGTAATTCTATCTAGAAAAAGGTTGGTAAGTTTTAGTGAAGAGTGAGTATATAAGAAATGACTTGAATATGGTAAGACATGTTAAATTTTATAACATTCCTGAAGTTTTCATGACATATCTAGAGCAAGGAAGAGTATCACCATAAGTCATCATATTTCTTGAACTCTGATCATGACTCATGTGGTAAAAGGAGAAGAATGGGAGGTGACCAGGAAGACAGGGGAGGATAGATGAGCTCTATAAGCTGTACCTTACATGGCATTTGCACTGTATCCTAAAAGCAATGTTGAATCATTTAATGTTTATAATTAATGAAGTGAAATGATCAAATTTCTCTTATTAGAAAGATCACTCCATTGGCAGTGTAGAAGATTGATGCAAGAGAGGAGACTGGATGAAGGAAGGTTAGCTAAAGACTACAAGTTGAAAGGATGAAAAAAGTGTGAAATAAAATCATGGTTACATTAAAAGAGAGGAAGGAAGGAATGGACATGAGAGATATTTCTTACTAATATACAAGGTTCAACCTCACTGAAGTGTTTCCTTCTGTATATTTTTCTGGCCCAAACTGAATTGACTAAACAGCACATCAGTGAGAAGAGTAGCTTAATTTTAAAAATTCTAGACATGATGTGCTTGAAAGGGAAGTTGTAAAAATTACTTTTCAGGAAATGACTCACACATACAGCCCCAGGCACAAACAATAACAGCACACTCATAAACATACACACTCCTCACCTACGGAGCTCTAAAGTTAACAAGGCATTTTCATATGCATTTCTTAATGATATCAACAGCCTTGTTTAAATAGGTATCATCATCCCCACTTTACAGTCAAGTAAACTGAAACACAGAGATGATTCCATTTTTATGGGGTCATCTAATTGTGATACGGTGGGCTCAACTCCAGACCTTCCCAAAATACCCTCCAAAGGACCTTTTCTAGAAAGTCTTGAATCTTCCACTTATTAAATGTATACTCCTGGCCAAGGACAGGAAACAGCTGGGCAATGTGAAAACACTTTATATCTTTAATAATACTGGCGGTAGGCAGAAAGAAAAAGTAGAGGAAACAAAAATCCTGAATCTAGGGTTGATCACTGCAATTTTTTGACAGTAATTAAGTTAATAAAAATCGTACTGGAGTTCAAGAGCTTTTAACACATGTTCTCCAGGATGCTTTTATCAAAAGAAGTAAAATAGACCAGACTCTCTTTAGCAAACAGACCAGGTACTTCATAATCTCTAGCTAGCCCAATAATATACAAAGGTTGAGGATGCTTCCAGATTAACTAGCTAGTGCCTATGATTTAAGCACACTTATCTAGATTTAGCCAAAATCATCTTCATAAATGAACAAATACAATGGCTCCTAAATAAGTTTGATATAATGAGAAGACAGAGTTCAACTGTTGAGGACGTTTTGCCCATAATTTTTCACACCAGATTCCCCTATATGGTTACATTAATCTAAATGGCATATACCAGACATTACCACAAAGTGGAGTTTTAAAATAGTAAAGAGAAATAGGAATAAAGAAAGTATTGAGAAACTACAAATCACTGTACCCTGCATTTCTGAATAGGGAAAAACTATTAGCTTAGAATTCCATCAGGGCAGAGGCAGTGAGAAAATTGTCCTTTATCTTCTTGGAAAATAAACTCTCTGGCTAACTAGATTTATGTAAAGAACATATCTTGTTTTGGAAAGGAATCCTTTCCTCACTCCCTTTTTCTCTCAAGGTTATGGGTTACCTATTTTGTCCTGTCAAATCTTTAACAACAAAGGTACCTGAAGACACATTTTCAACAGGTCTCTTTCAGCTTAGAAGACATAGGAAGTCACCACCTGGTGGGTCATCCACTTCTGACAGAGAAGGGTGACCCAGATGATGGGCACTGATGCCGTCAGCCTTCTTCACTTCAGTAGGATTTGTCTGGCCTTTTCTTGGTTTGTTTCCAATGTAGGTAAATGAGCTCTGCAAATATTAACCAGTGTCAGGCATGCTGTGGGTCTCTTCCTAATGAGGCCCTAAGGATGTGAGCCTCAGGAGCTACTTCACTTAGTCTAAAGGCAACACCTAACAGACTCCTAATTTCACTTAAGTGCAAACCAGAGAAGGGTAGCCCTGGAAAGCTTTTTAAATATGAAAAAATAAGCTCAGTTCATAGCATAATCTAGTTAATGACACTACAGAGCTTTCAGAAATGACCTAAAGCAAATGATAAAGCAAATGATTAAGAACATTCCAAACTAGCCACATGGCATTAAGATGGTCTGTTATTTTGAAGTGCCCCTTTGCAGACACATCTGCATTTATCTTAATAAACAGTAGGCTTTCTGATCCAGGTTCTGGGAGATAGCCATATGATCTTGGTGCCAGAGCTATTTGCAGATACATTAGAGAAGAGAAGATCAAACTTCAGCAACGGTCTTTTTGTCTACTCTTCACACTCCCGCATCTGGGCCTCCTCCTAAATTAATTTCATTTTCCTGTATTTATTCTGTGCTTTATCAGTCTCTGCCTTGTAGATTCATGCCAGCATTACCTGGTTTGGGTTATAACCACCTAGAATATAAGGATTCTGTTAGTCTAAACAGCTCTAAAGACTGTGAATGCAGCATGGGTCTTCAAAATATTTTTCGGATAATGATGATAAATCCCTCTAAAAATTAGTGACAGTCAAAGAAAACGTGGAAATAATTATCTTTTCTTTAACTTCTTTTTCAGCAAAATGCTTTCTTCTATAATATCTCCGATTTGAAAAATACAGGTATGGATATTTTCAACTATCTATCTATCACTTTTCTCTCCCTTTCTCTCTCTCTCTCTCTCTCTCTCTCTCTCTCTCTCTCTCTCTCTCTCTCTCCCTCTTTCTCCTCTCACTGTACCCCAGGCAGATAAAAGCTGCAGGAAGCCCTGGATACACAATTTATAAAATGACAAAAATGGCAGACATGATTCAAATCATTCAAGATAAAATTACTTCAATAGAGGAGAAATAATATAGTAGAAATTAAACTGTATGGTATATGTTATAGGTTATTTGGCTGGTTTATTACAAAAATAAATATGTATCTTTGCCCATGGAGCAACTAATCCTTATCTACATATGGTCTCATAGAAGGATCTCTCTGAGGAAATATTCTATAAGTTTGTACCTTTCACTTTATTTTCTTCAGTGAGTCACCTGGCAGACAATATACTGTATTCTATGATACAGAATGCACTAGTTGTTATGAGACAGAAGTAATACCCATCAGTAGTAATTGCGATGATGCTTTATTGTTCAAACATACACACTTCAGCGTGTATAAACTTAAAACTTTCTTCCTTAAATTACTGTCAAATGTAAACATTACAATAATATATGCTTTTCTTTTTAATTAAAAAAGCTCCAATACACATATACATTTTTACCTAACTTCTCACTCCTACACATATAATATTCACTTTTGAAAACAAAATGATCATTTAACCCATTTACCAAAAAGATAAATAGTAATGCTGTCTATTAAACTACATGCCCTATGAAATTCTGCTAAACGGTAAATTGTAAATTAGATTCACATGTCCCAGTTGCTAATTATTCTGGGTGTCCATGAATGGAAACAAGTGGTTAATTCACACTAAATCACTATCGATGTGCTAACTAGCAAGCCACTACTTCTTCTGTGTGTCTGTAAGTATTTACAACAAGAAAGTGAAAACTGGGGAAATAGATAGGAGAATACTTAAAGGTTACTTTTCACCTGCTACCTGAATGCTTCCAACCTCAAAATGTTACTGCTTCGTCCCTCTACTTTTCTGCTTTAAATTAGTAGAAATTGTTAGTAAAAGATAATTAATATGCCATTTTGTTCAATTCCCTTCAAAACAAGAATTATTTTCTATGACGTAATTTCAGTGTTAATTGAAACGCACTGATGGCAAGTTGTTCTAATTATCTTACAAGAAGCTATTTTTGAAAGCCATATTTTTAAAAATCCAGAGTATAAGCAGTACAAAATAAAGTTTTTTTTAAAAAGACTATCTTTTAGTATAGAGGAAATTGAATATCATTTCAAATAACTTGCAAATATCCTTTCTTTTCATCATTTATTTACAAAGAGTACCCAAACATATTGACTTTCACACCCTTCAAGCGCTATTTCAAAGACCTTTTGAGTATACTCAGCTAACATTTGCATTATTTCTGTTATGTAAAATAATATGTACTATAAAATGTTATAGTATCACATGTTCCCATGACTGAACATACTCTTTCTCAATATAGCAAACATTTGTTGAGTGCTGAGTATGTATTAAATGTGGAATTATGGGCTATGGAACTTACAAAATGAAAACATACAATTCCTGCCCTCAAAAAGCTTATTAAAAAAACAGAAAAACAACTTATTTGCAGTTACAAATCCCACAGATATCTCATAAATCATAAAAATTCCTATTTTCTTCTGGAATTACATTCCATGCCATAGACTACTGTAGATTATTAGATTTACCCATCCAGTGGATTATCATATTGCTTTCAGAAATTCAGTGTACTCATTTTTACTGCCTTTGTTCTAATGGATCAAAATAGCTGTAGGTAGAATTGTGTGTGCCACTTCTTTTGCACAGTTTTTGATTTACAAACAAATACAAGATAACTGTATTTCTTAAAGTAATAAAGGAAAGGAAAGAGCACACTGGGGAACTAGGGCATTCCAGGCCGACAGAATCACACAGGAAAATATGTGTAGGTTATTATGGGTGAAGTCTGGGCGACCCAAGGGTAGATAAGAAGAAGGGAAGGAGAAAAATAGAAAAAATGGGTGGTTAGATGTAATAGTTAAAGGGTGTAAATAAGTGTCTAACCAAGGAAAACTTCTGAAACCATGCTGGGTTTAGATTTAATCTAAAAATTAAGGAAAGCCATCAAATGATTTTATGGAAAGCAGATATATTATACATGATCTGACGAACATGTAGAGGATGTTTTCAGAGAACAGTAGGACTAAAGGCACAGAGACATTTAAGGAGATATTACAATAACGCAAGAAAAAATTATTAAATGAACTGGGGCAGTGGGAGTAGAGATCAAGAGGAGGGGCTGGGCTGACTAGAAATTTAGGAGAAAGAACTGTAAGGATTTGATGATACTGTTTGCGGCGAAAGGGTGGTGAGCTGGGAATGACAAGCAGGTTTTGACTTGAGTGTCACTTGTAAGTAAGATATGGAATATTCAAGAAGAGGAGTAACTTTTTTACTTGTTTCTTTGTGAAAGAGGAAAAAGGTAGTGTATAATAATGAATCACTTGGGACACGTCACTTGAGTTGTCTGTGAGATATTCAAGTGAAGATGACCAGGGGCCAATGGATATACAGGCTTACCGTTCAAGAGCAGTGGAAATATAAATTTGTCATTAGCATACAAGTTAGTAAATGAAATCTTGAATGTGAATGTGATTCTCAGTAAGTACAGAACAACACAAGAAACAGTAAAGGAGAGAGCATTAATACAACTGTAGCTCTCCTAATTTCTTAAGCCTTACACTAACGATTACCTAAATTTTTTTTTTTTTTTTTTTTTTTTTTTTTGCGGTACGCGGGCCTCTCAATGTTGTGGCCTCTCCCATTGCGGAGCACAGGCTCCAGACGCGCAGGCTCAGCGGCCATGGCTCACGGGCCCAGCACTCCACAGCATGTGGGATCTTCCCGGACCGGGGCACGAACCCGTGTCCCCTGCATTGGCAGGCGGACTCCCAACCACTGCGCCACTAGGGAAGTCCAGATTACCTAAATTTTGATGAGCAATTAATGCACTTCGCTCCTGTCACCATTACCTATACTAACTCTTTCTCATTACTATTTGACAGCGATTTAAAAATATTTCTGCTTCTTTTAACTCTGTTCTATTAATTTTCACTTAAAATGATGCTTTGAAGACATTCATAGTTACACAGTTAATTCATTTTAATTAACATGTATTGTCCGCCTGAACTTCATTTACTCATTCACCCTTTTGTAAACATTACATGATATCTACTTTTTTACTCCTAAAAACAATGTTACAATGAATGCCCTTTAACTCAGACAATGGAAATGCTTTATGAGAAGATTTTAACTTGGAACTAGAATGGCTGGGTTCTTAGGTGGACCCATCCTTTTGATTTCAGGAGATGGTAAATGAGGCAGTGGGTTAGTGAGTACAAATGAGGAAAATATGCTAATGAAGAAAATAATATATATAGAAATATGCTGAAGCTGCAAAATGTTATTCAGTTGCTAGTTATTATTAACATTTTGTTCTTTCTTTCTAAGCTAACTTTGTTTTATTCAGTTCTTCTCCATGGAATATAAGGACCAAAAAAATAACTACTACTTCCCTAATGATGGTCTATCTTCTACCTTTGGAAGGTAACCATAGTTGTATTATAAAAGGGAAAAAAAGGAAATCATGGTGAAATAAATTTGGGATCAGATCCATAATATGTTTCTTGCAGTATTGAAATGCATATTAAATATTTTGAAAGCTGTAAGGATTGTTATTTCTGTGTTTACGCCAGTGTTTGGCAAACTTATTTTACTTAGGAACATCTTCCAAACACACCTATGAACAATTTATAGAACTCCTGGCCTGTGGAACAGGTTGGAAGAGATAAGCTTAACTCAGTGCTCACTGTTGGGCTGATAAAACCTTCAGAAGCAGCACTGTGATTCCTTCAGGCAGCTCGGGACTTGCCCCCAAGGAATATGATGTTGACTTCCTCCTCTTGCTATTTCCCTGATCCTGCACCACATTCTGGGACTTCTGGTTCAGAATATATTCCAAAGAAAATCAATCTTTTGTATCTCAAAATGCTAAATCCTAGGTGGATCTGTAGGAGGTACACATATTCTCTGTTTTACTAAAAATAGCAACTTGTTATTCTAAATAATATTTACTTTGTATCTGACCAGCTCCAGCTACTGAGATCTTTATTTATTTAACAAACATGATGTAGTGCTTACTATGTGTCAGGCACTATTTTCTAAGTGCTTTACCAATATAAATTTACTTAAACCCCCCAAAAGACTCTACGAAAGACTGTACAGGGAAAGCGCCCTATTCTTAGTTTGTAGAAGGGCAAACGGATGCTCAGAGAGAGGAAGGGAAGCCGTGGAGCCGGGGTTGAAAACCTGACAGCCCCTGCCTCCTCCATGTTCCCACCTGCCATCTGCCTCTCAGGCAAAGCACCTGACTGCCATCTCTTTGAAAAAAAGGATATTGCTTGTACTGGCATCACCTCATGTCTGTTTTCTGGCATTGTTATGTATTGTTTAAAATACACATTATATTATTATACATATATAAATATATATTATTTAAAATATATATCCCAATGTGCATATATACTTATACATTTTATACACTGTAGATATATGTTATATATATATTTGTATATTATTTATATATTTTACTATACATTATAGATATATTTTATATCTAAATCTACGTCGATATAGATATAGATTTAGATATAAGGTAGTTGATCTGACAAGAATAATTGATTCTGAACTCTTAGAATTAACCTGTCCCTCTGTGGTGAGACTTTAGATTGATTCAGAATTATACTAACCTAATCACTGCTATGTTTTATTTTTTATTGTAGAAATTCAAAACAAAGCTAGGTTTTATTATGCTTTTCTCCTACAAAATGTGTGTTGTTGCCATTTACAAACCATTTGGTACTATTCTTATCATCGAGGTTTATTTGTTTTTTTTAATACACTGCATTGTTTTACTTTTAAAAGATTCAATGAAAATAATTGCAAGGAAGTGGGGAAAAAGATCAATGACCTGTAATTTATATTTCAATAGAGATACTAAAATAAGCTGCTTTTATTTTTGATTTATTTTAGAGGATGGCTCTTAAAGCCTTCTTTTGACAGCTACTCCAACCCTATACTAAAACAGGAACTGCTTGGAAAAAATCTCACTCTCCCAAAATATCAATAAAATGAGCAGGAAAAATTAGTTTCACAGCAGGCCACTTTAATGAGCACAGAAGCAAATCGGACAAGGCAGATAATACAATGCCTTTTGGAATATAATAGAGAATAGAATTAGCAAGTATAAAAGAAGTCCCACCATTGTGTAGATCAAACGCTCAGGGTGGTAGGAAAATCTTAAATACCTATGAAAAGATGGGCAGGTGAGCATGTGCCTACAGATACTAGGGGCTCATTCTTGTGTATGTATTTATGTATATGGATTCAAACGTGTCCGTATGTATTATTCTATGCAGAGCCTAGTATGTACCACTGTTGTAAATAACAGCAAATAAACATTATTACTACAACCTGAATTTCCATGAAAAAAAAAGAGTATGTGCAGCTTTTGAATGTAATGTAACATTTCCCATGTAGACAAATTCACTTCTTTCCTAACATGAAACTGAACTTTAGAGGAGAAAGAAGTGATTCTTATAATGAACAGTAACAACCACATAAAAATTAAGGATCCTTCCAAAATAAAAAGTCCTCAAGTACATAAAAGTCATTTTTATTTGTTTGTTTATTTACTTATTTATTTAGGCTGCACTGCTTGGCTTGCGGGATCTTAGTTCCTCGACCAGGGATTGAACCCGGGCCCTGGCAATGAAAGCGCCGAGTCCTAACCACTGGACTGCCAGGGAATTCCCTAAAGGTCATTTTTATTATGATATGAGGTTCCCAATGTTTGCAACAATCTTGCATAAAAAAATAAGGTACTGACTTATAAAACGTATTATTTTAAAAAGTATACACCAAAGTTGTGACAAAGCGAAAGAGAGGCATGGACATATATACACTACCAAACGTAAGGTAGATAGATAGTGGGAAGCAGCCGCAGAGCACAGGGAGATCAGCTCAGTGCTTTGTGACCGCCTGGAGGGGTGGGATGGGGAGGGTGGGAGGGAGGGAGATGCATGAGGGAAGGGATGTGGGAACAGATGTATATGTATGACTGATTCACTTTGTTATAAAACAGAAACTAAAAAAAAAAAAAAAAAAAGAAATAAAGAGGCTGGAAGAAAAAAATAATAATAAAGTATACACCAAAAGAGACATCTTATAGAAAACTTCATGAGATTTCTTTTTTTAAGTCTCAAAAAAAATTCACTTCAAATACATATTGTCAGAAATCATCATCAACTCTAAGGCAGACCATAAAGTTATGGTTATCTTGTGTCTTTAACAATTTAAGCTTTTACAGTCAATTCTTACTCAAAATCATTTCCTCAGAAATAGTTTTTAATAAGTGATTTTTTTTTTTTTTTTTTTGCGGTACGCGGGCCTCTCACTGTTGTGGCTTCTCCCATTGCGGAGCACAGGCTCTGGATGCGCAGGCCCAGCGGCCATGGCTCACAGGCCCAGCCGCTCCACGGCATGTGGGATCCTCCCGGATCGGGGCACGAACCCATGTCCCCTGCATTGGCAGGCGGACTCTCAACCACTGCGCCACCAGGGGAGCCCATAAGTGATATTTTTAAATAAACACATCATACACAATAGTGTTACCTGTATATTGTCTTAACAGTGTTTCCATCTTGCCATGCAATGCATTTGATGCTGATATAAAGAGAGCATTCGTTTGTTTTTCAACATTTATTTTACATCTACTACATGTCTTCAACTAAGCTAAAGATAGACAAGAAATGAGAAATAGTAGAAGTATAGGACTCTGGAGTTAGAAAGACCTAGACTAGAGTGCCAGATGTGATACTGCATAACTGTAGCCTTGGGCAAATGATTCCCCTCAAGGACTTTGGGGGTCTTATAGTTCTTTGTCTATATAACTGTCACTATAGGAATAAAGTAAGCCATAGATGTGACTGACCTAAGCCACTCTCACTCTCACAGTCCCACGGCTGCTCAAACTCATACATATCCAGCTGTCTGGAAAGCAGATAGACTGTGCCCATCAGGTGTATATTTGCCTGAACCACAAACGGTATCCTGGGAGAAAATGAGAACAGAGGCTCATAAACTAAGTCTAAGGACAATGAGTTAGTTTCAAAGGAGAGTGGCACTTTTAAGTACAGCAGGTTATATGGCTTAAGATTGTTTTCTGAGCCCACAATTTCTCTCAGGGGTTTATGTCAGAGTCCTGGGGAAAGAAAAAGACAAATATGAAATAAAAGGGCTGTTTCACAAAATTCATGGGGAACACTGAAAACACAAGGCAGCTCTCCTTGGCAGCCCATGAAACAGCAGGCAGCTCCAGTGCAAGAATAAGGAACTTGGGCTTCCCTGGTGGCATAGTGGTTGAGAGTCCGCCTGCCGATGCAGGGGACACGGGTTCGTGCCCCAGTCTGGGAAGATCCCCATGCCGCGGAGCGGCTGGGCCTGTGAGCCATGGCCGCCAAGCCTGCGCGTCCGGAGCCCGTGCTCCGCAACGGGAGAGGCCACAACAGTCAGAGGCCCGCGTACAGCCAAAAAAAAAAAAAAAAAAAAAAAAAAAGAATAGGGAACTTGTGCCCTATTGCAAGGAGATCATAGGGTGGAAGGTGACGTTTCTGCTGTAGTCAGAGCAAAGGAGGAGAAATGGCGCAAACACCGCACATGGCTAAGCACCGTATTTGGGAGCACGTGTGACATTCTCAGCTAGGAAGAAGCTAGAAGAAATGGCGGGATTCACTCTGCTTTCCCAGGTAAGGAAAATCTTTTTTTTTTTTTTTTTTTTTTAACCCTCAGACGTCCATAGTGATAGGAGACAAAGACTTAAAGCTTGCTCTTGATACCTCTGTCATGTGTAGTTTTTCTCAGCCCACAGCAAACCCCATCTCCCCACACACGTACACATGTATTGAACATACGTAGTACAATTTGAAAATCAATGAAGATTTATACTACTTTAGAAAAAGATTTATACTACTTCGTTTGTGTTTAAACAAAATATCTCTATGAGTTTTTGCATACATAAATTATCAAGTGCATTATGAATACATATGGCACAAAATACTCTTCCCAATTATCAAAAATAATGGAATTTGGCTTCCATTCGTGAAGTTAGTCTATTAGCCAAAGTGATGCTCTGCATTCAGAGGACACAGCATATTGGGATGCCACTAATGAGAGGCCTTTGCCAAGTAACCGCACCTCCACTGCTTCATCTACAACCTCATATGTATTCATGTAGAATCTGGGGATAATCACCCCTCCCCCTGAACCACCAAAATGAAGAAATGTGTCTTGGCAAATAGATATCCCATCATTTTCAGCTCTGTTTGGTCCAGTGGGGTTCCAGAATACAGTGATGCTTGGTAAGTCTGGTTACTAAATTAGAGTGCCTTAGAAACAGTACAAAATTGAAACTTGATAGTTTGTTCTCCATATATTTTACCTGTAAGCCTTTTCCTCTGCCCCCAAAACATATTTTTTTGGGCAATTCCTAGCCCTACTTTTAGTTGTTTTTTTTCTTTTATTTAGTCAGCCAATAGTTTCTAAAGATTTGATTGGTATTTATTCAGCATTTTATTGAGTCACTGGAGAAAAACAAGTAAGGCCCCAAACCTGCCTTCAAATAGCATCTCTGGGGATACAACCATGTAATGCACTACCACTGCATGATTAGTGTAGCCTATGTACTTATGCCCTCCGTAGTGTTCTATGGAGGGCATAAGGAGATACCCCTGACAGGATCTGATTGAGGGGAAAAGTTTCCATTTTTACAGAGAAAGAGGTATTTAAGTAGAGTCTTGAAGTTAGGGTTGGCATTTATGAAGTCTACTAGAGCGAAAGATAAATCTAAGAAAAAGAAGAGAATGTGGATAGACATGGAAGAATATGAGAACATGGCATTTTGAAGAATGACAATAATTCATTATGGCTGGAAGACAGTGTGTGAGTGTGTGTGTATACGTGTGTGCCCACACCAGCGTGCAAACAGGCTTGGAGGTCAGAAATAGTAACAAATTCTAGGCCCCAAACGTGCCTTGTACGCTGCTCTAAGTTTGGATTTAATACATCCTGCAGAATCACAGAAGGATTTCAAGCAGAGGAGAAACATGGTAACATTTCCTTTCAGAAAGTTTCCGTTTGGAATGGGGGAAGCGAACGAGGGGAGCCAGTATGGAGGGAAGTTCACAGAAACAGGCAGCAGGCTCTCTGGCAGGAAAGAGAAAAACATCTGAGGGAAAAGCAGAACGATGCAGGAGGTGACTGTCCCTACTGTGAAGAGAAGGCAAGATTTTAAATATCCGAAATTTCAATTCAAATACGTTAGAAAGACACAAACAGGTCCAATAAAGTATAGTTCATTTTGCTTTGAAAGCACAGTTTTCTCAAGTTGCAGGGCACAGGGATCCTAACTCTTCATTATTACACCCTTGATAGGACTTTATTAAAAGCACCCTAGGAATCTTTTCATAAAAATTAGGTGCTTCCCTTTGAAGTCGCACTTTCTATTTTAATGTGCAATAGCAGAAATTCCCAGAAACTAAAAATAAGGTTCAGTGGGATGAGAGGAAGAAAAAACAAACAAACAAACAGAAAGAGGGATTGTGAGGTTGAAGCCCCAAAAGGGCCTGGTTCCTGAGATCCTCAGGCCTTTCCTCTCCTCTCACCTCGTCCAACCTGATCCAAACCGTTGCAACATCTCACCCTCACACACATGTGGACACTTGAGTTTTGGGCCATAAATCTTGCAAAGTCTGTCAACTGACAGCCTAATAACATGAAAGGAGTATCTGCAAACAAGATGGTTTTGAGCCGTTGGTCCTGACCCTGAACAAATCAGGGCCTGGCTTCCTTGGCAGTGTAGAGCCTCTCGTTTAAGCACTTAACCGGGCAGATTGATGTGACTCTTAAGAAATCAACTAAGAGGTCTCTACTTTCCAGCTATCTACTGGTCTTCTTTACTCTTTCCCTAACAATTAAGTCCAGCTTGTCATATTTTGAGACTTCATCAATGCATACATGAGGGGCAGCTGATAACACGGCCATTTCTGCCCCATGTTAGTTATTCACAAGGAATGCAACCTTTTCCAGCTTTCTACGTGGTAGTCTTTGGGGAGTATTCAAATAACAACATGGTGAGGTTAAGGGCTAAGGCAATGGTTATCAATCTTGGCCACACAGAAAAAAAATCACCTGTGGAGTTTGGTTGTGCGTGGGGAGAGGGGTACTTTAATGTTTTAATAGAGAGGCTTAGGCTGTACACCAAACCTAATGAATCAGAATTTCTGCGTATGAGGTCTAGGCATTTTTTTTTTTTTTAAAGAAGATGTTGGGGGTAGGAGTTTAATAATTTATTTATTTTTGCTGTGTTGGGTCTTCGTTTCTGTGCGAGGGCTTTCTCTAGTTGTGGCAAGCAGGGGCCACTCTTCATCGCGGTGCGCAGGCCTCTCACTATTGTGGCCTCTCTTGTTGAGGAGCACAGGCTCCAGACGCGCAGGCTCAGTAGTTGTGGCTCACGGGCCTAGTTGCTCCGTGGCATGTGGGATCCTCCCAGACCAGGGCTCGAACCCGTGTCCCCTGCATTGGCAGGCAGATTCTCAACCACTGCGCCACCAGGGAAGCCCAGGTCTAGGCATTTTTATAAACATCCACTGTAAATTCTGATGTTCAGTCATAGTTAAGAATAAGAAGGTATCAACTGTGGAAATGATTGCTCCATAAAGCAAAGTTTCACTAGGGAAGCATGCAAACATGCAGATTCTCAGGAGCCACTAACACCTATGGAATCAGAACCTTGGGAAGTGGTACCCAGAATTCCGAGTTTTGACAGACTTCTTAGATGAATTTTAGACTAATCCAACTTTTGAGAACCACTCAGTAAGAATTACAAATAGCTGCTTATTGTTTTCTATGTCAACTCTAGCAGATATTATCATCACTTGGGGAGTTTTGAGGACCCTGGGGGAGAGTCCCTGGGACCATGCCAAATTACTATGCCAGATATTAGTGAGGAAAGGCAATAGGGGAAAAAGCCAACACAAAACAAGGAGGAAATATAAATAAGTTTCCTGCCTTAAAAGAAGACACAACTCAGTGGAGAAAATAATCACCAAGCAACCAACTAATGATTGCAGATTAACCGAAAGAGAAGTGCAGAAATGCTAAGGGGATGCATTGCAGCCAGCATTTTTTGACTAGTCACATTTCTGGAAGTATTTGTGCAGAGAATTAAGAGCTACTTTTTGATTATGAAGCATTCCTTGGCCCACCCTATCTAAAACCCAAAAAGTATGGTTCATACTTGTCCAAAAACTAAAGACAGAATGTAAATATCCTCAACTTTTGCCAACTATTGTTAGAATTATACTTTAAACCCTTTACATGGCAATTAAATATACATCCTCTTGGGGCTTCCCTGGTGGCGCAGTGGTTGAGAGTCCGCCTGCCGATGCAGGGGACATGGGTTCGTGCCCCAGTCCAGGAAGATCCCACATGCCGCAGAACGGCTGGGCCCGTGAGCCATAGTCGCTGAGCCTGCGTGTCCGGAGTCTGTGCTCCACAACGGGAGAGGCCACAACAGTGAGAGGCCCGCGTACCGCCAAAAAAAAAAAAAAAAAATCCCTCCTCTTCATCTCATATTTTGTCTTCTTGGCATCCTTTTGTTTAGTTCTGTAGCATCTTTCATACCATAGGAACACTTTCCAGCAGTTTTCCAAGTGGTACTTTCAGTTAAACTTGATTATTAGGTGAGATCTAACTGTGGAACCCCGCAAAGGGGAAAAACAACCCCAAAGCAAAATAAAACTAGGGCATATCAAAAAAGCACAGTGGTGATTTGGGTTGATAGTATTTCCTTGGAAGTAGTACTCTGCTCTCGGAAGCTCTGTTTCCACAATGGTGGATAAATCATCAATTTTCTGCACAGAAAGCACATCACTAGTTCACTGGAGGCAAAGGTGCAGTCTTTTGCATCTATAGACTATATTTTCATATACAATCTCATATATGCCTCCCATTCATTCTCTGTTCATCCCTAGTGGGTACTATAGACGCCACAAGATCCCTGAAGCCATCATGAGAAGGGCCAATTACCTAAGAACTGTAAAGAAACACCAAATAAAGTAGGAATGGGCATATTGACATTATCTGCTGCCTATACTAGCAAAAATTTAAAATACTTTCACTGGAGAGGGCCTCCATGAAGTCACAGACCTTGTTACTACGGAACTCTGGTTTCTCATCTTGGACACCCTGTCCTGGGCAATGACCCCTCTATCATAAAACTAGCTGGTTTCCTGGTTTCTTTTCCAAAGGCAAGGCCTGCCAGGTCCCATTAAAAACAATCCCAGTGAGACTTCTCACACAGACAAAAACTGGGATTTTTTTTTTTTAAAGCTAAAAAAAAAAAAAGTGGGGCATGGAAAGTAAATTTACTGTGGAAAGCACATATGATTAAATCTTTAAAGATGAGTGGGAACAAACTTACTAACAGTATGTTTTAAATATTATATAAACATACAGTAGTTAGTATTAAGCTAAATCATTGGCCAGGTATTAGTGCCATTCACAGCCTGCTATGGTTTAAGAAGACCCCTGATATGAGTGTGTTTCACACCAAGTGAGTGAACAGATAGTGCAAATAAGTGTGTGGCTCATAGACTATAGAAAGTTTGACTTTAAATAAAGAAGGTCCATTGCCAAACAGGAGGTCTCTTCCTGTTCCCTGGTGTATGTACTGCATTAGAGTGGGGATGAGATAGAGACCAAGGAAATCTCGGACTTAAACGCCCTATGTTTCTCCTATTTTCAACTCCCCCACCCCTCCTAACACTCTTAAAAGTCCCTTTTCCCTGGTACCTGGATTTGCAGCTTTAGACTTTGGACAAACAGCTAATTTCTGATGATTACTGGTCAATTAGCAGACCAAATGGTTGCTTCTGGATGTGATAATTTACAGTACTTCACACTATATTCAGAGCATCCCAGCCAAGCTTTATTTTCATTTTGTTTAGATTGGGTGACTGGATTGAACAATCACAGAACACGTCTTCATCTAAACCTGGGTTGTGTTTGAAATGCATCTTAGACTAAGTTAAGTATCAATAACAACTAGCACTTATTGGGCCTTTCTGTGGGCTAAGAGCTTATGATCATTTGTTCTTCTCACTAACATTATTAGGAAGGTACTATTATTACCCCATTTTTTCGCTGAGGAGAGTGAGGTAATCTAGAGGTTAAGCAACTTGCTTAAGCTCCCATAACTGGCTAATAAATGTTGGAGCCTGACTTCAAATACAATCTGATTCCAAAGACCTCTTTGAACCATTGCACTGTGGTGTCTTTCTAGAGAGTATACTCAGAAAAATCATAATAAAGACCCTAGAAAAATGCAATTGTGATCTTTTGTCAAATTCACTGTGATACTTTATGGTTATTTCCTAAATATAAGATCATGGGGACAATGAGTGTCAGAATAATCTAGAAATAAAATTCAAGTTTTCTGTCTCCAGAATATTCTCTTCCATACATTCCACATTTTGGATTTACAGCCATGCCACTGTTTCTATATTTAATGGTTGTTTCTATATTAAAGGAATGATTGTGCTTACCTCTCTCCCCTGTAAGTATATTCTGTGGGGGACACTTAAGATATTGCTCATATAGATGATGGTGTACAATTGTAGCCTGAGGGCTAAACAATAGGTCCTATTTTCATTATTCTCTCGGGACAATAAAATTAATAACACTCAGCAGGGTCACCAAACTCTTGTCAAACCAGTCACTGAGTCTTTCTCATTCAAAAGATACACTGCTATAATTGACCTAGGACTATGTTTTAATTTGTGTATCCCAATGGGATCCCCGCCAGAACATCAGATTAAAACCAATCCTAAATAGCTTTGCCATTTGTTTCAAGGATGAACATAGCACTTTAATTTTACACATGGTGTGTAGTTGTCACCAGACTCCAGGGCATCCAGACAAGGGTGATAAAACTATGAACACTACCTTGAAAATCCACAGTAACCAGTCAACAGCATTAATTGGGTGTCCATGTGATTCAGAGTCACAGTAACGAAGTTTTTTTATGGAAGTCTCAGTTTTGAATATTTAGTGTCATCTTCAGATGCTGAGTCAACTTAGTTTTCCATTTGGAAAGTATGACCACCTTAGTGTAGCATCAAAACAAGAGCTTGATTTTTTTTTTTAATTTAAGCACTAAAATATCTATTTCTACTCACCTTCATTTGTTCTTCTTTCATCAAATATCATGAAATGAAGAGTTATTAGGAAAAGGATAATGTATTGAAGGAGTCCCAAATGCAAAGGCCTAGAGAGCTAATTTGAAGGACTGAAGTGGGCTGGGGGTTCTGCAATGACGTCAGCAAATGCCTCATAGAAGGGGCAGCTGATACTCAGCTTCTGCCTATTGTTCAGGGCAGAAATGGGGATGCCACATCTCAGAAGATACACTTTTTCAAGGAAAGCGAGAAATGCAGATTTTTATATCACAGTTGCTGATGCTTAAAGTTGACAGTTACTTCAAAAACAATTTTTTAAAAAAACTGTGTAGGCCATATTTGGCCTTTTGGTAAAAACTCAGGTTAAAAATATCTTAGGAATTTTTATTATTTCATCTTGTTTTCCTTCTAAGAACTTTTTATATAGAAAAAAAAAGCCAGTTATTTAGCACCTATTATGCACCAGTTATTGTATTATATGCAACCCTATACAATAGGCTTAATTATTACTATTTTACAGATAGAGAAGCTACAAGAGAGATCAAGTACTTATCCTAATATCACTCAGCGAGTGTTTCATCTAGATCTGCCTAACTTCAAAACCTGTGTTTTTGCCACTATACCCATCACTGACAGGCCCCAAATAGGAAGAGAATTTGAGGGTAATCTCAGAGCATATAACCTTTTGAAATAAAATTTAATAAAAATCATTGTAAAAATGGACAGGCCTTACCACCTGCAGAAAAAAAAATGACTTAGAGAAATGGTAAATGGTATCAGAATGCTCCTTAAATTTAATTAAATACCTCTAATGTTATCAAGGAATCTAAAACATAAGTAATGCAAGTTATTTAAGCTGTGAGCTAAATAAACATTAAATGTTACAGAGGACTCTTTATATAACTGAATGGCACCTAGAAAACCAATATAAAGGAGCCAAAGAAAGAGAACTATTTATTTTTTAACATTTTCCATAAAAAAAGATGCCCTGATAAGTTACCTTGACAGCTGGCTGAATAGTCTGGTCTATACAGTGAGTTAAATGAGTAAACTTTTCTAGGAGAGAAGCGGGCATATGAGGCCTCAGAACCAGTGAATTCAGTTAAAACCATCTTACTACCTCCATCCAAGTTCATGAAACAATCTTCAGAAATGTATTAACAAGTGGCCCAAGGAAATCTTTCTACTGAGGAGATTTCTAGTTATCTTGGTAACTAAATATCTTAACCGTATATATCAATTTCTTGTAAATTTGGTTAACAGGAATTAGTCCTTGGGATCCAATCACTCCTAGAAGGGCTACTGCAAATAAGTTTCTATATCTTAAGTCTAAGGGCCTGTAGTGACCATATAGACCCTTCAACATCCCAACTGGCCCAGTCTGGAAGATGGCAATCCTTTAAAAACAATGGGGCATGCATGAGGCCCTTTTATACCTGGCATCACTGTACCATTGTAATCTGTTCTCTCAGTCAACATTCCCTTGGCTTCCTTCTTCATCTTTCCCTCCATCCAAAATTTTATGGAGCATAAATTCAAGCTTCATAGAAGTTAAAGCAATGCTTATGTTACAAACTATAAAATTTCCTTCATATATATATATTTCAAATTGCATGCTTGTATGTGCATTATACTTCAGTGTCACATCATACATGCATTTTCTTATGAGAATTTCAATTTATTTTAATGTGTCAGAAAGAGGAGAAAGTTTGTCATTTAGGTAACTAGTATACCTTGCTACTCAGCTCACTCATGGCCCAGAGTAAGCATGAAATGGGAGATGTGAATCTGCCACTTTCTAGGCCTCAGATCTCCTGTGTCTCATGGTGTGAGCAGCTCACCATGAGGGTGATTCCGGTGTCTAAAGAGAAGTATTTTCATGTTGCATGGCTCCCAGCTCAAACTGTCTACTTCCCCTGTTTCTCACCTGCAGAGGCGGCAGAATGTTCCGATGCTGAAGACTGTGTTGCACCTTACGGAGGAATGGTGCTTTGGTCTCAGTGATAGGACTTACTGGGGCTTTTCAAGAATTTATGGTACCATATATTCACCTTAAACGTTGACTCTATGACCCGACTCCTCTATATGGGTTTGGTTCCACTGAAATGCAAATTAGCGCCTAGTTAATTATGGTTCCACTCTCTTCTCTACTCTTGTAGGTTTGATCATCTTACCCTGCTGCTCAATAGTCTGTCAACCAATCCCACCTCAATTTTTTTTTTTTTTTTTTTGCGGTACGCGGGCTTCTCACCGTTGTGGTCTCTCCCATTGCGGAGCACAGGCTCTGGATGCGCAGGCTCAGCGGCCATGGCTCACGGGCCCAGCCGCTCCACGGCATGTGGGATCTTCCCGGACCAGGGCAAGAACCCGTGTCCCCTGCATCAGCAGGCAGACTCTCAACCATTGCACCACCAGGGAAGCCCCCACCTCAATTTTCATTCACCAAGGTTAACCAGGACAAAATGAATACAGCTAAATTAATGACAGAGTGATAAAATATAGCTTGCTAATAATATACAAAAATATAAGACACAGATTCTCTTTTTACCTCTTTATGTTGTTTTAGTGTATGTATCTCTATTTAGGTACTCATGAGTAAGTTATTTAAGCTCCCTGTGCCTCAATTTCCTCTTATGTTGCTTTATGTCAAAGAGTGGAATTAAAAAAAAAAATGGTACTGATGAACCTAGTGGCAGGGCAGAAATAAAGACGCAGACATAGAGAACTGACTTGAGAACAGGGGGTGGGTGGGGAGGGGGAAGCTGGGGCGAAGTGAGAGAGTGGCATTGACATATATACACTACCGAATGTAAAATAGATAGCTAGTGGGAAGCAGCTGCATAGCACAGGGAGATCAGCTCGGTGCTTTGTGACGACCTAGAGGGGTGGGAGAGGGAGGGTGGGAGGGAGACACAAGAGGGAGGGGATATGGGGATATATGTATACATATGGCTGATTCACTTTGTTGTACAACAGAAACTAACACAGTATTGTGAAGTAATTATACTCCAATAAAGATGAATAAAAAAATTGTCTAATATAATGAGGTGCAGAGAACAGATACCCATCACTTTCATAAGGAGATCTTTTTTCTATGCCTGTAAATAACAGTAATTTAAAAGTTCTGATATACACAATGTTATGGCAATTATATCTCAATAAAAAAGAAGTGCAACATTTAAAAAAAAGAAAACAGGCAATGTAAAAAAAAAAATTTCCTCTTACGTGAATGAGATTATAATATGACCTGCCTTAGAGAGTTGTTATGACAATTGAATGATATAACACATGGGAAGAACCTAAACTAGTGTGTGGCACATAGTAAGCAATTTTTTAAAATTAGAAATTATTATTATTATTCTATTTTTCAAATGTACTGAATATTGTTCTAGGTTCTGAGAGGCAAAGATGAATAGGCTTTTACCCTTAGACAGCTAAAGTTCAGTGGGAAAGAAAAATAAAATGAACGCTCATAATTCAAAATAGCTTTCTATGTATATGCCTCTTGGAAGTTGGTCTAGATTTGTCAAATGGGCTTGTTTACAACCTCCTTAGTTTCCAGCTCCATGTACGTACAATGTAAAACAAATACAATTTTTGATTCTTTTGTGGAGCCAGATTTGTTTTCTGTAAAGTACCTTCTATTTAGAATTAAATTGGAAAATAATTCATAGATTATAAAAGCACAATAGATTTTGCAGTCAAATAACCTCTGAATATTGTCCCAATTTTTAGATATAATAGTTAGAAGTCAAGGAGATTTCAGGGTATGACAAGTGAAAAAGGCAGTGAACAAATACTTTCCTAAAGAACAAAAAAGTGTTAGTGGACCACAACAAAATGGACCAAAAAGACAAGGTATATAATCTAAAGGGAAAGGTCTTTTCCAAATGCCCTGAGTCAAGGAGGCCCATTCGCAGCTTTGGGCTTATTTAATAACGTTGAGCGAGAACACTTAACTACTTACAAGAAGGACTTGTGAGCATAAATCAGATATCAGTCCACATATTTCAAGATCAAAGCTGTAAAGCAAAATGATTTGTGGGAGGAACTAAACAGTTTGAATATATTATAGCTCTTTTCAGAGAATACTTAAGCATATTAGTTGTCCAAATTAGGGTTTTGTTGTTGTTGACAGAGCCAGAAAGAAAAATATACGCCATTGAGATTATTTTATTCTCACCTACAGGATACCTTCAATGAAAGTAAAACTTTCTCAGCACATCTTAGCAACAGATTATTTAATATAGATATAATTTACTGGGAAAGCCCTAAATGTATGATTAGGAAAAAATCCAAATTTTCAAATGATTAATTCTTATGAAGACAGTGTCACATTTACCAGGATTGTAATTTGCATCATTATGAGATTTCTTCCACAAAGAAGGCAAGAACCATATTCCAGCACCAAAATGCAAAACAACTGTATTTGCTATTGGTATTCGTTTTCTAGAAGATTATGTATTTCTTTTGGGCCATACTTAGGCTATTTGTTTTAATGTTCCAATAAAACTATACTGCTCCACTACTGGAAAAGTATTTTGAGTCCTAATTTTCTTTCCATTTCACAAAGAGCTAATACTGCCACAAATTTAAAAGCATATTTAAAAGAGTATGCATGAGTTTTCTTGCATTCAGTAAATGACTGCAAAGGCCTCCCTGTCATTCTCCACAGCTAAATTTATTTTGCATTTGCTACTGTGTTACCAGTGCACTAAAAGGAACAGAAAGAACTAAGCTATCCCCACACGTAATTTGTCTGAGTCAAAGTTTATTCATCTATGTTCTCACTAGACAGCAGACACCTAGTAAGTCATTTTAAATATATAGGGTATGAATTATCTCAGTCATAAAGCAACATATTGGAAAATATTCCATATGTGAAATATTAGGAAAAGATTCTGAATTTTCAAAAATTTCCAAATAATTCTTACCCCAAATGCCACATTGTCTCACTGTTTTGATTTTGTTTTTCTATAACCTGAGTCAACATGGATTGAGCACAGAATCTGGAGTCAAACTGCAAGCGTTTGAATCCTGACCCTACCGCTTTCCAGGTACATGAAGTTGGCAGGTGACAATTTCTGTGCCTCAGTTTATTCATCTGCAAAATGTAGATAGCTATAGTACTTATTTCATTGTTTGTTTTTTTTTTTTTTTGCATGAGAATTAAATGAGTTAATGTATTAAATCACTCAGAAGAGTGCCTGGCACAGGGTTACAACTCGTTAGGTAGTTGTTGTTTTATTTACTCACAATATATAATTTCACACTCTCTGCATCGTCTTTGTTTAAAATGTTTATTTAAGCCCAGGAATCAGCAAAATGATTTGATTCTGATGTCCAGCAGGGCCTTTAAAGGTAAGATGAAAAATGATAGGATAGATAAATGTACAATTAGATAGATTTATAGCTAATGAAATAACATCTAGCAAAGTCAGTGGAAAGTGGAAAGAAATCTTTACTAAAACATAAGCTCTAATTTTGTCTATCTTATTTGATATCAACAACAAAACTGAAGTTGTAAAAAAGTTTATGCAAATATGTACAAAAAAAGAATCTTGGAGCAATAACTATTACACTAGATGATAGAATCACTGTTCAAGAAGATTTCAACCAAAACAATTAAATTTAAATTTAATATTGATAAACCTAAAGCAGCCTACATGAGCTCAAACAATCCACAGCACAATTATGGGATACCTCACTTTCAAAACATTTAATGTAATTTTGATCTGAGGTAATTAAAATAGTCACCCCAAATAAAGACCTGATGGCCCCACTGTTTCTGAACTGGGTAGAGTACATGGGTTGTTCTGACTCTGAGTACTAGAGCTAAAGAAAGAAAGGGGCCTCAGGATGGCACACAGAACGAGGCAGAGTCTGGGTGATATATTATGTGGCTGGAGGACCTGGAACAGAAATATTTCAAATAACTGTCTTCAATTATTTGAAGGATTATCACAGAAGAGGATTTATACTTATTCAGTCCAGGTCCAAAAGGCAAAATTAAGTAGAATTATAGGAAGTTAGCTTTTTGGCTCAAAATGAAAAAATATCTTCTCACACATAAAGCAATTTAATGGACTGCTTTGTGTGGCACAGAGTTCCTTGTTTCTGGAAATCTTCAAGAAACGTATAATGATCTATCAATTCATTCAGTCAATCAACAAGCATTTATTGTTTTGCTACATTTTGCAAAGTAGTATGTTAGATCTGGTGGATACAGTAATGAGTGAAGAAGGACACCAGCATGTATTAAGTACTCATTGCAAGCCTGATACTGTGTTAGACACTTTCAAATACATCATGTCACTTTCCCCTTTACAGGTATTATATTACCATCTTTACTGAAAAGCCTCTTCTATGCTGTAGCCTCACAGACCTTTATAAAATAAAAATGAAATCCCCTCCTTAAAAACACTGAATCGGGCTTCCCTGGTGGCGCAGTGGTTGAGAGTCCGCCTGCCGATGCAGGGTTTGTGCCCCGGTCCGGGAGGATACCACATGCCGCGGAGCGGCTGGGCCCGTGAGCCATGGCCGCTGAGCCTGCGCGTCCGGAGCCTGTGCTCTGCAATGGGAGAGGCCACAACGGTGAGAAGCCCGCGTACCGCAAAAAAAAAAAAAAACGAAAAAAAAAACCACTGAATCACTTCGCATTGCTCTTACAGTAGATAAGACTTAACATGGCCTAAAGGACTCTGGGTCCCACCTAAATGCAGCCCCAGCTTCTCTCCAGTCATGCTGCTGGTTCTCAGGCCCTTCCACAGGCCATATACCCTTGGACAACAGAGGTTTTCCACATTCTGTTTCCTGAACCTGGTGGCATTCTTCCTTCCCTTCCTTACCTGGTTCACTCCTACTTTTCCTTCAGATCTAAGCTCAGATGGTACATTGTCAGGAAGGAAGTTAGGAAGCATAGCCTAACTCCCATAAGTATGTAAAATGTATTATTGTTTCTCATAGTACTGTGCATGTCCCCTTCATAGCACTTACCATCGTAAAACTTTATATTTGTTTGTGTTATACCATCGTATAATTTTATATTTATTGTTGCTATTTATCTGATATATGCCTCCCCTACTTGCTTGAAAGTTCCAGAAAGGCAGAGTCTGTGTCTAATTTTGTTTGTTTTAGGAGGCAATAAAGCATATTGACTATAAGAACAGATTCTGCAATCAGACCACCTGGGTTTGCATCCCTGTTTTGCTACTTACTAGCTGTGTGACCTTCATAAGTGCTTAACTCCTAGGTATCCTAATTTCCTCATTCATAAAATGTGGTTAGGAATAGAACCTGTTGTGAGGACTAAATGAGTTCACACATGAAAATACTTGGAACACAACCTGGCACATATTGTAGAGTAAATATTTCCCATTATTAATATTATTTGCTTGTTGTATCTCAGAGTTCCACACAAGGCCTGGCACACAGGAGGTACCTAATAGTATATATTAAATGAATGAATAAATGATGAAACTGAGATGGAGAAATTATAAGAGATGAATCTTGCCTTCACACCCAGGATGGACTGTCAGAGTGCAAAGACGACGTGCTTCTTATTATAGTATGTCCTCCTGTTAGACTACACAACAGGAGCAACAACAAAATGCTCTAGGGGCACAGAGGAAGAAGCAGTTAATTTGACTGAGAGGATGACGGAGGTGAATTTGTACTCACTTTTAAAGAATGAGTGGGATATTGCCAGGAAGGAACAAAAATAAAAGGTGTTCTTGGCAAAAGAAAGAACACTGGCAAAGACATGGAAGTAGTAAAGTATTCAGGGAATCAAGAACAGTATGAATATACATTAAATCATTGGTCCCCAACCTTTTTGGCACCAGGGACCGGTTTCGTGGAAGACAATTTTTCCACGGACCAGGGTTGGGGGGAATGGTTCAGGCATTAATGCGAGCAATGGGGAGCGGCAGATGAAGCTTTGCTCGGTCCACCGCTGCTCACCTCCTGCTGTGCAGCCCAGGGGTTGAGGACCCCTGGGTTAAATCATGACTAAATTACAGAAGAATCAAACATAAATGCTAAGAAATGTAAACTTTATTCTGAAGAAAATGGAAAATCATCAAAGCCTTTATTCAAGCCACAGTCTTAACGAGTCGTTCATTTTTTTGTTTTTGTTTTTTAACTTAGTATGGAAGGATTAGATAGTTCACTGGACATGAGCAATCATTTGAATTAACATTAAAATAGTCCAAGCAAGGCAGGATGAGAGCTTTGATTCTAGGAGTGGCAATGGGAATAGAAAGTAGGAAAGAGAAAGCAAAACCAATTGCCCCAAAACAAGGGGTTTGATGTATTAACTCTGGTATATTCGCATAGTCGAATACAGAACACTACGCAGTCATTAAAATGATATATGAAGAATATTCAACTACATGAAAAGATGTTCATACCATTAAATTAAAAACTAGACTCTAAAAACATTACAGTATAAATCAGTTTCTATAAAAAGTATTGTTAATATACATTGTATCTTGACTATTATACAAATTTACTTTTTTCTTTTTTTTTTTTTTTTTTTGCGGTACACGGGCCTCTCACTGTTGTGGCCTCTCCCGTTGCAGAGCACAGGCTCCAGACGCGCAGGCTCAGCGGCCATGGCTCACGGGCCCAGCCGCTTTGCGGCATGTGGGATCCTCATGGACCGGGGCACGAACCAGCGTCCCCTGCATTGGCAGGCGGACTCTCAACAACTGCGCCACCAGGGAAGCCCAAATTTACTTTTTAAAATAAGAGACTGTATGCCAAAATCTTACTGGTCATCTTCTTTGGATAGCAGAATGAGAGTTGTACTTTCAATATTATTTTATTCTTTTTGCTCTTTTTTCCCCCTAGCATTGCTCCAGAGAACATGGAATGCTTTTGTAGAAAAAAAAAACAAAAAAAAACACGATAAAACATATTGATAAAAAGTGAAAGCAGGGGAAAATTCCAACAGTAATCTGGGAATCAGAATCATCAAAACCTGGAAACAGTTAGATAGGACCATTGTCAAGGAGGAGAAGATGGAGAAAGAGAAGAAGAAGGAGAGAGAGGATTCCGAATTGATCTCAGCATGATCAGAAGTCCATGACACTGAGACAGGAAGAACATGGGAGCATGATCAATTTGTTCTATAATGCAATAATACTGTTACTTGACAATGCTTTGATAGCTTTGTTCTCTGACTATACACCTTTCTCCCTTGCAAAGACCAGCACTGTTTTCCTTCACCACTGAATTAATGTACTTATATGAAGCAAACCAGATATCTGCTTTCACACAAGAATACAAGAAAAAAAATTTTAAGTTGTATAATTGCCCAGGATCAAAGGATCTAGCAATGAATGAACCAACGGTCACAACCTGACTGTAAAATCATATTAAACTCAGATATCCCTGGGACACTGGATATTTTAAAAACTCTCGAGCATTTTTAAATAGAAATAAATGCTGGCTTAAAAAAATCAATCCCATCCAAGGATATTACAGCCAGGACTTTTACTTTGGGTAGCTCAGAAGAGTCTGGGTATCACATGCAGCAGAAAGACAACACCAGAAAAAATAATAGTGCCATATTTTGTTCGTGTAACTGATTGATCCAAGACTTGGTGATGAAAAATCACCTGAGGAAACAGGGAAACACAGCATTCTAACCCACTGAAGTCTTGCTGCTTTCTGAGCTACAGATACGACATCTCAACATTAAATTTAATTCTTAAATATCTGCGAAGATAGTAAGATGCTGAGAGCACGCTACTTTATAGCAAAGAGTATAAAGCATCACATTCAAAGAAAAGCATCAGTTTGAAAAGGCACAGACAGAAATACATTGTTTGCATATCTCCACTTTATCTGAGTGTTTCTATAAATTGGTCATTGTGACTTTTTGGTTGCTATTAATCTATAAATTAGTTTAAATTTAAATCTCTATCCTTGACCTCTCACCCCTTCTCCTGTTTCATTTTTCTCACTATCTACAGGACAATTGCTTGGACTCTCTCTCTCTCTGAATCTATTGTCACCCCTTCCTAGCATGTACTTTGCCAACTATCCTCATTACCACTTATCCTTGAGGTTGTCTGCTGTTTGTTAATGGAGTCTAGTATTGTCTTTCCGCCATCAGAGAAGAATCAACTGTGTCTCCGTCATCTGTCCAAAATGTGATTGCATGGAATATGGGAAGCTAGTCCTTGTACAGTCTTCCATGCCTTAAGGACAAGCCACGTTTGACTTTAAAATGGCCTATTAATATCACTACTTAGCAACAGAGTTTTAATGTAAAATCTTTTAGAAAAATCTTTACTACAGCAAAAGGAATATGTAGCTTCTGCTGTTCTTATAGATTTTAATGGATTTTTAACCTACTGATGGTAGGCTGTAAATTCAACCTCAAAGGAAACACAAGTGCAACTCAATGGGAAGTTTTATTGGATTGCTTACAGAGACTTAGAGTTATGAACAAAGGCTGAATGCCTCTCTTCTCTTTTCAAATAATTTGAATGCTTCATTTCGTCCTGTGCACTTCCTAAGGTAGAATTTAAATGAGGAAGGCAAAAAGCCTGAGTTAGGCAGCATGAGGAGGAAGCAAGAAGAGCAAAGCTTTGGGAATTCCCTGGTGGTCCAGAGGTGAGGACTCAGCACTTTCACTGCCGGGGCCCGGGTTCAATCCCTTGTTGGGGAACTAAGATCCCACAAGCTGCACGGCGCGGCCAAAGTAAATAAATACATTTTTTTTAAAAAGCAAAGTTTTGGAAAATTCACAAGTGACAAAGAGTTCTCTGAATAATCAATACTTTGAGATATTTATACCCAAGCATTGTTAACAATTCATCCAATGTATTTTTGTTCTTTGCAAAGGCATCTATTATGTATAGACTGCATGGGGAAACAAGATCAGTCCACTAACATATATTTATTTAATACTTAAAAGTGAAAAAAGAAAATACTATTTCCAAAACAATGAGTTAAGATTTTATAAACAAGAAGACATTTGACCTGGGCCTTAAAGGATGGCTAATATTTGGTTAAGCATCAAGGACAGGGCCCGAGCATGTAGGGTCTTGAATATCAGACTAATAAGTTTGATGTCATTCAGCAGATCATTCAGGGAGCCATTACCATATCTGAACAGGGGAGTAACAGGACCAGAGCTGTGATTTAGGAAGACCAATCCATTTGTAGTGTGTACAACAGATTATCACAGGAAGACTAATCCATCTGTAGTGTGTACAACAGATTATCACAGAAGAGGTTTACTAACTTCTTATCACAGCTAAGAGGTTAATAAAATGCTGCTGGTAATAAGAAGTGACAATGACCTACACATTCTCTTCTAATGAAAGAGATATGTAATTATAGGACATGTTTTCCAAAAATGATTTGTTGAAAATGATAGCTTCAGTGATACTGTATGAGTTATATTCCATCAGAAAATATTATCTACAAGGATAGAAAACCTAAAGTGGATGCCTACCCTAAGTCAAGTACACCACATCCCATCTCATTTTTGCTACAATAACTTTTCCCCATACGTGTCTCAAAGTTTCCTCTCACTCATTGGCAGTCATCGGAAACTTCCTCAATAGTCAGGACTTTGAGATGGCTGTTAGAACTTGAACTCTTATAGTCTCTACTTGACTTCTAATTGATGAAATATATGATGAAGGCATAACAAACAGAAACATGCCTGTTCTCTAATACTTCAAAGGCCTAAGAGCCAGAGATCCATCCATATTAAATAAACCCTTATTTGTCTATTAAATTCATAAGTTTGAAACTCTGTGGAATTTATTTTTGTAAGAGAGTGCTTTCTCACATTCACGTTATCAGCGATATTCAGGATTCATACTATTCCTTGGGGAGCTGTTGAGAGGTGATTTCAAATATCATTCTCTAACACTGTACCAACTATGAATGCAGTACAAAATTAGTGGGTAGTTTCCAAGAAAGGACACCAAGTAAGTAAGAGTGTTTCTCAAGTCTCACTTAGGAGGTCTAATCTTAACACCTAATTCTCCCTCAGTGGAAGTTTGGTATCACCTTCAAACGAAGTCTTTGAGAAAAGCAGTGTATCAAAATCCACAATTCCTTATAAACAGCTCTTCTTTTTTACTCTATAATTCTAGCTCTTACCCACAATCATTTCATTTCATTTTTCAAGTAAAGTCATATTGTACTTTCTTTTTCATTGGCCCTATACACTATTTTCTTCCTATGAAAACTTTATGTAAAGAATTTTATGCATACATGCTTTATAAAATCATGAAATCAAGACATTGCACAAATATTAAGACATATTGAGGTAAGTTTCCAAACTGGGCCACATTCCAAACACTCAACTTATCAATGGTAGATATCCTGTAGTTCTTACAATAGGAGAAGAAAGGCTTCTACTTATGACAGAACAAAAATATGCTAATTCAAAAGAGAAAATTTAAGCAATGATGTAATTACCTTGCAAATATTTGTTTCCTTCAGGTAGGCAATGAGAAAAAATTTAAAGTTCCATGTGTTATTCAACAGTCCTAGTCACAAATTTATGCTTCTTTTAGAGATAAAGTTGAGAATTTTTGGAGAATAATGTGACCAAAGAAATCAATATTGAAAATGCAAAATTAAGCCCCAGTCTCAGGAAACCAAGCAGAATTGTGAAAACATGGTTCCTGTACTGGGACAGAATCCACCAAAGAAAGGAGGTTCGTTTTGTTTGTTTGTTTGTTTGCGGTACGCGGGCCTTTCACTGTTGTAGCCTCTCCCGTTGCGAAGCGCAGGCTCCGGATGCGCAGGCTCAGCGGCCATGGCTCAAGGGCCCAGCCGCTCCAGGGCATGTGGGATCTTCCCGGACCAGGGCACGAACCCGTGTCCCCTGTATCAGCAGGCGGACTCTCAACCACTGCGCCACCAGGGAAGCCCCAGGAGGTTTGTTTTTATTTCCAAACACCAGGACATCACTTGTGGACACATGCAGATAACGTAGATAGATGGAGAAAACAGGTATTATTGAAACACTGATTCATAAAATTCTATCAGGAGAAAGAATTCAGATACAGTAAATGCATTCCTACTCTGAAGGCGAAAGAGTTCTTAAAAACCTGTATGGTAGTCTCCTCTTTTGAAGAGTCCTCTCTGATTGCTCTTTTCCTCTATGATGAGAATGTGGCAAGATGGGGAAAAGGGGGATTTTACAAATTACTGTGGCTCTGTCAAGCCCCAGTGACAGTCAGTGTCGGTGACATCATGTGCTATCAGTGATATCATACATCTTTATGATTCAGGTTGTCTTTGAAACCACTGCTGGCAACAATAGACTCTTAGGTAAGCTTTGTATTTCATCCAGGACTTGAGGACATCCCAAGAAAAATTCCCATGGCAATTAAATTAGGACATGCCATAAATTTAAGATGCATCACAATATCATATGTTTAAAAAGTGCTAATATGTGTCTTAAACCAATGAATTTTCTTGTAACTTTTGTACAACGATTACAGAAACTTCAAGGAGAAAAATTTGATTGATGGCTGAGAGAAAACAGAACCAAACAAGGTAGGAAATAATCTTTTAGTTTGAGATAAAAGTGAAGAGAATGAGAACCATGTTCTCAGAATTTATGTAAATTCTCTCTTCTCCTGCCCTGTGTGAATCTGGGAGTGAGACAGGAGGTGGCCAATAAAGAGCTTAGAGCAGGAAAGCCAAAGAGAATGATATTGATATGAGTTACTTCCCTGTCTGGTCTCAAACAATGCAGACCTCTTAGTTCGAGATGCCAGGACCCCACTTTTTAGCACAAGTTCAGTAACTTAATGTTTGTGTTTTGCTTCCTTACTGAGTCCACACTTAGTTTCCATCATTTTTACCTCAGGTCTCTGCCATAAGGTTCCTTACCTTGTTGAAAATAGTCTCCTAGGATTGTCTGCTACTTCTGCCCAGGGTCTCTCATACTCAGAGCCAGCTTATCATTTTGATCGTTTCCTACTACTTGTTGACAGAATTTCCAGTCATGACAGGCCACCCTTATTCCCAGGAACACCCCACTGCCCACAGCTAGATGTTCAGTGCCTGTCTGACAAGATATTTTCCTACCCTGAGGTTACCTGATGCTTTGTATGAGCTTCCCCATATTGCTAAGATCTGTTCCAGTTGCCTGCTCCTTCTGGGTGATTTACTCTGATACTCAGTTTTCAAGCTTTCTGCACTCCCAATGACAACTGGGCTCTGATTCGGTCAGGTACAGATATTTTCATATTAACTTGGCATGGCAAGGAAGTATTAAAGTCTTTCACTTGTTTATGTGCCCTAGATATGGTAAAAAGATGAATTAGAGAAAAAGCAAAACTATCCAGTATTGGGAAGAGAACATTTCAGAGGCTGTGACATTGCAGAAGAGAAACGCTTCACCATACAGAAGCCAGAATAGCTTTAATCTTAAACTAAGTTTCCAGAAAATCTATGAAGAGTAATTTCTAATTGAGGAGTATATGTAAGACCAATCTGATGAAAAATGAAATATTAGTGAGGTATAAACAACAAGGTCCTACTGTATAACACAGGGAACTATATTCATTATCCTATGATAAACCATAATGGACAAGAATATGAAAAAGAATATATATATGTATACCTGAGTCACTTTGCTGTACAGCAGAAATTAATGCAACATTGTAAATCAACTATACTTCAATAAAATTTTAAAAATAATAATAATGTTAGTGAGGAAAGTACTATATTGTAGATTAGAGATTACTTCAAAAGAGAATGTATTTTCTTCCATTTGGAAAAAACTGTTTCAGTAGGTAGGTCAAAATATTACAATCATTCCTACTCACAATGAAAAAACTGAGATAAGGAAGTTAAGGAACTTACCCATTTGGAAATCATAGACTTTGTAAGAGCCAGCATTAAAAAATAGCTCTTTTGACACATGAGCTTATGCTTTTTCTACTATATAATGCTGTTGGCAGGATAAGTTTTGAGATTAATGGATGAAATTTATGCTTGGGTTAGAACAAACTTACTCTGAATTTTGTTTTATCATTTTCCTTGCTGAATAAATAAAATAACAACAAAACTAAAAAAAAAAAAAAATCACTTTCAACCCAGTAGGGACGTAATAGGATGAATACTTGGTACAGTGTTTTTTGGACCAAATAAAACATCTTCAAGAGTAATACATCAAATGCAGTTCTTTTAATATGGATGGCATCCAATAAATGTTGATTTGATAGAATTTTATCTTCCTGTAGATTACGAAAAATGATCATGAGTGAAATATCTAATTCAAAACATGGCCATCAAAATTATGACATATCAAAATATTGCTCTTAAAATCAGATACATATCCTTCTGCCTTACAAATCCAAATTTAACATGCTTATCAATGGGAAGAAAAGATTGACATTTAACATGAAAATGAACCATGTCATTCTTGGGCTCAAATGGAACTTTACCAGTTTTTAATTCTAAGTGAACTAACACTTCTCATATTCTCTTGTGATTCCCTCCTCAAACCCAGCAAGTGTCATTCACCTTCTCTGCCTTCCAGAGTTCTCCTCCAAGGTAAAGGAGGTACATTTGGACCGTATCTCAAAGAGCAGCCCACGTCTATCACCATATTTGTCGCTCCTCATGCCACTATTCCTTTTCATTTGTTCTTTTATACGTGTCTCTTAAAAAATTAAACTAAAGGGGCTTCCTTGGTGGCACAGTGGTTGAAAGTCCGCCTGCCGATGCAAGGGACACGGGTTCGTGCCCCGGTCTGGGAAGATCCCACATGCCGCGGAGCGGCTGGGCCTGTGAGCCGTGGCCGCTGAGCCTGCGCGTCTGGAGGCTGTGCTCCGCAACACGAGAGGCCACAACAGTGAGAGGCCCGCGTACCGCAAAAAAAAAATTAAACTAAAACAGAGTGTAAAAGGATGGAACACAAACCATTAATGCAGGCTGAAATAATATGCATCTAACAAAACTCTTCAGTTCTATTCTGGTATAGCCTAAAGAAGATTAAAAGCACACAAAGAGCTTAAAACCAAGGAGAGATACACCCCCCAAAAAACTACAGCTCCATATATGCAAGCAGCAATAACAATAAAAACCCCAAACAAACAAAAACAGAACCTGAAGGAAGACATTAGAAGGCAGAATACAATTACCAGATTTGGAAACTGACCAGGACACTGTGGTTAAAACCCTTTCTGCTACAAAGGTTCTGAGGAATCTTTAACGACTACAAATGGTCAGGACTTCATGTCCGCACCTCATTTGAAAGATGATGACAACCAGCAGTTAGTCCTCCCTGCCACTACCCAGGGACTGGAGTCAATTCTCACTCAGAGAGTAAAGGGCCACCTACAGAAAGCACTAACAACATTTTCTATCCTTGGCTGCCTTTGCTAACAGATCTACGTGAAGCAAATTACTTGAATATCTCAAGTATCACTGCCATATTCTAATTAAAATACACAGTGGCATCATTCCTCATCTCTGTATAGAATTATGAATTAATGCTATGCACACTCCTTGGGTAAAAAGGGTTAAGCCCTACTCCTTGGCAAATACTGAGTAATGAGTATGCACCTATCAGGTAGGCATTAGATGCCTATTGTTTATATTCTCTGTATACTTACTATCATGCTACCTTATTTTTGCCTCTTATATTTTTTAAGAAACTGACTCAAGTGCAGTAATTAAAATACATTACAGTAGTGCAAGTGAAATTTGGAAAACTGCCAACGTCTTCAAGAACTTATAATTTTCCTTTTCAGAGGAAAAAAGTAGTTTTGACATCTTTGTGCAAAACAGTCACCAACAGTTACTTACAATTTCAGGAAAATCACTGTTTTAATCATGACCTTTCAGCTGCCCTTGATTGAAAAATTTGACCACCTACAGAAATAACTCTGTTGGGCCCTCATCTCTCTACTGGTTGACTGATGGCCTCATGTGGTTCTACATGTTCACAGTTACAAGTAAAACTATATAAAAGTGGCAGAGCTTAGCTTCCATCTAAGTAGATAAGAATAAAATAGTTCTAATTGACAATTAAGGGGACTATCTTTAAGTGGCATCTTTCCCATGTACCTGTATCAAAATCAAACAGTACATTTTTCTCTGATTAAATGTCTATTCTTTTGGTCACCATTCACTACAACCACTAATTTATCATCCATTGTGTAAAAGACACTGTATTACACTCTGTTGGGAGTGATGGAATGTGGATAAAACAGTTGCTGCATTAGAGAACCTATTATCTGATGAACCACTCAACAGGCTAACTAATGTATAATAAATATGGACACTATACATACACTGTGGAGAGATCTGCTTATATATGCATACACATAGATAAAAATCGTGTTTGGTTAAATATATTTATATAAAAATATATACTTATAATTCAGGAACAATATATCAATATATACTTAAACTTGTATAAATATACTATGTATAAATATCTATATATTATGTTATACCAGAAAACTTTTTCTAAGATATTAGAAGTCCCTAAGTGTTAGTCCATGAGTTTGTCAGTGGAAATGAAAACAAAGACTCATCCTACTAGTTAAAGGTTTCCCACCTACTGTATAAGCAACAAAAATAGAGCTGGCATTCAGGACTCCATTAGAAGTTTATTGAAACTCTGTGAGGCTGGAAAGCTTTTAGGAGTTCAGCTTCATTCAATACCCTCAAAAAAAAAAAAAGACTTAAAAAGATTTTTTCTTTGTATTCAATTTCTATGAGTAATCTCCAATTTACACTTATGCCCAACCCAGAAACTGAATTAATCAATACAATTATCTTTTTAGAAATCTTTTTTATCAACTATAGGAGTTCACAGAATAGAAAGAAAGATTGAGATTCCTTAGATAGTAGACTTTATGGCAAGATTCAGCTATATTGAAGGGCTGGCATTAGAAATGGGCATGGTATAGGCTTCAATACTATGTTTTGGGAGATTACAAAAAGTAAGTGAACCTTATCTCTAAAACACAAATCAGTTATCTACAGTTGCAGTATACAGTAAATTGTTTTATGGCAAACAACACTAAAATATGTATGTGATCAGATCACAAATACTGATTATCGTGAAATTCTATACTAAAATAGTCATCTTTCCAAAACAAGTAAATTCACATTTCTGGAAGTCACCACCTTGTTCATAATCACCAATTTTTTTAAATTTATTTTTATTTTTGTGGTACTCGGGCCTCTCACTGTTGTGGCCTCTCCCGTTGCGGAGCACAGGTTCCGAACGCACAGGCTCAGCGGCCATGGCTCACAGGCCCAGCCGCTCCACGGCATGTGGGATCTTCCTGGACCGGGGCACGAACCCATGTCCCCTACATCGGCAGGCAGACTCTCAACCACTGCGCCACCAGGGAAGCCCAATAATCACCAATTTTTAAAAATTTACCTCACTTCCTGTTGCTGAAAAACTCTTAGTAATGGTCTAAGGCCCTAATATCAACATATAAACTAAGAGGAACTAAGACAACTATTCAGCTAATTTAGGCCCATTTAATACTTTCACATGAAATAGTAAAATAATTAGAGCAAAAGATTTTAGACTAATTAGCTTTATCATACATATTTACTTTATGCATATAATCATCTTTGGCAAATTTATCATTAAAAAAGGAAAGAGAAGAATGCAATATACCTGCCCAATTAAAATTAAAAACAGTTAATGAGTAAGAGAGGAAGTTGTACACCTAAATGATCCTAACTGCTTATCTCTCTAGTCTATATTCACGATTGCCCAAATTTCCTCCTGTGGAGCTAAGCCAAATTTGACTAGAATATATGCAATTGATTTCAACGTTAAAAGTCTATAAATCCTTGCTTAAAAAGAATTCAATTAACCAACATCCTCAATCAATTAGAAAACACTGATGTTAGGGATTTATTAAGAACAAACCTAAAACTCCCAAGAAACATCCTGGAGTGAGTGTAGTCAACCTAATTGTTTACATATTTTTCATACATAAAGCCACTGATAGGTATTTATTTGGTTTGGCCCAGCTTTGTACTACCTGCTTTGAAGCACATGATGCTTATATATAAAGCAGTTGAAGATCAATTTGTTATCAAAACAATATATATATTAACCACATTCACAATGACATAATAAAACAATAACTGTGTACTACAGACGTGTAAAAACAGAGTAACATGCCACTAGCATTGAGTTAGTCAGAATTCCTGTGAATTATCCTTCTATTGTAATACATCTTACTGACATAAACTCCACAGATAAATCCTATATATATGACAGCATTTTCTAAAGGAAGAAACTGAGGTAGCAGAGAAGACACAGGTAAGTTTTTGTCAAAGAAAAGTGGATCAGATAAAAAAAAATCCACTATATTTTACTGCAGTCTTCAACCAATACTCTCTCACTGCTTAAATGCAAACCTCTTGTTTTCATTCAAACATTGGGATAAAGGAATAAATAAGTTCATGGACTTTTAGTCTCATGAAGTTGAAAGCATACTGCTTCCTGTGGATAATACTCTGATTAGCAATTTTTGTTTCATCATGCTTGAAGAGGAACATATACAACTCAGAATGGTCTATCCTACAGGAAAACATTTCTATCCCAATAATGAACCGTTTGTCAATTAGCATTTTGGAAGATGGAGGCAGGGTTTACTCACTTGACAGTTTCTCTAAACTTGGGTAATGTTGTCTCAGTTCCCCATTTCCAGACCAATTATTAATATCTCCTTATAAGCAGGTGTGTGCTAAATATTTGCTAAAGATTCTATAGAAAATATCCCATCAGAAGATGGATATCTTTCCATTCAAGAGGCATACATTTATGTGTGTGTGTGAGTGTGTGTTTTAATAAGCATAACCATGGAGGAGACCCTAGACAAAGAAAAATTTCTGGTTTATTTTAAATAATTTTAAAAGTTCCCTGTTCCTATTCTTATGCTATAGGAAAATGCAGTATATCAGGGGGATTAAGAGCCATAGCAGAGAACGCTAACTGGCCACCCAATATCCCTTCCCAATAATAAAGCAGACCAGTTAAATGTATAAATAGAATCCTACTAATAGGCCTGAGATATAAATGGAAGTTGGGAGAAGATTCAGGGAAAACCTTTTAGAAGGGGACAGCTCTGACTGCTTTGGCCTTTCTGTTCTTTGCTGTTTGTGCTTCTCCTACTTCCTGCCTTGATATGCGATAGAGCTACCCTACTAAAGCTGTACCAGGTCTTTTGTGAGCATTAGAATGAGGATCTACCCTAAGTGTGGTGGAGGAGAAAACTGGAAGGAGTCTGGATCCCTAGCAGCATGGCAGAGCAGCTTGGACTGCATCTGACCCTCTTGTATTGTGGAAGATAAAAAAAACTCCTATCTGGTTCAAACCACCACCACTCAGGTTTCTGTTACTTGAACCTGAATACAATTCCTAAGCGATAGGGACTCAGAAGTTGGTGTCAGATAAAATCCTGTTGTGCCCACTTATGTGTTTTTGGATTGCCTGCTCTCACTTTGCATCAACTTGCTCATCTGTAGAACAAGGATAATAGTGATATACCTTTCCCAAAGGGCTGCTCTGATAATTAAACGACATAATTCATCTAATACCATGACCCAAGGTCTACGTGTTTAATGATTATTATTCATTATTATTATTAATCTTATCAGGCTATCACACTATAAGAGGGCAGCTCATCCGTGATTGAAAAGTAGGCAAAAGTCAGCCAACGGGACGTGGTAGACAGGGAACATGGAACTTCTACCAAAACAACTATCCAACCAGGGGACAGAAGAACAATGTTACAGGACAAATGAAGGCAGGTGGGGTGGGGGGGAGAGAGAGAAGAGTAGTGGCGTAAGTTTATGGAATTCTTATCCCCTTGGGTAATGATTTGCTATTTTTCAACCAGAACTTCAGGATGTGATACACACTTCAAAGCCCTCCTTTCTATAAAATTTAAACATACTCTCTAGTTGTTTATTAGAATCTCCTATTTGTGGACATGTTTATATCTATTGTTTTGTAGAACAACAAAAACTAATAAGCTCTATGTGATCTCACTGTGTGCCCCATGAGGACAGTCTGTGTTTTTTCTCTTTACCATTGAGTCCCCTGCATCATGATATATGAAATAACCCCATATGTTAACTCTCCCCATTCCAAGGACAGTCTTTCTCATTTGGGTCACAAGCAACCAGAGGAAAAAAATCTGCTGCTTTTACATATGGAAAACCACTGTTTATGTGAAATAATGAAAGAGTTTGAGTGTTATGGGCACTTTTAATTTAGAAGGAAGAGTCACCAGGGGGAAGAGACCTCAAATGCTACCGTGAGGGCTCCATACACCTGCTCCCACAGGGCAAGTCCAGGGTAGGCTGGGGTGAGATGGGCAATCGTATAAACTCCTCTATGTTTATGTGGCCTGCTTTCCAAATGGCACTTTGTGAGACATCAGCCTTGCAGCAGACATCCCATGACAAACTGAAGTAGAGAGAAAGGGCTCAGGTATGGCTGCACAGAGGGTCAAGGTTGCAAAGGCTGTGATGTCCCCTCTTGACTCTCCATGGTATGGGAGTTAGCTGAGGGAGAGCGCTGATGCTCTGAAGAGGTCTCACGGAGGGTTCTGATAAAGGGGTGCAGATGGAAGCCTCAGCATGGCCGGTGTGACTGAGGTCGTGAGAGATGCCATTGGGGATGCGTGCCCATGACTAGAGATCATGACAGGACAATTATACAGCTCATCTTCTCCCATAACGAACAGGTGAGGGCTGGTAAGCAGACATCAATTCTCACCTTTCTCCCCACCCTTGAGCAGTTAAATGTATCAATATCCATGTGCCAGAACCAAAACACTGGAGTAATTATTTCATGACCCACAATTAAAGCACACTGCAATTTTCAATCATAAGAGCCAATTCTCTCTGAGTCATACACTGAACCAATTAAACCTAGAATCTCTATGCCTGAAAGGATGGCTTCTAATGAAAAAGGTGAAAGCTCCTGTCCTCTACATCCAATCATATCTCTCTCTGTTTGCTAAACCAGGGGGAGAAGTTCAACTGCGTGGCTTGGAATGGAGCCCATGCCAGCAGATTGTGCTGGGTAGAAATAACACTAGTCTGTCTAGGTAAGATCGGTGCCAATGGTTCCAACTAAAATTAGAAAAAAGGAGACAGTACCTTGGCTCATGCTTATGTTGGAGACAAGACTCTAACTCCTGCTAAAGCCAAATGATGGCAATTCAATTCCTGCCTGCCAGTTGCAAATCCCTACATTACCACTGCAGTACTATCAAAAGACATTTGTGATCCAGGGCACCTAATGAGAGAGGTGATTTCTCAGATTAGTCACTTTAATGGATTAGCAGTTCAAGTGCTAACAACTCAAAGGTATGCATGCATTTATTCTGAGACAAGAAAGGATTTTCCAAACCTATCAGCAGATTATTGGAAATAAAAAAAATCAGTAGGACCTTATTAACATGGGATAGACAGAGGATATTATTCATTTATTAATTGTAGTGTAAAAGCAAAAAAAAAAAAAAAATCAAGGATAGAATAAACTCCCTCCCTCCACAAAACATCAACAAGAGACCCACAACGCTTTTCAGGCATTTCAACAAAAATAATTTTGCTCTAATCTCATACATGTCATAAGAAATCATGCCACAGTGGAAAGAAAGCTGGGCTAGGAATCAAGAAATCTGGGTTCTTTTTCTGGCTCTGTCGCTTATTAACCGTAAAAATGATGCAAAATTTAACCTCGCTGAGCCTCAGTCCCTTGTCTACAAAATCAGTGACTTAGATAAGCATTATCTAGCTCTTAGATTCCGTATTAATCTCTAAATTATTAGTGATTAGATTAAATTTTATATTTTATATGGTCTTTGTAACATATATTGATATTAAGTCTTTAATAAACCCTGGGTTTGGAAGTCAAATATATATAATAGAAAAGGAACTCTTGTTCTAATGGTAAAGAATTAATAGTGTTTTTTTTAAATTTCTGTTTCTGTCATGGCAATACACACACTATAAATAGGGACAATATTTGTGTGTCTTAGCAGATACCATAACCTTTTTGGCAAATGTCAAAGTCACATAAAAACTCTGATATCACTCAAAGCATTCTTCGAAGGAAAGACTGTACTGCCACTGGACAGAAGGAACTTCTCCAACGTCCCGAGTAATTCACGAAGCTAAGAGTCTGGGGAGAGTTTCAGGTGCTGGATGAGATAACACACTCAGAATATTGACCCCAAGGCCTCTGCTAGATTTCAACTGCTTTTCATTCTACATAGGTAAGATAATTGACCTATGGCCGCTAACTCTACTCCCAAGATTTTCAAGCAACCGACAGAATTTTATTCAAATCACCATAATGCTCAAAATGCTCATTAATGTCTCAACACAGAGTCAGAGCTCCACTGTTCAAGGCCCCTTTGGACCCAGCCTCTTCCAGTGAGTGGTACCCAGCCTGGGAAGCAGACCTCCAGTCTTCCTGGTTGGTGCTGGACTATCCAAGAACTATCTGCACTGAAGACAATTCATAATGTGGCCAACAGGATAATCTCTGCCCTGACTATGGACAACTAGAGTTCTCATTTTATTTCTGGCACTAACTCTTGGGATTCTGGGCAAGTCCTACAATCTCTGTGTTAAATACTATTGGTAATGATGCTTCTTGAGTACATGCACTAGAAGAGTTATGTATTCCCAAGTTTGGCAAAAATACTTCCACTCCATATTGTGCGCTAGTGTGGAAGGAAAATCTATATTTTATCTGATGCTAGAAGGTTAGTAAACTCAAGTGAACACTCTGGTCCAGAGTACAAATCCTTTCTGTACTTATTAGCCATAGGATTTTGGAAATGCTGAATCTGAGTTTCCTCATCTATAAAAACATAGGTAATGAAATCAATCTCTCCACCTACATCTTACAACTATGTTAAACGTTAAATTTCTGAGTATGAATGTATGTGAAACCAAGATGGTGGCACACAGAACTCCGTGCAACCACACGTTGCTACTGATCCTTCACTCTAGTCCTTTAATGCTGTCACAAAGCATTCACAGCACTACCACCACCTCACTGGCATCATCAAGCTCCTCATCGTCACCAGACCCTGTTTCTAACTTAAGAATCTGGACTCTCAGAGACCCACTGACTGGCTATGCTGTGTACTGTGCCCATACTTCCTTTCTAGCTTTTATCTGATAATTGATCTCTTCACACACATCCATTGGACTGAATATACCAGCTTTATCTTCCCTCCCTGGAAATAATCTGGAGTTTTACACCTACCAGAAGATACCTGGTCATTCACTGGCATTAAATTTTGATCTTCATCTGAGTGCTTTTTAAAATTATTGTTGTCGGGCTCTGTACTTGACATGCTCTCCTCTATTGATGTGATTAATTAGAAACCATAGTGCTAAGATCATTAACCCTATTTTATTGGCAAATAGACTAGTAAATACAAAGGCATAGTAAGTACCCTCAAGGCTTACAGAGTGTATGTCAGAGGCAGTTAACAGAATAAGACCCAATTCACAATGCAACATACATATCACTCTATTATGACTTTTTTCTTCCTAGAGCCCAGTGATGTTACCCTCTTACATAGCACACTTTTTCCTTTATGATAATAAAGAAGAATGGGTAACACATACATACATCTTATTTAAGGCACATGTTTTAATTTTTAAATTTAACATTTCATTTTGAAATAATTTCAGGCTTAGAAAAAAATGCAAAAATAGTATGGAGTTCCCAGCTTCCTGGCATATTAACATCTTCGAATCCACAGTACAATGAGCAAAACTAAGAAATTAACTGAAAAAACTGACTGATATACAGACCTTATTCAAATTTCAACAACTGTCCCACTCATGTCCTTTTCTTGGACCATGAGCCAGTATTTAGTTATCCTGTCTTCTTAGTCTCTTTCCATTTGGGACAATTCCTCAGTCTTTCTTTGTTTTTCATGACCTTGACACTTCTTAAGAGTACTGCCCAGTTATTTTGTAATATGTCCTTCAGTTTGAGTTGTCTGATATTTCCTCATGATAAAATTCATGCATTTTTGGCAAGAACATGACAGAAATGATTTTTTGTGCCTTCCTCAGTGAGTCACAGCAGTGGTACACGATGCTAATAAGTCTCTTTACTGGTGATACTAACTTTGATCACTACAAGCATTCTGAAAAGAGATATTTGGACACTATGTAAGTATCCTATTTATCACCATATTTTCACCACTAATTTAGCATCCAGTCATGATTTTTGCCTGAGAAAATCATTAAGGTGGTGTTCACCAAATGGTCATTTTCTATTTCCAACATTCCTTCTACAGTTATTAATTGGTATTCTACTGTTATAAAATGAGCTTTCCTTTCTCTCCCATTTATTATTTTTCAACACTGTTAATAACATCATGGACTATATTGAGTATAATCCATTACTATCATTATTTCCTTGCTCAAATGTCCCAGATGTGGCCATTGGGAGCCATGTCAAAATGGCTCTTGTGTCCTTTCAACCTGTTTCAATTCTTTTTAGTCATGCCTTACTTTCTTGAACCATAAGATTTTCCAGTTTCTCACCACACAATTTTTCTTCTTGCCCTAGAATCATCCATTTCTACAAGGATTCTTGGTGTCTTTTATTGGAGAATGATATTCAGAAACGAAGATCTAGGTAGTAGGGGTGCTCATCAATACTGAGGTATTACTGCTTTTAAGCCCTCTCAGCAGATAGAGCTAGGGAATATATAAATGGACACATACACATACACACACACTCACACACACACACACACTCACAACTATTTCTTTATAACACACACCATGAGTTTTTATTGATACCTCAATTCCATTCAACATCACAGGGTTCATTCTAGCCCTCATTTCTTTTACAGTAGGAAAATGGCTCTCATTATCCACAATCCTAGTATATACTCAAAGCAGTTCAGAAATGTTAACTCTCACCTCCATGAAAAGCAGAATTATTAATCCATATTGTGTGAAAATCAAATTTTCTTATGAAAATACAATAGTTCATTTTTTTTTAAATCTTAGAGTATAAAGTCAAAAATCTGTTTGGCAAAGTTACTTAAATTAGCTCTTTTCCCCCACCCCCTTCATTTGTAATTCATATGAATACAATTAATCAAGTTTGTTATTTTTTGTTTTCATGTGAGGCTCCCTAAACACCCTAGCTCATTTTAATTAATTATTTGGTTTTGAGTATGTCAAACATTAACACAGTTCCAAAAATCAGATCTATACAAAAGAAAAAGGATATTCAGATAAGTGTCACACTCTCCTGTCACCACTTCTACCTTATTTTCATTCTCTCAATACCCATTTGCTGGGCCCAACCTCTGTATGTAAAAACCAATTTCATGAGTTTCCAGCTTATCTTTCCTATTTTTTGCCCCAATTAGCAGATACAAGTGTATTTTCTTATTTCCCTTTCATTCTAGATATTACTTTTCTGCACTTTTTCACTTAGCAGTATAGCCTGGAAATTACTCTGTATCCTTTCATTCTTTTTACAGATGCATGGCACCTCATTATGTGGAGATTCCATAGTGTTCTAATGTATTCAACTATTCTCCTATGCATGAGCATTTAGGTAGTTTTTAATATTTTACAATTATAAACAATGCCACAATGATTAAACTTGGGCATGTGATCCTCATATTGTCAAAGATGTATCTTCAGGATAAATTCCAAAAAATAGGATTGCTGGATCAAATGGTGTGTAAATGTAGATTTGTTAGATATTGCCTAATTCGTGTCCAAAGGCTTGTACTAATTTTCATTCCATTCGGCAATGTAAGAGAATAAAACCTCCGTTTTCAACTCTTCCCCTAAATCATTTTAGCAGAGATGCTGAGCAGCATTTGAGTGTTGATTTATGTTTACCTCTTGTCTGAGTACAGATATCATCTAACCATGGTGCTAACAATCAAAGAAAAAGTTTACATAAATGTAAAAGAAGAAGAATAGAAAGAACAAGGAACTGGGAAAAAATCACTGGAAAAAAATAGTTGGTTTTGATCACAACGGCTCAGGGTGAAAATACATGGCATCTTCCCTTTGAAAACTTAATAAACCAAGATTTTACAGTAATTTTTTCCATGGCCAAGATTAAGCCCTGCCTCCATTTTTTTTTTTTTTTTTTTTTTCTGCGCCATGCAGCTTATGGGATCTCAGTTCCCCTATCAGGGATTGATCCCGGGCCACGGCAGTGAAAGCCCAGAATCCTAACCACTAGGCCATCAGGGAACTCTCTAGCCCTGCCTCCTTTATGTCCACTAGACCTATACCAATACAACAAGTGGCACACAGCATCTGAGTTATCTGCTAAAATGTCTGTCTTGCATTAAAGATTTTAATTTTGAAGTGGAGACCATATATTGATCCACGTATTTACCTCAATTTCTAGCACAATATTTAACATGTAACCTTCCTGATAAAAGTGTGTTAGAAGTTCATTAATATAAAAACAAACATTCTCCGGGTGCTCACTCTGTGCCAGACACCATCCTAAATGTTTTACATGTATTGTCTCATTACATCCAGGGAACAATCATACAAGGTTGGTTTTGTTATTATTCCCAATTTATAGATGAGGAAACAAAGACTTAGAGAAGATGCATAACTTGCCTACAATAATACATCATGAAAAAAAAGAGTTGGGACTTGAGTAGGATTTGAACTGAGGTCTGTCTCATTCCAAAGCACATGCTGCTTTGCTTCCCCCTGGATGGCACTTAGAAATAGGAGCCTTCCTGATGTCCCACATGTCACACTTATGTAGGCAAGTTCTAACTCTGCCTACTATAAGGCCAGAACTAATTCTATATTATGGATCTCAGGGCAGTATGTCGCTATTAAGAAGGGAAGGAAAGGCGGTAATTTCAATGGTTTCCAAATAGACTCTTAAAAAGCTTTCTGAGATTTTTACCTTTTGGCAAACAAAGCTTTGGCTCCTCTGATACATGCACAAATTTATTACACCCTTGTGACTGTGGTTTACATATAAGCATCTTATTAAAAATTTTTAAAAAACTGAAATGTGATTCCCTTCCTGACAGCAAAGGAAAAATAAAAAGATGTTCTTTGCCCTCCTGTTCTAATCTGTGTTTGGAAGTCAAGTCTGCAATTCCCAGAACTCTATCACCAGCTTGTTACATTTCCATAAATCTGTCCAAGAATACAACACTGTTCACACAAAAAAATGTAATATAAACTGTAAAACACATGCACTTGATACCTGGATCCAATTTGCCCCCATTTTGTATATAAGTGAAAATAAGGCGATACTTTAAGTCTTTGAAATGACAATATCACATTATTTAGATAAATGCCACCAAAGCATTATTGAAATTCTGATAGCATTTGCCTTACTGGTAAAAGAAAAATACCTGTAATGCATAGTTTAAATAATTACTTTAAACAAAAGCTTCTTTTCTACATTGCTTATTTATCTTTTGAGACCAACTCAGCAGGGCTATGTATTTTATTAAAATTGCCTTCAGACTGCTAATGGCAGGGCGTCTGTTAGCACAGGAAAAGTGATGGCAGTTTGACTCCTATTCCTAATATTGGGAGTTAGTCCAGACACTTAAGAGCCAGAACTCTGCTGTGCATTTGACTATGTTATCAACACTTTACTTGCTAATGATACTAGTGACAGCATTTCAATATGATGGGTCAGACTTAAATAGGAAAGCTTATAATTGTGCTTACAGAACCAAAGAAACTCCCTCCCCCCTCCCCACAAGAATATCCCTTTTATCAGCAGATCAGCTGGTGTTAAGCTTCATGACTGGGAATTATTTGGTAAGCTTCTGCTCAATATTTTTTCTCCTTTTCCACTTCCCACCTTGAATGGAGAGCCTCCATCAGCACCTGATATCTATCCGTTCAGAAAATGACAACTGAAAGCCTTCCCGTGGTGCAGCCATGTGCCAACTACCCAGCAGAAGGTCACACTGATGACTTCCCTGTGGCTTTTATTTTCCCCAGGGAAATCCACAGCCAGGGCTGACTGCTTGCCAAATATGCTGAGTGCCACAAACCAGCAGTGCTAAGAACCCCCCATCCTTCTTGATGGGAAGCAGTAAGCAACTGTGCTGAACACCTGTGTCAGCTCCTGTTCCTGGGGACACCCCAGGCAAGCACTCATTCAGCATTCAGGGATAGGGCTCCCCTCTTCTAACTGGCACTTCGGTCCAAAAACTTCTCAGTAGTCGTATGATAATAGTTATGTCTGTCAGATCTCTATAACACCAGCGTGTTTAACTACTGTTGAGGATGATTTAAATCATTTATAAGTTAAGTATTTTACTATGATCATCTAAAGGGAATCAGGATAATGAATGTATTTCCTATTATGATAAATGTAAAAGTAACACTCTCCATCACTTGCTCCAACCAACTTGAGGAAGAGGAGACATAGTCTGAGATTTGGATGGCGTGATTCCATAGATGGACAAGATCGAAATCAGTCAGTATTTTTCCTATAACTAACTGGGAATAATATGCTAAACTGAACTGGTGAAAACCTAGTCAAGAATGGATGGAGAAAAATCAGGCAATATAACTAAAAGATTGCCTGCCACAGGTTAAGACTTAGTAAGAATATATGAATGAATGAGTGAACCAATGAATGAAGGAACATCTAAACAATTTTCAATACTTCAAAAAATTCCATAATCCAGAAATGATTATATTCTAGGGAGCCAACTGAGTCTGCACTTAGTGTTTATGATTTGCAGACCACTCAGGCAGGACTTGTGCAAAGATTAAAAATAAATAAATGAATAAATAAACCAAAGCCTACTTCAGGACCACATAGCTTGTCAAGCAGCAAAACTATAATTCAAGCTTCAGAGTTTCTTCTACTTTGACTGTTCCATTTGGTCTTCTCCAAAATTCCACATGGCATTCAGACTGTTGGTCTTTCAGGGTGTTTCCTAAGTCTGGATTGCTCTTCCACCAAGGAGGCAAATTTTGCTATCGAATGTAATCTCGCATAGCTTCATTCTCAACTCCCCTGCTTAGTTCCAGAATCTCTGCATGGAATGCTTCTTCAATATATCAACATTGGTATTTCAAATGTACAGACTCTCAAAACAATTCACATACCTCCCACTAATTAAAAATATGTAAATAAATACAAACCATTAATTTTTCCAATTTCCTATATCTGTGAATTGCATGGCTTTTATTTCAATTACTTAAGGTTAAAATTCATCCCTTATTGCTCCAGGAAGTCTACCCTAACGATTCCATCTCTGGATTTCTGCTCCTATCTGTCCCCAGGTTTTACCATCTTGGTCCTGACTTTCTGGATCTCTTGCTTAAATGACCACAATCGTCTCCTACCTTCCCCTTTTAGCTTCTCCCCTTTCAATCAACCTCATACTGCCAGCATATTAACTACTTAATCCAAGGCATAGACCCAATCACCACCCACGTTCCCTTAAAAAACAAACAAAAATTTTTAATGGCTCCCCAAGTCCTGTTAAGTCTAATCACTAGCATGAGATTCAAAGTCCTCTTTACAGATTTGAACTGTAAAGTTTCTTTATGTTGTAAATAGCCCACCATATCTTTAGAGTCATTGTCTCCCTTTTGTATACGCTGTGCTGAATCCAAACTTACCCAAGCCGAAAAAGACACTTAAGATACCAGGATCTTAAATATATACTAGTTAAGCCCTACCAGTATCTAACATCTCTGCTAGGAAAATCATCCTTTAAGATCCAGCTCAAATACTGTTTTGTTTATGAAACTTTCTTTCTCTTTACTATGAACCCCCATAGAACATCAGGTTGTAGCTCTTTTGTAGGCTTTTTGACATTATATCTCACACTATAATATTTGGTTTTGGATCTTCAAACTAAATTCATTTAGCACAAGCTATAAGCAAAGCACCTTGAAAAGTATTTTAGGGATACAGTGGAGAACAAGATAGATTCATTCAGCAAAATGCAAAGAGAAAAAAAATTTTTTTTTAACTGGAGTGGAAAGTGGAAAGTCATTCAAGCAGTTGAAAGAACTCAAGGGCCGAGAATAAGAAAATCACTGACAATTACCATATGGATTTAGTGTGATGGAGATAACTGATGACCTTAGCAATGGTTGGCAGGATAGGAGTAGAAGAGGGCTGATGAGCAAGAAGGAAGAAAGAAAATGGAGACAGTAAGTTAAAACTCTGGGGAAATAAGTATATGAAGGGAGTGGTAGCTGGAGGGAGAAATAAGGTCAAAGGGAAAGTTTTGTTTATTTATTATTTAAGAGGGGGTTGACATGTTTAACCATTAAAGTTTCCAATAAAGAAGAAGTTGAAGATACTCAGTGGAAGAATCAACGTTTTTGGAACTGCCAGAGGAAGTAGGTTTAAGCATGGGGGAGGGACTGGCCCTTCCAGGAGAAGGAGAACCTCCCAGCAAAAAAGGGACTGGAATCACAGAAGATTCAACAATTTTACATGCATATGTGAAGTTGAGGCTGCATACCCTCTCCTTCAAAAAACAGTGTCAAAGAGTAATTTCCTTATTTCTCCGTTTAAACATAAACCTGATTCCTATTCTTATGACTAAAAGGGAAAGAATTTAGAATAAACAAGAATTTTAAAGAAAATTATACTAAGTATTCATAAGCAAACAGATTTATATATTTGTTTATGAAAACAAAATATATATTTATTACATGAATATTCTAAAAGTCAAATAATGAAAATCTAAGCTTATATACCTACTTATAGTTTTAAGATAGTTTTTAATGCATTGATTCAAAAGTCTGACACATTTCTAGTAAACAGTTATTGGGCAATTGGAAACTGCTGCCATAAGACTGATAGGTGAAGGCACTCCCACCTCCTCAATTTCCTTTTCAATAATCACTTTGATTCTTTGACATGACAGTAATAATAATTTTAGAAATAACCCTTCCTTCTAAATATCAATAATACCTTCTATAACCTAATTTTTCTGAAAATAAATATGGACATTTTCCTCTGTTATTTATATAGTATATCCCTATTTTTTCATTTATATTAAAAATGGTCACTTCTAATGTAAGTGATTACTAATTCAACCAATTTTTATCTACACATTGCACACATTGGTTTAACAAAGGTAAAGGAACTGCAGAGATAACAGTAGCAATGCAATTCTCCTTATGGGAGAAGCAGAGTTCGTCATTTAGCAGGCAAACACAGGTTAAAGACCTCAAGTCGTCTTCCTGGTAAGTTTCAGAGCTGGTTCCAGAATTCATGCCCTATAAGTCCTATGAAGCTGTTTTTGTTTTTTTTTTAACTGATCCGTGTTTCCTTCTCATAGTCTTATCAATCATGTGATCATTACAGTAAACCATAATATACTTTTCAAATATTCTCCCTTACAACTAGGAGATAAAAATTCATGACTTGTTTATGGACTTACACAAGGCTATGTAGTTTGGGTTGAAATTAAAAATGACAAACAAATGGGAAATTCAGCTATGCAAAGCAACTAACTGGACACACAAATTTCTAAATATTACATACCTTTGTCATTAATGTGCCTATTATGAAAAAATAAGTTATACAGAACCGAAGAACATGATTCAAAATCAAAAGAACTCTGCAAATTAAAGTAATGAAAATGAAAAATGACAGCTCTACTATTTAACATGAGCTCCCTGAACACAATCATCAGTCAAAATCTTAATCAGATAATGTTGCCCTAATCATTGTTAAAGTCTATTTTCATTCATAATTTATATTCTGTGTATAAAGAAAGAAATCTTTAATGTTTTACCCAAGCTGTAAGTCCAAGTGATCCTTAAACCTTGAGAGCCACATCATGCCCCTTTATTGGCTGAAATCCCCTTAATGATTCCCATCTCACTCAGAATAATAGTCAAGGTCCTGCCATGGTCTACCAGGCCTTATAAAATGGTCATCACAACATCCTACCCTTTCTCATCTCTTACTTGTCCACTCCTTACTCTCTCTGGCCACAGTGCCCTTCTTGACGTTCCTTCAACATACCAAGCACACTCATTATACTTGTTCTTCCCACTGAATGTAACTCTCTTCACCCATATATCTAAATCATTCCCTCTCACTACATTCAAGTCTGTGCTCCGTTCTCTCCTTATCAGAAAGACCTACCCTAGACATGGTATTGGATACAGCCTCCCACCATTCTCAATTTACTCTGCTTTATTTCCTCCTTAGTATGTATTCCCATTAACATATATATTAAAATCCTTGTTTTATGTTTTCCTCCACTAGAGTGAAAACTCCAGAAGAGTAGGAACTTCTGTTGTATGTATGAATGAATGATCATCTTATCGTTTCATCCAGCTGAATAGGGAACTTCTTCAGAGAAACAACAGTAAAAAAAACTCTTAATGTTCTTGAGTTCTTCAAATATCAATACAATTCAAAGTGAAGTATGAGTATCAACGGTATTCTTTATCAAATATAAATTGGTGAAGATGACAAATGATGATGGTATTTTGTATGTGTGTGTACAATGTTGTGTGCACAATGTTGTGTGCAGAGTTGTTTGTGTTCCATAACCTGTAAGGCACGTAATTCAGTGGGTCTGCATCATATCAAGAAACATAGATTAATCTCTGTTACTAATATTTCATGTGACAGTGGGAAGCAATGTAGGTTTGTAAAAAAGATGGATTAGACTGAAGTTCTTTCTATGCGTCAAGGCTATAAGGGATCTATGAGGACTCTTCCTTCTTGATCTCACTTCCAAACATGCAAAACTCAAACAACTGTATTCAATTTAACATCAATATATACATACAGCTGGATGCCAAGAAAATCCACTACTTTTGGCTTCAATTTATTTCTTTTTAATGTTTAGTTCAATGATATTTATAAACTGAAAATTGGGAGATGTTTACTATCAGAAAACTCTTTATACACGTATCACTAAAAAGTGGTTCTCAACTCTACAAGAATCAGTGCAGACATACTTACAAACCCAATTACTTGGGCATATCATTCTAAACACAGCTTTTTGCAGGACTCTTTCTTAATTTAGCCAAGAGCAGAGACCCGAGTATATGCGATGCATCAAGATATACTTGAAATTATCTTTCCTTTAAGCTGGAGAGTGGTGTTCTCTCAAAATGCATACAATAATAATCTGTTTAGTCCATAATTCTAGAAAATAACTAAATCCCTGAAGCATCCTGGCAGAAGAACTTTAAGCTTAGATCCTTTCTGAATAAGCCATTTCACTTGAAGAGATGTGATCAGACTGAAGAACAAAGCTATTTATCTCTCTGTGTGATGGAACCCGAAAAGCCCACTGGTAGTTGCTCTCCAGGAGGCCTGGATGTTGATGAGCTAAGTCAAACTCCAGGAGAGTTGTGGAAGTGGTAACACTAGAGGGGTAACAGAAAGGGAGAGGGCTCCCAAGCTTCTATAAATAACTAAGCAATAGTAGCAAGAGTCGTAATCACTATTTAAGACAACTGGTAGTCTTCCTTGAAGCAGGAGATGAACACGAGCAATCAGTCACTCATGGTGACACTCAGGGAAATGGGGACTGCAAAGGCCAGCATGGTTGCATCCAGCTTACTGAGTGTGACTTACACTAAACTTTCCACAATGGCTGACAAATGCTCACAGTAGACCCTTTGACTAATTAACCTTCAATTTACATATGGTAGTCAACATTCAGTAGTTAAAATTAGCGTTGGTAAACAGATTGACTCTAAGAGCATCAAGAGCTTTTAGAGGTGTCCCTGTGCCCCGAGAACAGGGCAGAAAAGAAAGGAAACTTGAACTTCATGACCCAAGTGTTCTCCCACTACAATTACATAATTAATAACATTGTATATGTTTTAAAGTTTTGATTCTGGAAAAGTCATCAAAAAGTCTTCATTTCAAAACTGTTTACACCCTAAAAAGGATAATAGAAATCAGGGTAACTGTGTACCATATTAGGTAAGAAATCTTCTTCTATTCCTGAAAAACTCTTCGAATTATTTTTTCATCTTCAAATCCTAAAAAGAGAATGCCTAAATGCTGGATTTATTATCTAAAGGCTTTAGTCGTTACTTGCAAAACTGAAGACCACACCAAGTAAGCATGGATAAGAAATAAACAAGTGGCAAGAGATCAAGAACTCCAAAATTAATGACAAAAGAATGATCAGCAAATGATAATAATACAATGTTCTGACCTGCTGAGTCTGCAATCTCTCCCACTCCTGATGTCCTTGATATTATCTATTTCTTGCAATGCTAAGAAAAAAATAACAAAGAAAGACAGGTATTTAGGGAAAAATCAAAGTAATTCCGAAATACTTAGGTGAAAAAAAATTAAACATTATAAAGAGAGTTAAGATTTCTACTACATAACTTTGGAAGAAATATTAAGTAATTTCATTCTAAATTTTTTTCTAGACCAGATTCATAGCCACACAACGTCAGACTCATAGGACTATGCCAGTTAATACCTGATGAATGAATAATAAATGAGCACTCAAAAAACAAACTTTCATAAATGACAGGCAAGATATAACGATAGTTGAAATGTAAAAAAAATGTGAACAAATTATCGTGAAGCTGTTTCAATTAAATCACTTTTTAAAATTTTATATTATTAATTCAGTCATGTAAGCACATGTGCATGTATGTAGCCTATGATCACCCTGGGCCCAGTTTTATTGAGAGAAAAAATTTTAACCATTCTTATAGTCCATGATGGTTAACTTAAAATATACTTATAATGCAACCTTACTTACAACTACAATACTTTAAGGATAACAGGCTAATGGGCACTGAAATTTATTAACTCAGACTAGCACTTACCAAAGCACAGTGCTACATTGTACTAGGATACTAAGTTGTATAAGAATAAAGGGTTTACAAACTCACTGGATAATTTCTACGTTAAAACAATAAAAACAAAAATAGCAAACTAAACCCAGAAACACTGTATTGATACTTAGTCACTTTATCTGAGCCAGACCCCGAAGGCCAGGATTTAAACATTGGTCCCATGACAGAAGAGCTTTATGTCTTTAGAAATTTATCTAACCTCTTTGAAGGTTTATTTTCTTGATCTGTAAAATGGTTTCATAGCCTTGATATAAATCCAAAAATTTAAAAAATTTTCAATACATGTTAACTATATTATCATTTTATTATTTATTTATCAGTATAGAATTCTTTTTTATAAGGGGAGGTTCATTATCTATTCTCAGCTTTTTAAACTTTGGTCTCAGAATGATTATGGTTTCAAAATGGTTTCAAAATGTTTAAACATTTGTTAATGACTTTTATGATTTGAAACATGATCATTAAAATTGTATAAATATAAATTACATAACGTTTATGCCCTAGGAAGGTACAGTTACGTGTACCGTCAATCAGATTATGTGGTTAGTATTTTATTTTATTTATGTATTGTTAATTAATTAATTAAGTTTTGGATGCTTTGGGTATTCGTTGCTGCACGCGGGCTGTCTCTAGTCACGGAGAGTGGGGGCTACCCTTTGTTGTGGTGTGCAGGCTTCTCATTGCGGTGGCTTCTCTTGTTGCAAAGCATGGGTAATAGGCACGTGGGCTTCAGTAATTGTGGCATGTGGGCTCCGTAGTTCTGGCTCGTGGGCTCTAGAGCACAAACTCAGTAGTTGTGGCACACGGGTTTAGTTGTTCCACAGCATGTGGGATCTTCCCAGACCAGGGATCAAACCCGTGTCCCCTGCATTGGCAGGCGGATTCTTAACCACTGTGCCACCAGGGAAGCCCTGTGGTTAGTATTTTAAATAAGACTTCAAAATGATACGCTCAGGGTAACAGAATTCTACTTCTAGGATATTGATCTAACATACTAGAGCCAGAGATTTAGAGATGATCTAGGACCAGGTTACCTGTATAACTTTTGATTATTAGTTTATATAATCTAATTATTTGAAACAAACAATAATTTGGGGTGGTTTCTGGGGTACCTAAATTCTTTTAAAGGCTACAAAATAGTAAAAGAAATTACACACCAAGACTAAGTGGGATTTATCCTAGAAATGCATAGTTGGTTTAACATCTAAATATCAAATAATGTAATATATCATGCTAATAAAATAAAACCATAAGATCACCTCTATAGATGCTGAAAAGCATTTGACACAATCCAACACCCTTTCATGATATAAACATTCAACAAACTAGCAATAGAAGGGAACTTCCTCAACCTAATAAAGAGCATCTACAAAAACCTCACAACTATCATATGTAGTAGTAAAAGACTGACTAGTTTCCCACTATGATCAGAAATAAGACAAGGGTGTGCACTCATGTCACTTCTATTCAAGATTGTACTGGAGGGAGACCTTCAAGATGGCAGGAGAGTAAGACGCGGAGATCACCTTCTTCCCCACAGATACATCAGAAATACATCTACATGTGGAACAACTCCTACAGAACATCTACTGAATGCTGGCAGAAGACCTCAGACTTCCCAAAAGGCAAGAAAATCCCCACGTACCTGTGTAGGGCAAAAGAAAAAAGAAAAAACAGAGACAAAAGGATAGGGATGGGACCTGCACCAGTGGGAGGGAGCTGTGAAGGAGGAAAGGTTTCCATACACTAGAAAGCCCCTTAACTGGTGGAAACGAAGGGACGGTTGGGGGGAAGCTTTGGAGCCATGGAGGAGAGCTCAGCAACAGGGGTGCAGAGGGCAAAGCAGAGAGATTCCCGCACAGAAGATTGGTGCCGACCAGGACTCACCAGCCCGAGAGGCTTGTCTGCTTATCCACCAGAACAGCTGGAGGCTGGAAGATGAGGCTAGGGCTTCAGAGGTCAGATCCCAGGGAGAGGACTGGGGTTGGCTGCATGAACAAAGCCTGAAGAGGGCTACTGCACCACAGCTAGCCAGGAGGGAGTCCAGGAAAAAGTCTAGACCTGCCTAAGAGGCAAAAGACCATTGTTTCAGGGTGCACGAGGAGAGGGGTTTCAGAGCACCGCCTAAATGAGCTCCAGAGATGGGCATGAGTCGCGGCTATCAGCAGGGACAGCAGAGAAAGGCATGAAGTGCTAAGGCTGCTGCTGCAGCCACCAAGAAGCCTGTGTACAAGCACAGGTCACTCTCCACACCTCCCCTCCCAAGAGCCTGTGCAGCCCGCCACTGCCAGGGTCCCATGATCCAGGGACAACTTCCCTGGGAGAACACACAGCACACCTCAGGCTGTTGCAATGTCATGCTGGCTTCTGCCACCGCAGGCTCGCCCTGCATCCTTACCCTTCCTTCCCCACAGCCTGAGTAAGCCAGAGCCCCCTATTCAGCTGCTCCTTTAACCCCATCCTGTCTGGGCGGGAACAGACACCCTCAATTTACCCACACACAGAGGTGGGGCCAAATACAAAGCTGAACCCCAGGAGCTGTGCGAACAGAGAAAGGGAAATTTCTCCCAGCAGCCTCGGCAGCAGTGGATTAAATCTGCACCATCAACTTGATATACCCTGCATCTGTGGAATAACTGAATACACAATGAATCATCCCAAAATTGAGGTGGTGGACTTTGGGAGCAACTGTAGACTTGGGGTTTACTTTCTGCATCTAATTTGCTTCTGGTTTTATGCTTATCTTAGTTTAGTATTTAGAGTTTATTATCATTGGTAGATTTGTTTATTGATTTGGTTGCTCTCTTCCTCCTTTTTTTTTCTTATACATAGACATATATATTTTTTCTCTTTCTCTTTTTGTGAGCATTTATGTGTATGTTTCTTTGTGTGATTTTGTCTGTATAGCTTTGCTTTTACCATTTGTACTTGGGTTCTGTCTCTCTGTTGTTTTGGTTTGTTTGTTTCTTTGTTGGTTTTAGTAGAGTTTTTAGTGATTGTGATCATTGGTGGATGTGTTTTTTGGTTTAGTTGCTCTCTTCTTTCTTTTTTTTTAATCACTTTTTAAATTTTTTCATTATTAATATTTATATTTATTATTTTAATAACTTTATTTTATTTTACTCTTTCTTTCTTTTTTTCTCCCTTTTCATCTGAGCCATGTGGCTGACAGGGTCTTGGTGCTCCAGCCAGGTGGAGAGCCAAGTTCAGGACATTGGTCCAACAGAGACCTCCGAGCTCCATGTAATATCAAATGGCGAAAGCTCGCCCGGAGATCTCCATCTCAACGCTAAGACCCAGCTGCACTCAACGACCAGCAAGGTACAGTGCTGGACACACTATGCCAAACAACTAGCAAGACAGGAACACAACCGCACCCATTAGCAGAGAGACTGCTTAAAATCATAATAATGTCACAGGAACAACAAAACACACCACGAGACATGGGCCTGCCCACCACAAAGATAAGATCCAGCCTCATCCAACAGGAAGGCACTAGACCCCTCCACCAGGAAGCCTACACAACACACTGAAGCAACCTTAGCCACTGGGGGAAGACACCAAAAACAACAGGAACTATGAACCTGCAGCCTGCAAAAAGGAGACCCCAAACACAGTAAGTTAAGCAAAATGAGAAGACAGAAAAACACACAGCAGGTGAAGGAGCAGGGTAAAAACCCAGCAGACCAAACAAATGAAAAGGAAATAGGCAGTCTACCTGAAAAAGAACTCAGAATAATGATAGTAAAGATGACCCAAAGTCTTGGAAATAGAATGGAGAAAATACAAGAAACGTTTAACAAGGACCTAGAAGAACTAAAGAGGAAACAAACAATGATGAACAACACAATAAATGAAATTTAAAATTCTCTAGAAAGAATCAATAGAAGATTAACTGAGGCAGAAGAATGGGTAAGTGACCTGCAAGATAAAATAGTGGAAATAATTACCACAGAGCGGAATAAAGAAAAAAGAATGAAAAGAATTGACGACAGTCTCAGAGACATCTGGGACAACATTAAACACATCAACATTCAAATTATAGGGGTCCCAAAAGAAGAAGACAAAAAGGGACTGAGAAAATATTTGAAGAGATTATAGTTGAAAACGCCCCTAATATGGGAAAGGTAATAATCAATCAAGTCCAGGAAGTGCACAGAGTCCCATACAGGATAAAGCCAAGGAGAAACATGCCAAGACACATATTAATCAAACTATCAAAAATTAAATACAAAGAAGAAATATTAAAAGCAGCGAGGAAAAAACATACAAGGGAATCACCATAAGGTTAACAGCTGATCTTTCAGCAGAAATTGTGCAAACCAGAAGCGAGTGACAGGATATATTTAAAGTGATGAAAGGGAAGAAACTACAACCAAGATTACTCTACCCAGCAAGGATCTCATTCAGATTCAATGGAGAAATTAAAACCTTACAGACAAGCAAAAGCTAAGAGAATATAGCACCATCAAACCAGCTTTCCAACAAATGCTGAAGGAACTTCTCTAGGCAGGAAACACAAGAGAAGGAAAAGACCTACAATAATAAACCCAAAATAATAAAGAAAATGGTAATAGGAACATACATATTGATAATACCTTAAATGTAAATGGATTAAATGCTCCAACCAAAAGACAAAGACTCATAGACTGGCTGAATGGATACAAAAAAACAACCCGTACATATGCTGTCTACAAGAGATCCACTTCAGACCTAGGGACATATACAAACTGAAACTGAGGGGATGGTAAAAGATGTTCCATGCAAATGGAAATCAAAAGAAAGCTGGAGTAGCAATTCTCATATCAGACAAAATAGACTTTAAAATAAAGACTATTACAAGATACAAAGAAGCACACTACATAATAATCAAGGGGTCAATCCAAGAAGAAGATATAACAACTGTAAATATTTATGCACCCAACATAGGAGCACCTCAATACATAAGGCAAATACTAACAGCCATAAAAGGGGAAATCGACAGTAACACTGTCATAGTAGGGGACTTTAACACTCCACTTTCACCAATGGACAGATCACTGAAAATGAAAATAAATAAGGAAACACAAGCTTTCAATGACACATTAGACCAGATGGACTTAATTGATACTTATAGGACAGTCCGTCCAAAACAACAGAATACACTTTCTTCTCAAGTGCTCATGGAACATTCTCCAGGATAGATCATAACTGGGGTCACAAATCAAGCCTTGGTAAATTTAAGAAAATTTAAATAGTATCAAGTACCTTTTCCAAACCCAGTGCTATGAGACTATATATCACTTACAGGAAAACTCTGTAAAAAATACAAACACATGGAGGCTAAACAATACACTACTAAATAACCAAGAGATCACTGAAGAAATCAAAGAGGAAATGAAAAGATACCTAGAAACAAATGACAATGAAAACATGATGACCCCAAATCTACGGGATGTAGCAAAAGCAGTTCTAAGAGGGAAGTTTATAGCAATACAATCCTACCTCAAGAAACAAGAAACATCTCCAATAAACAGCCTAACTTTACACCTAAAGCAATTAGAGAAAGAAGAGCAAAAAAAAAACCCAAAGTTAGCAGAAGGAAAGAAATCATGAAGATCAGATCAGAAATAAGTGAAAAAGAAATGAAGGAAACACTAGCAAAGATCAATAAAACGAAAAGCTGGTTCTTTGAGAAGATAAACAAAATTGATAAACCATTAGCCAGACTCAACAAGAAAGAAAGGGAGAAGAATCAACTCAATAGAATTAGAAATGAAAATGGAGAAGTAACAACTGACACTGCAGAAATACAAATGATGATGAGTGATTACTACCAGCAACTATATGCCAATAAAATGGACAACCTGGAAGAAATGGACAAATTCTTAGAAAAGTACAACCTTCTGAGACTGAACCAGGAAGAAATAGAAAATATAAACAGACCAATCACAAGCAATGAAATTGAAACTGTGATTAAAAATCTTCCAACAAACAAAAGCCCAGGACCAGATGGCTTCACAGGTGAATTCTATCGAACATTTAGAGAAGAGCTAATACCTACCCTTCTCAAACTCTTCCAAAATATAGCAGAGGGAGGAACACTCCCAAACTCATTCTATGAGGCCACCATCACTCTGATACCAAAACCAGACAAGGATGCCTCAGAGAAAGAAAACTACAGGCCAGTATCACTGATGAACATAAATACAAAAATCCTCAACAAAATACTAGCAAACAGAATCCAACAGCACTTTAAAAGGATCATACACCATGATCAAGTGGGGTTTATTCCAGGAATGCAAGGATCCTTCCTATATTCAAATCAATCAGTGTGATAAACCATATTAACAAATTGAAGGAGAAAAACCATATGATCATCTCAATAGATGCAGAAAAAGCTTTTGACACAATTCAACACCCATTTATGATAAAAACCCTCCAGAAAGAAGGCATAGAGGGAACTTACCTCAACATAATAAAGGCCATATATGACAAACCCACAGTCAACATCATTCTCAATGGTGAAACACTGAAACCATTTCCGCTAAGATCAGGAAGAAGACAACATTGTGCACTCTCACCACTATTATTCAACATAGTTTTGGAAGTTTTAACCACAGCAATGAGAGAAGAAAAAGAAATTAAAGGAATCCAAATCAAAAAAGAAGAAGTAAAGCTGTTACTGTTTGCAGATGACATGATACTATACATAGAGAATCCTAAAGATGCTACCAGAAAACTACTAGAGCTAATCAATGACTTTGGTAAAGTAGCAGGATACAAAATTAATGCACAGAAGTCTCTGGCATTCCTATACACTAACAGCAAAAGATCAGAAAGGGACACTAAGGAAACACTCCTATTTACCACTGCAGCATAAAGAATAAAATATCTAGGAATAAACGTACCTAAGGAGACAAAAGACCTATATGCAGAAAACTAGAAGACACTGATGAAAGAAATTCAAGATGATACAAATAGATGGAGAGATATACCATGTTCTTGGATTGGAAGAATCAACATTGTGAAAATGACTCTACTACCCAGAGCAGTCTACAGATCAGTGCAATCCCTATCAAACTACCAATGGCAATTTTCACAGAACTGGAACAAAAAATTTCACACTTTGTATGGACACAGAAAAGACTCCGAATGGCCAAAGCAATCTTGAGAAAGAAAAATGGGGCTGGAGGAATCAGGCTCCCAGAATTCAGACTATACTACAAAGCTACAGTAATCAAGACAATATGGTACTGGCACAAAAACAGAAATAGAGATCAATGGAACAGGATAGAAAGCCCAGAGATAAACCCACGCACACACGGTCACCTTATTTTTGATAAAGGAAGCAAGAATATACAAAGGAGAAAAAACAGCCTCTTCAATAAGTAGTGCTGGGAAAACTGGACAGCTACATGTAAAAGAATGAAATTAGAACACTCCCTAACATCGTACACAAAAATAAACTCAAAATGGATTAAAGACCTAAATGTAAGGTCAGACACTATAAAACTCTTAGAGGAAAACATAGGCAGAACACTCTATGACATAAATCACAGCAAGATCATTTTTGGCCCACCTCCTAGAGAAATGGAAATAAAAACAAAAATAAACAAATGGAACCTAATGACACTTAAAAGCTTTTGCACAGCAAAGGAAACCATAAACAAGATGAAAAGACAACCCTCAGAATGGGAGAAAATATTTGCAAATGAAGCAACTGACAAAGAATTAATGTCCAAAATTTATAAACAGCTCATGCAGCTCAATATCAGAAAAACAAACAACCCAACCCAAAAATGGGCAGAAGACCTAAATAGACATTTCTCCAAAGAAGATATACAGACTGCCAACAAACACATGAAAGGATGCTCAGCATCATTAATCATTAAAGAAATGCAATTCAAAAGTACAATGAGGTGTCGCCTCACACAGTCAGAATGGCCATCATCAAAAAACTATAAACAATAAATGCTGGAGACGGTGTGGAGAAAAGGGAACCCTCTTGTACTGTTGGTGGGAATGTAAATTGATACAGCCACTATGGAGAACAGTATGGAGGCTGCTTAAAATATGAAAAATAGAACTACCATACAACCCAGCAATCCCACTACTGGGCATATACCCTGAGAAAACCATAATTCGAAAAGTGTCATGTACCACAATGTTCATTGCAGCACTATTTACAATAGCCAGGACATGGAAGCAACCTAAGTGTCCATCGACAGATGAATGGATAAAGAAGATGTGGCACATATATACAATGGAATATTATTCAGCCATAAAAAGAAACGAAATTGAGTTATTTGTTGTGAGGTGGATTGACATACAGACTGTCATACAGAGTGAAGTATGTCAGAAAAAGGAAAATAAATATTGTATGCTAACACATATATATGGAATCTAAAAAAAAAAAAAAAAAAAAAAAAAAGGTTCTGAAGAACCCAGGGGCAGGACAGGAATAAAGACACAGACATAGAGAATGGACTTGAGGACACAGGGAGTGGGAAGGGTACGTTGGGACAAAGTGAGAGAGTGGCATGGACATATATACACTACCGAATATAAAATAGATAGCTAGTGAGAAACAGCCACATAGCACAGGGAGATCAGCTGGGTGCTTTGTGACCATCTAGAGGGGTGCGATAGGGAGGGCGGGAGGGAGGAAGACGCAAGAGGGGGGATTTGGGGATATATGTATATGTATAGCTGATTCACTTTGTTATAAAGCAGAAACTAACACACGATTGTAAAGCAATTAAAATCCAATAAAGATGTTTAAAAAATAGTAAAATAAAAAATAATTTTTAAAAAAAGACTGTACTGGAGGTTACAGCTAGGTTTATTATGAAAGAACAGAAATAAAACACATCCAGATTGAAAAGGAAGAAGTAAACTATACTTGTAGACAATGTTAGTTTTATTTAGAAAATCCTAAGTAATTCACTAAAAAAAACTATTAAAACTATGAACAGGTTCAGTAATATTGCAGGATACTTGACCAATATAAAAATCAGTTGGGGACTTCCCTGGTGGTCCAGTGGCTAAGACTCCATGCTCCCAATGCAGGGGGCCCGGGTTCATTCCCAGGTCAGGGAACTAGATGCCACATACCACAAGTAAGAGTGCACGTGACGCAACTAAAAGATGCCGCATGCCTCAGCTGAAAAGATCTCACATGCTTCAACAAAGATCCCACACATACCAGATAAGATCCTGTGTGTTGCTACTAGGGTCTGGTGCAGCCAAATAAAAAAATAAATATTTTTAAAAATCAACTGGATTCCTATATACTAGTAATAAACACTACAAAAATAAAATTAAGAAAACAATTTCATTTACAACAGCGTGAAAAAAATAAAATAATTATAAATTTAATAATATAAGTGGAAGACTTGTACATTAAAATTAAAACACTACTGAAAGAAATGAAAGAATATCTTAAAAAGATGAAAACATATCCCACATTCATGGATCAGAGAACTTAATATGAAATATTCTCCAAATTGATCTATGGATTCAGCACAATCTCTATCAAAATTTCAGCTGGCTTTTTTGGTAAAAACTGACAAACTGTTCCTAAAATTCGTAAGGCAATGCAAGGGATCCAGTATAGTTAAATCAATCCTGAAAAAGAAGAAAAAAGTTGGGGAATGCATCGTTTACAACTTCAAAACTAAAGACAAAGCTACAGTAATCAATACAGTGTGGTACTGGCATAAGGATGCAAATATAGATAAATAGTATAGAATTGAGAGTACAGAAATAAACTTAGACATTTATGGTCAATTGAGTTTTGACACACTTGCCCAGACAATTCAATGGGGGAAAGAACAGTTATGGTATGACAAAAAATAAATAAATAAATCTAGTCTTTCTTTCTGTTTTTTTTTTTTTTTTTTGTATTTTTGAATTTTATTTATTTTTTTACACAGCAGGTTCTTATTAGTTATCCATTTTATACATATTAGTGTATACATGTCAATCCCTATCTCCCAGTTCATCAAACCATCACCACCACCCCCCTGCCACGTTCCCCCCTTGGTGTCCATACATTTTTTCTCTACATCTGTGTCTCAATTTCTGCCCTGCAAACTGGTTCATCTGTACCATTTTTCTAGGTTCTACATATATGTGTTTATATACGATATTTGTCTTTCTCTTTCCGACTTACTTCACTCTGTATGACAGTCTCTAGATCCATCCACGTCTCTACAAATGACCCAATTTCGTTCCTTTTTATGGCTGAGTAATATCCCACTGTGTATATGTACCACATCTTCTTTATCCATTCGTCTGTCGATGGGCATTTAGGTTGCTTCCATGACCTGGCTATTGTTCCTGATTCTTGACACAGAGCTTTGAAAACCCTTGGAATTCCCTGAGTGGCAGGTGTGACTTTGTTATGCTATGAGGTGACTCTTGTCAGAGTTCCCAGATAGCTTCAGGCTGGGAGAGAATGTCAGAAAAAGCAACCAAGTGATTTGAGGGATGGAACTTTGAGACACCTCCCACCCCCATCCCCTGACCCTCCCCCACACAACCTCTGGGGAGAAGAGATTAAGAGGCTGGAGATTGAGTTTAATGACATAGCCAATGATTTAATCAACCACGTCTATAATTATGTCAATAAAGACTCTGAACAACAAGCTCAGAGAGCTTCCTGTTTGGTGAATACGTTGATGTACTAGGAGGGTGGCAACCCTGGCTCCACAAGGACAGAAACTCCCACTCCACAACCCTTTCGGCCTTGTTCTATACACCTCTTCATCTGGCTGCTCATTTAAATCCCTTACAATAAAACAGTCATCATAATTAAGCACTTACATGAATTCTATGAGTCATTCTAGTGAATTACTGAACCTGAAGCAGTGTCGTGGGAGCTTCCAAATCTGTAGCCAGTTCAACCAGGCAGAAGTGCCCCTTGCCTGGGGACCCCACTTGCAGCTCTCTTCTGAAGTAAGGGCAGTCTTATTGGGGACCTTAGCCTTTAGTTTGTGGGATCTGGTGCTAACTCCAAATAGTTAGCATCAGATTGATTTGAATGATAAGACACTCAGCTGATGTCAGAGAACTGGTATTGGGACATAATCGTCTTTTCAGCAAATGGTTCTGGGAAAACTAGATATCCACACGCAAAAGAATGGAATTAGATCTTTACTTCAAAACCGTATAAAAAATTAACTCAAAATGGATCATATAACTAAATGTAAGAGCTAAAACCATAAAACTCTTAGAAGAAAGCATAAATATTTGTAACCCTGAGTTTGGCAATCGTTTCTCAAATACAACACAAACAGATAAAATGAGTAACAAAAGAAAAAAATCATAAATTGGACAACATCAAAATACAAAATATTTGTGTTTCAAAGTACACCATCAAGAAAGTGAAAAGGCAACCTACAGAATGAGAGAAAATATTTGCAAATTATAGGTCTGATAAAGGACTTGTATCCAAAATATAGAAATAACTCTTAAAACTCTATATTAAAAAGTCAAACAATCCAATTAAAAAATGGACAAAGAATCTGAATAGCCATTTTACCAGAGAAGATACAAAAATGTCCAATTAGACTATGAAATATACTCAACATTAGCCATTAGGTAAATGCAAGCCAAAACCACAATGATATACTACTTCACATCCACTAGGATGGCTATTTTTAAAAAAGAGCTAATAAAAAGTGCTGATAAGAATGTAGAGAAATTGGAACCATCTATGTCACAGGTAAGAATGTGAAATTCTGCAGGTGTTCTGGAAAATAGTTTGGCGGTTCTTAAAATGTTACATACCGAGTTACCATTGACCCAGCAATTCCACCCCTATGTACTTACATAAACAAGAGAAATGAAACATGTGTCCATACAAAAACTTGCACCTGAATGTTCATGGTAGCATTACTTATAATAGCCGAAATGTGGCAACAATCTAAATGTCCATCAACTGATGAATGGATAAGCAAAATGTGATACATCCATACAATGGGATATTATTCAGCCAAAAAAAGGAATGGAGTACATGTTACAGCATTGATGAACCCTGAAAATATTACACCAAATAAAAGAAGCCGATAACAAAAGACCATATGTTGTATGATTTCATTTATAAGTCCAGAATATTACCTATTCTATAGATTTACCATCTATAGAAACACTGAGCAGATTAGCAGTTACTTAGAATTATAGGGAAAGGAGATTTGTGGGGTAATGGGAAGCAACTGTTAATAAATATGTAGCTTCTTTTTGTTAGATGAAAATGTTCTAAAATTATACTGTGGTGATATTGAACAACTCCTTGAATTTACTGAAAAACACTGAATTGCACAATTTCAATGAGTGGATTGTATAGTATATAAACGATAACTCAATAAAGCAGTTTTTAAAAAATTACACAGATAAAACAAAGACATGTTAACACATTATCCCCATTTTTAAAAGGAAAAGTACCCACATCTGTCTTAAGTCTATGTTAAGATGATACAAAAGAAATTTTATATTTTGATAGATTATTGCTTGACAGATAACATTAATGGCATGCCAAGATTAAATACCAATAATAAAATAATAGTAAAGTGTTCTACTTTTAAACTAGTCTTCAGAGATTAGTCTTTCAATAGAACTCAAGTATTATAATAAAATCCAAGTGTAATTTTCACTTTTTCAGGGCTGGTAGTGTAGAAAAAAATTTTTTCATCCAAAGTATGGTGATGGTTCAGTATACAATTTGTTAAAAGCTGTAAATCATGTAGACACTTTTGTGATTTTAGAATTCTCTACTTAAGAATGACTGTTAAAAAGGAATACTTTAGCTGCCAAACAAAATTAGATAAGTATGTGAGGAAACATATACATTGAAAATATCAAGTTTCAGTGACATAAAATTCAAGTTTACCAATCCTATCTATTTAAACCTTCAATTTTAATATGAATTCATTTAAACAAGTACTCAGAAGCTACATTACCCTTTGGGGCTATCTCATATTTACCCAATTTCAATGATACAATAAGAGTTATAAGATTAAGCAATGTGATCAATTCTAGTTACACAACCTAAAATGACTAAACTCTTTGTCAGTCAATACATGTATGACTATTCAAGTATATTTTCTGCCATCGAAATTTATATAAGGTCTGCTGCCTTCTCTTAACTGTGCATGCACATTGCTTCCAGCTCAGTTGCAAATCTGTTGAATAGCAACCATTTATCTATTCATCTATTCATTTATTCAACAAAAAAGTTACTGAGCACTTATAAGATATTGTTTATATAATAAGGCAGAATGGAGAAATAAAAAGAACACATGCTTTGAGATCATCTAGACTTGAGTTTAAGTTCAGGCCTCGACTTATTATAGGTGCCAGAACGTTTCTGAACCTTAGTTTTCTCATTTTTAAAGTGAGAATTAATTAAATTAATAAATGTTACAGAACCCAATAATAAATGTTAATCTCTTTTTTCAGCCTAATTTGAAGGCTAAGAAGATTAATCGGATATGAATTCTGCCTTTTATAAATTAACAGTACAGCAGACATTATAATGTATATAAGTAGATTAAATAAGGTGAAAAATTATACAATAGAAATTTCAAGTGATAAAATAAGAAACGAGATGATCCATACCAGATGTACATAACATGGCATCATTATTATCACCAAATAGAAATAGCATAATAGCATTTATATAGTTGATTACCAAGCTACTTAAATAATTATCAAGTGAAAAATAGAAGATCAATAATCTTGGTTTGTTCCAAGGAAATTCTGAGTAATTGCAAGTAAAGTTTAATGTTAGAAGATTATAACGTTACAGAAGATTATATATAGAAAAGGTGCTTACTTATTAGTATTGTTTCTTTTGATAATGAATAAAAATGCCACATTTCCTCTATCAAGAATTTGTTAATTCTGGCTATCCCATCTCCAGCCTATATGGATGACCACTGGCAAGTTACTTTAAGTCTTGGTTCCTTCATTTCCTCATCTGTTAAATGGGAATTAAAATCATGCACGCTTTATTGGGTGAACAATGGAATAAAATGAGTGCATGTCAAGTGCACAAGTGCCTAGTCCATTAAGTACCTAACACTGTAGGTATTCAAACAATGTTCGACAGTCTTATCCCTCTTATTATAATTTTCACACCATAGCAAGAACATGTACAGGCATTTTGACTAAATTTTAATTACCATTCAATGGGAGGTGAAATATCATAGCAGAAAAGATTTTTGCATGCATACTGGGAAAACTAGGGCTTTTTCTTTATATCATTCATAATGGCCAGCAGAATGAAGTTCTATGACTGGCCAAGACTATATCATGTGCCTTTGTGGTGGGCACATAATGAAGAAACAGTTCAACCAAAAGAAAGAGTATGTATATAGGTAGGGGGGGATGCTCTTTCTAGAAGAGGGGAGTGGTAAGGCATGCTGAAAGGTAAAACAACATGCCTACCTACTTCTACCAAGTGAACAGGGATAGTCTTTGCTGTAAGTTATGATTTCTAATTTAACTGAACTCAGAAGATGGTAAATAAATGAGTGATTTATATAAATTTAGAACTCTTTAATTAAAAAGTCCTCATGATAATAATGGAGAGAGTCTCCTCTCCCTTACCTGTTGCATCTAATTGGCCATTGAATCATCCTCACCCAATCTCTCAAATATCTATAAAATATGTCCCTTCCTCTCTGTTTCCATAGGTATCACCCTTCTCCACACTCATGTTCTTCTCTTACCTTGACTATTATGAGTGCTCCCTTCCTTAGCTGTTCTCCTTGCTTTAAGTCTCAAACCCTACATGAGACAATTTTTCCATGTTCTGCCATTCTTCTCTACCTATTCTTCCCTCAAGACCCAACCCAATCATTGTACCTTCTCAGTGGAGTCTTTCCTAACTCTCCAAGGGATATTGAGGAACTTTTCATTTCATGGGACTTAACAAAGGGTAACTTAGCATATATATGGAAGTATCCACTTATGGGTAGATACTTAACACAAGTTAAGTATCCACTTGTGTCAAATTAACACAAGTTTTTATTATAATACCTCATGCTGGAAAGGTATGGTAAAGTGGGGCCTTTCATAAGTTGCTACTAAAAGTTAAAAGTGGTTCAAATTTTTTGAAAAATATTTGGATCATCTATACCAGCAGTCTTACACATGTTCATATGTAATTTCATTTCTGGAAAATATATCCTGAGGCAAGAACTCCAAAAACAAGAAAAGTTTATCCAAAAATATATTTTTCTAGAAATTATTGATAATATGAAAAAAGGAATGAGTCAAAATGGCTAACAATAGGGCATTACTCAAATAAACTACAGATCACCTCCCTACTAATCTGCTGAGGAAAAGAGGCTTAGTAATTAGCAGAGCCCAGATCCAAATACACATTCCTGTAACTCTAGTGCCTGAAAGTTCCTAAACAGTAATTCTGTTCCAAAATATTAATGTTCTAAAAGATTAATTTTGGTTAATAGAAGATTTGTAGTTTATATAACCAATGATACATATATATACACACACACACATTAACACACAAAATATAAAAATGACTCAAAGGATAAATGTCAAAATGTTACAATATTAATTTTAGAATTACAAAAATTGCTGTTTCTTTTGTTAATCTACATTTTCTAAATATTTCTCCAATAAATTATATAACTTTCATAATAACAAAAGTTTATTAAATAGAATATCAAAACTTTTATACAAATTGTATAATGCTATTTAAGTGTGGGGAACAAAGGGTTCTGCAAAAGTTCTGAGTTGGCACTTAGTGCCCTTATAAAAACCCCATCTTCCTCCTCAGAAAACAGACACCCACTGGAGCACCCCATCCAGGTTCATTTCCTATGTATTAACCAAAACTCTCTTTTAAAAAACATTTACTAACTTATTTTATTATCCATTAGACATCTCGTCTACACTGACTCTTCACTAACTTCACAACCACCCTATGAAGTGTGCATTGTTAACACATAGCAAATGAGGATACTGAGTTAAACAGTTGCTCATGGTCACACGGTCAGCATGTGGCAGAGGTGGGATTTGAACTCAAGACTTCCTGACATCAGCAACGAGATATCACCTCACACCTGTTAGAATGGCTATTATCAAAAAGTCTACGAATAACAAATGCTAGAGAGGGTGTGGAGAAAAAGGAACCCTCCTACACTGTTGGTGAGAATGTAAATTGATACAGCCACTATGGAGAACAGTATGGAGGTTCCTCATAAAACTAAAAATAGAACTACCATATGAGCAATTCCACTCCTGGGTATATATCCAGAAAAAAATGAAAAGCCTAATTTGAAAAGATACATGCACCCTGGTGTTCATAGCAGCACTATTTATAACAGCCAAAACACGAAAGCAACTCAAACGCCCAATAGACATTGGAATATTACCCAGCCATAAAAAAGAATGAAACTCTGCCATTTGCAGCAATGTGGATAGACCTAGGGAATATTACACTTGGTGAAATAAGTCAGACAGAGAAAGACAAATAATGTATGATATCACTTATATGTGGAATCTAAAAAAATGCAAATGAATGTATACTCAAAACAGAAACAGAGTCACAGATATAGAAAACAAATCTGTGGTTACCAAAGGGGTGAGGGAAAGGGGGAGGAAGAAATTAGGGGTATAGGATTAACAGATACAAACTACTATGTATAAAATAGATAAGCAACAAGGATATACTGTATAGCAAAGGGTATTACAGCCATTATCTTGTAATAACCTATAATGGAATATAATCCACAAAAATACGGAATCACTGTGCTATACACCTGAAAGTAACACAATACTGTAAATCAACTATACTTCAATTTTAAAAAATCCATTTTCTTTCCAATAGACCACATAGATCACTTCAAAACATACTTATCCATGTACCAATTCCCCCATTTCTTTCTCTTTTCAAGTGTTTGTGAATGTATCCAATAATGTAATTGTTACTAATATGGAAATGAGCTAGTCAGGTTACAGTGGGAAAAGTACAAAAATTGGAGGCCTCTCCCCATCACCACCTGTCACTATCCCTTCTTCCTTTTCTTTTATTTCCTGCATAGCACTTAGCATCTCTAAAACTAGTTTGTTTTACAGATCTAAAACATTTTAGGCAAAATAGACCTTGCCTATTTTGTTCATTGCTTTACCTTTAGCACCTAGAACAGTGCCTGATTTAAACTGGAGTTTAATAAATACTTAGCATATGATAAATAAATGTACTTATGAGAACAAGTGCAAATTCCTCTCTTTACTAAGCTATGTGTCTCAACAAATCTACTAGCCTCTCAGCTTTTAAATGCCCACTTCTTTAATGCAATACTGCCCAAGGTTGTTATGAGTAATTCATTCATTCAAAAACTACTTATTGAGCACCTACTATAGGCCAAATATTATTCTACGCAATGTGATAGTAGCAGGGAACAAAACAGACAAAAATCTCTTACGCAGCTCAAAGTCTGGTGAGTGAAGACAGAAAAGAATGTAGCTTAATATGTTAGATGGTGACAAGTATTTTGGAGACAAAACAGCTTGTGGATAGGAATCTGAAAGGAGGATCTGCAGTTTTAAGCAGGGTAACTGAGAAAGAGGACAGTTGAGTAAGGAGGTGAGGGAGCCAGACATGCATATTGGGGAAAGAACTTTTCAGGCAGCAGGAACAGCATGCTGGCACGACTGTATTTTCAGAGTGGTTGCAATGTAGTAAGTGATGAGAGAATAGTAAGAAATGAGATCAGATAAGCGAGGCAGGGGAAAGGACTGACCGTGTAAGACCTGTACACCATCGTAAGGATATTGGCTTTTGTTCTTAGAAAATTAGCAGTCACTGGAGGGGGTTGAGCAGAAGTGGGGTATTCTGTGATTTAGATTTTTAATGGGCTCAGTATTTCTCAATAGAGTTGCTATTGGCATTGTGAGTGGCCAACCTCTCTTTGTCCTGACCATCAAGCACATGGCACATCATCTCTAAACTCAGCTCACCAAATGCCAGTAGTAATTCCCAGAACTTTTTAAAATTTTTTTTAACATCTTTATTGGAATATAATTGCTTTACAATGGTTAGTTTCTGCTTTATAACAAAGTGAATCAGCTATACATATACATATATCCCCATATCTCTTCCCTCTTGCGACTCCCTCCCTCCCACACTCCCTATCCCACCTCTCTAGGTGGTCACAAAGCACCGAGCTGATCTCCCTGTGCTATGCGGCTGCTTCCCACTAGCTATTGGTTTTACATTTGGTATTGTCTATATGTCCATGCCACTCAACAACCAAAAATGCCCCCATTTATTTCCAGAGCTATGTTAGGAATAGACAATGGTAGGTGTAAAGGCAGAGTCTATTTTAATATTCCAGGCAATACTTTATGTCATCTTGAGTCAGAGTGGCAGTGGTGAATCAGAATATGTATCTTTTAGAGATAGGATTTGCAAATGAATCAGATATGGGTGTGAATGAAAGCTAGGAGTCAATGAAGACTCCCAGGTGTTTGGAATGGGCAAATAGAAGGATGGAGTTGCTCTTCCCTGAAAGACTGAATGTCGATGGAACAGATTTGGTGAAGAAAGCAGGCATTCAGTCAAGACACGTTAAGAACTACTACATAAAAGCAGATATGTCTATATTTCATGCAAGAATTTTGTGAAATGAGGTAATGACTAGTTCTGAACTGATGGATTTTGTTAGTGTATTTTATGAAAGAATAGAGTTAACAGAAATAAATATTAGATAAATAAATGAACAAATGATTACTAATAACTAATTGTAGGTTATTACTGGTCTAAGCAATTAGATGATATCAAGAAAAGTGATTTAAAAAAATATAACCCAAAGGAATGAATTTAATTGTGGGATTTCAAACAATAAATGGTGTGTGAGTATGCAGGCTTTTAATGCTGTTTTAATCCCACCAGGCCTACACTGCTTGGAGTAGATGTCCTACAGTGAGATTAGGCTCAGCCTTGGGAAAACAGTACATGCCACAACTCTCCTGTACCCCATACTGACTATGCACCACCAATTCCAACACTGTGGAGCCGATTGGTCAATACATGTAACCTGTTCTACATTCATGGGCCATTCAAGGTTTTCAGAGAAAAGATGTGTCCAGACATTGTTTAGCCACCCTTTACAGGTAGAGTTGAGTCGTTCTTCTGTGGACAGAACAAATTAGCTGAATCAACACAATGACTGATAGATACAAGCATACAATTTAGAGTTGCTAGGAGGAAGTGTCCACTTGCATCACTGCTAGAACCTTCTCCCTAGTAGTAGCATTCGGCCTGCTCGTCAGAGTAGAAAAGCAGCAATTTGAACAGCAATGCTCATTGCATAAATCGGAAGATTCTTCCCAAATGTGTTAAATAACCAAGCTCATATAGTCAGAATGCTTTCATTCTCTGGATTTATATCACATTTATGAATATTCTATCTCGGTATTTTCTACTAATATTCCCTGTTATTTATTACAGGGGAGGTATTTGTATTCCAAAAGTAGTCCCTGTACACACACGTACAAAGGAATGCACCTTGCTTCCTTCAGAACATGGCTTCATTTTCCAGACTGACTTGGCCTATTGTTAGATACCCTCTTTCCCTCAGTAACATTAGAGGAGGGAAACTGGATGTAATTCTTCAGTCAAGGTGCACTTCCAATCACCAGTTAACTAAAGAAGTTAGAAGGTTCATACAAAGGTGGTCGCTTGAACTAAAGTGGGAAGGAATGTGATAAAGAAGTACTAATGGCAGACAGATGCCCTAGGGGCTTCACATTGTTGTTTCACTGGAAGGACATAGTGTGTCATAATGAATTACCATTAATTTGAGCCAGCAGTACTGTTAGATGAGCCTAGCAACCCAGGATGACAAACAGTGCCTGCAAGATCATCTAATGAGGGGACAAGACTGCTTCAGTAGTGCCGCTTCACTCAATTAGTGGACAAGGCTTTTAATGCCACTCTGCACAACTAAAGCAATTTTGATTACTTAGAGCTAAGTCTCCATTTAGAATGTTTTGGAAGCTGAAACAGGGTTTCTTCTTTTTTTTTAAAAATATAATTTAGCTTGAGAGTATTTGAATGGTAATAAGCTATTTGAAAGCCAATCACATTCTTATTTTTCCCTAAGTAATATTGAAATATATTTTTTAAAAGTTCAAATGATAGAATTTACTCTAGTAAATGAAATGTAAATAAGATAGCAAATGATTAAGGATATGCTGAGGGTGTGTATGTGTGTGCGTATGTGTGCGTGTGTGCACGCAGGCACTATATGTGTCTCTCTGTGCCAGAATTACAGTTGGCAAATTTCATTTCATCAGCCAACATTATCAGGAGGGTTGCATATTTATTCTATATATCCACATTTTTTAAAAATTCCAGATCTTGCCTTCTTTGGCTGGGAGCACTTATATTTCATAGCTTTTGATACAAGGAACCGACTTTTCCACTTCATTATTTTTTTCACTATGTCACTGCATGATGAAAAGCACTGATAAGTGCAATGGTATGACTTTCTTTAATAACGTGATCACTGACTTATCTCATAACTAAAACCTTACCTTACCAGAGGCTATGTAGGCTGACTAAATTCCTTTCATTCTCATTAGAAACATACAGGGTGCTCACTCCACACATCGGTCTAGTCATCTAGCTTTTTATCTACTTGATGTGTTTAATCCTCAGACTGCGTGCACTATGTGAAATTCTATGAAATTTTGCCTTTTTAATTAGAAAGTCATTAGGTAAAAGGAATGACTCAAGTCCACAAGGAATTACCCAAGACACATAGTAGGTGCTCATAAAATTTTATTAAATTGAACACAATTCTACAGAGACAAAGAAAGTGAACCTCAGGGTGACACACACATGCCCCCTTTTCCTTTGCTTCCCTCAGGTGAACAGCCGTATCAAGATCAAGAGTTGAGAATGAGAACCTACAGCTACACCTACCTATTGCCAAAATCAGAGGGGGGACAATTAAAAAAAACCCATTGCCTAAAGTAGGCCCAAGACAAACCAATGTGAAAATGATACACATCTTCACACCCTTGTTTTACAAAGAAGCCCATGTGAACATGCTGAATCTGAGCCATCCAGGGCAGAAGCTAGGAAACTTTTTATAATACTTTGGGCCACTGGAAAAGCCATTAGTTGAATAAATTAGAAATTATCAGACCTTTTTTTCTTCTTTTCCATAGGCATATTTCATTTCCTCAAAATAATTTTAATAATTGTTACTTTCTTGTCTCCTAAAGGATTAACTCCTAAAGCATGTTGCACAGTCAGGGAGCTACTTACATATTAGTAGAAAATGGTATATTATTGGCATTGTTTGTGTTGTAAGTAAAAATTAAAGAGAAAAAACAATATGGCTCAGGAAGCAAGTAATACTTCCTATAATGTGTTATTTTTTTATAATTAATAATGACTTAGAAACTGGCAAAGAATATGCACTGATTCTGTATCTCCCCTTCGCCCCTGAATACATGATATGAAATCACATCACTGACTCAAATTATTGCCAAGGTTGAGAAAACTATTAATAGTTTCATTTTTTCTCCTCTCTTGACAAAAGGAATAGCATGAGAGAAGGAAAAGGGATCCCTATTAATTGTAGAAATTAAGCATAAATAAAAAGTGAAGATTAAATTTAATAGGAAAGTGCCAGTAATATACATACAATTCAATAGGTATCAATCTCTTAAATGCTTCCCTCTTCATTTCCTCTTTGTTCTTTAGTAGAGTATTTGTCCAAAGTACCATCAACAATGATTACCATTTAGCTTTCCATCAATGTTAGTAATGAACATCACAGATATTTTCCCATCCTTGTTGATTAAATTTTATTTCTTAACTATGTATGATATTTGCATAGTCAAAACTATCTATAAAGGTAACTCTTAGGAGGCTTATTTCTATCTCTCTCCCTTCTATTGATTTCCACCCACACATTATATGCAATTATTTTCATTAATTCTGCCTTATCGTTCCTGTATTCCTTTTAGTAAAAATAAGCTTATATATGTATTTATTCTTATTTGCCCTTCTTTCTAATGCAAAAGATAGCATATTGTCTCCACTCTTTGAAGTTTCTAAAAATTTTCATCTAAGTGTATTCTGGAAATGTCTCCATATTAGTGCATAGAGACCTTCCTCATTATTTTTTATAACTGCATGATACTTGTATGGACATATTTTAATTCATTCAACATGTCTTTTATGAATGGGGATTTAGGTTATTTCCAATATTTTGCAACTGTAAATATTGTTACAATTAATAACCTGAAATAATGTTTTGTAACTCCTCATGTAATTCTCAGGAAACCACTGGTGGGTAAGGAGGTTGCCTAAGTCTACTTGAGCTGGTGTCAACTGACTCCACATTTCTGATATAGGAGAGGAGTAGGATGGGAAGCCTGAAATACCTCTGATGCTTTTACTGGAGCTCAAATTTATTTCTAGTCTTGAATATAGATCTCTGTGAATAAAGCAATTATGAAATAGTTTTGGTTGATATTAAGGGAGAGAAAATGCATTTTAGAACTTTTCTAAATATTTCTTCATTTCACAAGACATTTTTGAAACCCTAAACTAACCTAAACCTACTAGAAGTCCTAAAAACATAAGAGCCAGAAAACATTCTCCTATGTACAAACATCTAGGTAGCAAGGAGCAACCCTTAACTTTCCTTAAACTTAGAACTTTAGGGGCTTGAAAATAGTGATAGAATAAATGAATAAATGAATGAATGAATGAATGAATCTACTGGATGCAACAGAAGTCTGACACAAAAGCTTGCAAACAGTTTCAAGGAAATAATATAGTATTCCGAAGGCAGGCAGGTGTGTTTAGCAATAGCTTTCTCCACTCTTCCAAAAATAAGGCAGCCTATAAATAATGCCCAGGTCATCTTTGCTGCAGTCCTGATGTAATGCATGGACGTGAATTTTGGTTTGTGGCTTGAGGTCACAGTGTGTCTCATTCCCTGTTGTTGTAACGGTTAAAGGAATGATGACTAATGGCTTTGAGGAAGAGTCGAGGTTAGACAGTAAGTCCAGCAAAAACTGCAGCACCAAGAAGATGTACTCAACAAGAGCCTTTGAGGCATCACACTCCTGCTGAAGGGACCAGAGGTTCCTCAGAGGAGAAGAGGAAGAAGAGAGAGAAAAAGAGAATGGTAGTGTTAGTGTTTGCCAAAAAATAAAAGTCTGAGAAATCCCTGAGAGAACCCAAGAGGGTGGTAAAATTTACCTTTCTTAAGACTGCCGTTGATTTTACCTTTGCCCTTGGAGTAGAATGAAGTAAAACTAATGCTCAGAAGAAAACCCTGGGATTCTAATACAGATTATGAAATAGGTTCATGCTTTTCACCAAGATTTGATTTTTTTTTTTTTTTTTTTTTTTTTTTGCAGTACGCAGGCCTCTCACTGTTGTGGCCTCTCCCGTTGCGGAGCACAGGCTCCGGACGCGCAGGCTCAGCGGCCATGGCTCACGGGCCCAGTCGCTCCGCGGCATGTGGGATCGTCCCAGACCGGGGCACGAACCCATGTCCCCTGCATCGGCAGGCGGACTCTCAACCACTGCGCCACCAGGGAAGCCCCAAGATTTGATTTTTAATACCAGGTTTTTTTATTCACTTGCATCATTTTTAATTCATTTATCTGACCCTCCTGTATTCCCTTAGGGTGAAAAAGACCTGGGTTTGGATGGCTCCCTAGGCAGCAAAATCATTGCTAATATAAGCATTTTGTTGCATCATCATCTCATTATCACATGCAGGGCATTAATCGAAGCACCTCATTTAAGGTGGGAAAGAACTTTGCTCCGGAAAGATGATTCAGCACAGTATCTTCCAATGAGTACTGTCATCTCCGGTCCCTTTTAGAAATAGGTGGAGTGTAACTAATAAAGTAAAATGTGAGCATTTATTATATTTATTCATCAGTAAGTTAACATGTCCCATTTTTAAAAGGTTCTGAAATCACAATCTTATCCATTTTTCTCTAAAACTGCCCTGTCACATCATGATATGTATATATACTCAACTTATTTCATTTTTAAAAGGCATCCCAGAGAGATGAGATGTGGATGGGTGTGAAGAACGGATCTGGGGAACCAAATGGGTGCAGATGCCTCCATTGACAAAAGGAAAAGGCATATGGCTTCCTTCCTTCCCGGTGTACCCAGGGCTCAGAGAGTTCTCTAGATTTCCCAGTGATAAGTTTCTGCTTGCGAGCGCCACTGGGAAGATATTTTGTATGCCACAGAAAACCAAGATGTTTGCATTCCCACCAATTCAGGGATAAGGCATTTTCCTCATACAGACACAAAACATACAGTATATGAATGTTTAATGGGGGCTAAAACTGGGAGAGGAACAGAAAACAAGAACAGAGCAGGTTAAAAAAATATCTGGTTTCTCTCTATCAAAATACTAATTAAAATTCATCTTCATGGGGATGATTATACATATGTTTTTGAACTAAAAGTCTAACCTGGCACTATTTTTTGGCCTTATTTTTGTGACAACATTTTTGTCCATATGGCATGAAGTGAATCATTTTACATCTTTTTTTAAGCTCTATGTGTTTTTCTTGTTGTCTATTCCCTCTTCTCTCACCACACACACACTGGCAGCCGCTACCAAGTTACCAAATGCCAACTCAACCCTGCAAGCTGGCTGCGTGGAGCTATATAGTACTGGCATTTTCCTTTCTTTGCAGAAATATTCTCTCTCTCTGTCTCTCTGTCTCTCCTTCTCTCTCTCTCTCTCTCTCTCTCTCTCTCATGTGCGTGCACGCACACACACACACACCCACACACACCCCACTGAAGCACCCTGAATATTTTTCCTTCCTTTCCATGCATGTCTCATGGTTTCTCAGATTCTTCCTGGCTCCAGTGTGCGTGTGACACTGGCTGCTGGTCTGCCTCACCAGCGTACTCAGTGCCTCTGGCCTGCTTTCTCTGTGGCACTATGACAATTAGCGGTTCACTTAAGAACTGCTATAAATTAATGGTTAATCAAGCCCATGTAATTAGTTTAGTCACAGCAAAGCACGACAACCAGGATTGTCCAGTGGTATCCTTTTCTTTCTTTCTTTTCATCATAATAATCCATGCTCCTGCTTTTTCAGACAGAAGAATGCTCCTTATCTGCAGCCCAGCCACACTGCCTGACCAGTCAGGTCCTGGATGGCACATGTTTCCTACCTGTGCTGCCTACATCAGTATCAGGCACTGCTTGAGTTTGTTTGCAAGGGCAGCAACTCCACCTAATAAATGTAACTTTAACAACAGTAAAACAACCTAACAGCTTAGCGTGCCAGGGGGCTAATGTGGAGGGCCATTTACTGCTGCCCTAAATAGCCCCGGTTTGATTCGCACTGCCAAATGCTGAACTGAGATTTGCAAGGCAGGAGTAGCTCCTAATTCATTAGATAAAGGGGGTCATTGCTCATAGGGCTGGGGAAACTGTAGAAGGGTAAGAAATTGAACAAGGCAGTCCCCTTTCAAGTGCCATCAAAACCTGGGCTACCTGTGATTGGGGACCTCAAAGTCACTGAAACACGACAGCTCTGTTCCTGGAACTCATATGCCAACTTCTAACTTTGGGCAAGTTTGCTTGATTTAGCAACGTTCATCTGGAAAGAGGCTAGAAGGGGGAAGAGATCTTAATACTGCAGCTATTATTTATTCTTTGTAAATCACTTTGACACTCTTGGAACAAAAGCTACAACACAAAAACAAAATATGATTTAGCCTTGGCTGTAAAATGAGCCACTACTAAGCTGTCCTTGCCAGCTATGCCAGCAATTCTGCCTCCTGTGCTCTGGAAAAGTTGCTGTGGACAGTTGTGACCTGGCTAATAGGCTGGGCATGAAAAAGACTGCTAGCAATAAAAGGGAGACTACCATTCTTGTTAGCTTTGCTCTATCTCATAATATTGTCTATCTTTCTTTTATTCCTTTATATTTTTCTTCCAGGCAGTTATAAAGAGTTCTAAGTTGAAACTGCCCTGAATAGTCATGGTAAGGTTAGGTGGACAAAAATTCCCTTATCTCGTTTTCTTTCATAGAAAAGAAAAATAATCAGAAACTTCAAATGAGATCTCTAAAATGGGACATCTTTATTTCCTGAACATTAGCCCTAAAACAACTGATTTCTCTAATTCCTGCCATCACTCAGATTGGCCTTGAACTACCCCCCAATAGGCCTCCCATGTGCTTCTAGATGAGAGTGTGTAATGGGGGATCTGTTAATTAACTAGAAGCAAAGTTGCGCGGTGGGGATCAAACACTGGATACGTCCTAAAACTCCCACAGAGAAGATGAAATGCAGCGCAAACTTTAAAGACTTCCCGTCATTAGCTGAGACCTTGCTGCTCCTGGCCCAGACCCCTCCTGTTTCAGAGAACAATGAAGACAATGATGGCAGAAATGAAATAGTGCAGCCAGGAACAAAGGAACTAGCTATTTACCCATAGAGAAAGAAAGGAAGGGGGGAAGGCGAGAAGAAAGGAGAACTTTCTTTTTCTGTGGTTCCTGTCTACTTTTAATTAATTTATGATGGGCAGGGAATTGCACAGAGAGCACACCCAAACACATTGTACTGGAGGAGTGTTAATATACGTAACATCTCCTGTTTACATCCAGGAAAAAATGCAACGGGCTGGGGGAGAGAAAGAAGCTGAGGAAGAACAGAGAGAATAGGAGGCAGCGAATGAATAAGGACAAACTGGTGGACTGAACTTTCACTCCTAGGATCAGGGTTCAATCTGGAAGATGATAAAAACAAAAGAAAACAAAGCAAGACTGTCCCGGGAGTCATAAATCCACCTAGATCAGTTCTGGATCTCAGGAAAAGATAGGAACCGTACCCTAATACAGAGGTCACATTTTGCCATTTTCAGAGGTCTCCTAGTAACTCCCATAGAAATATACATAAATATTATATCAAGAGCAAAACACACAGTCATGATATTGGCCTGCTGTTCTTTCTTATTTCTTGACAGGATATAAATAGAAAACATTATACTGAAAATTGAGAGAACTACCAAGAACTACTGAAGAACCTCGTGCTCATTTGGCATTATGTGTTTTTGCAGAATTCACATCAGGAGCTTTTCCATATATCTAACGTGCAAGGCTTCCACAGAACTAAGAGAACAAATAATAACATCAATAAAGTGCATAGAAAGGACATCTTGGTTCTCTGCTTCATGTAGAAGCTCTTGCTTTGAGAGGGACCAATAGGAAGATGGAAGCCATTATTTAGAGAGGCTGATGGCCCTGCTACCTCTCTTCAAATTTCAGATGAAAATGGCCACACTAGAATTATTTTCTTTGGAAAGCTCAGTGACAAGGCTTGCTTCTCTGTTTTCAAGCCACATGCTTAGAACAATCAGTGGAAACTTTGCACACGGACAAAAACAAGAAAATCCCCCAGGATTATGTTTTCTTACTGCTTCCCTTACTTCTCATGTATTTAATATGAAGCGTTTAGATTTAATAAGCTCAATCAACAAACACAACTCTAGGAAAAAAAATTCTTAAGTATATAGTTTACCCAACTGCAAACACTATATAATCAAAAAGGAATGTAGGTTAGAGGTTTACCATTAGCTGCTTGTACATTCTAAGCAGTATTTAAAAAAAACCCAGAAAACTCTACATTAAAGTGAAATACGAATTGTCAATTATTGAGAATTCTTATCTAGTGTCCCCACATATAAGCCCTCAAAGAGTAAGGGATTCCCCAGTATGCTTTACGATTGATATGACTGTGCCATCTACTAATGATGATATAGCAGAATAGCAGAACGGCATGATAGACTAGGAAGGAAAGGGACTAGAGTTACATTAAAGACATCTAAAAACTGTGTGTCTTAGGCAACATTATTTATTCTCCTTGGTCTCAATTTCCATGGGGATAATAATGCTCCTGATTACTCACAGGGTTGCTTTAAGCGTCTAATGTTGTAACATACATCAAACATTCAAAATACCATCACTTTACTTTCACTTTGACCTCTACTATTCCAAGCACGGTGCAGGGTCCAAAATACAAGGTTTAGGACCTATAAATCTACAACAGGATTAACAGGATTACCAATTCCTTCTAGATTTCATAATTCTCTTCAAACGTTCTGAACAAGTTTGGAAATCAGTCAAGTAACAAAAACTTATAAAATAAATAAATCTAAAAAATAAAAATAATAAATCTATTACTAAAAGAGGGAAGAATCCTGAACACTAAGATTATAATTGCTAGAGCAGTGCCATATGACAGAAAGGAAGGCTAAACATTGCTCATTTCTGACTCTGAGAATGACAATAAGAGTGAACTTCTTGATTTAATTATACTTTTTATGAATTTTATTTTATTTTATTTGTTTATACAGCAGGTTTTTATTAGTTGTCTATTTTATACATATTAGTGTATATATGTCAATCCCAATTTCCCAATTCAACCCCCCTGGCACTTTCTCCCCTGGTGTCCATACATTTGTCCTCTACATCTGTGTCATTATTTCTGCCTTGCAAACCAGTTCATCTGTACCATTTTTCTGTATTCCACATATAAGCGATATTATACAATATTTGTTTTTCTCTTTCTGACTTACTTCACTCTATATGACAGTCTCTAGGTCCATCTACGTCTCTACAAATGACCCACTTTCATTCCTTCTTATGGCTGAGTAATATTCCATTGTATATATGTACCACATCTTCTTTATCCATTCGTCTGCTGATGGGCATTTAGGTTGCTTCCATGACCTGGCTACTGTAAATAGTGCTGCAATGAACACTGGGGTGCATGTGTCTTTTGGAATTATGGCTTTCTCTGGGTATATGCCCAGTAGTGGGATTGCTGGGTCAAATGGTAATTCTATTTTTAGATTTTTAAGGAACCTCCATACTGTTCTCCATAGTGGCTGTATCAATTTACATTCCCACCATCAGTGCAAGAGGGTTCCCTTTTCTCCACACCCTCTCCAGCATTTGTTGTTTGTAAATTTGCTGATGATGCCCATTCTAACCGGTGTGAGGTGATACCTCATTGTAGTTTTGATTTGCATTTCTCTAATAATTAGTGATGTTGAGCAGCTTTTCATGTGCCTCTTGGCCATCTGTAAGTCTTTGGCAAAATGTCTATTTAGGTCTTCAGTGCAGTTTTGGATTGGGTTGTTTGTTTTTTTAATGTTGAGCTGCATGAGCTATTTGTATATTTTGGAGATTAATCCTTTCTCCATTGATTCATATGCAAATATTTTCTCCCATTCTGTGGGTTGTCTTTTCATCCTGTTAATAGCTTCCTTTGCTGTTCAAAAGATTTTAAGTTTCATTAGGTCCCATTTGTTTATTTTTGTTTTTACTTCCATTACTCTAGGAAGTGGGTCCAAAAAGATCTTGCTGTGTTTTATGTCAAAGAGTGTTCTTCCTATGTCTTCCTCTAAGAGTTTTATAGTCTCTGATCTTACATTTAGGTCTCTAATCCATTTTGAGTTTATTTTTGTGTATGGTGTTAGGGAGTGTTCTAATTTCATTCTTTTACATGGAGCTGTCCAGTTCTCCCAGCACCACTTACTGAAGAGACTTTTTCTCCATTGTATATCCTCGCTTTCTTTGTCATAGATTAGTTGTGCATAGGTGCGTGGGTTTATCTCTGGGCTTTCTATCCTGTTCCACTTATCTATATTTCTGTTTTTGTGCCAGTACCATATTGTGTTGATTACTGTAGCTTTGTAGTATAGTCTGAAATCAGGGAGACTGATTCCTCCACTTCTGTTTTTTTTTCCTGCAAGATTGCTTTGGCTATTCAGAGTCTTGTGCCACCATATAAATTTTAAGATTTTTTTGTTCTACTTCTGTAAAAAATGCCATTGGTAATTAGATAGGGATTGCACTGAATCTGTAGATAGCTTTGGGTAGTATACTCATTTTCACAGTATTGATTCTTCCAATCCAAGAACGTCATATATCTCTCCATCTGTTTGTGTCATCTTTGATTTCTTTCACCAGTGTCTTATAGTTTTCTGAGTACAGGTCTTTTACCTCCTTAGGTAGGTTTATTCCTAGGATTTTATTCTTTTTGTTGCAATGGTGAATGGATTGTTTCCTTAATGTCTCTTTCTGATGTTTTGTTGTTAGTGTACAGGAATGCAAGAGATTTCTGTGCATTAATTTTGTATCCTGCAACTTAACCATAATTCATTGATTAGCTCTAGTAGTTTTCTGGTGGTATCTATAGGATTCTCTATGTATAGTATCATGTCATCTGCAAACAGTGACAGTTTTACTTCTTTTCCAATTTGTATTCCTTCTATTTCTTTTTCTTCTGTGATTGCAATGACTAGGACTTCCAAAACTATGTTGAATAATAGTGGCAAGAGTGGACATCCTTGTCTAGTTCCTGATCTTAGAGGAAATGCTTTCCGTTTTTTCACCATTGAGAATGATGTTTCCTGTGGGTTTGTTATATATGGCCTTTATTGTGATGAGAGAGGTTCCCTCTATGCCCACTTTCTGAAGAGTTTTTACCATAAATGGGTGTTGAATTTTGTCAAAAGCTTTTTCTGCAACTATTGAGATGATCATATTGTTTTTATTCTTCAATTTGTTAATATGGTGTATCATATTGATTGATTTGCATATATTGAAGAATCCTTGCATCCCTGGGATATATCCCACTTGATCATGGTGTATGATCCTTTTAATGTGTTGTTGGATTCTGTTTGCTAGTATTTTGTTGAGGATTTTTGTATCTATATTCGTGAGTGATATTGGTCTGTAATTTTGGGTTTTTTTGGAGTATCTTTGTCTGGTTTTGGTATCAGGGTGATCGTGGCCTCATAGAATGAGCTTGGGACTGTTCCCTCCTCTGCAGTTTTTTGGAAGAGTTTGAGAAGGATGGATGTTAGCTCTTCACTAAATGTTTGATAAAATTCACCTGGGAAGCCATCTGGTCCTGTACCTCTTTTTTTTTTTAAAAAAAACAGATTGATTGATGGCAGCGTCAGGTCTTCCTTGCTGCATGTGGGCTTTCTCTAGCTGTGGTGAGTGGGTGCTGCTCTTCGTTGTGGTGCACGGGCTGCTCATTGCGGTGGCTTCTCTTGTTGGGGAGCATGGGCTCTAGGTGCGTGGGCTTCAGCAGCTGTGGCTCACGGGCTCCAGAGTGCAGGCTCAGCAGTTGTGGCGCACAGGTTTAGCTGCTCTGTGGCATGTGGGATCTTCCCAGACCAGGGCTCAAACCTGTGTTCCCTGCATTGGCAGATGGATTCTTAACCACTGTGCCACCAGGGAAGCCCTTGGTCCTGGACTTTTGTTTGTTGGAAGATTTTACTCACAGTTTCAATTTCATTACCTGTGATTTGTCTGTTCATATTTTCTATTTCTTCCTGGTTCAGTCTTGGAAGGTTATACCTTTCTAAGAATTTGTCCATTTCTTCCAGGTTGTCCATTTTATTGGCATAGAGTTGCTTGTAGTAGTCTCTTAGGATGCTTTGTATTTCTGCAGTATCCACTGTAACTTCTCCTTTTTCATTTCTAATTTTATTGATTTCAGTCCTCTCCCTCTTTTTCTTGATGAATCTAGCTAAAGGTTTATCAATTTTGTTTATCTGCTCAAAGAACCAGTTTTTAGTTTTACTGATCTTTGCTATTCTTTTCTTTGTTTCTATTTCATTTATTTCTGCTCTGATCTTTATGATTTCTTTCCTTCTAACTTTGGGTTTTGTTTGTTCTTTCTCTAGTTCCTTTAGGTGTAAGGTTAGATTTTTTATTTGAGATTCTTTTCTTTTTTCTTGAGGTAGGATTGTGTTGCTATAAACTACCCTCTTAGAACTGCTTTTGCTGCATCCCATAGGTTTTGGATCGTCATGTTTTCATTGTCATTTGTCTCTAGGTATTTTTTGATTACCTCTTTGATTTCTTCAGTGATCTCTTGGTTATTTAATAACGTATTGTTTAGCCTCCATGTGTTTGTGGGTTTTTTTTTAATGTTTTCTTCCCTGTAATTGATTTCTAACCTCATAGTGTTGTGGTCGGAAAAGATGCTTGATATGATTTCAATTTTCTTAAATTTACCAGGGCTTGATTTGTGACCCCAGATTTGATCTCTCCTGGAGAATGTTCTGTGTGCACTTGAGAAGAAAGTGTAATCTGCCATTTTGGGATGGAATGTCCTATAAATATCAATTAAATCTATCTGGTCTATTGTGTCATTTAAAGCTATGTTTCCTTATTAATTTTCTGCCTGGATGATCTGTCCACTGGAGTAAGTGAGGTGTTAAAGTTCCTCACTATTATTGTGTTACTGTCGATTTCCTCTTTTATAGCTGTTAGCATTTGCATTGTGTATTGAGGTGCTCCTATGCTGGGTGCATATATATTTCTAATTGTTATATCTTCCTCTTCGATTGATCCCTTGATCATTATGTAGTGTCATTCTTTGTCTCTTGTAACATTCTTTATTTTAAAGTCTATTTTATCTGATATGAGTTTTGCTACTCCAGGTTTTTTTTGACTTCCATTTGCATGGAATATCTATTTCCATCCCCTCATGTTCAGTCTGTATGTGTCCCTAGGTCTGAAGTGGATCTCTTGTAGATAGCATATTGATGGGTCTTGCTTTCATATCCATTCAGCAAGCCTGTGTCTTTTCAGTGGAGCATTTAATCCACTCACCTTTAAGGTAATTATCGATATGTATGTTCCTATTACCATTTTCTTAATTGTTTTGGGTTTGTTTTTGTAGGTCCTTTTCCTTCTCTTGTGTTTCCTGCCTAGTGAAGTTCCTTTAGCATTTGTTGTAGAGCTGGTTTGGTGGTGCTGAATTCTCTTAGCTTTTGCTTGTCTGTAAAGCTTTTGATTTCTCCATCGAATCTGAATGAGATCCTTGCCAGGTACAGTAATCTTGGTTGTAGGTTCTTCCCTTTCATCACTTTAAATATATCGTGCCACTCCCTTCTGGCTTGTAGAGTTTCTGCTGAGAAATCAGCTGTTAGCCTTATGGGAGTTCCCTTGTATGTTGTTTGTCATTTTTCCCTTGTTGCTTTTAATAATTTGCCTTTGTCTTTAATTTTTGTCAGTTTGATTACTATGTGTCTTGGCGTGTTTCTCCTTGGCTTTATCCTGCCTGGGACTCTCTGTGCTTCCTGGACTTGGGTGGCTATTTCCTTTCCCATGTGAGGGAAGTTTTCAACTATAATCTCTTCAAATATTTTCTTGGGTCCTTTCTCTCTCTCTTCTCCTCCTGGCACCCCTATAATGCGAATGTTGGTGCGTTTAATGTTGTCCCAGAGGCCTCTTAAGCTGTCTTCATTTCTTTTCATTCTTTTTTCTTTATGCTGTTCCGTGGCAGTGAATCCCACCATTCTGTCTTCCAGGTTACTTATCTATCCTTCTGCCTCAGTTATTCTGCTACTGATTATTTCTACTGTATTTTTCATTTCACTTATTGTATTGTTCATCTCTGTTTGTTTATTCTTTAATTCTTCTAGGTGTTTGTTCTCTAATTCTTCTAGGTCTTTGTTATCCATTTCTTGCATCTTCTTGATCTTTGCCTCCATTCTTTTTCCAAGGTCCTGGATCATCTTCACTATCATTATTCTGAATTCTTTTTCTGGAAGGTTGCCTATCTCCACTTCATTTAGCTGTTTTTCTGGGGTTTTATCTTGTTCCTTCATCTGGTACATAGCCCTCTGTCTTTTCTTCTTGTCTATCTTTCTGTGAATGTGGTTTTCATTCCACAGGCTGCAGGATTGTAGTTCTTCTTGCTTCTGCTGTCTGCCCTCTGGTGTATGAGTCTATCTACAAGGCTTTTGCAAGCTTCCTGATGGGAGGGACTGGTGGTGGGTAGAGCTGGGTATTGCTCTGGTGGTTAGAGCTCAGTAAAACTTTAATCTGCTTCTCTATTGATGGTGGGGCTGAGTTCCCTCCCTGTTGGTTGTTTGGCCTGAAGCGAGCCAACACTGGAACCTACCCGGGCTCTTTGGTGGGGCTAATCTCGGAATCTGGGAGGGCTCATGCCAAGGAGTGCTTCCCTGAACTTCTGCTGCCAGTGTCCTTGTCCTCACGGTGAGCTATAGCCACCCCCCACCTCTGCAGGAGACCCTCCAACACTAGCAGGTAGGTCTGGTTCAGTCTCCTATGGGGTCACTGCTCCTTCCCCCTGGGTCCTGATGCTCACACTACTTTCTGTGTGCCCTCCAAGAACGGAGTCTGTGTTTCCCCCAGTCCTGTTGATGTCTTGCAATTAAACCCTGCTAGCCTTCAAAGTCTGATTCTGTGGGAATTCCTCCTCCCATTGCCGGACTTCCAGGTTGGGAAGCCTGACATGGGGCTCTGAACCTTCACTCCAGTAGGTGGACTTCTGTGGTATAATTTTTCTCCAGTTTGTGAGTCACGCACCACAGTTATGGGATTTGATTTTATTGTGATTGCATCCCTCCTACCATCTCATTGTGGCTTCTCCTTTGTCTTTGGATGTGGGGTATCTTTTTTGGTGATTTCCAGTGTCTTCCTGTCGACGATTCTTCAGCAGTTAGTTGTGATTCTGGTGCTTTCACAAGAGGGAGTGAGCACACAGCCTTCTACTCTGCCATCTTGAACCAATCACCTAGCTTAATTAATTATTCTATTGGCTAGCAAAATAGCCTGATTTTAATGGCCCCTTCGAGAAGTAGCTGGATATCACTGTCTCATGTTCTTTTTGACTTAGGCTATATTAACATTTTTTAAAAATATTTTCCAGTATTTAAAAATTGAGAGAATACATATTTCTGACACTTTTCAAAAACTTGGAAGACCTGGCAAAGCTATTCCCACTCTCTCACATGGCAGCAATCTACCGGTACTAAATGGAAGCTGCGCATGTGATAGAGACACATACTCTTGGGTTTACCCCAGTCCTCACCAGTTCTATCTGGCTCCTGTGGTCAGTTGACTTTTTGACACTCGAGATTTTAGAGTAGGCTTTAGGGGACTGGAGGAGTAAAATATTAAAATCTTTTCTCAGAACATACATTTTACATTTGTTCCTCTTTTGCCTAGCCTTATTACAAAAGACAAAAATGTGAAAACCAACAGAAAAATATAAGCTAACAGTCACACAGAAGAAATGAGTAAATGAATAATGTTTAAAATAAATGCAAAGAAAATGGGATAAGGATACAAAATCTTTATGTGAATACTAGTATGTGAATTATAACAAAAACACATAAAATACACCAAGAACTTATAATCAAATATAAAAATGATAAAATAGGAAAAAATTCTATACAATTATGAAGACAAAAAATGTAAAGAGAAATTAATATACAAATAGCATACCATAAAAATATAGATTAACATGATAAACTAAAATATATTAAGAAGATGCAGGTACAAATTACAGAACTGGGGGATCAAAGAATAAGAGTGAAAATAACATATTTTGGTTGGCAATGCAGAATCCAAAGTTTAACATTTTATTATATAAGCAAGCCTTAATCTGAGGTAGCTGTGGACAAGCAGCCAATCTCCCACAAACCTTGGTTTTCTTGAAGGGACTACCTAGTTAGTAAGGTGTGAGAGTTCTCAGAATTTAAGACATTCAAAATGTGAAGGCAGTAGATGGAACTGTCAACTATGTTATTTGATCCCACTTGGATGCGGTGTAGCCAGCACAAGGAAGGCCTATATGCATATTTGGCATTAAATAACCAGATAGATTTTTAAAATAGATCCCTAGAAAGAACAAGCTGGAGACTATAAGCAATCTTTTCCAATATGTTCAATTATGAACAAATTCAAACATTGGAGCTTGTGTCATGTTTTTTATGTAGGAAAATAAACTCAGAAGAATAAACTAAAGGTACAACTTGCTTTCCAAACTATCAAGAACAATCTTTAAGGAAACTTTCTTTGTTTCATGGGCTCTTTATTCATATCCAATTTTGGCTGTCCAAATCTAAACATGGAATCCAAAGCCAACTTCCTCATACTTCCTATTGTGCTAGGGCTGTTTCCGCCTACTGTCCTATAATGTGTGCTCAGGAAACTAAAGATAATTTTAGTATCAGTTTAAGGGGTCATGCCAGAGGACCTATAATATTTGACTGCATAATTAGGCAAGCACACATTTCACAAAATAATGATATTTGAAATTTTATTTTTCCAGTGACACTGGAATATAAAGGATTCTTTGTAACTGAATTTCTCAAATACTGACATTTATCACATAAAAAATAACAAATTTTTTAAAATTCCAATCACTAAAATATTGAGCTTTCTAAAATATATCATATATTTACCTGTCATCTTAAGGACAGAGAGCTAAAGATAAACTTTTTGATGGCTTAGAGTTATAGTAAGAAATATCACAATTATACTTTGAAGGATTATCAAGGTTTATACAGTTGTTAAAAGCTACTTCAGTGGTTCTCAAAGGGGTCGATTTTGCCCCCTCCAAGGGACCTTTGGCAACGTCTGGAGACAATTTTCACAGCTGTGGGGGGATGGGGGAGGGGGTCAGTTGCTATTGGCATCTAGTGGATAGAAGCCAAGATTGCTGCTAAACATCCTAAAATGCACAGAACAACTCCTCCTTCAGACACACATATTTCCCCCCAAAAAGAATCATCCAGCCCAAAATGTCAACAGTGCTGAGGATGAGAAACCCTGCACTACACTAAATGCGATCAATCTATTCTGATTGCAGCACTTGCATCTAATTTTTATGTTTTGTTTTGTTTAGCCTGTTTTGCCTCCTCCCCTGCACTGTCTCACTCTATGATGCCTTCCGAATGGCCCTTCATCTTTCTGACTTGCTACATTATTCTGCTGTGAACGTGGGAAACATTATTTTCCAAGCTTATTACAACCACATAGCCTATAAAGGAAGACTTTAGAACTATCATATGAGTAGAGCTTAGTAGCTCAGAGGCACAGATTAATTAAATAATTTTCAGTTTTCTAAGCTTAGTTTTTGTTCACATCTATTCTAATTACTAGAAATCACCGGACTTCAAATATGTGAAGTACTGCTGTGGTTTATTCAAAACTAAGAACCAATAAGCAAACGAAAAACACATAAAACAAAATAATAACAGAATCACTGTATTAATTTGTATTCTACTCATACAGGATTGATAATATCTTGGAAAAAGCTGAGCTAAAATGTGCCTGTTACCCTGAGTTAAAGAATTATTGTAGACAAATGAATCTCATAAACAAGACCTGGAAGAGGAAGGGAAGAATGTTTATCTTTTTAAGAGTACCCTTTATAATATGTGCTTAATTTTTTACATATTTAATTTTAACTTGAGATTTAGGCTGATACTTTAAAATGCTAATGACAATTTTCATCTAGATCTAAGTTTCCATAGTTAGTCAAATTTAGCTATTTAAGGTAGTCAAGAGTAAAAACTGATTTTTTTTTTTACTTATATACAAGATATACGTAAGGTTACTTATATACAAGACTTCCTTTAATTAGTCCAAAATTATGAAACTGTAACTAATAGATGACTTAGCATAACCCATTCTGGGGGGAATAAAGAAGCTAACTGTACTCAGATGATAGGATGTGTGCTGTTCTTCTCATATTCTGTTAATCTGTATAGCTAGTGCTAAGGATCATTGCTTGGTGTTCTAACCCAATACATTAATCAATCAGACTACAGATAAAATTAATCAACTTAATGATAAAAGTTATCAATTGCAAATTTGAGAAAACTGTGAAGATGAAATTTAGAAATTCCATAGAAATAAATTTAAAACTTCAGATTGTTTCAGGCTAGCAGGGAAAAACTGGGCCAGGAGCACAAAGAACTCAATCCTGATTCACTGTAGCTACACCCACCTCAGCAAGTCTTTGCCTGATTTATGTACACAGGGCTATTTGGTTACAGTTTCCTTATCTTCTAATTGGAACTGATCTGAAAAGCAGTAGTAGAAACCAGGGGAGGAATATAAGCAAGAGGCAGGGTTGAATAAGTTTGCAAAGCACTTGACTGGCAATAAGAGACATTTACCAGATACCATTTCTTGTTTGGAAGTTTTCAGCCTCTAACCATAAGGACGCTAGCCTGTATTTTTCTAATTATTCAGGTAGAGTGCCATGAGGGCATCAAAGCAGGTGAAAGTAATAAACACATTGGGGAGCTCAGTGAAAGGTCAACCTCTGCCCAAAAAATAGGTCAGTATCTACAACTCCAAAAAAATAATGCAGATGTGGAATGCTCAGTGAGTCCAGAAGCTTAGAACAGGGTATCAGGTGGCAAAAGTATCAAGGAACTTTGCCAAAGTCTCTTGATCATTAGAAATATCTATTGGAAAATGAAATGGCTGCCGAGAAATTGTTTATTTTCTGTGGAAATTGGTGCAAGAACTCCAGAGTGTAGCACCTGGTGGCTTATGTGTGTTCTGAATTTAACATGTTATTGGGTCTGAATTAATGTTTTAATTTCAGGCATCCACTGGAAGTCAGGGTAGCTGAATCACTTCAGTGGTATTGGGGGCGGGGGGAAAGGGAGGTGTCCATTTAACTCTTCCTGAGGCAGAGTTCACCAGAGGTGCACTGGATCCCGCCTATCTAAGATTTGGGGCACTATGATGCTCCATATTCTACAATTGAAAAAAAAGCTAGCTAGGTTACTCTGATGTGGAAAGAAATGAACCTTAATTGATTTATTGAACTTTAATTGGTGAATACCAAACTCATCAATAAAGCAAGTTTAATTCATGTATATAGAATATTGGATACTAACAATAAACATTCTAACAATTAGAAGTCCAACTTTTTGTAATTTCCTTCAAACTAACTTACAATTTGAATAATTTAAGCTCCAAGCCTGGAAACCTTTCTTAAGCTTTGCTTTTTAATAAGTAAACCAGGGCTTCCCTGGTGGCACAGTGGTTGAGTCCGCCTGCTGATGCAGCGGACACGGGTTCGTGCCCCGGTCCGGGAAGATCCCACATGCCACGGAGCAGCTGGGCCCGTGAGCCATGGCCGCTCAGCCTGCGCGTCCGGAGCCTGTGCTCCGCAACGGGAGAGGCCACAGCAGTGAGAGGCCCACATACCACACAAAAAATAAAATAAAAAAATAAGTAAACCAACAATAAAAAATAATTTTATTCAATATTTGAGATAATCAAGTTGTACTTTTAAAAACATGATCTATCTAAAACTCATTTAGTATTTCACTTAATTATCTATTTCATATGTAAAAATCTTGTTCGCACAGCTAGCCTACAAAAGTCATTCTGGGCTGTCTTTGTCTGGTACTTCCCATAAATTCTCCACAGCATCAAGCACGAATGATGATCATCTAAGAAGTTATATAGTTAAAGTGAAATTATGTGTTTTAAGTAAAGTAAAAAGTTTTCACATTCATTCAGATTGGAATGGTGACCAGAATGTATCAACAAGTTAAGTCCACCATAATTCGAACTTAGGATAGCAAAGTCAATGCCACTATATATATATATATATATATATATATATTTTTTTTTTTTTTTTGCGGTACGCGGGCCTCTCACAGTTGTGGCGTCTCCCATTGCGGAGCACAGCCTCCGGACGCGCAGGCTCAGCGGCCATAGCTCACGGGCCCAGCCCCTCCGTGGCATGTGGGATCTTCCCGGATCGGGGCACGGACCCATGTCCCCTGCATCAGCAGGCGGACTCTCAACCACTGCGCCACCAGGGAAGCCCCCACTATATATATTTTTAATGAAACGTACGGAATAGTTTCACATGTTTAAAATGAGGGAAGAAAGATTGCCTCTTTTCTCTTACTTTCTTTTTCCTCTTTACCTCGCCTCTCCCACTGCTACACCAACCTCTCTTGGGACAGTGCTGCCACATATGCACATGTTGTGTACCACTGAGGACAGTGGCAGCTTTTGAGACTGTGAAGGAAAATGACCAGGGTAGGGGAAATGGAATGGCCAGCACAGTCTCTAGGCATCCGTGGTCGTTCCTCTTCACAGCCCAGAGGGGACCCTGTTGGGCAATAACAGCTAAGAAGCAACACAGTGGTCCTCACGTTGGCAACCTCAGCTGAAGAGGAACAATTCTCCCTGTAATCCAAGGTACAAACAATAAAAGACAAGTGGAAGCTGCTCATTTTCTTATTGTTAGACTCCTTCTAGAATAACAAAGAGAGTTAAGTATAATTAATAGCTATGACACCAACACGTGAAGTTTTTGGAAAACATAAAGTTAGTGGAAGAAAGGATTACAGATGAGGACACTTTAAGAGTAAAACAGTGCATCCTTCCCTGCCATGACAGATAGTAGAGAGGCAGAGGAGGCAGGGAGGAAGAGGAGAATGGAAGGGAAAAGGAAGAGGAAGGCAAAAATAAACGATGCGTTACAGGGAGCTAAGCTCTGTCCTAAGCACTTTGCAGGGTACAGTCTTACTGCCCTGAGGTGACTTGTTATCCTGCATGAAGCCCAGTGCCCAGGCTCTCAATTTCTACCTTCTTTTCTGTCCTCTTAGATCCTACATATTTTACACTGTCCAAATCCCAAACCTAGCCTTAGACACAATAGAATCCTAATTCCCATTTGTACATGCCATCCTGAAGTGCACTCTAAAGCAGGACTTCAGCCCATCTCTAACATCCGATGACAGAACAGAAAGGCTTAATCACGTATAAACTGCCTTTCCCCAATGCTGTTTTATTTCCCAGTTGTTCCTTAGCGTGTGGACCACAGGAGCTAACAAAGGTTTGACAAATGAAGAGATTTGCCTTTTATTTACAAGCATCCGTTTTTATATTAACTATAATAGAAATACCAAATTTTGGTCAGGGTGAGAGAAAAAGGTAACAACCTTCAGAATCCCAACATTATAATTATTCAATATTGCGTTACAATTGCTCTTTAGAAGAGGTTCTGAGTGGAATAAATATGGAAAGTGAATTACTGCACTCCACTGAAAGGGAGCATCTCTCTAAATAATAACTGCAGTCATTGATTAAACCGTTTACAAATACCTAAGAGTATGGTTGCTTTGGCAGGAACTCATTTAAACAAAAAAGGAGACACAGTTTTCAAATTCCATACTAAATTTTTTTTAAGGACAGTAAGGGCTAAAGTAGAGGCTAATGCCACAAAAATATCAAATTTTATCTTTGGTAAAAGATTTAAGATTTCACATTGTTGCCCCAAACTGCATATTCTGATGTTTTTGTCCAGACTTAACCTTGGCCTAGCGTGCCTCATTTTCATAGGACTTCTGAAACTTGAAATCGCCAGCATGCGGAGAGACCATTAAAGGCAGAGGTGTCTCCTATAAGCACAATAGGATAATTGTGACTGGGTAATACTGTCTGGATTAGCAGCTTTACAACCTAACTAAGCCCTGGAGCTACAATTATCTGGTTGCATTAAACTGAAATCACCTGAAAAACTTCACACTGAAGAAGCCCTTGGAAATGTCTAATCTTACACTCAGAAGAGAAAGTGGTTAAAGACAAGAAAAAAAAGTTTTCTACTAGGAAAAGTCTCATCTTAGAGCCAGTAAATGGTTTAAAATGTCTGAAGACATTTCTGCAATTTATTTTTATGCCATTTTTAAACTTTTATTTAAAAAGCAGATTTAACCTGCCCATTCCCTTTCAAACCAACGTCCCAAGTATATATGTTCGCTGAGGGTACAGAAGCCATAAGGAATAAAACTGCATCGCCGCAAGGGAATACACAGCCCCATATACGAGGCCTTATGCTAATTTTAGCAAAACGTATGTATTTTTTATACACATAAAGTTATGGCACTATATAAAGAGATCCTTAAATGTGACATACACTGAAATCCTATTTACTGCCTGACTATCCATTTTAAAAAATAAAAACTCCAACTAAGCATTGTATTCATATTAAGCTGTCTCAAACATCCATTTTATTTATCTAAGGTGTTTTCTTTTTCTTTAATTTGTAAGATAGAGCCAAATCTTAAGCCCGAAATTAAAATTCTGATGTTAGTACAAGGTCATGGTTATCTAATGGCAGATCAAAGAAGCTGATGTTAGGCTCCAAATTGGGGGTCTCACTGTTTGTGCCGGCCCTAACACCTCTCTTGCCACCGTTTGCTTCCTGCTCTTTATTTGTCAGTATTGATGCTGAAAATTCATTGTGTCAGGCTGCAACATATTCTATAAAACTACATTTCTCCGAAGAACAACCGGTTTTCTGTACATAAATGCAATGTATGGTGATTCGGTTACGCTGCATCTTGAAGTCAAATGCCAAGATTTTCAGATGATAAAATTAAATCCTTAAACACGTGCAAGTATTCAAATTCTTTATCTTACACATTATTGTTTTACTGGCCAAATTCCTATTTAGATAACAAATTAGCTACTCTTTCCCTCCTGCAATAAAATCAGTAGAAAAGCAAATTTCACTTTTCATCCCAAACTAATGTCTAACTATATATATCTCAAGACTGGCCAGACTGAGAGCTCAATTTCACTCTGGAGCACTTACCTTTGGTGGCAAGTAGAGGAAATTCACGTGTAAAATAATATGATTCCACTAAGTGGCTGTTACTATTAAACAACACCTCTGGTGACTGTTGCTTTTCATATGGTCATTCTGTCTGTCCACAAAAATTAATATGCGATGTAAAATTTTAACTTGAGATACTTATCACTGTATTGATTTTTCTTAATGGCGTGATTTAAAAACAATGTATAACTCAAGTATTCACTGAGAATAGGTTATTAAATCTCTTTGATATGGCTAGAGTTTCACTTAAGTGTCATGGTTTATGTGTGGTATCACAAAATAGAAACATGATTAGATGTACTCTGAATTTTCTCCCTCAGTTTTTACAAATCTATAACAGTAGAGAATGTCCAAGCACACCTGGACATTACTGCAAAGAACGTAAGGTTCATAGTCAAGATTTCCTTTATTTATAATTAAGCCATATTATTTTGTAATTAAAAATAAAGTGTGGGCTTCCCTGGTGGTTCAGGGGTCAAGAATCCACCTGCCAACGCAGGGGACATGGGTTTGAGCCCTAGTCTGGGAAGATCCCACATGATGCGGAGCAATTAAGCCCGTGCATCACAACTGCTGAGCCTGTGCTCTAGAATCCACGAGCCACAACTACTGAGGCCCGCGTGCCACAACTACTGAAGCCGACACACCTAGAGCCCATGTTCCGCAACAAGAGAAGCCACCACCATGAGAAGCCCGCGTACCGCAACAAAGAGTAGCCCCTGCTCGCCGCAACTAAAGAAAGTCCATGCGTAGCAATGAAGACCCAATGCAGCCAAAAATAAATAAATAAATAAATTAATTAATTAAAAAATAAATAAATCAAATAAAGAGTAATAGCAGGATATATCAACACATCTAAAACAACAAGATATTTTCCTACTAGTTCAGTAAATGTAGATTTAGGCACAACTTAAAATAATTTCAATATAGATAATTATATTTTAAATACATGAGTGACTTTGCCTGATTTGATTAGAAAAGGCTCTTTGTTCCTATTTTATTATTTAAAATACTTTCAATGAAAATTTAAAACACAGCATAATTTTTCACATTAAGAACAAAATTTAAGACAATTGAAAACAACCTCTCACTGTTACTGGCCATGACTATGGCAGGAGAGTCTTAAATCAGAACTAAGGTTCACATCCAGAGATTTTCTACACTGAAACTCGGTGAAAAATAAAAGCCATCCTCTACTTTTACTATTGTTGCATAAGGTGTGCTCTGTGGATCAAAGCTTCCTTTCTAGTTTGCAGCATTCAGATGACCAAAGATGCCTCTGGAGAAGACATTGGGAAAATTTACTTCGCTTTCAGTCTCTACAGAATATTCAAGCTCCTTAGGCTGACATTGAAAAACTTCACAGTTAAGATCTACAACATGCAGGTCTGGCAAAGTCACATTTGTAGGATATCAGTATCTGGGATTTCCCTTCAATTTCTATTTCTAAAATACAGTAAGTATTGGATGATTCACAAAAATTAATCAGCTACTAAAATCTCTGGCTGTTATTAAAGCCATTGAAAATAAAATAAGTTTTCTTACTGTACACAGTTTTAATTTTGTAATGAACTTGGACACTTTAGAAACAGAAAAAATAATATTAAGAAGAGCAGAAGGGTTTGTTAAAAATCTGTGAACCAGCTCTGTGAACAAAAATAATTCATTATTGTCAAGACTGCAAATTTTTCTTTGGGCCAGTCACCTGGCCATCAAAAGTTATTTTGTCTATTTTGTAAACTTATATGAAGAAACCCAAAGATTTGCACAGAAAAAGAAGCGTCATAAAGATGGGGGGAGTATTAATAAAATTTGAAAACCTTAAACTGAACTAATTGATTTGGAGCTGTATACTGGTTAGAAGCTATTTTCTGATATAGAAGTGGAGAAAAATGTTTAACCTGGTTATGGCTATAAGTACTGCATCTCTTCTAAATGAAATCAATTTTCTTGATGAAACTAATTTCTTGCCTGAAAGGTATTAAAATAATTTCATTGTAAAGAAGGTTTTGCTACAGTTCTGCACATTCCTCCACTTAAGCAAACGGTTCAACGTATGTGTGATGACATGCAAACTGTTTTTACAAAAAATGAGGGCCTTTTGAAAACACTGGAAGATATAAAACAGAATGATATGAAAGGCCCATTTCAACTTTCTAAACCAACCTAAATCTTTCTCCCCACTGAGCTGTATAAATATAGTTTGTTTCCTCTTCTTATACCATCCTATTCTATTCCAAACATGTATATACAGTAATAATCAAAATAACACAAATTAAAACTGCAATGAGGTATCACTTTTCTATCCAACTAATACAATTTTAAAAGAAGTTCATACACAGTGCTAATAGCTGGGAGAGAAACAAATCCTCAGATATAGTTAGTGAGAATATAAATTTGTACATTTTCTGAGGGAAATTTGGCAGTATGTGTGAAAATTCTAAATGTGCATGAGTTTAAGCTCAGCAATTCTAGTAATTTATCCTATCTAAATAATCACCTAAATATGCTAAGATACATGCATAAAAATATTCATTTGTAGCCTAATTTGCCAAAGTAAATAATGGAAAACAACTCCAATGTCCATCAACACGGAATTAAGATTATGACACCTTTTTAAGGGGGGGAAAGGCATCTTTATATATAGTAAGAGGATATAAAACAAACTATTGAAGTGGTTATCTCTGGAAAAATGCAACTGTGGAGGTTTTTGCTTTCTCCTTTGTAATTCCATTACTTTGGATTTTTTCCCCAAGTTTTTCTTTTATAATCAGAAAGAAAGCAACAAGAGTAACGAAAAATATATGTATAGCCCTGTGAACTTGGAACTCTAGCTCATTCACTCTCACATCACAAAACATATATTATTTAGATAAATGCATGATTTACTAGAGACGTGTTATAAAGGTTTTAACAACCAAAGCTATATTTCTCTGTTGCCAGCTTATAAATAATCTCTAACATTTCCTTTGTTTCAGAGTTTATAATGTTTTCTGTGTAAAATATATTTTTCTGAACATTATAAATACATAAATAATATTCCAATTTAAGGTAGTAACAGTAATTTCTATCTTATATTTATTTCAACTGTAACCAGGACATTAAAAGTAGGAAATGCTCAACAACATGCTCTTTAGTAATTCAAAGAGAAAAAAGAATTAACACTAAACCCATTATTCCAAACATGAACTATTTAACTTGTATATTTGTTAAATTTAAGTTTTCATTTGCTATGAATGGTCCTTTTCATACAACCATTCCATGTAAGTATTACTCTTTATGTATTGTTTGCATATAATATTTAAAGTCATTTTAAAAACCCTAAGTTGCCTCATAGAATAGTAATATTATAGAATGATTTAACTGACTAAGCACTTAACAGAAGAACAGGATTTTTCATTAAGTATACATGTGGTTATCATATACTTTTAAAGTATATCCATAATTATGATTATAACTGTATATACTGAAAGTCCCTTAACATAACCCCAGAGAGTAAGGTCCCAGTATTATTTAGTAATAGTTTCTCCATCTAACTATACTTGGAGCTACCACCTGACTAGAAATATTCGTAATTTTGAAGGAGCCAAAAATACCAACCATGTTTTTTTCCATTTATGATCTATATGTCTCTTGTATAATGATTCTGAATTTAATCTGAGCTCAAGCCATTTAACTTAGCAATTTGCAAACTGACCAAGATGACCGTCCAATGACGTTGGGAAGATTTCAATTCTGAATTGTAGCCAAGTTGGTGTAAAGGTTGATGGTTTTATACCAATCATTGTTTTCCATATTTGGGGGGAGAAACTGGGGAAGAAGAAAGCTCTCCCACTTTTCTTGTTGTATTGTACCTCCCTAATCTTGAGTCTATGGGCTTGCCATATAATTTAGAGTAGACCTGGGTGGAAAGAAAATCCAGGTGTGCTCTGCTACAGCCTAAATAAAGATGGCTTCCCACGGGTTGATTTGAGACATGTGGGTAGTAATGGAGTCTAGAGATGCATATAAAGCAAATGGAAGCAGCTTTGTACTCTGCTGGCTTCCTCTGCCTTTAGTGACAGAGAGAGGGAAATATCCATTTTAGATATTTTTGTCTTAACCTATGAAAAATTCGACATTCTTTTTAACCAAAAGAGAAAATGGCTCCAATGCAGAATTATATATGTATCAAGTATTTTGTGTTTATTAGTTCATCTGCTCAGCACTAATATCATTGTCTAGCATTAAGTGAACATTTCATATTTGGGCCAAGTTCAGTCTTTGGTCATGAAATCTATGCCTTCAACAATACACAATTGGTGTGCATATACATTAAAAATTTTGGTTTTAGTCTTGTTGAACCTTGTATTTTAATAATATTTCTCATAAAATGTCTACATAGGTGTCACATCACATTGACTATTAAAATTGCTTATTTCAATTTTTTTGAATATCATTTTTCCTGTTGATTTTCTCAAATTACATAAACACCAATTTTTCAAAAAGACTGTTGAAGTAAAATATTTTATGACGGTCCTATCAGTCATTGTCAGTCATATAAAACTTCAATGTTTCAAACTAAAAAAAGGCTCAAGGAAATTAAAATAATAATTCCACATCAATGATTATCAGCCTAGCATCATACCACCTGAGTGAAACCACAAGAGACTAAGAGCCAGGAATACATTCTCATGTTATCAACTTTCTTTTTTTAATCTTGAAATTTTGGCTCTTTTTGCCTCAGTTCCTCCATATTATAAACACTGACATGTTGGCAGCTAACCAAGTAATGATTGGAAAGTGCTTAAAGCTTAAATATTCTTGGAAGAGAAGTAGTGTACAGGTGCAAAGTAAAAGATATTTTTTAAATGTTTCCCACAAATTGAGAAAAAATCCATAAAATTCTTTTTGGGCCATGTTTAGTACAGGATAAAGTATTCCAACACCACTCTAATTGTAGGGAAATGGGTTTGCCTGGGCTTGATTCACCTCACTTATTTATTATCATATAAATATTTCCAAAAAGCTTTGAGACAGCTTATAATGAAACACAAAGTAAAAAGACCATAGGTAAATGACAAAAGAAGAGGGGATTTATGAAACAGTTATGCCAAAGCCTAAAAGAAGCTCTAGCAACTGGGAATAAAAAAAATACAAGATTCCTACCAGTCATTTTCAAAATAGAAATATGATGGCATATAAAGAGAGCATTAGAAATAATAATAATAAAAAGCATGCCTGTCCCTCAAGAAAAGAGAAATGCACCAGCTAGCAACAACAAGAGTGATTTAGTTGTGGAGATGCCACAGAAGGGGCAGTCATTAGCACAGAACGAGTTACCGAGTGTCTGCTGTGTGCCAACCCTGTGCTGGGGAGTAGGGATATCCAGGGGAGAAAGGAAGCCTTGGTCTCTGCTTGGACCTCATCGTTCCAAGATAGGGAGATGAACATTAATCCATGAACCACAAAAAGATGAGTATGGGATTCCAGAGTAAGACAGTTCTGGTGGAAAGGAAGGCGCTATGAGGACAGATAGTAAGGGAACCATATCTAGACTGCAGACTGAGGGAAGGCTCATTGAAGAAGTCAGGCTCAAAATGAAATCTGTTTGATGCCTAAGGGTCCACTCAGAGCAGAGTGAGAGTGGTTAGAAAGCATGAGAGAGAGAGAGACATAGACAGGGACAGAGACAGAAAGACAAAGAGAGAGACAGAGGCCGAGACAGAAAGAGACAGAGAGAGAGACAGAGAGAGAGAAAAGACAGAGACAGACAAACAGATAGAGACAGAGACAGAGAGAGAAGATTTCATGCTAAGGCCTGGGGCAGGAAAGAGCTTGGGGCGCTGGAGGACTGGAAGAAAAGATCAGAGTGCTTGAAGCAGAGAGCACTGTAAGATGAGGCTGGGGAAGTCAATTGGCACCAGAGAAGCAGAGCCTTGTGGGCATATTAAGTCTTGACTGGAAAGTAATAAGGAGTTCTTGACGACATTTCAAAAAGCAAACAAACAAAAGCAAGAGTCAGTGTCTATAAAACCATCTCCCATACCGTCTCTTAAAGTTTAGGGTCTGGGAAACGTCTTTCTGGAGCTAATTGTTCAAGATGAAGTTTTACTGAATTTGTCAGAAAATAAATGGTTGAGAAGGAACTGTGTTGACCCTCCCTTTCCAGGGGAGGAGAAATCGGAAGAACAGAATTTTCAGGAAGCCCATTTTGTGGCACTTGGACAGGAGGCTTGCAGAGGAGATCCAGGTTTGGCACGTGGTGATTTGCCTCTGGAGAGCAAATTCTTAGTGTGGTTCCCCGAACACCAGGCTCAGAGAGGTATTTCTGAGGTAAGTAGATTGTAGCCATGAGGGAGCTGAGGCACAAACAGTTGGAACCCATGGCTTTGTTGTATTAGGAGGAGGAAATAGGAAGTTGATTTCTTTCCTTCTTTCTTCTTTTCTTTTGTTTAGCCTTGCAAGGCCCACTCACCCTCTCTCCTTGACAGTCATCATTTGACTGTCGCTTCTTTATGTCTGTCTCCAACGCCTTTCTTTCTAACTTGGTTAAGGTTGCTCGTTTATCTTTTCCAGAATATTCTGTTCTTGGTGAATGCATGGGAGTCACAAAGGACATAACGGAGAGGATCTCTTTGTTAAAATGATCAAAGGCAGGCGGTGCTCAGAGAAAGGCTAAGAAATCACACAAGAGTGATCATTTGTGGAGCTGGTAGTTAAAAACATGCCCCTTCAATAGCAAAGATGCCAAAGGATGGCTTGCACAGCCGTATGGGCCCAGAACGGCTATACCATTGATCATCTCTCTGGATCGACAATAATATTTGTCCCAAAGCAATACTTTCACACTTGCCCATCACACTACCCTGCACAGAACAGTGCTTAGTAAATGCTTAGTCTTGAATGAAATGTCTTCTCTGTACCGAGGAGGGAAGAGTGACTATGAAGAGGTCTTTCATAGGCTTCTATTTACCCTACAAACCAAATGCCCTCCTATTTGAATGCTCCACCTGGCCACTGGTCCTGGCCCTTGATTTGTAAGGTTGATAAGACTTCTCCCATTCAGTTGAGAGTCAGTATTGATGAGCAAAATTTATCTTACATAGCTACAGAGAAAGGGGGTCTATAGAGAAATAGGGGTATATAAGTGATGGATCACACAAGCCCCTTTTCAAAAAAAAAAGCATACCTGTTTTAGACCTTTCAGAGGCAGGTTTCAGTGTTGTTTCTTATTTCTATTCTTACATCTAATCAGACAGCAGCCTGTAACTTGACTCATCATTACATATGGCCTATTGACAGTTGACAACAGCTTTACTCATCATTACATATGGCCATTTACAGTTGACAGCTGTCAACCAGGCAAGTTCACATACGTTGCTTCACAATCACATGGCAACGCAAAGAGTGGGGGTGAGATCCCAGGCCAACATGCCATTGATCACCCTAGAATGAACCACTGCAGCTGGAAACCACCTCCCTGAAATAAGACAGATCCCACACTTGTACATTTAACCTCAGTATCTCACCATTAAAAAACTACCACCACATTCAAATTAAATGGTCTTTTATTTCACTCGGTACTCTAAGACCACTTTTGTTCTGGTACTTACTTCTGATACTAGTGCTTTTCTTCCCTTTCAATTCAAGTTAATTTCCTACAGAAAAAAAAAAGGGGGAGGGAAATGGTATTGTGGTATTTAGACCACAAGGAAACCCTGTTCCTTAAGATAGAGAAGTAGGCATATGTCCAGTCTAAACTTGACTGAGCACTGCCTTTAAATTCAGTGAATGAGAGATCATAGGAGTTAGGAAACAATAGTTAAATCACAAAGATATAAGACTTCAGAAATCTATCTAAACTGCCTATTTTCAAAACCACGTCTAGTTTGAAGTATGGTGGAATAAAGTTGCTGTCAGTAGCACAAAGTGAATGTTGAAAGCCTGTGATAGTAAAGTTTTGTTCTGTGTGTATATATATAAATTTATGAGGCAACGTCTTCCCCAACATAATAAGCTATTCACATAGCACATATGACATCATCATCACAGTATCTATGTCTACATAGTCCAAGCAAGGTTTATGGAAGGGATTTTAGTCAAGACACAAATCACTTGCAGCTGGTGATTTCTAACCTTTATTACCCCCATAAGAGATAGAAAACTTTTGAGACACAGCCTAAACATGTCAAAAGTTTGGTTTTCCATTAATATCAGCAGGAACAGAAAATGACACTGCAGTTGTCCTTGGAACAGAGAAGCTGACAGATTTGCTGAAAGGTTCAGCCATTGTAGGATTTTGTTAAAAATCTAAAGGCAGCAGCATTTCCCTTTGAAGTTCTGAAACATCTTGGAATTCAAAAAGCTCAACAAAGAATAACAGGGACAATGGGGTTTTTCAAAACTCCATTTTAATTTAGCTTTTAAAATATTATGCTTAGTCATTAAGGGTGTCAACTCATTCAAAGGTACAAAGTAAGTTCACTAAGAATTATCACTGAAGGTACCCAAATAGATTTCCAATTCCAAGGATGTATGCCAAGGTCTAATACGTTTAATTTAAACGTCCTACCTTTCCCCTGGGCATTCCCAACAATTCTAATTGAAAGGCACTTAACAGAGGCAGGCCCACAATTCTGCGTACTGTATACTGGCTCTCATACTGAAGGTCTTTTCCATTTAAAATGTGAAAAATCAGATTCCGTATTTCATGTCCTTTGTAATTCCTGTAATCTTTTCTAGTTAAACTTAACATCTGAGCATTACAGTAAAACCCAACATCCAGGACTAAATCTCCTGGAGTTGGCAGCTATATTGTTCTCTATTGGAAGACTCCAAAGAGAACTGTACAGTGTTTGGGTAGCAGAAGGAGGCTGAGTGAGTCAGCTGAGACTAACACAAAAACTCACTTCTACTAAGATTTGTACAATTAAACATACTGTACTTCTTCAAGATAAATAACAGGTCTTAGCTATTATCCTTATAAACCTAGTATTTAGGAAATTTACTTGGTTCATTCTTATCCTAATTTTTTATGGAGCTGATAAAATTTTAAGGTTTGTCTAATTAACAGCCAAAAGCATACAAACATTAAACAACAGCAGTCTTGAACTGTATGTCAGAGATATGACTTAGAATAGCAGGAAGTTCATTTATTCCCTCACTCAATATTTAGATGACCCCTTTGAATTCCAAAAAACAAGTACTCTCTATATTTAATAAATTATAATAAAATAGCTACCACATGTATTGCCTTGTCTCTTCAAGTCTGACAGTCTGTATTATACTCTCCATCTAAATTTGAGTGAAAGTTCCAGTCTTCTTTAAGGAGAGATCCCAGTCCTTATTGAACTCCACTGGTCAACTATTTTAAAAAGGAATCTACAAGGCATATATTCTATCAGAGCACAATATATCTCAGCATCACAAACCCAGTTCTTCAAGGAAGTACTGCTAAAAAAAGAAGTACAGGCTTTTGTTTAATTTACCAACTTAGGTTTACTATTTGTTTCCCATTCTATACATCTCAACATTACAAAATAACAAATCTCAACAGTGAGAAAAGGGGAGGGAAAGAAAAGAAAACATCTCCTATATATTCATAAAAATGAACACATTTCTGAGAAAACAGACTCATTTCTCTCATTCCATAGAGGAAAAAAATGGCTATGACAAATTCCAATTGTATCAGCTCTATGAAAAAATTGGAAGACAATGAAACAAGTTAATTTCCTAAATTCCAGGCTTACAAGAATAAAAGCAAAGACCTACGAAATTTTACCTCTAAGTATCTAAGCCCAAAACAATTGCTGTTACAATTTGCCACACTTGCCTTAGTTTTTACATAGAGAATGTTTTTGGTTTCACAGGTAATTGGTAGCCTTGAGCACAGGTAACTTAAAATCACTGAAAGAAAAGATTTGCTTTGGTGAATTAAAATGGAACAACTTCGCTAAAATAAAGGGGAAAAGGACAAAAAAGTTAAGGGGATTAATAGGCAAGTGTTTCATCTATTTTTGCATTTAATTTTATGTTATGAAAGCTTTAGGCATCTAAAAATATACCTCTTTTATTCTTGTAAGTCTGCAAGATCTGGCTTTTGGAATAGAAACAGTTTAGGTGGAGAGGGAATTGTTGAATTCTGTGTCTATGTTTAAAAAAAAGAAGGGTTGACCATAACCCGAGGCCCTTGCTCCTGCAGAGTGCCCGTTGTTATGAAAGCAAGGTGCTCCACACGATCTAATCATAGCACTAAACCTTGTTACAAGCCCTTTTGCAGCTCCAATATCTGGGTTACATGGATACACGCTGGAGAGCCTCCTTATACTATGAAATAAATGTCATTCTGACTGGCATCCTCTCTTCCAGCAAGTAATTTCCATCCGCTGATAAATCGATACAGCAAAAACAAATGAGAACACACAATGGACATAGTGAGGATTACATTTTTATTCATTTCAGAGCCCCTGCAGCCAAGTTTTTTAAGCACAATAGCAGAAAATGATGCACTTGAGCTAGGAAACAAGAGAGATACATAGAGACATTGAGATAAGAAAAGAAAGACAAAAAAAAAGAAAAAAAGGAAAGAAATGGGAACAAAGAGAAAGCCAGGAGACAGGAGGCAAGTGTGTCCTTACCAAGCAGTTCATACACAAACTTTCGTTTGCAAGTAAGATTATTATCTGAATTCGCGCCCAGCTCCTCATAGACAGGATTGGAGAAACACAGGTACATCTTTTTTTACTTCTTTATTCTGTAAGGTTGCAGGTAATTCAAAAAGGATCTAAGATCTTACCTTTCTTTAATTAGTTATTGATATCAACATAGGATCCACACATGAAAACTTATCTAGAAAACCCAGAACTAGAAATGGTAGAGAAGACACAATAGATCCTTATTAATCTCTGGAAGTCCCCAAGTCATTTGTTTTTTATTGCCCTTAAGGCAAAGATGGGACGGGCAAAACAAAAGAGAAGCAAGAATACAGTGTCTATTCATAAGAGGAATGGGAAATTCCCATACGGATATCTTTTAAGATTGACTTTATAAGGCCCAAAATAATTGAATGGGTTGTCATATAAAAGGAATGTGCTGCACATTTTAAAGTAAAAATTTGAAGATATTTTGTCTTTGGAAGGGAAGATTAAAAGACTATCTCAGGGCTTCCCTGGTGGCACAGTGGTTAAGAATCCATCTGCTGATGCAGGGGACACGGGTTCAAGCCCTGGTCCGAGAAGATCCCACATGCCGCAGAGCAACAAGCCTGTGCACCACAACTACTGAGCCCATGCGCCTGGAGCCCATGCTCTGCAACAAAAGAAGCCACCGCAGTGAGAAACCCACACACCGCAATGAAGCGTAGCCCCTGCTCCTCATAACTAGAGAAAAGCCTGTGCACAACAACGAAGACCCAATGCAGCCAAAAATAAATACATTTAAATATATTTAAAAAGGCTATTTCATAAAACATTGATAACCCCATATTTCCTATGAAGAGACAGTATTATATTTTCTGATATTTATCATGGTATTTAATCCTTCCTAAGGCAATGGAAGTAAAAATGAGAGGATTATAAAGCCCTAATAAAGTTTTATAGATGATGTGCTATTGTAATCCTTAAACTCAAAGTTAGTTCTTGGGCAAGTTACTCAACCATCTGTGCCATAACCTCCTCATCTATAAAAATAGGGATGACGGAAAAAGTAACTACCTCAGGGTATTTGAGAGAATTAAATTAGTTAGTATAAGTAAAGTGCTTAAACAGCTCCTGACTCAGAGTTCATGCCACATAAGTATGACCAACACCACCATCATCATCATCATTATCATCATCATCATCATCATCCACCGCTTCCCAAGCTACAGTTAGTTATTTGGGTGCTGTCAACATTTTCTATTTGACCTATAGGGTAACAATGTATCCATAAAACATATTCTTGGTGCCACTGCACAATACTGAACTAGATGGACTAAGGGGCTCATCTGGCCACAGTTTTTAAATATTCTTAACTGTTTTGTGATGTCCCAGAGTCGGTACACTCTCTTGGAAGAGCAAGTTAGAAAATGTATCACTATATCCAATCCATTAGTATTCTTTTAATTTTTTTCTTTAACTACTAAAGTCTAGAAGATAATGTATATTTTTCCTCAAAATATATATAACTAATATTTCCTAGTATCTTTCCAATGATAATTCTAAGTCAGGATGTAATACATTATACTCTTAATGTGATCTTTCACATTAAGAAAGATCTTAATGTGATCTTTCTCCTTTGGGCTTTAATTTGATTGCTCTTCCTTCTATTAAGTGCTTTCATTAGTGTATTATTCATTACCTCAGTTATTCATTACTGTACTCCATTGGTCCAACCATGTTACTCTTTAAGAAGAGGTAAGAAACAGAGGAATAGATCACACTGGTTCTTCGTCTGTATCAAGGACTTCAATAACAAATGAAGAGAAACAAGAAAAGAAAGCAAGGCAAAAAGAATGGAGGTGGGTTCTCCTGGACTCTGCCATTCTTCCTCTCATGCATTGTCAATAAACACAGGTGTTTACAGGCTTAAATCAGTGTCTCTCAATATTTTTTTCACTATCATCCTCCCCAATGAAACTTTTTCTAATTTTTCCCTTAAAGCCCTCCTGTGAAATTTTTACTGTATATGTATCTGTGCTTTGTGCATCCAAAGGATAAGCTTTTTTGCCTCCTAAAAACCAAGTTTTGCCCTTTTAGTGGCAATATCATCTTGAGAATTCATGAACTAATTCTTTTTATGAAAACAGCTTTGCACTTAGCACACTGGGTCCCAGGTACCTGTGAGTTGAAATTCAGTTAGAGTTGTGTGTTTGTGTTTTGTTTTGAGCAAACCTTTAAGTACTAATCCATGGCTGTATAATTTATCTTACCCCAAATCCAAAACAGTACTCTGTGGGTGGAAGCTCTATGGTAGTTTGTGAAAGATGTCTTAGAAGCTACAAAGCAGTTTAAGGACAAGAAGTAAGGGGGATGGAGAGTAGAGTGGAATTGTTTCCAATTAAAGCAGCTAGGGAATTAGGTAGGTGGAATGTAATTATCTACACTGGAGTTTGGCCAGGCTTCTGGGCTCTTTGGGGGAAAAAAAAAAAAAGCTCTGTGATCTTTAATGAATAGAGAGGTAGATCCAAGTTTAACATCTCATCCAAAAAAAATGAAATAAGATTTCTAAGTCTTTCTTTCCCAGAACATAAGTGGCATTCACATTCTTGTTTAACAAATGTGAAACTGCTTGTATGTCCCATACTTCAATTTGAAATAATTATTTCACAAGGCAATGACCTTGGAAATGGGAGTGTTGAAGAAGAGACAGTAAAATAGCTGCAGCAGTCAAGGAAAGAAGAGGCACAGTTTATAGCAAATAAACGTCAAACCTGCAGCATTCTGAGATACAGGTGTCTGCTAAGTCATAGCAACAACTATCTAAAAGTGAACGTGGCATCAGTGTATGTTTTTTTGGTTACCTGAAGAAGTAATTCTTAAAGCAGGTTAGTTTTGCTCAAAGTGTACAAACGCTTCCCCAAAGACTGGGCCGCCAAGGCAGCGTAATGAAAACGGATATCCTTTGCAAACTCAGGAAGCCCGAGACATGTGCGCAATAAACGTAAGCAGACTTTATATCCTTCATAATCAGGGCAGAATGAAGATGTGAACTGAATAAATGCTTAAGAAAAATCATAGCTTCTATTAGATGCAAAGATTGAAATGTTAGACACCTTTTAGCTCAACTTTCATTTAATTTACGCCTTTCCTTTCTGGAGTCTGAAGGGAGTGAAAAATTCTCTAATTTTTTTCCCCTTTCATGACTTGACCACAAAGATGAAATCGGGGTACTTTAATTACCATTCAGAGCCAAAGTCTTGCCCTTTGATATGGAAATCCCACCTCTGCGACCGCCTTTTCCCGGCCCTTCTCCTCCCAGTTGCCCACCAGGAATTTTAAGTAGCTTTGTCACCAGCTGATGCTGCAAGCTAAACTGTAGCTCTCTCCTGTTAAGTTTTGTTTAAGTTACACTATGTTTCTTTCACCAAATTGGAAGAGCTGAAAGCAAGGAGGGAGGGGAGAGAGAAAAAAAGTAGAGAGAGAGAGGGAGAGAGCATGAATGAGAATATGACTGACTCGATCCATTAGTTGCTGAATTATAGTTTCTACCCTGTGAGCATGAAGTGTGGCCCATCCTGCACAAAGCCTCTCACTTTAAGCACACACACAGAGCACACACCAATGAAAGCTGCCATGTACAGCTACCCCGTTATTGTCATCTGCCTGCTGCATGACTCCCGGCTTTGCTATAATTATTAATTGCACTTGTCAACTGTCATTAATTCCTCTTTAGCATCCCTGTCTTTGAGTAATTAGACAGAACAGCCTCACTGAGCTCATTGTTTAGAGTCCCTTGAAAGAGCCCACTGGGCTTTCCGTGGAGAAAACCATCAGCAGAACAGCAGAGCACTTCTCTGTTAACCCTTTGGAAGTGTGAAGAGAAGGGAAAGGGCTTTCACAAGTATGGGTGGCCGGCTTTGCTTTGTGGGTACAGAAAGTCATGGTCAGCTACCTTACACCTGGAACCATAGTCTAATTACTTCTTTCCTGCAGAGAAGGGGAATTCAAGTTAATTAAAAAGTCAGAGAAAGTCCTTAGGAAAAACAAAATTTCCAAATCAGCATCTTTGAATTTTTAATCATTTTCTCATTTGATCTTATGCTTTGCATTTTTGGAGAAGCCATGTTTTTCAAAATAATAATTTCCTATGTTTATTACATACATTTACATATACTACATATATATGTATGCATAAATGATGCACCAAGTTTTTCCGGGTGACTTTTGGTTTCTCTATGTTATAATTTAGATTCTAAATTTTAGATGGACAGGATTGAAGCTCCAGTATTTATTTAGTCCTTTTTCCAGCTTCCCACACAGGGAGTCAGGTGACAGTGCTTTTAATTGTACAACCGGTGGCTCTAAATATATTTTTAAATTTTATTTTTAAAGCCCATGGCCTCTAAAAGTTCCCTGAATTTAGCTAGACTCAGCTGCTAAAAGGAAAATGGGCTGTACGGTTTACATTTGAGTGGTAACTATAAATGAGAATTACAATGTTAGCATTTTATAACGCATAAGAAAGCACTTTAAAAACTATAAAGTGCTATAAAACATATTAGCATTTTATCATTATTGGCTTATAAAACTAAACTCCTTTGACACTGTTAAATTTATTTGTAGCTTTAAATTCCTCAGCAGTCAAAAATAAGTTGAGAATGAGGATTTAGCCATTTTCCAATAATAACACTATTAGTAATATCAAAATAGTTATATTATTTGTTTAAGCAAATACTAGAAATATTAAACACATAGAAATGTTAAACCAATATTAGAAAATGTCTAAACAGTAAAGTTTCTTGAACTAGCTGTTCCACTGAAAAGAAAAATCATAAGAATTTCTCTTAAAAAAATTAAGATCTATGGAGTTTTGGAAAATAAAGTAAATTTGATCACTAGAGATCATTAGAGCTACTTCTTATATTATCTTAGCTACTATGTTTCTTTCAGATACTAGGTGAGTGCTTGTTAGCAGTAATACCATTTACTGAAGTCTAGATATGTGCTCTATGTACTTTATACATCAATCCATTTAATGCTCAAATCTCTACGAAATAGGTACTATTATCTCAATTTTAGAGATGGAAAAACTGAGCAACAAGAAATTGAGGAAGTTGTTCAGGATCTCACTGCTAGTTAATAGCAGTAAAGGACTGGTGAGCCCAAAAGCTCCACTCTTAACCACTCTTCTAGCCCACCTCTCCAGTAGTTAAGACACTATCTTATCTAGTTTTCCATTCAATAGGTAATGGATCTAGATTTCTAGTAGTCTTTCTTAAAGAGCAAATTAGGTTAAAATATCTGTCATAAAATTATGATATAAAAGTGTGCTGGACACCTTAGGGACTTGGCATCCCATACATTCCAAGTGAAATCATGTGTGTGTGTGTGTGTGTGTGTGTGTGTGTGTGTGTGTGTGTGTGTGTAGAGGGGGAGAGAGAGAGAGAGAGAGAGAAAATAAGTTTCACAATTGCTAGGGATTACTCTAGCTATCCTTGGGCACTATTACTATTGTGTGTAAATGCCAGGTTAATACAAAAAATCCACTTTGATTTATATAATTATACATATATAATACACACATATAAATAGGCACATATATTGAACTATTAGCATAGTTCAATGCATTGTTTATTGAGTATTTACTGTATACCTAGTCTGTGCTAAAAAGTATATAAGGCACTGAGTGAAATAGAAAAGTATAAATTATGATTTCTAACTAAAATGGGTTTTCAGACTTACCGAAGAGACAGACCTCGAGAACTACACAATTAACATACTACAAAGTGCTAAATGGAATACAATCAATGAAATTGATTAAATGAAAGAGCTATGATCAATAACAAGCCGTTACTGGGAGGGAAAATATGACTTGTTAAAAAGAAAAACTTTCTTTCTAAGTAACAGAGGTGTCGAACAATGAATCAGACTGATTTGAAAAGTAATGAAATACCCATCACTAAAAACATTCATGTTTGATGATGATCTATAAATATGATATAAAAGAATTTCTGCAATGGTTGTGAGGTTGAACCAGCCTAACTACTGTCTAGTGACATCTTGCATGTCTTAGATTCCATAATTCTATAATATAAGTTTTTAGCAAGGTGGGGAGACTTTATTTTGCTTGTTCTTTACAGCGAACTCATTTTGAAGAAGTTTGGCATTAAATTCGACTTTCAAAGATGAGTTGGAGGTTAAAAAGTGACGATGAGAGTGAAAAAAAAAAGACAGAAAGAAAAAAATTCCAAGTAGAATCAAAGGTGTAAAGACAGAGAAATAGAAATAATAAACACTTAGGTTAAAGACAACTTGAAAAAACCTACCTCGCTGACACAAACAGTAACTTGGGAGAGTAGGGGTGGCAAGGGTAGTGTGACGGGGAGTGGATAGGAAGTAACAGAGAAAAAGCTGTCTCAGCAGAAAGGAGGTAAACTCCTAAGAGGCATCATCAAGAGGTTTTCTTCGTTGATTCAATGATAAGAGATGGGGCTGCCTGAGGAGAAAGAGCATGATGGATGAAATGTAACTCAGGAGACAGCTTGAGTTTGGTACTGTGTTGTATGGGGATAGAAATTTGGTTTTCACTATTAATTGTGAACTCAGGCAAATTACTTGACCTCTCTCTCACTCAGTATCCATATTGTTAATGAGGGTCAAAGAGTTAATCCATGGAAAGCATTAAAAGTGTCAGCACATGTGAGTACTCAATAAATGTTAGCCATGATTATTATTACAATACACTTACTGCTAACCAATACATTTTAATTCATGTCTAATTGGTATAAAAATTATGGTGAAGGGGAGGAGAGATGATTTAGGGTGGTATCCTTTTCTAACAGAGCTGCTCCAAAGTAGAATGAACTTTCTTGGGACGTATTAAATTTTTCTTTTAATTTAAAGTATCTACAATGAGGAGGGGGAATTATCTATCATATCGTTGTAAAGAGGTTTTCCACAATGAATGGTACGGTGGATCACATGCTTCTTAGCTCCTTTCTCTTTCTAAAGTGCTGGAGTTCTAACTGATGGTAAATCTAGAAAGTTAATAAGGAGTCCATACTTTCAGTCTTTGGAGAGAAATTAAATTTAGGTAATAGCTTCCCTCAACTTTGGGTTCATGAAATAGTATACTATTAAGAGTATAAGCTCTAGAACAAGACTGTCTAGATTCAAATACAGATGGCATCTTTTGATTCTCTTGTGTAAGCTTGAGCAAGACTTGAAAATTTTTTCATGCCTCTGTTTCCCCAAATGCAAAATTGAGATAATAATAAACTTACCTCATAGAATTGTTCTGAGAGCTGAATAAGCTGATACACGTAAAATGCTTATAAAGTGCTTATGAGTGTTCAACATATGTTAGCTATATTCTTGTCAGATGTAAAATATAGACTGTGACAAAATAGGAAATACTACATTTTAGAGAAAAAGATTAACTGCAGTATATCTAAAGCAAGAGTACAATTTTAACTCTTTTTATACTTTTACTATTCACCCTCTATAAGGCTTAAATCAATAAGACTAAAATTTTTAGAAGAAAAGTTAGCTGAAGGGTATCCTTTATAACTTAGTTATAAAGAAATACATGGGGATGTAATGTACAGAATGGTGACTATAGTTTATACATAATTCTGTACTGTATATTTGAAAGTTGCTAAGAGTAGATTTTAAAAGTCCTCATCACAAGAAAAAAAAATGTAAATACATATGGGGATGGATGTTAACTAGGCTTATTGTGGTGATCATTTCACAATATATAAAAATATTGAATCATTTTGTTGTACATTTGAAACTAATATAATGTTACATGTCAATTTATACCTCAATTTTTTTAAAATGCATACTCAATACAATGACAATATCTACTTATTATAATACCACACTTAACAGAAAAAAAGAAAAGAAAGAAAGACAAGACAAGAAAAGAAAAGAAAAGAAAAAACTTAGCTGGTGGACTCAGCCTAAACAGTTTGGTAGTACATAAGCCATAAGGCTCTATAGTGAAGTATCATTCAAACGAATTTGTATTAATCGGACTTGCCATGGTTACCAACACCTACTCTCATTAAATGCATTTATACAGTTTCTATTGGGGAATTTATATTACATTTTATTTTTGGTCTCTTGAATGCCCCCATTTCCTCCTCCCCCAAAATCCATACCATACCACATACCAGAGAAAGCTTTGTTGTAGTGGACAAGCATACTAAATATTGACATTTTTCTTAAGGAAGAAAAAAAACAATGGAATCTTATTATTTATCAAATTAGATAAGATTATGCATAAGCTCCTCAGATTGAGTTAAACAATCGGAAATTTACAGACTGATTATGTCACTACTGCCTTAATATTTCTGAGCCAAATTGAACCACACAGTTTTTCTCTGAACCTTTGCTCATGCTTGTCTCAAGCTCTCCTCGTTTCCACCACTCAAGGCCCACCTCAAATATCATTGTCTTTGCTATGCCTTTTGGGATTCTCACTTCTTCTCCACAGTGTGTCTCTCCTTCATTCCCTGCCCGTGAAACCTCTTCCTTCTCTGATACATGAAATATAACAGAGAATATCAGTTAAAAGTATATGAGATGGTGGAAGTAAAAACAAAAAGAAGGGTATAATTATGGTAAGTACATTCCATCAATGTCTATACCTTTGGCTAGGGAGACTCCAAATTTGGCACTAAGTCTTTTAGTAGTGAATGACTAAAGGAACACTGGTCAGTTACACAATACACAGGCATCATTAGATAAACATAGTCTAGTAACTATAGTCACCATGTTGTATCAATACATTATATCCTCATGATGTATTTATTTTATAACTACAAGTTAATACCTTTGGACCCCCCTTCAGCTGACATTTCTACTAAAAAACTTAGTCACATTGATTTAAGCATTAAAGAGGATGAACAGTGAAAGTATAAAACAAGAGTTTAAAAATTTATTCATGCTTTAGATATACAGCACTTACTTTTTTCTATAAATAAATAAATATTATATATCAGGAGCAGCATCCAATAAGAGGAGTTAGAATTTTCTCCCAAGTAGTCTTATAGAATGGATATGCCAGGTTGCAATGAAATACTTCTGCAACACAATTCTTGGTAGGCATAATGAGTTTTATGGGGCTCTCTCTTACAGCAGCCCTCAATCAGAGCCAATGACACCACATTAAAGCATAGGTCATAAAAGTCACTTACTTGGGGTCTTCAGAAGGCAAGGACACAGCTCTGCATCCTTAGCTTAGTTCAGAGGTGGATTTCAGGGCATCTCAAAAGAACTGCATATCCCTCAAACCATATTTGCAAAATATTATTTGTCACCATTGGGTTTCTCCTAGACATTGTGGGGCAACAAATTTGAAATTGTTGTTTCTGAAAGAAGTGGAGTTCAGGTTCTCTACATAGCCAAACGTTAAAGTAAATGCCTGTGATCAAACTAGTGGAAAGCTGACCCCATCTTGAGAAAACTGGCATGTATACCAAAGACAGCATTCAGAAGCAAAGTACTCAGAAGTGAGCTATGGATCTTTGCATTCTGCCTTTCACCAGAGGGACTGATGTACTTTTGCCATACTCACCCCCAACTATACCCCAGTACTTTATCACAGTTTTTAGATGCAGGATCCCATTTTACATATTGTTGCATCCTCTGCAACAACCAGCATCATGCTTTGCATGGTGATGGTATAACTGCTACACAGAGATGCCTTCTGCCTCCTTCTTTTCCAACCAACTCTTGACACAACTTCTACAAAATACTGGAGTGGAAAGATGGTAGGCACATCCAAAATGGGTCTGCTAACAACAGACTTGGTGTGCATCACACATCACCTCCAAAATGTCTCATGAAGTAAATTACCAAAAAGAAGACGAACCAATATAGAATGTATTGAACCATATTTCTGTGCATTTTGAGTAATTTTGTTCAAGGAGAATTGAAGCAGATGGTTAAAATCAAGAAAATAGATTAAAACCCTAGTTAATGAATGTCTTGGAGATTGCTGTGCAAGTATTTAGAATATGTTTAGCTAAGACAAGCTTGCTGAGCAACATTTATCTATGTAGTATTCTTAACTTTCTCAGGGCTACTGTTTCAAACCAGAGCTTCCTCAAAGAAATTTTAAATCAGATTTCACCTTTGGTCACATTCCTGCACACTTATACTTTCTAGTAGTTACACAGCCTTAATCCTCCTGAAATTTTAGATTGTAATTCCAAGAGTTATTAGGTTGGAAAACAGCTTCTGGGCAAATGATGTTATTCAAAAAAAATTTTATACCAGAAATAATAGTTGGATTGTTTCTGCCTCACAGATAGTCTTGAGGTCTGATTTTTCATGTAATTTGAGTATTCTGAAATAAAAGTTTCTTGCTCTTAAATAATAATACCCTTAAAACAGAAGAGAGAGATGAGGGGATAAATAAAGATAATAAATACAATAGTTTGCTAAACAAATACAAAGGTTAAAATTAGCTTTGACCTTCCTTTTCTGTTTAGTTTACCTATCCTTCTGTATTCCACTGGCATTACATAAATAATATTTGTTATTTAAGGGTCTATCAAATCTTGAGTTCTGTTAAGTCTCAATAAGTGTTACTCCTTTCTAAAGTTGCTAGTCTTAATGTATACATTTTCTTTTCAAAACGTATTATTTACTGTTGAAAAGTTATTCCTATACCTAAAATTAAAATGTTTGTTTATGTTTTTTAATATCAGCACAGATAGAATTTAAAAATAGAATAAATGGTCACGCACCAAAATTCATGTATCCATCAGAGGTATGTTGGACAGTGGAAGAACACAGAATTCATTTTGTGAAAGAATTTTTTTAATCCAAAAAGATGAGTTCATTTGAACAATCTATCAAATATACTTTACTTTATTTTAATAACTTGCTTCATCTTCTGGATCATTTTATGGTAATAATCACTTTTTATTGAGGGATTTGGTTATGAAAGTGAGAAAAAAGGGAGAAATGCAGGAGAACTTTTTAAAAATCCAACTGCAGTTACATATGTGAATTTATAGCATGAATTATGCTCACAACAATGAGGTAACTGCTTCATTTTTTAAAAAGGGACTATGAAAATGCTAGGTGAGTGGTAGAAGAATTTAAGGATGGTTTTCAAAAGTGAATATCTTAATAAGAAATGATACCTTTTGTCCATTATACACAATCCAGAAATCATTTTCCAAGTATTCTAAAACTCTTATTTCTGGGTTATTGTTCTCAGTGACAGTGGGACCAAGTGGAATTCAAACGAAGGCAAACGTTGTCATAACATGAAGAACTGTCCAATGACCTGACACAGATCAACTCTGAAGCAGTACAACCCCAACTCTACCACTGGGATTTTCTGAGTAAGTCCCAGATAAACTTGTTGGCAGTGTTATAGTGTATTATCCTGGCCATGTAGACTTTAATGTATTGAAAATTCTACAAAACATTGTGGTCTTCCTAAATGTTTCTCCAATTAAAAAATTAGAATAAAGAATTTATAGATATGTTTATATAGCAATCTATGTATACAGAAATGCTACTATTAGAAAAACATTTATGGATTACTAATGCAACCTCTATCAAAATTCCAATGGCCATTTTTCACAGAAATAGAAAAAACAATCCTAAAATTTGTATGGAACCACAAACAAACCCAAATAGCCAAAGCAATCATGAGACAGAAAAACAAAGCTGGAGGTATCACACTTCCTGATTTCAAACTAGTATAGTACTACAAAGCTATAGTAATCAAAACAGTATGGTACTGGCATAAAATGGAACAGAATCGAGGGCCCAGAAATGGGAAAAAGATAGTCTCTTTATAAATGATGTCAGGAAAACTGGATAACCACGTGCAGGAAAACAAACTTGGACCCCTATCTTACAACCATGCACAAAAATTAACTTGAAATGGATAATAACAGATATGAACCTAAGATCCCAAACTGTAAAACTAGAAGAAAACATAGGAGAAAATCTCCTTGATGTATGGATTACTATACTTATGTTTATAGTTTAAAAAATAGTATGTAGTTTTTCTTAAAGTGAAAGTAAGATGTATTTCTTAAAGAAAGGTATCTAATACATGCAATTAAAAAGGTGAAAAAATTTTAAAATCAGATGTCATCCTGTAATCTAGCTTTTGAGCATTTTATTATTTTTATTTTAGCATATATTCTGTCAGTATTTTTGTCCTATGCATGATACACACCTCTCTGTGTGTGTGCAGGCATGGACACCCACATATCCATTCAACAAATATTTCTTGAATATTTATGATGGTTCTGGCTTCTCATGTCATTCCAATATTTTTACATGAAATTAATATTCTATCATACACAAACACCACAACATTTTTTAATGCAGAGCCCGTTTTTTTAACAAAATCATATTTTTATTTTAAATTTTGTGTTACTACACACATTACGTATATATGTAATATTACATAACTTACTAGAAGCACAAGCATCAACATTAACAAATTTTAACGTCTACTGTGTGAACTCAGTCTTTGGTGCAGCAATACAATGGACACTTCTAGCCTCAGTAAATGAGAGGCCTCATCTCACTGCAATCTCTTCAGCACTGGTTATTGTGCATTTTTAATCTTTGCCGATTTGCTAAATGAACTAGGTTCTCACGATTAATTTGCATGTCTCGAATTATTACAAAAAAACATTTTATATGTTTAGTCTCCATCTGATTTCCTTCTTTTAACTAAATATTCAAATTATATCTCTACTTTTCCCTTAATTTGTAAGTAGTTTATATTTTAATTTCATAATTAACATATGAAATTGACAATAGTCAGTTTTAACAAAAATGACAATTTATTGTATATCATTAAACCCAATATATTGTAAATACATTTCTCAGCTCCTCATTTGTTTGTCAGTTCTATCATTTAAGATGCAAAGATTTTACATTTTTGTGATCAAATCTAGCAAAATTTTTCCTTTGTGATTTCTGCCTTTGGTGTAATGCTGAAAAATAACTTCCAACTCTCCCTCCACTTATATAAATACTCACCAATGCTATCTCTTAATACTCTTAGAGTTTCTTTTATTAAGAATTTTAAACTTTAATCCTCCTAGAATTTATATTGACAATGGTATAGAAAATTTAACTTTTGTCTAAATAATTAGAAAAGTGTTCATTCCTTTCACACAGATTTAATATGCCTAAAATGACACTGTATCAAAAAGCTTTACCATATTAAGAGGGAATGAAGTTTCCTAATTACAGTTCAAACATCATGTTTATATTATGTCATTTCATTTCATATTATAAAGCACCAATTATTCACTGTAAAGTATGAACTGTTTTCTAACTTCTCTAAAAGATGAATAGATACATGTATCACCAAAGAAAATTAAAAATTATGGTTCCTAATTACTTTAAAAATTAGGAAATACTTATTACATTTTATAAAGAATCTCAGCAGTTCAACTTCACTAATTTATGCAAAATGTATTTTCATTTACAGAATGTGACCGTGGGCAAGAATTCTTCCGTTGAGAAGATATATAACCTAATTATGCAAAAAGTTCTATGGAGACTGTTTGGGTTCAAGGTTTTTTTCTCAAATTAAATTATTATTGTTAGAACTGCTTCTTTGTTGCTTAGTATTCTAAAGAAAGACACAAAAATAAGCAATTGCCTGCTCACATACATTATTTTAAAGCCTTTTGGTCAACAGTTCATGCATTATTTTATTTGGAAGGAAAAATCCTCTTTATTACAAATAATTGCTGAATAAGAGAACAATGTTCAAGCAGTTGTTATTAAAGGATTAAGACATATTATTATCATCTGACTTTTAAATAAAAGTAATAGAACTCTAATTTTTATATGATTTTTTAAATGAATCTCTCTCATTATTCTTTATCAATCAAGAAGCTAAGAGTCATAGCCCAAAGGATTTCTACAATACATAAACCATTATTTTCTTCCAGGCTAGTGTTTTAGGTCTCCTTCAAGTGGATCAGCTTTGGCTACTCAAGTAGCAGTATCTCGTTCCGAGACCAGTACAATGGAGCATCTCTACAGTGACTGCATTATGTTACTTAAGCTGATGTACATTTTGAAATGAACTCTGCAATTCAAATTGTGCTAATAAAATTCCCCCAGTGCATTATAATGTACATATACTTGAAACACCCAGAAAATAAGCTTAATAACTTTATGTTAAACTATTCAGATGGAGATTAGATATCTGTAGGTAGAGCATAAAGGCAATCAAGCATAATCAGACATTTAAACAAATAATTTTGAGTCGAGAAGAAATTATGAGTATAGTGCTATTATATTTAAATATGCATGGTGTTTTTACTTGTAAGGTTAACTAGAGAAAACTAAGCTGAAAGTATATCAAAAAAGGAGTCTTATTCAAGAGATTGAGGTGCAACAATAAAAGGTGATCTACAATGAGTTATAAATGATTATGAAAGAATGAGATATAGAAATTTTAACTATTCAGGAAATATAAGATCACATAATGAGTTATTAATTAAGAAATGAGGGATTAAAATCAAAGACTGTACTTTCAGGAATGGATTATACCATATGTTAGTAAAGAATTTTGGATTAAGTTATAGAGCATGGACAGTTAGTTGTACAGGTAAGTAGCATCACAAACCCATTATCTGTATTTACTGTGAAATCACTGCCTTCTTTTTCTGTTTTTTTTTTTTTTTCTAATAATAACCAGGGTTTTGATTTCAGAGAGTCACTGGATTTTGCCATGGCCTTTCAGTCTGGTTAATTATTATGTGTTCAGAGTAATGCACATTTTTATCCACAGGTGGCAGACCTTTTTAAAATCAACTTCAATCATATTCAGTATTTTGTTTTGGTGGGTTTTTTTTTTTCTTTCTTAAACTGCCACCCACATTAAAATGTAAGAGTGTGCTGCTCGGAGTTCTCATTAATGCTGCACAATTTAGATGATAGATTTGTCAACATAGTGGCTCATTCTCAAAGGCCACTGAACCCTGTTGGGATAAATGCCTTAAAAATTGTATATTGCAGAGTAATCTTTAATTATAAAGAACTCACTTGACAATTTTACAATATATTGGGATTATTCTCCTTTTGCAAGCAGCAAAGAGTTTTACTCTCTAGATAAGGTTGACTGAGAAAAAAAAAAGTGATTGGATTTGACAAATAGTTAAAGCAAAGAGCTTGCTTATTTGCAAGTAAAAGAGAGGTGACCAAAAGGCGTGTACAAATAACAACCACTTAGGTTCACAAATAATTAACTGGCTAAATGGTTAAAGCAAATAATTATAAATGCAGTGACATTTTAAAAGAATGTTAACACAGAAAGAGATAAGCAAAACAAAACTAACTGCCACCAGTGGTATAAACTAACCACTATCCTCAATTTACCTCTGTAAAATCTTGAATTTGCAAACCTATGTGAAGTACTTATTTTTGTTGTGTTATTTTTGGTCAGTGCAGTATAAAATCTGACATCCAACTAAGCCTTTTTGTGGGTATTGATAAGTGCAAAGAGTGCTTTAACATGGCAATGCATTTCAATTCATATATAAACAAAATATTTATAATTTTATAGTTCTCAAAAACATGTTTACTGCTATTCAATCTAATGTCAATTCCTCATAGCCTTTATTACATTTCTTAGAAAAAGAACACTGTAAAGAATAAATGCTTATCTTACTACCCGATTAGTCTTCATTTCCAATGTGGGAAATTCTTTACAAGCATTTTAAATTATTTTACCTAATTTTGAAAGATGTATCAGTTTAATTTACACTATTTGCAACCATATTTCTCCCTCATGAAACATAATACACCCTTAAAGAAATAAATAAAACTTATCATAACTATTTGCTGTACTATTTTAACACTTATTTTGAATATATCTACACAATGTGTACACTTAAGCAAATATAAGAAAGCACACACCCATGTAACCACCAGCAGGGCATTAGTGTCACTCTCCCTTGGGCCAGAAGTGCTCCCTGACCCAAATTCTCCCTCCTTCAGCTCAGCCTCTTTCCTCATTCCTAGACATCAGCACTCTCTGGCACCTATAGTAATGTTTCCTTGCTTTTCTTTATAGTTTTACCATCCATAATGCATCTCTGAAAAACATAAGTGTTTGCCTGGAATCATCCTGCATGTATTATGTCTTTGCTTTTCTCTGCTTAATATCAAGTAGATCACTAAAAGTCTTCCATTTCATTATTTCATTTCATTGTATGACTATTCTACCACTGTCCATAGTGTGGATGACAACTGAATTATTTCCAATTTTTGGCAAATACAAGTATTTCTCTTGTGAACATTCTTGTACATATCTCCTGATACATGGATGTACATATTTTGCTGGGATATATACATATATGCATAGGATTGCTATGCTTAAGTAGGGGCTATAAATTTTAACTTTACTATATCTAAAAGTAGTTGTTCCAATTTCTGTTCTGACCAGCACTGTATGAATGTTGCTGTTGTTCTGCATCCTTGTCATTGCTTTGACCTGCTAGTCATTTTAGTTTTCCCCATTCTGAAGTATGTGTAGGGGGATCTCATTGTGCAATTATTCTGTATTTCCTTGACTATTACTGAGATTAAGCATTTTTTCATATGTTTTGACATTTGGACATATTATTGGCCATTTGGATTTCTTCTTTTGCCCATTTTTCTATTGGTTTGTGTGAAGTTTTACATCTATTTGTAGTTTAAAAAAATCTATTCTGGATATCACCTTTGTCAATGATGCTTTGAAAATTTATTCTGCCACTCCATATCTTGTCTTTTCACTCTTTTTATGGTTTTCTTTGATAAAGAATAAAATAATGTAGAACCTAATGTAAATGACGAACTTTTTGGTGATAATGACATGTCAGTTAAAAGTTGTGAAAAATGTACCACTCTTGTGGGGGATGTTGATATTGGGGGAGGCTATGTGTGCGTGTGTGTGTGTGTGTGTGTGTGTGTGTGTAGGGAGTGGGGGGAAGTGGTACATGGGAAATCTCTATACCTTCTCCCCATACTGCTGTGAACCTAAAACTGCTCTGAAAAATAAAGTCTATCTTAAAAAATAATGTAGAATGTGTGCTTCTTTAATCTAAGGAATCTGTCTCTACCCCCGGGTCATAAAGTTATTTTCCTAGATTCTTATAGGAGAATCTCTTATGACAGATTATTGTTTTACCTCTTGCACTTAGTTTGTGACCAACTGAAATTGATTTTTGTGTGTGGTGTGAGGTAGGGCTCCAACTTCATTTTTTTTCCATAAAGATTCAGTTTTCCGGGCCTCCCTGGTGGCGCGGTGGTTGAGAGTCCGCCTGCCGATGCAGGGGATACGGGTTCGTGCCCCGGTCTGGGAGGATCCCGTATGCCGCGGGGCGGCTGGGCCCGTGAGCCATGGCTGCTGGGCCTGCGCGTCCGGAGCCTGTGCTCCGCAGCGGGAGAGGCCACGGCAGTGAGAGGCCCGCATACCACAAAAAAAAAAAAAAAAAAGATTCAGTTTTCCCAATACCATATATTAAAAAGTCTGTTATTTCTCTACTGCTCTGAAGTACAACCTCTGTTATAAATAAAATGTCCATATATGCAAGAGTCATTTCTGAGTGCTGTAGCCTCTCTCATTTGTCTACTTGTCTACCCCTGCAGCAATGCTGCACTTTCTGAATTAACAGAGCTTTCATATTAATAGGGCAAGTAATCCTACCCATCCCCCCTTTACAAGTCTCTTGACTCTTCTTGTCCTTTGCATTTTAGAATCAACTTGTCATATTACACACACACACACACACACACACACAAACTACCCAAACAAGTAACAAAGACAAAACAAGCAGTTGGCATTTTGATTGTGAGTACACTGTACTTATGAATCTACTTGGGGGTAGGGGATATCTCTACAATATTGGATCTTTCAGTACATGAACATGGTGTACCTTATCATTTATTTCATTTAAAAAATATTAAAATATTTCTTAAACTTTCACCATTTTCCTTATAGAGATACTACTCATCACTTATTAATGAATATTAGGCAAAAATTGATGCTGATATATAGAAACACAGCTGATCTGTGTATATTGTATTGTTTGTATCAACCTTAAATGCTCATATTAATTCATATCATCTGCCAAGAATGACAGATTTTTCTTTTTCAATCCTAATAATTTTATTTATCTTGCTTTATTGTATTGGCTAGGATCTCCAGGAAAAATGTTCAGTAGCAACTATCCTGATATTGTTTTTGACCATAGAAGGAAACTTCCAACAATTCACTATTTTAATTTATTCTTGCTATAGGTATTTCATGTCACACTAAGGAAGTTCTTCCCTGTTTTTAGTTTTCTAAGAACTTTAGAAAATAAGGAATAAATGATACATTTTATTAAATCATTTTCTGCATTAATGAAATAATTATGTGATACCTTATTTTAATCTGTATTACATTGGCTGTTTATTTACATGTCAGCAAACCTTGATTTTCTGGAGTAAACAAACTTGCTCATGATTAAGGATCCTTTTTTTTTTTTTTTTTTTTTTTTTTTTTGTGGTACGCGGGCCTCTCACTGTTGTGGCCTCTCCCATCGTGGAGCACAGGCTCCGGATGCCTAGGCTCAGCGGCCATGGCTCACGGGCCCAGCTGCTCTGCAGCATGTGGGATCTTCCCGGACCGGGGCACGAATCTGCGTCCCCTGCATCCGCAGGCGGACTCTCACCCACTGCGCCACCAGGGAAGCCCAATGATCCTTTTTATACATTGCTGAAATCAGTTTGCTAATATTTGGTTGACAGTTTTTCCATTTATATTCATAAGAGGAATTTGCCTGTGAATATGCTTTTTCATACTATTCTTGCCAAATTTGGTATCAAGATTATATGATCCTTATAAAATAAGTTGGGGAGTATTACCTCTTCTATTTTTTGAAAAAAAAACTTACATAGGATTAGACTTATGTCTTCCTTAAATTTGCCTGTGAGGCCATCTGGGTCTGGAAATTTTTTGTAGGAAAATTTTTGATTACCAAATTAAATTTCCTTAATGTTTATAGAACTATTCAGGTTCCCTATTCTTTTTGAGTAAATACTGCTAAGTTATATATTTTTTAGGAATATTTTGACCACTGACATATTTTTCTAGGAATCTGACCATTGATCTAACTCTTCATATTTCCCAACATAAACTTGGTAATGTAAAGTTCATGATACTCATTATTAGCTGTTTAATATCTGCACATCTGTTGTGATGTCACTTTGTCATTTCTGATATTGGCTATTTGCCTCTTGTCACTTGCTTTCTTGTTCAGTCTCATCAGAGGATTGGAAAACTTCCTCATCTTTTGCAACAATTTTTGGCTTTCTTGCTTCTCTTCTTCATATGTTTGTTTCTCACTTCATTAATTTTGCACTTTAATTCGCTTCTTGCTTTTACTACTTTGAGTTTATCTTGTTGTTGTTTTTGAAATAAATTCTTGGCTTATTAATTTTCACTCTTTCTTTTTTCTAATACATTTAAGGTATAAATTTCCCAGCAAATGCTTCTTATAGATATTCTATAATTGTTATATGTAAGATGTTCATTTTTATTTAATCTAAAATATTTATAATTACTATTGTGATTTCTTTTTAATTTTGAAACATTTTTCTAGCCATACTTTTGTTATTCATTGGCAGCTTAATTTCACTGCTATGATTCAAATTCTTTGAAATTAGTTGAGACCTAATTTATGACTCAGAATATGGTCAATTTTTGTAACTGTTCCCAGTGTTCTTCAAAATAATGTGAATTTTGCAGTTGTATGCAAGGTTCTATATATGTCTACTAGGTCAAGTTTCTTAATCTTATTTTTCAACTCTACCCCGCTTTACTGATTCTTTTCTATTTTATTCCATTAATTGTTAAGTTAATTTCACTGCCATTGTGGATCGTTTTTCTCTCCTTGCTAGTCTGTCAAATTTTCCTTAATCTATTTTGCGGTTATGTTATTAGGGACATTTAGATTTAATATTATTCTATCTGCCTATTGAATTGAAAATTCAATCAATTTTTTTTTTTTTTTTTTTTTGCGGTACGCGGGCCTCTCACTGCTGTGGCCTCTCCCGTTGCGGAGCACAGGCTCCGGACACGCAGGCTCAGCGGCCATGGCTCATGGGCCTAGCCGCTCCACGGCATGTGGGATCTTCCCAGACTGGGGCACGAACCTGTGTCCCCTGCATCGGCAGGTGGACTCTCAACCACTGCGCCACCAGGGAAGCCCTTCAATCAGTTTTAAAGTAACTTTATCTCCAGTAATGGTTTGGGCTTTAAAGTCTATTTTGTTTACTCAGTGTACACCAGTGTCCATGTGGTGTTTGCATAATACAATTTATCCAACTATATTCCATCATTATTTACATTTTACATGTGTGGAAGCAGTGGTTAAGAGATGTACCCAACAGTAGATAGTCCTAAATGGTAGAGTCAGAAATTGACCTAAACAGTGTGTCTCCAAAGTTGATGCCTTTCAACATTATGCTTCTCTTACAGGTTCCAAAGAGTGAAGTCAGCTTAGGTTCGGAGGGAAAAAACATTCTCATTCTAATTTCTGCCAAGAATTTGTCAAAGATTTCTATCTAATTGTGACTTTTCACTTAGCTTCAAGATAAATTCTCACTCCTTTAATATTCTACGGCAACAAAATACTGTAAAAAATCCTTTAAGAAAGAAAGAAAACATTCTTAATCCAGAACTGCAGCACTCGACCTCTTTCACTTATACACAAGGAAGAAGTCTTCAAAGTTTTGCTCTTTGCCTTTGAAATCTTCATGATTAACAGTAACATTCACATGCTTGTCAAATGCTACCGAACTGTATCTCAATCTGCCCTAACCTAAAAAAGGTAGCCAGGATGCAATATGATCAAGATTTCTGAGTGGCTGTATGGCTCTACTGAGAAGGAAGGCTTACTGCAACCTAACTTCAGAAAAAGCAGTCAGAAAGGATGAGTGATAAGCTATTTCATCTCTCCTTGGTTATTTGCCTCCTTGAATAGAGACACATATAGTATTTTAAACAGAGGCACTAACAACTTATGTAACCTTTTGGAATCCTGTACTTTTTTTTTTTTTTTTACATCTTTATTGGAGTATAAATGGTGTGTTGTTAGTTTCTGCTGTATAGCAAAGTGAATCAGCTATACATATACATATATCCCCATATCCCCTCCCTCTTACAACTCCCTCCCACCCTCCCTATCCCACCCCTCTAGGTGGTCACAAAGCACCGAGCCGATCTCCCTGTGCTATGCGGCTGCTTCCCACTAGCTATCTATTTTACATTTGGTAGTATATATAAGTCCATGCCAATCTCTCACTTCTTCCCAGCTTACCCTTCCCCCTCCCCACGTGAATCCCATACTTTTTAAATTTCTATAATTTTAATACTAAGTTATACTTGTTAAAAATGTGTAAACTGTAAAGAAAATTAAAGTTGCTCATGATTCCATAATCCAGAGCTAATAATATTTAATGTATTTACTTTCAGCTATTTTTTCTGCTAACTTTTTATGTATTTGTAATATATATGTCCACTTAAATATGTGTGTGTGCATACATGTATGTGTGTACACACACACATTTGGAGATACACTGTATCTTTAGTGTGGATTCTGACTTGTTTCATTTAACATTGCATCATGCATAATTTCATATGTGTTTCAAAATTGTTTAAATATTTTATTGACTGTATAAGATGAATATATTCAGATTTATCCAACTATTGCTTTATTGCTGAACAATTTAGTCAGTCTCAAAATATTCTGATTATAAACATATGAAAATGATCATATTTACATAAATTTTGTCTCCTTTAATTATTTCATTAAGTTAGATTCTTGGAAGTGAAATTGCCAGATACTGTTAGTTAGGCCCTAAAATCTAGTCTCTTATTCTTCCACAGTAATAACTCCCCCAAATTTATCTTCCAGAATAAAAGCTACATCTTCCAAGCTCTTTTTAAGTGTGGCATGGTCATGAAACTATGTTCTAGCCAATGGAACGTAAATGGAAGGGGTATGGACACTTTTCAAAAGATGTCCTTAAAGGGAGAGAGCATGAATCTTCTAGAAATATTTCCTTCCTCTTGCTAGAATACGGACATGATTGCTGGAAGACCAATACTGGATATTCCAAAACACGAGGTAAAAGTCACATTTTCAGAGAAACAGAGCCAAAGATGAAAGATCTGGGTCCCCATTGACTGTGGAACCACCCAATCAGCTCTTAACTGCCTACAGAGACTTCACATAAGAAAATATAAAGTTCTACCTTTTTAAAACAATTTGGATTGCTTGCAACCAAACCTTTTCCAAACTAATAGAGTGAAAATGTTGCATAGAATACCTTGGAAACATTTAAGGCTCTTAACAGAGATGGTCAAATCACTTTATGGTTGAATAAATATAACTTATTTCCAACATTATTGAAAGCACCCAACTCCCCTCATTCTTGTTACAACATTATTATTCGAAGCTACTTTTTACAAGTTAGATTGTTAAGTGGAGCATAACTTTGCATTTCTTTTACTAGCATTTTGCATTAGAATTGCATGCTTTATTAATTATTTGTTCTTATATCTTGTTATCTTTTAAATTAAAATGTTAGTGCCTTTCTTATAATAACAGCTCTATACGTGTGATGTTTGCTGTATTTGTTAGAAGTAGTCCCAGTTTTCCATTTGCCTTTTAATTTTATTTATACTTGTGCTTTTTACTTGTAAAACTATAAAAGTTTCATATTTGCAATAATTCATGACTTATTCCAGTTCTGTTATCATTAAAACCCATTACAATGCTTTCTTCCACATTACTTTTATTCATTCATCTGTGAATATATAAAGTCTTATTTATAAATATTTAAAAAAATTTTTTTAGGATTTAAAAACAATTCGGTCCTTAAAGATGACAAAAACTACCACTGAATCTAAGGGTTTTCACAAATAAACTTGTATCTTGAAGCTCTAGAAGCGTTAACTCATATGACTTTTAGAGTGGATTAGTAAATAAATAAATTTTAGTTTACTCTGCAAGAATACCACTTTTTCACTATTCTCTTTAGGACTAAAAAGAAAGATAATTCGTTTTTCATTTTACTAGTGACAAACCTCTGAACAGTAGGATCCCTTTCCTTCAACCTTTTCTGCTCTCACCCACATGACAGTTAGTCATGGGACGATAAAAGGATTTTCAACTTTAGGTCTGTGGTCAAACTTTGTTCCTGTTCCTAAGAGTATAACTTTTAAAGGCATTTCACAAATGCACACATAGATAGATGCCCACTAAATTTTTTCTGCCAAGCAAATTGGGAAAATATCTGTTTGGCCTCAGCAAAATTGTATTTTTGTATGTGTTTACAAAAACATACCCTGAAATACTTAATAGCCCATGGAAATTTTTATAAAATGTGAGACCTACTCATTGTGACCCAGAATATTTCTTGTTCAGCAATAATAAAAAAAGTAGCAACAAATGTTTTTAAAAAAACATTTTTCAATGAAGAAAAAAGCTTCTGGAACTTTAAGAAATGTGTATCTCATTAAGGAAACGAAAAGAAAAGAAATGTTGCTTTCATCTGCCAGTTTAGAAACATTACCTTCATAATGAGGTTGAAAATTATAATTACAAATACAGTTGTCATCTGAACATAAAAGACTATGTATTATAGCTTTATATGCATATGTCATATACTTTACTTATAAGTTGAAAATAAGAGAAGGCACATGAAACTTCCATTTTTAAAGTAATCAATTTTTTCAAAGGTGTGTATCATGTGTTTTATGAATATATCTTTTTCCTACCCAGTGCAGTGCCAAAATTCTCTGTTCAGGCTTCAGAATCTTATAAGTAGATTCAAACAGGACTCGTGTCATCAGCAAGAGGAATCTAGAAAAAATAAAAGTAGACCATTAACAGTGTATTGTTCCTTTTTAGTAAATATATCAAGATATGACTCTTGGGAAACAGGAGATGTCTATGGTTTTCAAAATAAATTTATATACATATAAATTTATATAGATATATAAATATAATAAAGTTATTATTTATTGAAAAAAGGCATTAATTTGTCATTATAATACAACCAGAATTGATCTAAAAACATATATATATATGTTATGTTACATGCATACATAGATATTTGTTAATCACCACATAAGTTGTTCATTTTGTATAATTTTGATATAAATAACTTGAATATACTTTAGGACAGGCAACATTAAGGTAAATTCTTCTTTCTTGGAATGAGTTATGAAAGATTTTCAGGTGTCCTCATAGCCCTTTCCTTGATTCCATTCAAATATACGACAGCAACGATCAACACAGTAACTGTTTAGTGGGAGTCATCCAACTATCTCTACATTAACATTCCTTGCTATATATCTCTATATATCTCCCAGCCCATCTTCAAAAATATTGCTCTTGACACTTTCAGGAGTGAATAGAACTCTGGCTTTGTTACCAGTTCCTTAGGCTGGACAAAAATGGCCTCTGGCAATCAGCTGAAATTCCCAAGAATCAGACTTTTGAAAGCAGGGAACCAGTACATGGTAGCAGCCAAAGCATTGGTGTCAGCTCAGTCTCTTCATAATCCATTCATTTTATGAAGAATTGAGTAATTCTTCAGTTTCATTCTTATTATGCCATTCATATTTCACCATTTTGGTCACAAGGTTTATGGTATTAGGGTAGTTTTATTACCATATTGTTATCCACCTGTACCATGATTGGTAGGGGGGATTTCACTTCATTCCAATATCAGATCTTTTGTTAATAAGCACAGAAGTCTAAAAGTCACCACACTGACAGAGAAGATGCCACATTATTTCAACAATTCACCAATTACTCCATTGGAAAGTACTTCAAAATGAGAAAAGTTATTACAAATTTTCAACATCAGAAATTATGCCGCTGCCCATTTACAATAGCCAAGACATGGAAGCAACCTAAATGTCCATCAACAGAGGAATCAATAAAGAAGATATGGTACATCTATACAATGGAATATTACTCATCCATTAAAAAGAATGAAATAAAGCCATTTGCAGCAATATGGATGGACCTAAAGATTGTCACACTGAGTTAAGTAAGTCAGACAGAGAAAGAGAAATATCGTATGATATCACTTATATGCGGAATCTAAAAAGAAATGATACAAATGAACTTATTTACAAAACAGAAACAGATTCACAGACTTAGAGAAACAACTTATGGTTACAGGGAGCAGGGGAGGATTGGGGGAAGAGATAGGGAGTTTAGGACTGACATGTACACACTGCTATATCTAAAATGGATAACCAGGGGCTTCCCTGGGGGCGCAGTGGTTGAGAGTCCGTCTGCCGATGCAGGGGACACAGGTTTGTGCCCCAGTCCGGGAAGATCCCACATGCCACGGAGCAGCTGGGCCCGTGAGCCATGGCCGCTGAGCCTGCATGTCCGGAGCCTGTGCTCCGCAACGGGAGAGGACACAACAGTGAGAGGCCCGCATACCGCAAAAAATAAAAATAAAAATAAAAATAAAATGGATAACCAACAGGGACCTACTGTATAACACAGGGAAATCTGCTCAATATTATGTAACAACCTAAATGGGAAAAGAATTTGAAAAAGAATAGATACATTATATGTATAACTGAATCATTTTGCTGTACACCTGAAATTATCACAACATTGTTAATCAACTATACTCCAATATAAAATTAAAAGTTAAAAAAAAAGAAATTATTCTGCTGCAATAAAATAAAGGTTGTCTACACATGGTCTGCCAATTCTTTAAAAGACTTGTTTATTTTCATTAAAAATTTTACTAAAAGTACCCCAAACTTCACTTTTTTCAATTAAGTGAAATGTCACATATGACCAACTGTAAAGAGACTGCCATGGTAGAATTTACTTAAAATGAAACAGAAAAAATTTGCCATATCCTATATGTAGGCAACATAGAAATACACAGGTGGTAATTTTACCCACAAGAGGGAGCCTATATTTTTATATTTTTGTCACAGAACTTGAAAAACTTGAATTAAAATATGAAATACTAAAAAGTGTTTGTTGATAACCATAATCTTTATGTCAGGTCAAGTTTTAAGCTAATCGGATTTCAGTTGGCATATTTTTCTTCAATCATAACATAACAGTATGTCAGAAGATTGGAATGATAGCTGGAATTTTTTAAAATTTCATACCTATATTGTAATTAGGGATTTTTTGGATATAATAATGAAGATGTAACTGCCAAAGCAGCCTAAGAGGAAATTCTTTCAGGTGGTAGTAACGTTAGTTGGATGAAATTGACTGGAACTATTATGAATGTTCTACATCCAAATTTATAGGAGTGAAATGATATCTTGGTCATCTTCTTGTCAGAAAAGAGGCTTATATACACCAATAATTTTCCATGTATTTATGGAATAGGAAACACCCTACTTTAAAAATTATAGTGGCGGGCTTCCCTGGTGGCGCAGTGGTTGAGAGTCCGCCTGCCGATGCAGGGGACATGGGTTCGTGCCCCGGTCCGGGAGGATCCCACGTGCTGCGGAGTGGCTGGGCCCATGAGCCATGGCCGCTGAGCCTGTGCGTCCGGAGCCTGTGCTCCGCAGCGGGGGAGGCCACGACAGTGAGAGGCCCGCATACCGCAAAAAGAAAAAAAAAAAAAATTATAGTGGCCATTCTCACTAATATTACCTAAGACTTGTCTAAGAAAGTGTATAACTGACATGACACCAGTATGATCTTTCCTTTCTTAGAGTTGAGAAAAAGATCTTTTTATTTAAATAAAGAAATCTAAGCTTTATTCCTTCATATCCTATAATCTGCCTAAACAGTATCTTAAGTTACTAAGACTCTCTAAATAAATATGCTCTGGGTTTTGTAAAAATAAACTGTATTCATCAACTTAAAAACTACCTTATCAAAATAATTTTGGCATATCTTATCAATGGAGAGTGAAATGTTCTATCACATTCAGAGACATAGTAATAATCCAGCTGAAATTTGTTTTGTGATTCCTTGTAAAGTGCAGGGAAGACAGATGATAAATTGTCCCTTTCCCCCAGAGTCCTTAGCTTCTTGACAATATTATATAACAGGGGCAGGGAGCTGAGGAAGAAGGGGTTAATCACTGCTGCTCTTCCTTCTGGAATTCCAACCTACCCATCAAATCATTGTTTTTTCTACCACTAGGGACTGTGAATCTAATGGACCTAAAATCAATACCTTATAAATGACATAAAAAATATAGCCATTTTTTGGACTAATGTACCCTAGTGTCTGAATCCTATTAACACCCTCCACTTTAAAAAGGAACAACAGACCCATTTCTGCCAGTAAAAGGTTACTCAGTCACTCCGGTGACATGCTGCAGAATGCACTGTTGTACTCAAGTGCAGCATGAGGGAAAGACTGGTGGCTGCAAATCCACAATTGCAGAAACTTTAAACCTGGTGCAGTGCACTCCTGTTAAGATACACAATCAGAAAGGAGCATGCAGGTAGCTTCCAAGAGCTTTGCCATGTTCTGAGGGTGGATTTACATGTCTCTGTTTTATTATCTTATTTCATAACTTACATAAAATTTTCAGTGCATCAGATATTACCTTACAATATTGAAAAAACAAACACAACTTCCACTTAATAGTGAATTCTATAATGATTGAAGAAGCTCAATAAAAAACCCTAAAAGACAGAAATGCTCACTAGCATACCAAAGAAATACTAGCCAAATTAATGTAGTATGAGATCACACCACATTAAACCATAGTCACAGGCGAGCTCTGGGGAGACTGAGGGCACTTCATCTCAGTGAAACAACCAAAAAAGATACAATGACTATCTGTCGGTTTTTTGCATATTAAGAAAATATGCTGAGAATTCCCTGGCGGTCCAGTGGTTACGACTCAGCGCTTTCACTGCTGTGGCCCAGGATTCAATCCCTGGTCAGAGAACTAAGATCCCAGCAAGCCACACGGTGCAGCCAAAAAAAAAAAAAAAAAAAAAGAAAAAAAGAAAAGAAAAGAAAGGCAAAGAAAATATGCTGATGAGAAGGTTTTATATTTATATAATATTTTTATTAATCCAAAGGACCCACAGACTTACCTCAGAGGCCATTCTTATCACTTTGAAAGTATTATGCTTAGTTTTAAAAAGGAAACCAGTTTACAATCTGTTCCTAACTTCATTCTCAGAGTATCTTCTATCTTTAATATTTTTAAGATATCAAATGTAGAGCAACCCTGTAAAATGCAAAAATACCTGCAATGAAAAGATAAAAGTATGGCTAAAAAAGAAGAAAAAGAAAAAGAAAGCTATAAACTAAAGGAAGACATATTTTCCTGGAAAAAAATATCATTTGACTCACTTTTGTTTCAATGGGTACAAACTGAAATAGAGAATAACGAAGAAGGGAGAGCAGCTTTAAAACAGATTTTTCTGAGAGAACTCTAGCAACAGGTCAGTATGAGGTGGTCTGTTCAGTTTTATGGCTTAAAATCCGTAGAGTTATTAAAACTACAAAACAAAAAAGAAAAACTGTTGTTCTTTATCCCATTTGCCAACCAGAGTCATTTATCCCCTATTAGATAAAGTATAATAGACTCTACCGAAAGGGTCACTGGCCTTCCATTTAATGATATTGCAAACCCCAATCTGCATTTTCCCGGCAATGTCCCTCAACACAGAATAAATGGCTGATCTCTTCACAATAACAGCTGATTTCTATTTATTAAGCTAAAAAGGTCACCATTTTCTACGGCTGGGCCGCCCTGCACTATTGATAATTTTATGCATAAACAAATGGCAAATTTGTGCCACATAAATATGCATTAGCAATTACTTTTTCCTCGGGTAACGCTCACCGCATGCAAATGCGTACCTCACAGGGCCTGCTAGCTTTTGTTTTAGCTCTTGAACAGTCAAACAAAAGAGCACAATAAACAATTTTAAAATTGCCAATCAATAAGCAATGCAAATGCAAAGGTAAATGGCACGAAACTTGCTTAGAAACAACTAAACAAAAAGTGAGGGGGGGAGATGGTGGAAGAATTTTCTTTTTTTTATTATTTCATTTCTTTCCCTTTCATAGTGAAAAGGCTAAAGCCCTCTTGACACAGAACAGCTAGCTAGACTGGTGCTAAAGCAGATGCCAGATGGGGGAAAATAGAAAATACACACATGTTGAATCAACACACACACACATACACATACACACACCCCAAAAAAAGAGGTCTGGGAAAAACTGTGTTCCTATGTGATTTCGAATGCATCACCTATTCAGATTTCTGATTTTTCAATTTCAGAGACTCAAAGAAGTTTTAAACTGGGAGGTGCTACAGAGATACACAGCCGAATCTTAATTCCACTGCACTGGGCCATGTTGCTGTTTTCTAGTATCATCTGCCTCAGACAAAGGAAATATACATGATCAGTAAGTAGGATATTTTTAGGGACATGAGAAAAAGGAGTAAATGAGGAATATACTGAGGAGAAATAAAAAGCATCTCACAAAACATCTACATACCCAGATGTTTAATACCAAAAACCTTTATCTCAGAGCAATTCAAGAATAGTATTGGGCAAAAGGATAGAGAAATATGGGAGCTAACAAGGAAAGAGGCAACAGGGGTGAGAAAGTCTAGGGGAAAAAATGTTGAACATGAAAATGAATGATAGCTCAAGAAAAAGTTGGTATTTTTTAAAGAAAAATTATCTTTAATATGAGGGTTTTTTGGTGCACTCTACCATACACTGTTTTAAGATCCATTACCCTAGGATCTTCACAGAAACCTCTACAGGTTGGTACATTTCATAGCAGGAGGCACATGGAGGTTAGGAAACTGGACCAGTTAACTTAAAGCTGTGCTAGATCTGAGCTTTGACCCAGTCTGATGCCAGCACCTGCCACTTCACTGACCAGTACTGCCACCCACTCTTGAAAACGCATCCACTTCGACCCGATCGAAAATCTCTTCCTCAATGTGTTGGTGGCTTTGCCTTTGTATAAATAAGTCAAATTGTATTTTAAAAATTTAAACTCAGGACTCATGTCAGTTTTTAAAACTAAGTTATTAAAATACTTTAACTTTTGTAAAGTATGCAAATACTAATTTGTATATTAGTACGAAGATACATTAGTACATGTTCACTGAGACCATGCTGTAGTCATTTGTTGTTTTTTTTTTTTTGTGCGGTACGCGGGCCTTTCACTGTTGTGGCCTCTCCCGTTGCGGAGCACAGGCTCCGGACGCACAGGCTCAGCGGCCATGGCTCACGGGCCCAGCCGCTCCGCGGCACGTGGGATCTTCCCGGACCGGGGCACGAACCCGTGTCCCCTGCATCGGCAGGCGGACTCTCAACCACTGTGCCACCAGGGAAGCCCCATGCTGTAGTCTTAATGATCATTTGAGAAGAGAAACACACTTTGTGATCCCCATCTTGATCTTAATATAATTAAAGCTTTTACTATTACACAGAGGTCTAGCCAGCATTAACAAGAGAGTAGTAAAGATAAATAAGAGTATTCTTGGCCTAAATGCAAATAGGCAAACCTGAAAATCTAAAACCAGCAGGTAGCTCTGTCCTGTTAAAAGCCAAGATACTCTTCACAGGGGCCTCTCAGAATCCCTAAGTGGGTACTAAAAGTCAACCTCATTCTTTAGAGAAGGCTGTGAAATTTCTCCTCGCAATACTTCCCCCTGATAATATCAGTGTTGGGAGATCAGGGCTGTTGCTGGCATATAAAGTGCCTTTGTGTGAATAAGAGAAGATGCCCCTTAGGTGGACAATTCAGAAAATATGCTACCTGCACAACTATATAGGATGGCCCTAGAAGACACTTCATATTTTTCTTGGTTAAAAAAGTGTTATTTCTAGTATTAAACCTCACTTTTTTCAGAGTTAAAGATTTTTGAGAACCAAGTACCCACTTATTATTACAAAATCAGTACAGATGGATTCCAATATTTTATATATTAATTCAAATAATTACAGTTAGCATACTCCCATTTTGCTATGTTTTAATTCTTTTTGGTCTTTGCAGCTGAACATATAAAAACTGGAGTATGGTTTTTCTTTATCAAGTAAATGCACTAAACATGTGCTGAAGAGCATTACTACGTAAGAGCCCAAGTTTTCATTATCATCATTCCTTGCCCAATGCCTCACTCTCTATATAAGGTAAGGACTTCAAACTAAAACCACGAAGATTCCAACTAATCTGGAGTTTGTCTGAAATTTATCAGTGCTTGTGCAGCCAACTCTGTAGAATGCATGTAAATGGAAGTGCACAAGAAGTGGGCAAAAAACTTGGTGTGTTCTATGGACACTCCAGTATCCAAAGGCTCAGTGTGGCAGAGGCTAGGTCAAATAATTACACTGTGTCCTCAATCCCACTTTGATAGCAACAAACTTAGGTTTAGGCAGAGGGTACCTTTTGAGGGACTGAGAAAGTCATAGAGAGCAACAAGAAATCCCAGCCATGGGCTTCCCTGGTGGCGCAGTGGTTGAGAGTCCGCCTGCCAATGCAGGGGACACGGGTTCGTGCCCTGGTCCGGGAAGATCCCACATGCCGCGGAGCGGTTGATCCCGTAAGCCATGGCCACTGAGCCTGCGCGTCCGGAGCCTGTGCTCCGCAACAGGAGAGGCCACAACAGTGAGAGGCCCGCGTACAGCAAAAAAAAAAAAAAAAAAAGAAAAAAGAAATTCCAGCCAGGACTAGAACTTTGTGCAGGAGGAGAGTCATTGCCTCATGTGTCTTGGGTGAGGGTCTGCCAGCCTCTTTGCCTTAGATCCTTCCTTTGATCATCTCCTTCTCTGCTGACCGCTGTGGGCCAAGTTTCCCAGGTCCCCCTGGCAGTCGGCTTTGAGGTGAGTTCAGCTACTGGAAGGAGCCTGGAGCTCAGTGTAAAGTTGTGCGTGGGCGCATGCATGGTGCAGAGGGTGCGTGTGCCCCTGCGCCTCCTATTTCTCTCTCTCTTTCATTTACTTTTCAAAAACATTTAATTACAGACAATTACATATTCCAAATAGAGACTTTAGTAAAACAAACTCTCATCAACCAACTCCAAGGTTCAACACCTATCAACCTTCTGCTGTTTGACTTTCTGCCCTTCTTTCTCTCCTTTGCCAGGTGTCTCAGGCAGCAGCTCCATTTTTACCTGGTTCCACCTCCCGCCAGACAGGCCCCCATGGTTCCAGCTTACATCCAGTGCCCCTGGTAACCGTGTCTCGTCCCTTTGCCTCCAGCCTAAGGGCGGCAGTAACTTCTTCCTGCTCCTGACCTCTAGGTTGCTCTTTCGCAATTTATTATTGTCAATGTGTAAGAATTTCCCACTATTACATGCCCCTTTTTAAAATAATCACAGTGAGGGCTTCCCTGGTGGTGCAGTGGTTGAGAGTCCGCCTGCCGATGCAGGGGACAGGGGTTCGTGCCCCGGTCCGCGAAGATCCCACATGCCTCGGAGCGGCTGGGCCCGTGAGCCATGGCCGCTGAGCCTGCGCGTCCAGAGCCTGTGCTCCGCAACGGGAGAGGCCACAACAGTGAGAGGCCCATGTACCGCAAAAAAATAAAAATTAAAATAAAAAAATAAAATAATCACAGTGGTTTCTGTCTTCCTGCTGACTACAAAGAGTGCTTATTTTATTTTATTTTTTACCACCTACTGGCAGAACCATTGTTTATCCTTTATTCATAGTTCCCTTGAAGCAGGTCAAGGCCACCTAAAGTATAAGACCCTTTCAGCAGCATGGAGCCCAGCATGCTGGTCCAATATTGTCCACACCTGAAGTAGGGTTCCCGATATATAATATTCACAATGTATTCAGGTACCAGACAATCTATTCTTATTCCAAATATTTTGTCAACTGCTTGTTTATATCCTGTTTTTTATTGACTTGTCTTAATCTATGGGCCAGTGAAGAATCATCAGACCTACTACTGCTCCTGGAAATTCTACCCCAGTGCCTAACATTTTGGGAATCTGGCCAGTCTATTTTAAGGAGGTAGCCCAATCTGTCATGAAAATACATTTTTCCAGTGGTAGATGGCACAGACTAGTTAACTAAGTTTATGTCTTAGAAAAGACATGTTTAACACGTAGGCACTTGTTTATTCATAACAAAACATGACCTTCTGATGTTAGGAATGCATGCACACACACACACACACACACACACACACACACCATAAAAATGACTGATGTTAGATGGCTCTTACAAAATTACATTTTGAAAAATTATGGGACTATGAATCAAACATATAGATTAAATTCCCTGAAACAGACATGTGCTTAATAATTAATGGGAAAGGATACAAGTAATATTTATGATTTTATCTTACCCAAAACACTCAAATCATTATGCAGTAATCATATTGCTAGGTGAAGACATACTTATCAAATTGGAACTCTAATCTGTAAGGAAATTTTAAAACATAAAAGGAACTAAAAATTGAAATAATGGACTTAAATCCACACATTGCAACTTTAACCTACTTTCATACAGTATTTTGTTTATAAAAATATTAAGATAAAAAGATCCGCTTCAAGGATAGTTCACAAGACTTTGTAATTTTTTTTTTTTTTTGATGTGGACCATTTTTAAAGTCTTTATTGAACTTGTTACAGTATTGCTTCTGTTTTAGTTTTTTGGCCACAAGGCATGTGGGATCCCAGCTCTCCATCCAGGGATCAAACCCACATCCCCCTGCATTGGAAGGTGAAATCTTAACCACTGTACCACCAGGGAAGTCCCAAGACTTTGTAATTTTTAACGGCAGCAATCACAATGCAAGCAAGGATGAGATGTGGCATTGGAGAGAAGAGAATACAGTTAATTTTTTTAGGGTGTCCAAATCAAAGTTAGATATAACCAACGCTCCATGGTAAGGCACTATTTTAAATACGGGTTCCAGAACTGATTTTCATCCAATAGATAGGGAACTGGATAAGTATTCAACGCCCAGAAAAAGTCAGTAGGGAACACAGTTGGTATGACAACTGTGCTAAAACAGGTACAATTAGGAGGAGAATATACATTCAAACTGAAAAAGATCAAACTTAAGAGTAAGGGAGGGCACCAAGCATTAAGTTCAATCAGATATGTGAAGGGTTGCCATTTGGAAAAGTATAGACAAGATATATTGTCTCATGCTCCACATGAGAACAAAATAGTATTTGTTTTTTGTTTTTTTTAAAGATGTTTGAGCATCACATGTTCATCTTTTTTCAATATTTATTTATTTATTTATTTGGCTGCACCGAGTCTTTAGTTGCAGCATGCGGGATCTTTGGATGCGGCATCGGGATCTAGTTCCCTGACCAGGGATCAAACCTGGGCCCCCTGCGTTGGGAGCACAGAGTCTTAACCACTGGACCACCAGGGAAGTCCCTCTGTTTTTGTTTTGATGGCAGGGTTATAAGGAGGTAGTAGATTTCAGTGCATTGTGAAAAGCAACTTTCTTTAAAATGAGTTGTCCAGCAATAGGATTTGTTGGAGGGAAGCCCAATGATTTAGAGTTCAAGACAGGGCTCTGGATTCACGGTGAATGGGTCACCTTCTGGCTTTGCTACATACTACCCAAGTGATCTTGGACACAGTCACTTAACCTATCTATGCCTCAGTTCTCTCATCCACAAACTCTTCCAAATATATTCTATACTGAAAAGGGGGGCAGAGGTTCAAGCAGGACAAACTCTCAGAGGTCTGAGAATAGGATTTCTGAATGGAATGTTATATTGGGTCATCCAGCTTTTAAGATCCATTCTAACCTGAGACTGAATTATTCTATTTCTCAAAGTTCAGGCATATATTTTCATATAATTTCAGGCAAGGAAGGCTAGCACTGAATATTTAAAAGGGAGAAAAGTTGCTGGCAATTCTGCATTATTAAAAAGGTTTCAGCATGAGATAGAGGAAGGATATTCATTTTTGACCAAAGATAAAGCTATTTAAAAAAATAAAGATTAATCTATTAAATAAAATTCACGAAGTATTTTTAGTTAATAAAAAACACGTAAGTCAGAAATAGGGTTACTTACATCAGCAATATCCATTTTGAATAAATTTACAATATTAACTTTATTTTCTCCTCTTCAAAGTTTCTAGTTACTCAATTTATAGATACTTCTTGGATACTGAAGAAACATGAACAAAGTACTTATGCTTTTTGAACACTGAGTGCTGCTTCCTTGCTGCTGTCAGCCCAGCCTTTCCACTACTCCTTCAACCGTGCCTTCTGTCACAGCCACTCAGCACACGGCAACCAAGAACACAAAAAAGTTAGCTAAGCAGGGCTAAAGGGCAGCTTCAAAAGCAGTGATTCTCAAAGCCTTTTTTGTTATGCCCCGGGGTTCCACTAGTTATTTCAAGGAATGCTCTAAAATTTTCAAGAAATTCTTAAAACAAAATCATTCTACTTTTTCTCATTCTAACAATTATAGAGCTCTTTAGACTTTTCAAGGCCTTTTCACTTAAACTATCAGATCTGATCCTCATGGCCATTCTTGAAGGTTCGAATGACAGGGGATGATCCCTCTCTTACAGATTAAAAAAAAAAAAAAAATCAGAAAAATTATGACCTGACCCCCAAATCACTAAACTACAAAGCAACAGAAGAAAGGCAAGAACCCAAAACCAGTCTTCTTTCTTCCCCCGCATGCTCTGTAACAGATTACACACAGTACAGAGAGGTCATTTTTCAATCCCTCAAACTATGGAAGCATTAATTTACTTCTGGAGCTGTGAACGTTTACCAGGATTATACTACACTCTCTATTTACCTTCTTATTCACTGATAGATGTTCCCATTTTAAAAAATGGAAATATCACTGTGGTTCTCAACCAAGGGTGATTTTACCCCCTGGGGGAACATTTGGCAATGTCTGCAGACATTTTTGATTGTCACGCTGCAGGGGACACTACTGGTAGCTAGTGCGTAGAGGCCAGGGATGCATCTACACTCTTGCAGGACATTTGAGGATAGCTCCCCACCACAAAGCATTATCCAGTCTGAAATGTACATAGTGCTGAGGCTGAGAAACCCTACTTTAGCAGTATTTTTATTTAAGCCATCTGTTTTTGTCTCTTATTTTTGTTACATAATCGCAATAATGCTTTCAGATTGTAATATTTCCTGAGTCCTAATGACTGGTTTGGCATTAGGCTATCAGCTCTTGGGTCGTCACTAATTCCACAAAATGCCCTGTGCCTTAATCTCTGCTCTTTGGCAATATGTTGAACAGTGGTTCAAGTGACAGAGGTCACCATGACTGAGATAAATGCATCATAAAATCACTCGTCATGGTATTTATAACACGTTGCTTATAAAAATGTTGAAAATAAAGCGAAGCAAATGGAGAAAGTCAGAAGCATACATTTCAATAATATGAAATGAAAATGGAAATGTATTTCAGTTAAGGGAGTAACATTTGACTTTCCTGTTATGTACAGCTTACATCAAAAAAATCACAACAATGCACATCCAGTCTAAAAAATAAATTTGGTTATCTTTTTATGTGCTAAATTATTTCAATAAGCATTATCATAAGTAATAATATCCTTTTTTGCAGAGAAGGCTGTCACTCTTTGCTCTTGTTCTGTTAGAATCTTCTCTGAAGTAAGGGCTCTCAACTCTGTTTCCTCTGGATAAGGTCCAGGGTACCTTCTCCGGACTTAGTTCCAGTCTTTTTTTTTTTTTTTTTTTTTTTTTTGCGGTACGCGGGCCCCTCACCGCTGCGGCCTCTCCCGTTGCGGAGCACAGGCCCCGGAGGCGCAGGCCCCGGAGGCGCAGGCCCAGCGGCCATGGCCCACGGGCCCAGCCGCTCCGCGGCATGTGGGATCCTCCCGGACCGGGGCACGAACCCACGTCCCCTGCATTGGCAGGCGGACTCCCAACCACTGCGCCACCAGGGAAGCCCTAGTTCCAGTCTTAATATGAGCCAGACAAAGGCCCTGATTCTGGGGCAGCAAGTTGCCTCAATCATAAAGAAGCATCATGGTATCTCCTATGTAGTATTTTGCGTCCTTAGTCTTTACCTTTTGGTGTCTTCAGATACGTTAGCACCTGAAGGATGAATAATGGACTTAAAAACAAACTTTTTAAGTTCACGTATCCCTTTAAGAATCTGAAGAAGGCGACAAACCCACTCGATACAAATTTCCATGTTAAAAGACCATTCTCTAAAGGTATTTTGTATCTCTGTACTTCTCATGAGGAAAGGCACCAACTAGCTTTCTTCAGAACTACCTTTTCAAGGATATTTTAGAGAGAAAGCCTTAGAAGACAGAGGTAGAGTCTCCCTCCGGAGCATAGGGCAGGTCTGTCTACTGTCCAGTGTAATAGGGATATTGTTTACTTAGTGGCAAAGATTAGGTATGCTTACTGCCTGATACAAAAGAGTCAGGTTTCCTAAGCTCAGATTTTCTCCCCCTGAAGTGTAAACATCACCAGCCTCTGTCTGAATCACTGAATGTGACTTAGGGTTCAGGGAACTGGTACAAATGCTAATACACTGGCTACTACTATTGCTGTGAGTGATAACTGCCCTTTGTCTCTGATCCAGGATTTCCGTGTTCTGCCAACATCTGTGAAACTGTGGCAGGCTAATGTATTAGCTTGCAAATAGGGTAAATATCTCAGACCCTTCACAGTTCTTAACAATGCACACAAACAACATTAAGCATACTCTTGTAACAGATGGCCATTTTGCCCCATACCTAAATTCAGAAGGCTAAAAGGATCTGCTTTTATTTCTTAGTCAGTAAACAGAATGAAATGATCATTAAGTTTCATTAAACTTAAGTTTATTTCAACAAAAATGTATTTGGCTAATATAATAATACTGATAGCATTAATTGAGTGCTTTCTATATGCCAGGCACTTTGTTAGGAGCTTAACAAATATTACTTATTAGTTTATTCTGACACTGGTAAGGCAGCCACTATTATCCTCATTCTACAGGAGGAAACAAAGACCTACGCAAATTAAGTAACTTGGCCAAGGCGACATAACCAGTTGGTGTCGGAGCCAAGATCTAGTTTCAGAGATAGATAGAAAGTGAATTTGGTTAATCAACTTAATTTTATGTGTTCCACTCTGAGCCACATACTCGTGGTACAAAGGTATGGTCCCTGGCCCTGAGGGACCCATGCTTTAAAGAGGGAGAGAAAGTAATAAATAGATAACTTCAACAGAATGCCATACGGGCTTTGATGCACAGGGAAGGGACCCAGCCACCCCTGGGAGTCAGCAGTAACTTTCCAAACAAAAGGATGACTGAAATGAATCTTGAAGGATGATCAGGGGTAGGCCAGGTGAAGAAACAGGGGTAATACGTTTCCTGATTTTTACATGGGAGGAAATGGAAGCCCAAACACAAGGCTAAAGTCACACAGCTGCTTTGAAAAAACAGGGTGGCAGCTCGACAGCTAATGAACTTTTATTATCCCCTGCTGTCCTCAAAGATTATTCCTCATTTTTTATCAGGCAATAGGCAATGCTACTATTATCTCTTATTTACACATTTATTATTCTTCTTTTATGATTTTTTAAAAATCTGAAGTCATTAAGCATTGGGCATTCAGGCACATAATACATAAAAATAGTGTCACAAGAGTATCTCTTTGCTAAGATGGACACAGCACATCACAAAGTATTTAAAGGGTTAATAAATCACTTGGAAATTTAAATGTCATTTTCTGTTAGAGTTTATTGAAAGACTTATCATGATTATAGACAAAGTTCCAACAAGGTCAACACCAATGTTCCAAAGGCATGAGCAGGTAAGCTAAAGAGAGATCAAATAAATTGTTTAAATGTTACAGCATAGGTAGTTCTCACGAATGTCTCTGCAACCAGTCTAACTTCCATTAACATAGTTAGAAATTCTCTGATATGAAGAAAATTACTATAACTTCAGATATTACTCTAAGGAGCTATTGCTGTAGAATAGAAATGAAGAGATGTAGATAAATGTGCTAATGTTCAGCTTACTCACATAAAGAGTGCATATAGGAACTGAAAACAAAAGAAATTCAAGAAAATCATGCCCAAGATTTGAGTCCAGTTGCAAGACTTTCTACGGTATAGTACATTCATATACATTTTAATAGAGATTCAGTATGGTTTAGTGGACAATACTCAGAATTGGGAAGTGAGGTAACATGGAGTTTCTCTATCAAAAGAGCAAAATATTACTACAGTATTCTTGGTTGGTTAGAGTATGATTTTTATACGACAGTAACACCACCACCACCACCACCACCACCACCTCTGCTGCATGTATTTAGTGTCACTAGACTAAAGACACTAGGATGGTTGCTGGGAAAAATGGAGAAGAATATGCCCTATAGCTGCTAGTGGTCTAGTGGAGGTGAAAGTAGCAGTAACACACAGCTAAATAAATAACTACTGTAATTCATCCAACAAACATTTAGGGAGTGCCTGCTCTATCTTTGGTGACAACTAATGAAATATAAATAAGAGGTGCAAGTGAGGATTGGAACTAAGGAAAAGAAAAGGTGCTAATAGCTTCTTGTATTTCAAATACAGTTGTTTTCCACTTCTCACCTGAGGGAGAAGTGAGCAGTGGGACAGGGTACCAAGATCAATGAAAGTCCAGGATCAGAATCACTGACATCAATATTATTAATATTATTGAATCTTATCAAATTGAGGGATTATTTTCGGGGTTAAAAAATGGAAATTTTTCTACAGAATCTGACTAAAAAGGAAACTAATACTTGAGGTTTAGTTACTTGAAAAACCAACTGAAGTTGCATAAATAAAATTTTGACCAGGATTTTTAAAAAGTACTCAGAATCACCCTTAGGATACTCTCTTAATTCAAACAAATCCTCAGCCATGTGGCAAGTGCTTTTCAATATTTAAAGCATATCTGAGGATATGGTTGATTCATCACACTTTTGAACCAATATAATGATCACTAGGTATATAGCATTTATCCAAGTGTTGCAAAGTGTTTCCTCATTAGGGGAGGATACAAGTTTTCTGAGGCCTGAAACTTATAGGATTTGGGAAGCCTTCTATACAGAAACACAAAATTATGATCTCTTCACAGTACTCATAATTTCACAGAGAGAATTCTGTGTGGAGGGTAGAATTTTACAGAAATAATTTCACTGAGAAAATTATAGATACAAGAGAAAGATAATTTAATCTTGGTTGATAGAATTTTATTGTTCTCCTTGTTGTTATAGTTGAGAAAAGATCCTTTCATTTTTACAACTTGTTTTTGGTAAGGCCATGTAAAATTTTCATACTGTATCAAATTCAGGAAAACATTTATCAAGTTTCTTATGAGATACAGGATTTGGAGGAATTTTCCACAGGTTAGCCTCAGGCTCCATACATTCAAACCCAGTTTCTCTTCCACAATCTACATATTTACACTATCTGGTGACAGATACTATAACATGGTGTGACTTTGACCGTACAACTTCAAGTTACACTGTCAGGTGAGCCAGCAATAGGATCATTCTTAGGAGCCATTCCCATCGTGGAACAGCTACGAATAACATAACCAGCAATGAAAATGACAGTGGATGATGTAAATATTTCCCACCCAACCTAAACAAAGTGTATCCCCAAATCAATTTTCCTTTACATGATCCCCAAATGCCCACATGATTCCAACATGATACATAAAGGTGAAAAGTCATGGAGAAGAAGTTGGAAGACAGACCATTGGAGATTGGTTCAAAATGGCGGAGAAGAAGGACGTGCTCTTACTCCCTCTTGTGAGAGCACCATAATCACAACTAACTGCTGAACAATCATCAACTGGAAGACACTGGAAAAAGTGTCTTTTTTATCTTTAAAAAGATACCCCACATCCAAAGACAAAGTAGAAGCCACATGAGACAGTACGAGGGGTGCAATCACAATAAAATCAAATCCCATAACTGCTGGGTGGGTGACTCACAAACTGGAGAACTCTTGTACCACAGAAGTCCACCCATTGGAGTGAAGGTTCTTAGCCCCACGTCAGGCTTCCCAACCTGGGGGTCCGGCAACGGGAGGAGGAGTTCCTAGAGAATCAGACTTTGAAGGCTCGTGGGATTTGACTGCAGGACTTCGACAGGACCAGGGGAAACAGAGACTCCACTCTTGGAGGGGACACACAAAGTAGTGTGCACGCCGGAACCCAGGGGAAGGAGCAGTGACCCCAGAGGAGGCTGAACCAGACATACCTGCTAGTGTTGGAGGGTCTCCTGCAGAGGCGAGGGGTGGCTGTGTCTCAGAGTGAGGACAAGGACACTGCAGCAGAAGTTCTGGGAAGTACTCCTTGGTGTGAGCCCTCCCAGAGTCCACCATCAGCCCCATCAAAGAGCCCGGGTAGGTTCCAGTGTTGGCTTGACTCAGGCCAAACAACCAACAGGGAGGGAACCAGCCCCACCCATCAGCAGACAAGCAGATTAAAGTTTTACTGAGTTCTGCCCACCAGAGCAGCAGCCAGCTCTACCCACCACCAGTCCCTCCCATCAGGAAACTTGCAAAAGTCTCTTAGATAGCCCCATCCACCAGAGGGTAGACAGCAGAAGCAAGAAGAACTACAATCGTGCAGCCTGTGGAACAAAAACCACATTCACAGAAAGACAAGATGAAAAGGCAGAGGGCTATGTACCAGAACTTATCTTTATTTTTTCAAGATAAAACCCTAGAAAAACAACTAAATGAAGTGGAGATAGGCAACCTTCCAGAAAAAGAATTTAGAATAATGATAATGAAGATGATCCAGGACCTCAGAAAAGGAATGGAGGCCAAAGATCGAGAAGATGCAAGAAATGTTTAACAAAGACCTATAAGAATTAAATAACAAACAAACAGAGATGAACAATACAATAACTGAAATGAAGAATACACTAGAAAGAATCAATAGCAGAATAACTGAGGCAGAAGAACAGATAAGTGACCTGGAAGACAGAATGGTGGAATTCACTGCTGCAGAACAGAATAAAGAAAAAAGAATGAAAAGAAATGAAGACAGCCTAAGAGACCTCTGGGACAACATTAAACACAACAACATTCTCATTATAGGGGTCCCAGAAGCAGAAGAGAGAGAGAGAAAGGACCTGAGGAAATATTTGAAGAGATTATAGTAGAAAACTTCCCTAACAAGGGAAAGGAAATAGCCACCCAAGTCCAGGAAGCACAGTGAGTCCCATAAAGGATAAACCCAAGGAGAAACACACCAAGACACATAGTAATCAAATTGGCAAAAATTAAAGACAAAGAAAAATTATTGAAAGCAGCAAGGGAAAAACGACAAATAACATACAAGAGAACTCCCATAAAGTTAACAGCTCATTTCTCAGCAGAAACTCTACAGTCCAGAAGGGATTGGCAGGACATATTTAAAGTGATGAAAGGGAAGAACCTACAACCAAGATTACTCTACCAGCAAGGATCTCATTCAGATTTGATGGAGAAATCAAAAGCTTTACAGACAAGCAAAAGCTAAGAGAATTCAGCACCACCAAACCAGCTCTACAACAAATCTAAAGGAAATTCTCTAAGTGGGAAACAAAAGAGAAAAAAAGGACCTACAAAAACAAACCCCAAACAATTAAGAAAATGATAATAGGAACATACATATAGATAATTACCTTAAAGGTGAATGGATTAAATGCTCCAACCAAAAGACACAGGCTCGCTGAACGGATACAAAAAGAAGACCCATATATATGCTGTCTACAAGAGACCCACTTCAGACCTAGGGACACATACAGACTGAAAGTGAGGGGATGGAAAAAGATATTCCATGCAAATGGAAATCAGAAGAAAGCTGGAGTAGCAATACTCATATCAGATAAAACAGACTTTAAAATAAAGACTGTTACAAGAGACAAGGAAGGACACTATATAATGATCAAGGGATCAATCGAAGAAGATATAATGATTAGAAATATGGATGCACCCAACAGAGGAGCACCTCAATACATAAGGCAACTGCTAACGGTTATAAAAGCAGAAATCCACAGTAACACAATAATAGTGGGGGACTTTCTTTAACACCTCACTTACACCAATAGACAGATCATCCAAACAGAAAATTAATAAGGAAACAGAAGCTTTAAATGACACAATAGACCAGATAGATTTAATTGATATTTATAGGACATTCCATCCAAAGACAGCAGATTACACTTTCTTCTCAAGTATGCATGGAACATTCTCCAGGATAGATCACATCTTGGGTCACAAATCATGCCTCAGTAAATTTAAGAAAACTGAAATCATATCAAGCATCTTTTCTGACCACAACACTATGAGATTACTAATCAGTTACAGGGAAAAAACCGTAAAAAACACGAACACATGGAGGCTAAACAATTTGTTACTAAATAACCAAGAGATCACTGAGGAAATCAAAAAATTCCTAGAGACAAATGACAGTGAAAACACTACGATCCAAAACCAGTTCTAAGAGTGAAGTTTAGAGCAATAAAAGCATACCTCAAGAAACAAGAGAAATCTCAAATAAACAATATAACCTTACACCTGAAGGAACTGGAGAAAGAAGAATAAGCAAAACCCAAAGTTAGCAGAAGGAAAGAAATCATAAAGATCGGAGCAGAAATAAATGAAATAGAAACAATAGCAAAGATCAATAAAACTAAAAGCTGGTTCTTTGAGAAGATAAACAAAATTGATAAACCATTAGCTAGACTCATCAAGAAAAAGAGGGAGAGGACTCAAATCAATAAAATTAGAAATGAAAAAGGAGAAGTTACAACAGAAACTGCAGAAGTACAAAGCATCCTAAGAGACGACTACAAGCAACTCTATGCCAATAAAATGGACAACCTGGAAGAAATCGACAAATTCTTAGAAAGGTATAACCTTCCAAGACTGAATCAGGAAGAAATAGAAAATATGAACAGACCAATCACAAGTAATAAAATTGAAACTGTGATTAAAAATCTTCCAACAAACAAAAGTCCAGGACCAGATGGCTTCACAGGTGAATTCTATCAAACATTTGGAGAAGAGCTAACACCCATCTTCTCAAACTCTTCCAAAAAATTGTAGAGGAAGGAACACTCCCAAACTCATTCTGTGAGGCTACCATCACCCTGATAGCAAAACCGGACAAAGATACTACAAAAAAAGGAAATTACAGACCAATATCACTCACGAATATAGATGCAAAAATCCTCGACACAATACTAGCAAACAGAATCCAACAACACATTAAAATGATCATACACCATGATCAAGTGGGATTCATCCCAGGGATGCAAGGATTCTTCAATACATGCACATCAATCAATGTGATACACCATATTAACAAACTGAAGGAGAAAAACCATATGATCATCTCAATAGATGCAGAAAAAGCTTTTGACAAAATTCAACACCCATTTATGATAAAAACTCTCCAGAAAGTGGGCACAGGGGGAACCTACCTCAACATAATAAAGGCCACATATGACAAACCCACAGCCAACATCATTCTCAATGGTGAAAAACTGAAAGCATTTCCTCTAAGATCAGGAATAAGACAAGGATGCCTACTCTCACCACTACTATTCAACATAGTTTTGGAAGTCCTAGCCACGGCAATCAGAGAAGAAAAAGAAATAAAAAGAATACAAATTGGAAAAGAAGAAGTAAAACTGTCACTGTTTGCAGATGACATGATACTATACATAGAGAATCCTAAAGATGCTACCATAAAACTACTAGAGCTAATCAATGAATTTGGTAAATTGGCAGGATACAAAATTAATGCACAGAAATCTCTTGCATTTCTATACACTAATGATGAAAAATCTGAAAGCCAATTAAGGAAACACTCCCATTTACGCCTGCAACAAAAAGAATAAAATATCTAGGAATAAACCTACCTAGGGAGACAAAAGACCTGAATGCAGAAAACTATAAGACAATGATGAAAGAAATTAAAGATGATACAAACAAATGGAGAGATATACCATGTTCTTGGATTGGAAGAATCAACATTGTAAAAATGAGTATACTACCCAAAGCAATCTACAGATTCAATGCAATCCCTATCAAATAACCAATGGAATTTTTTACAGAGCTAGAACAAAAAAATCTTAAAATTTGTATGGAGACACAAAAGACCCCGAATAGCCAAAGCAGTCCTGAAGGAAAAAAACGGAGCTGGAGGAATCAGACTCCCTGACTTCAGACTATACTACAAAGATACAGTAATCAAGATAATATGGTACTGGCACAAAAACAGAAATATAGATCAATGGAACAGGATAGAAAGCCCAGAGTTAAACCCACACACCTATGGTCAACTAATCTATCACAAAGGAGGCAAGGATATACAATGGAGAAAAGACAGTCTCTTCAATAAGTGATGCTGGGAAAACTGGACAGCTACATGTAAAAGAATGAAATTAGAACACTCCCTAACACCATACAGAAAAATAAACTCAAAATGGATTAGAGACTTAAATGTAAGACTGGACACTATATAATTCTTAGAGGAAAACATAGGAAGAACACTCTTTGACATAAATCACAGCAAGATCTTTCTTGATCCACCTCCTAGAGTAATGGAAATAAAAACAAAAATAAACAAATGGGACCTAATGAAACTTAAGAGTTTTTACACAGCAAAGGAAACTACAAACAAGATGAAAAGACAACCCTCAGAATGGGAGAAAATATTTGCAAATGAATCAATGGACAAAAGATTAATCTCCAAAATATATAAACAGCTCATGCAGCTCAATATTAAGAAAACAAACAACCTAATCTAAAAGTAGGCAGAAGACCTAAATAGATATTTCTCCAAATAAGACACACAGATGGCCAAGAAGTACATGAAAACTGCTCAACATCACTAATTATTAGAGAAATGCAAATCAAAACTACAATGAGGTTATCACCTCACACCAGTTAGAATGGGCATCATCAGAAAATCTACAAACAACAAATGCTGGAGAGGGTGTGGAGAAAAGGGAACCCTCTTGCACTGTTGGTGGGAATGTAAATTGATACAGCCACTATGGAGAACATTATGGAAGTTCCTTAAAAAACTAAAAATAGAACTACCATATGACCCAGCAATACCACTACTGGGCATATACCCTGAGAAAACCATAATTCAAAAAGACACATGCACCCCAATGTTCATTGCAGCACTATTTACAATAGCCAGGACATGGAAGCAACCTAAATGCTCATCAACAGATGAATAGATAAAGAAGATGTGGTACATATATACAATGGAATATTACTCAGCCATAAAAAGGAACAAAACTGGGTCATTTGTAGATGCATGGATGTATCTAAAGACTGTCATACAGAGTGAAGTAAGTCAGAAAGAGAAAAACAAATATTGTATATTAATGCATATATGTGGAACCTGGAAAAATGGTACAGATGAACTGGTTTGCAGGGCAGAAACAGAGACACAGATGTAGAGAACAAACTTATGGACACCAAGGAGGGAAAGTGGCGGTGGGGGTTGGTGGTAGGATGAATTGGGAGATTGCGATTGACATATGCACGCTAATATGTATAAAATGGATAACTAATAAGAACCTGCTATATAAAAATATAAAATAAAATTCAAAAAAAAAAGTTGGAATACAAATAGTGATACTAATCATTCTGCAAATCTAACAGAAACACATGTCCATGTGATCACTTTACTAGGACTCAACCAACGCCGTGGAGTGGACTTAAGCTTCCCTCACATCAAGGTAAAACTACCTCTGGTTCTCAACAAAACTTTTTAATTTTTGTGACCTGAAAGTTCAGGTGGTTGCACTGGCCATCAGTTAAATCAGTTAACCTAAACTATTATGTTCTGTAAATCTAGTATAACAGTTCTTTTAAAACTTACATGGTAATGGCTGTATCTACAAAATGAATCTTCAGCACAATGTACGAACACCTCTGGACACTCCGTCAGAGATGGAAGAAGGGTATGAACACATGGAGGGCTCCTAAGTGGACAAAAACACTAAATTATGAACCAAAAAATTAGAAGAAAAGAAACTTCATGGATTTTGTAATTTAGAGACATACATTAATATCCCATAAAGTGGGCTGGCAGGACTGCGAAGCTTTACTGATTTTCCACTTTCATTCTAATTTTTTTAAGCCAAGGGGAGTAATACCACCACCCTGCTGACACAGCATATTGATCCCAGTTCTTGAAAATTAAATTATACTGTTCTACTTTACTATGATAACTGGGTGGCTTATTAAGTTCTTTAACATGTATCCTCCCAAAATGGCATATATTATCAAACTTCATTTATCTCTTATGATTGTCTTATAGTGTGTTTAGTGAAATAAATCACCATGACACAAGAAACAGTAACACAATAGAAATAGCTGCATTGTATAGTAAAGTGCCATTTTAACATTATCCCAACAACCTTAAGTCCCACCAAAAAACTAAGATATGGAAAATGCTCCTGCAAAAGCATCAGAAATACATGCGTTTGTAACTGCACATTCAGAATGCTAAACAGAATTCTGATGTAGGGACCCCACAGAATTTGATCAAACATATCCATCTGTTTGCCTTCATGTACATAATGCTCAGGCAACCAATAACAGGACCTCTTCTAGGACAGGCCCTGAGACTTTCATTACATCTGTCACTTTCCCTGTTTACAGCTGCCTCATCAGTAACTCATGGGGTTTTCTTCCAAAACATTCCAACAGCATCCTGACTAAATGGCACCAGGAAAAAGCTCTTTTTCTATCTCTTCTCTCTCTACCTGATTTCTGCCTCAGTCACTAATATTAATAGCCAAGGTAATGCCCTCTTCATGGAAGCATGGAAACACTTGAAGAAAACCCTTTTGGTTTCTCATTTCTGCCTCTTGAACCCCAAGGGGACTATTTCACAAGCAAATGTGAGCACCTCCCAGCAAGTGCTCACACTCTGAGAAGCAAGAGGCTCTCCCAGTTTCTACGGCTCACATGTGGCTCACGAAATGCAGTCATCAATGCTCAGCATCCAACCATTTGAAACAGTCTGTACTATTGGTGCCGCTAACAAAATCTCTGAGGGAAAGAGCAGTACACGTTAACCCTTATCTGTAGGTGGATTAGGTTGTTTCTGTGGCTGCATCTTACTTACTGGCTGCAAAGTAGCTCTGACCTGACAGAGGGATGAAGCCGGCAGCAGTCAAGTAGGGAAATCTGATCTCCAGAAACTGGAGGATGCATTGCTGCTGGTCATGCCATTGGCCTATTGCTCCATTTTCTGGGCTCCTTCCTCTTCCCGTGAATATGTCAGGTCTTCACATCCACGAAAGGTAAAATATGAAATTCCACTGACATAATATATCAACATAATTGGAAACAGGCAAACTTTCCCTAGTTTGCAGGATTTTACATTTAGTAATGATAAATCTATAGCACAGATATAGGATAAAATAAAAAATGATAAAATATAATACAGATATATTTAATTATATATATACGTTATGTGTGAACTTATAAATAAAAGTAACTACATGTATATCCACATATATGACACACACACATTTCTACTTAGTTTCTTCTACTGGCAGCAATATTTTTCAGTACTACTCTTTATTGCTGGAGGACCTTAGACCTTAGTATTCTCTACAACAAACTAACACTTTTCCTCCAATTCCCTCTTGTTTAAGCACACTCATCTATTCAGAAAATTAAGTGGAGAAATGATGCACATACTGGCTATCTCAGGCACCTCCAAACACGAATCCTAAAATTTTAAACTGCATGTATGGGGAATATAGTCAATAACATTGTAATATCTTTATATGGTTGAAAGATGGTAACTAGATTTATTATGGTCATGATTTTGTAATGTATAGAAATATCAAATAAGTATGTTGTGTACCTGGAACTAACATACTGTTGTAGGTCAATTATACTTAATTTTTTAAAAAGAAAAAAATAAAATAAAACTGCACGCGTGGTGTATCTAGCCTGAAGAAATTCAAAGAGAAAGTGTGTGAACACTAAACTTTCTCTGCATCATTTGTGTCTACTAAAGGATATTTTGCTCTTTGAAACTGTTTTTTATATAGTACTTTTCATTTAGTGCATCTAATATGCGGCCTTTAGACTCTATGAATCAGGACCTGTGTGTGGTACCAAGCAGACTGATTTTGTTAATGAACATTAGATATAAACTTCCTTTTATAGTGCATTACTTTGGAATATGTCTCATCTTTGAAATCTGACCCACTCGTGAAAACAATAAAGGAAAATTAAATCTGAGAAATAACACATCCTAAAATGATGCTGGAAAAACTTCATAATATCCTTCAATAGAACACTGGACAAAAGTTTATCCGAGACTCCACGACAAGACATTTAGCTTCTGAGGAGCAGAAATAGCTCTTTATAAGCTGATTTTATTTCTTTAAGAAATAATCATCAACATTTACCTGCTTCATCTTTTTTCATGAATTTTTCAGCAGCAACACTGCAAAATAACTTAATGGGAAAAGTTAACTCTGTTACCACATGATTGTGAGATCTCCTCACTGATAAATTAGGGAAGTCACAAACATTTAAGACTATATTACACTTCAGTCACAATGCCCCTTCTCCAGCACTGTCTCCAAAGCTTTGTGTCCTTGTTCAGGACATGGGAATTCTGAACAGACCCAGCCATGCTCTACAACAGTCAGGCCCTGGACAGGTGCTTTTCATGCTAGTTTCTCCCTTTACCTTTGACACAGTTGTCATGTATAGGCATGACCTGGATATTTAAATACTTATTCAGTCAAACTCATGAATAAGTGAGGAAAATATCTTTTGAAGATTTGAGAAGCAACAGTGGCGGCATTCTCTGTGATTTCTGATGATCCAACTTTCTGACTGAGCAACCACATGAAACGACAGGGCAGTAAAAGCAACATGAAATCACTCTCCTATGCAACCCTGTTCTCTAGATCTCTTCACCTAACAAAGGTGTTATTACTTCACAGTTCTAGAAGGCAAATCTGTATTCATCAGATACTGTGATCTTAAGAAGGAATAGTTCAAAAAAGGCTAAAGCTTTTTATTTCACAGATAGTATAATTTTTGCCACCTGGGACACCCATACAACCCCACATGGGCCTACACAGACAGACACACAGACGAACACATATACACCAACTGCTGTTGAACCCTAATCTACTCATCACCCCAACTTCCAGACAATTCATTAATCATTTTTTAATATTTTAATGGTCACAGTCATAAAGGTAGTTTCGCAAAGTAGTTTACAGTTTTTACTTAGAGGAGACTAAAATATAGTTTAGAATCTTTCTTATTCATCTGCTTAAGTTTCTTCCATGTAATTAAAACTGTGGATCTAACCTATAATTCGGTCAAAATCTTAAACAGTGACTGATGCTTATTACCAAGGAGGCTTATCTAACATGATGTATATTTCAGAGGACAGCACTTATGGTTTTTAAATCACTGGGTCTTTCTGTTCAAAATAATCAGGGGCTGAGCTTCATCTTCTGCAGCTTTCCCATTCTCAGAAGGCTGTTTTCTTTCTTTCCAATAAAACAAGCTGTTCTCCACATATCACGAGCTAAAAAGCAGCCCAAGAATACAGCAAGGGTATCTGGAAATGGGATTGCCTTAACTCCTACACAGGCTAAATCAATTAACCAAAATAGGTAAAATTTCCACTCTCTCCCTTAAACATTGCTAAAGCTATAATATTGCTTAAAATAATGAACAGATCCTTCATAGCAGGCAAATGACTCAATAAGCCAAGAAGATATGATTCCATTTAAGACTGTCTTTTGTATTCTCACTGCATTCCCGGTGCTTCAGGTCAGGGCAAGAACTTCAGGAACTACGGCACTGTGGAAACACAGCGTCTGTGGGTCTGGAACTGTGCGTGACTGCTCAGAACACTTTCCTAAGGAAAAGAATTGCACAAGGGCATAGTGTACCAGCTGCTGGCTCAGAACCAGCACTGCATGCTCCACGGGGGTAATGGTGCTTCTCCTGACACTACCACAGAGGTACTCCTCAGCCAGCTTCCACTGTCTTTTCCCTTTTCTACTCCTCTTTCTTCAAATTCTCACTTCCACATGGATTTTGGATGACAGCTTTGAATATATATGCATGTTAACTCTCAGTGAAAAGTCATTCACCACCACCCCGCCACAAGCAGCCCTCCTGTTTTCAAAATGACAGTGTCTTCAATAGTGGCAATTTTAAGTTAAAAGCAACTGGATTTTAAAAGATTTTAACAAAACATTCTCAAAGTTCCTTTCCAATTTCAAGTCTATGAAAATGTATATGGATTCTTAATATTTAAAAAAGTGTCAAGTATTTTATTCAATGGAGGTGAGTAATAAAGTAAAAATCAGCTACATAGAAATGTTATATTAAAACATTCCTTAGTCGTACTAGTAGCAGTAGTATTAATAGTACTAGTAGAGCAGTTGCTATGCGTAAAACATTATTTCCAGTATTTAACATGTTTTTTTTTTTCATTTAAATCTCAGAAAAATACCGTGAGGGAAGTGCTTTGACTCACCCACTTTTTACTACCTCACACAGAGGTACATTGTTAGCTTCTGTGTTTCTGGTAAATCTTTACCCTCTTGTGCTAGCTCCAATATTCTCCTACCACTAGTCCTGGAAAAAAATCACATTTCAATCATTGGCTTGAGTACCTTTGACTCTCAATTCCCCCAGAATATGAAAGAGTAGTTAGTAATTTACAACATGCTTCATATTTGAGGTTAAATCCCTAATTTCAAATGTCAGAATAAGTAGAAAAAAACAGACCTAAATCTAAAAGAATGAAGGTTTACACAAAGTATCTCTCATTCTTGGTATCCGGCCAGGTGAGAATCTCATATTTTAAGTATTTTTCCTTTTTAACTGGAAGTGCTTATATCTGGGTACATGAAAAAGCCTTAGAGCTTATAACCTATCCAGGCAGGGGTTCACGGTTTACAATTTATTGTCTATTGCTTAAAAGATTTAAAATTTTCTGCACAGCCTCTTCAAATCTCTGGAGAAAAGAGGCTATATAAAGTCAAAATAAACAACTCCTAGACAGTTTATGTGGTAGCACTTTTGATTTTCCCAATATGCCTTTCCAACTGACTCATGGACACGATTTCATTTAATAAATTAATTTCAGAAAAAGAAAACAAATGTATCCCTAGTGAATGTCATTGTTTCCTACTATGTCAACTAAGTGCTTCCAAAGTTCTGCTTCAAACAAAGGTTTATTTTTAGCAGCAAAAATTTATCTCCTCTGATTTGATGCTTATCATCTTTGCCTCCCTTGATTTTATGACCCCTTATTCTACCTTCCAGTGGTATTTAATTTGCTAAGACTAAAGAGGGCATAACAACCCTTCATTTTTCCAAGACAATCTCAAAGGTAAATAAAATTCTAGAGGCACTTTCCTAAAGGAACAAAGGTTAGTACAAACTTTTCCTTAAGCACTTCGATGAGAAAGAAACAAAGCTGTAATTTAGAGAACCAAGTAAAACACTGCTGTTGTCAACAATATAAAACTTATTTTAAAATAATTTTTTCAAAAGCCACGACGCTGTATCTAAAGGCTGACAAAATTCTGAGACTGAAATCCTGCCAGTGGTAACTTCTGGGTTCAGAAAAATAGAAAAACATGCCAGAAAGAGAAAAGCCTGAGGAAAGATGTAGGGGAGATCCTACATATAAGAATTAAGGTATACTGGAATTCAGATATATCTGCATTAACTATACATGTTAGCTAGTCACAGGAAGGCTTAAAAATGGTGTTAAATGTACCATCTGGAATCCTGTAAAATGAACTTTTACCTGATGGTTAGTGGCAATTTATTACTAAACACAAGAGAGATGTGTGAGCTATTCTGGACTCAAATAGGACATTATCCTTGCAACAAGACCAATATTCACTAAGCAACGTATCCACTGAACAGTAAAGCAGACCACTGAAATCGTGGTAAAGATCCCATAGCATAATGGATGTCAGTCTGTGAACTGAGAGACTTTTTATTCCTTCTGTTAATCTCTCCTTACAACTTCTTTCTTCCAGGAAGCCATCCAGTAAGAGTTCTTCCAAAACTTTCAACTTTCATATTTTGTGTCTTAAAAACAGTATACTGCCTATTCATATAGTCCCAAATTCCTGGGTAACTGAGAGTCTACATGTCACCACAAGTTGTGAGAACCCAGAGTTAGGATTTTAATGCTGGGGGGAATCAGGCACTCATTTAAAAATTTCTTTCTATACCATCTTGTCTCTGCGTATATTTTATATATGTGTACATTAACTGAAATTTTATCTGTGTTCATCTAGCATGCTGACCTCCATCTTTCAAATGATCTTTGCATAGTTTTATATAGAAAATGTTCCTCCTCCAGCACTGCCGCTACAAATGCCACGAGTAGCAAAACCCCAGGGTCTCCGGACTCTTAGCGCCACCCTGAGGTTGCCTCAGTGCTTCCTGCCATGAGGTAGCAGCTGCCGTCACCTTCCACCATGCAGAAAACCCAGACACAAGAAACCTGCAAGCTCTGCTTCCTAATTTGCCCCCAAATGAACGCATGAAGTCACCGCTGATCCTGACACTCGAAAGCCAATATTAGTTATTGAAAAAAGTATTCCACTTCAAGAGGCAATTTAATTCTCTGAGACCTAGTCCACTTTGTACTGAAATGCCATGACAGCTGGCATTCTTAAATGGGCATCTTAAAAAGTTGCCCAAAATGCCCTAAGTGTCTGGATTATTGTCAGAAAGCATCAATCTCAGTGGATCTATCTTATAATAACTGTGAATATATCTTCTGATAATGATGAATATATCTTATGATATATATTCTGCTAACCATGAATTATGCACATTCCACATCTCCACAATTAAATAAAGGAACAGGGACCAAAATGTAACATCATAGAAAGTTTCCATCACTGCTAGAACTGACTAGCTAGTTAATAAAATATTGTTATAAAGCAAAGCAAAAAAATATTCCAAATTCTTCAGTCCCTTACTACACTTTTTAACAATGTATGGTTCTGACCAAAACATATTTACTTCTGAAGTTATCCTTTTTCTGTTATTTTTTAAACTAGTGTGAGTGAGCAAATATACGCTTGTGCAGTCCTGGGTGGAGGATGGAGAAAGAAGCATTTTTCTGTCTCTGGCTACAGGAAGTCGATAAGCCTACAGATATCAGGGATAAACTGATTGTGATCAAAGCTGATTTTAACACATTGAAAATGTTTTTCCTCAGTGCTGTTTTTTGTGCAATATATATCAACTGGATCAATTTGGGTACAACAAGAAGCAAGAGTAGTTTTTGTTACAAATTATATACATTAAGTTAGTCATATTCACATACTTAAATATACATTCATAAGGTCTTCATAAAATCTCAGTAAGTTTAGCATAATAAAGTTTTTCCTCTGTTAAGTTTCTCTTTGTTATTTTTGCCCAAAAATAAAATATTAAAAGCCAACTGGCAGAAAGTTCTCATCTTTTTGACATGATTCCAGCCAGATGCAAGAGGATTCAGACACGTCCTAAAATATCCCCTAAGGTATTTCTATATCGTATGTATGCATTCCCATTCTCTCTCACACCTCTCTCTCTCTGTCTTTCTCTCTCTCTCTCTCTCTCTCTCACACACACACACACACACACACTCCTACCTATGTGCCTCTATAGGGTTCGTTCGATTAAAAGAAGATATAACAAAATAACAATACGTGTATGCTTGTGTGAATTTAGTCTCATTTTTTATTTATACATGAGTATCTTGATTTCTTGGACTGCTGAATATATCTGCAAAGGCCAGTAGAGAATAGTTTTATACAAGTATTTTTCACTATAATTTGTACTAAGAGCACTTTGTAAGTTAGAACCTGGAAAATGTTTTCAAAGAACTTCAAGGTGTTGCTTCTTTTCTTACAAAACATGGGAAAAGCAGGTTCTAAAACAGTATAAAGATAAGTCATATGGAACTTTAAAATTTTTTCTAAGTATTACAAGGTCCCAGGCAATTGGTGCAGTTAAGAGAATTCCCTCAGGGTAATCAGAAAAGAGGCACTGCCAACTCTACTGAGAGTTTTAATGTCTGGGTGTTCAAGTTACAGCCCACAGAAAATGGTAGAGTAAAAAGAACTACCAAGGATTTTAACACCGAAAGTGAACAGAGAATTATAATCATTGCTGTCCAGAACTGGTCTCCTAAAGTGAGTGATTATCTAGGGACAGGGTCCAATGTGTCACAGTGGGACATATCAAAAGCCATTATATAGGGACAGCTGATGACAACAGCACTTGGCGTGGGGAAAATGAAATTGCTGACTTCACGTTAGTTATGGGGGAAAAACAACAACAGTAACAACAACAAAAAACTAAATTTCTATAAACCACACACGCTCAGAAATTGCACCAAATCTAAAAGTACACCAAGATTCATTATGAACTAGAAGGACCAAAGGAAAGAGCATGCATAACATAAGGCAAGGCTCACAAAAGAGGCCATTTTTATACTTACTGTTATTAGAGAAAAGCCACCAAAAAAACATGGAGCACAACAAATATATATACTAAAGAGAAAGGAGGATATAAAGTATAATTCCCAGACAAATTTTGTAGCCACATACACTTTTTTAAAATATCACCAAAAATATGTGAAATCTATACACATCCAGCATAATTCAGATATTCCTTGAAATTACTGATTTGTCTTACTCCAAAGTTAATAATAATACTATAGTATGTTATATTAATAGTACAGAGTAGAGGGGGAAAGTAAGAAGTTAGATGTGATGCTAACAGAAGGTCAAAAAGCACATATCTATTTGCCCACTGAAGAATATCAACCAAAACATACTCTGCCCCTGATATGAGTAAAAGTCTTCTTAATCACTGGCATTAGGGAATCCATTATATACTACAGTATCTGAAAAAAACAGGTCATATTAAAGTTAGCGTTCCTTGAGCTTCCCTGGTGGCGCAGTGGTTGAGAGTCCGCCTGCCGAGGCAGGGGACGCAGGTTCGTGCCCGGTCCGGGAGGATCCCACATGCCGCGGAGCGGCTGGGCCCGTGAGCCGTGGCCGCTGAGCCTGCGCGTCCGGAGCCTGTGCTCCACAACGGGAGAGGCCACAACAGTGAGAGGCCCACGTACCGCAAAAAAAAAAAAAAAAAAAAAAAGTTAGCGTTCCTTAATATAGTATTCCAGATATAATTCCTATAGTTTAAGAGAGCTTGAACAATTTCTCTTATTATTTGTGTAATATTAAATGGTTGCACTTTCAGCACTGCTCAGTAACATCCTATGTAAGTAAATGAGGAATATCTCATCCCTTCTGCTCTATTCTATTTGTGATAATTGTTTTAAGCAAGTCAGTAAGTCCAGCCCACACTCATGGAGAGAGGGTTACACAACGGTATGAATGTCAGGAAGTGAGGATCCTGGCGGGAGACATCTTAAAGGCTGCCTATCCCAATAGGTAAACTTAAAATTCAGTAAGTTCTATGTATTAACTTTCAGTTTTTGAAAATTGGGAAAAGTAAGCGATCATCAATTGTATGTTCCACTAAAGCAGAAATGTTGAGACTATTGAACTAAGGGAATCCTAAAGTTCTTTCCAATCCTAACATGCAGAGAATCTATGAATTTATGGCATATACCAGACAAAAATACATCAGAATACATGTGTTTAAAAAGACAGGATTAAGTGCAGGAATTTAAAAGAGAAAAATAATATATCATATAGGAAAGAATAAAGGGAAAAGGTTTGGACAGGTAGATTTTGGAGTAAAGAAAATTCCAGTGAAAGGAACAGCATGAACAAAGAAGAAAAGCACGGAGGTAGGGATGTATAAGGTCTTGTTGAAGAAACTGAAAATGGTCTTGGTTTTAGGCTAAGGATATATCTGGTAGAGGAAGAGGGGGAAATGAAGCTGCAGTGGAAGACTGGGTTAGAACAGAGAGGAACATGAATTCTAAGCCAAAGAGGCTGAACTAAACTAAACAAACAAAGAGGAGCCACAGAAGATTTCTGAGTAAAGGGAGAACACCTGCAGAGCTGTGATTTAGAAATAGACATTTGGCGACCACAGACGAACTCAGGGCTAGACTACCACAGAAAGGGTGAGCAGTTTGGCAGTCACTTGGTCTGAAGGAGGGTCATAGCTGCCAGGACAGAAGGGAGAGGACATGCTCCAGCACTGGGGTTTTGCAGACTTTTCTCCTTTGCCATGCTTTCTACTTGCTCTCTATTTCCAGCTCAAATCTCTCTCCTGACCCACATTTCCAATATGTCCACTCAAATGTCTCCCAATTTACTTATGATCCCTCCTCTCCAACCTGCTTTCCTCTCATATTCCTTCTCATTGCTCTCAGCGCCATGACGGATTCAGTGCCCCAAGACCCTCAGCCTCTCTCACGCCCACCTTTCAATCAGTCCCACCACCATCATTACCGATTTACCTCCTACCTTCCGTTCCCAACATCCCTGGCTTATGTCAGGTCTTCAAAAAGTCTTGCTACCGCAATGTAAAGATGATTGAATTACCTGGAAGTATCTTCCACCCTAACTGATGCCTTGGTCCTGAAGAAGATCCTGGAAGACTTTTGACAATCATATCAAAGGGATGAGTCCCAAAGACCCATGAATGACAGATGTTAGATTTTCTACCAGTCTGACAGAATGGTGGCCTGAGAGTCAATAATTATGTTATTATGACTAATTATGTTAATTTAAGATAATGATGTCAATAATTATCTTAAATAGTAGAAAATAAAGGAAATTATATTGCTCAAACACATGAGATTGTGTTCTCACGTTTATCCACAGTGTGCATGGGGACCTTTTCAGGGATTGCTGGAAGTCCTTGAACATGCATAACTGTGACAAAAGAGATGTCAATCCTTAGAACTGAACCCAATATGCTTTGTGACAGTGATTGTGATTGTGTTGGACATCTGGTATACAGAGATGGGGGGGACACATATTTCTGAAATATCAGTGGCTTGTGATGAAAATGAGTTCTGCTTTAAATTCCATAAGCAGATAAAGAGTGACTGGTAGATGGGAGGGAGGGTGAGGCAGTCTGGTTAAATGTGGCTGAAGAGATATATCTTCCTGCGATTCCTAGGTGAATACTTATGAGAGGGAGAGGTGAGGAAAGATGTTTTTCAGATCTCCACCTCAGACTCCAAATTTCTTAAAAAACAAAACAAGACCAAAAAAAAAAGAAAAGAAAAAAATCAGACCACTTCCTGGAAAGGGATGGGTTCTGCCCAAGGAAGTTTAGAATCAGAAACTGTAGATCTGACCTGTTTAGAACAGTTTTTGGCAGGTGTGAACGGTGTACCATGCTCTGCTTAAGGCACTGTCGGACTGAGTTCCACACCCAGCAAAAATTCTCCTGAAGCTGGAATTCAGGGCTGGCAAGAGCTGGGGAGGGTGGGGAAAGTTGGCATTTGCCGCTCATTTCTGAGGAGCCAGGGGAACCAAGCACAGACTGGGTGATGCTTGCACCACCAGCTCTGATCATGGAGATAAGAAGAGCCTTGGCACAGTAGTTCAAAGCTTATGTAGTGCTTTTGAACGCCAGTAGCAAAGTGACCCCAAAAGGAGAAAGGGGCAACACCCCTTCACCTATGATTTTTCCACCGAAGTAGCAGCCTAGGATCATGCAAAAAACTGTCATTTGGAGAACTAGATCATACCCCACAAGGAGAGCAGAGTCCTGGCCACCTCACAGAAGGAAAATTTCTTAGACTCCCTAGAGCACTTAGGAAGTACAATCACTCTTCTGGCTTTGCTTGAGGAGAAGAGGGACGTTTGTTGTACCGAGATGGCACCCATGAAGAGAAGCCACAACCCACAGGGAGAAAGCTGAAGAATGCTTGGAGGGGCAATCACTAGGAACTTCAGGGCGTTCAGAGAGTAGAGTATTTCCCCCTCACAGTTAGGACAGCTGAAACCCAGGGAAGAAAGGGAAAGAGGGAAAAATCCTTTGGGAGACGGATCCCTGGTGGGAAGGTGGGCTGGGGATGGTAACTACCTTTCACTCTTACCCTTTGATGTGAAAAAATATCATAAAGGTGCCCAACTCTCAACCCAATTTCTAGACTCAGGGCAAGACAAGAACTCAGAGAAAAAAAGAGAACACAGCTGGATAGGTGTCCTCCAGCAAATTATATTCTTCTGCCAAAGAAGAATATAATTCATCCTCCATCTTCTGCCAAAGACCAACGCTCACCTCCCAAAGATTTCAGGACTGATTAAGGATGACAGCAATGGTCAAAAGTGGTGCTCAGCTTCCACATGGATTCAGCTGTGGTAAGACCACTCTGAGGGGAATTGCCATGCTCAGAAGCTCTTGGTTGGCAAAAACTCCTCTTACAGGTATAAATACCTCAGGGAAGCATCCTGCAGGGTTGCATGTGAAAAAGTTTTAGAAGTCAATCAATATTTATTGAAACTTTTGTTCCATTCACCAAGTAACTGCTACATATATTTACAAAGGAAACAAAATGATGTTTGTCTTCAAAGACAAATATAGCCATATATTTGTCCATGAGAAGATAATACTCAAAACAAGTTTTCAAAGTAATTTTGAAGTATGATAGTGTATTTACATACTCATATAAGCATGTGTGATTTTCTGCAAATGCACAGTTAACTAGAATGAATGAATGAATGAAACAAATATATAAATAACAAAGAGCTAAGCAGCAACTTCTTCATTACCTTTCCCCCAATCACCAATCTGAATTTTATTTCTTCTTTGCTCCCAGCTTCATTTCACAAATATATAGTAAACCTTTAAGTCTGTGGGATGACATCCTAAGTTCTACAATTTCCACATTTGCAAATAGAGATTTACACAAGAGCTTGTTATTCATGAATCACAATTCTATTGAGAATCTGGTACTGCCTGAGTTTAATTCCACACCACAAGTTAGCATCCTTTCCAGCTTTCACTAAAGTTTGATTTTCTCACTTGATGGTCATGCTTGAGAAAAGCAAGGGCAGAATCCTAAAGCCTTGCCTGTTGATTGTAAATGCTGGGTAGTCAGTTAGGATTCCTCTCTAGTTGGTAATGAATTTGATAATACTAATGGTAGATTCCATTGACTGAGGACTGACCATGTACCAGATACTTTATAAATTAATGATGTTATTTATGTCATCTGTTTATGTTACAGCAATCCTCACAATTTTTTGAGACAGGATTTATCACCCCCATTTCAGATGAAGAAGCTGTAGTTTGAAAAGACTATCCAAATGTGTGATGGAGAACTCAAACCAGGTTTTCCTCACACCAAAGCCCAGATTCGTGATGACTGTGCTACACCACGTCCCCACTAGTTCCAGTCTCTGAGACTCCCAAAGCACATTTCAGGTGTTTGCCTAGGAAAATTACACCATACTACATCACAGAGCTCCAGAGTCTAATGAGAACAGTCAAAACTATGAATGTTACTAAATAAAATCTCTATTGTATGATATAACTAACTTCTTCCTTGACTTTGCCCTCTTTTCTAAAATTGCAGTATTCACTGTATACAACTTTCCTGGAATAGAAGAGTTCTTAAGCACAAACTGTGTAAGTACAAAGTGTGTAAGAACTTTCACACACATCATCTCTACCATCATCCCCACCAGGGTCCTCTGACAGAGGTATTATTTTTCCTATTTACTAGTGAAGAAACTGAAGCTTAGAAAGATTCAAGGATTTAGCCAATATACCATGCTCATTAAGGACACAGATCATGCTTTTTTTCATGTATATATTTGCATACATTTTTATGCTTTTATATACAGAACCTGTCTCAATAAATGCTGAGTAATAAATGGAACAAGCGGAAGAAATGGGATCTGGCAGGGGCTGTAGTGTCTTTCTTGTTTACCATTGTTTAGCTAGATGCTCAATAAATGCTTGCTGAGGGAAGGAAGGAAGAGAGGGAGGGAGAAGTTCTTACTTCATACCTCACTCTCTTTTGAGCTTAGAATATGCTAGACTATTTCTCCATCATCTTTCTACTTATAACATCCAGCGCAGTGCCTGGCACTCAGAGGCACTCAACAAATGAAGACTGACTGTAGGATACCTACTGAAATACAAATAAAAAATAAATAAATAAAAAATAAAAGAAAAAGGGGCTTCCTTGGTGGCGCAGTGGTTGAGAATCTGCCTGCTAATGCAGGGGACACAGTTTCGAGCCCTGGTCTGGGAGGATCCCACATGCCACGGAGCAACTAGGTCCGTGAGCCACAACTACTGAGCCTGCGCGTCTGGAGCCTATGCTCCATGACAAGAGAGGCCGCCATAGTGAGAGGCCCATGCATCGTGATGAAGAGTGGCCCCCGCTTGCCACAACTAGAGAAAGCTCTCACACAGAAACGAAGATGCAACACATCAAAAATAAACAAATTAATTAATAAACTCCTACCCCCAACATCTTCTTTAAAAAAAAACAAAAACAAAAAATGAAACACACATACACACAACTTTTTAATACAGCAAGAGACTTCCAAAGGCAAAGTAAACATAAGTCGATGATCAGGTCAACACTATAAAGAAGCAGATAAAATCAAATGGAATAGAAAGAGAAATTGATTGTTGAGTGTATAGAGACACTGCCATAGAAAACTCACAAACACACACAGCATAATATAGCCCTACAGAGACATAGTTAAGTATTTAGATTCTTCAGGTATCCAGGTCCCATACCATTTAATACCTTAAAAGTAAAGGTCAGAACAGCGAACAGAATCACCAATCAGTGTGAGAAGCAGCACTGATAAAATACATAGAGAAACCGAATTCATGCATCCCCCTCCCTTTTGGCTGTGATTTTTCGAATATAAACTGTAGAGAGCAGTAGAATGATGATATCACCGTAGATTAGATGTTCTACTTAACAAAAATGGTCATTTTCTTATTTTCTTCTTCCTTGGGGAGCCTTCATCTCAAGATAATTTTTAAATAGAAACAACGAGCTTTTCAGCAGAGCCTGATTTATCAATTTGCACCTCTGGCAAAGGAAGGCCTAGAATTCTATTGTTTTGTTAATTGTCAATTTGCATCTTTGAAAGGTGTTGCATTTTCTCTTCTTTCTAGCAGGTTAAGACTAATTCTGTACGTTAATAAATATTATAAACACTTTCCACAGAAATGTAGTTTGCTAAAAAGTATGTTATTATTGTTATTCTCTATTTTCCTCTACTTAATTACACGGTAGATCTTAAAGTTGATTTTATGAAAACTAGTTAAGCTCTTGTTTAAACTTTTTCTTCAAAAAAACTTTTGCTTTTCAAATAAACATTTAAACAAAATGTTATTTAAAGCACCAATTATTGATAGTCATGAAAAAGTTACAAATTAATTAAGGCAAAATTTCACAAGGATATCTTAGATTTTTACCTTGAATAGATGTGAAAATATCCTTTTCTTTCTTCTGGTACATATATAGCATAAAAAATATAGTAAGTAAAACCAAAAATCCAATTTACAAGGTAACAGAAAAGATGGAAATAGAAATTATAAAAAACATATCAGGAAAAGGGATACAAATAAGATAAAGATTATTACTTACACTTGTGTTTACAAGTAGTAACTTGGAGAACTAAAAGTTCTTAATATGCCCTATCAGTACTAGTTCCAGTACTTGTTTTGGAATGATATGATCTTTCTGATATGCTTGTCAAAGCAGGTATTTTTAATCCAGTGCAATATCTTCCCTATCTGATTGCTAGATATAAAATACTAAGCCAAATATTATATGGTAACTCTCAAGCTTTTGAACTGAGGGAGGTGGTGTTTAAAAAGAGCTGGTGGGCTTCCCTGGTGGCGCAGTGGTTGAGAGTCCGCCTGCCGATGCAGGGGACACAGGTTCGTGCCCCGGTCCGGGAAGCTCCCACGTGCCGCTGAGCGGCTGGGCCCGTGAGCCATGGCCACAGAGCCTGTGCTCCGCAACGGGAGAGGCCACAACAGTGAGAGGCCCGCGTACCGCAAAAAAAAAAAAAGAAAAAAAAAAAACAGAGCTGGTGTTTAAAAAGAACAAGTGATCATTTCCCATCAAATCCAAGTAAGGATGCTTAAAGGCCATTTCTGTTGCTAAGAAAATTACTTCACATGTCATAAGTACCTTTAATTTACTAAATTTAGTTATATTCTACCTTTTTCCTAAAGGGATTTGAGAGGGGTAATCTCTATTTGTGCTTCTCAACTTTGTTTTCTGAAGTACAAAATCACAGATGAACAATATTTATGGATCAATAACAAAGATAATATATTTAACATGTCTGTAAAGTGCTTTGTAAAATATGAATGCTACATGTGTTATTTATTACTGTCTATGGGCTTGCTCCTAAACCATGTATGTCATCACTCCAAGAAGCATGCACTTAATGATATAACCTTATTATAAATATTTAAAAGCTTTCTTGAAAGTATCAACACCTTGAAAAGAAAATTTAACATTTTAATCAACTTCCTCAATTCAGCCTATCCCTGGCCCCAGGATACTTTTGTCTCACACTCATATACATACATACGTTTTATGCACGAATCCATTATATAATGCCTCTTAATACTGTTATACATTCCTTTTCATGAAATCTATAATATTGATCAAACTAAATCTATTTTGGGGGAAAAGCGAGGAAAAAAATGATAATACAGCAACTAGAAGAAAAAGTCATTGGGTACAAAGAATTAGTGAAGTAATGAAGAATGGAGCTTTAATAATACAAGGCATTAATTCTGTATGCAAATAACTCAATCCTGTCAAATAAATGTCAGGGAAACAGACAAGACTCACTAATAGCTTAAGTGGCTCTAAAGGATTTTCAGTGTTTCTTTCTTCCCTCCTTTTTTTCTTTTTTACTTGAAAAAATATATACTTCCAATTTTTTTTTTAATGGCTGGGGACAGCAGATATACACTACTGTATTTCATAAACTTTTTATACACCATCTACTATGTGCCAAGTTTGTTGAACTTGGAAAATTCAATTTGGAAAATTTGGAAATTAAAAAAAAATTCAGGGCTTCCCTGGTGGCGCAGTGGTTGAGAATCTGCCTGCTAATGCAGGGGACACGGGTTCGAGCCCTGGTCTGGGAGGATCCCACATGCCACAGAGCAACTAGGCCTGTGAGCCACAACTACTGAGCCTGCGCGTCTGGAGCCTGTGCTCCGCAACAAGAGAGGCCGCGATAGTGAGAGGCCCGTGCACCGCGATGAAGAGTGGCCCCCCACTTGCACAACTAGAGAAAGCCCTCGCACAGAAACGAAGACCCAACACAGCAAAAATAAATTTAAAAAATAAATAAATTAATAAACTCCTACCCCCAACATCTTCTTTTAAAAAAAAAAAATTCAGATTTTGCATGTGGAATATTTTAGGAGTAGGATTGAACATAATATTACACAAATGAATTTCCAGTTTAAGTTAAACCTAATATCTTGGGGCAAAATAAGTATAATTTAGTCATTTATCACCAGAGAATAATTTTAACCATTTTGTATAAATACATTGGAATCACTTTCAGGTCAGGCTGTTAGTAGAAGTTTTGAAGATGGAAGTCCACATTTCTTTAATTCTTGACATCATTTAGTTCTTTCTAAAGGTTGAGGAGGCTCCTATCAGACACCTGGGCTCTTATAGAATCCCATAACCAGTGCCTCCTTCCCTTAGGAAGTGACTACCTGCTTCTTTTTTGATAATGAATAAAGCCGTGATTAGGAATATGATGTCTGGGAGGTCCCTTTAAAATATATAAAACAACAACAACAAAAATACATACTTTGTCCCAGGCAAATATTTAGCAGGGTATGACGGTCATAATGTATCCAAAATATATATGGAACTTAAGAGTTTTACAAAATTCCCTTTAAAAACAAGAGATTTAAAATTCTATATAGATTCAGCTCAAAGAAATTGGTATTTGAGAAAAGAAATGAAAGACTCTGGTTTATGTAATGAATAGAATGAAAAATAGCTTCTTTTCAACTTACATTGAGATCACTGGTCTTTTTCCACTCACTGATGGTCGATATACGGATATTGGATTTAAATCACAATATAAAGGATATGAGTAATATGTGTAGAAACTTTATGAGGTTTCTGCTAAGTTTTTCATCTCAACTTTTCCATTTTAGGTCTTATGGTTACGTAACTCCCTTCTTCAGAATGTTCCAAGAGTTCCTCATAATTTGCAACAAAATCTAAAACCTTTTTCCTAAGTTAGCTGGTCCTCAAGGACTTCTTGTCGGGGTATATTTTCACTGCTTAACAATTTATTGCATTTATTTGTGCTTCAGGGTTTAGTCCTTGTATCCATATTCACATTCCTTGTCTCTCTTTCCATTTTTGTCTACACTCATTTTCTTGCCGATGACTCTCACATTTATATTTCCATCCACACTTCTGTTCAATATTTCTACTTGGATATATAATCAGAATTGCAAACTTATGTTCAAAACTGATCTATTCTTCATCCTCAAACCTGCTCTTCTTGTCTCCAGATCTCAGTAAATGAAAAAGGCTCTCTTCCCAGTTACTCTGGTGCAAATCCCTCAAGTCATCTTGTGACCCCTCTCTTTCTTGAATACCCCATATTCATTTGGGTCAACAAATCTTGTTAACTGAATCTTTAAAATACCCTACATCGAGGTTTTGACCACTTTTGACCACCTCCACTGCTACTGCCTTGATTTAATCCACCACCATCTCTTGTCTCTCCATAGCCTCCCAACCGGCCTCCCAGTTTCCATTCCTTGACCCAAACCTGTGTTTTCTCCATACTAAAGCCAGAATGATCCTTTTAAAACCTAAATCAGTTCTCTATGCCCCAAATCCCATCAAGGCTTCTCATCTCATTCAGAGTAAAAGACAAAGTCCTCACAATGTCCAACAAGGCCTAAATGATGTGGCTCCCAATTGTCCTCTGACCTCATTCCTGCTCTTCACTCCTCCCTACACTCCTCTCCAGCCCCATGGACCTCCTTGCTCTGACTTACAGACATGCTCCCATTTGCTATTCCTTGTTTTATTATGTCCATTACCTGTCATCCCCATGAAGGCAGAGATTTTTGTCTGCTTTGTTCATAATTACATCCTCAGTTCCTAGAAATGTGCCTGGAACATAGCAGGCATTCAGTAGTGATTTGTTGTTGGATGCTAACTTGGCTGTGTCTCTCTACTACCTCTAAATTCTTTGCTTTGTTTCTCAATGAACCCTCAGTGTCAAACACAGTTCCTGGTCAGTAATAAATATTCAATAAATGCTAACTAATTAATGAGTTAATGGATTAATTAATGAACTAATGAAACACTTTAGCAAGGAACAAAGCCTTAAGATAAAGAAACCTCCTTGAAATCATGTGAATTACCTATTTACCCCCTATCTAGCATTTGTGTTCTCTCTACACCTCTGCAAGGATTTCTTCAATCTTCCTTTTATTTTAACCCATCTTCTGCACTCTTACTACCCATGTCTAGCTAAGTTATGCAGCATTTTTAGCTACTGAATAGCTGAATTGAGGTAGAATGCTTTTTCTATTTTCTCTTCTTGTTTATACCCATCTATTAAATATTAAAACCTTTTGCAATTAACATATATTGTTATTTAGTTAAAAGAAAAACGTACAAGTTAAGATTAAAATATTGAAAGCAAAAAGAAGAAAAAATACAGAAACTTCATTTAATTCTTTGAGTATTAGTATTTTAAGAAAACGCAAGCTTACCATATTTAGAAATTGTCTTCCCATCATAATAATCTACATTATTATGTAAAATGTATGTGTTAAGATGGCTGTTCTTCAAAGTTTCAAATTAATACATGTATAGGTTATGACCAACTTGATTCCTCCCCATCCCTTACTGGATTTTTTATGACTTTCATTATCAGAATCAAGAGTAGAAAAATCAAAATAAAATATAAAAGTTTCCTTTAAAATAATTGTTCAGCAAATCATTCAGACAGCTTTACTAATCTCCTCTAGTTTCAAATATAAAGGGGAAACTAGTTCAGATAAAAACCATCCTGCTGCACCTTTCCAGCAGGTGGTTCTCTTTATTCTCAAGGCCTTGGGTGCGAATGAAAGTTAAACTTTAAGTCCCACAAAGAAATCTTGAAAGCGCCAAATATCTGTTCATCTAACTCAGGCTTCAGAAAACGGAGGCATGTGACTCTTTTTTTGAACCTGCCTTCAAAGCTAAGGATCTTCAGCCGTAGGCTTCTCTTTCACATCACTTGGGGCCCACTGGTGATCAGACAACTGTGAAGCTGCCTGCATTACCTTGAAAGCTTTGTAGCCTCTGCAGGCACAGCTATTCTGGAGACAGTCCCCTTTGTCACTTGTGGTATTCTCTTGGTTGGTAATTACAGAATAAAAATCACTGGAGTCCTAACATGTGAAGGAAGTGCCAGAAAGCAGAATTCTCTCAAGACAATTTTAAAATGACTAGTTTAATTTTTAGCTGTATCTTTGGACTAAGCAGAGGGGCAGAGGAAGGGGTGAGGTGGGAGGTGTGGAGGGCCTGTCGTGGCACCAGTTATACCTACCAACCAAACGTCCAGAGGAATCACCACCTCTGGCACCCATATGAAACTTTACCTAATGAAATACATACATTCATTTGCCTCTTTCTGACATTTAACAACAGACCTGACAATGGCACAATTTATCTGAATGCTGTGTCACGAGAGCACTTTTCCAAAAATTGCCAAATTCCCACACAATTGCAAAATTTCCAGCACTCTTTCAACTCACTCATCAGGAGTGACTGGAATTCCCTCTTCTGGCCCTCTCACTTTTGGATGTGAAAGTAGGAAGGAAGAGAAAATCTGCAGAAATACAAATTAGTGCACAGAAATTCATAAGCTTCAGTATCTCTCAGCATGTATAAAGGAATAATGAAATAGAACTGTGCCAACTATATTGAAATTCCACATGTCGTTTCAAACATATTTAGAGAGAAATTAAAATTTTTTTAAGTTAAAAATAAGGCTTGCTTTAAAAAGCATTCCTTATTAGGTAGGAGGGCCTTCATTTTCAATTTTTTTTTTTTTTTTTTCTGAAAGCATCACAGGGCTTCCATTTGTATAAACCTCTTTTATTCTGGAAGCAAGAAACTGGTGGTGGCATGAGATAATTTGATTCTAAGACAAGGTTAAAACAAATGGAAAGCTTTTCATAAGTTTTAGTTTTTAAAATTATAGTAACCTTTTGCCCTGGGGTCAGCATCTTATAATCTCTAATTCTAGGGATTGTAACTGCTAATGTGACAAAGATGAAGCCACTTCTCTAGAATCATAGAACTTCAATACATCATAGAGGAGCTCCTATAATGAAAGAGAGGAAGAAAGAGCTGAGAGTCTTTTATTTCACTCCAGGACAATAACTGAGAGTGGTATTTAACAATGAGTGTTAATCATAAAATATGTTCTGTATATTATTTAAAGAAAGGAATTTTAGGAACTTTTCCATCTGAATGGTTTCCACTGAATGAAAAGATTCAGTTATCTAAAACATTATTTATTTTAAAGACTTGCAATTTCGAACACGACAAATGTCATCTTGAACTTGACTTTGTAAAGCAAACTTGAACTTTATGACTACTCTTCGTATAAAATGAAACAGTGTAATCATTATCCCAGTAATAAGAAACAGTTTTCTAAACACTTGTTAACACTACTGTGATACATATTGAATTAGAGCATTTGCCCCTAAGTCTCTTCACCTAATATCAGCAAAATACCAAAAGTATTTTTTCCACTGTTGCTGAGACTACTCCAACTTTGACATCTTCAAATCTCATGTGAGATTTTTACACAATCTCCACCTTAAGGAACTATTCATGAGGTTCTCTCAGTAATGCTGACAACACCTCCTCTTTGACTTCATTAAGTCATTCAGGCTGTTCTACCCTCCTTTTCCTTCCATCCATCAGCCACCTCTTGGCCTCACTTCTTTCTCTGTTGTAATTCATCACTTAACCATACTATTTGTTAGCACCCTCAATTCTTCGTTCTTTTCTCTTTTCATCCAAAATAATCTGAAATTGTCCAAATGTAGTAAAACAAGGTAAGAGACCTCCCCACTATTTGCTCTTCTCTTATTCCAAATTTTATTTATTCTAAATAAAACTATATCACAGCCTTCTTTGGAGCAGGATGTAGCCATGCAACCAAGTTCTAAGAGTGTATGCAAAAGTGGTGTGTATAATTTCTTGGACAGGGCATTAACTGAAAGGGAAGAGCCATGTCTTTCTTGTCCTCCTCATTTTTCTCAACATGTGAAGTATGACTGGAGCATGACTGGAGCACCAGCAGCCATATTGTATCATGAGGCAGGTTTGGAAATGGTACAGCAATCACACAGACGAGTCTGTGTCCCTGAAACCATGGAGGGTCATATTAGTTCTAGACTGACTACCTAGGGATATTTTAAACAAAGAAAGAAACTTTTATCTTGTTTAAGCCTCTGCTTTTTTTTGCTTGTCCTAATACTGGAATTTGAACCTAAGCTTAACCAAGTATGCTGATGATCTGCCTTCTCCACTTTTAGACTTCTCAATGCCTCAGTTTCCTCTGTGTGAAAATGAGAATAATAACGATACTTAGTTCATGAATTTGTTGTGAAGATTAAGGATTTAGCAGTGCCTTGTACATAATAAACAGTCAGAAATGTTAGTTATTGTTAGTAGTAATACCCAGGTGAAACCCAGCATTGTTGGGAAAATCAGCAAAACTATAAGGATTGGTACTAATATTGAGCCTTCAGTGATAGCAACGTCTTTCACTTGCTTTTAGTAACCTCCTAGCCATTTTCTTCAATGTTCCTGTACGCTAACAACCTCCTCAATCCTTACCCCTATCACCCAGGCTCCATCTCACCAGATGACACCTCATCCTACAAAACTGAGGCCACCAGGCATCCAACTCCCTCTGTACAGAGTGACCCGGCTCCACCCCTCCCTGTCTTCTCACTCATGCTGCCCCTTTATCTTCAGCCATTCCTGAGAAGGAGGTACCTTTTGTCCAGGTTCATCCCCTCTGCTTGGCTCTGTATGCAATGCTCTCCCTTTCTTATTTCACCCCTCCCTTGCATATTCAGCTTTTGCTTTCCTACTGACTCATCTCCCCCTTGTCAATAAACACGCCCCAGTTTCTACCAATATTAGCATGAATATTCATGCATCCCCCTCAAGCCGACGTATTCTCTCCCATTTCCTTTGCATCTGCATGTCTGGTAAATCACCACTGCACTTTAAACCCCCATCAATAAAGTTATGAATTATTTCTTTGTTTCAAAATCCAGTCCTTAGGTTACATGATAACAACTAATCACCAATTTTCCCAAGCAAGAAAGTGGGGACTTTAGACTACACTTCTCCTTTTTTGCCCCATAATCAATGAATCACTAAATATTGATTCTACCTTTTAAATATCTTTAAAAGTCATTCTTCTTTCTCTGTCCCTGATGCCATTTTCTGTGTTTAAGTCTTCTTCATATCCTACCTGAATTTGTGACATAACTATTTTCTCCCCTTGGAATCCATTCTACACATGGTCACCAGAGTGATTTTTCTAAGCTACCAATCAAATTATATGATTTTCCTGCAGAATATAACACAAACTCTATAGTGTGGTGTAGAAGGCCCTTCATTATTGAAAACCTAATTAGATTCCCTATTTTATCTCCTAAAGCCACCATCTCACACTATCAAATTAATGCTGTGATGTGCAGTTTCGTCTTTCTTTGAAAGAGTTCATCCTTCAAACCCACACCTTGCCTTCTATGAATGGCAACATTTCCTGACAAAGTTAACAATTCCATCTTCTGTGTAATAACTCAGTAGGTTGTACATGCTTATGTCACTCATGTCATGCTTTATTGTGGTGATTTGTTTTTGTTTTGTCTTTTTCTATCTTTATTGAGATATAACTGACATAGAGCATTATGTAAGTTTAAGGTGTACAATGTGATGATTTGATATACTTATATATTGCAAAATGATTACCATAGTAGAGTTAATTAAAATCTCCATCATCTCACATAATTACCATTTTTTCTTTGTGGTAAGAACACTTAAGATCTATTCTCTTAGCAAATTTCAGGTACATAATAACAGTACTGTCAGTTATAATCACCATTCTATACATTAGACCCCAGAACGTATTCCTCTAATAATTCAAAGTTTGTACCCTTTGATCAACATCTCCCCATTTCCTCATCCCCTAGCCCCTGTCAACCACCACTCTACGTTTCTATGAGTTCGGCATTTTTTAGATTCCACAGGTCAGTGATATAACAGTATTTGTCTTTCTCTGTCTGACTTATTCAACTTAGCATAATGTCCTCGAGGTCCATCCATGTTGTTGCAAATGACAGGATTTCCTTCTTTCTCATGGCTGAATAATATTCCATTATGTGTGTGTGTGTCTGTCTGTGTGTGTCTGTATGTGTGTGTATACAAGCATACCTCAAAGATATAGTGGGTTCAGTTCCAGACCACCGCAATGAAGTAACTATTGCAATAAAGGGAGTTAAACGATTTTTTTTAGTTTCTCAGTGTATATAAAAGTTATGCTTACAGTACAGTGTAGTCTATTAAGTATGCAATAGCATCATGTATAAAAAAATGTACATACCTAAATTTAAAAATAATGCTTTTGTTAAAATGGTGCTGATAGAGTTGCTCCACAGAGGGTTGCCACAAATCTTCAATTTGTAACAAATGTAATATCTGCAAAGCGCAGTGAAATGAAGTGTAACAAAATGACATATGCCTATATGTGTATACACACATGCACACACACACAATTAATTAATTAAAAATAGAATTATCATATGAACCAGCAATCCCACTTCTGGTTATATACCCAAAGAAATGCAATCACGATCTCAAAGAAATATTCACACTCCCATGTTCATTGCAGCATTATTCACAACAGCAAAGATATGGAAACAACCTAGTGTCTGTCATCAAATGAATGGATATATATAGTCACATCTTCTTTATCCATTCATTCATTGAAGAATTCAATCTCCTTACTCTTTATTGTTCTGTGGAAATCTTTTTCTTCATGATTCAGTCTTGGTAGGTTGTACTTTTCTAGGAATTTATCCATTTCTTCTTGGTTATCCAATTTGCTGGCATATACTTGTTCATAGTAGTCTCTTAAGAGCCTATGATTTCTGTACTTGTAATGTCTCCTTTTTCACTTCTGATTTCATTTATTTGTGTCTTCTCTCTTTTTTTCTTAGTCTTGCTAAAGGTTTGTAAATTTTGTTTATTGCTTCAAAAAATCAGCTCATATTTGCATTGATCTTTTCTATTGTTTTTCTGGTCTCTATCTGATTTGTTTCTACTCTGATCTTTGTAATTTCCTTCCTTCTGTTAATTTTGGGCTTAGCTTGTTCTTTTTCTAGTTCCTTGAGGTGTAATGTTAGGTTGTTTATTTGAGATCTTTCTTTTTTCTAAATGTAGGCATTACTGCTATAAACTTTCCTCTTAGAATTGCTTTTGCTTCATCCTATAAGTTTCAATATATTGTGCTTCCACTTTCATTTGTTTCAAGATATTTTTGATTTCTTCTTTGACCCATTTGTTGTTTGGGAGTGTATTGTTTAATCTCCACATATCTGTGAATTTTCTAGTTCTCCTCCTGTTATCGATTTCTAGTTTCACACCATTGTGGTTGGAAAAGATACTTGGTATGATTTTAAGATTCTTAGATTTTCCAAGAGTTTTTTTGGTGACTTATTACATGATCTCTTCTGGAGAATGTTCTGTGTACACTTGAGAAGAATGTGTATGCTGCTGCTATTGGATGGAATGTTCTGTATACTTCTGTTAGGTCTGAAGTATAGTTCAAAAGTCCCGTGTTTCTGTATTAATTTTCTGTCTGGATGATCTATCCACTGTTGAAAGTTGAGCATTACAAAATGACCTTATCTGTCTCTTGTTAAAGGTTTGGCTAAAAGTCCATTTTGTTCAGTGTAAGTATAGCAGCTCCTGCTCTCTTTTGGTTTCCATTCTGATGGAATATCTTTTCCATCTTTTCACTTCAACCCTATGTGTGTCCTTAAAGCTGAAGTAAGTCTCTCATAGGCAGCATATAGTTGGATCTCATGGGTTTTTTTTTTTTTATCCTTCCAGGCATTCTATATATTTTGATTGGAGAATTTAATCCATTTACATCTAGAGTAATTATTGATAGGTAGTCCTTAATAATGCCATCTTTTAATTGTTTTCTGCTCTTTGTAATTCCTTTGATCCTTTCTCCCTCTCTTACTGCCTTCCTTTGTGGTATGCTTTGATTCCCTTCTCTTTATCTTTTGTCACTCTATTGTAGAATTTGTGGTTACCAGGAAGCTTCCATAAAACATCTTACAGATAAAATAGTCTAGTTTATACTGATAAAAAACTTAACTTTGATCACACACAAAAACTATATCATTTTACTACCCCCTTTTATGTTTTTGATGTCACAATATACCTTTTTACATTGCACATTCATTAACATTATTATAGGTATAGTTATTTTTAATACTTTTGTCTTTAACCTTTATACTAGAGTTGTTAACACACCACTATATTGTAGTATTAGAGTAATCAGAATTTGACTATATACTTATCTCTACCAGTGTGTTGTATATTTTCTTATGTTTTCATGTTGCTAAATAGTGTCCTTTCATTTCAGCATTTCTTGTAAGGAAGGCCTAGTGGAAACACTCTCAGCTCTCATTTATATGCAAAAGTTTTTTTGTCTCCTTTATTTCTGAAGGACAACATTGCTGGACAGAGTATTCTTTGTTGGCAGGTTTTTTTCTTTCAGCATTTTGAATATATCACCCCACTCTTTCCTGGCCTGTAGATTTCCACTGAGAAATCCACGGATAGCCTTATTGGAGGGAGGGTTCCCTGGTAACATAAGCTTCTTTTCTCGTGCTGCTTTTAAGATTACCTCTTTGTCTTTGATTTTTGACAGTTTTATTAGAATATGTCTTGGAGGGAAGAATATGTCAGGAACTTGGATATACAAATTCCTTCCCAGATTTGGGAAGTTCTTGGCCATTGTTTCTTTAAATAAGCTTTCTACCCCCTTCCCCCCACCACTCTCCTTTCAGAACTCTGATAATTCACAGAATGCTTCTTTTGATGGTATCCTATAGCTCTGCAGGCTTTCTTCACTCTTTTTCATTCTTTTTTCTTTGTTCTCATGTGACTGGATAATTTCAAAGTTCATGTCTTCTGCTTCACGGATTCTTTCTTTTGCTTGATCCATTTTGCTGTTGATGCTCTCTATTGCATTTTTCGTTTTATTTATTGTATTCTTTACCACCAGAATTTCTGTTTCGTTCTTTTCTTTGATTTCTATCAGTTTGCTAAACTTCTTATTTTGTTCAGGTATTGTTCTCCTGATTTCACTGAATTGTCTTTCTGTGTCTTCCTGTAGCCTACTGTACTTCCTTAAAACAGCTATTTTGAATTCTTTCTTAGACATAAATTGCCAATCTTCATGTCTTTGGGTTCAATTACTAGAGATCCTTTGGTGGTGTCATGCTTCCTTGATTTTTCAAGTTCCTTGAAGTTTTGCGTTGCTGTCTTCTCATATGAAGTAGGAGTCACCTCCTCAGTCTTTACTGAGTGCTTTTGGGAGAGAAATATCTCCCATCAGCCCTGCTAGGAATTCTGAGGCTTTCTCAGACCTTCTGTGGACCTGCTTGCTCCACACTTCTTGCTCCCTCTTGCTGCAGAATTCTTACATTTGTATGCCCTCTTTCAATTGTGCAGAATACTAGAACAGGTGCTGACAGCTTCCCTGCTGCTTGCTCAAGGGTGATTTTAGAACTGAAGTTTGTGATCTTTCCCTGGTCCATGGGTTTGGGCTAACTTTCTGTCTTTACTAGCTATCTGCCCAAACTCACTTTCACCACTGCCATAAGAAGCATACACACAGTGCCAGCCATGGGGTGGAGGGGGTTGTGGATGAGATGCACAAAGCCTGGGGGTGCCCATGGGCCAGCTGGAGAGATTGCAGGTGAGGAGTCCCCAGTGGTTCCTGGATAGGCTTCTTGATGAAATCCATGTCACAGTTAGTAGGATCCACATCCTTTTAATGTCCTCTAAGAGTTCTATCTGCTATTCTCCCAGCCACCTCCCATCCCTAGTCAAGTCAAGCACATGATTTAGTGCTCCTCTCCAATGTGTTCAAACTTGTATATATTTTCCCCAATGGTGTGTTCTCCCTCTGGAAACCTGCATTTCCACAAAGGCTTTCTGGTTCATGGGTAACTGAATGAGACAGTGTTCTGCAGGGGCTCCTGGACCACGGCCAAGAGGGCTAGAGCCAATTCATGGGCCACTGCTGGGTCTACGGCTGGGACCAAGGTCTATATGTCTATTACCGGATGCACAAGGAGGAGGGACTCCTCCTAGCTTCTTTGGCATATGATACTGGATCTACAGCTCCCATAAAAGCACTTGATCCATGGATGAATGCCAAATTGTTGTTAATGGGGGACATGATGAGGAATATCTTATTCAGCCATGCTCCTGACATCACCCCTGTGGTCATCTGTTTACATTTCTATTAGACTGCTAAACTTCTAGTAGGTAGGTACAGGCTTCCCTTCACTTTGCATTCTCAGTGTATATCACAGCAATAAAACTCTGGGATAAGCACATAAATATATAGAAAATATCTGGAAAAAATTATACAGGTTGCACAAAAGCACCAAAGGTGGAGCAATCGGTTCTTTAATGAACAAGGATTCTCTTTCTTTCTCCTATTTTTGGCTCTTTTGGTTTTCATACAATCAAGTTAAAATTGTTTTAAAAAATGTTTCCTCCTAATCGTTCCAAACAACTAGCTTCAATAGGAATTTTCCTTCTCTACTATTTTTTCCTTTATAGGTCTTATTTTCAACTCTTCAACCTTGAACCCTTGTTAATATGATCTCACTATTTATGCTTTCTTTTTTTTTTTTTTTTTTTTTTTGCGGCATGTGGGCCTCTCACTGTTGTGGCCTCTCCCGTTGCGGAGCACAGGCTCCGGACGCGCAGGCCCAACGGCCATGGCTCACGGGTCCAGCCGCTCCGCGGCACGTGGGATCCTCCCGGACCAGGGCACGAACCCATGTCCCCTGCATCGGCAGGCTGACTCCCAACCACTGCACCACCAGGGAAGCCCTATTTATGCTTTCAAAGAGTTCACACCAAAGTGGTTGTTCTACTTCACCAGATTTCTCCAATTTCCATTCTTTAGAGTAAATTCTTATTATCTAGTGTCCTTGCTCTTAGTTTTAACATTTTTTCCTGAATGATACAAAAGCATATTTAATCCCCTCTTGCACATATATGGGCATATTTTGACTGTACGGCTAAACCAATTCACCATGAAGTCATGAAACTTTTTTCTGTGACCAATCTCATACAACATTCTTCAGATTCTAAATTTTTTACTCAGTGTATCATCTATAGGATGCAAGTTTAGCTTTTTTTTTTCTTTTTTTTCCTGTCTGTGTTGTACTAAGTCATCTACATTCCCTTTCCCTGACCCCTCATTAGCAGGACTGTTTGTGTGAAAATATTAGCCAGAGTTAATGCTACAGCCAGAATGTCAGACAGATTCACTCCCTGCAAAGCTAACTGGTTCATCTATGAATTCAAAAATCTAAAAACTCAGTTCTGATATTCACACATGATAGGTGAGTAACCGATGTTTGTGAATTAATAAATATCTTCATTAATTAATAAAATTTCATGTACTTAGGTACTGCTACTTCAATTTATGTTTGAGCAGAAAAATCTCAAGTGGGTAATCACACTGATAGAACTCTTACTAATTATATTTGTATGCAATTTGAAGATTAAACATTAAATAATGCAATTAAACAGACACATGAAATAAAATATTGGTATCTTCCCAAAGATAATCACCCAAAAGTGAACATCAGATTTTTTTTCACATTGAACTGTTTAAAGGCTTATCACATAAAAGCCAAAGAGTACAATACATTAAATCTGGATCTATATTTTTTAAGTTCCAGGTCCATGAATATCACATTCTCTTTTTAAATTCATACCATACTAGAGACTATCTTAGTTTTACAGTGTTGACTCAACATATTAGAACACATAATTATTTGGGCCATCTAGATAGAATATAGAAAAATAAAAATATATACTTATAGAACAAATTTTAACATTTCAAGGAAGCATCTTCAGGGTAACTGTGAGTAGAATATTTACTGAGCACCTGCAGTAGATTGGCTAAAGAATCTTTCATTTAATTCAACATTGAATTAAGACAGAAATTGGAAAAAATAAGTTATATTATGTGAATGAACTTCAAAAGGTTCAGAAGTTGGCCCTGATATACTCACAGTCTCATCCAAACTGGAAGTGTGAAATATTATGTTGAAAATGGCTTAAAACTGTCTTTTTTGAAAGACTACAGGACCTTTATTTTCTCCTTCCCACCAGACTATAAATGCTGGAAGAACAACCTGTCTTATGGCATTTTGGGCACACAATTTCCCTTCCCAGCAATAAATAAAGAGTACAGAGTTTATGTCTATTTGATTCCCATCTGTCAACCAAACAGCAGTGAGATCAAACCCATCATTCAATTTCTAAGGCTGTTTATTAGTTATATGCTTGATCATGGCCTTTTAGGAATCCCATTCATAAGATGAAAAAGTCCAGGTAGCAAACTATGTCACATTGATAGTAAATTTAAGTTAGATGTACATATGTTTTGCTTTTTATTAGCTGTCACACATTGTCATTATTAGCAAAGTGTACTTAAGTACTTCCTTAAGGTGTTATTTCTGATGTTACTTATGACAAGTGAAAAAGATCACCTCCCCCCAGATGGGGACAGGCATTTAAAAAGCATAAGAACTAAACAAGATAACAAAGCCTGTGGTAACAACTATTGCCAATAAACAATGTTCATTGTAATGGGAGGTATTATGAATGGAGGTGATGGAAATGATGGCAGCTTTGAAGGAAAAACTGTATATGTGTGTGCACGCACGTGTGTGTGTGAGTGTGTGTGTTGTGCATGTTCCTGATTATCCATTCTAGTACAAGTTCTTCTTTGAGGCTGACCTAAATTTTCTTTCCTGTAAAAAGTCCGAAACCATTATGCTAGTGTCTCATTGAACTGACGTTTCTCACAGATATTATACTGAATTGTCTCACATTTTCTCTATGTTATACCTTTGATAACAAGTTAAAAGTGTAAGAAGGAAAAATAAGACTACCTGCAAACAAGAAACCCCTGTTAATGAAATTCTGCATTGCATAGTCAACTTTTTGCTTGGGAAAGAAACCAAACTCATACTCACAAAAGAATGGGGTGCGAGTGTGAATTGGGGCAGTGTAGAACAATGGTTGCTGTCATAATTTCTGAAGGCTATTTCTGTCATGATTTCTAGTCATTATTACCTCCAAAGATTCAAACAATTTCAAGATGAAGCCCTTTCCCCCATTCAAACATAAACCATGTGTTACTCTATGTTACTAAGTTGTTGTTTTCTTTAATCTCGTTCAATTTTATAAGATAGTGTGGTCTCTGGCCCAGCAGCATCAGTATCATCTGGGAACCTGTTAGGCATGCATATTCACAGACTTCACACAAACCTACGGATTCAGAAACAATGGGATCAGCCCATTAATCTATTTTAATAAGCCCTCCAAATAAGCCTGTACCATTGTAATAAATGTATTAATTTTATAATATGAATTATTTCATTCATTCTCAAATCAGTTCAGTGAGGTTGTAGAGTAAAACAAACAGGTAAGGATATATCATTGTAGAATATATATATATATATATATATATATATATATATATATATATATATATATAATTAAATTAATTAGTGACACAGCAGTGACAGAAGTAAGGTTCAAAACTTCAGACATAAATCATATTAATTTTCTGGAACTTCAACATACCCTTTCTTTACAGTAAAACATTAAAAAATTCAGTAGATGTTTAATAATATATTAGTATTAATCTCTTTATATTTAACATGTGTAAATGTTAATATATTAAAGAGGATGTTCCAAACAATTTAAAAAATCACTGCTGTATTTTAAATGTTCATAAGGAAAAGAAAAATGTCCCTTCTGCTTGCTGTCAAGTTTGGGGTGCTTTATTACAGTTTTAAATATTGGAAAACTGTTAATGGTCTATTGAATTATTAAACAGTGGGTAAAAGGTCATGTGCTCAGATATATCTGATTCCTAGTATTGGGAAATGATAGTGAAAGGGCTATGTCTGCCATGCTGTTTTTAATTTTGTTTGGTAAGGGGGGATAAAATTTATTTATACTTTAGAGGGGAGGAAAAGTCAAAATTTTTAAAGGAGAGTGAGTTTCATTTTCCTTAACTAAGTTCCTGAAGAGTAATTTGATGGAATTTTTTGATAAAGACAAAATAACCACAGGAGGGACTTCGCTGGTGGCGCAGTGCTTAAGAATCTTCCTGCCAATGCAGGGGACATGGGTTCAAGTCCTGGTCCGGGAAGTTCTCACATGCCACGGAGCAACTAAGCCCATGCGCCACAACTACTGAGCCTGTGCTCTAGAGCCCGTGAGCCACAACTACTGAAGCCCGCGCACCTAAAGCCCGTGCTCTGCAACAAGAGAAGCCACCGCAAAGAGAAGCTCATGCACTGCAATGAAGAGTAGCCCCCGCTCGCCACAACTAGAGAAAGCCCGGGCGCAGCAACAAAGACCCAACGCAGCCAAAAAAACAAAAACAAAAGCAAAATGACTGCAGGAAAATGTTCAATTAATGGAGAGGAACGCCTCCATTATTAAATCAATGTAATAAATTATTATGTATAAATAAAGGCTGCCATGAATTCAGTGTATTACAGATTTTTACCTTTAAAGGAAAGATGATGACCTTAAGACTAGGAAAAAACTTGGATAAAACAGGAGTGGACTGGATAGTCCTTTGCTATTAGTTGCTCAGATTTTACTTTTTTAATTAATTTTTATTGGAGTATAGTTGCTTTACAATGTTATGTTAGTTTCTTGCTGTACAGCAAAGTGAATCAGTCATACGTATACATATATCCACTCTTTTTTAGATTTCCTTCCCATTTAGGTCACCATAGAGCACTGAGTAGAATTCCCTGTGCTGTACAGTAGGTTCTCACTAGTTATCTGTTTTATACATAGTAGTGTCTATATGTCAGTCCCGATCTCCCAGTTCATCCCACCCCTCTCCTCCCCGCTTAGTAACCATAAATTTGTAGTTGCTCAGATTTTACTCTTTAACAAGCAGAAAGGAAGCAATAATTTTAGATTTGGGTCTTAAATTTCTTCAAATTATACCTCAAGTGTCTTTTTGTTTGAAGTTGATTTTGAAATATAGCAATTAGTAATTAAACATTATTCTTGATACTAATTCATTAAATCTTTTGTTTGGAAAAATCCCAATCATATTCATAGGGCTCTACTTTTCTGGATTAAAAAATCAAGGTTCAAACATTTCCATAAATTGCCATTGGCAGAAGAGATGGATAAATAAATTGATTCCAAGATAAGCTACCTTCTGTCTCTTATTAGAGTTCTGTGAAACTATGTCTCTTATTTGATCTTGGAATTTTTCTTTAATAAATATGTATGTTTTCCTATTCATAGTTAAATGCAAGAAAGGACTATTTTGCATATATAATTCTATAGGTAGTTGTGACACTCATTTTTTAACAAAGAAAAGTTTTGGTAATACTGTATTACATATATTGGCAGTTCTAAAATTCCACCTGTTTTTAAATCATTATTTTAAAACTCTATATCCTCTCTTATTGTGACAAATATATAGCACAGTAGTTAAAACCCCAGATAGTGAAGCCAAATTACCTAGATAATGTTTTCTACATTTAGTAGTTATGTGTCTTTAGGTACGTTACCTAACTTCTCTGCACCTCAGGGTTGATTTTTTTGTTTTTTGGTATGTATGTAAAATTAAAATTATAACAATACCTAGCTTTTAGGGCTATTGTGAACTTTCAGTGAATTAATACATGTACAAGACTTAAATACAATGTCTAGCTCCTGGGAAATATTCAATAAAGACTAGTTATTATTTTATCCAGTACATTTTGTATTACAAACATTATTTAATCTTTCTAAGCCTCCTATTTCTCACATGTGATAATGCAAATATTTATTTCTTCCTTCCTCCTTAAAATACAAACCACAAATTAATAAACATTTGAGGTACCAGGAGTGTGGCTAATAGATAATTTTGGATATATTGTTTTCTTGAATAAAAGGCAAGATAATCCCAGTTCTAGCAGTCATATAATTGTGTAATCTTGGAAAAGTTATTTAATCTCATCACATATCAATTTTTAAAACTATCTGTAAAAATGAAATTGCAAAATAAACCCTTAAAAATGGACAGTATTAATTGAACATAATAAAATGTTATACACACTAAAACTATTGACTTTGAGGATAAAAAAGTAGGCTTTCAGTTGGACTTATACTATAAATTTTTTTAAGTTATATATCCATAGATATAAAATATGAGTGTGATCTTTTATAATTGATTTATGACAGACTTAAACACTTACAGCATTTTCAAACAAATCAATATTTATCATATTTCAGATATGCTATTTTAGAGATATCTCAAGTAGTCACATAAATCAGAAAGGGGAGAATCACTGAGAGGTGCAACAGGAAGACCAAGATGGCAGGATATGCAATGAGTCTTTTTTTTTTTTTTTTTTTTTTTTAGTTTCTGCTTTATAACAAAGTGAATCAGTCATACATATACATCTGTTCCCACATCCCTTTGTGCAATGAGTCTTGATTAAGAAAAAGATAGGACATTGCCAATAAAATCTCAGTGTCTTCCCCTCAATGAAGAATCTAGCCATCGATAAGTATATTCTAATATATAAAGAACAGTACTGAATAACTTTATTCTGTGTCTGTGGAGGATGAAGAGCATGCATTTTCATTGTACTAAGAAGATGTATTTTAGGGACTTCCCTGGAGGTCCTGTGGTTAGGACTCTGCTTTCACTGCCAAGGGCCCAGGTTCAGACCCTGGTCTGGGAACTAAGATACCACACCCCACGCAGCACAGCCCACTCAAAAAGATTTATTTTAGATATAATATAAAAAGGAGGGCTTCCTGGTGGCGCAGTGGTTGAGAGTCCGCCTGCCGATACAGGGGACATGGGTTCGTGCCCCGGTCCGGGAGGGTCCCACATGCCGCGGAGCGGCTGGGCCCGTCAGCCATGGCTGCTGAGCCTGCGCGTCCGGAGCCTGTGCTCCACAACGGGAGAGGCCACAATGGTGAGAGGCCCGCGTACCGCAAAAAAAAAAAAAAAAGAACATTCTCAAGCATGTGAGTTATTACATACTGAAATAAACCCCACCCCAAGAATAAGGGTTCCAGAATGAGATGGATATACGAATATACCATCTCTCAACTGAAGGCAATAAAAACTTCTTCATAGCCTTGTCATAAGGATTAAAAAAGAGAGCACTTTATATAAGGGTAATACTAATAGATTCACCCCAGAGGTAGGGGTGTGTGTGTGTGTGTGTGTGTGTGTGTGTGTGTGTGTGTGTTAGGTAAGGTGCTCAGTACGTGGCATTTGCTATTTGTTATTATTAAGACTTGTCAGAAAATTTTAATTCAAGCCTCCCAAGTTTAGGCTGAAACTATATTACAGGCAATTCCAGTCCCAAGAGTCTATAATCCTACATGTTACCTTCACCTTTATCTTTATTTCATTATATCTCAAAGTCCCCATTTGACACTGTAACCACGAGGATAGGGAAGTACATACTGGGAGTTAGGAAGAAGACCTGAATTAGAAAACTGGTTCAACCATTTAATCACTCTGTAATTGAGGACAACTTCTTTACCTCTCAGAGCCCAAGTTTCATCATCTATAAAACAAGGACCCAAGTTTGTTCTGGTGAGAACAAAAAAAGACCACGCGTACAAAGTGCCTAATATAGCACCTGGCCAGAGTGGGCTACCTAGTAAACAGCTGTTTCCTTTTTCTTACTTTCTCCCACAAAAACTAAAGAAAAACCCTCCATCTTATTCATGCCATTCCTTAGATATTTAAAGCCATATCAGAGTTCTCCTTAACCTGAACATCTGCAAAGATAAAAAGGATTAAGAGCAATACAATTTGTAGGAACAGACCTGGTATGAATTCTTTCCTGACTTCCCACATACAACTGACAACTTGCTCCTTGAGCACTGTGCCCCTAGCAAAGTCTCATGATTCCTACACATTTTTATTCTATTGCTTGTGTTTATATGCTTATCTATCTCTACTTCATGAGAAAAGAAAGAAGATCTGGCAAATAACTGGTGAACAGTAAATGTTTTTGAGTGAGGGCATGAAGCAGTGCTGTGCTATTCCTTACAAAGTCCAGCATGCTCCTGCTTCAGGCTTCTGCATTTGCTGTGTCCTCTACCTAGATTTCACCCCTCTCAGATATTGGCATGACTCCTTCCCTCACCTTTTTCAGTTATTATCTCAAATTTCACTTTTTCAGCAAAGCCTTCTCTACCCACCCTATTTTAAATGTGTGGGCACATGTGTACACAAACACACACACAATGCACACCCAGCCTCCCTTTTTTCCATCTATCACTATCTGACATTGTATAAGTTGTATTAGTCGTGTGATCATCTGTCTTCCCCCATTAGAGTGTAAACTTCATGAAGGCAAGGTATCTTGTCTTTTTTGTTCATTACCTAACATTTAGCACAGTGTCTGGGACATAGCAGGTGCTCAATATATATTTCTTGAATGAATGAATAAATTTCACAACAAAATAGTATTTGGAAGAGGAAAGATAAGTACTTCTGATGAATAAAAATAGACACATTTAGAGAAATTTAAAATTATGTGATGATTAAGCTAATCCCTTGATATTGCATTACCGCTCAGAACTCATTTTACGTTACTTGATATACTGCAGTTTTAATTTCTTCCACAAGCAAAGGAGCTTTGTTTCTTCTCATGGGAAACAAACTAACTAGATTTATCTAGTATGAAGTTGTCTCAATTTTTCCTTATCAACACAGATCAAAATATGCTGAAAGTATCCCTAAAGACTAAAGACGATGCAGTACAGCCCCTCTGATTTACAGATGAGGAAACGACAAGCTAAAAGACAGAGATTTCTAAATGTCAGTGTTAGTACTAGAACTCAGATCTTCTAACCAAGGAGTGTTACTGAGGAGCACACTTTGAAAAGAGCTATCTTTCCAGAAATAATTTATATCTAATAAAATCTAAGCTATCTTCATTGCCTACATGGTATTTGTGTCATTTAGAACTATGTTTAGTTGTTAATTAGCCAATCTCAACTATTCAAGGAGAAGGCAAAGATCTACCCATGATAGTAAATCCTGTTTCCTAAATAAGCCCTCCTCTCAACTTCTACATTTGAAATATTAACAATGTGTCCACCTGGACTTCTTGGAGGGCTCTGGTTTGCAGGGACAATATATGCTTTGGTTCATCTATGGAACAATCAGCTTAAGGAGTTGTATTCAGATATTATTAATGTTTTCAAAACCACTTCCTATTTTCCTGCTGCAATCCCTGCCAAGCACTCACTTCAGCAGACACAAAAATAATTTGGGTAGTTGACATTCAATCCAAATTTTCTATGGAAATCTGCCAGATTTGACATCTGTGAGAAAGTGGGTAATTTGTGTTATCCACAGAGAGCAAAAGCTTGGTTTGATATTTCTCTGTCTCCACCCATCTCCCTGCAGTGGAGCTGCTACTCAGATATACACAAAAAAGTGGGTAGCAAGGAAAATCATTTAACTCTTTTTTTTAATTAATTTATTTTATTTTTGGCTGCGTTGGGTCTTTGTTGCTGTGCGTGGGCTTTTCTCTAGTTGCAGCAGCGGGGGCTACCCTTTGTTGCAGTGCGTGGGCTTCTCATTGCAGTGGCTTCTCCTGTTGTGGAGCACGGGCTCTAGGCTTGTGGGCTTCAGTAGTTGTGGCTCACGGGCTCTAGAGAGCAGGCTCAGTCGTTGCGGCGCATGGCCTTCATTGCTCCGTGGCATGTGGGATCTTCCCAGACTGGGGTTTGAACCCGTGTCCCCTGCATTGGCAGCCATATTCATAACTACTGCACCACCAGGGAAGCTCTATTTAACTCTTTCACTCTTGTCTGGATACTGAAAATTCTTAACCAAAATTAATTTTAAAGGCACAATAGCCATGAATAAAACAAATTTCAGAGGTGTGGGAGATGCAAACTACCTTTATTATTATCATGACATTTTGTCTAAAAACTATTTAACTACATTTTATCTGTTGCTTTAAAAATATTTGTCTTTAAAGTCCCCCCTCCTCACTTGGTTCAAAAAGTAAAATCAAAATTTCAAGTTGATTTTCTTTTTAGAATGTTTTTACAAACCTTAATATTTGACTCTGCAGTACTATGGAAGCATGCTCAAAATCATACAAAAATATTTCTATTAATATTAAATTTTATTTCCAAAGAGTTAAGTCTAAGACATAGGTTTAACTCTTAAGGTTTCTCTCATCTCTTTAAAAGAAAGAGACAAACCTAGATATTACCATGTTCTTATATGTTACATACTAAACTGTTACCAAGATTTATACTGTAAAGAAAGTCACTAGTGAATGAATAATGTAGAAACACTAGTTCACTACATTAAAACAGGAATCCCCCACCCCCGCTTATCTAATCAATCTAGTTGTTTAGCGTGACTCAAATTTAGAAATTAAAAATGACTATGGCATCTGGTTCTATACTGAAACGTTTAGACGTTGGTCAGGGGAGTAGAAAGCATTTGAAATTGCTCATTTTACAAAAGTAGAATGCAAACATTGGTGGTGTGTTAACTTTTAACACAAGAGAAAATACTTTTTCAAATATATATTTTAAAACTTAAAGATAACCAGTAATAGAAGTATAAATAAGATATATAACCCCCAAATCACTAAAGAAAACATAAAATAAACATACCCTGTGTCACAAAGGACAAAAAAGAAAAGAAGGCAAGAAATGTATTAGAAATAGAAAATGCAGATCTAAAGAAGTTTAGACAAGTAAGATTAACACACCAATTATGACAATAAATGAAAAGTTAAATTCCCTTTTGGGAAAAAAAAAATTCAGGTTGGCTTAAGAAACAAATTAAACACTATGTGTCCATAAGAGGTACTCCTACAAGAAACTTTCCATGAAAAGAATAAGGAGGGGTAGACCATGCTTAAATCGGGATATGATCTGGGCCATCAGGGCAGGAAGAATGCTGCTTTCCAAGATGGTGATAGACGGACATGGTAAGCCTGTTCAGCTTGCATATCTGAAACACAATCAGGACCTTCATTTCTCTGGGATCAATCCTGCCTGGGTCTCCTTTACTTTTCTCAATAATATGTGGCCATTACATTTTGCCTTGCCTTCACTATAGCGCAAGCTTCCTAATTCTCTATCTACAAGGCCCCACTCAAAAGAAACCTTCATAAGGGCAGGAATTTTTGTAGGTTCAGTTCAAGGCTCTATCTTTGGAAGCAGTTTAGACACATGGTAGACATGGCAAACATATATTCTGAATGAACGAATGAAAAAAAAATGAATATGTGTGTATACAGCATGCTAGAGACCTAAACACAATCATTTGATCTGATTCAACTTCTCTCTCAAAATTTCACTGAAATGAGTAAGAGCATTTTTTAAAAGTTACAAACCCAAACACTGAAGAATAAGAGAGGAAGACTATCCATTGTCAAGAGATTTCACCAAGTCTCCAGAAGATGGAAAGCAGATGAAGAAACAACAACTGATGAAGCAGCCATAAGCTAAAATATAAATACACAGGGCTGCAGGTGAAAAGCAAGCCTATTTCTCCATCAGAGCTCCAGTAGGAGATATTAGGTACCATGGAGAAGTAGAAGTGGTACAGAAAAGAGAGGTACTCACAGATGCACCCAGTATGGAACAGTTGATTCCCCAAGTCTTTTATTATTCCCAGGTAGTTAAGTTCTTAACTAAAGAAATCGTCCAAACTGTCAAAAAAAGAACTAGGCCAGCTGGTATGGAAGTCAGCATCCCGCATCTTCCTCAGTTGACTTTAGCAGTCTTCCAAGGTAATACAAGCAACTCACCTTCTATTTTCAGCACTAAATCAAGCCCCACATTTGTAACTAACCTTTGAAATGGCTTTTTTATCGACTCATTCTTAAATATGCTGGGCAGCAATGGTTCACCTAATTTCTGAGAAAAGTCTACAATACAAAAGATAAACAACAAAAGCCCTCTGGGGACTTCCCTGGTGGCGCAGTGGTTAAGAATCCACCTGCCAATGCAGGGGACATGGGTTTGGGCCCTGGTCCAGGAAGATTCCACATGCCGCGGAGCAACTAAGCCCGTGAGCCACAACTACTGAGCCTGCGCTATACAGCCCATGAGCCACAACTACTGAGCCCACGTGCCACAACTACTGAGCCCACGTGCCACAACTACTGAAGCCCGCGCACCTAGAGCCCGTGATCTGCAACAAGAGAAGCCACCGCAATGAGAAGCTCACACACCGCAACGAAGAGTAGCCCCCGCTCGCTGCAACTAGAGAAAGCCCGTGCACAGCAATGAAGACCCAACGCAGCCAAAAATAAATAAATAAATAAATTTTAAAAAGTCCTCTGGAATTTATTAATATAAAGGATGAGATCTTTAAAATATTTGATTTAGAATCCACTCATTCGACTCAAGAACATATGGCACCCATAAAGCAAGTTTATGTAAGAATGATCAGAAAAATCAAAAGAACTAGGAAATTAAAATATAATTGCTGAATAAAAAGAAATTAATAGAAGTGTCTGAAGTAAATGATGTGAATGTTTCCGAGAATATAGAATAAATAGAAAGGGCTAGAATATTTGAGAGAAGATATAAAAGTTACATAGATGATCAAATCAGAAAGTCTAAGAGCTGGCCAATATCTCCAAAAAACATAAAAGGAAGGATATTATTCGATAAAAAAACAGAGAATTTCCCAGAAAACAAGAAAATAAATCTTATGAATGAAAAAAGATCCATACCTAAAACATCCACATCAATTTCACAACACAGGGGATAAAGAAAAGATTCAAAACACTTAAAAGGAGGGGGGGAACATGTCTTCAAAGGAACATGAATTAGCCTGGCATCTGAATTTTAGCAACACTGTATACTAGAAGACAAAAGAACATAGCTTCAAGATTCTGAAAGAAAAAATTTCTTTCCATTTTGAAATTTAAGCCCAGCCATGCTATTAATCAAATGCACAAGAAAATAATAATACTTTCAGATATACAAGATCTGTTAAGGTTTAAGTGGCATGTTACCTAGGAAGTTCCTTAAGGTGGTCCCCCAATAACATTTAGGGAGTAAGTGAGAGAAACCAAGACAGAAGTAGATATGAAGTTCAGGAAATCTAACCCAGGAGAAAAGCTAAGTAGTTGTAATACAGTATGGATTTAACAGGTCCCCAGGGAAAAGGGAAATGATTAGTGTAGATAATCTGAGGAAGAATTTGAAAAACTGAGAGGATGAAGTGGAAGAGTATAAGAATGTAGTGACCATTTGAAATATACCCTAGAAATATTCTCCACAGATAATGGAATCCAGAGATCAGGAACATCCCAAATATTCTCAATTGTATATTGGTTTTATGTTTTAGAGTCAACCTATGGCCAAATCTCAGAAGACTTATGTATGGCAACTGTATGGAAAATAAATGTTGTCAACTGGGATAATATAAAAGTGTTGATAGAGCTGATGGAGATTGAGAGGTGGAAGAGAGTTTAAGAGAGAGGTGGATAAAAGATGGGAACAAGAATATGCTCATTCTGCAAAGTGAGTAATCAGATAATTTGTCTGTCTTTGATTTAACAATAAATGGAGAATTTGTCTGAAGTCGTTGGGCAATGAAAACCTATCAAAATTTAACGAATATAAAGAAAACCCCGGGCTTCCCTGGTGGTGCAGTGGTTGAGAGTCCGCCTGCCGAAGCAGGGGACATGGGTTCTTGCCCCGGTCCGGGAAGATCCCACATACCGCGGAGTGGCTAGGCCCGTGAGCCATGGCCGCTGAGCCTGCGCTCCGCACGGGAGAGGCCACAACAGTGAGAGGCCCGCGTACAGCAAAAAAAAAAAAAAAAAAAAGAAAAGAAAACCCAAATCGATTTAAAATACCTACAAAAAATATCGAAAGAGTTACCATAGTATGACTTAGAGTTGTACTTTTCCCACCAATAAGTTCTTCTAAACTTTCTAAGAATGAAGATATAAAACACAGAAAAACATAGGAAGCTATCATATTCATATTATTATGCTAGTTTAAAACTGATACTAAGTGGACAAAGTTACCAGCAAATAATATATAGAAAAAATTGACGGTCTGCACATTTTAAATAAATTTGTAACTAGAATACTTTCTTAGAATAAAATTTTTATGGAAGCTCTATATGCAAAACATTGAAATAGAAAGGTTTTGGTCAAAGGGATGACATGTAGACCAAGTTTATTTATGAATACAAATAGAAAAAAATCTAAATAAAATGTAGGCAAACTAAACTCAGTGGGATCTTAAAAGATTTATCCACTAACCCAAGAAGAGTTTACTGCTAGTATATCTATTGATAAAAGAATTCACACCAGTATGATCATCTTACTAGAGGGTAAAATGACATTTTAATATTTTAAAAAATCTACTTAATGTTTAACAACAAAAAATAAACTTTTGTAAATTAAAAATCGAAGTATATAATGCCCGAACATGATAACGTTTATCTGTCTCAATCAAACAGGCTAACAAAAAAGGGACTATCTAAAAGCTACATTAGGGCTTCCCTGGTGGCGCAGTGGTTGAGACTCCGCCTGCCCATGCAGGGGACATGGGTTCGTGCCCCAGTCCAGGAGGATCCCACATGCCACGGAGTGGCTGGGCCCGTGAGCCATGGCCGCTGAGCCTGTGCGTCCGGAGCCTGTGCTCCGCAGCGGGAGAGGCCACAACAGTGAGAGGGCCGCGTACTGCAAGAAAAATAATAATTAAAAAAATAAAAATAAAAGATACATTATATCACTAATATTAGTAAAAATACAAGACTGCCAGCTTTCAATATTGTTAGTTAGATTGTTGTTAATGCTGTCTTAATAATAATAATTAATAATAATACAAATAGACATTTTTGGATATTTCAAAATGTGTCTGAAGTTCATCTAGTAAGAAAATAAAGGAAAATATCCTTACTAAGTTTATTAAGAAGCTGTATCAACTAAATGAGTAATAGTACTACTATAAGAATCAACAATCTGGGGTCGGGGGGCAGACTTCCCTGGTGGCGCAGTGGTTAAGAACCCGCCTGCCAATGCAGGGGACACGGGTTCCATCCCTGGTCCGGGAAGATCCCATATGCCACAGAGCAACTGGGCCCGTGCGCCACAGCTGCTGAACCTGCGCTCTGGGGCCTGCGAGCCACAGCTGCTGAGCCCACGTGCCACAACTGCTGAGGCCCATGCACCTAGAGCCCGTGCTCCGCAACAAGAGAGGCCACTGCAATGAGAAGCCAGTGCACTGCAATGAAGTGTAGCCCCCACTCACCGCAACTAGAAAAAGCCCATGCACAGCAATGAAGACCCAAAGCAGCCAAAAAAAAAAAAAAAAAAATTGGGGGGGAGGGAGAGGGATGGATTGGGAATTTGGGGTTAGTAGATGCAAACTATTACATTTAGAATGGATAAACAAGGTCCTACTGTATAGCACAGGGAACTATATCCAATCTCCTGGGATAAACCATAATGGAAAAGAATATTTAAAAAAGAATGTCTGTATGTGTATAACTGAGTCACTTTGCCATTCAGCAGAGATTGCCACAGCATTGTACATCAACTCTACTTCAATTAAAAAGAAGAATCATTGATCAGTAAATAAAAATGAGTAAAACAAAATGGAATCAATTTAATACAATACCATAACCCTAAAACAACTCTAGTATATGTAATAATTTAGTAGAAAGATTATCTAATGAATAGATTGCAGAATACAGCCATCTTGGGTGAAAATTACACTAATTCCAAATTAAGCAATAAGAAAAAAAGGATTGAACACAAAAAATCATTAAAAATAAAATTAGAAGTATATATGAGTAGTTACATTTTCTGAATGCAAAAGCAACCAAAGAAACTAAAGAAATAAAAGTATAGATTTCAATGCATAAACAAAAGTTAACATTGAGTACATTAAAAATTAAAAGTTAGGTTAAGGACCAAGAATATATTTATAACAAATAGAAGAAAAAAGTTAATATATTAAGAGGATTTATAATCACATATAAAATATATTCCAAGAGAAAAGTGGACAAAGGATGTGACCAGAAAACTCACAGACTATGAAATACAAATGGAAATAAACATATAAGAAAGATTTAGCTTCACTAAAGATCAAAGAAGTGTCAAATTAAAATAAGGGTGTATCTCATAGTGCCCATCAGGCTTGGCAAGGGGACGGTGAGTCCAGCACTAGTTTACATTGCTCACGGAAAGGCACCAAAACCCTAAGAACAATGCTTGTGCCCTTGTCATTTAGTAGCTCCAGTTCTGAGGATCTGTCTTTAGTAAATAATCAAAGATATAAACAAAGTTTTATGCACAAAGATGTAACTTAGAACAAACAACTTAAATGCCCACCCATAAGAGAATGGTCAGACACGGAAGAGTACATAATATACTCTAGAATATATCTACATGATGACAAATCATTCAGAGTCTCATTAAGAACATTTCATCTCATTGAAAACTGATCAAAATAAGTTGTGATAAATGCAATGTATAATACCATATTTACAGTTATGATCCCAAATATGCTTTAAAAATAAGAGATCTGGATTAAATATATATTAAAAAGTTACAGTTACTTTTCTCTGGCTCTTGATTTTTTTTTTTTTTTTTTTTTTTTTTGCGGTACACGGGCCTCTCACTGTTGTGGCCTCTCCCACTGTGGAGCACAGGCTCCGGACGCACAGGCTCAGTGGCCATGGCTCACGGGCCCAGCCGCTCCGTGGCATGTGGGATCCTCCCGGACCGGGGAACGAACCGGCGTCCCCTGCCTCGGCAGACGGACTCTCAACCACTGCGCCACCGGGGAAGCCCCTGGCTCTTGATTTTTACATTATGCTTTATTTTCCAAATTGTCTAAAATGTGATAATAGTTCTTTCATTCTAAAAAAGTAAACATAACTATTTTGAAAAAAAATAAAATGATCATTAGATCTTAGCTCTTTTGTCTCCATTTCACCCATCCTAATGCTACAAACCACAGCAGTGAACTGCTTAGCAACATGAAAGAAAAATTCCTTTTGCCACCGTCTCAAGATTCTTTGAGACTGACAAATGTAAATCTTTACAAGATGCAACACATGCAGCCACCGTGTAGCTATTACAGAGATGGGGAAACAGCCGGGGTCCGGGGGAGGTGGGGGGCGGGGTAGGAAAGCCCTTCTTCCTTCCCAAATCATTCTCTATCCACTACATGATTCCAACAATTTCTAAAGAGAGGGCACTGTCTTTCATTTTCATTTTACTGTAATAATAGCCTTTATTGAGCATTTAGCATGTGCTAGGCACTGTTATAAGTACATTACATGTATTAATTTACTTAATCCTCCCGACAACTATTCTTATCCCCATTTTATAGCTGAGGAAACTGAGGATGGGAGAGGTTAAGTTACCTATTTGAGGTCAGAGACTAAGCGAGATATTGGGATTAAAACCCAGCCCTGGGCTTCCCTGGTGGCGCAGTGGTTGAGAGTCCGCCTGCCGATGCAGGGGACACGGGTTCGTGCCGCGGTCCGGGAAGATCCCACGTGCCGCGGAGGGGCTGGACCCGTGAGCCATGGCCGCTGAGCCTGCGCGTCCGGAGCCTGTGCTCCACAACGGGAGAGGCCACAACAGTGAGAGGCCCGCGTACCGCAAACAAACAAACAAACAAACAAACAAAAAACAGCCCCAAAGCTCCAAGGCCCACCCTCTTAACCCTATGCTGTAAGGAATATGTCCTTGTAAGAATTAAAATATTTAACCAAATTTACAGTAAGGTGTGAAAGGCTTATCCTTTTTTAGGGGCAGGTTCCGACTGGGAAGAAAGTACTGGCATTTTGAAGGACAGGCAGGTGACACCAGGAAGTGTATAGAAAATTTAAATTGGGATGTTGACTATAAACATATAAAAAGGGTTCCGATTGGTCACATTTTCCGTAGATGCTATTTACAACTGTCTGCTTTCATTAGCCAAATTTTCAATATAATTTCAAGAATTAGAAATTGGAATACTTTATCAAGTATATTTTCAATAGCCACTGGTTCCAGGTTAGGAATATTACCTTTTATGTATCTGTAAAATTAAATTTTTCTTTGCACAAACATGCAATTGACTACTATTTCCTAAATTTAGACTTGGAAATAAAATATGGGGATGTGAATCTTTTTGTGTCAAATGGTTCAACCATTCAAAGCTGTACCAAGAATGTTCTGAAATCAAGGGGGACAAGATCAAAAAGACACTATCCTAGCCATTGAAGAACTCCCATTTATGGCATCCATTGAGAGGCAAGAAAATCAAACAGACCATTTTGCTTCACTATCTAAATAAAATATGCCAAAGAAAAGAAAAGAAAAGAAAACCTTCCTCCCTGTTAGAAGCATAAGACATAAGAATAAAACTAAAATATCTGAGAGGCAGTATAAGAGAGAAGAGGGAACAACCTGTAGGCACAGCTGTCACAACAGAGCAGTGAGTCTGATCCTCTTTCATTAACGAGAAACCAAGTTGAGCAGAGAATGAAGATGGGGCCCAGACACTTCACAGTCAAATGAAAACCTCTGGGCATTTTCCAAGCAAATAAACTCTATAAAAGGAGGTGTGTTAGCCAAAATAAAAGTTTTTGTGTAGTTACGCACCAAATGCATGCAATATAAGTTAAGCCGCACTTGGATATGTACTGAAAGGAAAGTCAAAGGGTCTGAGATCTCAGAATTCTCTGCTGCAGTTAACAATTTAGATGACAAGGTCACAGTCACAACTGCAAAGAGTAACCAATAATGACCCACTTAGTGTTTTTAGAAAAATCAAAGAGAGTAACATCTCCAGAGAGAATATTAGCAGAGTTTCTTTTCTCGACATGGCTTTCAAAACCTGAGCATATGAACAACAGTCACCTTACTTCTTGTAAATTCTTTAATCAGACATTATTGCCAGTTCACGATTCTCAGATGTATTAACACCGTTATCCAGTTTATTGGCTTTCTATCACTCTGAATCTGACTTAAAACATGGAGGCTCTCACATTACCTCTTTTTGGTTTGGGAGACACATACTGCTTGAGTTCTTAAAATTGATGTTGCCACTAGGGCTTCCCTGGTGGCACAGTGGTTAAGAATCCACCTGCCAATGCAGGGGACATGGGTTCAAGCCCTGGTCCAGGAAGATCCCACATGCCACGGAGCAACTAAGCCCGTGTGCCACAACTACTGAGCCTGCGCTGTAGAGCCCACGTGCCACAAGTACTGAAGCCCGCGAGCCACAACTACTGAGCCTGAGTGCTGCAACTACTGAAGCCTGTGTGCCTAGAGCCCATGCTCCGCAACAAGAGAAGCCCCCACAATGAGAAGCCTGCACACTGCAATTAAGAGGGGCCCCCGCTCACCGCAACTAGAGAAAGCCCTCGTGCTGCAACAAAGACCCAACACAGCCAAAAATAAATAAAATAACTTTTTTTAAATGACATTGCCACTAGAGTAGGAAAGGAAATTTTTGCTAATGGGTAAAACTTTAAGGCACTGAAACTTTATTAAACATGGTTTTTATCAAACAAACTATAAACAGGTCACACAATATAAACTGTATGTAGAATTATTTGGTATTAAGAAATGATGCAAGAACTTTCTGGAATCATGTGTATTCAGAAGGTAACACAACAAAAGTTTTTTTCATAAAAAGGTGTGTTGTTTCAACTAGGCGGAGATGCACCTCATGTGTTTTTTGTTTTTTTGTTTTTTTTTTTGCGGTATGCAGGCCTCTCACTGTTGTGGCCTCTCCTGTTGCGGAGCACAGGCTCCGGACGCGCAGGCTCAGCGGCCATGGCTCACGGGCCCAGCCGCTCCGCGGCATGTGGGATCTTCCTGGACCAGGGCACGAACCCGTGTCCCCTGCATCGGCAGGCGGACTCTCAAACACTGCGCCACCAGGGAAGCCACCTCATGTGATTTTTAAATGTAAAAATTAAAGGAATAAAACATTTAAATCATTTATTTAAGGGATGTCAAAGATGTTTCTTTTCTCTGGTTTTTGAAATGCAAATGTAAATAATGTAAACTTTACCTAGCTGAATATAAATCCTGTAAAACCCCATATCATTGACTCATTCCCAACATTATTTAATATCAAGGCTGGCATTTATAAGCATTCACAGTTATAAAACTTACTTTACAGCTATTGTAAATATTTTACTTTATTGATGATTTACTTAGATATTTCAATTATTTTCTACACTTTATATAAGTTATTTGAAATTCTTAGTGGATATATAAACGCTATGATGTGTTAAACTGCTAAAAAGCCAAGATACCTACAAAAGAAGACCAGACCAGATGAGTGTGTGATCTGCTCATGTAAAACTCATTCCATATTATGTACATATAGAATACATGCATATATATGCATATCTATGTATTTGAGTATATATAGGTATATGTGTGTATATGTATGTATATATTCTGAAGAGAATGAGGGAAACCAGGAATACAATGAAATGTAGAAAAGTGAAATAAATATATTAGCCTTTGGACCTATAATCAGGAAATAAAAGCTGACGTTTAATGCTTGAAACGGCAGTTAAACATCACACTGTACTTTTCAGGTTGACCAGAGTCATGGCCAGATTTTCATTTCAGGTTGATTATTCGTTCCTATGTATCGCAAATTCTGAATGATCAGGCACTGTGGCGCTCGGCAGTAGGCTCAGGGCTGGGTGCGGTGCTGAACAAAGCAATCAGCTCCCCTGGAACTTACGGTCTACTGGCAGAAACAGACATTATGCAAATAATCAGTCTCTGTCTTCTGTCTCTGCTTCTCGCTGTGTCTGTCTGTCACTCACACAGACACACACAAACACACAGTTACTGAGAAAAAGTATAGGACAGGACGAAGTGCAGTGGAAAGGGTGGAGGGTATGTGACAAGAATTCCACCCCTCTCTGGAGAATCAGGAAGGATTCATGGCAAGGCCCTTTGGGCTGATATTGAAGTAGGAGCTAATGGGGCATGAGTACGATGGGGAACAGCAGAGAGAGCCAGGAGCAATCCAGGCAGAATGTACAATGTGTGCAAAGGCCCTGAGGTGAGAAGGGCATGGTGGCTATTGTACAGAAAGCAAAACATGTAAATGGTGAGACATGAAGCCACAGAGATAGTCAGGGCGGGCAACTGTAGGCCTCGTTAAGGAGTTGGGTGTTTACTGTGAGTGCAACAGGAGCCACTGAGGGGCTCTTTAGAGGAGTGAGAGAATCAGATTTGCATCTTCCAAAGATCATTGAATAAAATGAGGAAAATGGAACACAAAAATAATTGCCCAAAAGGACACCATTATGTGGCAACAGTGTCAGTATAGCCTGCCAATGCTGGTAACTCACACTGGAATTAGAGGTGGATATGACAAGTGGACATTTGGGACAAGGTAGTAATTAGATTTAGGGGATGCCGTGATGGACCACAAAGGTCCCCTTCGGGATCCAGGCAGTCATTTGCTCAGCTGTGGGAAAAGCTGGCTGCAGACAGCTCACAATTGAGTCACTTCTGGAAAAGAGAAGTTTCCCTCAGCTGAAGGAACTGCCTTCCCCAGGTAATATCCTCTCTGGCACTAGCCAATACCCAATGTCTGGATGTGAGGGGATGGGGCAGGGTGGTACAGGAGCTCAGACCCCTCACCTCAATTAGGGATGATGATGAAGGGATTACCTTGCAGATTACCAGCAGCCTCTGCCTAATCCCATTTGCCTCATCTCTTACAGGTGTTCCGAGAGCCTCCTCCATACACTGCCTGGACATAATCTCCCTCTCAGTGTCTTTTTTCTGGGGAACCCAGCCTAAGACAGCATACAAGGAGTTTTTCTGTTTGTTTATTTTTAAATCATCATATTAGTTATTGAACACTATTTACTTAACAGTAATAAATATTATCTAATAAACTGCTTTGAAAAGAAGTGTATTTACAGAATGGATATTTTAAGATCATCTTAGACCCAATATTAGACTGAACCAAATAAACGCTATTCAATATGATAATATTATAGCAAAGCTTTGGCACTCAATTCACTACCCAGGGAATTAAAATCCAAGCAAGAAACTAGCCTGACCCAGTTAATCCACCTACAGATTTTTCGTTCATTGGTTTCCCACTGAAACTGGTAAACACTACCATTAAAATATCTGGGAGCTAAAGCTGGTGAACAAGTATCTGACTCTGTGTGAGCCAGTAGACACTAAACGGGCTTGTCTGATCTATACAACAGAGCGTTCAACCCAGCGATTTGAGCACATCCTTTCTGCTTCATTGGTCACCAATGGATTTTCTGTTAAGTTCAATTGAGTCTGGCACTCTTTTTAGCCTTTCTCTTTTGAGGGAAAGGCTGATGCTGTTTAAAGGTCTTACTAAAAAGCAGAGCCCTTTGATTGAGAACCTCAAAAAAGAGTATATCAAGAGCATACCTTTTAATACAGAGCTACACACTCCCTTATTTTAAGCCCAGTAAGGGAAGCCTAATTGTCAGCAAGATTTTTTATGAGTTCATTTTTATGAAGTGCACATCCCCACCGAGGCAGTTGAATCTGGGGGGAAGACTCAGTGAGAACAGTGATCCATTGTATAAATTTAGTGTACCCAGTGGTTCTGGCTCTAATAGCCATTTAGGCAACCAAATATCAGCTTTTGCTTTTTTTTTTTTTGGTTAGTCCCTACTAACCTAGGAAAAAGGCACAGCCTTACAGAAGTGTCACAATATAAAAGTCCTTATGTTGTGAGGTAATTTTAAAAGATGATTAGTCATCTACTTGCAATAGAATTTTAGTTTAATAAGGTAAGTGGAAGCAAAAGCACCTGATTAATAATTTTAAAAAATCAAACATCGTATCTTATTGGTTCTCTACTTTTATAATCATGATTTTTTAAAAAAAATCTATTTAGAGATATGCCTGTCAATTGCCTGTTTGTTCTCAGACCAGGCTAACCCTTGCCCTGCTCTATATCACAGGGGGTTAAATCTCACACATAATATTTCTCCAGGCTCCACGGCTAGCTAGCTTTAAATCAGATTTGTCCAATGAGAGGAACTGGCAGAATAAAGTAAGTGGGAGGAGAGGGAAGCCTTCTCTCTGCTTCTGGAAGTATCCCTACCAATATAGCTGCATTCCCCTGAGAGGCTAGTTCCCACAAGACAGCACCTCCCTCTGAGGGCAGCTGCTACTTGGGTCCAGTTCCCACTGGACAGCTTGCACTTCTGAGTTCTGGTAACATTGCCTCTTCCCTTGGTTATTCCAGCTCTAAAGGTAGTAGTTGCTTCCTGTTATTGATAATCTCCAATTTTAACTAATTCACTCAGTTAAATTCCCTCTGTAGAACTATCTGATGTGGGGTCTGTTTTCGTGACTGGTCCCCAAGTGACACACAAACTTTCCCAAATTTTTCTAAAACCAGGTCCTAACTTACTACCCCATATTGTTCTGAGGTTTGTTTAATGTTTTTGTTGTGTTATGGCTGGTGTATAATATCATATACGTTTCAGGTGTATAACATAGTGATTTATGATTTTTAAAGGTTATATTGCATTTACGGTTATTATAAAATATTGGCTATATAGCTAAGGTTTGTAATTCATTCTGCTCAGAACTTGTTGGAACTCTCAAATTATAAACAACAACAAACATGGTGAGTAGATTCTCATATCAGCCCATAAATGTTGCTTGATATTCTTTTTTTTTAATTTTCTCTCATTATTTTTATTTTACTTTTTATTTTTTTCAGCTTTATGGAGGTACAGTTGACAAAATTGTAAGATATTTAAAGTGTATAATGTGATGATTTGATATATGTTAACATTGTAAAAGGATTCCCCACATCAAGTTAATTAACACGCGTATCACCTCACATATTTACCTTTTTTTCTTTTCTTTTTTTTTAGTGGGGGGCTGGATGAGAACATTTAAGTTCTACTCTCTTAGCAAATTTCAATTATACAATACAGTGTTATCAACTGTAGTCACCATGTTATATATTAAGTCTTCAGACCTTATTCATCTTATATTCTTAACATACCTGAAAGGCAATATTTCTTGGATCTCTAGTCTTCATTCTCTTCTCTTCTCACTCCATGCAGTAACTCTTAGTGACATCAACCAAAATCTTTAATTACCAATTTCTAACCAAATCGACCCCTCCAACCTAGACCTCTCTGCTGAGATCCAGACCTAAACATCTCCATTTTATTACTAGGTATCTCCAATTGAATGCCTTACATGCATCACAAATGTACTCTGTCCTCAATTGAACCAGTTACATTATCCTGTCAAACTCGTTCCTTTATTTACTATTAAAATACTCCTAGTTACCAAGATTAGAAACTTTGACATAATCCTAGCACTTCCCCCTTTCCTTCATATCCAATTGGTCACTAAGTCTCACAGATTATAGATCTGTACTATGTCTTATGTATCTTTCCCATTATCTATTCCTCCTGCCACTGTCTTAATTTAGAAACTCATGTCTTTTTGTTTGGGCCACTTCAACAGCCTCCTAACTGAGCTTCCTCATCTCAGTCTTTCTATCCTTCCATTCAGCCCCTCAATGCAACCAGAGTAATCTATCTAAATTGTAAATCTGACTGTCATTCAGATGATATGTATTTATTTAAAGGATCCCCCATTGCATTCAGAATAAAGTACTAAATCGTATATAAAAAGCTTTCTTCTCTAAGTCCTACTTAATTTTCCAGCCTCATCACTTCCCTGTGCCTACACTTCCTTCGACCCACATCAAACTCACTTCACCCCATGTGTTCACCTAATACTACTTAATATCATTTATGCCTGTGGCTTAGGATGCCCACGTGGGCTCACCTTTCTAAACTAGTAACTCGATTGTTCTAGAGAGCAAGTTTAAAACGCATCCGCTCTCATTTCACAAAGAAAATGTAGGGAAGAAAGGGGTTAACATTATGTATCTAAAGAGTCATATGAAATAAGTGCCAGACCAATGGCTTGTAGAGTCTCCTGGAGGTCTGGATTGGCTTCCTACTCACCATCTTTGTCATCTTCTACTCCCTATGGTAGGTCTGCCTGCATCACTTCTCTACTGGTTCTTCTCTCTAAAATTCATCCCGTATCCTTTACAATCTTTGAATCAAGGTCATTGTAACATAAGGAAAGAGATGCAGGATACATCAGCTTGCTCCTTGGCTCTCCCTACCCCAACTCATGCCCTTTTCTATCTGAACTCTAGTCCATTAGGAGAAGACAAAAGGAGGACACAAAAGGCATATATATCTTTTGAACTAGAGCTGTGCTAGGGTATCATGACATTCAGTCTATGTCTTCAATCTGCACTGAGCTTCACATTTGGTAGATTCCATCTTATTCACACTTACATCCCCAGTCCTAAGGACAATATAGGCACATAGCAGATACTTAATAAATATTTGCTAAAGAAATTGTTGAATGAACGTTCCTGCCAAAAAAACAAAAGACCAAACTGCTCTTGGTCATGGGTAAAAAGTTAGAGGGGCTGCTTTGAGGGGAAGGATCCAAGGCAGAAATAGGCAATGGAGAAAGGGAAACACTGATGGGAGCAGAGGAAGCAATGCTGTTGGCCAGAAAGCCAACTGTACGTTGTGTAAATTGCTACCTTGGCTATTACTGGCAAAACGTTTTTAGTACTACTTTATAGCTTTGGAGGATTTAAAAATTTAGACACTTGAGAATATGTTGCCATGGTCATCAAGCTTCAAGCAGGACTCAGTGGTGTCTTTAAAATCCCTATATGTTCCTTATCCTTTCCAGCCTCATTGCTCCTTGGCCAGCTTGTGATTTGGTCTTTGAAATAAATAGAAACAATGTAAGGGAACAGATCTGGCATTACCAAGGACTACTGCTTCCTCTGAACAGCACTGGGTCAAGTTTCCAAACTGGAGGTGAGCGCAGATGACCACTGTGTCACACCGGTTAACATGATGACACAAAGCCCTAAAGAGACCAGCCTCTGTGGGCTGACAAAAGAGATGTATCCCTTTTCAAACATTCAAATAACTCTATAGTTCTCATCAGTTATAGAATGCTTCTGTGCTTCTCATCCTAAGTGGAATTTGCCAACTGAAAGGGATGTGCTTGGGTGGTCTTTTTTTAGAGCACGCCAATGTGCTCTGAATAACTGAAAAATATTTTTGACAAAGGTCAAAAAGGCTTCAGGCGGAAATACAAAACAAAGGCTTGTACTTTAAAAGCAAAACTTGGAGGATGTTGATTTTGCACCCAATCATACAGCATATTATTGAAAAGTACTCTTATCAGCAAATGGAACCATCTGGGCCCCAGTTATACTTATAAAAAGGAAACCTAGGCTGCTTAGAAAGCCCACCAAACTTGTACAAAAGAATGTGTACACATACCATATGGTATGAGAGTCTTTTAATGGCTAAAGAAACTCTTATTTACTCAGCCTGATAACATGCTAATGGCCAAGCAAAGGCTCTTCTGTTTAAATGCGCTGTGATCCTGTACAGCCACAATTCTCCAACCAGCGTGTCAGTCACACTTCTGAGGATGTGTGGAGCTGGGATGGGGTAAGAGAATATCTTGGGTGAGACGGGCCATAACTTCCTGGCATATCAGACTAGGAAAACAAAATTAAATAATCTGAACGTAATGCAAACATCATTTTATTTTAGCATGGACACAGTTATATTGCAGGACAGAATGCAAAATTCACAGACAAGTTATAAATACTAAAAGTTCACAGAGCTTTCACTTTCTTTCCAAGACTTCAGGGGACCAAATCCTCAGGGCCCACCTCTGACCACACAAACTCCAAGGCCCAGCTCAAGTTCCAAGTGCCTGAACCCTTTCCAGGGACTCCAGCCCACTAAGCCCGTTTTCTCAGCTGGTTTTCCTCTGTACAGCCACTCAAAAAGTGCTTCCTTTAAAAAAAAAAAAAAGTGTTTCCTTGTTCTATTGTTTCATGTTTCAGTTGGATCTTCCAAACTTAAAAATCTCATTAAGAACAGGGTCATGGTCTTCATAACCCTTTACTTATTACTGACTATGTGAATTATTACCAGAAGTAGTTTCAAAAATAAAACTATAATGTTGACACTCCAAATGAAAAAGTACAAAATTAATGATAATTCTAAAAGATTTATGATAATGATTATTGCATTTAACCACTCATCCTAGGATCTCAAAGCCCTTGAAAATATTAAATATTTTCATCCCCATTATTTCTTTTGAAATACTTAAGTTCTTAAATTGCATATGGAGAAACTATGATGTTTATCCCTACTTCACGGAAGACATTAATAGAATTGTCATGAAGGAGGGCGTATAACCTTCAGGTACCACTGGGTTGATGTGGGGCTTACTCACATTAGTTGCACACTTGTTCTGTTGCTCTTTAAGCCCACCCATTCCTTCTGCTCCGCTATTGAACATTTAGTCTAAACAAGGCAGCCCAGGAAGGTATCCTTCTCATTTAGCTCCATAAATCACTCATACAGCCCTGTCTCAGTGTTTGGTCCAAACACACTTACACTTCATCAACTTTAAGTTTCAACTGACATGTCATCCCATTACGAATATATTTCTGCTTTTCTTCAAAGTCATATTTCCAATCTCCCAGATTCAGGTTCCTCTATTGAAATGTGGGGGAATGAACATCATCAATGCATTTGGGTTAATCTTCCCAGATTCGTTCCACATTACAGATAATCTGAGACAAATGTCAGGTGAGAAGTGGGTAAGAAATGTCAGATGAGAACTTTCAGTACTGCTTTGCTATTTTGAACCTTGAACTGTAGAGAACAATATTCCAAAGTAGGATAAAATTTCCAAATTTATTTGAAATAGAAAAAAATACATATGATGCAGAATACAGTATAAATGTATTGTTCTATTAAAGCAGATAAACATCTTTTTTTAGGGTTATGAATACTTTAAATAATGGTATTTCCATCAGAGAAAATTGATGTATAAGGGGTATTTAACAATAAACCACGTTTTAATTTTAGCAACTTTTGCTTTCACGTAAGAAAACGTATTTAAATGATGGCAGCTGCCATTTTGATAAACCTTTAAATTCTGTATGTTAACACTTCTAGGATGTGACTACACTATTAACTTATTTGTCATGAATCGACACTGCTAAGTGCAGTGCTAGACAATTTTCAGCAAAGTGAGCAATACTAACTGCTTATATTAGGGCCTCCAGAGTCTCTAAAATCACTGTAGTGAGGATTGATGAACTGACCTGGCCCAGGAAAACTTCCAGAGACACTGTGAAGTAGTTTGAAGTATAAAATGAATGCAGTGTTTTAAGTAATGGTTCACTGGTATTTACCAAGGTAGACAGATAAAAAGGGAATATCTTTCAGGTTGCAATCGCTCCAGAAATAATGTAGTTGACAAATAAAAATGAAACCCCACCAAGTTAACACACCACTTCTGGTGATTTTTTTTTAATTGTGCAATAAGAGGTCCTTGAATCATGACAGTAATAAGTATGCTGATTAAAGAAAAAAAAGTATGCCGATTACTATTTTTGAAACAAAATGAGTACTCTAAAGTTTGTGATCTCCTAAAGTACAGAGCCCCTGCAAATGAAGCTAAAACGTAATGATAATAATGCAGTCCAAAATAATTCCATGTCCACCAGTCCTTCTATGACCAGCCCCAAGTATATCAACTGCCACTATGTTCCTGTCACACTGACTTCCTTTTCATTCAACATACCTCTTCTTTGGCCCAGGGATTTATAGGTGCAGATCCCTCTGCCTGGAGAGCTCCCTCCTTGGCTTTGGGCAGAACTGGCTCCACGGCATTGTTCATGTCTCAAACATGTCTTTGTTGAACAACTTACCTAACGAGCTCCTCTCCTATCCCCAGGTCCTCTCTGTCACCTAACCCTCCATAGTTTCTTCTGTTTAATGTTTAATGTGGTAAAGTACACATAACATAAAATTTACCATCTTAACCATTTTTCAGAGTGCAGTTCAGCAGTGTTAGCTACATCCACGATGTTGCACCTGCCATCTCCGGAACCCTTTGTATCTTACAAAACTGAAACTCTGTGCCCATTAAACAACAAGTCCCCTTTCCCCCCTTGCCCCAGCCCTTGGCAACCACCATTCTACTTTCTGTCTCTATGTTTTTAACTACTCTAATTACCTCACCTATAGTACTAGTCTTTTTGTTACTGGTTTATTTCACTTAGCATAATGGCCTCAAGGATCACCCATGTTGTAGCATATGTCAAAATTGCCTTCCTTTTTAAAGCTGATGATAATTCATTTTATATATATATATATATATATATATATATATATATATATATATATATATATATATATATGAGGAATTGCCATACTGCTTTTCATAGCAACTATGCCATTTTACATTCTCACAAATGTTCCATTTTCTATATCTCTTTGCTGCCATTTGTTATTTTCTGGTTTTTTGATAGTAGTCATCCTAATGATGACTATACTTCCTTTATAGCATGTATCTACTTCTGTTCATTTATTCTTTTTGTAAAAAATTGCTACCCTCAGAATGGGAGAAAATATTTCCAAATGAAGCAACTGACAAAGGATTAATCTCCAAAATTTACAAGCAGTTCATGCAGCTCAGTATCAAAAAAACAAACAACCCAATCCAAAAATGGGCAGAAGACCTAAATAGCCATTTCTCCAAAGAAGATATACAGATTGCCAACAAACACATGAAAGGATGCTCAACATCACTAATTATTAGAGAAATGCAAATCAAAACTACAATGAGATATCAGCTCACACCAGACAGAATGGCCATCACCAAAAAACTCTACAAACAATAAATGCTGGAGAGGGTGTGGAGAGAAGGGAACCTTCTTGCACTGTTGGTGGGAATATGAATTGATACAGCCACTATGAACAACAGTAGAAGGTTCCTCAAAAAACTAAAAATAGAACTACCATAGGACCCAGCAATCCCAATACTGGGCATATACCCTGAGAAAACCATAATTCAAAAAGAGTCATGCACCACAATGTTCATTGCAGCTCTATTTACAATAGCCAGGACATGGAAGCAACCTAAGTGTCCATCGACAGATGAATGGATAAAGAAGATATGGCACATATATACAATGGAATATTACTCAGCCATAAAAAGAAATGAAACTGAGTTACTTGTAGTGAGGTGGATGGACCTAGAGTCTGTCATACAGAGTGAAGTAAGTCAGAAAGAGAAAAACAAATACTGTATGCTAACACATATATATGGAATCTAAAAAAAAAAAAAAAAGTTGGTCATGAAGAACATACGGGCAGGACGGGAATAAAGACGCAGACCTACTAGAGAATGGACTTGAGGACACGGGGAGCGGGGAAGGGTAAGCTGGGATGAAGTGAGAGAGTAGCACTGACATATATGCACTACCAAATGTAAAATAGATAGCTAGTGGGAAGCAGCCACATAGCACAGGGAGATCACCTCGGTGCTTTGTGATCACCTAGAGGGGTGGGATAGGGAGAGTGGGAGGGAGGGAGATGCAAGAGGGAAGAGATATGGGGATATATGTATATGTATAGCTGATTCACTCTGTTATACAGCAGAAACTAACACACCATTGTAAAGCAATTATACTCCAATAAAGATGTTAAAAAAAATTTCTTACTGAGACAGTTTTTTGAGATATTATTGCCAGAGAAGATTGAAATGCCAATCTAAAAGATGTGATAGATTCTTTCTGACATGGTTTTGGTATAGTCTAGAATTAAAATAAAAAACAGGATACATTAAAATTAAATACTTTATTCAGTGAGCAGTGGCTTTGCATGCCAGAACTGAAATGGCTCTCAATTATTCTTTCTGCAGAAACACTAGAACTTAGTAGAGCCCAGCCCAGACTGCAGTCTGTTCTTTCACTTACTTGCTCAGATGACCTCTGGTCAGCTATTTAACCCTAGTTTCTCCATGTGAAAATGGAGATAAAAGAATTCACCTATGGGGAATTCCCTGGCTCTCCAGTGGTTAGGACTCCGAGCTTCCACTGCAGAGGGTACTGGTTCAATCCCTGGTCAAGGACTAAGATCCTGCATGCTGCGCGGCCAAAAAAATAAAAAGAATTCACTTATGGAGTCGGGGTGCATACTTGTGTGAATATTAAATGACCATATCTGGGACATGGAAAGCATTCAATAAATAGTAGATATTATTTTTCACTATACAACTGATTATCCCCTACACTGTTACACTACAAGATTCTTGTACAGAGTCATGAAATTTAAACACCATCTATTATATCTTTTATAGTGTATGAACTAAATGAAAACTAAAAACTGTATAAACTTGCGCATTAAGTCATGATTTCCTGCTTTATCATCTGTACCTCTATCCTTGTTTTAATTACCATTGTATCCCCAGGACTAGCAAAAGATTTAACAGATAATAGACACACCACCTAATACTTAGTATCCTTGGCAGTGGTTCTAAATATGTCCCTAGTTAGGACTCCACCACTTGTCCTCGCTTCCCAGCAAGGTTCTGTGGGAATATTCCAGCAACTCCTAGACAGAGACTTCAGAAATTGAAAGTTTGAAGTTTTTCTGTCTAAGAAGTAGTCCCAGATCATTAGTAGTTTATAGATAAACACTGAATTAGAGTGGCCTTTAGGTAACTAGGTTGAAAGAACTGCTTAATTCCTTTCCACTATACTTAAAGTATCATTTTTATTGTTATTAAAAATTGCTAATGTCAACTGAGTGAATGTGTTACCCAGTTTGTAGCAGCCTAAACTGCTGAGGTAAGAAATTATAATGATTAATTATTAGAGTGAAAACCATTACGTGAATGCAATGGGGAGTCACAGAGCAACAACTAGATAATTTCTGTCTAACTATTAGGTAATTAATGCAGTAAGAAAATAACATGTACATATTGGAAATGAAGAATTATAGATTATTTGCACTTATTTTCTTTCTGTGGCCATTAAATTAACTATCTTTGATTTCTCACCTGTTACCATGGTTATTTTCGGTGATGCAGGTCATTAATGTCTTGAATAGAATAGTTACATTAAAATTACAGCTGTTTCAACTTTGCAAAAAGATTCTGAGGGTACTGTGAAAGAGAAAGCTGTTGGCTTATGAATAAAGAGCTGACTGTTGAATGAAACTGTTTAATCATCTTAAAGCTAAGAAGTCCCACACTTTGTTCCTTCCTGATTTTCTCCAGTAGTATCATTGAGATTGTGTTTGCTTAGGACAGCAATGAATGGGCAGGTGTTTTCATGACAGTAAATTCTAACCATGCTATTAACTTCCTACTTATGTTGCTAATACTTCCTCTCAATAATTAGAATAACAAGTTTTCCCTACTTCATTCTTGAAAATTCTGGGAAAATGATATACATTAATTATATGATGAAAAACATATATTGAAACAAAATCAACCCTTAATTCTCTAAAAAGAATGTGAATAACAGACTGAGCTCCAGTGAAGCCATGAAAACCAGTTCCAGGTTCATGACATTGTTCATTGTCATAAGCTTTCTCTTTAGAACAAACGTCTGACTATTGATGGTTTGGTGCTGACTAGATGTGAGAAAAATCCTGTAAAAATCAAGGCTTTACTTTACTAATTCTAGTTTTTCTGGCTGACTTCTCTTTTCAAAAGTTATTTTACTCAGACACTTACTGGTTTGTTTACCCATCCAGTCAAGTATTAACTTGCTGTGATGTTCCTAAGGGCTTCATCCTCTGTCTTCTTTCCTTACTATATGCCTTCTTCGTAAAGTACCATCCACTCTCCAGCATCTCCCTAACATTTGTGAACCCAGGACAAGAGAACAAATGGAGGCACCCCTTCTCTGAGGCCAGCCACTCCCAAACAGCTGCCCCTTGGCCACCCTTGGGCCTAGGACCACACACCCCACTAGTGGAATATGAAGGACAGACCATGGAAGAAGCCTACACAGCCCTTGTCGACAGATGCGAGGTCTATGGAGAGAGAACTGCAAGGTATGAGGTTCCTGGAGCATGTCTAGAATAGGGCCTAGTGGATTTCTCACCCACCTGGGGTCAAAGGGCACAGCCAGAGGTGGGTGAAGGAGAGGGCTCTCTAATATATGAGGTACATGGCAGGGGCTCCAGTTCCTCAGAACACATTTTACAGAGAATATGTTATCCTTGAAAAGCAGACAACAATAAATACCCTGCCTTAAATAAACTCCGTGTCTTAAATCTTCTCCATCTCCAAAAGCTGTCCTCGCAATAACCTGTGTGGATAGACTATGTCAAGAGAGGAATCTGATACTCTGATTCACCATGTCAGATCTGAGATCTGTGTACTATCTATGGAGCAACCTCTTTACTTGAATAAACAAGAGATTCCAGAAATGGAATCTTTATTTCCTATAAAGAAACTCTGGAGGGGCTTCATCTCCACCCGTATTTCTTGCACTGAGCTATGCACAATTTTAGACCTCATCCCAAAAATGCAGCAATGCCTAGAGCAACTGCTTTTACACTCCTCTTTGACCTCAGTGGAGTACAGAAAAGGGCTGAAGCCAGGCGTTCAGATGTTGCTGGAACAGAGAATGAGATATGGTGGCAGGTTGAGAAATGATCATTCCTTGCTGCAGAAAGGAGCACTGTAAGAAAAATGATGATGCTCTACATATACCACTAGAACTGGAAAGAGTATATGTGGGGATGGGGGAGGTGCTGCTGCATAAGTGAGCACTTTTCTTCTGTGGATTCATTTATTCTTTTACTCAACAAATATTTCTTAAGAACCTACTAAATGCTACACACTGTTTGGCGAATTAGGAAATCAGCGGTAAACAGAATAGTCAAGGTCCCTACACTCACCAAGCCTACCGTCTTATAGATTAGATTAAAATTAGCCAAAACATTGTACTAATGTAAACTATAAACTGTGAAAACTGCTCTGGAAAAAATGCAAGTTATTCTACACAAGCATATAGCAAGTGGACTTGATCATATCTGGAGCATCAGAAAAGGCTCTCCTGAGGAAATGTCATTTCAGCTGACCTGAAAAGAATGAGTTGGAAGTGAAGAGCTTCGTAGACAGAAGGAAAAGAAAAATCAATGGCCCTAAGACAGGAAGGGAGAGCACGGTATGTGAGAATCTGAAGGATGGCCAGTGTGTCAAGAGTGCAGAAAGTAATGGGGAGAAGGACAGACTAGGTCATGCAGGGCCTTGGAGGCCAGTGTACAGATTTTGGTCTTTATTCTAAGCACAAGGGAAAGACATTGATAGGTTTGTACTAGGGAAGACCTACAGTTGGATTTGCTTTTTTTTTTTTTTTTTTTTTGGCCGTGCTGCACGGCATAGGGGATCTTAGTTCCCCCATCAGGGATTGAACCCACACCCCCAGCACTCAAAGAGCAGAGTCTTAACCAGTGGACCACCAGGGAAGTCCAGATTTGCATTTTTATTTATTATTTATTTTTGGCTGTGTTGGGTCTTCATTTCTGTGCGAGGGCTTTCTCTAGTTGTGGCAAGCGGGGGCCACTCTTCATCCCGGTGTGCGGGCCTCTCACTGTCGCAGCCTCTCTTGTTGCGGAGCACAGGCTCCAAACGCGCAGGTTCAGTAGCTGTGGCTCACGGGCCTAGCTGCTCTGCGGCATGTGGGATCTTCCCAGACCAGGGCTCGAACCCGTGTCCCCTGCATCGGCAGGCAGACTCTCAACGACTGCGCCACCAGGGAAGCCCCAGATTTGCATTTTTAATCTCTTTGCAGTACTGAGTATTGACTAGAGCACAAGGTGGCAAGAATGGTGAAAAAAGACTCTCAGTTGGGAGGTTATTGCAGAACCCAGGAAAGATGGCACCTGGCCCAGGATGGATGGTGGTAGAGATACAAAGAAGTTGGCGATGAACAATTTTGGTGGTGGCGGGGGGGTAAAATCAACCTAGGATATCATAAATAAATAAGAGGGAGAGTGACTCTTGGTTTCTGGCTAACACAACAAGATGTGGGTGGTATCATTTGTTAAGACAGGAGCACCAATGAACAATCAAGTTTGGTTGGGTGAAGAAGAATTCAGTTTTGCATCTGAAGGTCTAAAGGACAGAGCAGAAAATTTTCATTTTCATGATTGATATCATGAAAAGAAAGGTCCAATCAAGAACTCATAAATCAAGCTCAGGGTGAGAGGGGAGAATCCTGACTTCTTTTGTTGTTTGCTTACTTCTATTAACTTAAACTAAGAATAAAAACTGATAGCTCTGTGTGTGTCCATTTTAACTCAGTTTTTAAGTTAGAATTTTTTTAAACCTCATAAATGTAATGAAGTTACAGGGCTTTAAAGTTGGAAAAGACCATACAAATTGTATATAGTTGAAAAACGTGCTCCCTCAAAGCTTGCAATCTGCCATAAAGTTACTCAGTGAGTGAATGATAATGTTAGAAAGCAGCCAGAAGTCTAGTGAGAACCAGAGCAATGCTCTTTCCCTAACAGGGACAGTGTGGCTCCTAGCCTGGCTGATAGCCCACATCACCTGGGGGTTGGGGGTACAGAGTGGGGGATGGATCTTACACACACCTCCTGGAGGCCCATCCCTGAGATTCTCTTCCAGTCAATCTAGAGTGGCCTAAGGGTCTGTACTTTTAAATGCCTTCCAGGTGATTTAATGATTGGCCAGATTCAGGACCCAGTACATTTAAATATACCATACCAGCTCTCCTTAGACCATTTTATAAGATTTTTCAATTGATATCTAAAAAACAAATTGTTGGGGGGCGCCTTCAAGACGGCAGAGGAGTAACACATGGAGATCACCTTCCTCCCCACAAATACATCAAAATTACATCTACACGTGGAACAACTCCTACAGAACACCTACTGAATGCTGGCAGAAGACCTCAGACCTCCCAAAAGGCAAGAAGCTCCCCAGGTACCTGGGTAGGGCAAAAGATAAAAGGAAAAACAGAGACAAAAGAATAGGGATGGGACCTGCACCTCTGGGAGGGAGCTGTGAAGGAGGAAAGGTTTCCACACACTAGGAAGCCCCTTCGCAGGCAGAGACTGTGGGTGGCGGGGGTGGGGAGCTTCAGAGCCATGGAGGAGAGCACAGCAACAGGGGTGCGGAGGGAAAAGCGGGGAGATGCCCGCACAGAGGATCGGTGCCAACCGGCACTCACCAGCCAGAGAAGCTTGTCTGCTCACCCGCCGGGACAGGCAGGGGCTGGGAGCTGAGGCTCGGGCTTCGGAGGTCAGATCCCAGGGAGAGGACTGGGGTTGGCTGCGTGAACACAGCCTGAAGGGGGCTAGTGTGCCACAGCTAGCCGAGAGGGATTCTGGGAAAATGTCTGGACCTCCCTAAGAGGCAAGAGACCATTGTTTCAGGGTGCATGAGGAGAGGGGATTCAGAGCACAGCCTCAACGAGTTCCAGAGATGGACACGAGCTGCGGCTACAGCGTGGACCCCAGAGATGGGCATGAGATGCGAAGGCTGCTGCTGCCACCACTAAGAAGCCTGTGTGTGAGCACAGGTCACTATCCACACCTCCCCTCCCTGGAGTCTGTGCAGCCCGCCACTGCCAGGGTCCCGGGATCCAGGGTCAACTTCCCCGGGAGAACGCACAGCTCGCCTCAGGCTGGTGCAACGTCATGCTGGCCTCTGGCACCACAGGCGCAACCCGCATCCGTACCCCTCCCTCCCCCCCAGCCTGAGTGAGCCAGAGCCCACAAGTCAGCTGCTCCTTTAACCCCATTCTGTCTGAGCAAAGAACAGATGCCCTCAGGTGACCTACACGCAGAGGTGGGGACAAATCCAAAGCTGAACCCCAGGAGCTGTGTGAACAAAGAAGACAAAGGGAAATTTCTCCCAGCAGCCTCAGGAGCAGCAGATTAAATCTCCAAAATCAACTTGATGTACCCTGCATCTGTGGAACACCTGAACAGACAACGAATCAACCCAAAATTGAGGCTGTAGACTTTGGGAGCAACTGCAGACTTGGGGTTTGCTTTCTGTATCTAATTTGTTTCTGGTTTTATGTTTATCTTAGTTTAGTATTTAAAGCTTATTATTTTTGGTAGATTTGTTTATAGATTTGGTTGCTCTCTTCCTTTTTCAATTTTTTATATATATATATATTTTTTCTTTTTTCTCTTTTTGTGAGAGTATATGTGTATGCTGCTTTGTGTAGTTTTGTCTGTATAGCTTTGTTTTTGCCATTTGTCCTAGGGTTCTGACTATCCGTTTGTTGTTTTGTTTCACTTTTTTTTTTAGTACAGTATTTAGTATTTGTTATCATTGGTGGATTTGTTTTTTGGTTTGTTTGCTCTCTTCTTTCTTTCTCTCTTTTTTTAAATTACTTTTAAATTTATTTTTATTTTTTTATTTTTTTGTGGTACGTGGGCATCTCACTGTTGTGGCCTCTCCCATTGCAGAGCACAGGCTCCAGACGTACAGGCTCAGCAGCCATGGCTCACAGGCCCAGCCGCTCTGTGGAATGTGGCCTCTTCCCGGACCGGGGCACGAACCTGTGTGCCCTGCATCGGCAGGCGGACTCTCAACCACTGTGCAACCAGGGAAGCCCTATTTTTTTTATTTTTAATAATTTTTTTTCTATTTTAATGGCTTATTTTTATTTTTTTCTCACTTTTTTCTGAGCACTGTGGCTGACACGGTCTTGGTGCTCTGGTCAGGTGTCATGCCTGAGCCTCTGAGGTGGGAGAGCCAAGTTCAGGACATTGGTCCACCATAGACCTCCTGGTCCCATGTAATATCAAATGGCAAAAGCTCTCCCAGAGATCTCCATCTCAACGCTAAGACCCAGCTCCACTCAATGACCAGCAGGCTACAGTGCTGGAGACCCTATGCCAAACAACTAGCAAGACAGGAATACAAACCCACCCAATAGCAGAGAGGCTGCCTAAAATCATAGAAAATTCACAGACACCCCAAAACACACCACCGGATGCAGCCCTGCCCACCAGAAAGACAAGATCAAGCCCCACCCACCAGAACACAGGCACCAGTCCCCTCCACCAGGAAGCCTACACAACCCACTGAACGAACCTTACCCACTGGGAGCAGACACCAAAAACAACGGGAACTACGAACCTGCAGTGTGCAAAACAGAGACCCCAAACACAGTAAGTTAAGCAAAATGAGAAGACAGAGAAATACACAGCAGAAGAAGGAGCAAGGTAAAAACCCAGCAGACCAAACAAATGAAGAGGAAATAGGTAGTCGACCTGAAAAAGAATTCAGAGTAATGATAGTAAAGGTGATCCAAAATTTTGGAAATAACAATGGAGAAAATACAAGAAATGTTCAACAAGGACCTAGAAGAACTAAAGAGGAAACAAACAATGATGAACAACACAATAAATGAAATTAAAAATTCTCTAGAGGGAATCCATAGCAGAATAACTGAGGCAGAAGAACGGATAAGTGATCTGGAAGATAAAATAGTGGAAATAACTACCACAGAGCAGAATAAAGAAAATAGAATGAAAAGAATTGAGGACAATCTCAGAGACCTGTGGGACAAAATTAAACACACCAACATTCGAATTATAGGGGTCCCAGAAGAAGAAGAGAAAAACAAAGGGACTGAGAAAATATTTGAAGAGATTATAGTTGCAAACTTCCCTAATATGGGTAAGGAGATAGTCAATGAAGTCCAGGAAACACAGAGAGTCCCATACAGGATAAATCCAAGGAGAAACACGCCAAGACACATATTAATCAAACTCTCAAAAATTTGGGGCTTCCCTGGTAGCGCAGTGGTCGAGAGTCCGCCTGCCGATGCAGGGGACACGGGTTCGTGCCCTGGTCTGGGAGGATCCCACATGCCGCGGAGCGGCTGGGCCCGTGAACCATGGCTGCTGAGCCTGCGTGTCCGGAGCCTGTGCTCCACAATGGGAGAGGCCACAACAGTGAGAGGCCTGCGTACCACAAAAAAAAAAAAAAAAAAAAAAACTATCAAAAATTAAATACAAAGAAAAAATATTAAAAGCAGCAAGGGAAAAGCAACAATTAACATACAAGGGAATCCCCATAGGGTTAACAGCTGATCTTCTAGCAGAAACTCTGCAAGCCAGAAGGGAGTGGCAGGACATATTTAAAGTTATGAAAGGGAAAAAGCTACAACCAAAATTACCCTACCCAGCAAGGATCTCATTCAAATTCGACGGAGAAATCAAAAGCTTTACAGACAAGCAAAAGCTGAGAGAATTCAGCACCACCAAACCACCACTACAACAAATGCTAAAGGAACTTCTCTAGGCAGGAAACACAAGAGAAGGAAAAGACCTACAATAACAAACACAAAACAATTAAGAAAATGGTAATAGGAACATACATATCGATAATTACCTTAAATGTAAATGCATTAAATGCTCCAACCAAAAGACAAAGACAGACTGGCTGAATGGATGGAAAAACAAGACCCGTACATATGCTGTCTACAAGAGACCCACTTCAGACCTAGGGACACATACAGACTGAAACTGAGGGGATGGAAAAAGATGTTCCATGCAAATGGAAATCAAAAGAAAGCTGGAGTAGCAATTCTCATATCAGACAAAATAGACTTTAAAATAAAGACTATTACAAGAGACAAAGAAGGACACTACATAATGATCAAAAGACAATCCAAGAAGAAATAACAACTGTAAATATTTACGCACCCAGGATAGGAGCACCTCAATACATAAGGCAAATGCCAACAGCCATAAAAGGGGAAATCGACAGTAACACAATCACAGTAGGGGACTTTAACACTCCACTTCCTCCAATGGACAGATCATCCAAACTGCAAATAAATAAGGAAACACAAGCTTTAAATGATACATTAAACAAGATGGACTTAGTTGACATTTATAGGACATTCCATCGAAAACCAGCAGGTTACGCTTTGTTTTCAAGTGCTCATGGAATATTCTCCAGGATAGATCATATCTTGGGTCACAAATCAAGCCTTGGTAAATTTAAGGAAACTGAAATCATATCAAGTATCTTTTCTGACCACAACGCTATGAGACTAGATATCAATTACAGGAAAAAAAAAACTGTAAAGAATACAAACATATGGAGGTTAAACAATACACTACTAAATAACCAAGAGATCACTGAAGAAAACAAAGAGGAAATCAAAAATTACCTAGAAACAAATGACTATGAAAACACGATGACCCAAAACCTATGGGATGCAGCAAAAGCACTTCTAAGAGGGAAATTTATAGCAATACACTCCTACCTCAAAAAACAAGAAACATCTCAAATAAACAACCTAACCTTAAAAATAAAGCAATTAGAAAAAGAAGAGCAAAAAAACCCCGAAGTTAGCAGAAGGAAAGAAATCATAAAGGTCAGATCAGGAAGAAATGAAAAGGAAATGAATGAAGCAATAGCAAACATCAATAAAACTAAAAGCTGGTTCTTTGAGAACATAAGCAAAATTGATAAACCATTAGCCAGACTCATCAAGAAAAAAAGGGAGAAGACTCAAATTAATAGAATTACAAATGAAAAAGGAGAAGTAACAACTGACACTGCAGAAATACAAAAGATCATGAGAGATTATTACAAGCAACTCTATGCCAATAAAATGGACAACCTGGAAGAAATGGACAAATTCTTAGAAAAGCACAACCTTCTGAGACTGAACCAGGAGGAAATAGAAAATATAAACAGACCAATCACAAGCACTGAAATTGAGACTGCGATTAAAGATCTTCCAACAAACAAAAGCCCAGGACCAGATGGCTTCACAGGCAAATTCTATACAACATTTAGAGAAGAGGTAACACCTATCCTTCTCAAACTCTTCCAAAATATAGTAGAGGGAGGAACACTCCCAAACTCATTCTACAAGGCCACCATCACCCTGATACCAAAACCAGACAAAGATGCCACAATGAAAGAAAACTACAGGCCAATATCACTAATGAACATAGATGCAAAAATCCTCAACAAAATACTAGCAAACAGAATCCAACAGCACATTAAAAGGATCATACACCATGATCAAGTGGGGTTTATCCCAGGGATGCAAGAATTCTTCAATATACGCAAATCAAGCAATGGATAACCGTATTAACAAATTGAAGGAGAAAAAACACATGATCATCTCAATAGATGCAGAAAAAGCTTTTGACAAAATTCAACACCCATTTATGATAAAAACCCTCCAAAAAGTAGGCATAGGGGGATTTTACCTCAACATAATAAAGGCCATATATGACAAACCCACAGCCAACATCGTTCTCAATGGTGAAAAACTGAAACCATTTCCACTAAGATCAGGAACAAGACAAGGTTGCCCACTTTCACCACTATCATTCAACACTGTGTTCAAAGTTATAGCCACAGCAATCAGAGAAGAAAAAGCAATAAAAGGAATCCAAATCAGAAAAGATGAAGTAAAACTGTCACTGTTTGCAGGTGACATGATACTATACATAGAGAATACTAAAGATGCCACCAGAAAACTACTAGAGCTAATCAATGAATTTGGTGAAGTAGCAGGGTAGAAAATTAATGCACAGAAATCTCCTGCATTCCTACACACTAATGATGAAAAATCTGAAAGAGAAAATAAGGAAACACTCCCATTTACCACTGCAACAAATAGAATAAAATACCTAGGAATAAACCTACCATAGGAGACAAAAGACCTGTATTTAGAAAAGTATAAGACACTGATGAAAGAAATTAAAGATGATACAAACAGATGGAGACATACACCATGTTCTTTTATTGGAAGTATCAACATTGTGAAAATGACTATACTACCCAAAGCATTCTACAGATACAATGCAATCCCTATCAAACTAGCAATGGCATTTTTCACAGAACTAGAACAAAAATTTTCACAATTTGTATGGAAACACAAAAGACCCCAAACAGCCAAAGCAATCTTGAGAAAGAAAAACAGAGCTGGAGGAATCAGGCTTCCTGACTTCAGACTATACTACGAAGCTATAGTAATCAAGACAGTATGGTATTGGCACAAAAACAGAAATATAGATCAACGGAACAGGATAGAAAGCCCAGAGATAAACCCACACACCTTATCTGTGATAAAGGAGGCAAGAATATACAATGGAGAAAAGACAGCCTCTTCAATAAGTGATGCTGGGAAAACTGGACAGCTACATGTAAAAGAATGAAATTAGAACACTCCCTAACACCATACACAAAAATAAACTCAAAATGGATTAAAGACCTAAATGTAAGGCCAGACACTACAAAACTCTTAGAGGAAAACATAGGTAGAATACTCACCTCACATCCGTTAGAATGGCCATCATCAAAAAATCGACAAACAATAAATGCTGGAGAGGGTGTGAGAGAAGGGAACCCTCTTGCACTGTCGGTGGGAATGTAAATTGATACAGCCACTATGGAGAACGTATGGAGGACCTCAAAAAACTAAAAGTAGAACTACCATATGATCCAGCAATCCCACTACTGGGCATATACCCTGAGAAAACCATAATTTAAAAAAGAGTCATGTACCACAACGTTCATTCCAGCTCTATTTACAATAGCCAGGACATGGAAGCAACCTAAGTGTCCATCAACAGATGAATGGATAAAGAAGATGTAGCACATATATACAGTGGAATACTACTCAGCCATAAAAAGAAACGAAATTGAGTTTTCTGTATTGAGGTGCATGGACCTAGAGTCTGTCATACAGAGTGAAGTAAGTCAGAAAGAGAAGAACAAATACCATATGCTAACACATATATATGGAATATAAAAAGAAAAAAAATGGTCATGAAGAACCTAGGGGCAGGATGGGAATAACGATGCAGACCTACTAGAGAATGGGCTTGAGGACACGGGGAGGGGGAAGGGTAAGCTGGAATGAAGTGAGAGAGTGGCATGGACATATATACACTACCAAATGCAAAACCGATAGCTAGTGGGAAGCAGCCACTTAGCACAGGGAGATAAGCTTGGTGCCTTGTGCCCACCTAGAGGGGTGGGATAGGGAGGGTGGGAGGGAGTCGCAAGAGGGAGGAGATATTGGGATATATGTATATGTATGACTGATTTACCTTGTTATAAAGCAGAAACTAACACACCATTGTAAAGCAATTATACTCCAATAAAGATGTTTTAAAAAAGTTGCTTTTTTTCCAAAGTAAATGCTTCCAGTTTATAAGGCAACTAAAAGTGTTTATTATGAAAAGTATTCATCTTTGGCGTGAACTCCAAGATTTTAAATTCATTTTGACGTAGATGTGAATGATAAGAGGCTTTTCCAATTTCTGTGGAAAAATAACTTATTTCCAGTATAAAAGTGATCCAATATAAATACTTCTCTTTTATAAAATAAAAATCCCTTGGCTGTACTAAGATTCTTCTAGAAATTTAAAATAGTTCTGTACTCCTAAGACTGTCTAATTTCGGTATTTCACTTTAAGTGTTTCAGGTTTTTTTTAAAAGAAAGATACAGCAGGTTCAAATCAGTTCCAATTTACTCTTTGTGGATTATAAACCACTCAAAAGTATTTCAGAAGGGATGGTTTTAGACAAGAATGAATATTTTTGCATAAACAACCTTAATACCAGTTTTTATAAACAATACAAATGATAGTAAACTTGGAAAACTGAGCAAAATTAGATACTACCAGTATAACATAAAATGACCCCTAAAGTATTGATAATCAATCTAGACTTCAGTGGAAGGAGTCATAGAAGTCAAAGTTAAGTGAAGCAATTATGTAGGACATAGAGGAAAGCACAAAAAGGGCTTGGGGACTGTAGGTAGGGAACCAGCACATCTGGCTTTAGCAGAGAAATGAATATGGTGAGCTATTTTCATCTGACTGACCATTATGCCATAGAAACATACAAATGCTTTCCTGGGTTTCTTTCTTTTCAGATTCCATAGTACCTTTGTTTCTCTCTGTTCCTCCTCCTCTCTCTCTCGGTGGCCATTAACTATACTGACAGTTTGACAGGCTGAAATAAGGAAATAAAACACTTAAACACTGTTTCCTGATGTATGTATTCATGTCTCCTGCCAAACACAGATATTGAGGAGATACTTCACTCCTCCTGTCAGCTCACTAAATTACACCCCAAGCTCTCGGGTCTCTCAATCTCAGTGAAGCTCCATTCCTTCCAGAAGAATATGCAAGGGCTTCCGTCTTTTTGCCAAAATCCTTCCTTTATCATTTTTAATACTGAATTTTCTTAAGCTATGGGTTGGATTTCTGTATGCGAGCTGATTATTTCCCTATTTTTTAAAAGCTGTCAGAATTCAGCTTTATTTTTTGGAGTGCCTTCACCCGAGCAATGGCAAATGAATACTGAACCTGGTTTAAGCTTCTCTTTCTCAGAACCAAAGAAGAGTTCTGACTTTTTAAAACTAGATACTAATTAACCTAACATTGAGTCTCTTGCCAGGTCCAGTGATAGAAAAAAGGTGATCGTATTCGTGACATCCCCAGATGTGCCAGACCACAAACAATAGATGCTTCTTCCATTATTATTTGCATGTGGCAACCAACTAAAGTCAGCCTTCTGCACAGCAAACTTTGAAAGTCTTACAAATGAATAATTAACTTCTTCCAGAGGTGACTGCCGTGGACTAAATTTTGAGAGAATAGTAGGTGAGAGGGATGAATTAAAGGAGAGATAATGACTTTCAGTTGGTTATTTACCTGCTTCTAACCACCATTAACGTGAAGAAGAAGAAATTTCAAAGTGAAATATTCAAGAATTTAAAACGAAAAGGATAATGAAAGTAAACCTCTAAGACTTTTTCTTTGCTTCATTGGCTTAACTGCATTTATTTAGTGCCTACTTTATGCAGTGCACAAGGGTATGTTCTCTGAAAGATGCCGAGGACAGTCCCACATCTCCTGCCTGGTTCCTAAGGAACCTGCTGCAGTCTAGAAGAGATGCCACAGTTGTAAGTAACTAGAACACAGGGGGAAGGTATTTCCAAGTGGAGCCACGGATAAAATGCGATTGAAATTCAAAGGACGCAGGAATATCACTACCCCCACCATCCACACTTAGAAATTCACAACTCGGTCTGGCTAAAAGATCAAAAAATTCCCTCTATTATAAGACTTACATATTTTACTGTAATTACTTGGGTTTTTTTGTTCTGTACCTTCTCTGTCAGGCCGTAAAATCTGTGAGGCCTTGTGCCTTGTCTAATTTGCTCATGAATGTATTCTCAAGATGGACACAGTAGGTGGCATATAATGTGTTCCCAATAAATAGCTGTTGAATGGGTGAGTGAATCATCTTGTGATAATAAGTAGTGAATGAATCTGAATCTTCTGAGGTTGGTTTTCTGAATTTCTGATTCATGTAATTCCCTAACTTAATGAAGATCGCCAATAAGACAGCTCTTATTGTAAAACTGGTGGACACCCTGATGATCATAGATACTGTATTTAATTAGCACAATTGCCAAAATATAGCCATGACCAAATGACCATTTTTGTAGACCTAAGGGTTTCCTTTTACTTATAAGGAGCCTCTTTCACAACCTGACAATCATTAGGGATTACAGGATTAATCACAGAAGTGACGCACAGGAGAACTCTCTCTGCAGTGTTTCTTTCTCCTCTTTGCTTCATATGTTCCCCAAGGGATAATACTTTCTAAAAATATCTTTGCACCATCTTCCAAGAATTGTAATCCAGTTACTGCTAATATAAATTATCAATAGAAGTGAAAGGTTACTACAGTAAAGATTAGAAAAATGCAAGGATAAGTCATTCAGCAAATCCATTTGAGGAATAGCTCCACCAGATAAGATTAAATTCTTTTACAATAAACTACTTAGTATCCAAATCATTTTGCTTTATCAAATGTTATCTGAAATATTAGCTACTGTTCATTAAGCATTTATTTATAGGCACAACACATCGTATTACATGAATGTTTCTTCACTAAAGTCCCACAATTATCTTATAAAAGAGGAATTTTTATCCCTACATCACAGATAAAGAAATTGAGGCACGGAAAGATTATCTTGGAAGTTGAGAAACCCAAGTCCACTGTGGTCTGGAACCCCCAAACATTTTTATTTCAACTAGTCCATGCTCAGCACTCATTATATAATGCATTATATTATGCATGAGGCCAGGGCTGGGTGAAGCTGTGACAATTGGGTCTTGCAGGGGTTTCAAGGGTAAGTTAGGACATAAGCAATAGGACACTTTTCACTAATTTCTCCTACACGCCTCTTGGTCTTGTTTACTCCCACTGTTTTCTCAAATGTCTTGGTGACATATTAATATATTACCTTTCAAAATGTTGAAAAGAGCACTTCGGGGAAAAATGCTCTTCTTGTTCTACCTTAGCCATATATTTGGGGTCAGATATGAATAATTCTGACCCCCAAAACTGCACTCTTTCTATTATAATATATTGCCTCCCAATAATTTCTTCTGGTTTTAAGAGTCAAAAGAAACTCCACTTTTGCCATGCTCCCAGACCCTTTTCTAAATTTAATTAATATATTTGATCAAGGGATAAAAAGAAGGCTAAGATTTTTGTCCTCAGTCTCAAAGACACCAAAATGATTCTATGCATATCCTCCCCTTGACCAAAAAAGACATTTGAATAGCACTGAAACAAAAAGACTATCTCTTTTTACCATATTTACATCTTTCCTCAATTCTATTTTAAAAATAGAATCTTCACTCATAATAACACTAGATTGGGCTTCTCTGGTGGCGCAGTGGTTGAGAGTTCGCCTGCCGATGCAGGGGACGTGGGTTCGTGCCCCGGTCCGGGAAGATCCCACATGCCACGGAGCGGCTGGGCCCGTGAGCCATGGCCGCTGAGCCTGCGCGTCCGGAGCCTGTGCTCCGCAACGGGAGAGGCCACAACAGTGAGAGGCCCGCGTACCGAAAAATAAATAAATAAATAAAATAACACTAGATCTTTACCTTACAATATGGAAAATGAAGGTAGTGGAGTGGAAAATGGAGAGGACTAGTGGAATTGTATAGAGACAAGAAAAAGAAGGAAGAGAAGAAAAGAATAGAAGAGAAGGAGGAAGGAAACGAAACGCTGAAAAAATAAGAAGGGATAGAGACAGAATCCTTTTGTCCACGCCCTTTGGTGAAGTTAGAGGTTTGCTTTAAGACAAAATTGCCTCTTTCAATGGTCAATGATATTTTATTTCTATGTAACTTCCTTCTCAAATAGGTTAATTACAGAGGCAATTAGTCTAGCACACACATGATGTCACTATTCCCTTATATAAACAGAACTGGCACACATGTTTCAGGCAGAGAAAAATATCTGTGAAGACTGAATTTCAAAATGTAATAGAATTCTGTGCTGCTCTTTTGCCCAGTTTGGGTTAAATTTCACTGTTGTCATCATCCTTATTTACTGAACAGCCTTTACGTTTTATTCTTATCATGGACGTTCTCTATGTAGCTAGGAAGGTCTGCTCAAATCATAATGAAACAATCCAAAATGAAGAGGGATCGTGACATAAGGGAACTGAACAGGAATGAGTAAGGCCTTATTAGCAAGGCAAATCGATAGGAGAAAGGGAGCTGGAACTGAAAAAGCTAGTTCTATACTAGTTTAAACAAATGTTCTGACCTATGCAGTCTCCTAGGTTTTTTGTGCGAATACTTTATTTTACATATTCAGAATTCGGAAATTAGTGACTACTGTCGTTCTGAGAACCAAAGGGTTCATAGCATAAGAGGTTTTTAAAGCGAGCTTTTCTGTAAGCTGAATATATGTAGCACTGGGTAGCATGATCCAGTCTTGGGGACACACATGGAATTCATGGGAAAAGTTGTTAAGTCACTAATAATGGCATCCATTTTAACTGAAACTCCTAACTACTGATTATTGCTTGTATATTTATCAAAACCAAAATGATAAAGTGCTCTTCAAAAGAATAAATTGCCATATCTAGTACTAAATACATATTCATAGAGGGCACTCTGTCCTTCTGGATGGTGGCTACCCAGGACGACAAAACTGCAAGACACTGATGACACACTACCATCTACGGTTCATTAGCTCCCTGTTTACTGCGGTAACAGTGAAAGCAAGGTCTTAGGGGCAGATCCTCATATGAATCAATGCATTCCTTTCTCTTCTATGGCCATAAACTATTAGACTCGTTCTGACCGGCTGTCTCAAATAAGATGTGCCATTGGTAACAACAGTGTCTGAGAGAGATACAGTGACCATTAGTACAAGGAAAAACACTCAAGTTTTATTTCCTACTAAATGATGGTCCCACTGCATTCTTTTCATGCACAAACCACTGCATATCGCTTACAAATCAACCTAGTAGAGTGTGTGCTTCAGCCATGGGGTCGCTCGGCCTGGGTTTGAAAACTGGCGCCACCTCTTACTAGCTGTTGAGTCACAGCAAGTTACTCAATTTCTCTCGCTCTCAATTCCCTCAGCTGAAAAATGGGTATAATAATAGTACCTACTTCATGAGGCACTTAGGAAGCTTAAATTAGATACTACATGCAAAGGCCAAGAACAAAACCTGGCAAAAGAAAGTCCTCAGTAAATGATAGTTATTATAAGAATTCTGTAACTTACAAAAAGTGATGGGGCTTTTTCTGATTTTATGTGTGTGTGTATTTAAATCAGGAGGTCTTGCATTTAAATATAAGCTCCTGTAAGAAAAAGCAGAATTTTAAATGGTGGTTAAAATTCTACAGGATAAATGAAGTTAGGTTTATAAAGCCTTCTATCAGCAACAGAATCCTTCCATAGTCTAGTCTGGTACAGCAGTCTCTCTGGGATTTCAATCTGGGCTTACCTGAGTATATATACGGCAGCAGCAAGGTAGAAACAGGTTTTCTTCCTCTACAATGGATCCAAAGCTACTGCTGATGACACAGGGATGGGCAGAGAATGAAGTGATCTCCCTTCCAGAAGGTGAACAGTGGCACTGAGAACTTCTTAAAGAACTTCTTTTGTAAAAGATCATTGGCTTTACCGCTTCTATTTGACCTTTTTGCCCTATTTCCCCAGGGAGTTTGCCAGTGGGTGGGTAGGGGTAAGTCAGCTTTGCAGCTAAGCCAGCTAGGCAAATAAGTAGTTTTGACTATAGTGGCTACAAATATAGAGATATATGCATATGTATATTCTTTCCCATGCATGTACCAGGATACCTCCAGAAAGTATGATAATTAAAAGTATATTACAGAGATTATAAAGGAACACATCAGGATGTTTCCTTCTCGGTAACAAGCAAATAAATAATGTTTGTTATTACAAGTCACACACACCCACACACACACACAGTGGTTTCAAGTCTCATAATCTTTTCACTTGGGGATTGCCTGATGAGAGTTAGTCCTTTTGAGCAGGACAGGAACCTCTAGGTTTTAAAATTACTGATCTTGTATTTTCAGCCACTGTAACAGCTGATTTGGACTGACTTCACGGGTAACCAGATCAATTGTGTAGACATTAATACTTACGAGGGCATGAGGAAAGGGAATCAACTGAAACACTTAGCCTATGAAATGGACTATAAAATCATTGTCAGAATAGACATTATAAACACAATAGAATTCTTCACAGCCCAGTTCTTCTTTACACAAATTAGGGCATAGAACAATTCAAATCAGCCTTGATGCTAGGACTGTGTGATCAGGTAAAGAGTTAATACCAGGAGTAGCAGGAAATTGCCCTGAGTCTGGCTGGTCGGTTATGAGTGTTAGTCTTTCCTTCTAACTCAGCAATTTAGATGACTTTGGTATTTAGCAATTACTTGGATCTAATATGACCAATTATTCAGAGATTGTTTTCAAATTCTTTAGGATCTCAGAAAGAAAATCACAGTAAGTCATCAAGGTGAAAAATGAAGGCTGTTAGTATAACAGCATTATACATATAATAAAATGTCCTGATCCACCAGCAGAACCAGGAGATTTGCAAAACTCCATTCCTCACAGAAATGCAAAAAAAGTAAGTAAATATTATTATTTCTATTAACACACTGAAAATAATATATCATATAAATACATTGTTACAAAAGTATATATATACAATTACAGAGCTGCTATTCTATTCTTACCTTTATCTTTACTTAATATTATTTAAATAATGAAATTTTACTTGTGAAATGGTATCTAACTATATTTTTCTGAATTGGTTCTACTAATTCTTTTCTCCTGTTTGCTCTGCTTTTTACCCTTTTCTCTATCACTTGTTTTCTTGACTTTATTGGGCAAAAATTAGTAAAAAAGCTAGGTTCATTTTTTTGCTAGATACAGTTTCACTTTCCCCTCTCACTCCTTCTTCTTTCTGCCAACACCCCTGGAAGATAGCCAGAAGCCACGATGCAGAGGTGCCAGGGTGTCCTGATCTTGTGCAGTTTGAGTGCCTCCGTGTATATCTAGGCAAGGCTTACTTACCTAAGTCACCACTTACAATAGTGAGTAGAAAGTGCAGGTTGGAATAGTCAGCATTTATAAGTCAGCTGGTTACACGATATAAAAATATATAGCCAACTTCAGAATTTATAGCAATAACATTTATGTATCGTGTTACTCCTAGAACAATCCAATTTATAACGTGCCTATTGTGTATACATAAGGAACAATCATAAATCATTTACATTAAACAGTGTCAACTAGCAAAACACAACTTTCCCCCTAAATTCTTCACACTGAGATTAATGAGGTTTTTGAAGGGAAGCACACTAAAAAAAAAAAAAAAGAAAAAACTCTGGTTCATCCTAGGCGGATAACATATCCATATAAAGGAGCAGGTGTCTGTAGTATGATTTAGAACATCTATGGAACATCTCTGGAAAATATTAACCTTCCCTGAAGTAGAGAGCCATCCGTGAAGTGAGCTGAAAATGTGGCAAGAACCCAAGTCTGTCACCAACCTCAAGATTTCTTTTATTTCCTTCTCAGTAAAGAATGGAATTAAAACAGAGAACACTGTAGGCCGTAACTGACCAGTTGTGTGGCGTGTTTTCATCTACAGGCACTTTGAGAAAACCTGAGAAAGAGTATGTAGATTACCTGCTTTGTCTCTTTGACTCCCAGTTAACTAGGAGAAAAATCCCTATCAGTGACAAAAGCTATCCAGAGTCCTAAAGTGAAACTCAAATATGTATGTGGATTTTCTCCCTTTGTTTACTCCCTAGCTCATCCCCTTCGGACACACAGTCTTCAGAAATCTATGCTTTAGAGTCTCGGATTAAACCTATTCCTTCTCCTTACAAAGCCCCTAAAATAAATAATATGGAATGTTTTGACTGTTCACATCTGTAAAAGCATTTAATCTTATCTGAAACTTCACACCTACACAGCTGAACTGGACATCATGTAAGAAAAATACAGTTTGAATTTCTCTTAACAGTATTTTGATTCTCTATCTTCTGTCTTTAGAAAGGATTACTGGAGTTAGACTTTCTTCCTGTCTTAACTCACAGCCCTAAAAATAGCCATTGATTTGTTTCAGCCAAAATGGAAGAATAACAACATTTTTCTTATATATAAAAATGTTTGTTCATTAAATAACTCACTTCTCCAAACTCTATTCATGACTAATATTACTATGGAGAGAAGCAACCCCCTATCTTGGTTAAAATTAAACCTGAATCTGAAAAACAGACAAATATATAGCAAGAAAATCTATAAACTAGTTTTCAATGAATGAACTACCTGCTGTTTCCTGTTCACAGGCAATTGACACTGTGTAAAGATAGGTTGTAATCTAGAAAGCAAAACAAAACAAAAACCATACACAGAGAGAGTGATAACAGATCTACAAACTTCTCAGTTGAAATAAGAACTGATGGTCAACTGAGGTTTTTAGGAGAAGGTTTTTAAAAACAACATGCTCATCTGGAAAGCCAGATACACTATGGCCTCTGTAGAAATATTTTGAAAACTGGGCCCCCTGCAAAACAGCTGTATTTCACTGGCCTTAATTAGTAGGGGAAAATATAATGTACTTCTTCACAACTGAGAGAATTAAACTTAACAAGGAGCAGTGACAATTCACTGCAGTCATAAATAGAAGATTCTGGTTGAAAACTTATCCATTCATGAAGAAGAGTGTTAAAACTTCAAAGGGTTTTGCTTCTGTGAAGACATGAGGCAGTTAAGTTTTCTTCACTTAACATGTTTATTCTCTTAAAATTATCTGGTGATCACGGAATTCTTTTCTATTTTTGAGTGGTATTTTGATTCACTTAAGAAGAAAAATTCTTAGTGCTTAGGGAAGCAATTTAAAATCCCAGGCTCACCCCTTTTTCTTGTCAATAAACTGAGAAATCTGTGTAAAAATAGAACATAATTATGACTGCCATCTGGGCGGTTGCTACTTTAGTCTCCACATTCTTACAAAGTTGTTTTCTTCCCAATATTAATGAAAAATACACAATTACTATGTAGGCATTTTTAAAGTATTGGTATTTCCTATGATTGACCTACCTATATTCTCTACCAATTCTCTCTAGGTATTTCAATTAAAATAATTTTTAAGAAAATAACTGATACCTCACCAAGACATTCCAAAAAATATTGCTAAAAAGAAAAAAAATCAGCAAATCATACGGTATTTTGGGTCATTATCAAAAAAAATATATATCCTTTACAAATTACTTTCATAGACCTGATTAATACTTTTCAAAGGAACTGACTAAATTGAAGGGATTTGGGATACATATAAACACAGGCTCCCATAGCAATAAATTGTTGAACCAACATTGGAAAGGTTCTTTTTTTTTCCTAATGGAAGTCTTCTAACATTGGCAATATAAAGTTCTTACCTTGAATAAAAGATTTTTCCTCTTTCCCTTACACAAAATAATAGTTAAAGAAAGAGCTTCAGGCTGAACTACTACATTTCCACTTTAGCTAATAAGAAAATATAACTTGTTTTTCATTCTTAATTTGATAACATCATTTAAACAACTAGTTAAGGATTGAGTAGAAACAAAATGAGAATATTCTGTCTCTTTATTCAGGAAACAATGCCAGTAACAACTAATTTTCTTACATGGCTGTGGCTATCAATGCTGGGTTTTTTTCGGGGTTTCTTTTTTTTTTTTTTTTTTGGTTCCAGAAGGCATTGATTCAATGTCACTTTTAGAGCTTCTTAACCTAAAATCCATGGATTGCTATGCAATCTATAGGTTTCTGGAATTATATATAAAATGTCATGTGTGTATTATACCCATTGTGATTTTTCCTGCAGCAAATCTTCTTCTTTGCTACCCAGCATCCATGAACCCTCTTTCTGTTCACAGTACCCCATTTTCCTCTGGGATACAATCCTAATGCTTAGTTCATGGAAAATGATGAAGCTCACTCCTGCTCCAAGAGAGACACACAGCATTATTCTGTGATCTAATCAAAGCAAATTAGTACAAACAGACTTTGATAGGGCTTCTGTTTGATCTGAAGCTTGACAGGATATTATAGGTGAAGCAATGCCACTGCCACCATCTTGCTCCCAAATGAAGCCAGAGACTGAAGCTGCATTAGTGGAAGCCGAGAGATGGAGGAAAAAATGAGTCTTGTTTACACTATTTTAATCCAGAAGTTAGTTCTGTGCCGAGACTCTATAGTTTAATAAATAACAAACGTACATGCACGCACATTCATACCATCTTACTCCACAAATTTGCATAGCTGACTTCTTCGGCTTAACTGCTCACTGGCTTTCTCTGACCTTTCCTACCTACTATAAATTCCCCTCTCTGTATTCTTTACTTCTCTGTCCATCCTATCTGTCTGTCATTAATCTCATTACGCATAGTCAAAATGATGTGCCATATGCTGTTTCTCATTTTGGTACACAGGAATTTGGTCAGTTTTCCAGTCCTTTTCAGTCAAAGTTTACACAGTGCAGGATTATTTTCCAGGAGAGAGACAGGGAGAGAAAAAAAGAGACAGAGAGAGAGAAGGAGACAGAGAGAGACAGACAGAGAGCGATACAGAGAGAGAGGGAGGGAGGGGAACAGATTTTAAAAACTGAAGATTCAAATAGAGAGCCAGGTAGTAAGTTTCATTAACAGTGGAACTAACTGAAATTTTGATTACACACATACAAGAAAATATATTTTAGTTAAGCAAATAACTGTAGCATAGATTAGGAGGAAAGGATTTTCAGGCATTTTGATCTCCATTCCAACCAGACTTAGCTGACATAATTATGGGTCCCCGAAAAGTAACTTCTGGGGTTTAGAAGCACCTGCCACTTCCTTTGAACTGGCCCTATAAATGCCAAGAGTGAGTGTTTTAGATTAAATGAATAGCTTAATAAACATCTTTGGAATATCCATTATTAAGGTTGATTTATGTTCTCTTGCCAGCAGTAATTCAAGAAAACGCCATGCTATTCAAAAAATATTGCACGTCATTCTTACCACTTTGCCAAAGTTGACACCATGTAAGTACGACAATGACAATATCTATATTCTTTTGCGGTACTAACTGTACACAAAAGCTGATAGATATTAAACCACTCTAAGTTTGCAGGGGCATCAGCACAGGAACCACTCTTATTTATAACTCTGCTAAATGACCTTTCATTTGTAAATTTATAGTGTATCCATAATTTCTTTAGGGAACCAAGAGGTTCATTCAAAAAACTGCCACAACATTTGTCTGTGCAAAGATGATGGATATGGTTTATGAAATTAAATGCTTTAAAAAATTAAAATCGTATTGCCAAGAAAAAGGATATGTTCTTTCCTGGTTTGCTCACATTTTTAACTGATCACAACTGCACTCTCAGCAGTTATAATGCTTAATCTAGATAGCATATTAATATAAATATGTCCAAATATATTGTTGTTATGGTTGTGTAGTATCAGTATGAACTACTGGACATCCAGTTCACTTAAATTTATTTTTTTCTAATTCTATTCCACTGTAATAACCTATAAAATATATAAAGTATCATTAGAATATAATATTTCTTATTTATGTTTACTGCAATTACTGTATTTAATTTTTCAGGACTACTCCCAGCAAACTGCATGGTTTATTGTAACCATAGACTATTAGAAACTATAATTTAAATAAAATTACTTAAATAAGATACGTAGTTGCCAAAAATTAACATTAACTAAATAAGAAGTCTTATTTTTTTTTTTTTTTTTTTTTTTGCGGTACGCGGGCCTCTCACTGTTGTGGCCTCTCCCGTTGCGGAGCACAGGCTCTGGATGCGCAGGCTCAGCGGCCATGGCTCACGGGCCCAGCCGCTCCGCGGCATATGGGATCCTCCCAGACCGGGGCACGAACCCGTATCCCCTGCATCAGCAGGCGGACTCTCAACCACTGCGCCACCAGGGAGGCCCAAGAAGTCTTATTTTTATCCCAATATAGACTTTGCTCAATTGGAGAAATCAAAGAAGGAGAAGATGAAAGATAACAAACTATCACTAAAGTAACCAATAAAAAGCAGAGTAGTCAATGTTCTAAGTGTGAAGAAGAAATGTACATTGTTACTATGTGTGATGTGTTCTGGTGGCTTTCCTACTCCTTTATCTGCCATCATTTACTGCCTAGGTAACACAAAAATCTCAGTGCTTTGGCTTTTTCTAGAGTAGTTTTACTTTTTTAATCTATCCTATTATTACGGAATCTGCAAAAGAGTGAATCTGACTTTAATTATTTGATTTGGTTATATGAACAACAATCTCCAAATTGCTACTTTCTTTAGCATTAGCTCCTCCAGGCCCCCAAAAAATTGTTCCAAATGCTTGCAAAATGTCTACTCAAAATATTTCTTACATATTGAGTGTTCTATATTCTGTTTAAAACAAAGATAATATTAAAAATAAAATACAATAAGCAGTTTACATACCCCAGTGGACCGCTAGCTCCTTGCGGGCAGGTACATATTTATCATCATCTTTGGGTCACCGATGGCCAGCACAGCACCTGAGATATAATGCACACTCATAAATGTGTTTGAATGAATTCAATAAGACAGTGCTGTCTGGAATCTACTTGGAAGGTAAGAATTCAATAAAGTAACCATTCTATCTACCAACCCTCTTCCTCTATATCCTATATTATTAAAGTAGCAGTGCATATTCTTATACATTTGAATGACAACTTTATTCTGAAAACTCAATTCTCAAAAATAATTGTTTCTAAATGCTTAATACATTACATATTCTTATTGTCTTTGGTTCTGGTGGAGGCTATACAGTGCAGTGTTTGAGATCATGTACTTTGGAATCAGGCTGATACATGTTCAAATCCTGGTTCCACCACTGGTTATTTACAGTTTTCGATAAGCCACTAATCGCTCTAAATATCAAATTGTCTTCAAAATAAAGATAATTTTAATAACTTTCTAATAATGTTCAAAGGATCAAAGGAAACAATGCTTTATCACACTGCCTGATACACAGTATGCCCTCAATAAATGATAACTACTAATTGTATTCCCTCCTATTTCCCTCCCTCCCCTTCTGAAGAGCTAACCTTACTCTGGCCTTTGCCTTCGGCTACTGGGAAGTAATCTCTAGGACCTCAAAATGTCATGCCTGACAGGAATGTCTTTGTTTGCCTGAGGGCTTTGGCCACAAGATAGTTTAACAATGTGATTTTTTTTTTTTTTTTCAGTACGCGGGCCTCTCACTGTTGTGGCCTCTCCCGTTGTGGAGCACAGGCTCCAGACACGCAGGCTCCGGACGCGCAGGCTCAGTGGCCATGGTTCACGGGCCCAGCCACTCCACGGCATGTGGGATCTTCCCAGACCGGGGCACGAACCCGTGTACCCTGCATCGGCAGGCGGACTCTCAACCACTGTGCCACCAGGGAAGCCCTAACAATGTGATTTTATGATAGGGGCTTTGAGTCATGCAATATCAATTCTGCCTCCAAAACTACCTGGAGACTAAAGGTATCAGCCCAACACTGACGTCCAGGAGGGGCTAGAGACTAACGGTCAGCCATGCAAGTGGTATGTGATCAAGTCCCAGTAAAAACTCTGGCCACCAAAGGCTCAATGAGCTTCTCTAGTTGGCAATGCTCTGTGCATACTGTTACATGTCAGTGCTGGGAAAATAACATGTTCTGACTCCATAGGGCAGGGTGATGGAAGCTCTGTGGTTGGTTCTTCTAGCCTCAGACCCAGCCTTATATAACTGCTTTCCTTGGCTGATTTTAATCAGGATCTTTTCCCTGTAATAAACTGTAACCATGAATATGACAGCTTTCACTGAGTTCTGTGAGTACTTCTAGCAAATTTTCAAACCTGAGGGCAGTTTTGGAAACCCGTCAAACACATATTTGGTGTCAAAAGTGTGGGTGGTCTTGTGTGGAGGACTGGCTCCCTCAAGCTCTGTAGCTGACTAACTGTACAGTTGGTTAAACTCTCACACCTTCCTTCTTTAAATCTGGAAAGCCCCAAAGCTCTGAAAAACATCTCACCTTATCACTCAAGTGAATGTAACAAAACTCTCACTTAACAGTGAAAATCACTTTGAATTGATGGTGTTCATGTATATACTATATGTTGTTTTATTTTCCCATGTACAACATAAAATCCTCCTCCAGTAATAGATTCAGAAATGTTTTGTTTTGGTTATATGAACAGCAGTACTGTTTAAAAGTAAATGAGTCATATACAAGTAAAATTTCTAAAGATTAGTAATAGTAGATCTGTCAAGTTCAGATATTAGAAAGTTAACTTAAGAGGTACATTGGTTTTCAAACAAAATATCAATTAAATCATATGCTTCTTCTGCATCTCCTAAATGAAGTATGCAGGAGGCTGTTTGTAACCTTGTTTAAAAAAAAAAAAAGCAAACTTTTTTTTTTTTTTTACAACTATCAGTTTGGTAAGCAGAATTTAAAGATGGTCCACAAATTCCCCCCAACTTGTAAATATGCTCCTCAGCATAATCTCCAGAGTTGTGAATATAATGGGTTTTACCCCCATGAATAGGTTATATTATTTAACACAGTTGACTTTAAAAGAGGAAGATTATCTGCATGGGTCTAACCTCATTTTTTTTTTTTTTGCGGTACGTGGGCCTCTCACTGCTGTGGCCTCTGCCATTGCGGAGCACAGACTCTGGACACGCAGGCTCAGCGGCCATGGCTCACGGGCCCAGCCGCTCCGCGGCATGTGGGATCTTCCCGGACCGGGGCACGAACCCGTGTCCCCTGCATCGGCAGGCAGACTCTCAACCACTGCGCCACCAGGGAAGCCCACATAAACCTTTTAAATCTTGGTCTAGAGGTCAAAGACTGAGGATGATGGAGATGTGAAGCATTAGAAGGATCTGACACACCACTGCGGACTTTAGGATAGAGGCGGTGGAGCAGCAAGGAGTACACACAGCCTCTAGGCGCTATGGGCAACCCCTAGCAGATAGCCCCAAGCAAACGGGACCTCAGTCCTACACACAAAAAGCTGAATTCTACCAATAAGAGTAAGTTTGGAGGCAGATTTCTCCCCAGGAGTGTATAAGAGTGTACAGGCAAGAACTCAGCCTGGCCAATCTTGATTCCAGCCTTGTGACACCTTGAGCAGAGAACCTAGTCAAACCATGCTGGGCTCCTGACCTGTGAGCTAATAAATGGGACTTGTATTAAGCCACTCTGTTTTTGATAACTTGATATATACTTACAGAAAGCTAATACACACAGGAACTGAGGATTCTGTATGTATTTTATTGACCTCTCTTCAGTCTTGCACTCTGAAAACAATATCAGTTATGTGCCAGGTTTCACTAACCATAGGAACCCCCAGTTACCGTTGCCGATACTGAAAAGTGATGGATCCACTCTGAACAAGAAACAGAAAAAAAGGTACTACATCATATGCTAAAGACCGAATGTCCTCCCAAAATTCATAAGGTGAAACCTAATACCCAATGTGATGATATTAGCAAGTGGGGTCTTTGTGAGTGGGGTCTCCACTCTCTTAGTTCATGAGAGTGGAGCCCTCGTGAATGGGATTAGTCATCTTATCAAAGAGACCCCAGAGAACTCCCTATCCCCTTCCACCAAGTGAGGTTACAGTGAAAAGACAGCCATCTAGGAAGCAGGCTCTCACCAGACACCGAATGTGCTGGCGCCTTGATCATGGGCTTCCCAGCCTCCATAAGTATGAGAAATAAATTTCTGTTGTGTTAAGCCACCCAGTTTATGGTATTTTTGTTATAGCACCCCATATGGACTAAGACAAAAATGTAATTATTGTCTCTTCAGTAGATCATTTGGAAAACTCAACTCTCTGCCTCCTATATGGAAGGTGTTGAGAAGGTAATGCTTAAATATGCTGTGAAGTATCTCCACATTTTCTTGGGCCATTTTAAGAGTAGAAGTAGACAGGGACTGTGCCTGCTTGAGGCATATGTGGGAAACTACCATATGTTCAGTGCAGAAGACACAGAATCTCTAAGTATCTGAAGTGAGATTGGGGGTCATTTAAAAAGAATCTCTCCTGGAGAGTCTTCATAGAACATGCTACTACAATGGCTCCCTGTCTCATTCCCTTTGTATTCATTTACTACAATGCTGCCATGTTTATTTTTATAAAACACAAATCTTATCATGTTGTGCCTCTACTGGAAATGACCAGTTTCAATGGCCTTCAAGATACAGTCATTAGTTCACTAATACATTCAATACTTAAGTGCCAAGTTCTATACTAGGTGATAGGGACACACTGATAAGTAAAACAGATAAAGTCCTGCTCTCCTCTGAGATTTGCCCTTTCAAAAATATCCTTCCCATCCCCATCTTGTTCAACTAGAAAACTATAATTAATCTGTGTGTGTGTGTGTGTGTGTGTGTGTGTTTTCCTTTTTTTATTTTGATCTTTAATCCCTAACTTGGGCTTCACTCCTCTGGGAAGCCCTCTTTGACCCTCTTAAGCATAATAAGGCACTCCTTCTCTATGCTCCCATAAAATACTGTACCTAATCATATAATAAAATTGATCACCTTGTATTAAAATTGCATGGACTGCACGTCTGTATCCTCCATAAGCAGAATACGGGAGAAAACTCAGGAAGCATGTGCACCCCAAATTCCTAGTCAATAAGAGATGATGAATGGGTAGGTCCTCTTGGGAGAAGCTTACACTAGACCTAACCCCTCCTGTGGGGGAGAATCTACAGGATATATACACGATGGAGGGAGAGTACTCTAAATCGACAGCTGGAACCAGGCTGGGCAGTAAGGACTAACCTGCACTACCCCACACATCTTAGGTACACTGGGATGAGAATTTCTCCTTCCCCTTGCACCCTCTATCTCAAGTATGAGTTCCTGGAGGTTCGGCCCAGAGTAGACCCTCCAGAATGCAAGGTGGGAGATCAGCTACTAGTTAGAACATAGGGGCTATTAATCAGCTTACTTAGTGAGACAACAATCTTGAATGACAGAATTTGAGAGTGAAAAGCGATTGCAAGATTTCCAAAATATTCCCGGCGAAAATGCAAAAGCAAAATGTGAATCCTAAACAGATAGAGCCAGTATGGGAACTCGCATGTTATCTAGGAAGGGATCGGGGAGAAGTCTAGGGAAAGAAGAGAGGCAGAGCTCAGAGGCGGGGGCCAGGCTCTCTCCATATCTTGGGATTTAACCAATACGGAGGTGGGGCAGGAGAATATCAGGTGGATAAAAGGGACCTAAGGGCTGACAATCCTCTTTCATGGACATTACTTGTTGGGCAGGGCATGGGAGAGGTCACAGGCCTCTCAGGGAATCCCTGTTGTCTTACACCCATCTAACGTGGTGAGGGAGAAATGAAAAAACACCGGTGAAGGAAGGTGCCCAGATAGATTGAGTTAAAACTGCTCACTATACCTCACCGGTTGTGTGCATGTGCAAGGAACCTCAAAATGTCTGTACTCTGTTCCATCCCCCCCAGTCCCAACACAAACACACACGTACACACACACACACATACACGTACAACACAGAGGAAGACTGGGAAAGCCCTGGGATGGGGAAAGGAAGAGGGACCTCAAATTCAAGGCAATGGTATTCAAGGCAATGGTAGGCCAGCAGCAGCCGCTCAGGCTCACATCCAGGTGGGGCTAATTACATCAGCCAGGACAGAGGGCCCCACAGGTAGAGACCCTGGCTGAGGGAAGATGCCAGGAAGGATACAGAGGGCAACCCCAGGGCCAGCATGCACACACGTGACACTCCACACCACCCTGCCAGCCGCAATGATACACAAACTCCCAATAGTTGGTTTCTTTAGTGGGGACAGGGGCAGGGGAGGGCACACAATGTAAGCAGTCATCCCTCTCAGGGTCAAGTAAGTGCAGGATTGCCACCTGAGAGGGATACTTCCTTACATTTTACACCCAAGGTGCCCCTTTCACCCCACCCTACCCTGGACAGGGAAATAGAGAAACTAGCAAACAAAAAGAGGTGATTTGATAGTAAAGATACTGAGTTATTTTGTGCTCTTTTGAGTTTACTTTTTATTATCTTTCAATCTGCACAGTAGGGTAGGGACTCAGGAGCAAGAATACATTATGGAAACAGCTCCATTTTCTTTGTATATTAGAGTAGAAGTGGATAAATTTCGACCCAATTAGATGTGTCCCCAAAATTATTACAATATCCTACCAGATTATTTTCCTATTTAAATTACTCAAATTGCTATAAAAATCTTTTTTTCTTTATACCTTCTCAAAGCAAATCAGATCCACTTCTTCCCATACTATTGAAAGTTACATGTTACCTCACTCAACATACAAAAGGGACCAAGAACATCAATTTTTTAAGAGTCAGTAAGGAAGATGACCACTTGTACTCCCCTGCCAGCCTCAAGCATCTTTCCTAGTGTCCTCTGGTGAAGTCTGCCCAAAAGACACATGATCTAAAATCTTAAATTGCTATAAATCTGAGATACGAGGGTAATTTGATGAATTTAAACCCTTAAGATATGTGTTGTGGTCCCTTTTACAAATGTCAAGAATTTTCACTTATTCCATTTAATAACTCCATAGATAGCAGCACTGTTTTGCCAACTGCAGTTTGGATCTGTAGGCTTTACCTCCACACTCTACCTGCTGGCTGAGTGTTCTGGAACAAGTCACCCGATCTTTCAGTGTACTTTATTCATCACATTAAAGCGTAGCCTACACAATTCCCAAAGTTCCACCCTGATCAAATATTTCTACCACAAATAGATGGTAACTTCTGACGGTATCTTATCAACCTTTCTAATTCAGGAATGCAATCACAAACAACATTAGCTGATTTGCTACCAGTTCTCCTGCCAGTAGAACTGGTAGCATGAGGAACAAGAGACAGAAATGCTCAATAAGACTTGAGTGGTCAACAGTAATCATAATCAACACTGATATTCTGTAGTAGTTCCTATGAGCAGACACCATGCCAAGTGCTTTACATGTAATATCTGGCTTAATTCTTACAACAGCTCTATGGGACAGGTACTTTTATTATACTCATTTTACAGATGAGAAAATTGGCACACGAGATTAAGAAATGTGCTCAAGGTCACAAAGCTAGAAAGTCTTTAGTTACCTATGAAACTCCTGTCAGTTGCAACCAAAAGAACTCAACCAAAATACAGTGAAAAGTGCAAGACAAAAGACATTCTAGAATCACTGTATATTAGAAATGTTTAACATAACCATTTCTGGAACCAAAGTTAAATAAGAATGCAGAAAACTTATTGCTCAAAAAATTTATTTTGGGGCTTCCCTGGTGGCGCAGTGGTTGGGAGTCCACCTGCTGATGCAGGGGACACGGGTCCGTGCCCCGGTCCGGGAAGATCCCACATGCCACGGAGCGGCTGGGCCCGTGAGGCCATGGCCGCTGAGCCTGCGCATCTGGAGCCTGTGCTCCGCAACGGGAGAGGCCACAGCAGTGAGAGGCCTGCGTACCGCAAAAAAAAAAAAAAATTATTTTCATGAGGTAGTAGTAGACAGATGCATGCCAAGTTGAAATCGGAAAGGACATAATCATTTCTTCATTCATTCTACAGGTGAGGAAAATCGGTTGGCTAGGGAAATGGCAGGACTGTGCCTGGAATCCAGATCTCCTCTTTTTCAGTCCAGTGCTCTTTCTAGTGTGTACCTAATCCTTTGGGAAAGGCCATAGTGGTTGACAGTGCTGGCTGTGATGCCAGACTGCTCAGTGTGAATTCCTGTTTTCACTCGCCAGCAGTGTGATCTTACGTCTCAGTTTCCACATTTGTAAAATGTGAGTAATAATGCCTACTGTATAGGGTTGTTGTGAGAATTTAAGTAATTAATACATAAAAAGCACGCAGAACCATCCCTGGTACCCAGTCAGTACTTAAGTGTTGGTCTTTATTATTACTACAATAGCACATTTGGGGGGAAAAAGGGGAAGCCAAAACATCAACAGCCATCCAGCAGCACAAAGACTAGAGCAGAACAGTCATATTAATACCATTTGAGATATCCCACTCTTCCCACCTAAAAGTTCTATTCCTTAACCCTCCCAAGCACACCATATAGACAACTAGGAGTAAATTTTTGTCAGGACTAGAGATACAGGAAATGCTAGAAGAAGTAATTTACTAGCAAAGTTTTAGGGAGGACTCAGCTTCCAGACTCAGCTTTATCGTTCACAACTGAATTCTAGATAGCCAGGTCATGTCTCCAAGTCTCAGTTTCCTTCTCAGAACTTTCCTGTAGAGGGAAACTTCTGGAGGCTTCGCAAGGTTTCACGAATAGCCGAGGCCGAAAAGGAGATTTCTGATCTTAATTTTAATCATTCTAACCAAGTGAACAATATATAACCTTTAATTACCAAATCTTTGTTTTCTTGTTTTGCATCAGATCTCCTGCCATTATTAACAGGCATGATTATAGGAAAACACGTGTAATTTGCAATTCAAAGTCTTTAATCTTAAAAGAATTTCCATGGGTGGAAGAAATGGCACATAAGTCCCCTATCTCTGTCCCTTGCATAGCCCACCACTTGCTCAAGGGATCTTAACTCATAAAGGAGGAGTGCTGTACAGCTTTAAAATGACTTCATTCCCATATTTACATATTTTTAATAGGGCTATGATGAATCTCCTTCCGCTTGACTCCTATTTTGAGCTGTGATATTTTAATCTCCATTCTTGCTGCAACTTAGCAGATGAATGTGCAGTGTGACAGAGCTCAGAGGAAATAGTATAAATAAAGCAAAGTGGAGCTATGACATCTCACATTTTATAGCTTTTTTATTGTAGCCAAAGCATAAACAGAGCACAGCTGTGTTATACTTACCGCTGTGAGCACTCCCTCAATCCTCACCCCCTATTGCTTTTAAAAAGACAGTGCTCTTATTCAGAAAGCTTTGGCTGTGGGTAGCATGGCCGCACCGGTGGCAGCCTCTACCCCAAACCTCTACCTTTGACTCACTTCTCCTCTTCCAGATGTAGATTTGTGGAGTTCCGCATCATTCCTCTGACTGAAAACTAATATGCCAACAGCAGCCCATCCTGTACTGTAGTAGAAGCACCCTGTTCCTACCTATTGGAAGATGGCTCCACGGCCAAAGCTATAATTTTCACTCCTCAACAGACACACTGCACCCAAATAATTCACAAACACTCTCTTAACAGGAGACACACAACTAGCTGGAAGTATTCAAAATAGTGCACTCTCTTAATGAAAGCCCCTTTTAGGATGAAGAAGTTGTATTTTTCACTTTCAAATTAACTCTTAGTCATGTTTGGGTGAAAGTTGTAAAAGCCAAAAGGGCCAAACACAGTGAGAGTGAGAAGAGTGGTGTTGACCTGTGTAAAATCACTCCACGTGCTAAAACAGTCGTCAGGTTTTAGAATTTCTCAGGCTGGTTACATATATCATTAAGTCCAAAGAAGACGGAGGAAAAGACAAATAGCAAGCACCTTCTAAGCTCTGACAAATACGCGGTTACATACGCAGGGTTGATTAGTCCAGGACAAACACCTGATGTAAGAGGAGCCAATCAGAGTTCTTCCCGGAGATAGTTTATTTAAGTAAAATGGAAAAAACAGCAAGCTATAGAATTCCTGTGCTGTCATCAATGGTGCCGTTTCCTCCGATATGGAGAAATCTCTATTGCAGCAAGAAAAAGTTGACATCCAGAGTGACATGGACACAGGAGAGAGGGGTATCAAGCCCTGACAGAGTATGACTCCCTGGTCCCAAGTGTTCCTGAGGCCCATCCAAACTCCTGCCTCCCCCCAGCTTGGTTATTTGCCTTCCTTGTATTCCTTTACCCAACCAATTCCAGCTTTTTTTTCTTAAGCTGCCTCCAATTGCGTTTTATCACTTACGAAAAAAGAATCCAATTTCACCTTCCAGAAGAAAATTCTTTTTTCAGTTGGATTAGGATTTATTTCTCTCTTTTTCAAATACCACCACACTATTTATGGGAAGGGAGGAAAACCCTCTGGGCTTGTAGAGGAATGCGTAATGAAATTCAAAAGACACATGCATCCAAGTGAAAAGAATATAGGGGCACAGTAGCCTATACACCAGTGAAGTGAAATGAGCGACAGGAAGATTGATTTGCATCATCATTAACATGGAAGCAGAAAAGCGGGAGAACACAATGACGGCGAGAACCACCTCCATTGACATACGTCATTGTTTCGAAACAACGGGCCCAACTGGGCTAACACAGGGGCAAAGTTGGTATCCCAAGCTTCCCAGCTATCTATCCGCCCAAAATCGCTCTTCTGCCAAGCTCATTGTCTACCAAGCTGCCAGCCCAGCCCAGGGATCTGATTAGCAATTTGCACTTTTGTGAGAGGATTAACAGAATTCCTTTGTTTTGAGGTCGGATTATCAAACTGCATCTTTAAAGAGGTGTGACCTCATCCAGATTCATAAGCCTGCTCCCTTGAGAATGGCTTGGATTTTACTCCACGTGTACAGCGTATAATTTCATAAAGGAGTTACTGTCAAAACATGGTACTCACTTCTTGATGTGTGCGAAGAAGCACATTCGTAACGTAAAAAACCTCAGACGTTTTGTGATACTTTAAAATAATCCATCTGGTGGGAGAACAAGGATTTTCAACCCATTTGGTTCCAGCACTAGTAAATTAGTGTGCATCTAGCTCTCACAGAAGCTGGAGATAAACCCCATTCCCAAACTGAGACTCATGATGCCTTTATTTTTAAGAAGATTCTGAATCAACACTCTCGAGAAATTTTTTAAAAAGAAAGCAGAATGCACACAAGAGTAAACTGAGGCAAACCGAAGAATTTGATGGCTACGGCCAAAATGATAATGATATCAAATTGTTCACACCGCATGGTTTATATATCCAGCTTTACCCAAATATAGAGATGAACGAGGAAAACACAGTAAGAGTTTTGCACTTCTAAGTCTGTTCAGTAGTGGGGAACTCATCAGAAAGAAAGTCCCTGAAGTTTCCACCAAAGTTCGAAACAAGTAAAACATCCAAGGGGGGACATCTATAGGGCAGTATGCAACAGGTTGTGAAAAATTAGCCTTCAGACTTTGCACTAGTGTAATTTTTACTTGAGATGGTAATCACACATAAAATGCACAAAAGCAATCCGGCCTCCGGAAGGCATGCATTACTGGTGTGAGAACCGTACCTCGGGAAGTACATAAATGCCCATTCAGCTACAAATGGCAAAACGGCAGTCTGGCCACAACTAATGCCCCCAAAGCCAGACACTGCTGAAGATCAAGCGGCAGCTTTATTCATTGACAAACTAAAAATCAAAAGTTGATTTTCAGGTGCTTGCCTTGGACAAGCAATGAAAGCATCTTGTTTCATAAAGAAGAAACAAGTATATTAAATGTGTTTACTTTAAATATTAATATAGATTGTTACCTCAAAGTTGATAGATTCGGGAATGTGTCTTCAATTTAGGGGACTGTCAATTACAGTAAGAGTGTATTTACTAGGCAAGCCCTCATAAATAAGGTGTCAGGTGTGTTGGTCTGTTTGTAAGCACAATACATACACACAAGACTATTAAATCTATGGTCCTTAATGAGTGGTTGTGTCAGTTAATGAATTCATTTGGAAAATCTTTTTTAGCACAATTGTCATGTACCCCAACTTATAGCCTGTGGGTGGAATGAAAACATATTTTTCTGAAAAATCTCCACTGGGATTGTGTGAATCCCTCTTAAAAAGCCCTCTCTTACATTTGAAAATAGCCCTTCTATCTGGATCATCTGCTTGCTAGTCTTGCCTCACTAATAAATTGAAGTGTCCTTGAAAAGGTGGCTCATGTCTCTTAAAAGCCTCCTACAGTGACCTGCAAACAGTTTGGTGTTCAAAAAAGTTGGATAAATAAATTCGAAAGACTTTTGTTTAATTAATAGGGGTATGATAGAAGTTATCAAAGCAGATGAATACTTCAGGGAGAGTAGAAATGAAAAAAAAATAATTTAACAATAACTTGACTTTAACCCTAAAGCTGCCTACACGGAATTCAAGAAGGAAACAATGTGCATTATTTATGCCTTCTCTAGCCATAAATACAGAGCACCGGCCCAAATCAACCTTGAATTATTCATTTATTCAACATATATTTATTGAATGTCTCCATTTGCCAGGAACTATCTTGGGCTCTAGAGTCAGAGCAGTAAATAAAACAGACCAAGCTCCTTGCCCTCGTGCAGCTAATATTCTAGGCAGGAAGATAAAAAAATAAACAAGATAAATGAATAGATACATTACTATGTTAGTGACAGAAGTGTTAAGGAGAAAAATTAAAGCAAGGGACGATAGAAAGTGTTTAGAGGAGGACTAGTTGAAATTTTAGAGGAGAAGGAAGGGCCTCACCTAGAAGGAGCCATTTGGGTCAAGACCTAAAGAAAGTGTTGGAATGAGTCACTCAGTTATCTATCAGTATGCAGAGCAAGAGCACTGCCAGCAGAGGGAACCTAGCAGGGGTGCAAAGGTCCCACGAGGGGCAGTGCCCAGCTTGTTAGAGAAAGAGCAATGGGCGGGGGGGGTGGGGGAGGGAGGATAGTAGTAGAAGGACAAGCCGACAAGTAGAGGGGATGGGGACTGCCTCTGCTCTCTGAGGGTCATAGTAAGGACTTCCCTGAGGAAGAAAGCCATTGGCGTGTCCTGAGCACAGAAGGACATAATCTGACTATTGTGCTTCACCCATTCAAGGCTCACCCTGGCTGTCATGTGAAAACAGACTGAAGGGGAATAAAGTTAGGAGCCCGGTTAGGAGACTTTGGCCACAAACAGAAATGCAGTGGCTTGGACCAGACTGGAAAGTGGAGATGAGAAGAGGTGGTCAGATCCTGGAAATATTTTGAAGGTAGTGCCGATACAGTTTTACCCAGGGATTAGATGGACTCTAAGTGAAAGGGAGGAGTCAAGGGTGATGAAAGGTTTGGGGTCTGAGCAATGGGAAGAATGGATCTTCCTTTCACTGAGCCAGGGAAGACTTCAACAGGAGCAGGTGTGAGGCGCACATCCAGAGCTCATTTTCACGTGCCATGTGGAGCGGCCAAGGAGCCATTTGGGTGTGTGTGTGTGGAGTTCAGGAGAGAGGTTACAATGTAAAAGGAACTTACATTCTCAGACAAAATTGTCCTAGCTCTGACCACTAAAAGTGGTTGCTTTCAAATGAGTCTTTATTTAAAAGTTATGACACACTGCTATATTTAAAATGAATAACCGACAGGACCTACTGTATAGCACAGGGAACTCTGCTCAATATTCTGTAACAACCTAAATGGAAAAAGCATTTGAAAAAGAATAGGTACATGTATAGATATGTATATAACTGAATCACTTTGCTGTACACCTAAAACTAACACAACATGGTAAATCAACTATACTCCTATATAAAATAAAAAGTTAAAAATAATAAATAACCAAATAAGTAGATAAATACAAGCTATGACAGAATTTGCGGTATTTTTAATAACCGTCTTTCAAAAAGTACAGAAATCTGTATATAGCCATTTGATTTTAATAGAGATAATTCTTTATACTTCATCATTTACTGATAAACCACAGGCAGCTAAACTCATACTGTCAATGTATGTAACAAATACCAAAGTAATAGCCTCGGTTTGGTGGTCTGATTTGTTATATGACTAGTGTTTAGATACTCCAGAAGAACAAATATGTAGTACCATCTGTGGATATGTACGTCTCACTTTTTTTTTTTAGGAATGACAAGGAAACGTACATATATGCTTCTGAGGGACTGTTGATGAGACCTCATTCTGAGCACATTTTAAGTTTCATGTTTTATCTTTAAGATGTATGTGGAATTTAAAAAATGAATTAAAAAGATTAAATGTTTTAAGGTATTTGCTAAATTACCTGACTTTCCCCCAAAATCATTAGGTAAAGTTGACTTTGATAATTGTAAGGTACTTTACAACTAGTATCATCATCATAGCTATCTTTTATTAAGCCCTACTAAGTGATAGGCATTGTGTATTAGTTTTATACTATATACCAGGCCCTGCATATTGTTTTGTATGTATTAAATCATTTAATCCTAATGTCAATCCTACCTTATCCATAAATATTCCTTACACTAAAGCCAGATGTCTCCTGACAAAAATTTATAGAGAAATTTCTTCTCCTTCAATGTGAAACCAAAAAGCAACAGCGAAGACTAAAACAACATACATAAATATATGGTACTGGAGACAATTGGGAAATTTGTACTCCTATGTACTTGTAATTGAACTAGGAAATGCCTATCTGAACAATAATCCTATACCAAATGTCCTGTACCAAAACAAATGTCCCATACCAGTGAAATGCCACCCATTACAGTGAACTGACAATAATCGGAGTTGCCAGTTAACAAAACTTAAAATAGAAATATTTATTGTAGAAATAAAGAACAAGTAATCTAAAACTCTTGGCTTTTAATAAACAGTAAGGTTTATAGTACAAAATATTGGGGGAGGGGGAATAAGGTAATTTCTTAAAAAACAATAAATCTTTAATCAACGGTTTATCAGATATAAACTGGATGTCCAGAAATAAATTGAAATAAATAGAAAAATGTACTTCCACAGTCTTGAGTTCTTCCAAATCCTCCATCCATTTAAGTTGGCAGGGTATATCAGTGGTTTATTTGTATATTGTCCACAGTTGTAAATGAGCATCTTTGATGCAGTATTTTGGCACTGGACCATGTAAATGATTATACTGCTATATATTTAATGTAGTAGATGTAAAACTTGGACCCAAGTATCAACTTGAGAAGAGCATAAAACTCATCAAATACCTTCTCTAAAGTCATCAATGTAAGTGGCCTGCAAACCACGGGGTTGCTGACTACAGCACCTCCATTACCGTGGTCATTCTAGTAACCTTCCACTCTTCTCATATCTTGTTCATCCTATCGCTGTAGATGCCATCTCTGCAAAAGGAGTGAGAAGCAGCACAAAGCATGCTTCTGGGTGAGCAGAGAGTCAGATGTGGGTTACATGGGTGCTATATCACTCACCCTATGAATTCAGAAGAGGTCCTGGTGAAACACACAGGGGAAGACATACACACTTCTTTGCAAATCTTTCATACGTCATGAAAGCCAACTCTAATTTCCTTAGAAAGAACAATCAAGTGCCATCTTTTTACCATCATTTTAAACTAAAAAGGAAAATAGGGCTAATATACATCATCAGTGAAATTAGGTAGGCAACGTTTATTTCTCCAAATCCTGCATCTTCTCTGATGACAAGCTTTTCTTTTTCTTCTGCCACTTCTTTCCCCAGACTGTCTCTAACCACATTAGAGTCCAATTTATTTGTTCAGTGAGGTTGAACTCAAGGTGAACAGCCCACAATGATACTATTCCATTTGCTTTCTCACCCTCATCAAAATGCACCCACTCTATGTTCTATCAGACAATGCCCAAACCTTAAACCTCCAAGATCACCGCTGCCAATGATAATACAATCAGTGCCAAAATGCCAGTGGTTAAAGACAGAAATTTAGAATTGCAAGGAAACCTTCAGAGGTAATTAATTCAATTCTTCACTTAAAACTGGAATCGTCTTTGCTTTGTCACTATCATCATCTCGGATTTGGGCCAACTCTACAGCCAGAGATCAAAATTCACTTCATTCTGAGGCAACACATCCAATTTTAACTTTCCTCTACTGGTCTCAGCTCTCAAGTTCTACACAGAATAACTTGTGTTTTTCATAACCAGATGCACCCAGCTCTGTGCCCTGAAATACTGATTTCTATGAATCATGTCAAGAGACTACCTTCTGCTAAGCTCCTGGTTGGTTTTTGTTTGTTTGTTTGTTTGTTTTGCGGTACGCGGGCCTCTCACTGTTGTGGCATCTCCCGTTGCAGAGCACAGGCTCCGGACGCGCAGGCTCAGCGGCCATGGCTCACGGGCCCAGCCGCTCCGCGGCATGTGGGATCCTCCCAGACCGGGGCACGAACCTGTGTCCCCTGCAATGGCAGGCGGACTCTCAACCACTGCGCCACCAGGGAAGCCCCCTGAAACTACATTTTATAAAAGATGATAACTGATAATAGGGTAGCTCTAAGTTAATTTTACATGATTGGCTCTTAGAGAACCCATACTGGCTTCCTGTGAATATTGTTTTCCTTCTAAGTGCTCAGAAACAACTGACACTATAATGCAATCTAGGATTTTACTGAAATCCTTAAAATATAACACTTAAAAAATATAAACTTTTCTTCCACTTTAATTTCAGGGTAACATTTACTCCCCTTGAGTTTTCTGACACTTCTTGTCTTCCACGTGCTTTCAAATTTTACCAACAATGGGTTTTCAAAAACAATGTCTACCACCTCCTTCCTCAATAGCTATGAGTTAATTATGGGTGCGCTGACCATTCAATATTTGAAATCAAAACATCAAAATATGTATCACCCTTGACTGTTCTCCCTTCTGCATCCCCAGCTCCCCACATCCAAACCATCAGCCAGAGCTATTCAAAATACATGAAATCTATACCACTTGGTTACTCTCAATAACTCCACTACTGTCTCTCTAGTACAAGCCAGAATCACCTCTAACTGAACTACTATGGTGGTCTCCCCACTGATCTCTCTGCTTCCATCTTTGTCCCCCTACAGTTGACTCTGCACACAGTAGCCAAAGTAAGTTTCTAAAAATGTGCATCTGACCAAGTCACTCCCTCACTTACAACCAGCTTCTCATCACATTTAGAATAAAATCCAAAGGATGTGACCCTGCCTTCCTTTCCAGTTTCATCTCCCTAATGCTCTTTCCCACCCTCATCACCCACCACCTGCTTTAACTACACTGGCTTTCTTGCTGTTCCCAGAACTTAACAGGTTCAGTGTTTCTGCTGGGTTCTTTCCTTTGTCATCTCCTCTCCCTAAAGTCTCCCCATAGATCTTCACATGACTTGTCGTCCCTCAGGTCTCAGGTATCATCTCCTCAGAGAACTGTCCCTGTTCTCATTATCTAAAACAGCACTTCCACAACCTAAATGTTTAACAACAGAGGAATGGATAAAGAAGATGCTGGATACATATACAATGGATTACTACTCAGCCATAAAAGAAAATGAAATAATGCCACTTGCAGCAACATGGATGGACCTAGAGATTGTCACACTGAGTGAAATAAGTCAGGCAGAGAAAGACAAATATCATATGATATCGTTTATATGTGGAATCTAAAAGAAGGGTACAAATGAACTTATTTACAAAACAGAAGTAGAGTCACAAATGTAGAAAACAAGCCTATGGTTACCAGGGGATAAGACAGGGGGGAGGGATAAATTGGGAGATTGGGATTGACATATACCCACCACTACATATAAAATAAATAACTAATAAGAACCTACTATATAGCACAGGGAACTCCATTCAATACTCTGTAATGGCCTATATGGGAAAAGAATCTAAAAAAAGAGTGGATATATGTATATCTATAACTGATTCACTTTGCTGTACACCTGAAACTAACACAACATTGTACATCAACTATACTCCAATGAAAATTTAATAAAGTAAAATAAAATAGCACTTCCAGCCCTACTCCTTACTCTACTGTATTTCCTTCATTCAGTTTATCACTGTCTCGAAGTATTGTACATTTATTTGTTTATTTCTATCTTCACCCCTAGAATCTAAGCACTTTCAGAGCACGGCTTTTTCTGTTTTGTTGAACAGTATGTACTTGGCCATCTATAATAATAATCAACACATAGTGAGCACTCAAAACAAAGGTTTTAAGTAAATTGAATGAGGACCCCCAAGGAATGAATGTAATAATATAAATTCTGATCTTAGTGGAAACCAGGAGAAACACGCAGGGCTGAGGGCAGCTTTGGCAAGTCTTCCAGTCACATGGGCTACAGGAACCCCACAAGACAGAATGGTCTTCATTCACCAACTCCATCAATCAAAAGACCAACAGGTCCAGTCTGAATCTGCTGAGATCAGGGAACCGCAGCATATAAGAGCCTTCAATCTCGAACGTGGGCCGTGAGTATTTTTTTCCCTATCACAGCCACCACTCTCCCAATTATAATAAATGAATAAAGTAGATTGAAGCTAAGGAAAAATAAAGCAAAATTAGAAGCTGGCAAAATGCAAACCCACTGCCTGGGGCTGATGGATGATGACAGCTAGCAGACAAATCCTGTTCCCCATTCTAAATTCTGTCTACTAAACAAATTAGCAAGCTCATCAATATCTGCACGGCATTTACCTTCTGCGGCAACAGCTGCTGCAAAATCACGATGCTGACTTTTTGGGTTGTGGTCTTGCTCATGGGACACACTTATAGGCCAAGCAGGGTCAAAGATAACAGAATGACAACCAATATTATAGGAAACGGTGTTGTAAGGGCTTGGAAGATAAACAGCTTGGCAATCCCCTACTGAGTCTACCGCTAGCCCCTGTCCCTCCCCCAATAACTGGATGTTTGCATGATGAGATGTGAAAAGTTCATTCTTGTGCTAGTAATTAACTGTAAAACTTCCAATAAAGACATTAAGTGATTAAACAGAAACTTGTGAGATACTTAATCTTATATCTGGATTATGTTTTAAAACATGATCTTTTTCATGAAAACTAGTATTCAGTATGGAAATTATATTTTAAAATGGCAAAAATCTTCTATTCTTCATAAAATTATGATACGATTCTGTTTTCTATTGTAGCATAAGAGAAATTTTGTCTCTCATCTTCAAAGAAGAAAGAAGAGATAGGACCAAATACAACATATGCAATACAACAAATACATCTTTCCCTAAAAGTTTCAAATGAAAATAGCAAAGGAGGAAAGAAAGAGCTTTTATGATTAATTTTACAGGCAATGGTCTCCAGGCACTTACATGAAGTTAAGGATGGCAAAATATTCTTTTTTTTCCTAAATAACTTTCTTTTTAATTTTGTTTTATTTATTTATTTTTATACAGCAGGTTCTTATTAGTTATCTATTTTATACATATTAGTGTATATCCCATATTAGTGGGATTAGTGTCAATCCCAATCTCCCAATTCATCCCACCACCACCCCTTTCCCCCCTTGGTGTCCATACGTTTGTTCTCTACATCTGTGTCCCTATTTCTGCCTTGCAAACCGGTTCATCTGTACCATTTTTCTAGATTCCACATATATGTGTTAATATACGATATTTGTTTTTCTCTTTCTGACTTACTTCACTCTGTATGACAGTCTCTAGGTCCAAAATATTCTTAAAACATCACAATAGTATTTCAGAACTGAGACTCTGACCACCATTAATTAATTAGGGGAAAGGTGACTGGAAGAAAATGGGAGACACAGCATACTGCCTGAGTCTATTTCAAGCATTTTCTCATGAGGGCCCTGAAATTCTTCAAAGTGTGTTTTATCACTTACAACAAGAGAAACCCTGCATCTCTCTCTCTGGTGAATCATGCCCGTTCATACCAAGTGGCAACAAAGGGTAGAGACATCCCAAGAGAAGGCAAGTCTATACTCACCTGAGAAAGAAAAAGAGAACGTCATCAAGACCCTTACTGCAGCTGAGAGAAGCCAAGACACAAGACAGAGAAGTGCTAGGTACAGATCAGCTTCCCACTCACCTTCAGCAAATTCTACTGATTTCAATCACCTGTGCAGACGCTGCTTCCCAAGCCTTATTTGTGCAGGAATGCCACTCCCACTGGCGTTGCCATTCCTGGCTGACATCTGTTGACTGTCCAGGCCAAGCTGAAGAAGTGGCAACTACTGGGGAGAGATGTCAAGGTCCTTGTCATTTTAAGAGGTCTCCCAGAGCAGGTGTGGTTATTCCCACCTTTCCTCTGCTCTCAAGCATCAGGTACCTACCTTATTAAGGTACTCACCAAGCTGTACAACTGATATTTGTACAAGTGGCAGTATCCCTATCAGACTGTGAGAAAACATGTGCAATTCTTTTGGGGACACATCTGGAATGGTAAGTACTTGAAAGAGCTGATCAGTGTTCATTAAGGTGTGAGCAAAAGGGTGTCCTCTTGTTCACATTTCCCTGAAGTTAAAAATGAAGATGAGGGCTTCCCTGGTGGCGCAGTGGTTGAGAGTCCGCCTACCGATGCAGGGGACACAGATTTGTGACCCGGTCTGGGAAGATCCCACATGCCGCGGAGCGGCTGGGCCCGTAAGCCATGGCCGCTGAGCCTGAGCTTCCGGAGCCTGTGCTCCGCAACGGGAGAGGCCAAACAGGGAGAGGCCCGCGTACCACAAAAAAAAAAAAGAAGATGAAAACACAGTAGATGTGCATTATGGCAAACAACAAAAAAAGTATTTTTATTTTTTTGCAACCACAATATTCTTACTGGCTTTCTACAGAAGTCCAGAGTATTTTTTTTTACAAATTATGACAAACGTTTTCACTAGATGGTGGGCTTCCAGAGGCCAGAGATAATTTTCTCTCCCCTAAAATAAAGCTTGATGATCTCACAGATTCTCAATAAATGCCTATTGATTAATGAGTATTCTACTAAGGCCAGCTAGATATTGATGATTCTCCCATTTTTCTTCCTGTTACTCACTATACCTTTCCTTAAAAAGAAACTTGTTTTAAATGGTCAGGCCCTTTCTTCTTCAGTGAATAAGAGCTTTATCTAAAATGTACCACCACAGGGGTGGGGACTGCAGGGATATTCACTCAGGCACAGAGGCTGGAGGATGAGAACAGAAAACACAGAACTAGATTTTTTTTAAAAAGAGCTACTATTTTGTCAGCAGCCTCAGGTCTTTGGAACCCAGAAGCCACAAATCAGTATCTGGTATCAGCCTTCTACAAGGCTTAATCAAAGGAAATTTTAAGAGAAGAGCCATTTAGAAATAAGAGTATTAATGGTGACTTAAAGAAAGTAGAAATAATTGGCAAAAAAAAAAAATTCTTTCCCTTTTGCTCTCTGATTTTCTGTGTGACTTCAGGTGTATGAGAAAGTCCTCTGTGCTTGACTTTCCTTATCTATGAAGCTGGTGGGAAAACCACTGAACTCCACTGTCAGTAATTCTAATAGGAATTAAGTTAAATATTTCTACATTTTGTGACCCTTAAAATTCCCAGAGGATGGCTAGCATGGTGAAATAATACTACAGCATCCTCCTTATGGAAATAAACCATCAATAATGTGTATTCAGGACTGCTATCTCTTTCATTACCTATTCCAGGGTGCTGGAAAGAAGTAACTTGTGTTATTTTGTGGACCCTGACAAAAGCAGGGCTGGTACCTTGTCAGCCCTGCTGGTACCTTGTCACACTTCTGCTTCTAATCTTCCAGAACTCTCAAGCTAAAACCACTTTCAAACAGGGATTTCCTGGGTACCGTTAGCACTGACATCAAACCTTCAGTTCAAAGGTCACATCTTCTCTCCCACTCCCCTGCCTTCTGGGTCTGGCCTGCCCTCACTGAACGAAATGCCCTCTTTATCTCAAAGAAGTACAGGCTGCTATGAGAAGGAGTCTGGGGAGGGAGGTTACTGACTGCAATTGTTCGGAAGATTCTCATAATTGCAGCAAGGGATCCATCCTCTCATGTCACCTAAGTTGGAAAATGGGTCAGACATAATGCATTTGGTTAAGTGTCTAAACTGAAAAGGTGCTATTTTATTTTAAATGGCATAGTCTTTACAAACGCTAAGGTTACTGGTGCAATGCTCTCTCATTTTAAAACGTGTCAGGGACATGCCCTCCGAGGGTCAGGCTTTCATTTGCTGATGTTAATTCTCAGCTGCCTGCTTCTCGTCCTTCATTGTACCCTGTGTCTTAGCTGGGCACGCTCCTGATTCCCTGCTACATCCAGACGGTCCATGTAAATAGTGTTTATGTTAAGGAAGTCATGTTCAGTGTGACTGGAGCACACAGAAACTGATGTTGTTGTCACTTTAGATTAAGCTCTTATTTTAGTAAAGGAGGCAATTGGAGCAGGCGGCTGAGTGGCCGAATGAAATATTCAGCTCATTTCATTTAGAGCTGCCTGGTTTCTATTGTTCATGGTGGCAAGTCTAGTTAACCATGTTGGTGCCGGCACGCAGCGGCCCCGGCTCGCTCACGCATCCTCCAGCGAACACTTTTTAAGTCATCCATCAACACACCTAGAAGTAATCAGGTGAACCATGTAGGCACAGTCACCCCTGGATGCATCTCTGTGAACTCCTGTCCATTTGTGTGCTCAGAATGGATGCTTTCGGGCTTCCCTGGTGGCGCAGTGGTTGAGAGTCCGCCTGCCGATGCAGGGGACACGGGTTCGTGCCCCGGTCCGGGAAGATCCCACATGCCGCGGAGCAGCTGGGCCCGTGAGCCATGGCCACTGAGCCTGCGCGTCCGGAGCCTGTGCACCAACGGGAGAGGCCACAACAGTGGGAGGCCCACGTACCACAAAAAAAAAAAAAAAAAAAAAGGATTCTTTCAAGGTGTGTGCAGAGTCTGCCTCAATTTCTAGGTACAGCTGGAAGATGGGTGAGCACAAAGATACTTAGGACACCGGGTTTTTGTGAGTCAGCTAAACTTTTAAAATGTAATTAATGTGTTTACCAAAGGAAGAGGTTGGGCTTAACTCCTTGAAACATGTTAACTACTGACCTGAGACAAGGAGCTGTTGAAAACACAGGTAGACACCACTGTCCCAAAACAATGCACTAGCTACATAAATTATTGTTTGAAACTTATTATTTGGAAGGACTTAGGTATAGAGAGCCTTAATAGTACTTTTTTTTTTTTTCCCGGTACGCGGGCCTCTCACTATTGTGGCCTCTCCCGTTGCGGAGCACAGGCTCCGGACGCGCAGGCTCAGCAACCATGGCTCACGGGCCCAGCCGCTCTGCGGCATGTGGGATCTTCCCGGACCGGGGCACGAACCCGTGTCCCCTGCATAGGCAGGCGGACTCTCAACCACTGCGCCACCAGGGAAGCCCCTTCATAGTACTTTGCTACTTTCCTGGGAGTGCTAATTGTGTTCTGTCCATATTTTGGAATTTGAGGCACCTGTTCAGAGACTCTCCTACCATGACAATATAATCCAATTCCACCAAAAAGTCGGATTTCTCTTTCCTTCTCTCTCTCCCCATCTCCCTCTCCTCGTCTCTCTCTTCCTTTCCCCATCTCTCTCGCTCTCTTTCTCTCCCCTACCTCCATCCTTCCTTTTTTTTTTTTTTTTGACAACTTACACCAGAAAAGGTGGTTGCAGGAAATGATAAAGTAAATATTATTTTCATATATCAAATTCCTGGTTAAGTTTTTCACCCATAAAAAAAATGCTCTATAGATGAATGATTTCATCACTTCAAGACCCTGAGAAGGTAGAAACTCTTCTTTGCTACGACTTACAACTTATAGAAACTCTTCTTAGCTATAATATTATAGATATTACTTAATGTCCATATAAAGTACCAGTCATCACTGAACAAAAATAACTAATTGTTATTATGGAGACTCATTCAACTCCAAAAACACAATGAGTGACAAATACATAGTAGGCTCTATGCTGGGCTAAAAGTAACCCTTAACTTCATGGTATCTAAATATTTAATAACTCTTCTGTGGATCCAGGTTTTGTGGGGACTGAGAGCTTATACAATTTTAGAAGAGAATACAAATTAAAATATTTAATTTAACATGAAAGTGAATATTTACTTACAGTGGAAAAATCCCAACAAATTATTACTTTAAAATGCTGAGAAATATCACAAACATCACAAAATCTGGGAAAAAAACGTAACATTCATCTTAACTAGCTCCCCAACCACACCTCTCTAATGCTTTTCCCCTACAGTCATTGGCTACATACTCTGATTGCCTCTTTGTAAATATCACTTTCTATAGAGAAAATGGAAAGCTAATCCATTCTTTTATCTAGTATGTTTACTCAAATTGTTTTTTTAACTATTCACAATTGGGATTCAGAAAACATGCAACTGCACAACACAAGATACTTGCTGCCTGCATTACTGCTACAAGTTTCTGCCCTAAACACACAGATATTTGAGAAATTCTATTTATGTAATATTCATCCAAAAAGAAAAAAATTGCATGATGCATTAATAATAGCATGAACTGCATTAGTCATTAAATTCCTAACAGGAGAGAACTTCTATTGTGACTGGGCACTGATACAAACCATAGCCTCTATTTATAACATTATACATCTAATAACAAGAAAGTTTTCCACAGAGTAGCTTCTGGCTCTGTATGTTTCAAAGCTAGTTGCATTAGGTATCAGCACTGTAGGGACGTGTCCATAGGACAATACGGCCTCCAGCTCCGCACCTGTGTGTCACAAGGCTCTAGTAAATTGGCAAAGTGGAACATCATCAATAGCTCCACCACTATACATGGAAGTTTGCAAAGAACATACCTATATCCCACTTAATTTAAAATCACTGTATCCCCAGTGTGACCCCCCACCACCTCCACCAAAACAAAGTCATGGCCTCTCCAATGCCACTGCAAAACAGAAAAGGAATGGAGGGAGGTTACAGTGAAGGCACTGGTCATAAATGATTGCAGTTAAAACAGCTTAGATTGCAAATTCTACAAAATATATGATTATTTGAACACATTGCCTACAGGGTCTCTGAACTTGGGAAAGAACTCATAGGAGTGAAGGGCCCTGAAGCTTAGTTTTGCCTCTGGTGAAATAATTTACTTCTTTTCTGGTGGAACAAATGTTTTTTAAATAATAAATATCAGATATTTGTCAATAATTGTGATTATAAATATCTATTAAAAGGATCTTATTTTAAGACACAGTGAGTACAATTGGTAATTAACAATAATTGAAGAATTCAGAAACCATACAAAAGAATAATGTTTGGAGCAAATTTTGTTTTTGTTAGTAACCATCTTCTAAAAAAATCAAAGCCCTTCTGCATCTAAAGTATAAAGAAAATGTGGACTTAAACAAAAATTTTTAAATTGTCACATATTTCAGCAGCTAAAAAACAAGATAATTGTTGAGAAGAGCGTGCTGAGGTAGCCACTGGCAGGAAGACTGTGCAAATACACATTTGGGACCTTGTTTTCCAAAGACCCTATGGAAATAAATAAGAGAAGAAAGTAATTCCAAAATTTAATTTTGATGGAATTTTCTCTTGTGCTCTCAGAAACATACAAATTGTAATCCAATAATACATTATCTCTAAAAATTACACATAGCTTGTGTGTGTTGTATAAATAGGTACAGCATATTTCTCCACTAAACAAAGTATTAAATCAAAATATTCTACGCACTAATAATGTAAGAAATTTTTCTATATTTTTTAATATGAGGTTTTCATATTGAGTTCATCCATTTGAATTATCTTTGAATATGCAGTAGAAAGATACTAATTCTGTGCACTCATATTGACTAAAAAGATAAAACATAAACTTGGAGTCCAACTGTCAGTTCTTAAATCCAACCCATAACTCAGCATATTTGTGAAAGTAACTAAACTTACCGAAGTTTTTACTGACTCCTCAAACTACTCATTAAGAGTTTAAGGGAAAATTGGTCTTAGATTTAGGAATCAAATTCCAGTTGAAATTTTGAGGTGGATATCCCAATCTCTAAAGTGGGCGAAAGGATCTGCTTATTAGCTTTTTAAATTTTCATGTCTTTCTATTTTGTTTCTTTTCTTCCTTCCTCCTCCTTTACCTTCTTGAAACCATAGGAACTGGGTGGTGCTGCCACAAGAATTCTTAGCAAATGAAATGTGAATTATAAAAAAATATTTCAAGACATCAAGTTTTTGAGGGAGGTAGAGGAAGAAATAAGACTTTTTAGAAAGTAGCTGAGCAAGAGCAAAGCTAAAGCCAAAGCACAAACCCTCAATGGTTAGAAGTAGACGTTAATGAACAGAACCAATTATAGTCAACTCAAAGTCAACAACAGGGAACATTTAAAATCATTCCAATACATATACCAACAGACCAAATTTGTACCTGCCAAGTCTAGTTTCCTGTTTCACTTCTCTGGTCTCTTAATCTAAACAGACAAAATGCTTCATTGTAATAGTATTGCTACCCCAAATATATCCTAAATTCCATTGGCTATAAAGAATAAAATGGCCCACATCACATACATGTAACACACACACACACACACGCATGCATTTTGATGAGTGTTTTGCAAGTTGTAGATTGCCAAAGGTTCAAATAAAGTATGCAACAGAAATGAAACTTATTATCAAACCAAATATTTTAACAGGAAAATGACATAAATGTCATTGTCTAAACCAGGAGTATGGCCTGTGATCCAAATCCAGCTCACTATCTATGAAATAAGAATGGTTTAATGAATGAACATTTATAATCAATTTGATGATAGAGAACACTAACACTAAACTACAATTAAGTGAAATGTCTCCCCTCCCAAAATAGAATTCAATTTTTCTCATTATAAGACTTCTATTATTAAAAATTTCCTCAATTATTACTATTATATTTTGAACTATGTCAATAAAAATTTTGTGGAAATTTTTTTCCTCTCTTGAAGTACTTACATAATATCCTCAATTTCGCCTACTAGCCTACAAAGCCTAAAATATTTAATATCTGGTCCTTATAAGAAAAAGTTTGCTGGCACCTGGTCTAAAACAATCTAATATACAAAACTGTTTTAGCCTCAAATATTTCTAGCTTTTATAATATAGATATGTTTGCATGCATTTAGAGTGTATAGTAATGACTGCTCTCATAAAAGACTTATGACTACCTCCTAATGCTTCCCAAATCACTACCAGAAAAAAACCACAATAACTACCCCTGAAAAAAAGATTCCTATGGAGAGCTCACAATAACAGATCACATTTATCTCACCTTATAGAAAAATGAAAAGGAGGTACTGATTTTACCCAATAATTTAGTTTAAAAAAATTAAAATTATACTGTTCAATGCTAGTGGAAGTGTGGACAAGAAAACCCATGTCTACACTAACTATAGCAGTGTTAAATGGCACAGTCTATCTGGAAAGCAATTTGGTAACAGATAACAAAATGCATTAAAATACTTACACACTTTGATATAATAAATCAACTTTTGTAAATCCAAAAATGCGAAAACATACATACACATAAAGATGTTCAATAAACTGTTACTTTCAACAGTGACCTGACTCTAGCATTTTTTTTTTTTTTTTCTGTTAACAGCCTTACTATTCATCAAGTTATAGAAGGGAGAAATCTTGGCACTATCTTTTCCCTCCCACCAACAGAGCCAATAATTCCTCCCCCTTAGTCTTCCACATCTTTTTCTACTTCATCTCTACAGCTACAATCTTGGTTTAAGAATCTGTCATCCCTCTTCTGGATTCCTTCAATATCATCTTGGGACTAGATCTGAAAAGTGAGGCCTAAGCTTATACAATTTGGGGGCTCTTTAAAGAAAAAGAAGGTAAAATTGTGGATACAAAATGTGTGTTACCAATGCTACCCAACATTAAGAGAAGCATAACAGAGAGGTAGTAAATATTACAGAAAGAGGAAGCATTCATAATAAACTGAAGTTAAAAACTCACACTCTTGGCAAATTTTATAAAAACACAGGACCACAAGAACACGCTTTACAGTCTCCCCCAAAATATTGCTAGAGGCCCATGCAAGCCAAGCGGTTTTTATTTAGGCTTTATTTCAGCTTCTTGGTTATCTCCCTCCTTACCAAACCCTTAGCTCCTGAGGGTCGCAGTTTCTAAGCTGTCCATCCAATCATATTGCTGATAAACAATTTTTCTAAAATAAAATTCTAAACATATCCCTTCCCTACTTGAAAATCTTTCTTGCCAGTAGTATAATTGGAACAAATCCTTCCATGATATCACCTCCACCTACTTCTCCAACCTCATTTTCTGTGGTTCCAGATGTGCTGCATTATTTAAAGTTCCTTATGATGTTATTTCAGCAGATGTTCTTTCCTCTAACTGAAGTGTATTTTCGTCTCTTTTCTGGCTAACAGATTTCTTCTAATGTTTCTGTCCCAACTTACATGTTAAAGTCTTCCCGGACCTGACAATAGAGTTGATAGCAAGTTCTTTGGCCCACTCTCCTCCAGTATTATACTTATGACCTATTATAAGGACTCATCTGTGGTGTGTTTCCCCTGATAAATTAAAATCTCCTTCAAGGCAGAAACCCTGTCCTAGCCATCTTTATCTCCCAAGTGCCTGCATTAAGTGCTCAGTAATCCTTACTTGATCAAATGAATGAAAAAGGAAGAGAAGTAAATATACCAAAAGATTACTGTTATTGCTTTTGGTCATTGGTATTGTTAGTAATTTTTTACCCTTATTTTAAAATATTTTTGCTATGTGGCTGTATTTGCTTTATAATGGGAGATCTAATTTATAATAAAATATTTCTTTGAAGCTTACTCTAATTTTCATTAGATCTGTTATCTAATTCTCTTAAAATTCTGCATACCTGTGCCAGGTTTATTTACATGGCCAACAGTGTACTTTACTTGAAATCATGTTTAGATTCCTGTACACAATTAGCTAAATAAATATCATTAGTGCAGCTTCATTAAAGTGTATTTTTCTTAAATATTTCTCAGTACACATATTTCTCAGTAAGTGAGCATCTATTAGAGTTTTGGCAAGAAAAAGCTTATAATGGACTTATTTCCATAGGTATATATTTCAAGCACTAACTGAAAGGAATAATAAAAATGTTTTGCCATCTGGAATAGAACAGTGCTAAATACTACAAGACTCAAATTATGTTCATATGCATGAAGCCACGTTTCCAAATCACTATTACAATTTCTATCTTCCACATAGGATGCACTAAAGAATTGCTTTTATGAAGAAAATATCCAAAATAATCTGATAATTCTCCTAAATATAATCCTCATTGAAGCTGAACATATTTTATCCTTTTTTTTAGTAAAACTATCATTATCACTATCCAGTAAATGCCTGCAGGAACTTTATAGCAAATATTTTATTCTTTTCCTTTTGCATTATCTAAATATTTTGTTTTATTACATATTGTTTAAATATGCTCTACATAGAGTAGACCATGTACACACAGCATATTTAGATATGAATACAGGTCAAGAACACCAAAAATGCAAACCACAGGCCATAGCAATAACATCACCGAACTCACATTGACACCACTTTAGTAGTTTCAGAGCCAGTTGAATTCTTCATAATCTATACCTCTAGTTCAGGTATAACTTCATTTTCTAGCCTATGGTATGATGGTATTAGATTGAACCTCTCCACAACATGTTCCTGTTCCTCCTTTGTGTTAAGACGTTATTCTGAGTTCTTGTGACGGTATGATCTATGTCTAAGTCTGAACTCCTTTGTTGTGTGGATCCATGCCCCAGCCAGTCTGGTTTGGTTGTTTAAAGGAATAACAGCATTCTCCTCATTGCACAGGGCTGCATGCAAGAGTCACCTGAGATGAAGTGCAGTACAGCAGAAAGAACGTAACTTTAAAATCACACCATCATTGTATGGAATCCCCACAATGGCATTTCAAGGTCTGTGTGACGTTCAAGTTATCGAGCCTCTTTGAACCCTGGTGTTATGGGTTGAATTGTGTCCCATCCCAAATTCACATGTTGAAGTCCTAACTCCCAGTAGAGTTTTGGCAAGAAAAAGCTTATAATGGACTTATTTCTAAAATGAAATTCTAAACATATCCCTTCCCCACTTGAAAATCTTTCTTGCCAGTAGTATAATTGGTACAAATCCTTCCATGATATCACCTCCACCTACTTCTCCAACCTCATTTTCTGTGGTTCCAGATGTGCTGCATTATTTACAGTTCCTTATGATGTTATTTCAGCAGATGTTGCTGAAATGTGACATTTAAAAATAGGGTCATTGCAGATATAATTAGTTATGTTAAGATAAGGTCATTAGTGTGGGCCCTATTCCTATATAACTGGTGTTCTTAGAAAAAAGGGAAACTTGAACATAGAGCAGACACTCAGAGAGGAAAGACAGTGTGAAGAGACATGGAGAAGATGCCATCCACAAGCCAAGGAGAGGGGCCCAGAGCAGATCCTTCCTTCACAGCCCTCAGAAAGAACCAACCCTGCCAATACCTTGATTTCAGACTCCTATCCTCCAGAACTGTGAGACAATACATTTCTATTGTATAAGCCACCCCATTTGTAGTACTTTGTTACAGCAGCCCTAGCAAACTAATACACCTGGTTTCCTCAAATGTCAAATCCTTAATATAAAGGATGCAGTGCCATTATAAGGGTTAAAAATCACATCATAGATACTCAAAAAAGGGCAGGCAATATTTTTTATCATATAGGGTATAATATTTGAAGTATTTTATTTCATTTCCTTGAATCTTGCTTCTTTCTCCATTCAGTCAGCCAAGTTGCTATACTCTACACTCAATTTTCATAAGAAAATTGTTGGCAGAGCAGGGAAGCATGGGGGAAGGAGGAATGTCAATTATTGGTCTTCGAGTTTCAAAAGCCTAAGACGCTCTGAGAAATTAGAATGATTCTCATGCATTGGAAACAGACTTAGAAGAGACCCTCCTATTTATTTACTAAGCTAAGAGCAGGTTTAGACACCTCTGAGTGGAGAATAAGGTAGTCAAGGCATGTACGGACATTAGTGAATCTAGAAGCCAAGTTGGGGGTGGGTGGCTGAAACTTTACCCTCTCCCCACCACCCTAACTCTTCCTAGTGGGGCTGGAATGACCAGATATTAGACTGGAAGATTCAACTGAGGCACCTTCATTGAACAGGCATGAAATCCCAAAGTAAAGGGCTAGATCAAAATCCAGATTTAAAAAAAAAATCATAAGAACTGGTTGGATGGTTCTAAAAGCCAACCAGAGAATGTAAAGGATCAAAAGGATAGAGGAGGGGAAAAGCATTATGAAATGGTTCTTGGACTGAGCTGCTGCCCTATGGCAAGTCCCACCTCACCCCAAGCAAGAGGGATGGAAGGGACTATTTTCTCTCTCAAATCTTTAGAGGGGCTTCAAAGGAATAGTTTAGACAGCCTGGACTTTGGGAAACCCAATGGACTGCAGACTGGCTCCCACCTTAGAAATCGGGAGGACAAGAGGGTCAGGCTAGGAGCAGCTCTGGAATTTTAGAAGTACCCTCAACCCCTCCTGCCCTTGGAGGTTCATGAGATGCATGTTTTCATGAAGCTGGTGTGGATCAGGGATGAGAGAGCCAGACTGAAGCCCAAGATGACCATCGCGAAGTATTCTTTTTTTTTTTCTTTTTCTTCTGCGGTACGTGGGCCTCTCACTGTTGTGGCCTCTCCCGTTGTGAAGCACAGGCTCCGGACGCGCAGGCTCAGTGGCCATGGCTCACGGGCCCAGCCGCTCCGCAGCATGTGGGATCTTCCCGGACCAGGGCACGAACCCGCGTCCCCTATATTGGCAGGCAGACTCTCAACCACTGCGCCACCAGGGAAGCCCCGCGAAGTATTCTTGAGACACTAAATATGAGTTCCTGTGGGATGGATTAGCTGAAAACTAGGGGCTGAGTGGGAAGTGGACAGCTGAAGGAGAAGCCTTGTCCAAGTCAGGAGAGTTGAAGACAAATGGGTCCCACAAGGGAAGCAACCAAAGTCCCCCAAAGTGGCCAAGTGACTATCAGTTTTAAACATCTGCCAGGCCCAGAAAGCTGGAGCCAGCTTAACATAGTACCAGTTCATGTAAGAAACAACCCTAAGCCACTCTTTTCCCTTTCCTTCCCATGTTCCAACCCCTAAGGATTTAGCAATAGCAGCTAGCAAATGGGGGAGGAGGTGACAGATAGAGAAAGAAAACAGCACACCCTCTCCCACTGCAATAGCCCAATCCAAAAAAATGGGCCTCAGAGAGAGGAGGAGAGATGATTTGATATTAAATGAACTTTGAAGCTACGATTATGGTCTGAGATTGGACATTCTAATTTCTGAATGTCTGTGATTTAAAGTGTGGATAGAAATATTTTTTTAAGCTCAGGGTAATCCCTATTAGGTATGGAGCCCACGTGAGACCTAAATTTCATCCAGAGGCATGGGAATACCCACCCCCATTCCCCAATTCATTTTAAAGAAACAACAAGAAAAAAAGTAAACGATTTCCTAAGTTGTGCTTGTTCGAAGTACTGTTACAGAGAGAAATCCCAAATATGTTGGTGGGAAATAATGGAGGGTGGAAAGGATTTTCTTTCTTGGATGGAGTCTGGACCTTGGAATTGACCAAGTGATACGTCCAGGTAGATGGACCTGACCAGATTTGCCAAGGACCTCCCACAATAGCATGACTCAGAAGCAACAGAACAAGAACCACGTGCTTCAGAGTGGCATGCAAGGAGCAAAGAGCTTTATGCCACCCCAGAGAGTTTCTTCCAGTTTAGCAGCAGCACACCCTCATGTGCCCAGGAAGTATCTGGAAGAAGCCAAGAGAAGGAGAGAAGACCCTTGAAGGAAGACCAAAGTGTGCCTCAGCAATGGCTCACAAGTACTGACAAAGGATGAAAGGACAAACATGACTCATAGAGAGATGACAGCCTAGGAGCAGATATGTCACCCCTCACCCTCATAACCGTACCTAGAATTAGGATGCGACCTCAAATTGAGTCCACATGGTTAAATGAAGGGTTAAAATATAATTTAGATTTAACTATAGAAGAATAAATAGAATTTAGATTTAACTATAGAAGAATAGATTTAACTATAGGAGTGGGCAAGTTACATTTCTTGCACACTCAGTGTGTAGACACATACCTGCCACATGCGGGGAAGCTTGTCCAAGACTTCCGAGGATCCTCTTAAAGTGTGTCTTTACACTGTGAACTGAGTAACAAGCCTAGAAGAGAATTAGAGCTAAGTCACTTAGAGGCAGATTCACGGTGTGAGGACGTTGACTCCCAAATCTTAGCTGTTTGGGGAAATGCCAGAAGGCTGTGATAAACTGAACCTGACAGAATACACAACATCCACTACCACAGAACTCTTAAATTCCATCTAGAAAGTTACAGACGCATAAGCAGAAGGAAAGAAAATAGAATGAATCAGCTTGTTTGGTTTGGTTTTGAAAATCAAATGCTCCAAATCCCAGAAGAAAACATAGAAAAGAGTAGGCATAGTAGGGAACTTAAGGTTCCTATACTAAAAACTTGGAATTTTTAAAAGCATCAAACCTGTTTCTAATGAGAGAAGACAAATAAATCCAAGTAAGGGAATAGATTGTTACAGGGGTGCTACTTTAGAGAGACTATTCAAGGAAAAATCCTCTCTGATAAGGTGACATATGAGCAGAGACGAGGATAAAGAGAGTAAGCCAGATGGAGGAACTTTCCAGGCCAAGGGAATAGCAAGCACAAAGGTCCTGTGGTGAGAGCCTGCTGAGCATGTGCAGGTACAGCAAAAAGGCCACTGTGGCTGCAGCATGTATGTCAGGGGGAGACAAGTAGGACATGAATGATGTTGGAAAAGGCCAAGGAAAGGCTTTGAATTTTAAACTAGAAGCCATTAGAAGGTTGTGTTTTTTCTTTAATCAAATATTTTAGTTTGACATCATTGTAGATTTTCATGCATTTGGCAGAAGTAATACAGAGCCCTGTATCTTTTACCCTGTTTCCCCCAATGGTAACATCTTGCAAAGTTATAGTACAATATCAAAACCAAGATATTGATGTTGATAGTTAAGATACAGAACATTTCCATCACCATAAGAGTCCCTCAGTTTGCCTTTTTATAGCCCTCCCATCCTATCTCCTTCTTAAACCCTGGAAACCACTAATGTACAAATTCTATAATTTTGTTATTTCAAGAATATTATACATGGGGCTTCCCTGGTGGCACAGTGGTTGAGAGTCCGCCTGCCGATGCAGGGGACACAGGTTCGTGCCCCGGTCTGGAAAGATCCCACATACTGCAGAGCGGCTGGGCCCGTGAGCCATGGCCGCTGAGCCTGCGCGTCCGGAGCCTGTGCTCCACAACGGGAGAGGCCACAGCAGTGAGAGGCTCGTGTACCTCAAAAAAAAAAAAAAAGAATATTATACAAACAAAATCATACAAGCAACACAATTCTCTGGAGATTCATCCAGGTTGATTCTCTGGAGATTCATCCAGGTTGCTGTGTGTATCAATAGTTCGTTCAGTCATATTGCTGAATAGTGTTCTACGGTCTGGATCATTTAACCATTCGCTCATTGAAGGGTACTGCTTTCTTTCTAGTTTGAGGTTATTATAAGTAAAGCTGCTATAAACATTTGTATACATGTTTTTGTGTGGGCATAAGTTTTCCTTTCTCTGAGATAAATGCCCAGGAGAGCAATTGCTGGGTTTTATGGTGGTTGTATGTAAAGTTTTCTTTAAAAACCTGTCAAACTGTTTTGCAAAATGGTTGTACCATTTTACAACCCCATTAGCAATGCATGAGTGAGCCAGTTTCTGCAATCCTTGCCAGCATTTGGTGTTGTCACTATTTCTTATTGTAGCCCATTCTGCTTTTCTCTAATGGTTAAGGATGTCAAACATCTTTTCATGTGCTTAGATGATATCTGTATATATCCTTTCCCAAGAAATGTTTCTTCCTTATTTTCTGATTGGACTGTTTCATTTTTTATTTTAGAGTTTTGAAAGATTACACTCTTAATACCAATCCTTAATACAAGTCCAAATATATAGTTTGCAAATATTTTCTCCCACTCTGTAGCTTGTCTTTTCATCTTCTTAACAGGGTCTTTCATGGAGCAAAAGTTTTCAATTTTGCTCAAGTCCGATTTATCAATTTTTTTATTTTATGAATCATGCTTTTGATATAAAGTCTAACAATGCTTTGCCTAGCCCTGGGTCCTGAAGATTTTTCCTTTTTTTTTTTTTTAACATCTTTATTGGAGTATAATTGCTTTACAATGGTGTGTTAGTTTCTGCTTTATAACAAGATTTTCCATTTTTTTCATAAAAATTTTATTTTTAAATTTTACATCTAAGTTCTCTATATACTTTGAGTTAATTTTTGTATAAGTTGTAAGACTTAGGTCAAGGTTCATTTTTTTGTTTATGGATGTTCAACTGCTCCAGTGCCATTTGTTGAGAAGGCTATGTTTCCTCCATTGAACTGGTTTTGCACCTTTGTCAAAAATCAGTTTACATCTGTGTGGGGCAATTTCTGGGTTCTCCATTGTATTCCACTGATATATACTTGTATCCCTCTGCCAAGATCACATAGTCTTGATTACAGTAGCTATATGATAAATCCTGAAATTGGGTATATTAATTCTTCCCACTTTATTCTTCTATTTAAAAATTCTTCTAACTATTCTGATTCATTTGCCTTTTATAAAATTTTTAGAATAATGTGGTCTGTATCTACAAAAAAATCTTGCTGGAATTTTGATAGAAATTGTGTTAAACTTGTGTATCAGTTTGGAGAGAATTGATATGTTTGTTATGGTGAGTCTTCCAATCCATTAACATGGTATATCTATTTATTTAAATTTTCCATCAGTACTGTGTGGCTTTCAGCATACAAGTCCTATACATGTTTTGTTAGATTTATACCTAAGCATTTAAATTTTTGAGTGATTATAAATGGTATTGTGTTATCTTTGGTGTCCAGTTGTCCACTGTTATTACATAGGGATATAGATGATTTTTGTATGTTTATCTTATATCCTACTACTTTGCTGAACTCACCTATTAATTTTGGAAGGTTTTTTTTTTAAGTTCCCTGGGATTTTCTACATAAACAATCATGTCACCTGCAAATAGGGACAATTTTATTTCTTCGATTCTGATCTCTATGCTTTTAATTTCCTTCTCTTGTCTTTTTGTACTGGCTTCAAATTCTAGCACGATATTAAATAAAATTGGTGAGTGCAAACATTCTTGACCTTGTTCCTGATCTGAAGAGAACTAATTGTCTTTCACCATTAAGAGTAATGTTAGTTACAGAATTTATGCAGTTTTTTTCAGATGCTTTATATCAAGTTGAGGAAGTTCTCTGTTCTTATTTTTCTGAGAATTTTTATCCTAAATGGGTGTTGAATTTTGTCAAGTGCTTTTTCAGCATGAATTGATACGATCATGTGATATTTCTTCTTTAGCTTGTTAACATGGTGAATTGCACAACAGTTTTGCAAGTACTGAACGAACCTTGATCCCTGGAATAAACCCTACTTGGTCATGGTATATATGTTATTTTATATATTGCTGAATTCTATTTGCTAATATTTTGTTAAGGATCTTTGTGTCTGTGTTCATGAGGGATATTTATCTCTAGTTTTCTTTTCTGTACTATCTTTACCAGGTTTTGGTATCTGGGTAATACCACTTTCATAAAATGAATGGGTTTCTGAAAATGATTGTGTAGAACTGATGTTACTTCTTTAAATGTTTGTTAGAATTCTCTAGTGAAGCCATCTGGGAGTGGAGTGTTTTTTTGGAAATGTTAAAATTGTTCAATTTCCTTAATAGTTACAGGGCTATTCAAATTATCTATTTAATATTGAGTGAGTTGTGGTAGTTTGTGTCATGTGAGGAGTTGGTTCATTTCATCTAAGTTGTCATTTATGTGTGTAGAATTGTTTCTAGTATCCCCTATTATCCATTTAATGTCTGCAGGGTCTGCAATGATACACTTTTTTTCATTCTTCACACTGGTAATTTGTGTCTTATCTGTTTTTTCTTTGTCATTCTTGCTAAAGGTTTGTCTACTTTATCAATCTTTTCAAATAACTAGGCTTTTTTTGTTGATTATTTTTCTGTTTTCAATTTTATTAACTTTTGTTCTTAACATTATTATTTCCTTCCTTCTGCTTGCTTTGGGTATATTCAGCTCTTCTTTTTCTAGATTCTTGAAGTGTGAGGTAAGATTATTGATTAGAGACTTTTACTTTTTTCTAATGTATGCATTTAATGCTACAAACATACCTCTAAGCACTTCTTTACTTGTGACCCACAAATTTTGATGTTGTATTTTTTATTTTCATTCCATTCAATGTATTTTTTTATGTTCCTTGAGACTTCTTTTGTGACCCATAGATATATATAATGTATGTTACTGAATTTCCAAGTGTTCAGAGATTTACATGTTATCCATTATTGATTTCTAATTTGATTCCATGGTAGTCAAAGAATACATTCTTTATGATTTTAATTATTTAAAATTTGTTGAGACTTGCTTTCTGACCCAGGATATGGTCTATCATGTTATATGTTCCATGGTTACATTAAAAGAATATGTGTTCTGTTGCTGTGGGATGGAGTGTTCTGTGAGCAGCAGTTAGAGTCTGTTGGTTACTGATGTTAGGTTTTCTATATTCTTGCTGATTTTCTATCTAGTTTTCTAACAATTGATGAGGTAGGGGTGTTGAAGTCTTCAACTATATTTATAAATGTGTTTTTCTTTTTTCAAATATGTCATTTAGTAATTTAGTGTACACACATTTAGTATTGTTGTGTCTTTTTGATGGAGTGACTCTTTTATCATTATATAATATCCTCCTCTGTCACTAGTAATTTTCTTTGCTCCAAAGTCTACTGTATCTGATATTAATATAGCAACTCCTGCTTACTTTTTATTAATGTTTGCATGATACATTTTTATCCATTCTTTACTTTCAACCTGCCAACATTATTATATTCAAAGAGAATTTATAAAGATACAGCATTGTAGTCGGGTGCTATTTTTTAATACACTCTAACAATCTGTCTTTTAATTGCTGTATTTAGACCATTTACATTTAATGTAATTATTCATGTTAGGCCTGAAGCCAGTAATTTTATTTTTTGTTGTCTGTTTTTCATTTCTCTGTTTTCTTTTTCTTTCCTTCCTTCAACATTTTTTATAATTCAATTTTGATTTATCTGTAATGTCTCTTTGTACAGCTTTTTTAGTGGTTGCTTTAGGTATGACATCAAATTACATAATTTATCACAGTCCGATGGTGTCATCATATTATCAGTTTGAGTAAAAGGTGTCAGGAATCATGTCCTACTGAATATTTCTGCAAAAATGTGGGATTTGGTAAATCTAAACATCAGAATAAATGTAGCTATGTGACATACTGTCCTGTTTCCTCCCCCAATGCTCCTGTTTCCCCCCACTTAGAACTACATACACATTCATACCTCCACTAAAACGATAACTGATATGTGAATTGGAATTAGACAGGGGGAAAAAATACATCACTCTGATGTGAAACACCAATATTTCTGTCATTTGGTGTATACTTTTTTGGATAGACAACTTTAAAGATAATGTTTAAGAGAATGTTTTCTAATACATTAAAGTGAACAGAAATCTGAAAACTTTTTGAAGTCTGAACAAAATTTTCCTCTTATTTCATTTATCAAGAATGTGGACTAACAACCATTCATAATCTGTTACAATTTTAAGTAGGCTTAACAATTACCTAGGGTCTTGTTCACCTTTTACAGAAAATTCATTTCAGAGAGATGAAATTAACTCGCACATGGTCATGAGTGAGTCAGTGACAGAGTTGAGCCTAGAACTGAGGTCTGATGACAGAGAACCACACATTCAGGAATAAAAATATTAATTTTTATCTGTAGTATATGAACAGTCTGCTTGGGAATGCAGTTATGCTTCATTTCCTTAAGGAAGGCAAAAAAAGAACATGGCAGATGGAATATCATCACTCATCTGCATTGGAATTTAACCAAGACTCTGGGGTTTAAATGTACCCACGTGCCAAAAGTAGCAACTGGTAGCAAATAAATGGCCCAACAGTGGATATTATTGCAGGCACTGGCCCACAAGAAGTTCCCAACATGAAGTTGTAAAAGCTAGCATGTCCTTTTCCATTGTGTATCAGTGAGTTTTTTCCCACCTAACCATGCTATCACAGAGGGGCATATTTGAAGGACACTGACGTATTTTCCACATTATGCGGTTTTTATTCACTTTAGATGTAAAAATCCTTGAGCATATACAAAAGGGACAGTCCTCAATTCCCAAATATTTTTTATACTCCCCAATTCATTTTATGAAAGGTCAAACCTCTAGTTTGTAGCTCTTAGTAAGAGATTTCCTCTTTTAGTCATAAAATCTTCTATGATCCAAACTTTGGAAAAAATTCTTGCTCTACATCTCCCATTTATATTCACAGTCAGCTGCTATAATTAAATAATAGAGTTTCGTTTACTTGGGCTCAAATTCATGAATTTTTTTTATTTCTACTCATCTCATTTCTCTGAAACATCTCCCAGTATTATTATTATCCTTGAGCACACAAATACACAGATCTGTGAATCTATAATGAGGTCTTCCTATTTTTTTAGAATAGATTTTTGCTTTGATGAAATGTCTAAATTGCCTCCACTTAGATGCTATCTAAATATGAACAAATACCTGATCCTACTGAGAAAAAAAAAATCATCTTTTAACAGCTGAACTCCTAGCCAAATATATGTATTATGTTTACTCCAGGGAAAAACTTGGTTCACAAGCTGACTTGGGTGTTCCTTGACCTGATGCCAGCAGATGATGAATGTGCTAATGGTCTGCACCAAAGTGAGAACTCAAATTCCCTTCCATTCAAGCCCAGCGGACTGGCCAAATGATAAAGCCCTGTTCAGCATCATGTACAGAGCCAGCCATCAGCCCTCCTCTCAACCAGTGGTGCCACATGTGCTGAGGAGCAGGACAAGAAGAACTGAAGGTGCTAAGCACTCCAACAGGGAAGTATTTGAATCAGAAAGAAAAACTAAGCTATACAGCTGCCACTGTGCCTAACTCTTTAACCAGACAGAACTTCTACGCGCCTAGACTTTTTTTCACAAGAGGAGAGGAAACTTGCAGAATTTGTATTCACACGTCCAATGTTGTGCTCTCACCACATGCCTATGAAACTCCCTTGTCAACAGAGCTTTTACCCTTGCCTTTTTCTCTTTTTCAGGATTTCTACTCCAAATCCCCAGCACTCTTAGAGCAGTGATCTCAGAGGCATTTCTATAGTTGATGCAAATTGTTTCTTTGTTTACCTCCTGGAGATGGGGTAGGAAAGGGAAAGAAGTGTAAAAGCTCCAAAGTGGCAGCTAAAACCAAACCAGCTAAAGAAAGCTCATAACATTTTCCACTAGTTTGCTGTGTAAATGCCCCCTGCTAATTTTGAAAAGCCTTTGTGATTTTTAAGATGAAAAAGTTAAATGGGTCAACCCCTATGCTAATGTTCATGGACTAAAGGTGAAGTTATACCTTTACCAGTGAAAAATCAGTAGGTGAACAGACCAAATACCTTCAATATAGACAGACTATGAACTGTTAATAGAAAAACAACCTATAAATACATTTTTCATTGTTAATAGGCCACATTTCTACATAAGAGGACTTGTTTTCCTTTCCAGCTACAGTACCATCAAGGATCACATGTATACTATAAAATAACTGACATCTAGTTTGGATAAGATAACACATAATACTTTAATACTTTTTACAACACAAAGACATTATTCCTGATTAGAAGCAAAATCCTAAGAATATACTAAGTTCTAAATTCTGAAAACAGAGAGTAATCCCAAATTATCCCTTCAGCTGATATATTAAAGACTGAATGGATAAAGACAGAAGAACTACATACCAAACTGTGGATTAGGCTGGTAAACTTTGTTTCATCCTACAGCTCTTAGCCCAAACTGAAAGTGCAGAGTGAAAACGGTATTCAGGCCACCTCGATGAATAAGATGAAACTCCTGGTTCTGATATTAGTGTCATAGGCAGTTCAACTCATCTCTGAGTACTCAGTCAAACTAAATAACTCTATTGTTGAGCAATATCTGCAACATACTTTGTTAGATGATGGGTAAAAAACAAAGTCATTAAAACATATTAATAAAGAAGCTGTGATCTAACTACTTCAAAGACAGCAGATGATTTGACCTGAGTAGAAAATAATACTTAAAGTATTCAGAGGAAAGAGAAAAAAGAACCTCAGACTGGCCTGGTCACCAAAAGGCTTCATAGACATAGTATTGAGCTGAGTTTTGAGGAACAGGAAAGATCTGGAAAGTTGGAGGGAAGAACAGACAATATTCTAGGCATGGGTCTAGAAAATTATGGGGGATATGGGTTGCTAGAGCCCAGGACACTCTGACCTATAACAGAGGGCTTGGGAGGAGAAGCCATGGAAAGATGGCTTAATAAAAAGCTCAGTGCAGATGATAGCTCTTAAGGGCAAGTTTAATCATACTTCACAGAAGTTGGTTTTCACTGAGCTCGTCTAGAGGTACAAAAGGATAACATTAGGTTGCTCATATAATCCACACTCAGTGAAATTTTAAAAATAATAAAAATCAGTGGGATTTTTGGAAAGATTTTTACCACCAAATCACACCTCTTTGGATACATTATATCAGATTGGGTTTTTTCCCTTTTTCTTTTCTTTTTTTTTTTTAAATTTATTTATGTCATTTATTTTTTTATTTTTGGCTGTGTTGGGTCTTCATTGCTGCGCACGGGCTTTCTCTGGTTGCAGTGAGCGGGGGCCACTCCTAGCTGCAGCACTCAGGCCTCTCATTGTGGTGGCTTCTCCTGTTGCAAAGCACGGGCTCTAGGCACACAGGCTTCAGTAGTTGTGGCTCGCGGGCCTCAGCAGCTATGGCGCATGGGCTTAGTTGCTCCCCGGCATGTGGGATCTTCCTGGACCAGGGCTCGAACCCACGTCCCCTGCATTGACAGGCGGATTCTTAACCACTGCACCACCAGGGAAGCCCTCCTTTTTCTTACTCCAACAGTAATTGCTCATTATTTTACTCACATGCTACAGCCAAACAAATGAACATACAAATGAACAAATAAGCCCTAAGGCATAATGTAACAGATAATGTGGTTTTCTCCTCAATATCCCTTCCTCAGCATGTAAGAGCAGTGCAGTATGAAGGATTGAGCCCAACTTCTGCAGTGGGTCCTGCAAATTTAAGGCAATCATGGTAATCCCATCCTCCTTTCCATTGATGGCTTGGTGAACCCACGCCTATACTAGTCTATGAATGGCATTCCCCTGGAAACATGGTTTGAATCCAGGAATGGACATATGACACAACGTGGGCCAGTGAAACATAAGTGACATTTGCTTCTGGAAAAACATTTCCTCACTTTTAAGAGAGAACCACTGAAAGAGATGGTCTCTTTCTCAAACTCTATGGTTGTCAGAGCTGGAACTGCAGATGCAGTTGGCTTTAAGAATAACGCTGACGTACAGAGGAGGTCAGAGCTCAGGCAATTGCAGAGATAAGATGCTGAAAGCAATGGACAAATTCAACCCAATAATCTGCCCTACCTCTAATGTCTCACTATGTGAGATACCATCTTTCTTATTATTAAATTTTGTTGGGCTTTTTTTAAAAAACTACCCTAATTTCTTTAAAAATACTCCATGACACTTGTGCGTCATTCACAAATGGCTGTGATCCAATAATATATCTAATTTCATGGCCCTCTGGTTAGTCTTAGAGCCTCCAGAAGACTTGAAAAAGTGGAAGCAGGACAGGTAAATAGGAGGAAGGGAGGTTCTATATGTATCTGAAAGCACAAATCCAGGTGATCCATTTCAGATGGGCAGAACACCATCCTTCGAAAAGATGGAGTAGTTAGTTGTCAGGGTCACCCAGATTGGTCCAGGCATTCTTGTCAAATGAGGGCACAAAAAAATTATACATAACCAAGGTTCTAACAAACCCAAAAAGTTGAGATTTTACAACTCCACCCTTCCTCTTTCCTCCTACACAGCTGCTAAGAGTAGGGGCATTTTATTCCCTGGTCATATTAGTGAAGAGTTCCTTATGATGAGGCCCAGCCCGTAAAGGGTTTTCTGAACAAGCGAATGTTATAAACTCTGTAACTTTCTATATTTCATTGCCAAACAATGTTGTGGGCTGCAGTTTCCAGGACTACAATTAACCGTTTAAGCCAACTATGATATGGGCTATATTGTCTCAGCAAAATGATCATGTTTACTCCCTTATTTTTTTCACTCCCTCACTTAAAAAATAATTTTAAATGCTTAACTACAGAAATATATAAGTAATATAATGTATATGACAACTTCTGAGGAAATTACAGCAGCAGATAAATATTGGTAAATGGTGATCAAGATGAAGCAATTAAGCTAAAATAATGAAAGCAAAACTCTATGTATAAGAGTCTGTAGAAACAGTAACTTGTAGCAGATTTGATCACCACTATCCAAAGGAGAGCCAAATATGAATACAAACTTGTGAAAGAAGACTCTGCCCAAAGTATTAAGCCAAAGAAATAATAAGATCAGAAACATTTTAAATGTATACATTGTGATTGGTAGCTAGAAGATGATACTCTTCCATGGTTGAAATATGGCTCTCTAAAAATATTAGTAAAACTCCTGATAGACCTCACATATATTCTAAGTGCATAAAATAGCACTGTCTGTTTAGGCCTATAAATAATGACCAAATCAGTAGAAATGAACATACCTAGTGCTCAAAACACAAGACTGCTTAGAGAAGTAGATGAAGGCAGTATATGTACAAAATGCAGAACATCTTGACACACCAGATAGCAAGGAAGCTATCAAAGATGACAACAGTTATGTCAAAAGTACTCAGAAGCCAATTCGAAGTGGTTTCCATTGGTCAAAAATGAGACAATCTGAGTTTCAAAAAGGGTGAGAATTGCAATTGATCAAGCTCATCAAATATGCTTAAATTCTTGAGTTCACGATGATATTTAAAAGAAATTACTTGGTTACCTTCTGAGGATGACAGAAAGCTGTTCTACCTAAGTAGTAAAATATTCCCCACCTTCAGGTCAAACACACTCCTGTTCTCTTCTTGTTTGCTACCCCAAAAAGTTAAATAAGATACAAACATTTGTTGTTGCTAAACACCTATTAGCTCCAAATATTCTGCTTTGTTTATAAAGATGATGGGGCAGGGAATTCCCTGGCAGTCCAGTGGTTAAGACTCCACGCTGCCAATGCAGAGGGCGCAGGTTCGATCCCTGATTGGGGAACTAAGATTCCACATGCCCTGTGGCACAGCCAAAAATAAAATAAAATAAAAATAAAAATAATACAAATGAATCTAATTACAAAACAAAAAAGACTCACAGACATAGAAAAAAAACTTATTAAAAAAAAAGATAATGGGGCATTCATCATACTAAAGTGTCCTCTCTTTTCTTTGTAGATCCTATCAGAATGAGAGGAAGAATGTACTGATTCCAATGTTTCTTTCTTTCGCAAATCAAATAACCCCATTTCCAACCTAAGAAACTGTTAGCTGCATTTTATGCCACCAACCAACCCTCATCAAACCTGGACAAAGGGCATTCTTCTATGATGTTTATCATTATTGCAGGTTGGTCACAGCTACAATTTAAAAGCTCACTATAATCCTATCTGCAAAGGTTGACTGCACAGTGACCTTAGTCAAGGTAAAACCTGTCCCACCAAACCCAAGAATAATAAGGTCTATGGAAGTCTAGACAAATGGGTGCATCAATGAATAGGGGGAAAATGTATATTGCTTTTAATGAAAATCCTTCATTACACTCCTTGCTGTAAGTTTCACCCACACATCAAGAGTGGCATTTCATATTTCAAAGGTATTCTCAAAAAGTGGAATATATAAATACTGGATGTGATCAGTGTACAGTATTGATCAATATCTAGTTCTCCTCTATACTTTCCATCCCAATGACATTAGGAATGACTATGTGATTAGTTCTAGCAAAGAAATATGAGAAGTGATGTTTATCATTCTGGAATAAGGCATTTAATTGCCAGTGCTCAACTCTTCAATCCTCCCTGGCCTGGGAGTTCATGCAAGCAGGTATATATAAAGGTGTCATAAAACTGAAGTTTCAAAAGCTAAGTCAGCATATGGTAGATAACTGACCTGCAGAATCACCTAAAATCATAACAGATCTTGTAAATGAGATCTTAGGGTTGTTTATAACAGCAGCATAACTTATTCTAACCCAAATGATGTGCTAGAATTCTGCATCTTTCCCAAATAGCCTTTTCACGGGCATCTAATAAAAATTACCCACATACAATGATTTATTGAAGCCAACCAAATTAGCTGAATTGTAAAAATGTAAGGATTTAAAATTAATATTTTCAGGACTGTGAATTGTTTGAAAATGTTACCTATATTTTATGAATTTATTCTAAGCTTTCTCTACTGAACAGAGAATGGCATGAATATAACGTGCAGTAGCCACTGAGCCTAGCTGTACCTTAAGAACTACAGAAGAACATATGGTAAAGAGCGGTTGTTGATGACATCTTATAGAGTCTCTCACGTCTCAACTGATTCTGAAATAAACTGATAAGGCTTACATTTTCTTGACCTCCTAATCCTTGGAACCAAAAGTACTTGGTAAATGAAATTTTTCTTTCATGATTTCCTCAAATCTACTTGCTCTGATTAATCTAGTGTATACTACTGAAGAGCATTAAAACTACAAAAAGTCCATTGTGAGATTTCAGTAAGGCTCAGTCCAAGACTTTTGTTTGATGCCTTCCCTAGGTGGGAGTACTAGAGAACTTTTAATATGGAACTTTGTATCTTTGGTTATACAGAGAGCATTTCATATAACAAGCAGGGTGTAAAAATCGTGCAACATTCTCAGGAAATATAATCGTCTTTTACCCAAAGCCTCAGCAATCAACAGTTTGAAATACCATTCCCCTGTTGAACACACAGGTATTTACCTAGGTCATGAACCAAAATGGCAACTGTCCTAAATATTTCTATTCATCTGATGGGTGCCATAGAAGCTTAAATGGACATGGTGGTGATAGCAATGGATAGACCATTGATTTGAGGATGACTGAGGACTAATGGACTCACTTCCTCAGCCACAAAGGTGTCCTAAGAGGTCTGCTAGCCCAAAATGACCTGGTGGCTTTTGAGAGGCCTAGGTACCACCTGACACTACACAATAATGATAGAGCTGCATGGAAAGTGGAGATAAGGGCCCCAGCAAGTATCTTGGCCAGGAAAATTCACAACATTTCATTTAAAAAAAAAAAAGACAGTGGGCAATAATTATACACTTTAATTGTTCATTTGGGTTCCACAAAGAGCTAAAAAAAATATATAGGATCACCAGCCACCGATCTGCTACCTGTGGCAGCTAAAAAATATTATAGTGGAATTTCAGGGGCATGGAGCGAAATGAACATCTGCAAATTGTTTAGAAAAGGATCTTCAGTCTAAGGAGAACTGACAGCACAGCTTTAAGAATAGATAAAGGACTGCCTCAAGGATCTGTCTTGCTTCCTTACTTTTTAAAGTAATACCTTCATTTGCATAGTAATAACCCAATTATTGTAAGATTAGGTGAAAGGAATCTCATTATTGCTATTTCCACAAAACAGTCAATATTGTATTCAATATCTTTTAATGTTACACACCTTAAAACATAATTATTTCAATATACCCTCATTCATCTTGAATGTAATTTTCTTTTTTAAAAACCTTGCCATAATTGTTGGGTTTTACGGAATATATTAGTGTTTAAACAAGCACTTTTCCCCTCAGGCTGCTATGAGAACAAGCAGAAGCAACCAATAGCTTGGGAGTATCCCTGCCTCCGCCCCCCGCCCCATCACCCCAACCAAAAGTACACCCACCAAAAGGCCAAAGCCACAAACACTGCTACTGAAAATCTACTGTAACAACCTCCGCACGCTTTCCAACACCGTAGTTTCCCCTTTCTCTTTCACTTCATACTCCACAAAAGATGCTTCCATAATGAATTTTAGTCCTAAGGAAACTTTGAAAGTGTTAGCAAATACATTCTGTTAAATTTCAAATTGTATGATCTGGGCTCTTTTCTTTGTGTTTTTTTTCCCAGAACACATTGTAGTACCCCCCCACTCCAAAAATAACCCCCACATCCGAGACAGCTGACATACTGGGGCGACCATCTGCCTGTCCTAGGTTTACCTGCCATAGGCTTTTCCGGTTTCAATGACAAGATAATCAGTACAATAAGTGGCTGGTTATTAGATTAATGGTGGAAACAAAGCAAGGAAAATAGAGGAAAGAGAGAGAGGACTGTGTACATTAAGAGACTACAGAGCCATACATGCTATTACTTCAAAATGATATCAAAATTAATGTACAGTGAAAACAGCAGCTAGATTTTGTCAAGAGAGGAAATCATACCCAAGGGCTGTGGTTTGGAATCTGGAGTTAATACTCCTTGACCGTGGCCCTACCGACAACATATTCTTCAGGATGTTAATCTCTCTGTACTTTGTGAATGAACACTCGTTATTCATGAGTATAACAACTAGTCTGTAGAAACAAGCACTGTATTCCTTGTCAATACCAACCAAGTTTTCTCAAGACGTGAACTTCAGCAACCATGAACATATCATGGGTATGTCCTATATGTTCGGATACGCAGAAGCTCAACAGGCTGACATGGTCCTGAAAGCTCACCTAACCACAACCTTACCACCGCACACCCAGGCCAGCAAACCACACCCCCTCTTCCCATTCTCCATCTCTGAATGAAAGAGCAAGGCTGGCCAAACACCCTTCTGAATGTTTAATGAAGTTTAACTGCATTTTGCCATTTTTTACAACGACGGGGAAACCACCATTCTTTAAAAGGAGTTTGGGGCTTCCCTGTTGGCGCAGTGGTTCAGAGTCCGCCTGCCAATGCAGGGGACACGGGTTCGTGCCCCGGTCCGGGAAGATCCCACATGCCGCGGAGCGGCTGGGACCGTGAGCCATGGCCGCTGAGCCTGCGCGTCCGGAGCCTGTGCTCCGCAACGGGAGAGGCCACAACGGTGAGAGGCCCGCGTACCGAAAAAAAAAAAAAAAAAAAAGGAGTTTGGTTGCTGTAGACAAGTTTTCCCCTCCAAGAGAAAATGTAAAAGCACATTTTTGATTGAGTAAAGCTTTACTGGAATTAGGTTGTGTGGCTGATCTCTTTCAAGTCACTGGACCTCAGAAACTACTCATAACAACAAGGACATGAGTCAGACAGACATTTACTGCACAGCCACCCACCTACCCCGCCACCTCAGAGAAGAATCAACTCACAGGGCACATTCTGAGTCAAGATCACCAGTCTCAGCTTGTGGCTAAGGTAGAACCAGAATTCAGGTCTGCAAATTCCCATTCCAGAGCTCTTTCCACGTCCTCTCCCACGTCACTGAAATTCCAGACTTCTGGGAAGAACGGCAGCTACACTGCATTGACTGAATGCAGTTATGTCTTGAACCCTCAGCGAGCAGCACCACCAAGAGACGGTCAATCAAAAAACCAAAGAGCAATAATTAAAGTCATCATTATGTACTAGGTATAAGACAATGTCCTGTTTTATATGAAATATCAGAACCTCCATTTACTGTTGAAAAGCTGAGGTCTAAAGGGTGTAGAAAAGTGCTCAAGATCACAAAATAATGAGTTCCAGAGTCAGGAATCAGACCACTCAAAACCTGGTCCATCTTAAAGAGAAAGCAGGTAAGTTGCCGTCATGAAAACAAAGTTTACATGGACAATCTACTTTGCTTTTGGCCCGGACTTTCATAACCTGTCGTTACTGAATACTCCAGACACCCTTCCACAGTGCAGAGAGATTGTACAGGATGAGGGCGACCCCAGACCATTCAGTCTCAGGCCACCTTAGCCTTGGGCATGATAATCCCTTTTTCTGTAATGCCTCCCCTTCTACTGCCTTTATCCCTCATGATTTATTTACTAAACTCTTATTCATGCCTCAAAATCTTGATTACTCAGTACCTCTGCTGTGAAGCCCTGTTCTTCTCCCCAGCACCTTCTGGGAGAGTCTGCTACTTCTGAACATTTAAATTTTATATTCAATTATTGGATGTAATTTTTAGTTTAAATGCCAACTTCCTTGAGGAAGGCTCCTTGAGGACTGGGTTCATTAATTCAACTTGGCATACACAGTACCTATTAGCAATACACCTGAAACAGAGATGTTGTTTTATAAATATTCAACTAAAGATTATTAGTTATTGAACTAAAGATACCTGTCAAAATTGACTTATAGCAACTAGCACATTCTATCTTGCATGACAAATTTCTACTTATGCCTTTTCTATACAAGAAATAGTTCATGTCTTGTTCCCCTCACCACACCAGGAGTACCTTGTACATAACAGGTGTTCCAGAAATGTTTGTAGATTTGAATTGCTTACAGGATTAAAAAATGGGGGGAGGAGGGAGGGCAAATAACTAAAATCATATAGACTGCTTTAAACCTAGTTGAGGATAATAGCAAATTTTTCCCTTTCTGAGTCACCTTCAAAGAATGGGATTTTATCACATGAGGGTGTAGAATAAGTGCACTTAAAAACTCAATGACTGGGCTTCCCTGGTGGCGCAGTGGTTGAGAGTCCGCCTGCCGATGCAGGGGGCATGGGTTCGTGCCCCGGTCCGGGAAGACCCCACATGCTGCAGAGCGGCTGGGCCCGTGAGCCATGGCCGCTGAGCCTGCGCGTCCGGAGCCTGTGCTCTGCAACGGGAGAGGCCACAACAGTGAGAGGCCCACATACCACAAAAAAAAAAAAAAAAAAAAAAAAAAACTCAATGACTGAGTCCATGGCTAAAATGCTACTTTTCGTGAGGATTAATTGAGTGCAATCTTTTATCTGTTTCTATTCAGCATATGTACTATATATCTGCTATGCATCCGAGGACAGCTGCCATTCTATTTACAGCTTTATCTAAAAATGGCAACATTAAATCCATCTTCCATCTCTTTGAGATCTTTTTCAACTACAGAATCATCTCAGATGTTCTGCTTTTAGAGCAAAATATATGAGGTGTGAATGTGTGTAACAGTAAAAGACTAACAGGCAGAAATCCACGATGGTGGAATTATCCACAGGGGGTTGATACAACTTTCCTCCTTCTCCTATCTCAAGAAAAGCTAGGGCAAGGAAACATCACGGAGCAAATTTAAAAAGTAGAAAACCCTGCCCTTACACCCCTATCAGGAGTCAGGGAGCCTAAATATTGATCTTTTTCAGGGCTTTGCTGCTGACTAGAAATTTTGAACACAGGCTGAAAAACAAACAGCAGAGCTGTGTGCTGATAAATTTTGTTTTTGAGAAAGTTAAAATTAACCTTTCAGCTATTGTGGTGGGGGGAAGCTGTGACAATGCTAATTATTTATTGTAACTCTCCATATCACACATCTCAACACAAATCCTCTGCTAACTTCACTGACAGCTCTTCTCAGAAGAGGCAAATACCTGCTTTTACACAGGAATATAAGAGTGCTGACCGTCCTGACCAAGCTGAACGGCATGGGAAAGTTTAAATTCTTTTAATTTCTCTTTTACTGAAAATTTCAAAGACATGGATTCTTCTGTCTTTTCCAAGTCCATTTTTTTTTTTTTTTTTTTTTTGGTAGGCGGGCCTCTCACTGCTGTGGCCTCTGCCGTTGCAGAGCACAGGCTCCGGACGCGCAGGCTCAGCGGCCACGGCTCACGGGCCCAGGCTCTCTGCAGCATGTGGGATCTTCCTGGACTGGGGCACGAACCTGTGTCCCCTGCATCGGCAGGCAGACTCTCAACCACTGCACCACCAGGGAAGCCCTCCAAGTCCATTTTTAAAATCAATGTGGCAACTATACATGACAGGACAGGAGAGCAATCCTTTAGTGGTAAGGAGCAAGTAGACTTGGGAAAAAAGTAAAAGTTTATTTAAATCCTTCCTTTAAGAAGCTAACTTGCTCATAATGCCATTGGTCTTATAAGTATAAAAGCCATCATTCTACTATAACTGATTCACTTTGTTATAAAGCAGAAACTAATACACCATTGTGAAGCAATTATACTCCAATAAAGTTGTAAAAAAAAAAAAGCCATCATTCTAACCATCTTTTGCAACTTGGAAGCAGTACACTGAACTGGTTAATAGTGTGGGGTGGTGGAGTCAGACTGCCTGGGTTCAAATACTGATGCTACCATCTACTAGCTGTGTGATCTTGGACAAGATAAATAACTTTCTGTGCCTTATTTGTGTGGTTTTGAGGAATAGAGTTAGCATGTGTAAGGTTGCTGGAATAGTACATGCCGTGTAGTGAAAAATCAAAAGATGCTACTTATTTTTATTATTAGAATAGTCACTGACACTTCGTAAATACTCAAAACTCAAAGATAAATTAACTGGTTTCAACATTTCTCAATAGGGATGGGGTGGAGAAGAGGCACACAAGAAGAGCTTCTATAAAAGGAATTACAATGATTTATTCGCTAGGTGTTGCTTTCTCATCTAGCTCTTTTCTTGGAACAAAAAAAATATATATCTGAACATGGGCACAAATCTCTCCATTTCAAAATTTGAGTCTTTATAAAAAGGCATATTTTGTAAATCATCTAGTGTGTTCTTTAACAATGTCTGCAGCAACTAAAAACACAAATGTTTCTCTGTCAGTCAACTTCTAAATTATTTTTTTTATTAAACAAAGAAAAAATGCTAAAGGATCATCAGAATATATTCCAGTGCAGCACATTACATATATGTGTTCACGGTTTGACAAACGGCAACTCAGTAAAGGAGACCAGTGTGGTAATGAGACTCATACCCTATATCTGCCATTGGCATTTTCACCTGTTCCACAAGTGAGGTCAAGTGAAACTAAAATTACTAGTTAGCAAATTTTCACTGTTATGAAATTCAAGTTTTTTTTAAAAACTCAATGTTATGGGCTTCCCTGGTGGCGCAGTGGTTGGGAGTCCGCCTGCCGATGCAGGGGACACGGGTTCGTGCCCCAGTCCGGGAAGATCCCACATGCCGCGGAGCGGCTGGGCCCGTGAGCCATGGCCACTGAGCCTGCGCGTCCGGAGCCTGTGCTCCGCAGTGGGAGAGGCCACAGCAGGGAGAGGCCCGCGTACCACAAAAAAAAAAAAAAGAAAAAAAAATCAATGTTATTCCAAAACGCCAAATCCATTAACAGCATTTTTTACCATGTGCTTTACTCTAAAATTTACATTATCATCATTCGTCAAATAATTTTTGGAAATCTTGGAGGAACAATTTAAGTATACACCAATAGTCTATTTGAAACATGAGCTAAAAGTTAAAGAACTGAATATGGGAAATACATGTTATGCCTCTTTAAAGAAAACCTAATGCATAATTTTTGCAAGATGTCAACATCATCAAATCATTCCTGTTATTAATCTTGGGTGTTTTCTGACTGGCAGGGTTTCCAGAGAGTCTGTCTCTAAAGGACTATAAAGCTTTCAAAATACAGTTATGAAAAGTGGTAAATCCACACTTTTATTACCACTAAGAAGGTATGCTTTCAAAAACTAGTATAAAAATTTAACTACAACAAAATTATATTTACGGAAATTCTAAAAGTATGTGTACGATATTTATGAGTATGTGTGTATTTAATATGTAAAATTCATTAAACCTCAGAGTATCAATAAAATTAAAATGAATATTCACTCTATGAGGTAAAGCAGAAAAAAAAATATCAGATACACATACATACAGTAATGGTCTTTTGCTGAAGACACCTGTGCTTCATTACAAAGATCCCAGTCCTAGGAGTTAAAACAGGGGTCCCCAGCTCCTGGGTCTCAGACGGCTATCAGTCTGCGGCCTGTTAGGAATTGGGCCGCACAGCAGGAGGTCAGTGGCGGGCAAGCGAGTGAAGCTTCATCTGCCTCTGGCCATCACTCCCCATCGCTCTCATTACCGCCTGAATCACCTGCCCCCAACCCCCCACCCCGTCAGTGGAAAAACTGTCTTCCATGAAACTGGTCCCTGGTGCCAAAAAGGTTGGGGACTGCTAAAGGACCATTTTCTGACTTTACTGTGTTCTCCTTGTTGATGCACTAGCAACTACATTTCTAAGACTCAAAATTTCATTTGGAGTATAGAGATCAGTCTTGCACACACCTTATTTCCAAGGAACACTCACAAAATAAAACTCTGTAAATTTTATCTCCTTTGTCAGCCATTATCGTAACTTTACTATTTACACCGTGATATTGGACAGGATGATGGAGTCTTGGTTCTGCCACCAATCAGCTTATTTCCCAGTTCTGAGTCTCAGATCTACTCATCTTTAAAATCAGAGTGCTGAACTGGATTATATCTGAATTCTCCTTATGCTTGAAAATTGTATAATTAAGTTATCCTTTTCTATACAGGAATTTAACCAAATTCGGCTCCACTAAAGAAGAGATGGTCAATATGTGCTCCCCATCCCATAGAAGAACAGGTACAAAGCAGAATGCTGTCTTAGTAATTTTTAAGAAAGACTTCAGACTCGTTGGTTATCTACTGTAGACCAGACAGTGTACATCTACCTATCTCTAACTATATATCTGTATCTCAGATGATAAAACGGAGGGTCAGAGAGATTAAGCAATATATCCAAGATCATAGAGCTAGTAAGTGGTAAAACTGGGGTTTGAAGTCAGGCCATTCTGACTATGAGGCTTGTATGCTTCCCATCTCAGCAACAAGTTCATTGAGAATCATGGTAAGTTAGAGGCAACTCTATTGCTAAATCTATTAAATAGCCTACTGATGCTAGAGTCTCCATCACTCTCTACATTTCTTATGTAAGTTCCGTCCATTGCTTGGTACCCAAGATGGGAGTTTATATCTTTAACAGGGAAGTAAAATTCAAGTATTCTACACAAGCTGCTGGTGGCTGGCTAGAAAGGCAGGAATTAAGGTGTGCGACTTGGTAGTTGATAATGCATTTCCTGATGATAACGGTACCTCTTGAAAATTAGCCAGAGAGGTGTATGGGCTTTGGTGACTGTGCCGAATCAGAGAGAAGAAACGGAAAATGTCCTTTATAGTGCTTTTCTAACAGGACTTTGAGATCTTCTCTATGAATTACCAGAGGAAAATCATTCTACTCTTTCCACTCTGCGTAAGGTTTCCTCAAGCCTTATGACAATGTTACCACACCTTGGGAATGTCAAAGGTTAGCAGATTGAGGACACTGAGTGAGCAAGCCTGTTCAGTGGGACAGCTTACTATTTATATGCTAAATGCCCTCACCGTACAGTGTCGTAGTCTTCAACACAGGCTGGAGTCCAAAGATCTGGATTTGAATTCTGGTTCTGCCACTTACTAGTGCTGAGTTGGACAAAATAATAAACCACTGGGTGCTTCAGGTCCTTGTCCATTAAAGTGGGATACTGCTAGGAAGCTCATGGAATTGTGGTAGGAGTCAAGTGGTACATGTTAAGCATTGAGCACAGTGCCTGTCACATGAGAAGCCCCCAGTAAAAGTTAGCTGTTATTGTTATCAAAAGGCAATAGGACATGAGAACTCATATTTTTTATAGCAACCATGATGATAGGCTACTGTTCCTAGTAGTAATTTTTTCAGTTGGTAGAAGAAAGTTACACTCTAACAGACTGCATTTTACAAAATCCAGGGTATGCATGGTATTTTGTAAAAGGGAGAAAACACACATACACGCACACACACAAACAGAGTCTGATTCAATTATTCTTTTTGAAAAAAACCAAAAAGTTTTATATTCCTAAATAAAATCTTGGAAGGTCTAGGGCTTCCCTGGTGGCTCAGTGGTTGAGAGTCCGCCTGCCGATGCAAGGGACATGGGTTCGCGCCCCGGTCCAGGAAGATCCCACGTGCCACGGAGCGGCTGGGCCCGTGAGCCATGGCCGCTGAGCCTGTGCGTCGGGAGCCTGTGCTCCGCGATGGGAGAGGCCACAACAGTGAGAGGCCCGTGTATCGCAAAAAAAAAAAAAAAATCTTGGAAGGTCTAGATGCATTTAACAGTAGTTACTTGTGAATAAAATTTTATTTGCCACTTTTTTGCTCACCAGTGTTTTCTAAATCTTCTACAATGATCATGTATTTTGTAATAAAACATTTTATTTTTATTTATTTTATTAAAACAGGGACTATATTCATGCTTCAAAAATTAAAATAAAATGAAAACCAATCTCCATGAACACAGAATGTCAGGTCATAAAATATTATGCCCTGATATGATTTTATGACTTACTGTTTAAGTAAAAGAGGGATGAGAATCAAGGCGGTTATTCTCAGATGGTCAAAGTAATGCTCATGCCTTTCTCTTAAGCAAAATAGATGATAAAACAACACTAACACTAAATATTTTTAATATCTTGGACAGATTTATAATGCTTTTTTAATATTCAACATTCATTAGCTTCTAATGATCTTCACACAGGTGAAATATTTCAAACTCATCTTTTAGCACCAAAAGATACACTGTTTGGTTTGTAGTAGACATTCGTATGGCTTATTATCTATTCAAACAAGCTGGCCACAGTGAAATGTTTCTACAAAATATTGCTAAAATTGTTATCACTTGGACTGAAGAAAAAGTAATTTTAAATGGACCTTTGAAACATGTTTTCTGAAGCAGTCAACAAGTGATATTCTTTTTGACGAAAACAGCAGAAGTTAATTTGATCAGAGCACCTCCTTGACTAAAGATGAACTATGTTTATCTTGATTTGGTCACTACAGAGTGCTAAGGATAGACATTTGCCTAGAGGTAGCAATGTGGTCTTCAAATGAATTCTTTGGTGTTTCAAATGGAAGGATAATCATGCAAAGAAAACTGAGGGAGGGAAATGGCAGCAGTGGGAACTAAAGCTCATTTTGTAGCCACAGGCTTAAAAATGTAGCAGTGGACTTCCCTGGTGGCGCAGTGGTTGAGAGTCCGCCTGCCGATGCAGGGGACACGGGTTCGTGACCCGGTCCGGGAAGATCCCACATGCCACGGAGCGGCTGGGCCCGTGAGCCATGGCTGCTGGGCCTGCGCGTCCGGAGTCTGTGCTCCACAGCGGGAGAGGCCACAGCAGTGAGAGGCCCGCGTACCGCAAAAAAAAAAAAAAAAAAAAGTAGCAGTGCACCTCATCATCTCCCTGAGCCTCCGTAACCCCTCTGTAGTTCTGCCTGCATTAGACCTTCTCTGTGAATTATGCAGACCAGGCTGTATGCCTCTTTCTCTATATATTTCCCCCAAAGTTTACTTATCTCATTACTAATCTGTGTTGTTTCCTGCCTAAAAAACTCAAACTAAATCTGAAACCCTAGTTTCTTACACATTAAATGTGGACAAGGGCATAGTCTACGATGTCCAATGTCACTGACAGTATGGGATTATCCAGAGATAACAGCTAGAATACAGTACTGAGGCCTAAGAAGGGCTTGAAACAACATTAAATCTTTCTTAATTGTTGGCAAGATATGAATTATAAATTAAAATTTGGAGTGGCAGCAGTGAGAATACTAAGAACAGGATAGATACAAAAACATCATAAGGTACACGTTCAATTTGTGATCTTCATGGATCGCGGAGTTTGGGATACGCGGTGAAGGATTAGAACTCTGGCAGGGCTATAGGTACAGATGAGAACAGAGGTGGTTGTAGACGCCGTAAGAATGAATGGGACTGACCAGAAAAGAACATGTATGATGGGAAGGGAGACATCTAGGAGAGGTCAGAAATACAGGGGCCAACACCATTGACTCAGAAAGAATGCTTAGCGGGGAGAGAAAAGAACCAGGAGAGAGCAGTGTCTCAGAAGTCAAGAGAGGGGAAATTTTCCAGGAGAAAGATATGAATCACAGTGTCAGACACTCAGAAATAATAAGTCAGATAGTGCTGCAACGAGGCCACGGGATTTGCAGATTAAGAAGTCATGAGTGAGGTTTCCCTGGTGGCACAGTGGTTGAGAGTCCTCCTGCCAATGGAAGGGACACGGGTTCGTGCCCCGGTCCGGGAGGATTCCACGTGCCGCAGAGCGGCTGGGCCCGTGAGCCATGGCCGCTGAGCCTGCGCATCCGGAGCCTGTGCTCTGCAACAGGAGAGGCCACAACAGTGAGAGGCCTGCGTACCGCAAAAAAAAAAAAAAAAAAAAAAGAAGTCATGGGTGACCTTTGCCAGGAGTAGAAATGACATAGCATGAGTGGACCGGTGACCACAGTGGGAGGGAAGGGAAACGCAGAAACTGAGGAAAATATTATAGAGAATGGATTACCTTCAAGGCGCTAAGATGTATATAGAAGGGCATTGTTTGAATTGTTTTGAGCTTTGTAAATGCCATGGCTTGGCTTCTCTGTCTGAGAGGGAAGCTGTCCTCCATATCCCACCAAACCCTCTACTGAAATCACAGCTTCTTGTATATCTTCTCCAATCATCAGAGAGACCCCTCCCTTCTCAGCACTGTCCCTCAGCCAGCTAATGGGAGATGTGGGTTTTGCTTGCATACTTTCTCCACGCTCTCTCCTGGTGAAAGAACACCCCTTCCACCTCCACTCCCAAAGAGGGCAGCTTTCAACCAAGGGTGGCTTCATCTCCTTGGCCACAGTGAGCAACTCAGGAAGTGCACAGAATCCAAAGTGCGCCAGTCACAAGAAACCTCCTGGGATGATCAGGAAAAAAAAAAAAAAAGCATGCACTCTTTTCTTTGGAGATATTAGTTAAAAGAGTGGCATAGTGGACATATATACACTACCAAATGTACGATAGATAGCTAGTGGGAAGCAGCTGCATGGCACAGGGAGATCAGCTCGGTGCTTTGTGACCACCTAGAGGGGTGGGATAGGGAGGGTGGGAGGGAGATGCAAGAGGGAGGAGATATGGGGATATGTGTATGTGTATAACTGATTCAATTAGTTATACAGCAGAAACGAACACACCACTGTAAAGCAATTATACTCCAATAAAGATATTTAAAAAAAAAACAATAAAGAGTGGCATAGCCTAGAGCTGCTTCTGTAAGAAGAAAGCTGCCCGTGCATGAAGCTAATTCAGGGACGAGCAGAGCAGAGTAGTAATGGGAAAAGGGAAAGGTACCGTGTTCTGAGGATACTAGCTATGCCTGTAGTGAGTGTCATTCTCTGCACTTTCCAGTTATACGAGCCAATAAATCTTCTCTTTGGCTAAGTTATTTCAAATTGGATCTTTATCACTTGCAGTAAAAGATTCTTAATACAATTCACATCTCACCAATCTTATGCTTCTGAATATTGCAGTAATCTGTAGTAATGAAATCTGTCTACACTACTAGATTATACATTTCTTGAGGGCAGGAAAGACATATGTCTACCACAATGCCTTATACATAGTACCCGTCCAATAAATATTTATCAATACTAAAGATGCAAACGAGCAAAAAAACGTCTTTAACTTCATAATATCGAGCTAAAATTAAACAACTCAGCAACTGAATGAGATCATAATAAATAATATATAGTTATCTGTTTTGCTGCTCTGTTTTCCCTCCACCTATCGAAAGAGACTGTCCTAAGCATGCTTATTCTTGCCCCCGTCTTCTGAGCTCAATCCCCTTCTCAACTTGTTCACTCAAGTGAAAGTGGGGTATTCATATTATAAACTATGTTTACAGACCTGGAAATGACCTAGCAATGCAATTGCCAATTTTTTTTGGGGGGGGGGAAGACTAAAACTGCATTAAGAATAAGAATAGGGAAAACTCATTGGCAGACATATGCCTTGAGATCAGGAAATGCAATATGCCAGCACAATACCTTCCACGTATCCGCTCAATCAACGTTTACTAAATAAGCCAACATCTTAGCTGGGGACAATCTGACGTTTTAGTCAGTACAAATCCGAGTCCAGTTTTGACTGCTGACTGAGTAGAGGATGAGGAGACAGTGAAGAAGTAAGAGGTAGGAAAGGTCTTTCTTAGCTGAGACAGTCATATTCTGCCACTGGCCAATGTGCAGACCTGGTTCTTTCCTTTTTATGTATATTTTAATTTTACTGGAGTCTAGTTGGTTTATAATGTTGTATTAGCTTCAGGTGTACAGCAAAGTGAGTCAGTTATACATATATTCATTCTTTTTTAGATTCTTTTCTCCTATAGGTTATCACAGAATATTGGGTAGTTCCCTGTGCTGTATAGTAGGTCCTTGTTGGTTGTCTATCTTATATATAGTAGTGTCCATGTGTTCATCCCAAGCTCCTGATTTATCCCTCCCCGCCCCAGACCTAGTTCTTTCTTGCAGTGTGTGTGTGTTTGGGTTCCGCAGAGATTCGCCTCCCTGAGGTCCTCAGACTGTGATTCTTGGGCACTGGCAATGCCATAAATTCTGACTGAAGAAAGCCCTCAACTTCTACATCAGCTTATGAGACTCTAGTCTCTTTCTGCCGAGACTGTCTTCCTCCTGACAGGAAATGCTTCAGTGTGGGCGTGGGGGAGAGGAGGGAGGCAATGGTGGGAGAGGTTACCATTGGCTCCCTTCTACAGGATCCACATAGCCCTCCAGGAAACCACCACACTTTTTCCTACTCGTTGTGGAAATGGGGCTTATTTCCACTACATCCCTGTCTCTTTGCCAGGGCCTCTTGCCTTTTGACTTTTACATGCTTATGACAAGTACCAGAACCCAAGTCCCCAGAGGTCAGGCGCCACCCACCAAGCTCCCTGAGGGGTTCTCTGACTTCCCGTCCACAATCACTTTTTTTTTTGAGGGGAGGGGGAGAGGAGGAGAGAACGAGAGGAACACCTCAGCACTCTTAATTCTCTCCACAGGATTCTACTACCACACTCCTGATCAATCTTATTATAGTTTCCCTTCCTCCGCCTCTCACTCACCGAGAGGTCAAACAAACAAACAAACAAAACGGAGATTTGTCAATCTCCTAGCAAATCCTTAATCGACAGATTGATCCACATTACTCTTGGTCCTTTGGAGCTCTGCGGCAGCTCTGATGCAACACGGTAAGTCAAATGTAACGATCTGTTATATAGGGAAAATTACTGAATATCCTGGTTTTCTGAAAAAAACATGACTTTGCTGTGACTTGGGCCACATTCCACAAACAGAGTTCATGGATTCCCCCTTTCACCAAGTAATCACCTGAGGAGGCAAGTCAGGCAAGAACTCGTATTGTAGGGCATTCCCATTCACTTTTATCCACCAGTAGGGCTGGGATAAGAATCCAGGATTTATTTCCCAGTCCAGAGACCCTCTCATGACACTTTGATAGAAGGAACAATAATTTCCTAACATAACCCTGTAAGCAGAGAAATAATCAGAAATGAAAAAAAAAAACCCTCCCGTCCTTCTGTATAAAACAAATAATCCTCTACATCATTCTACACTGCATGTGTGATAAGTGTGTCCGTCCTCTCTTGTATCATATTTGGTATTTATGCAATCATTCTCCTCCTACAGTCCACCTAATCTTATGAAACATAATTCTTTTCCCTCTTCCGCCTCCCTACACAAACTTAATTCCTGATTCTACTCAAGTATGTGCAAACTATTACACTAATAGTCTTTTAAAGTAAGCATCATACTTCAGCCTAAAATAGCAATAGGACAAGTAAATTTACTATTTTATATTATCTGAGCTTCCTTTAGCACCTTGTACAACAAAAGTGTTGATTTTTCCCCCTTTATAAAGTGGCTGTGGCATTCTGTGGCGGCATGCTACAGGCACAAGTTCATGGTAAGTTCAGAGGAAAGGAATGTTCAAAGAAAACCGAACCCAAAGCATTGTGGGTAGTGATATGGAAAGTTGACAAAACAATGATAAACAATGGGGGGAAAAGAAATAATTAAGTGTTCTGAAGCACTGTATCAGCACTTTATGCATTGTTAACTTTTTTTAGGAAACCGTTTTATTGTGTGTGGTTTCATGGAGAGATATAACCCAGTCTATTGGAACAACACTCTGCATATATATTGATGATAAAACTTTTCTTTAATAAAAAAGAAAATGGGCAAATATGGCTGCCTGAGATAAGGCTTTCTGAACAAAATATAATACATGGAAATCCTTTCTTGAAGTGCTTTGTGGATTTAAGGAGGGAGGAAACTTAAAACAGTAGAATTTCAGTAAACACGTTAAGTCTAAACAAGGTATGAAAAATTGGACAATATGCAGCAACAGGCAAAGCAAGAAGTAAAAGAAAAGCAGCTAACAGAGGAAGGTAAACACTTTAAGGATACACTTTCTGAAGGTATCTCTGAAAAACTATTTGAGCTGCTGAGATCCGTAAAAGAGACACATTTTTTATACTGTCAGAATCCAATCCTACCTCAATCATAGTTCAGTCTATATTTGATGTCTTGTTAGGTGTGTTTCAATGTAGATTACGTGCTTTTATCTTACTTGTACTCATTCTTGCCACAAAACATTTAGTTAGTTTCAGGCATTATTTTAGGCACTAGCGATTCCTGGGTGGACAGAACACACTAAACTTCCTGTACCTGTGAACATTATATTCTAGTGAGCAGAGAAGACAATAAACACAACAGATAAACATATGGTATACTGGAAGAGGGTACACACCAAGGAGAAAACATAAAGCAAACAAAAGAGACGGTGTTCAGGAAAGGAGTCTGCTGTATCAGAGTTTAAAAGTCGTAAGAGGAGACAATAGGGAGGTTACATTTGATGAGACTTGAAGGAGGTAAGAGAGCAAATCACTGATTTAACTGAGGCGTGTATAACAAAAGAGCAAATGCAAAGTTCCTGAGGTGGGAGCTGTCCCAATAGCTCAGACAAATATGCAGGAAGCTAGTGTGGTTGGTGGGGAGGGAGCTAGAGATGGGAGAGTTCATAATGTGTTAAAGAGGTAACCAGGGAACCAGAAAGATCAGGGCATCATAGGCATTGTAAGGACATTAATGCTTATTCTAAGGCACATGGGAAGACATGGGTGTTTTCTGCAACATGACATGATCTGAGACATCATATGCTAACCATTTCTTTCCAGAAGTAGTTATAATGTGTAAGTTTTTAAAACTTTTAAATTTTTAAAAAATTTATTTTATTGAAGTATAGTTATTTACAATGTTGTGTTAATTTCTGCTGTACAATGAAGTGATTCAGTTATACATATATATACATTGTTTTTCATATTCTTTTCCATTATGGTTTATCATAGGATAGTGAATATCATTCCCTGTGCTATACAGTTAGACCTTGCTGTTTATCAAAACTTTTAAATTTTAAAACGTCTCGTAAACCTCAAAACCTAAAATGAAAAGATGGGCCCAGGAAGTAAAGATTGAAATGAGGTTATTGTAAGATGGTTACCATGACTTCACTTGCTTTCAATGCACACCTAAGATGCTACATGAATTCAGTGATTTCCATCATACCCTGTTGAAAATCACTGATTGGATTCCTGGTACCAGCCAATAAATGTAAACTGTTCAGCACACCAAATCAATTTGATTCTGTCATATCTTAGAGAGACAGTTCACTTCTTTACATAAACCAGGTGCCTACAAAGAAAAAAAGGAACTCACATTCTTGACATCAGTCAAGTGTCTGCTTGTTTTGTTCCACACATGTAAGATGTTAGAACAAGAATGAGTTGTCAGAGTTTTAGAGATGTTTGATAACGAAGCAGAGACTGGTTAGCTGGAGGAAGGATAATACCACCTGGCAGACCAAGCTGTACAATAATCAGTACTGACTCGAATCAGATGTTATTGTGCATTATCGATGTAACAGGTTGAGACTTGAGTTTCCTTTGCAGGAAAAACTGTTTTGAAGGAACAAGGAAATGCAGCTTTTTCAACACCCATTCTGGTATAGTACTACGTATAATAGCTGCAAAAATGCACTGCTTTCTTGTCAACTATGAATAAAGGACTTGGTCAGTAAATCCTTAGATTATTATTCCATTAAATGCTAATATTCAGAAGTCTAAGCTTCCAGAAACCTGCAGTCTTTAAACAGGTGTTTAACAAGGAGGCTGATGTGAAGGAGGTGGGAGGGGTTGAGCTAGTCCTGGATAGGGGGTTGCTGATTTTTGAAAGTTCTCTAAACACATTTTATATTTCAATGCTACATCCTTCCTGAAGTGCCTACAGGATGCAAGAAAAGGGAACTATTCTGTTTCAAAGGGAGGAATCGGGGTCTATGAAACCTAATTGTTACGGTCTTAGACCAGTTGAAGATGCATTTCAGAAGTCTGACTAGAAGAAACTAACATCATATTCAGCTTTGAACTGTATGTCAGGCCACTGTAGTTGTGTGTGTATACGTATGTGCATATTTTTATCCCCACTCTAGATGAGGAAACTAAAGAAGGAGATATTCAGGGAAGATACAGAACCTTGGGCAAGAACAGGAGTGTAATAACTTGAGGGTGAACGCAAATGGCACAGAAATAGGAAGTTAGGAATGGAACATGAAATCTATTTGCGTTCACCTGTAGGAGATGCTGTTGTGTACTGTCCACACAGCTGAAGATCTTCCCTTCAGTAGGGAAGCACTCACTGCCCCAGTTGCCAGCAGTACTCAATGCTAAGAGCTCACAGCTGAGCCCCGCTCTGGGCACTGCCTAGGCTGAAGGGAGCTACCTTGCCAAAGGCTACACTCCTCCCCGGGGCAGCAAACGTCTAATGACTGCTAAGTGAAGAAGTACAAAGGACAGCCCCCGACTTCAATTCAAGACCACTTGGAAGGGCCATCACAGCCCTAAAGCTCCCCGCAGGATCGGCAGAGGCCCTTGTTGCAACTGCATCTCAATTCAACCTCTCCATCTGCCCATCCAGCTTCCCTCACTCCTCATAGGTATTGTTCTCAAGAGCGCACAACAGTAAACTTTGTAATTGCAAATATCAGAGTCTCGGAGTGTGTTCCCAAAGGAAGCTGACCAAAAACAACACCACAGCAAGAGTAAACGGTACGTGATATGTTTCCTACCATCTGAAAGAACTGAGATTGAAAAGTAGTAACTGATTCTACTGCTACGGTCTACCTCCCTGGACTAATGTTAAGTTTCTAATGCAATTCTCATTATAACGGGAAGCAAGTCACAAGGGCTCACATTGTTATGAAGCGCTTATCTTTAAGTTAGTTAAAACGATTATGAATCATTGAGTTACGTGAGGAATTGTCCATCAGTCATTTTATAGTGACTGTAAAATGCCATATAGCCCATGTAGGCTATACGGTGGCCAAATCTGCATGGCCATATCAGACAAGTCTAATTAATTTACTCTTTATCATGGTAAAACATTATGTTTGCTTGAGAAGCTTGTTAAATTTTTTAATTATGTAATTGTGTATGAGTCCAAGGAGAGTAAAAAAAAGGGGTAAAAGGAAAAAGTGTATTTCACAGCAACAGACTATTGAGTTTTGGGTAGATCCAAAGAAAGACTCTCAAATGGATTATTAACGAGACAGTTTTTGAGCATAAGACCAGGAAATAGGGATTATAAGGAGTCAGAAGGGGTTAAAGTGGTCACACAAAGAACACGTCAGATATATCGTATCTGGGTTTCAGTTAAGATACTGACTTCATGCTGATTTTGGTGAGGTCAAGACAGAGATATAAGCTGGATAATAAAATGAAAAGCTGAGGTTATAAAATGTCGATCAAACATATGCAGAGAGAACTTCTACCTTAATTGATATTAGTTGTCAGGAAAAGTTTTGGTGGCTCCAAGTTCTGCCTCTAACTCTTTTATCTTGGTCTGGTGATCCACAGAGGAATGGGGGCACATAGGGAGGACTTGGCTTTCCAGGACAGAAGCAAGTGTTAATGGGAACAGGGTTAGCTTTATTTTCTACAGAGTAAATTCACTATAACAGGAACAACATGTTATCTGAAGAATTACTGTAAGATCTTAATCAGTATTGCACAATACAAGCCTATAAAAATAATATGAAGTAACAAAGGTAATCACAACACAAGGGCTAACAGATTATGGAGACCCCAGAGATAAGTGTTACTCAGAAGAAGTAACAGGGCCTTTAGCAATCAACATTTAACAAATATTTATTGAGCATCTCCTATGTTCCAAGAACTGCTTTATGCCCTGGAGATACAGCTATAAACATTCTCATGGTGGGAGAAGCAGAAGATAACAAAGAAGCGAATAAATTGTGAAGAAAATATCCCATTATGGTGATTGCTGTAAGATAAATAAAACACAGCAATATAACAAGGAAAGACTGAAGCAATGCAAGAAAAGGCCTCCTTGACAAGGTGTCATTGGAACTAAGGTCTGAATAGCAAGGAAAAATCAGCCATTTGAAGGTATAAGGAAAGAACATTCCAGGCAGAGGCCCAATGTTAGACAAGCCTCACGTGGACAAGCTTGACATTTCTAAGGAACAGAAAGCATAGTCATGTGGCTAAAATAGACCAAGTGAAAGACATAAAGGTTAAGAGTTGAGATCAGAGAGATAAGCAAGAGTCAGATCATGTAATTATGTACTGATACGGGGAAGAGTGACATAATTGGTTTGTTTAGAAAAAAATCACTCTGGCTGCTATTAAAAAAAAATCAAATATAGTACAGGTAGGGGTGGTTAGAATGGAAGTTCAGAGACCAGGTAAGAGGCTCCTGCTATAGTCAGCAAGAGATGATGGTAATAATGGGAGACTCCAAGAAGATGAAATTTAATAAGGACAATCATAAGACCTGTTTTTATACCCATAATCCACCCCCCCAAAACAATGGCACAATATAAGATTGGAGATTCATGTGTTAGCAGTAGCACAGATTTTTAAGCACAAGCAAAAACAAAATAATGGTGGTATGTCAAAGACACATAGGAGCAACCTGATAAAGCCCCTAATGGCCAAAGCTGGAGCAATTTATGCAAAAAAATAAAAAACGTACTATTGGATTATAATCCAAAGTATCAAATAAATGTCTATGAGTCCACACGCATAAATAAATAAATGATTGAATAGATAAATAAATGGGGGAAAGAGACAAATCTCCCATATAGAATTCCAAATAATTTATGTACAAACTCCACCTCAAGGAGGTGGAGTTTAACTCCTTACCTCTTGACTGTGGGCTGTTCTTCCAAAGACCACAGTATGGAGAGGGAGAAAAAAATAAATTTACAATGGGAAACCTTAGCCAGGTGATCAAGGTCAGTGTCCTCAGTGATAAGTCATGTTGACAGCATGTGCCCTTGACATGGTATGATGAGAATGGCACTTCACCGTTAGGATCTTCCTCCCCAAAACCCATAACCCCAGTCCAACCATAAGAAAAATATCAGAAAAACACAAATTGAGGGACATTCTACAAAATACCTGACAGTCAAGGTCACAGAAAACAAGGAAAATCTGAGAAGCTGTTACAATTCAGAAGCTAATGAAACATGACAACCAAATGTAATGTGTATCCTGGATGGGATCCCAGAACAGAAAAGTATATTTTCCCTAGAAACTAAGGAAATCCAAATGAAGTATAGAGTTTAGTTAAAAGCAGCGTACCAATGTTGGTTTATCAGTTGTGCTGAACATGTCACGATAATATAAAATGTTAACAATAGGAGAAACTGGTTAGCGAGAACATGGGAATGCTGCACTATCTTTCAACTTTACAATCTGAAACTATTGTAAAAATAAAGGTTTATTTTATTTAAAAAAGAAAAAAGCATAGGGCCTTGGATTGGTTCCCATCAACAGAAGTAGTGTTCCCGAAAATGAAAGCCAAAGCTATCTCCATTCAGTCTAGTTGGAACATAGCCATCGTACTGAGGGGAACACAGGAAGGCCAGGTGCCATGCTTGGAGAGAGATGCAGAAAAAATGCTCTGGAAACAAGAGTAACCAGAACAGGCAGAGAGATTAAAGTCATGCCACTTGAAAAGTAACTCAATGTACAGGAGATGCTTAACCTAGAAAACACGAAAGATGCAACTATCTCAAAATATATAAGGGGCTGTTATAAAGAGTGAAGATCTGACCGTCTTCTAAGTCTCAATTTGTAGCATTTGGTAAAAATGGAGGGAAGATTACAAGTGGGAAATTATCTACTGAAGAAAAGGAAGAACCTATTATAAACCTAGAATCACCCACCCTGGGAGGCAACAGAGTGCCATTCCAGTACTGAGCAATAAGGCCTCTGCTGGAAAGACACTGTCCAGTACATTGCAGAGGAGACTGGTATTTGAATTCCAGGAGACCTTCCAGGTATTACATACTAAAATTTAATGTTTTCCTGCTTTTCTACTGGTACTTAATAAATGATGAGAAAACTGGTTGTGCCCCAAATCCATGCTACACTATAGTAATCTCCATACTGCACTGACTTTCAATTTTTTATAAACAAATACTTTTATTTATGTATTGGGTTTTTTTTACCTTTTAAATGGCATTTTAACTGGGTAGACCTTCTCAACTCTGTTAATGGAAGAATGTGGAATAATATATCCCTATATCTCTAGCACAAACCTCTCACTCTTGAAATCAAGACTCACCTATTCAATTGCTTATCTGACCCCTCCACTTGAATGTCTAATAGGCATTTCCAACTGAATGTGTCCAAAATAAAACTTCTGGGCTTCCCTGGTGGCGCAGTGGCTGAGAGTCTGCCTGCCAATGCAGGGGACACGGGTTCGTGCCCCGGTCTGGGAAGATCCCACATGCCGCGGAGCGGCTGGGCCCGTGAGCCATGGCCGCTGAGCCTGCGCGTCCGGAGCCTGTGCTCCGCAACGGGAGAGGCCACAACAGTGAGAGGCCCACATACCGCAAAAAAATAAATAAATAAATAATAAAATAAAACTTCTGATTTTCCACCCAGACCTGCATCTCCCTCAGTCTTCCTCATTAGCAAATACCACCAACCTGCACCGAATTTCCTTCCATCTACCCCCTACATCAATTTCATTAGCACATCCTTTAAAATCTGTATGTAAAAAGGTCTACTCTCCATCACCACTACCTCCCCTAATCCAAGCTAGTCCTTCCTAGACTACTGCAATCACTTCCTAACTGCCCTCCCCACGCACTTCTACTCTTTCTCCTTGTAATTATTCTCCACAAAGGAGCCAGAGAGATTACATGTACACAAACATACACACACACACACACCACACAGTTGGTTAAGCACCCCCCCACCCTTTTTTTTTTTTTTTTTGCCGTGCCACACAGCCTGTGGGAATCTTAGTTCCCCGAAATGGGATTGAACCCGCGCCCCCTGCAGTGGAAGCACTGGAAGTGCGCAGTCTTAACCACTGGACCGCCAGAAGAATGCCCGTTTTCTGGGGCGTTTTTTTGTTTGTTTTGTTTTTTTAAGGCCCTTTCTTTCATATCGCCAATAGTTAACCAACCCACTTAGAAAAAATTCGAACTCTTTAATCTGCGGTCTGGTTCTTATCAATCCCTCTGAACTCTTCTTACCACTCTCGTCCTTGCCAATGCTGCAAGCACATTAGCCTCGTCTCTATTCCCCAATAAGCTCAAGTTTGTTGCTCCCTTAGGGATATACTGCACCTGCTGTTCTTTCTGCCTAATATGTTTTCCCCATGATCTTCAAATGTCTGGTTCCTTCTTGCTATTCTAAAATAGCCATTAATGCACTCTTTATCACCCCAGCCTATTTTATCTCTCTGCATAGCACTTATCACCAGTCGACATTTTCTTGTTGCCATGTTTACGTTTATATTGCTTTTGTCTGTGCATTGTCTGAGAACAGGAACACTGTATACCTTATTTACAGCTGTAGCCTAGGCACCCGAAACAGGGCCTGGAATATATTAATAAGCAGTCAGTAAATAGTTGCTCAATGAATTAATAATTTTAATCATATGAGTGAAGATGACATCCTCTGTCATCTGACTTGAAATCTGAAAGTGAGCTTTTCTAATACTTGGAGAAATAAGACCAATATTCTAAAATATAATTAACAATAAGATTAAGACATGATAAACACCAAAATGACACTTGTCTTCTGCATTCTCCAAATACACCACTGCACATTCCTGTCTCTATGTGTACGTTTGCACTGTTCCCTCTGACTGAAATAATTTCTCCTGGAATATTTTCTAACCCTCAATATCAGCTATGTAAATATTATCATCTGTGAAAATATTATCCACTTTTAAGACTCAGTCCCAAATGCTACCTTCCCTTTGATGCATTCTCTGATTGCAAATTGATATCTTTGCACCCCCAAAATACTTTATGCCTTAATGACAACCCTTATCTCAGTGAGGGGTCTGGGTGTTATAGACAAGAATTTCCCAAAGTTTGTTCTGTAGAACACTAGGGCTCGAGATAATCTGTAAAGTTCCCATTAGCTTGGGAAACACTGTAAAATATACCCACTTTAGGGGGTTCACAATACACAGTAATATTAAAGACTACAAAAAAAGTAAGTAATGTCTGAGGTTTAACTTTCTGTAATTCAAATTATGTTCTCCATTATTTGACTATAGAATCGATTGTCCTTTTTTTAAGAAAATGTGTCTATTAACATCTCACCAAAGATAGCTTGAGATACACCTGAATAGTAGCTTAAGAGCATGGGTTTTGGAAGTTAACAAGTTGGAGGATTTCAATTTTAACCTAGGCTCCAACATTTATTAGAGGAGAGACCATGAGCAAGTAACTGATCTTCAACGGGCCTCCACTTGCCCATCTTTAAAATAAAGTTGAATATGATCACCGCCCGGGATTAGTATAAGGACTGAATAACAGTGGCATGGTGCCTGGGACCTAGCAGCCACTCTATAATGGTTGCTGTCATTAGAATAATAATGACTTTTATTACTCTTGTACCTCAGGAATCGTAGGTGTTCACTGGTGAATCTCCCACAAGATCCAGCAGATATCATGCAAAGAGACTTAAGGGTGTGCCAACTGAATGCTTCAGGCAGGATGTGGCCCAAACACCTGCTGTGATTGGCTAGCACAGGTCTTGACTGCTTCAGGTCTCACACCATCCCTAATGCCTTATATAAGGCTCAATCCATAGATTTATGTTATTAGCCTTGTCCTCTGAGGCATCCAAGTTTGCAAATGTCTCAACAGAAGTCCTCAATTCATGTTTATTAAATTGCCTGCCCTCAGTGGATTCTGACTTCCTAAAATTCTCATCCACCGGAAGCCCCACTCCCCCTCAAAATAATACCTAGACATTTAACATAGATCTCTTTCAAAAGAGTGGCTCACTAAAGCAATGATTTATACATTAGAAATCTAGGTTAGGGGGACTTCCCCGGTGGTCCAGTGGTTAAGACTCTGCCTTCCAATGCAGGTGGTGTGGGTTCGATCCCTGGCTGGGGACCGAAAATCCCACATGCCACAGGCGGTACGGCCAAAATTTAAAAAAACAAACAAAAAAAAAAACCAGAAAACATCTAGGTTACGAAGAAAGTAAAATGTATAGTTTTTAAAATTCTCCAATCTGATACGCGCTTCATTTCCCACCTTGGTCAGTGAGATAGTCCACAGTGCCAGAGAAGTCCAGAGAAAGAAGTTCCTTGGGACTCTTAACACCAACTCCCAGAAGGTGGGAGGCATCCTTACATGGAGGGAGATGCACTGATGACCTCGAGAGGGCCATTTCATGCTCGAGTTTCTATGAAATCTTCGGAATTTAAATTAGAGCACTAAAAAGAACTTTAACAGATCATCAAGGCCATCCCCTTGTCTGTTATAATATATTTATATTTCCAAGTTCAATGTTGAAGTGTGAAGGCTCAAGCGGCAAGAGAAATTGATGTGTTAGAGGGCAGGAAAGCTTAGGGGGAGAGAAGAGAAAGGAAAAGAAAAATCTGAGGATAAAGGAATTTATGCCCTCCCAATTAACCTTACCCAGGACCTCAAAATTCCCAAGGCAACCTTGTTTCTATGTTTCTTTCTTTTGTTTTCAAATATGGAATTTTCCCCAGGACTATTGTTAGAATTGAGCATATTCTTCCTTTGATTTATGAGAACATTCAGGGAATATAAGGTCATGAAAGTTACCAAACCAGATGGCTTCAATGCAAAGTAATTAAATAGAAAGTCTTAAAATCCTTGCTACACTTGTTTCAGAAGAAAATGTTACATTTATTTTCCTTTACATTTGAAGTACTCACTTCTTGTACTTTTAAAATATTTATTCTAGATTTACATTAACCTTCCTCCTGATCATAGCAGTGGACCTAATTCAAAAAGACCTATAAAAGAACAGAAATTAGAGCATCTGTATTTGTGGTTAAAACTATTAGTAGACAACCACATTTCAGGAAATACATGGTTAAAGTAATTAGATAACCAAAAATGCCTGTTAGTTCAGAAAAGCAAAGTTAAATGCTGGAATATTTTTCTTAAAGAAAAAAAAAGAAAAAAAGCCTAACTGATTTCTTAAGAAGTTGAGCAAAAGTGCATGCTTACGTGGTTATGCTCTAAACATGAAAGCAATCTACTCAGAGTGGCATTAAGATGTGGGTTTATAAGTTATGCATATATTAGGTAAAATACCTACACCAAGCATTGTGCTGTGCTATTTACTTTTCAATTCCTTTGATACGATCCTTAAATTGTCCTTAATAATACCTTACAGACCAGGGCCCACCCAGAGGCTTTCATGACCCTTCTACCCCAATACTGTCTTTAGGAAAAGTCAGATTCTTTGAAAAGCCGCTCAGGTTCTAGGTTTTGTGATTCCTTTGCAGTACACACATTCAGATACACGTGGTTAGTAATTTTTCTAAGGAAATTCTGTTTGAAACTATATTCTTACAGGTGTAATCCTCATCACACCCACACAAGTAAATCACTCCTACATCCAGCATCTAGAAAATAGAGCCAATTTCTGGTAAATGGACATGATAGCCAATTAAAGGAAACCAAATGGTAGCAAGCTTAGATGGTGAACCATAAGCCAATTTTCTCTGACTTTTGCTTGCAGCACCAATGCATGCTTTCACAGAGTGGCTTCAGGTGTTGATAATCTATCAGTGTCTACATCTCTGAGCATGCCATTATAGTTCTCTCATTTTTGAAAGCCGAGTGTTTCCATTTTCTTGTATCCTATAGATATCCAAGGGCAAAGAGAGTTGCCACATTACATTTCTCCAAATAAAACCATAGGGTAGTCAAATTAATCTAATTATCTGTGACCCAATTTGATAACACTGCTAAAAGCGGTTAGAGAGGGCTTCTCTAGAGTTAAGCGCGTTGTCTTCTCATTCATTCTCTTCTTTTATTAATTTGGCTGAGAAAATACCCCTTCATACCAAGAACACATCTGCTTAGATAGTCTATGCATATACCTGAACTACTGAAAAAATGTATTCTGTCTACCAGCACTTGGAAAATATAATGATGAGAGTCAAAATTGTCATGACTTTCAAGAAAGCCTTGAAAAATTCTAAAGATTGATCCAGTGTCATTTTCACATTTAGCAATCTAACTCAAGCAAATAATTCTCAGGTGAACAATAAAACAGATTCAACTGTTATTTCATCAAAATCAGAAATATCACTTGCTTGTAGCTCTTTCCATGAAGTTGGACACAGTGTGAGATTTCCACTTGCTTCTTTCTTATCTCACTTTTTTCCCTTACTCGACACTATTCGCTTTGACCTCTGCCTCAAAATTACAAACATGTAACTGGCTATGGTATTTTAGAAATTAATTTTGTGTTCCATAGGAACAGAGCTGCACAATTTTTTTATGGGAATCACTTTCATTCTAATTTTTCCAGTTACAAATTTACTGCATCTTTGGAAGCAAAAGACAATTCAAAACCCTTCATGTATTTTTTAAATTTCTTCTCCAACATACTGTCATTCTGAATTTTTAATGTATATAATGAGTAAAATTATATGCTTGGAATGCACCCTTCAACATAATGGTAACGCAACTAAATTTTTATTTGAATTATGTTTATGGTAATAATAACTAATGTTTTTTTCACGACAAAGGTTAAAAGTCTGCAGCCTCTAATTTGACAGGAACTCTATTATCACTTCCTGCAAAATTAGACAGGAAAGAATATTAAGACATCTAAAATCTGACACAAATAGAAATCGCTTTCTCTCACTCTTTTTTTTAAACAAGAAAGATGATTATATGCTGTTTGACATCCCATTTTCAGGCCAACTAAGGGGATACAGAAGTTCACACTTTATCTATCCCACCAAATAAAACCACTGAAAGAATGCATTGGTATATTTCAATACACTGAACTGCTTTAGATAACAGATAAAGTTAGCTTTATCTTCTTGATGGTCTTATCCATTCAGCCCCCTCTGTTTCAACTAACATAAAAATACCTTCACTGCAGGGTCCCTATCCAGAGGGCTAATCCGCAGCACATCTTCTGTAAAATATACGATCCTAAAACTTGAAAAATGATCAGCTAATTAAAGACAGGTGAAGAGTTTTGAGACAGGAAGAGTTCTCCTATTCAAAACTGAAACAAAACCTGAATAGAATCAAAAAGTTCCAAAGTAGGCTGATTTTCTCAGTGACTTGTAAGACTATCCTATTATCATTTTTAAAATGTCTCATACTGTACCTGAGCATTTTTTGTGTTGGTCATAACTACAAATGAAACTGCAAAAGCCGATGCTGTTTTATGTGGGTGCATTTGGAGAGATTTGTATGAGAGACATCCCTTAGAAATAGTACAAAAAGTCTGTCCTTCTGCAAAGTTCAGCAAAGATTTCACATCAGAGTGAAATTTTGTTTAATTTCACTTCAGAAAATGCATAAGCGGAGCCTATGCTCAAAATAACACTCCCAAGTACACCCAGAGATTCTAAATCTTAGCACATTCCCCAAAACGTCTCTGAAAAAAACAGCACTCCAATAAACACTGGTATTCTGCTGGGTCTGAGTCCTGGAATGATAGGAAACCAATCTAACCTCAGGTAGTAGAGGCTGGGTCAGACCCCCCTCCAGGATGGAGGCATTCAATCTAGCTGCCAGGAGGTCTGGCTGCTGCTAACTACCAAGTGATTCTTCTTCAGGACCTGCCCCCCACCCCAGAAAAAGAAGGGGGGCTGCCTTGCCCAAAGTTGTGCCCCGAGAAAGGGTCTGAGAGGACAGAGGCCTAGCACTCTTGCCTCAGTTGAGAACAACTCTGAAGGGCCACACAGTGCCCAAGCCCCCCTCTACGGGACGGGCTGAGGCCTGAGCTCCTGTTGTATCTCAGTCCAACCGCTCACTCTGACTGCTCCTGGAGCCTTCACTCCCTCGTAGGTATTGTGAACTAAAAATGCCACCTGTCATATCAGTAAACAAAGGATGTTGCAGCCTTCAAGCCATCACATTACAGCCGCCCTGATGGTGAGCCCTGAGGGAACTCAGGATGGAGGCAAGAGGCCCCCCTCACTTCGCAGTCAACTGCTGTAGCCACCCCTGATGGTGCACCCTAAAGAGACTCAGGATGAGAAGCATAGGATACTGGCCCCAGATAGCTGAGGTGCATATCACAGGAGTGATTTCAGTGAGCCTAGACTCCTGCATCTTCCCATACAGAGAGAAGTGCTAAATTCCTTAATTTGAGACATCTGGTTTTCCTTCATTAACAGAAGTCTTTTGATGTTCCAACTACCTGGTCTTTGTTGCAAAAACTCCTACATATCCTGGCTCCCCGCCGCCTTGCCTCTTCAGAACAGTTTCTCAGAGCTTATCTGAGATGCTGTGTCCTGGGCTTAAGGCCTCAGTTTTGTCCACCAGATAAAACATAACTCTCAACTTTTAGGTTGTGCATTTTTTTTCAGTAGACAGTGTTGATACCGAACACACTCCCAGTCTCTGACCCAGCACCTCAGGAAAACCAAACCAAGAAACATTATAAAAGGAGCAAAGAGGGCAACAAAGAAATATTACGGTTCAACTCTACTTCTTTTGTAAAAGTAAAGAAACTTCAGCCAAGAATAATTAAATAATTTGCATTGAATCAAATGTCCAGTTAGTCCCACGACCAGATGCTCTGTCTTTTGATTTACAAGTGGGTGTTCTTTTTTTATTAAAAACTGTTTTCCTCAACAGACTTTAACTAGACTTCACCTAAGAATATCACATCTGGGGCTTCCCTGGTGGCGCAGTGTTTGAGAATCTGCCTGCCAATGCAGGGGACACGGGTTCGAGCCCTGGTCTGGGAGGATCCCACATGCCGCGGAGCAACTGGGCCCGTAAGCCACAACTACTGAGCCTGCGCGTCTGGAGCCTGTGCTCCGCAACAAGAGAGGCCGCGATAGTGAGAGGCCCGCGCACCGCGATGAAGAGTGGCCCCCACTTGCCGCAACTAGAGAAAGCCCTGGCACAGAAACGAAGACTCAACACAGCCAAAAATAAATATAAAAATAAATAAATTAATTTTTAAAAAAAAGAATATCACATCTGAGCTTAAATCTGGCCAAAGAACAGTTAATAGTCTATCTCTTTTCAGCATCCAACATGCCATATTATATTTCTAGAAACTCTACCAAAGAAGGAGAATGGTCCCAATGAGTTAGAGGGATTTAGGGGATCAGGGTGATTGAGGTGGAAACTAACTTTTTTCCAAATATCTACCAGCACCATGCTAGGAGCTTTACATGTTACTTTACTAATCTTCACAACTCAATGGCGGAATATTCCTTTTCTCATTTTACAAGTGAAAGAACCTCCTAAAAGGAGGTCCAGTTAGGTCATGTGAGATTTGACTATGAAGTGGTTGATGTGTCCCTTCACCAAGACTACAAAGACTACAAATAAACAAGGTCCGTCCTCCCTTGGTTCACCATGTTTGTAAGTGTGAGGCCTTCATTATCATTTGCCTTCCTGATTCTCACTAATTAAGTAGAGCTTCACAACACAATATACCTGTTAACTTGACTCACCATAAATAAAAATTAACAATGCCACACTTCTCAGAATGTTGATTAGCATTTATGATTTCAGAGTGCCAAAATAAATCATTTATTTTGAAGGATCAGTAAAGCTAAGACACATTCTTACAGTGTTTTCACCAGTTTAAAAAATTTACAATGACATCCCTTAACTAGGCACTTAAATCATTTGGCAGTTTACTTTTTGCCAAATGCCATACATTGTTTTAATGTCAGATAGGAAGCAAGTTATTTATAGATTGAAATATAACACTATTAAAGCTCAATCATATACAGCAACACATTCCAAGTAGAGTTCTCAACACTACATTTTAAAGCACAAATCACTGTATTCAATACCAGCATATGAATATCTTCTTAATAGAGCACCAGATATGTGATAAAGGCTCCAAAAGGGGAGACAGTTAAAAGAAATATCTAATAATGCCAATGATGTATTTTTTACCTCAACCTGAAAATTAATTTTTGTAACTATACTTTAATAGCCAATTTTTTTCAATATCTGTGATTCATTGGAGACTGCTAGTCAACAGGAACCTGTTAAATGTGAGTTTATAACAATGGATATTGTTTTTACCAGTGCTCGACTTTGACATTTTAGTTAATCTAAGTAATTTTTTAAAAGATTAGTATTTCTTCTTTGTGTACATAGACACAGCATTTTTAGCCTTGTGGGATCATAGTAAGATAAGCCTTTGGATAAATTCTCTTTCTGCGGAATTCTAGTATTTGTAGTTTTATGAGCATAACCAATTATTACACTTTAGTTATAAAAAGGTGGCTTCTGAATTCCATAAATAAAAGGAATTTTAAATATGTGACAATTTTTAAAATAAACTTAAGAAAAAAAATTTTTGTAATGTAAACTATTACCCTAAAAGTGATACAGCCGTCTCTCATTCTTGCAACACAGAGCAATACATCTTAGTTGTTTCCAACACAGCATGACATCTTGAGGTCTATCAGCTGGTTTTATTTTCTGTTAGGCTTAAAAATCAGGAGACTTTACAGACACAGGAAGACGAGGTGAAATGAGAGCTAAGATATTAAAAGTGTTCTCTAAACTCAGAATACTACTTTCCATTTTTATTCTGTAATGAAATAAATGTTAATTCCTTCCTAGATAGGGTTGTGAGATAAAACACAAGACACCGAAAAAATTTTGAATTTCAAATAAACAACAATTTTTTTAAGTGTGTCCCATGCAGTATTTGTATTGTGCATATGAATCACCTGAGTATCTTTTTTAAATGCAGCTTCTGATGCAGCAGGCCTGGGATGGGGCCTCAGAGTCTCTATATTTACTTGCTAAATCTGGCAACCTATCCTAAATTATGTTCAAAAGAAGAAATTGCTGAAGATAATATTGTTAAATGCTCATTTGTGGACTTGTATTTGCAATTAATGAACGGAATGACAAATTTGTTTTTATTTACATATTTGTTTCAATGTTGTCTCCAGACTAATAGCAAAACTAAAAGCCCTAAAGAGGGTTTTGAAAATATTATTTGTAACATTATCATCTATGTATATTTTTTCCCCATCTTCACAGGTCTGTTACCTAACCAGTGGTATTCAACCTTTGCTGAGCATCAAAATCACCTAGAGAGCTTTTAAAAATCCTACCTAGCCACACTCTACTCAATTAAATGCTAATCTCTGAGGGTCTAATGGGACCCCGGCAGAGAGGTTTTTTAATCTTCCCAGGTGATTTCAATGTGCTGCCAAGATCGAGAACTTGCCCTAAGTCCCTACTATACAAAGTATGGTCTGGAAAGCAGCAACATCAGGCCCAGCTGGCAATTTGTTACAAACATAGAATCTCAGGCCCCACCCTAGGCCTTCTGAATCAGAACCTGCATTCTAACAAGATATCCAGATGATTCACATGCACATTACAGTCTGACAGATACTACTCTGAATCGTTTAGGGATAACAACTAAAGGGAACCACACTTATGACTTTCACTATATTATTAACCAGAATTCTAGAATATTCTAACAGAGCAAAACTTGTCTGGTTAAGTGCAGTTACTATAGTAGGGACCAAAAAGGAAATCATCAGTACTCTCCCAATGCACATCACTTCTGTTGGACTTCCAACAGAAATCATATGAACCATCCAAAGGGCCCCTGGTTAGAATGCTGGTATCAATTCCCAAAGGACAGCAGACCTGATCCTAGCCATAACCCCACAAACCAAGGAATCAATATCTAAATAGCAAGATTGCTTTCTTTCCCCCCCCATTCCCATTCCTAGTCAATAAAGCTACCTTTCTTACAGAAACGTGAAATTATTAAGCCCCAGTCAAGGTGCTTTGCCCCCAAAGTGCTGGCATATCTTTCGTAATCACTGACTTGTACGTTTTCAGCCATAAAATCACCGGTTTCCTGTATATGTTCCATCAAGCAACTAAGTGCTTTTTCCTAAATGATGGTACATTTAAAGAAGCCCAATAAAGTAAACTCCTAAACACAACAGAACCGAGTATCCACTTTGAGGCTGAAATCTAGGTGCTATGATTTGAAAACTGTCCGGAAGGCTTCTTGTCAAACTGTCTTCACCACTTGTGACTGGTGTTCTCCTATTAGCAGTAAGCTTTTTGTGTTAAATAATGTCCTCTGCTTCTCCAGTTAAATATAAATGCTATACTCCCAAGAAGTTAACGCATTTATTTTCTCAAATCTTAGTGTTGAATTAATTTACCAAATTGGGGGGTTTTTTACCTAAAAGGAGAGATGAATGAATTCTGGGTTACTGAAGCATTCATTATAAGTCAAGGGAGGGAACAGAGAAAGAAGCAAACAGAAGAAATACAGGGTACCATAGAAAAACTTTGTCTACAGCATCATTTTGCTTCCAATCTGCCTTGATTAATACCTAAGGATGGCACTTCCAATCCCTGTGAGCAAGAATTAATGTTTTATATTTGTATATGTACTTTCATTTTGTAACTTATTTCTAATTCATGTGAACTATAAAAGAACTATTTCAAGAGAGTAGTCAACTGCTGAGTTTAAAAAAATTTTAAGGGAAACCTAAGACATAGTAATTTTTAGTTTTCATACACTATATATCATACCTTACAGGAACATGGAGCTCAAACAGAAAAATTGAGGTTACATAAAGTGTGCTTTTGAGTGAATAAAGATTTCTGAGCACAATTTTAGTTTTATTATATTTCATGAAGTGAGCAAGAGAAATTGTGTCTGCATCAATGTAGCGAAGGAGTTTCTCATCTCAAAAGCTTATCTGTATTGATATCAGAAAAGGGTAGGGGTGCAAAATGACAGCAGCTGGCCTGCCCTTTCACCTTTCTAACAGGGCTGGTGGCAGCAATGAAACTTAATCAATGCAATGGAAGTGACATTTTGCAGTCAAATCAAATTAAATGGAAATGAAAGGAAAATCTGAGGTCCAACCTAAAGGCTGTTCCTCTTACCACTGGGGTCATCTCCATGGCAACTAAATGTTACAAATGTGTAAAGTAAATCCTTAACAAATCTGCAGAAAGCATGTCCAATTGAATATGATAGTGTCTGTCACTGTACTTTGTAGCTTTCTAAAAGCTTACATTAGAAGTAACAAAAAAGACTTCAGCCAGCAAGCAAGCAGGACAGCACAATTAATCTGACCACTACTCAGTGACAGGGGTGCTCAACTTCTGAAAGAATGAACTCTAAGTGGGCAACTTAAAGACAGACCAAGTTAAGTGGATTAGGTTCAAACAGCAATGTTTTCCAGATCTGTTTTTACTTGGACTTACTCAGTTCAGAAGTCTCCCTGTTCCTTGTAAAAGCATTTTCACATCATGAGGAATAATCTGCACGGGGCTACCCCTGACTATTCCATTTTCTTTTCTCAAGCACTCCCTCAGAGATGCATTTCCCCCTCCTTTTTCAGGATATGTTAAGAGCAGATGGATTTGTAAGAAAGCAGCGCTGCAGTGGTACCAGCAGGAGAACAGCAGTGGTAACAGCTCTTCATGGTGGTTTCCTCTTCACAGACGCTTCCAGAAGATTCCAACTCATCCCTGTATGCCCCTAGATAATTTTCTGTGTCACGTGGCCAGTCCAAACTGACCTGGGTAACTTGGAATTTGTTTCCTGTTATAGGTCACATTTTGTTGGAGAAAGTAAATTGGTATCACCAAACACACTTGCCCTATAATTGAAAAATCATTAGAGGCGTTCTCTCTTGAGAAACCATGAATGTTCAGGTATCTGTATATGTTCAGCTTGAGATTTGGGTTCCCTCTACCAAATGACAATACATTTACAAAAGAAAGAATAAGGAGAAACATCTAAGTACACCAGATTGGCCCAGTGATACGCACTGAATTCACTGTACCAGCTGTACAACCGAAAACATTATTTTGCAGAAAGACACACTGCACTAAGTCTAACATGCTCTAAGCTGGTCATTTAAGCCATAAAAGTGGCCTCTATGATTCTTGTTTCGAACACACTGAATCTGGAGTTTGCTTGCGATGCTGTCATTGTGCAATACGAAAGATGTCAGCAGATTTATACCTTAGGTAAGAGAAATGGGAGGGTGGCAATTTGATGTGAAGTGACAGTTTTTGCTCAAATGCATAAAACCATGGGTCATTACAGTCTATCCCCATTAAGATAGCAATTCACACTAATTAATTAATTTCAAGTAAGAAATTCCTACTTTCTGAATGGTGGTGAAAATAGCAGCAATGTTGCTAACTTGAGATAACAATAGTCCTTTACCATAAATATATCATAATTTATCATCTTTTTGCAGTAGCATTAATTTACTTTGGTTTGAGTCGTAGGTCTAGTAATTTTTCACAATCTATGTAACAGTAACAATAAGACCTAACCTTCATTGAACACTTATTCTGGCAGTGATGACTGTCAAGCAAAATAAAAACCTGTTGTTCTTTGAGACATCTTTCTCCCATGTGGCACCAATGTTTTAAGGTTCACAATAACCACAAACCTGTTTTGTTTAATATTATCAACCCCATAAAATTGTACTTCAGTTTAATATACTAGCATATTCTCTGCTCTTGGAGACTCTACTGCCAGCTCAGTTATTAATTAATAACATTTGGGGTTACAGCTTTGACCTCTCTCTTGCCAATATCCTCAGCTATAAAATGAAGTTTATTCTATTGCTTCTTACCTCGTAGGATTACCTGAGCACGCATTAACATTTGGAAGAGCTCTGGAGAATATCCAACAATATACAGGCTACATATCATCATGTTATTATATTGGGAAGACTTACTATCACTCTTTCACAGAGAGTAACAGTAAGAATATAGCTAAATACCCATATTTACATTTTGGTAATATAGTAAGCCTGGGATCAATTGGAAACTTCCATTTTCCTAACTCTATACCTACAGTTCATAGTCAAAATTAATTCTCGGGGCTTCCCTGGTGGCGCAGTGGTTGAGAGTCTGCCTGCCGATGCAAGGGACACGGGTTCGTGCCCCGGTACGGGAAGATCCCACATGCCGCGGAGCGACTGGGCCCGTGAGCCATGGCCGCTGAGCCTGTGCGTCCGGAGCCTGTGCTCCACAACGGGAGAGGCCACAACAGTGAGAGAGGCCCGCGTACCGCAAAAAAAAAAAAAAGAAAGCATGGTGACTATAGCTAATAATACTGTATTCCATATTTGAAAGTCGCTCAGAGAGTATATCTTAAATGTTTTCATCACAAGAAAAAAAGTATAACAATGTATAGTGATGGATGTTAACAAGACTTACTGTGATGATCATTTCGCAATATATACAAATACCAAATCATCACATTGTATACCTGAAACTAATATAATATTATACATCAATTATACCTAATTTTTTAAAATAAGGCCTTATTTTTTCTTTTGTAAAAAATTTGCCCCATCTTTATCCATAGAAACATATAGGGCAACTGGAGGTGTTTTACCAGTTGCAGATTCTAAGTTTCAGTATTTCAAATGCCACTCTCTATGTACAGCTGAATTTGAAAACAAAGACAGGAAGCCCTGCCATAGATAATCACACATCACACACTCTCAAGGAAACAGAATGACAAGATTTAAAAGTTACTGTGTCATATTTACATTGGAAATTGTCATTATAACTGAAATTTGGTTTGACAACACAGTTATAAACTTCTCAACGCTTAGAGATTTTATCTAACTAATAAACTTGTGGCTTCATAAACCCACAAAGCTCCAGCGATACTATCTGATTTGAAAAGGGTGTGAGCCTGCCAGGTGGAAGGAAGTAGATGTGATCTACGGATTGGTGAACCGCAAAGTGTTTGTCTATTTTCAGGGATTATAGGGATGGCACCGGTGCCATTGGTTAAGATAGCAAATTGATTTCTTCAGTAAACTAGTGCTCTCATTCACTCACCACAATTTTCTAAAATTGCCCTTTTGATCTGAAGCTTCCAATCCTGGTCAGGCATCATTTTTTATTTTGGAACACTGAAATCTACACTCTTCAGCTATTTTTTTCTTACATGACCAGAAACACAAACATTTCTCTCCTCATTCACTCCACTGGAATTGAATGTGTCTCTTTAAATTTGCTTACATATTTATTGATTTTTTCAAATAAATAAAAACTTAAAAATGAATCTAAACTTTCATCAGTTTAAAAGTGTGCTGACAAAGACGGGTCACCTACTTGGTAGTTGTGAACAAATTAAGGACTGCTTCAGATAAGAGGTTTAGATCTTTGGCTTTCCTCTGATGGAATTTGGAATCTGTACCCTGGGAAATGATGGAACATCAGTATTTGCAAAAATAAACATATGTGTGTGTGTTTATACTTACTTATATGATATGTGGGTGTAAGTATACAGGTACTGATACTCAACATTTTGGAATGTGGAACCTGGGTTTGTTTGTTTTTCCCTTTTACTACTACTGCTACTTCTAGTAAAAGTTAATATTTTTTGAGAACTTATTTATGCAAGCATTCTTCTAATTACTTTATGTGTATTAATAAAAACCCCACTAGATAGGAAATATTATTAGCCCCACTTTACATATGAGGAAACTGAGGTGCAGAGTTTAAATCACTTGTCCGAGTCTCACAGCTAGTAAAATGGGCTAGTAATGTGGGTGTGTTTTCAAAGGGAACCATTTGACATGAACAATGAAATAAGAAGTATTTGGAAAATAATCCATTTCCGACCTTCTAGTCGATTAAGCATTTAGGTTATGGAGCACCACTGATAATTCTAAAGTAACTTTAGGAATAGTGGTGATGCTAACAGTATTGATAGAGATGAAGGGGATGGTGTTGATGGTGATGGTGCTGATGATAACAATGACATCTACTGAATGAGTACATGCTGCTAGTAATTGTGCTAAGGGCTTTATATCTCATTTAATGCTCAAAAAACACAGCGTGTGGGCCCCTATACAAAACCCATTAAATCAAATCTTTAAGGATGAAGTCCAAGAAATGTATGCTTTTTAAACCTCCCCAGGTAATGTGATGCGGTCGGATGGAGACTCTAACCTACGATATTCCACAGTGCTGGTTTCTCCACAAGCCAAAAGTAAATGAATCCCATTTTTGTTTTTGGTTTTTTTTCGGTTTTTTTTTTTTTTTTGCGGTACACGGGCCTCTCACTGTTGTGGCCTCTCCCGTTGCGGAGCACAGGCTCCGGACGCGCAGGCTCAGCGGCCATGGCTCACGGGCCCAGCCGCTCCGCCACATGTGGGATCTTCCTGGACCCGGGGCACGAACCCGTGTCCCCTGCATCGGCAGGCGGACTCTCAACCACTGCACCACCAGGGAAGCCCGCATCCCATTTTTAAAGTGCACTGAAGATATTCAGACCATTTTTAAATGCATTCTCATTACCAAAACTGCCAGGAAAGTCTTACTTCCTCCACTTAATTACTTCATATGTAATTTAAAACCATTCCCTTTATTCATGTCCTCAGGAAAGGTAAGGAGCTGGCCCTCATTCCCTATTTCAGAAAAATACACAGGGATTAAAGTCTGATTAAGGTCTGATACTAAATCATATCCTCACCCGAAACTCCAAAGGCAAAAGTATTTATACTGTCAGATACCTTCCTTCATTTCTTTGCCCATTCATTCAAAAAAACATTAATTGAGCACCTACTCTGTGTCAGTCCCTGTGAGAGCCTGGGCACGTGAACCCTGTACTTGAGCAGTTAACCACTTGGCAGGGAAGACAGAAACCAATGAACACACTTAAGCACATGTGTTATGACGGAGCTGCGCATAGCATGCAATTAACAAACAGAAGCAGAGATTTAACTCATCCTAAAGGACCAGGGAAGGCTTCCAGCAAGATGTGTTGTCTAAACTGAATCATGAAGAATGAGTAGACATTAGCCAGGCCATGAAAGGAGGAAGAAAACTGTGGGCAGAGAAAACAACAGGTGCACTCACAAGGAGGTGAAGAACCATGGCTATGTGCAGGGAACCACAAATAATCCACTTTTTCTGGAGCAGAAGCTGTGTTGGGGTACATGAGGGGAAATATGGGCCCGTGATCAGATCAAAATGGCCCTTTATACCACATTGGGAATTTGGAGTTTACCCTGATGTGATGGAGAAACACAGAACAATTCTAACGGAAGGAGTTTTATGGTCAGATTTACATTTTAGAAAAAAGTCAGCCTGATGCAGTGAGCAGGAGGTTTGGAAGGGGGCAATGCTGGAGGTCAAGGGCACTGGAGTCATTGAGATCATGACAATGGGTGGATGAGAAAGCACACTGTACAGATATTTAAAAGCTGGAGTTATCAGGATTTGGTGACTGACTGGATAGAGCAGGTGAAGGGAACAAAACACCATAAAGCTTCCAGGGCCCTGAAAGGGGCTAAGGCAGCACAGCGATCAGAGCAGGGGCTCTGGGCCAACCTGCTTGCAAAGCCTCGTGCTGCCATGTTCTTGCTGTGTAACTGAGGCAAGTTATTGAGTCTCTCTGGTATCTGGCTCTTCATCTGTAAAATGGGGATGCACCATGGTATACCTTCTTCATCAGGTTATTAGGAAGATTCCGTTAGTTAATATAAAATATATAAAGTATTTAGGGGCTTCCCTGGTGGCGCAGTGGTTGACAGTCTGCCTGCCGATGCAGGGGACACAGGTTCGTGCCCCAGTCCGGGAAGATCCCACATGCCGCGGAGCGACTGGGCCCGTGAGCCATGGCCGCTGAGCCTGTGCATCCGGAGCCTGTGCTCCGCAATGGGAGAGGCCACAACAGTGAGAGGCCTGCATACCACACACACACACACACACACACACACACACACACACACTATATATATATATATATATATATATATATATATATATATATATATATAAGGTATTTAGAACAGAGTTTAGAACACAGTAAGTACTATGTCAGTGTTAGCTTTTATAGATGTGATTATCTAGTGGGATTTGTTGATTTCCCAGGCTTGGCCCCAAATATTAGAAATGTGTAAGACTGATCCTAGACCTCAGAGAATCCAGAAATTTCCCATGTGCACTCAGGTCAGAAGGCTTTAGTCAAACACAACCCCACAGGACAGTTCTCCAGGAGTCCCCTCCTATTCCCGCTGTTACTGTTTTGTATGACTTCCTATAACGTCTAGTCTCTCAGTCTTGAAGTCTTTATTATGTCTGTCTTGTCTAGCATCTATAGCTTTAACTGTTTTATTTTTAAATATTCACATTTCTCTTCCTGTGCTTCTATTTTCTCGGTCTTCAGGGATTTTAACAATGTTTTCAAAAAAGATGAATTATTTCTCTATTGAGCTTCACAGTGCCTGGCCTGTTTCCACCCTAAGTTTTGTAATCTAACCTTTCTTTCCTTTATTTCTGTTTTGGTTCCTAATTTTTATTTTAGGGTTCTCTTGTCAGCTTCACTTTTTGATGGCTCTTTATTTCTGGGTTGGGTTTCTCCCCCTTGTGCATGCATGTTCTAGATTCACAACTTTGTGATGCTTTTTATTCAGCTCATACCTTTAGACCTTCAGTTCTGCACAAAAACATATAAAGAACCACTCTCTGTGATGCCCCAGGTTAGTGCATTATGAAAACGTTAAACAAAAAACAAAACAAAAATCCCTAGACACATGTAGCTTATGACTAGATATCTATCCTCTGTGGAATGAAGAAATCTGGTTTTACTTTGTAAAGCTCACTTTGTGGGTGCTCGATACACTAAACTAAGCTTTAAATTACCATACTGGGTAACCACAGGGGAGGATGACTGCTGCATACCAAAAATCTTTCCCTCCATCAAGCTAACTGATTACAACTGGAGTTTCCTCAAATGAGCTTGTTTGATAATTTGTCTCATTACTACTGAAAAGGAAATGGAAATCAAGGACTTGAGGGCAGGAAGCAGTAAGAAAATATGATCAAAGGTTACACTGTATGAAATGTTGATTTACTGTAAAATAATTTAAAAAATAAGATTGGTGTCATATCCAATAAGATATACATAATAAACTTTTAAACTGTTAATTAGGCTGGTATACACTAATACTGTAAGCCATACAAAGTCACTGAATGTGAGTAAGCAAGCTTAAAGCATCAAGTACACGTCTTTAAATGCAAACCAAAGTACAGATGATATAGAAAACCAACACTGAGTGCCATTTATTACTTTCCTACTAATTCTAGGTTTAGACTGTACTTTGAATTTGATTGCCCAATTACCCACATCTATATTATATCATCTCTAACCATCATTACAAGATCAGCCTCAATCTTGTGGGAAGGACTGTAAACAAAGGCCAGTTGGCTAAAGATAGATCATTACTGACACATCCACAATAAGGGAGGTAACTAGGAGTAATGAGTATAATCAAGAGAAGTAAATTTAGGCTAAATACCAAGAAAGAATGTTCAACAGTGAGGACAGATTAAGGCAGAAACCTTCAAGATAAGTGATGAAGATCACTGAAACACTTACATCTATTAAGAACAGCTTTTCGATCGTAAGGGTGTTTGATAACGGATTCCAAACAGTGAGAGAACTAGAAATGGGGGAACTCTCTCTTTTTATTTTGGAAAAGTTAAACATAAAGCAAACAGGGTAATGATGTAATTTCCTCACAAAATATGAAAACTTGCCTTTACAAAACAATCTATTTTTGTGAAATATCAGGAAACGGCGTCACGGAAAGCATTTGGAGTCAATGATCTGAGTTCAAATCTCAGATCACTTACCTGCTGAATGAACTTTAGCAAGATATTTAACCTGCTAGAGCCTCAGTTTCCACAACTGAAAATGAGTATCCAAAAGCCTGGTTTGTAGGGTTACTGTTAAATTTAAACATGATAATATATAAATGAATCCAAGCATTAATTAATTGTTGACCACAGAATACTATCTGGAATACTGTAAAGATTAGATAAATGGTAGCTATTATTATTAGATTTTTTATTCTAAATAACTTTAGAGAGGCATTTTGATCTATTACCATTCACAAATAAGCATTTTTTTCCCAAAGTAGTCAATTAAAACTCAAGTTTCATTGCTATTTCACAGATGATCTGGGGCATGAGTTTTTTTTTGTTTGTTTTTTTGGGTTTTTTTGCAGTACGCGGGCTTCTCACTGTTGCAGCCTCTCCCGTTGCGGAGCACAGGCTCCAAACGCGCAAGCTCAGCGGCCATGGCTCACGGGCTCAGCCGCTCCGCGGCATGTGGGATCTTCCCGGACCGGGGCACAAACCCGTGTCCCTTGCATCGGCAGGCGGACTCTCAACCACTGCGCCACCAGGGAAGCCCTGGGCATGAGTTTTAAATCCAGTTTTTTTAGACATCTAGCAAAACCAGGTTATGACCAGTGCTCCTATCTTACCATAATTCAAGAAGTTTGCACACATCCAAAGAGCTGGGTCTTTTGATCCCTGATACTCTCGTCATCCTATTCTTTCTCTTCAATGAGATAATTAAATTATGAATTTTAAACTTTATAACTAACCAGAACAATTAAAGAGCTGAAATATTCTGGTCAATTTTACTTTATTTTGATTTAACTTTCTGACTACCTAACTAGAAATTTACTTTTGTCTAAATCCTCAATATAAAATGTTGTTAGTATACATTGTTACAGTTTTCTGCCTTAGAAGTAGTATATCATGAACATAATCTAATTTTTCCATAAAGGAGACTCTTAGAATACTCCCATGGTCATTATTCTGAATATTAACTATCATTGGAAAGCACTGAAGATGTTAAAGATGTATGAGATTGAGTCATCTCAGATTGACCCGTGCTCTTGAAATTGTTTATATTAAATAAATACCTGAATCTGCTTGTTTCTTCTACATGTTAAATGTGGGGCATGGAGGTGGAGGAGCAGGTGCCCAGGGGGGCTGACAGTTCAAGATGTTTCTAGAGTTCTGGTAAGTTGACAGCTTAATAAAAAGAAATGTTAGTGTGCGTTACTGATGGAATAAATAAGCATACTTTGTACTCCAACTTATAAAATCATAAATGAACCAATTAAATGAGAATGGTATAGCTTTCACACATCAGTTATATTAAGTTATCAAAAAACAGTTTTTCAGGGCTTCCCTGGTGGCACAGTGGTTGAGAGTCCGCCTGCCGATGTAGGGGACACGGGTTCGTGCCCCGGTCCAGGAAGATCCCACATGCCGCGGAGCGGCTGGGCCCGTGAGCCATGACCGCTGAGCCTGTGCTCCGCAGCGGGAGAAGCCACAACAGTGAGAGGCCCGCGTACCACAAAAAAAAAAAAAAGTTTTTCAGTAAGTTTTTGCACTTTTAATAAGCAAGAGCATTAGTCAGTAAAAAAATAAGAACTCTGATGCGTTCAGAGCCTATAGATCTAAACCAGACAAAACAAAGCCTCATAAATGTGTTTGTTCATTAATTTCTAAAAAGCCAGACTTTGAGTTGTTATCATGTCAACTGGCACCAAACCGTACTCAATTTAGTGCAACTACAAAGTAGAACCCATAGTCTACAATGGCAGGGGTTTTGATCACACTAATTAACAGCCACTTTGTTTAAAATAAACAGATACGACTCTAATTGCCTTTTTTACATAAGAAAGAGAAGATCTTAAAAGTAAATACATGCCTCCAAAAAAAAAAAAAGATCAGACAAACGCCACTCAAACAGATAAGCAAAGCTGTGTGAAAGGAACCCAGAGGAAGTTGGGCTGTTGTTTGACTGACAGCCCAGTGGAACAAAGGGGAGGGTAACTCAGAAAGGTTAAAGGGAATCAAGAGGGCATGGCCTGTAACTCCTCACCCTTTCATCATATTCCCTCACAAAGGATCATACCTTAGCTCATAATGTGGTAAACAGTAGCAGGCCTGATAATCCTAATTAGGAGAGACCTCTGATAACAGACAAATCATTCCCTCTACCCTAGCCAGTAGTACACTGCCAGTAGAGGATGTGGTGCAATACAATTTCAAAGATAAATTGTTCACTAAGTTCCAGATGTTTTATTTGAATTTGGGTCCAGATGAAAAAGTTCCTCTATCAGTAGCCTATGTCTCCTAAGGTCCCCAAATGGTCCTTAATATAAAGGTCATTGTACTCGGAATCTATTCTGATTTATACACCAGGAATTGAGTTTGTGTACGTGCTGAATTTTCATCTCCTTAGTCTATAAAAGCAATTCCTGGAGACACTCAGAGAACACTTCAGTTGCCAGAGCCTTTAATAAAAACATACACTGCCTTATTATAATGAAGAAATAATATACTAATTAAGCTTTACTATGTATCTATACATATATAATGTTATATATAATGTACATGACAAAATAACACAATTTTAAAACAATACCTATGGCGTCACCTATGGTCAATTATTTTAATACATATACCAATATAATAGGCACGTCATTCTGCAATATATAATACCAATAATATACAAAATAATTTTTTTTTTTTTTTTGCAGTACGTGGGCCTCTCACTGTTGTGGCCTCCCCTGCTGCGGAGCACAGGCTCCGGACGCGTAGGCTCAGCGGCCATGGCTCACGGGCCCAGCCGCTCCGCGGCATGTGGGATCCTCCCAGACCGGGGCACGAACCCATGTCCCCTCCATCCGCAGGCGGACTCTCAACCACTGCACCACCAGGGAAGCCCCCAAAATAATTTTTTTTAAAGCATTACCTGATTTTCACCTCTGCAAAGAATTTTCCTCCTTTAGTTACTCATGGAGTACTGACTACTAGAAAACATTCATCTTTCCATTACTCTTTATATCCCGTTGCTAGGATAGTACCATGCAGAGAGGGCCTTTCCATAGTGTCTGAGGGAACCACTTTTAAAACTAAGCAAATATCATCAGCATACACTATTATCTGCATTCATAATAAGATTAAAGCCGAAACCAATGCTGTGCTGGTATATGTTTAACAATCAACTCGCCAGGAGGAAAAAAGCCGGGACTTGTAGCATTTGCAAATTCCATGGCAAAATACTTCCTGATGGCCGACTTCAAGCTACCACCCCACCATGAAGTCACTGAACACAGAGCTGGGAAGAGATGCACACGTAGGCTCACAGGAGCTGGTGCAAGGTGGCAAGAGCCAGTGAGGTCACACCACTAGTTGAATACAACAGCAAACCCCCAGCAATAGGACTGACTATGGTGTCTTCAACCATCTACATTTGTGAAGCACCACTATGTAAATTTAAATATTTATATCTGTTGTCTTTAGATTTCACAAAACCACAGGAATGCTTTTAGGTTTTCTTCTCCAGATGAAACCACCAAAAAATATAGTCCAACTGCTCTTGAACGAATCCAAATGATAATCATCTCTATGAGTGTGAGCACTGGTGTAAGACAGCCTCCCACAAATGATGGGCCCTCAGTCAGAGAGAAGCCCGCAAAGGTCTAGCCTCTCTAGTTCTTACCAAATGCCCTAATGTACTGAATATTTTCTAATATCAGAGGCTTAAGCCTAAAAAGCAGTTAGGTGATCTTAGTGTTAGTTTACCAAGCTACTCTGCATATCTGATTGCTGTTTCTGGTTACATAAAACATAAAAAGCAAGCAATGCTCAGGAAATCTAGAAAATCACTTAATACGTGATAAAAATCCTGAGTAATCAAAAATTTGTCCAATAAAGGTTGACCATTTTTATAGCATACTAAACTTTTAAAGATACATTTACGTAAATATATTTTATTTGTATAAAGGATGCTGTAAATTATTGTCCTCATAAGGACTAAATGACTGGAAGACATCAAGGAGATATAAGAGGAATGAAGTTACCAGATTTGAAGGATCATTTTTAAAGCGACAATAAAACAACGAGGCTTTATACATATTTTGTTACATAAATAATACTATATAAATATATTTAATTTTGCCTTAGTAAGACGTTTGGTTTAACAAGGCTTATTAAGGCAGAATCCTTCTATAATGAGTGCTAACAAAAAATAACTTGGCTTACAAACTAAGAAAATGGGTTGCCCTTATTTGACGCCTTAAAATCATGTTTGAATAACTCCATCTGGATGACACACCCAATGTAATGTCCTTTTAAGTCTTAATATCTATCATGGGGAAAATCTGGTCTATAAGAAAAACATCATAATTTTAAATATTTTAAATAAATTTATTATGAAAATTATTAACGAGAATTCTGTATGAACTTATATTGCCATGTGCTTTACCCTAGATCTACACTTTAAAAAATTTCTACAACTCATTTGAGATGAGAAGTAGTAAAATTCAAGAAACAATCAAGTTAATAACATTTATTTTATATCACTTATATATCTCAAAATTTAGTATACTAAACATACGTAAAAACAGAACTTGGTCAGAGTCTCTCCTGTAGGATCATAAGCACTTTGGGTGTAAGAATCATGTGCTATTCGTCTTTACAGCCCCAGCACCTGGCACAATATCTTACAAAAAGTCGGCACAACAAAATGTTCGTGAACTGAGCTAAAGCTGGTAGCGATGAGTGTGAGGTGGAAAGGCGTGAGTCACTCTGAACTGATTGTGGGGACCAGTACTGTCACCTCTTCTTGTTTCTTGGCTCTGGTCATCCTGTGTATTTTCAGAGTACTGGAACAATGAGTACCTGGCAAGAGATAGACTACATTTCATAAAGTACAGAAAGAATGAATTTTATTAGAGGAAAGTCAACAGGCTGATTCTAAACTTTAATTAAAAGCAGAAGAGAAAATTTTACAGTCAACTCTCTGGAAAGACAGCTAAAATATGTGCTGAGCAGTGCTACCCCACATATGCTCTGAGGGTCACTGTCCCTTCAAAAACTGTTACTGGTTTGCAAGAAGAAGGGGGTAGCACCTAAAAGCAAGACACAGAAACACTGATAAAAATTTGACATAGTCTTTTTATATCTGTTGAATCTAACAATAAAAAAATCAAGGCTTGGATTTTGCATGCCATTGGTTTTCTTTTATCTGTTTTTCAAATCCATTCTTACTGGGTTTCACAACAGCATCAGTCTATGACAGATTAGAAATTAAAAAAAAAAAAAACTGGTCCTCATGACAGTTTGCAAAGCACTGGTGTAGAGTGCAGTGCTGCTCTGGAGAATTCAACTAAGACCCATAAGTAGACATTCTAAGGTGGTCAATTTTTGGTCAGCCATTAAAGCAAAACAAAATAAAGTCAAAAAGCCTTGCAACAAGATGACATAATACTATACATAGAGAATCCTAAAGATGCTACCAGAAAACTAATAGAGCTAATCAATGAATTTGGGAAAGTAGCAGGATACAAAATTAATGCACACAGATCTCTTGCATTGTTATACACTAATGATGAAAAATCTGAAAGAGAAATTAAGAAAATACTCCCATTTACCACTGCAACAAAAAGAATAAAATACCTAGGAATAAACCTACCTAAGGAGACAAAAGACCTATATGCAGAAAACTATAAGACACTGATGAAAGAAATTAAAGTTGATACAAACAGATGGAGAAATATACCATGCTCTTGGATTGGAAGAATCAACATTGTGAAAAAGACTATACTGCCCAAAGCAATCTACAGATTCAATGCAATCCCTATCAAACTACCAATGGCATTTTTCACAGAACTAGAACAAAAGTTTCACAATTCGTATGGAAACACAAAAGACCCCGAATAGCCAAAGCAATCTTGAGAAAGAAAAATGGAGCTGAAGGAATCAGGTTCCTGGACTTCAGACTATACTACAAAGCTACAGTAATCAAGACAGTATGGTACTGGCACAAAAACAGAAATATAGATCAGTGGAACAGAATAGAAAGCCCAGAGATAAACCCACACACACATGGTCACCTTAATTTGATAAAGGAGTCAAGAATATACAATGGAGAAAAGACAGCCTCTTTAATAAGTGGTGCTGGGAAAACTGGACAGCTACATGTAAAAGAATGATATTAGAACACTTCCTAACACCATACACAAAAACAAGCTCAAAATGGATTAAAGACCTAAATGTAAGGCCAGAAACTATCAAACTCTTAGAGGAAAGCATAGGCAGAACACTCTATGACATAAATCACAGCAAGATCCTTTTTGACCCACCTCCTAGAGAAATGGAAATAAAAACAAAAATAAACAAATGGGATCTAATGAAACTTAAAAGCTTTTGCACAGCAAAGGAAACCATAAACAAGACTAAAAGACAACCCTCAGAATGGGATAAAATATTTGCAAATGAAGCAACTGACAAAGGATTAATCTCCAAAATTTACAAGCAGCTCATGCAGCTCAATATCAAAATAAAACAAACAACCCAATCCAAAAATGGGCAGAAGACCTAAACAGACATTTCTCTGAAGAAGATATACAGATTGCCAACAAACACAAGAAAGAATGCTCAATGTCATTTATCATTAGAGAAATGCATATCAAAACTACAATGAGGGGCTTCCCTGGTGGCACAGTGGTTAAGAATCCACCTGTCAATGCAGGGGACATGGGTCCGAGCCCTGGTCCGGGAAGCTCTCACATGCCGCAGAGCAACTAAGCCCGTGCACCACAACTACTGAGCCTGAGCTCTGGAGTCTGCAAGCCACAACTACTGAGCCCACATGCCACAACTACTGAAGCCCACATGCCTAGAGCCCGTGCTCTGCAACAAGAGAAGCCACCCAATGAGAAGCCCGTGCATCGCAACGAAGAGTAGCCCCTGCTCGCCACAACTAGAGAAAAGCCCGCGTGCAGCAACAAAGACCCAATGCAGCCAAAAATAAAAATAAATTAAAACAAACAAAAAAAAACTACAATGAGGTATCACTTCACACCGGTCAGAATGGCCATCATCAGAACATCTACAAACAATAAATGCTGGAGAGGGTGTGGAGAAAAGGGAACCCTCTTTGCACTGCTGGTGGGAATGTAAATTGATACAGCCACTATGGAGAACAGTATTGAGGTTCCTTAAAAAACTAAAAATAGAACTACCATATGACCCAGCAATCCCACTACTGGGATATATGCTGAGAAAACCATAATTCAAAAAGGGTCATGTACCACAATGTTCATTGCAGCTCTATTTACAATAGCCAGGAGATGCAAGCAACCTGAGTATCTATCGACATACGAATGGATAAAGAAGATGTGGCACATATATACAATGCAATATTACTCAGCCATAAAAAGAAACAAAATTGCGTTATTTGTAGTGAGGTGGATGGACCTAGAGTCTGTCATACAAAGTGAAGTAAGTCAGAAAGAGAAAAACAAATACTGTATGCTAACGCATATATACGGAATCTAAAAAGAAAAAATGGTTCTGATGAACGTAGGGGCAAGACAGGAATAAAGACACAGCTGTAGAGAATGGACTTGAGGACACAGGGAGAGGGAAGGGTAAGCTGGGACGAAGTGAGAGAGTAGCATTGACATATATACACTATCAAATGTAAAATAGATAGCTAGTGGGAAGCTGCCACATAGCACAAGGAGATCAGCTAGGTGCTTTGTGACCACCTAGAGAGGTGGGATAGGGAGGGTGGGAGGGAGACACAAGAAGGAGGAGATATGGGGATATGTGTATACATATAGCTGATTCACTTTGTTATATAGCAGAAACTAACACACCATCGTAAAGCAATTATACTCCAATAAAGATGTTAAAAAAAAAAAAAAAAAGCCTTGCAACAATGAAAACTGACCAAGAGTAGAGGTGGCTGACCTAAAATGTAGTGAAACAACCCTCACTGTAATTGTTCAAGAGGAAGTTGGACGGCTGAGAAGCTGAAACTCCTCCTCCAGCCTGGACTCACAGCTCCCCCTGCTTCCCTCTTCTCAGTTATCACACAGCAGTGCCTGTACCCTCCCCAAAAGACTGGGAGTGCCTTGAGGGCAAGGACAGTGTTTTATTCATCTTTGATTAGTCCCTGAACACAGTGAGGCTCACAAAGTTTAATGCAAAAATAAATCTCTGACATCAAAATTGTATAAAATTGATATTGAAGACCTAGTCCGTGTTTCAGTGATTTAAAAGAATGAGAATTCCAGTCTAAAGAAAATTTCATGACACATTTCAAAAATAAGGTTAGGGCTTCCCTGGTGGCGCAGTGGTTGAGAGTCCGCCTGCTGATGCAGGGGACACAGGTTCGTGCCCCGGTCCGGGAAGATCCCGCATGCCGTGGAGCGGCTGGGCCCGTGGGCCATGGCCGCTGAGCCTGCACGTCCGGAGCCTATGCTCCCCAACGGGAGAGGCCACAACAGTGAGAGGCCCGCGTACCGCAAAAAAAAATAATAATAATAAGGTCAAACATTCCAAAATTAATGGCTTTATAGCCTCCTGATATCATTTCTATTTGTAAACTCATACTTAAGATCTAGGATGGAGATTTAAATATTTTAATATACTGCTATGTATTAGATTTAGTCAAAGAATTTTATGACCTACATACAATCAAAATTTCACCACCAGAGTGTTGAAAATTACCACTGTTCAGCAGTTTTTAGAAACATTAAATGCCCTAAGAATGAGGGACACATATTGAAAAAATAAATTCTTCACTACTGTACATGAATGACAGTCTCAGTTTAATTATAAGGAGCAACTTTTAAAGAAATAGACAAATCCCTTAAGTTCTCTGGGTTTCAGGTTCTCTTTGGAATGAGAAGAACACTGTTGTCACACTTACATCAACTGCTATTGTAAATTGAAGAGCTTGGTAAAAACTGTTGTATTTTTCTATTAGTTACTTATTATTTATAGTTATACTTCTTTATACTTAGATACAAGGATTTATCATTTATATATAAGTATACCAGACACTAACTGATCAGCATAGTTTGTCCCTTAAAGCCTATTTAAAAAAAAACAGCTAAATAAAGCTGACTTTAATGGAAGCCACCAGTTAATAAAATAACTTGTCTAAGAATCATATATTTTATTAACTTATCAAACTTATTTATTAGAGTGTTTATAAAAAGCCAGAAAAACTTTCCAAAAAGAAACACAAAACCCTCAAAATAAATATAATTAAGCATAAAAAAGTGAATTTGTCCAATACCTGGGGAATCCAGAATCAAGGAGTAACTAATTATCACCCCCCAAAATATGTTTTTGGTAATATATTGAAAGAGCTTTTTAAATTACTGCTGAGGTATTAGAATTAATCTTGAATCTTCTCCTTTCACTTGACTTATCATAAAACCATACCACTATTTAAACACAGTTTATTGTATTTGATATTAAAATCCCAAGTTCATAAAGGATCAGATTTCCATTTATCCATTAAGATCACTGAAGAACACATCTACACTTTTCTGTTTGACTTCTCTCATTTTATTATTTTCTTGAAAGAAAGAAAAGAAACAAAAGTACTCTCCTATAATGCCGTAACTCAACAGCTTTATCAGAACAGTGCAATGTTTACCTTCCATCCACAGATTTCACGGTTTATAAAAAGAACTATATTCCTTCCCACCTACTTAAAGGAAGACCTCTCCACCCAGACGACCAGGATGCAGGCAAATATCTCAGGCTCAATAAATTCTAAATGGAGCTCACTACTGTTCCTGTTCAAACTGCTCCATGTCCTGTCTGGTGTTCCCTATTCCTGTTCATGGCAGCAGCATCCTCTTAGTTACCTGAAACTAGAAGTCCTGGAGCATTATTTGTCCAGCCTCTTGCTTTTCTTCCACATCTAGTTGCCAAGCCTTGACAATTCTTACGCTGAACTCTTTTCCCATCTGTTCCTTCCACTGCATTCCCACTTATACTAGCTCAGGACTTTATCATCCCTTCCTTGAACCATCACCCAACTCCTCCATTCCATCTTACTTACAAATGCCTTTGCTTTCAATATCTCTATCTCTATTCCATCTTACTTATAAATGCAAAATGAAACTTTCCTGAATTATCTCAGAAAAGTTCCAGTCATCCCCTGCTCAAAAATCTTAAACATCTTTTAAATGCCTGACAAATAACATCCAACTTATTCAAGGACTTCTATTATCTGGTTCCAATCTACCTTTTCGACTCTATTCTTCTTTTTCCCCTACTAATAGTATGAGTGGATGCCCCTTGTGGTCTAAACAAGCAGAACCTCTTTCTATCTGAAATGCCCTTTCTCTGCACAAAGCATGTCTAAGTTCCATGCATTCTTCAATGTACAAGTCAAATGCCAACTCCTCCTAACTTTCCTTGACCACTCCTCTCCCCCTCCACTGCTGCCCCACTGGAAATATGCACAACTAACGCTTTAATCTCTCTTATTGCACGTGTCATTTTCTACCCTGCATATTTGTTTTATACATATTTTACCTCCTACACTAGAAAACATGCTAACATCTACTAAGTGTTTTACTATGACCAGGCACTAGCTAAGTGCTCTACATAGATATTTCTATGTGTAGAGTCCCCTTTACTCTTTGCAACAACCCTTTCACAGTTAAGGAAAATGAGCTAAAGAGGTTAAAAAACTTACCCAAGACCATATGCTTCTTAAATGGCATGGATAATGTTATCTCCAACTATGAAGTACTTAAGACAATACTTAACACATAATTTCAACAAAGATATATTAAATGAAAAAGAAGTTCTATAAAATTTTACACTGGGAAATACTAAAGGGATATCCAGTTATTTATTCAATTTTGTGTATATTTACTTATTGTGTGACTCTCTAACATGAGATATGTCTGTGCTAGGTGCTGGAGAATTCACTAAAAAAATTCATAGCAACTAATACTTATTGGATACCTACCAAAGGCAGAATTCTAAGAACTTGGCCAGTATTAACTCTTTTAATTCTGAAAGCCACACAATTTCTATTTTCAGAAGAGAATAATTTGAGTACAAAGATACAGCTGACTAACTAATTTGCCCAAGTTCCCACAGCTAGCAAGGATCCAGAGGAAGAATCTGGACTGAAGTGGTCTGGCCCTACAGCCTGCATGCTGAAGCACGGTGCCATACTGCTTTCTCAACACTGGGATTCTGTCTACCCTCAAGGGTCTCAGTACAGTCTGGATTATCCAGTATGTAGTATGGAACCAAGTACCTAAATTCAGAAATATTTTGAAATTCCTAAAATATCCTTTGGTAAATCTGTCTAATGTGATCTGGGAGAACACCCGATTATTCATAATCATTACAGTTTATATAGTCATAAAAAGCCTTATAGGTTGAGAGATCTTAAATATAAAAACAAAACATGTGAACAGAAGAACTATCTTTAACTTCAGACATTAGAAGAAAATTGCCATTCCCCTCAGTATCCATCCTACGCAGCACCTCTCAACAGCAACAACTCCTAAGACAACAGGAGAAGTAGCTAGTGCTGCCATTTATGCATGGATAAACTGTACACTCACACACTGAAAAAGATTCCCATATGGGAAAAGAAAGAACATAAATAACAGAAATATGCCAGCAGAGGAACAGAAATTGCCCTTAAATGACAGCTTCTCCTGACACAGAATGAAAGATAAGTATAATTCCGCGGAGGAGAGAATGGGGAAATCAGGACAGCTTTCATTTGGCAATGATAACACATTAAGAACAATTTTACTCACAGATTTTTCAGTCTTTGAAATGCTGACACTCAGTATTACCAGAAATTACACTCTCCCCACTACTATTACCATTATATATATCAATACATACCAGAGTGAAGATGTAAGTAATCCTTGATCAGTGTGGATTGTTAGATCTTTCAAAAACTCTCCACACTTTTGTCATTGGACTTCCATTCCAGTATGTCCAACTCTCCTACAAAGAGTGTATTTATGAACCAAGTGTATCCAAAAAGTAGACATTCCAAAGTTCTTCGTTCTAGAAAATTTATACTTCAGGATAATTTTTCATTCTTATGATTCCATTTTATAATACTACTTTTAAATGTGTATAGACTGCATCTTTAAAGGACCAGATACAGCAAAGGAAACCTCATAAATGTGATTACTGACATATTATGTATGCACACTTAAAAATTTACAGTAAGAGTATTGTGAATAAAAGGTTGCTCCTAAATTATCTCATCGATACGTTACTTATGTCGATATTTGTCCTTTAATGGGAAATCAATTTTGGATGTTTTGTTATTTAATGTGTTATGTGTGCAAATATATACACATACAAATACATTTTATAAATAAATATATTTACCCACCAACACCACAGCAGTGTAGCAGCTAGAGTGAAAATACAGAGAACCACAGTGAAAATAGAGTTAAAACAACGTTTAAGACAACTCAAATTCAGTTACAATGATACTTCTTTCCTCAGTTTAGTAACTAATGAGTCATTTTAGATAGATTTCTCAATTTTCCTTTAAAAAGCATCAGGCTTTTCTAATCTTCAAAAATAAAATTGTGTGCTGAAGGTAATGTTTCTTTTTTCTTTTACCCAAAACAAAAGAGAAAAACATGTAGAATTTTTCTGGAAAGTGAAAACACCAGGTGAATTAACTTAGCTCCACAGCAATTTTCTTTTTCAGTGAAAGTCCTTACTGCGTTTCCAAATCACTCACCACAGAAACTAAACCTTGTTTTGGGCCTCCCCATTCTTTGTCACTTTAATTCAATTGTTTAAATGCACCAGAAGTTCTCCTCTCAGATGAGATGCTAATCATAGAGGCAGTCTTCTTAACCAAAACTGAAAAGCAAATGAGTCCTTGTGTATTTCACCATCATTTCGGCTTGCAAAAGTAGAGGAACACCTTTGTTTTATGGAAGCAAAATGATCATCCACAGAGTCTCAGCCTCTTTTCACAGGCATCTGCCCACAGATCACTTTACTCTATAACAGTGGTAAGCTTAGGGGATCAATACCCAAATTATCTACACTTTTATTTAGCTATCAGGTGATAACAATTTGGCCACAATGCGCCTAAATTGGCTATAAACGGTTTTCTAAACAGTTTTCATATTTTAAACTCCACACATAAAATGCATTTTATAATCAAACTTTTGCGTTTTCTTTATTAGTTCTGTCTCCAAACAATACATGAAGTCTTCAATGTGCTTTTGCTCAATTTTTAAAAAATAATTCATTTTCTATGTAAGAAAAGTGTACTGAATCAGATATATATTATGTCACAAAGGCAAAGATTAATTAGATTTGCATTGTCCATTACATTTCAAGTTTGTATATGCTGCTGACTTGAGCTGCAAGAAATGTACAAAGTTTATACTATTAATAAACATCATCTTGCCTGTATGCAATCTTTTGTCTCAAAAGCCTTACAAAGGAATAAATTTGGCTATTTATCATGTCTCCTACCATAATACTCATTTCACCAAACTACCCATATTTAGTTCTTCTAATCTTTTCTCATAAGTCAATCCCTTCAACTCATTAATCTTTCTTGTCTCTTGTCTCTGTTTCTGTCTGGTTTACTAGTTAAGTAGCGCATCTTACGAAAGACTTCCCCCTTCTCTTAAACTCTATTCAAATTATTATAAACTTCTTGAGGGCAAGAACCATGTTTTCTTGAATTAAAAATGAGTTACAGGGCTTCCCTGATGGCGCAGTGGTTGAGAGTCCGCCTGCCGATGCAGGAGACACGGGTTCGTGCCCCGGTCCGGGAGGATCCCACGTGCCGCAGAGCGGCTGGGCCCCTGAGCCATGGGCGCTGAGCCTGCGCGTCCGGAGCCTGTGCTCCACAGCGGGAGAGGCCACAACGGTGAGAGGCCCGCGTACCCGGAAAAAAAAAAAAAGTTACAGAAATAAGATGCCTTATTGGAGATAATCTTAAATCCCCTTGCCTTTTGTTAGCTGACTATGTTTTAAATCTTATTAATTAGGAAAGCTGCATTTTTTGTGCTTGCTTCTTCTCGGAAAGAATGTATCACAGCTGAGCACCTTCAGACTTTTAGACGATAGAGGACGTGTGTGCGCGTGTGTGTGTGTGTGCTCGCACACACCCGTTTGTGCTGGAATTACTTACTACCACTGAATGCCCTGTGATGCAATTATTCTCTTAAAGAAACTGAGTTACATTTTCCCAGTGGGAATTAACATTATGCATGATTGATAACAAACCGTATTTTGGTTTTCTTCAAAAAAAAATCCTTTAAACAAAGATTTCTGAAATCAGTTTCCAGTGAACATTCTGGACCTTCTCCCCTAAATAGATAGCATTCTACCCATCAAATGATTACAGCCATAAATAACTTGTATTCTTCTCAACCCACTGCTCTGTATAAGACTGAACCCAAAAAGTTTAAATCTGGAGGTGGAAAAAAGTAAGCAAATGATAATATAAGGCCCTTTACTAAAGTTAATTTTAAAACCTATGGGGAAAAATGCTTTTGTGTTCAGAGGGATGAGAAACCCTGAGGGACAGAAAGATTTAAAGCAGATTCAGGAATTGGAATTTAAGGAGAATTCACAAGATTCTGACAGATGGAGAAGGGAATAAGAGCATTTAGGTACTGGGAAAATGGCCTGTACAGAAAAACTGAGGTGGGTTCAAGTAAAATAGTAGAAGGAAGTAAACTTCTGTTACTCAACAGAACACTAATAATATATCACAGCAGAATGAAGACTGCGAAACGTGAATACCAAATTCCAACAAATAAAAATGAGAACATAGGCCAGAAATTAAAATAACACGGTGGGGGGGGGGTGCTTCTCGGCTTCAAATTGTATGAATAATTCCAAGATTTTTCTAGCCCTCATAATCAAAACTCCTCCACTTGGAGGCTATTTAAAAAATAACTTTACCAGTAGTTCAGATTAGGATATGAGTAGCATAGAACTGTCCAAACAATTGTTAGCAAGACTTTTTAGTGCTGCAGGGGAAAGAGAGCAGACTGGTCCAAAAGACTTCTTAGTGTCTCTGCCATTGGCTTTCTATGTGGCAACCAGTCTGCACTTGGTTTTTTCATGTGTAAAATGTGTATAACAAATACCCTTCCCATTTGTTGTGACGACTAGTAACATGTATCTAAAAGCACCTACAAAAAAGTTCGACATATACTAGGTATCAATAATTGGTAACTATTACTAGTATATACTTTTCCACTCTAAGGCCTCTTTATATAACGATTAAATATTTTTATCACCTCTCCCCTCAACCCTGAAATGCTTGCCTTCCCTTCTCCACCTGTCAAAAATGTGTGAGTCTTTCAAGTAGCTATTACTATAACATTTTTATACACAATCCACTACATTTTACACATATCTACTACATGATTCCTGATAATATTTTTTCCTAGTGGGCTTTTAATTTTTGTAATTAATTTGAGATGAAACATAAATCCTATCCCTTTCAATAAATAATGTGAAACTCAAAAATCTCAGAACATAAAGGAGACTCAGAAGTGACCTGGTCCAACCATTACCATGTGTATGTGTTTCTTTAACATCCTACCATATAATTAATTCAACATCTGTGGAATATGTCCAGGAAGGCCACTATTTCTAATGATAGCCCGTTCCGATCTGAAACAGTTATAATAAAAGGCTCTTCTTTTGACTGAGCCCATGACCCTCTCCCTATAATGGCTAAACAAGAAAGAAATCTAAGCACACTTGTGTCCAAAGATCTTTTGCATTTGGGAGCCACCTTGACCCCTGGAGTGCCTCTTCTCTTCCTGTCTCTTCTTAAAGTCCCCACATCATTCTGGCTTCTCTCTCCTTTAATGCTTTTAAGATATGATTTTAAATTAGTGAAAAATAAGACTCCTGGAATGTTACACAGTAGTTTCAGTTCCGTATCAGTATTACTGCTCTTGAACAAATGCTCAACTTCTGTTAATGCAACCATACTTTGGGGGGCAGCCCAAAGTTAATACAAAATTGTTAACCCATACTGAATCCCCCTAAAGCGATTAAACCCTCTGCCTTGCAATACAAGGAAATCACTTCTTTATTATCTCCTGGGTATGGGGACTTTATATTCATCCCACTGACCTATTCCACTATGCTGAGATGAATTTGAACCCTGATACTGTCAACCAACTGGTTAATTTATACCAGTCCTGAAGGCTCTTCAAATCTGATCCTCCTACCAGCAAGGTGCTCATTGAGAAAGAGAGTTATATACCATGATCAGGGACAGAGCGCTCTGGAAAGACACTCAAAGTTTTCACTGTTAATGGATCCATGTAATCAGCATTCTTTGACTCTAATGCCACCATTTTCAATGTTATAAACAGATACCTTGCTGATATCTAAGTACATTACATTTAATGTATTCCCCTCATCAATTAATTAATTCTTTAATTAACAAAAGAAACATGAAACATCTTGTAGGATATCTTGGCATTAAAAAAAAACTAGGTATAATTGCCTATATGCCACCTAGAAAAGAACATTAAACAAACTTCTGTGCCACAGGTATTTATAAAATCAGAAGTTTATCAAAAAAGCTGACCAAAGCTTATCTCTGACCCTCCTAACTCCCTACACCCTACTTAAGTCAATGAATTATTCCTTGAAAACATTGTAGATTTTCAAATAATCTATAATTATAACCAAAGGAAGATTTATGCCTTGCTTCATTTATCTGAAAACAAAATTTAAATTTTAAAAATGCTTGGAAAATCTTTCTTTACAATATTTTATGTGTCATAATATTTTATACATTTATATATTTGTAATAAATGTTGCTTATCTTTTTATTTTTATTTTTATTTTTTTTTTGCGGTACGCGGGCCTCTCACTGTTGTGGCCTCTCCCGTTGTGGAGCACAGGCTCCGGACGCGCAGGCTCAGCGGCCATGGCTCACGGGCCCAGCCACTCCGTGGCATGTGAGATCTTCCCGGACCGGGGCACGAACCTGTGTCCCCTGCATTGGCAGGCGGACTCTCAACCACTGCGCCACCAGGGAAGCCCTGCTTATCATATTTTAACTTTCTGGCCCCCACCCACATTCTCTAAATATCATCAATGTTTCTTTACAAAAATCAAAAGGTAAAATGCTCTAAGGAGACTTTATACATGAGAAGTCTCCACAACCCAGAATATTTTATGAATATTCATTGAAAGGGACATAAAGCAGGTATATGAGGAGACCGGATCTGCAAGAAAAAGCCAAAATGTTTCCCTACTGTTTCTTTGAATATTTTACATAGCCCATTTCTTCATTTAAAAATATACAATCCTCCTTAATACTCCATTTAAGACAGGAAGTTACTCCAGAGCAACAAAAATTATCTCTGTAATTACCAACATTCTACTTTCAGAGCTATTTCTCCCAAGGAAAATGGCGAATATTTAGTTCAGGATCCCATTCAAATAGGCTGTCATCATCACACATTCTAATGTCTGCTAACGTCTGCCTAACGAAGCAGCTGCTGGGAGATGTACAAATACCTCTGACCTTTGGGTTCATAGCAGCCAATGTCCTCTTTTTCACCAAAGAGGAAAACTTTCAATAAATAAGTCTTATTTCCCTGGAGCAAAACTAAGATATTTAGTTTTTAAGTTTGTCCAACTGTCAAAGATGTGGACTTTAAGAAGAGGAGAAAAATGCAGATAATTGAATGATTCCCTATGGATCTACTCAAGCATGACTTAAAATGTTTGCTTTCCTTAAGGTTAAAAAATTCCTCAGCCCCTTACACTACAGGCCTGTCCTATTATTTATTTGTTACAATGTATTGCCAAGTTCCCAGATCTAATGCATGGGAATTGTGATCTGATGTGTTACAAAAGGACCCGATCAATGTGTTACAAAAGCACCTACAATATCACTAAATTTGCAATTAGATCCAACTAGAAAATTTTGCATTTAATTTTGCAGATGTTCAATATTAAATCTTTTATTTGTCCATAAATACTTAAAATCCTCCTGTAACCCCAACCCCATTCTTACCCAGATCCCCTCTACTAACCAAGTCCAGAATGTCTTCTGAAGTATATAGGTGATATTAGACAATTTCCATTAATTGGCATTATCATAAACCTACACATAATTCAAAAGGTAAAGTATCACAAATTAATTTTAATCCATTACAGATTTCAAGGATTCTATAGTTTTAAAATATTCTAATAGAAAGTTAAAGCCAGGGTGAGATGAGATCCCAGCAAACTATATTTATTGTGTTAATGTACCATTTGTCTTCTGGGCAAGTAACTAAAGGTCATTTGTTCTTCATGGCAAGTGTTGAAAATAGTTTACATCGAAGGTCTAACTTAAAGGAACAATGTGAAACCCCTCAGGCCTAAAATGACCTTTTTATGCCAACACAGATGTCCAAACCTCTTAAAGAGGGGAGCAGTGATGTTTGCACTCGGATTTCCAGTTACTTCAACTCCCTTTTCCTAAATGCCTCTGATGGAGAAATTAGAATCCTTTCCTGCTTGTAGATCTCAGTGTATTTGATCAACCATCAGGGCCAGTTATCAAACTTGAATGTCGGTCTGAAGAGGGGCAAGTTCCCAAGTCTACCTTTGCCAAGTGAAAGGGAGACTGTGGGAGAGAGAGGCACATGGTAAAATCTGTTTGGGGTTGGGGAGCTGCTTCCATTTCCCGGGGTCTGAGCAGGCTTCTGGGAAACTGGACAGTCATCCCACATAGTACCTGGCAGACACCCAAGGAGGCCTAGCCAGAGCAGGCCTCCTTCAGAAGCACAAGGGTATGAGGGAAGAGGAATAAAGAGAAAAGATAAGGCTTGCAATTGAGATCATAGGCTGTTTCACTTGACCAAAAACCTTTGCTTCCAAATAGCTGGGAGCTTTTAGTAATTCTTGCCTCCCGACCTTCCAATAAAACTCAGAATTGTCAAGTGGTGAAAATGAAACAACTATCCAATAAACATTTACCCATTTTCATGGTCAAGCTGGCTGCATTTCCTGTCATCCCAAAGAAGGATCCGAAAAAAAGACTGATGGAGACAGAGGGGTATATGTTTTCACTTTCTCTTCCAGATAAGCTGGGGCTGATTTTTCCATGAGGCTTTGCTAACCACACATCGAGGTTTCTGTCTATGAAAAACAACCCACAAATGCACCTAAAACATGTTCTAACTTTTAACATGATGTATAAAGACACCTAGATTCAAGCTCACTCCATACTGCCCACGGAGACAGAAGGCAAAATAGATGTCAAAGCCCTAAGAGCAAATGTCTCTTGGGTTCACAAGTCCTCCTGCCCTTTATGGCAGACTTCACACATTCAGCGTGCTGCTTTGTCACATCTGGGTGGCCAAACAATGGCACAGAACAGACACTGCAATGAACAGAAGAGAAACCATTTGTCCTATAGAGCGGTTTTCTTCGGGTTACATATTCTATCACTATGCAGGGCAAGAAAAGCACCCAGGGCACCTAGAACAGATTCAGATTTTAGCTTGAAGTTGTATGGAGTTCTTAATTAAAGAAAAGAATTGTCTCCTGGAATTTTGCCCTGTGGTTTCCCAAGCTTGTTCGTGAGATGGGCATTGGACATTTAAGGGAGAAAAAAAGGAAAGAGACTGCTTTTATAGTACTTTAAATATCATTTTCCTTCTACTTACTATAAAGTAAACTAGCCTGTTGTCCTTTTTGACAAAGCATTTTCTTTCAATATGACCATTAGTACTATGCAAGCACATTTTGAAGCAGGTATGAAGCCAGTATATCCAAGTGTGGCTGAAACCCGAACAGTTATTTTTTTCCACTTACACAGGAAAATTCAGGGGAAAATTGGTTACATGGGCAACTCACAGTTTCTTTTGGAACGCTTTCATGGAAATTCAGGCTGCATTTGATACACACATCATATTTTTTTAATGGTGTTGTGTGGGTGGATTGGAGGCACATGAAGAGGTCCAAAATCCATATAAATATCCAAACTGGGCATGGAGAAACTCTCTCATTTCCGTTTTATTGTCTATTGCTCACTTGTGAACTTACTTGTAGCATGATACTCTAATATTCCCTTCTGCCTATTTTCACTTAAACATTAGCACCAGGCTTCTAAAACACATGGCTAAAAATGACATCACTCTCTCAAAAAAGATTTTTAAAATAACAAAAACCAAAAGAAGCTGCCACATTCAAAATAAGGATAAGACAAGCTCACCCTTATTCCTTTCATCCCAAAGCCAACCAAGATAGACAAACAAACGGACAAACAAAAAACCGAACATCTCTTTCTTTTTCTCTTCATGCCAGGGTTGCTGCCTGGGTGGTAGCCATTCATGCTGGCTTGTGTGCACTTGGAGTGAAGGGACTGGTTAATGGGGAAATTACAGATGACTCTGTGTGGTGGGTTCTCTGATTTACATTTGTGGTAAAACCCACGGCAACTGATCTGTAACTCTGACTTGAATCGGGCCCTTACATGGAAATTTTTCCAGCCTGTGGCAGCACCTAAAAGGCTTTCTGGGAAGTGTTCAAGAGTCTCCTCTTCCTAGGTAGCCCTTGCCAGGGTATTTTAACCTCCTTTATTATACCAATCATGAGGGTCCTGGACATCTCTCCCACACTCATCACCAAAGTAATGCTCACTAGAGTCACATGCTGGTGTTGGGTTAAAAAATTTTTTTTCAGGCAATGAAAAATGATAAATTTGGGGTTCTGAAAGTTAGAAATAATATTTGAATCTAAGTTTTAAAAGAGAAGATGCACAAAAGTCCTTTGAAGTACAGTAATAACCAAGGCATACTAAACTGACCAATATAGGAGAACAAGGGGATAAAGGACAGATGAAGGGACAAAGAAATGGATGTAGGACAAACATCCATTATGATGAACACTGGGATCCCATTTCAAATCCAGGGCTGTCCAGTGCATTAACACTCACACTAAAAGTATGTACGTAAGTAATGGATCTCCATCTACCTTCTTTGCACTGTTTTCCCTCATGGCATAAGAGAATGCTTTGCCATTCACATTATCGAGATTTGCTGTTTCACGCTCCTAGTAAAAAAATGTTTAGGGTAAATTATGAGCCAACAAGTCACTACATGTTGAAATGCATTTGCCGAATTAGGAAGACAACATCTTCACTCCATTTAATTGTTTTGCGGCAATGAAGTATAAACAGCTTTGGTTAAAGCAAGAACTACAAGCAGATACACATCCTCACCAAATTCTTGGTCATAATGAAATTCTTAAGCTCAAACTAATCAAAAGAGGAAGGAAGAACTACCATCTGTCTCCCCTTCATATTAGCCTGTTAGATTCAAACATTTCAGACTGGTTAAAAAAGGTTTCATAATTCAAAGTCCAAATGTAGCACCAATGAAAACTCAACCACTGAAATAGCTGTTGATTTTGGTAACCAACTAAAAGTCAGGTAATAAAGGACACAAATGCCTTCTGATTGATTGTTCGGTCTCATTCCCCCTGATTTAAAAGTCCCTGAAAAGTCTCACTCTTTTTGGCGTGAAGCAAAGATTGTAACATTTTTCCCCATAGGAAATATCTTGCCTAAATCAAAATACATTGCATACTGTGGTACATCTATCTCAGGACGTTTAGTAAAACTAGACAACTGCAAAAAAGTGAAGGACAGATTCTAGCCCACAAGGTACAAGACCAGTAATAATCCTGAAATTATAAAAAGTAATCATTTCATAGACTTTGGTAAAGTTGCTTTGAAAAGTCAATGATTCAATCCCCTCAAGTATTAATAGAAACAGAGGTTCGGGGTTATAATAAACACTTAAGGCCATCTTGTCATTGGCAAGTGATGCTAAACAATGTTACCATAACTGAATCGCTTCTTGGACTCTACAAGTGATACTTATGTATTTTGTTCTTGATACTTCTGATGAAAATTGCCCTTTTACAAAAGAATGGACTGTAAAATGGTTTAGATTTATTGCTATATACAAGGTCTCAGATGTTAAGTTTAAGATATGAAGTTTTATGTGGGTATTAAAATTTTTTAAGAAAGAATACACTGAAATAAGAAAATTCAAATATATATGAACACTATTCAAGCCTTTTGATGACTTCTTTCCCTCTTTCAGCTTCATTAAGTAAAATATTTTAATTGTCGTGGGCACAACTGACAATATAACATGGTCTTTCCTGGTGTTCAATCACTATACCTACTTTACAAGGTGGTTTGCCAAAAGGGCATGGTTTCCCAAAGGAATTCCATCTTTGTTATATACTTGCTTGGACTTTGTGAGCCTTGCCTACCCTAGAGTTCCCAATAAATTATATCCTTCTTCACGCTATGGGGTTTTGTCTGTGGGTTGGGAGTGGCTCTCTTATTTTCTCCTAATGAGTAAGCTTGAAATCTCTGGCTAAAAGTCAGTGTCAGTGGTGCTCAAACTTGTCAAAATCATCAAAAACAAGGAAAGTCTAAGAAACAGTTACAGTCAAGAGACGCCTAAAGAGATGTAATGTGGTATCCCGGATAGAGTCCTGCAATAGAGAAAAAAAAGATACTACAGAAAAATTAAGGAAGTAGGAATAAAGTATGGACTTTAGTTAATAATAATGTATCAATACGGGTTCATTAATTGTAATGTAATTAATGTGCCATGCTAACGTGAGATGTTAATAATAGAGGAAACCAGAGCAGGGGTGGTATATGGGAACTCTTTGTACTGTAACTTTTCTGTTAATCTAAAACTCTTCTAAAATAAAAAGTGTGTTTTTAAAAAGTCAGTGTCAGTAATGATGCAACTGAGTCCTCTTTAAGTGCAGAAGTACTTGTATCAATTGATAACTTCATTTGTAGAATGTATTGGGTGGTGTGAAAGAACTGAAAAAATTGACACAAGCTCTTTAAAAATAATGATATCTATTGAGATTCCCTGCCTACAGTGAAAATAACGTCAAGGTTGTCATGCTTTAAAAAGAAGAAAAATGTCTGGGTAAATCATACTGATGTATAGAACGTATACATGGAATGACTGGGTAGGAAAGTCACTCCATTCCCTTCTCTTCCCCCTCCAGCAGACAGCACTATGCAGGGTAATAAAAAATATGGACATAGCTCCTCTTGCACTTATGAAATATATAAAGGCAAGATAATTGTAGGACCTGATGGGTTTACTGCTCCCTGTAGATCAGTTGCCAAGCAAGAAACTGGAGTATGTTTTCTAATCCAGACCATCCAATAAAAATGACAGCAGATAATAATACCTTTGAAAGTTTCAAAGCGCTTCACATTTATTATTTCATTTTATCCTCACAAAAACTGTGTGAAACAGATAGCATAGATTATTATTAGCAGAGTTTATGGATAAAACAAAGACATAGAAAGGTTATAAAACTTACCTGAAGCCACACTGTAAGTAAGTGACCAAATTCAAATGAGGATCCAACTCTCCCAACTTCAACCTCTCACTTTAACTCATACCTGGGGATAATGTGCTTTCAAGAAAAGAACTTTCTTATCTTAATGTTGTGTTTTATAGTGTAATGCACAGCATTCTAAGAATAACAGGAGTCTATGGTGAGGCAGTTCCAATGTACCACAATTTCATATAAAACATAAATGCTGAATAAAATTAAAAAGCCATGGTAGCATAAAAGAAAATTGATCAGTCTTTCCATCAGTATCAGTGTAATGAAAACAAATACCAAACAATAAAACAGTATTGCTTACAGAATTAAGTACAGAATTTATTACTTACAGAATTCAACGAGTCTATCTCCAAAGATACATGACTGGAGGCCTATTAATTTTGGAGCTGATTATTGCATATTATATCATCTTTGCCTTAAAAAGTAATTTTATTCTGATAGCATGGCAACTTCAAATACTCACTGCTAATTTACCATCGATAGCCACTTTTGTTATAAAATTGCTATAGTCCATCTTGTTTTTAATGAACCATTGTCAAATAAAGATATCTATTTATAATCTGACATTTACTCAAGAAACAGTGAAATTTAGTTCTTGTTCAATTTGGCTACAACTAACAAAGTATCAGAGTGATTTAGTCATTCAGTGACTATCTACTGGGTGTCTGCTGTGGGAACTGCACTAGAATATGGACCCAATACGAATAAAGCAGAACCCAGTGTAGTGGGAACTTAGTCTAATCAAGGGAAGCCAGTGTAACTAGGTACAGAATCAGAAGACCTGAAGGGATTATCCAAAACCCTCTTGTCCTTATTCTTTTTCCTTCCTCCACTTACAACTATAAATGAGTCCAAAAGGTAGTTAAAATACTAGGAAAATTATTTGGAAAAGATAATTCACAAAACCGCCCTCGGGAAGTTAATTCCAGAGAATTTAACCTGGTTTTAATAATGAATCTGGATGCTGGTTTCTTTTCAGTTTGAGTTAATATTTGAGACCAATGGTTACTTCGAGGTCAACTTCCAGGACAACAGCATCAAAAAGATACAAGTCATTTCTAGTTTAGTTTCAAGAATCTGATTAAAGAAAATGTTTAAAGTTGTGAAGTATATCTCATGATACACTAACATCCAAAACTGTATCACTTATGAATAACTACTTATTAATGATATTAATTAGTGTAACCAGAGAAGGTGTAGATTTGAGAATAAAAATCAAAACAACCATAGGGTTGGGGGGTGGGTGTGTGGTAGAGCAAAGAACGCAAAAACCTACATCTAGAGCAAAGTTGTGAGAGAGTCCTTTCCTGGCAAAGCCAAAGGTGGGATTTGATTCTGGATAATTTCTAAGGGTTATAAATCACTCTAGGTTTTTAAACTATATTTGAGAATTAAACATGAAGTGAATCCCATAATTTATTCTATGACAATAAATTCAGTAAAATAGGCCACAAAGATCTAAACTATTCAAGGGAAAACAAACTTGAAACAGTCTAATCTCATAACCAAACAGTGTTGAAGTTGAAAAACAGTAGTGTCCATACTCCTTGATCCAAAAAGTGTGTGTTTTAGGGGGGAGTGGTGGAGGTAGAATTCCAGCATCTTAATAACTGCAACTTCTGCTCATTTTCAAACAACTCCTACACAAGCAAAAATACCTATAAAGAAGAGTGATGCCTAAACATAGAAAGGTTAAAGTTTACCCAAACTTTTTGAAAAAAGCCAAATTGGGCTACAAATCCTTGGAGACATGGCTTGCCTCTGTCCTTTTTGGCTTTGACTATATGGAAAAGAGCAAAAATTAGAAAAAGTATCATTCATTTTTAACACTTCTCCCAGATCCTTCCTTATCATCCAAAACTTATCCAGCTTCATCCTTATGTTTGAGGAAGTGAGGATTCCAGGAATTTTGACTGTCTGGCTCAGTGTACAAAGCTTCACAAGTTCCAGGTAACTTATGTAATGTTACTGGGAGTAGCAGAAGAGAAACAAAACAACTGTGCAAAAAGCCTTGAGGGATTTTTGTATTTGGCTGGTTAAAATGTTCAGAATTATTTAAGAGTTGGAAAAGGAACAATAAACCACACCCTCAAAGGGCTCCAGTCTGAATTCCACCATTAGTTTATTGTTTTCCAATCCAAAATTTCAGTGTATTAATGAGAATAAAAGAGCCCCCCCAAATGTGGTGATATAATCTAGCTTGCCCGAAATATCAAACTTCTAAAACACAATTTGGTTAAAGAACATAGACTGAATTTATTACTTTACACCTTACTCTTTATGGATATAGAAGTTCTACTGGCTTCTTCCCAAGGTAAAAAAGCTCATCTCTCCACTATTTGTGGTTTTGAGAAGCACCACTAAGCATGGAATTTGTTATGACACAGATCTCTCCTGGACTTCATACGAGAGGAAGCTGTTAGAAAATGATCTCACCTATAACACAGTCCTTTAGCAGAGACACCAAAGATAGTGCTATGAAGCCACTGCAGGCTTTATCTATAATCATAGGAGTTATAGAACATGGTATCATCAGAGCTAAAGCCAGGGTATAGTTTCTCATACAATTTTATAGTTGAATCAACTATAAAAGAAAACTAACAAGATGTATTTAGATCACTACTGTTTACCAAATGGCTATAATATCTCTCTCCAAAATATTATTTGTTGAAGATATGTTTCTCAGCTGCCACGGGGAAAAAAAAGTAGAAATCTTCATTTGAGTCTGTTTACTTTTTAAAAACAAAGTTCCTCTGTTTTACCTTATTAACTACCTACAGAATCATCCTAAAATACCAGATAAAGTGGGCAAGGAGGTTCAGGATTGGTTTGAAAGCTTGGAAGAATTTCAACAAGCGCCTTCCAGCAGTATACACTGTGGAGAGCCTTTGTCTTAACATTTGGCGAATTCATTTATTGGGTCTTTGTCAAATGCCATGCATCATTCTCAGTGTTTCAGATGGATGATTTCAGTTAAGACTCGCAACAGACTAATCAGGTAACTAATATTATTATCCATTTCACTGGTGCAGAAACAGAGATAAAGTAACTTTCCGAAGATCCAGCAAGTTGGTGATAGAGCTGGGACTCCTACTCAGAAAATCTGACTCCCAAATTCACACTTTTAGCCCTCTCGCTGCACTGCCCCCATCATATTAGTCTATGCTCTTACCACCTCTTCCTTCCTCGAAGGATCATGAGCACGGCCACCAGTGAAAAGCCAAGTATGATCTTGATTCTCCGTGCTTCAGTAAAATATTAATTCTAAAGACCTACAAAAATAATTTCCCAGAATCCCCCCAAGCTTCATTCATTCAACATTTTGACCAATATTTACTGACTGCCTCTTATTTATGAACAAAATTGACTAATACATAATTCCTACCCAAAGAGTTTATAATCCACTACTTAAAAAGGGCTGTCAAATAATTGAAATAAATGAAATGAATTGCAAAGAATCAGATCACTACACTCTTCTGCCTAAATCTTTACCAAGAGCTTAAAATCAACACACACTGAACATGCTGGTTCACAAATCCCTACATGAACTGGTCTCTCCCCACCTCTCCAAGAGCATCTCTTACTATTACCCTCTTTCTCAGGATGTTGCAGATACTTGACCTTCCTCTTATTCTGGTAACTCACCAAGATTTCTCCTGTCTCAGGACCTTTCTGCCTTTCCCCTCTTCTCCTGGATCTTCCCATGGCTGGTTCCTTCTTTGCATTCAAGTCACAGTCTAATGAACATTCTCTCAAAGAGGCTCACCCTGAACCACTCAATCTAATCTGGCCTATACTTTCCTCCCCCCACCCACCACCCTCAAGTATAGTTCTATCATAATTATCTAACTGTATTCACAGCATGCATGACCATTAGAATTTAAGTATTTTTAAATTTTATTTTCTTGCTTAGGGTCTGTTTCCCCACTCTCAACCAGAAGGCAAGCTTCCTGAGACCAGGAGCCTTGTTCTTGCACCTCCTGGACAGGAAATGTTTCACAAAGTCAATAGCATAAGATATGGACTTCAAAAGAGATGTGGCAACTCAGCAAAGATGGGTGCTATGGACATTGCAAGGAAAGGTTATTTGCTCAATAACGTGAGCAAATATACCAGGAGAGAAATCTAGAGCACGTTCACGAAAGATGGAATAGTCTAGTTTGGATGGTACACATCCAAACACAGGAAAAGGAGATTGAGTTAACATCATGGAGGGTGTTCAGTGTCTGAAGGAAGAATTCTGTGGGTAGTGGGGAGCCACAGAAAGTTTCTTAGCAAGGAAGGCAAAACACAGCATAGCCTTAGGAAGATGAAAGGCTGATTTAATAGTCCAGGCAAAGGACACTAATAACATTTTAAGTCACTCTGATAAAACAGTAAAAACCTCTGCTTTTTTTTTTTTTTTTAATAGAAAACTCTCATGAGAGAACAGGAAGAGAGGAACTATGAACTTAGTGCTGTTAACTATTGGAACAGAAAGTACAATGTTATAAAGTTGAACAGAATGATGAAATTTGTTTCTTTAATATCTGTTCAAAAGCCTTTTGCAAAATAAACACAGATTTTATTATATCAAACCACCCAAAATGACTCATCTCTTTGGAAATGCATGTCTGGCATCTTCTTTCCTCGGGCCTCAAATTCTTTCAGAAAATCAAGCAGATTAGTAGCCTGATGACAGGACAGAAGTCAGAACTCGAAATCCTAAATCCACTTCTGCCACTGACTTGCTGTCTGACATGGAGCTTTATGTCATTTTTGTATTTGTAAAATATCTTTATGTGGCAAGCGTTTTATAAATTAACGAATCCATTACTGGGAAGTCATATAAATTTTCAAAATAATTGTATTCATACATTGAAATCAATACAGACTTTTAATGGAATCCTTTACAAAGTATTCTTGAATTACTCTTATTTATTTCTCAATCAGGCAGGGAAAATAAAAATATTCACATGAACGCATATATGTGAGAGTGTGTAGGTCTTACAAAGAGTGGCTCTGTCTTAAAAATTCCCAGATAACAAAATTGAAAAATAGTTTCTTTTCAAAAGACATGATGATGTAAACACAAGGAAGTTTAAAATAACACTTGTATAAACTGTTTGAATTGAAGAGAAAAAAACACACCCCAAAAGAGTTTTGTCAGAATAAAAAGAAAACAAATCCCAAATCCTGACAGCAACATAAAAGCCAAATTCTCCCCCTTCCTTTCATAATGGCTTTTCTATTGAGCTTCATTTTGACCTTTCATTACTTTCCCAACATTGAAGAATATTGCCTTTCAAAACTCTCCATTTCTCTGCCAGTTGTACTATTATTCCTTCTCTCATTGTTGAGAGTTCTTAGCTACTGTGGTTCCAATATGAAATGTACAACTTTTGGTTTCTGCCAACCAAATATAAACCAGCACTTCTGCACACTTTCCACTTTAAATTCATACCCTGCAAGAAGAAGGATAATCATAAAGCCATAAACATGCCAAGAAACAGAAAACAGGGAAGTTTGTTATCTATTTGCTAGAAAAGAAACCATCCATCTTACAATCAATCTATAGCCCACGCACCCTCCCCGCTCCGCTGCAACAGGATGTGCCCTCTGTGGAAGAACGCAAACAGCCTTAATTCATTAGTCAGAGCTGGGAGGGTGGACCCACTGCATGATCTGATTGATAAAGTTTCATTACAAATTAGCCTATCTCTTTGATGAAAACAAGCAAGGCAGAGACTGTACCATAATTTTATCCTCATAAATTAGTCAACCAGACAAACACTAAACAGAGCTTGCCACATGAGGGGCAAACTAATTTAATTAATTCATACACAGTACCTCATTAAGATCAGTTTTAGCACTAAGGCTGTGATCTTGTTGAGTCTGCATTATTTTCCGCAAAGATGCCCACTTAGTTATGAGGGGCCAGGATAGGGGCAAGATATGCCTTTGTGTACTTGGGAAGACCCAGTGCGGGGAAAAATAACATGAACAAGCTGTAGATTCCCACAGCCCAAACCAGCATAGACAAGACTTTTTAACGTAAGTGTTCATTTTAATAGATTATATTTTGCTTTTGCTTTTGTTCCATGTTCCTTACTTTCAAGTAGTAGTGAAAAACAAATACATTTCCTCACTGGCACAGTATAATTTATAGTCTATATAATAGACAGGAAAAAAAAAGAAAGAAAACAGATTGTCTGTAAAAAGTAAAGATTATTACAAATGCTTCTAGGTCATCTCAGGAAAAGACACAGATGCAATGCTTTCCAATGTCTTCACATCCTGAAAAGAATGCTGTACCTTCCACAGGCTCCCGACACCTAATACTTGGAAACAGCCTTCTTGGTTGCAGTTACACACCTCTAAATATTCTGATTTATTTATTTACTATTTCCTTCTTTTTCTATAACCTCTTAAAAAGCACAGGTCTTCGGGGGGAGGGGGGAGGGATAGTTAGGGAGTTTGGGATTGATGTGTACACACTGCTACATTTAAAATGGATAACCAACAAGCTCCTGTATAGCACAGGAACTCTGCTCAATATTATATAACAACCTAAATGAGAAAAGAATTTGGAAAAGAATAGATACATGTATATGTATAACTGCATCACTTTCCTGTACACCTGAAACTAACACAACATTGTTAATCAACTGTACTCCAATATAAAATAAATAGTTAAAAAAAGAAGATAAAAAGCAAAGGTCTTTTTCATAAATTCATGGGCCAAGATCTTACTTTCTAAATACCATTATTCAATGGTATTTAGCTACAAGTAAGGAGATGCTTTGAAGTAGCAGAGTCCAGTGAGGTGGCAGGGAAAATATAAGATGAGGCTGGGACATCTTGTGGTGCCAGAAGATGAGAAAGTGCTAGAAAAAGGATATGAGCATCTCGAGAGGACATAGGAGTCAACCTAAAGTGCTCCCAGTGGCCAAAAGACATGACAAACCTAAAATTTAAAGCATGTGTACCTTATTTTCAAAATATCTACCATGTTTCCAAAATGGTGTCAAATGCAAAAATAGTAGAGAACTAAATAAATAGTACACATAAACATTCAAATAGAATGTAGCCTGCCTTCTTTCTGCTCATGATAGCTAATGGTATGAACTCCAGCTCTAGTTTTCTCCCTTTTTTAAACAAAACCTGGTCTCCTTTGAGTTCATATCTACCTTGGTGAGTGGATTAAAAAGCCAAGCAAACTGAGCCTGGAGCTAATCCAAACAAGGTGCAATTACAATACTTCCAACCACTCTGGCTGCTCTCACTTTTTTTTTTTTTTTTTCATGCTGCATCTAAGATAAGATGAGGTGCAGGTGAGAAAAAAAAGATCAAAACTATTTAAAGTATTACCTCTCAATCCTGGGGTTTGCAAATTGTGCAGAGAGAGGAGGTGATACAGATAAGGAGAGACTAAAAACCAGAATCTTTGTGGGAGACTTTAGGATTTACTTGTAGTGCTAGTAAAACAGTTTTGAGATCTGACCATGTTTGTAAATCTATGCCTAAATCTGAAAAAGACAAGGAAGCCTTATTGTGCCCTGTTTGTTGTTGTTGATTTTTTTTTTATTCTGAAGCTTCAGAAACAGTGGCTTAAACTGCTAAATTAGAACAATACCTGTATAATATCAGTATCAGGCTTGAACTGAAAGCTGCAATGTAAAAAACCTTCACTTATATCTGGAAAAAAGAAAGAAGCCACAGAAACAAAAGAGGCAGTGAAGTGGAAGCTTGCTGGAGGAATACAATCAATATAAGAGAACAGATGTCACAGAAATTAAAAATAAGATGCTAGTTTCTTGAGATGTTATTGAATTATGTAACAATTGAAAAAAATAAGAAGTCAGTAGGTGTCATGCTTTTAGCATGGACCTTCTTTTGAATATGTCCATATTTAGCCATAAGGTAGATAAATCTAACCATAAGAACTTTGTAAACACACCCAGAGAAAACAGGTGCTCTGAAAACAAGAAACTATTCAGAGTGTCCCCCCACTGTTACACAGATAAGTTCGTCAAGGCAACCAACCAGCCAAGTGGGTCAAAAAGCAATTTTTTTTCTTTATTTTATAGGCAATTATTATACAACTTCTCAAACACATATATACCATGAGTCCATCAACTTTATGTAAAACACTGTCCTAATATCCTATGTCACTAAGACTAAGCTTTTACCACTCCCATACCTGGAAGGCCAACTGTTGGGTGTCTGTGTGTGTGCAGTTGAGGCTGGGGGACAACAAGCAGAGGATGGGCAATTTCTCCTCCAAACATACACCATTCTCTTCACAGCCATTTATGACCTTCTCTTTTCTCAACCCCTTTCCAGTACTCTGCTCAGGACAGCTGATGCACACATTACTGCACTTTGTTCTAAGCATTTCATATGTATTTACTAATTTAATCCTCAAAAGAACATTGTGAGATTAGTTCTATTATTACAGATAAGGAGACTGAGATGTGGAGGAGTTAAGGAAATCATCCAAGGAAAATAGTCAAGCTGGGATTGAATTTGAGGATTTGGGTTCCACATCTGATATTCTTCAGTCTCTACTATCTTTAGCAGTTTGGGGAATTTCTTAATGTTATCTTTTAGAGTAAATGAATGGTATCAACACATGACTCATTTAACTCAATATGAGTCTGAAGCACTAACAGCCCTGCCCATTTCTTTCTCTGTCTTAAAAAACCCCATTGCAGTCCCCAGATTTCTGGGTTCTGAGCCTTGGACTCACTGCCACTAACTATTACTCACTGGAAAGCTCAGAACTAGTAAAGAAAAAAAAATTAAGTGCTAATTGAAGTATTTTAATTACTTTGAGCAGCAAATGCATATATTTTCTAAATCTGTATATCATATTTCGTGTGCCAATGAAAGAATGTAAAATTGGGGTTTGTTGGGATGGTACTCTTACAGTAAATATACTTCTGACTCACCCCGTAAGTGGAAGTTATGAGAAATCAGAATATATCTTACTATGTGCACAAGGCTGACTTATTAATCAAATTTCAGGTTACACAGATGTTTCCGAAATTCCATATAAGCAGAAATCTGTTTTATTCCAGTTCTGGGCACAAAAACTAAGGGCCTTATTTTGAGTAATGAACACCTTTAAGAACCTAATTTCTTTCCACACAGAAGAAAAGTACATTCACCTAAAATTTTACACTCAATTTCATGGAATCCATAAACCCCTGGAAAGTCATCCATGGCTCTAGTTTAAGAACCCCTATTCAAGATATATACAGAATACAAAAGCATACACTTCGGAAGGACAGCATTTACCAAGTTCATCATGATTTTTATCATTTAATATGGACCACAGTTCTTCATAGATATAATTTCATTAATAATTATTTTTTAAGGGTTTCCCTGGTGGCACAGTGGTTGAGAGTCCGCCTGCCGATGCAGGGGACATGGGTTCGTGCCCCGGTCTGGGAAGTTCCCACATGCCGCGGAGCGGCTAGGCCCATGAGCCACAACTACTGAGCCTGCGCGTCCAGAGCCTGTGCTCCACAATGGGAGAGGCCACAACAGTGAGAGGCCCATGTACTGCCCAAAAAAAAAAAAAAAAATCTTTACATGCCGATAGTTACATGTTCACAAAATTATTTTTAATGACTGTATACTATTCCACTGCTTGGGGTCCTATAAGTTATTTAAGCAATGTCACATTTTCAAACATTTATATTGTTTTCAACTTGTAACTATTACAAATATATGAAGTAATAAGCACAGCTGGCTGACAAACAATTCAAAATTAAAAAGAAAAAACAATTTTAAAAATCTGAAATGGACAAAAATACTCCAAGGTGTATAAAAGTTTATAAAAACTGCCGCAGAGAAAAACGAGATGCCATCATGATTCTGAACAAATCACTTGAGTAGAGTGTGTTCTACCAAATTGCTTTCAGTAGCATTGCTTTAGGCCATATCACCCACAATGAAATGAATTTTCAGTTTAAAAATGCAATACTTTCAATATATTGTGAGAAAGCTAATGGCAGAGATAAGTATGGAATATCATGGAAGAAGAAAGTAGCATGTAGTTTGGCTCTGCAGGGTTAACAATGGCTACCTACAAATGAAATCCCCTGAGCTGAGTCTTGAAGGATGATTAAGATTTAGCGAGGTTACCAAAATGAAATCTAGTATTCTTGCTGTCCTCTCCTATACAACTCGCATTTCAGGGTAACCAAATGTTCTTAGTTGATGAAGTAAAATTCTTCTTTATAGAAGAGTTCCAGCCAGCGAATGTGGAAGATATTATGGAATTATGCAATTAACATTTTGCAATCCTTAATGAAATAACTGATTCAAGCAGTGATCATCAATGGATTAAACCATTAGCTGCACGATGATTGATGGTAAGGGAGGGATGAGGCTGTCACCACTTGAACCCACTGATCAATCTTATCCTAAAAGGTAGATAGACAGACAGAGCTAATTTCTATTGATAGGAAATACAGTGGATATAGAAACAAGTAACACCAGAAGAAGACAAATATATAAATACAGAATATGGAATGTTCTATATGACCACTGACCTAGTTTCTGCAACAAGAAAACAGCATTAATAAAACACGGGGTGGGAAATGTATTCAATTAAAAGAGAATTAGAAACTTAACCAAATTTAACATGTATTATTTATTTGGATCATGGTTCAAATAATCTAGCTGTAAAAAGATTTTTTTGCAACAACTTAGGAGTTTTCATTATGCACAGGTTACTACGTGATGCCAAGGAATTATTGTCAATTCTGTTAGCTTTCATAATAACAGTGTTGTTATGTATGAAAATGTCCATACTTCTGAAGATGCATACTGAAGTACAGGTGAAATTGTATGGTTTTAAATTGCTTTTAAATACTTCTGCAAAAAAAAAGGGGAGTGGGAGGAGGGAGGAATAAATGAACTAGAGTGTCAAAATCTTCATGTTGAACATAGGAACTTTTTGTATGTTTCCATCTCCTTCTGTGATTATCTGAAATTAGTCATAATAATTTTTTAAGTTTAGCCAAGTAATACAGAGCAGAAAACCATGAGCTGGGGGTGTTATGTACCAGGCAGAGAAAACAGCATAAGCAAGAACTCTGACTCGACAAACACCGTGACGTCATCAGAGAGCAGCAAACAGTCGGGTAAGAAGAGCAGGCAGCACAGGTAGGGCCAAGGTCCCAGACGACCTTGATGCCATGCGAGGGAGCTTGGGCTTTACCCTGTAGACTATGGGAAACCAAGCGAGGGTTTTAAGCAGAGAATGACGTGGTTCAATCACCCGCTGGTCTAGACCATCACTCCAGCGACCCTGTGCAGAGTGGATTTCAGGAAGGCGATGGAAAGGGGAGCAAGGCTGGAGAAGCGAAGTCCAGTTAGGAGCCTACGGCAAAACGGAAGACAAGGAACCACAAAGGAGCAAGAGAGAGCGGGAATAAGGTAGAGGGGCCAGGAATGAGTCACTGGAAGGGAAAGAATGTACAAGGATCAAGGCTGACTTTCAACTTCCTGCAGGTGTGGCCAAGTGGCTTTGACACTGAAATGTGGAATTCAGGGGGAAAAGCATAATTGAAGAAAGGAATGAGGGGAAAAGGAAATGACAAAGTCCCTGTTAAGCATCCCGAATTTCTGTGAAACAGCCAAGCTTGTTATACATGGAGAACTCAAGGGATCAATCACAACCAGAGCTATGGATTCAAGATGCCTCAGAATATGGGCAACAGCTGAAACCCCAAGAATGGAGAGGATCACTCATTCCATAGTCCAGGGGTCAGGCTTGTCATTATTCAGTATGTGGCACAGTATTTAGTATGGTGTGGGCCTCCTAATAAGGACTAAATAAATGATGAATGAGATTGTCCAAGAAGAGCATACAGAGCAGTGAGCTAAGGGGAGAACTCTGGAGGCCGGACGTTAGGAAGTGAAAGCATAAAGAGGTCCCCGAAGGAAGTAAATCATAAAGCTCACACTAGGAGGAGGACAGAGACCACACAGCCACAGACACTGAAAGAAGAGAGATTTCAAGAAAGAATGAGGAGTCAACACCGGCAAAGACAAGGAATGAGGAAAATAAGGTTTGGAAAATGTCCATTCACTGGGCAAAATGGAGGTAGCTGATGATCTTAGCCTTCCTGAGTCTCTGAGGCAAATGACCTACTTTGCTCACCCTAAAAATAAAGATAAGGAGCAGCATGATGGCCAACAAGTAGACAACGTCACTGTTTGTGTGACCGTGACCATGTCATTTAACCTTTCTTATTCTTTTCTTACTTTTTAAAACGAAGCCTACGAACTATATTATCTCTAAGGTTACATTCAATTCTGAAATTCTACAAAAGCAAACCCTTTGGTTTAAAGTGTTCCAAAGATAGTAAGAGCCAAGTGCCTACTGGTGTCCATTACATTTTATGCTGGACTTCTGCTCTGCTCACTCTTTGCTTCATCCTCATTTTCTCTCCCACCGTTTTTTTTTTTTTTTTTTCCCTATAAGTGGTCTTTAAATCACTTCAGGGTAAAAGTGATGGACGCTACATGATCCTAAAAATGACCATGACATTTATAGCAATGACTAAAAGATGACAGGTGAAGAGATATGTCAGGCCCAGAATGTATTTGTCAGCAATTCACAAACATAAGAAATACTAAGAGATAAATTCCTAAAATATTCCTTGGGGATAAAGAGTAATTAACAGTGATAGCCAAAATGCCATCAACCCAGTAAGTCATCATGAAAGCACACAGCATTGAACCGCCTACCCTATGGGAAGTTAGAGAGATGCCCTGATGTGGAATGCACTGGCCTCTAGTCAGCAAGCTTTAAAAAAGTCCTCACTTTTATTTGATCCGCGCTTATATATGGTTGTCATGCTCTTGGGCCAGCAAAGAACTAGAAAATTAGTTCGTGTTACTCCAGCAAATCCGCTAACTTGGGTCTTATCTACACTAAGTATTTAAATCATGTCAGACAGATTGTACTTTAACATTGGAACCAGAAATCCATTTACAGCCTTAAAGACCAGGCAATGAATCTGACATTCCCAATCTTACTTTTATTGATAAATGTTGAAAATATCAACCACAAAATTTAGTAAAAAATGATCTGATTTCTTTTCACTTAATCTGTATTAATGGCTTCACAAACCATTTTAAGAATGAATAAAAAGAAACCTGTCATCTGAATAAGAAGTTTTATGTTTACTACATCAGAGAAATTATTCAAATAGACTGGAATCACTTTTCTCAAATTAATCCCACAATCAGGTAGTTACAGAAACAAGTGTATTTTCATGCTCAAAACAGACGTTTTTTCATCTTGCTACCTACAGTCAACACACAGGTGAGCACAGTATGTTTGGAAGCAATTCTAGAACACAAAATAAAGACACACAAAAATAGGATATTCCACAGAAAGATGATGGAGTGGGTAAACACATCACCACTGACCAGAATAGACGCTAGGCATACGGCAGAGATTTTTAACTGAGGTCTGGTTCTCTATAACTCAATCAACTGGTTCCAATTTTCAAATTTTTAATGATCTTAAAAGAGTTATGCCCCCCACCCCCGGAATGTTGATTAAGACAAATCAAATTAAACACCTAAAGGACGGGGTCATTATATAGGCAGGAAGAGAACAAGCAGGCAGGAAGTAAAGACCAGGTAGATAAGCAAATGGGATGCAGATCACTGGCCCCAGAAGCTGGATAGTTAAAAGTTATCAGAAACACACCTTCAAGTCTTTTCGCCTGGGCCACAGCCCCAGAGAGTCTGCTAGTGCCTGAACTTTAACACTCCACAGGTGACTCTGATGATGAGCTAGCATTGAAATCAAAGGGTCTAAGGCACAAGGTAGGTGATCTGAACAGAGGAAACACGTGCCAGGTACGAGCATGATTCTGAGGTGAGGACCTGGCCCCGACAAGAATTTCTTATGCCATGAAAGTCATGAATCTCGATCAGGAGCTGGTCCAAGGTTATGGAGTGCTCATTGTGAGCAGCAAGTTAGTATTGCTGGGAAGGGGCAATGAAGGAAGAGAAGCCAAGTACAGTCTTTAGAGTATTTTCCACTTATTTGCACAATGACACAAATCTTAGGCATTTATAACAAATTGCTTCATATGTGAGTGTCTTATCCTGTCTCCACTCCCAAAGAAGGCAAATTCTTCAGGACCAGGGAAAGTGACTTGTACTTTATTGGAATAGACAGTATACAGAAGACGTGCAATAAATTACTAAAACTATGTTGTTACAAGGAAATCTCTAAACCACTCCCCCTACCTTTGCTCTCTGTCTTTCTCCCTGAAGTCACATGAACCAGAAAAATTATTTCTCTTTTGATTTTTACTTTCAAATATCCTAATTTAATTTTGAATTCAAACTTTAAATTCATATGATTTTAATTTTCTAAATTTAATTCAGTAATCTGTTCACCTTCCCCATTCAAATAGGTTCACTTAGCCTATTCAAACATCTTTCCCCACAACACCCAAGGTTCCATGACTATGTTAAATCTCTATGTTAATTTACATGACATGAACACAGGAATTACTGATCAGGAACTGTCCAAAAAACACTGTCACATCAAATTGCATCAATTTGATTATTTCTAAATATATACATTTCTAAAACATTTATGCATTCATTATTCAAAATCTTAATGGAATTAATTCAACAAACATTTATGGAGAACACCTTATTTTTATCATAAATTTTAGTGAGTCAGATACTCATTTAGGAGTTTGCTCAATAAAAACTCCATTGAAATTATCATTGCAATACATTTTAACTGATAAGCCATCATCATGATTAAATCCAATACTGAGTCAATTATTGTTGAAAACAATGAAGTACCACTACTTAAATCTATATTCCAGTCACAAGGGAGAATAAACAAAAGAATCATAATAAAAAGATTTTTAACTCTTAGAGACTTTGCAGCAAAGTGCTCAAGTATGCTGACCCTTCCTCTCTGACACAAGTTCAGAAGCCTGAATTAACTCTAGGTAAAGTGATATTCTGTTCAGATGTCTTAGATTTGCTCAGCTTAAAAGCTGTCCTAAAACACAGATACTTGATCTATCTACTACTGGAATAGTAATCTACATAATTTAGGTAAGTCGTTAAGACTATCATAAGCTCTAAATCCTTTTCGAAATTAACCACAGAATCCTATCTCCAGCCTTTCCATTTTCATCAGAACAGAAGTTTAACAACTGACTCATTTTCTTTGCAGAGATCAAAGTTTAATAAAACTGAAAAATACTCAAGACTTAAATATAACACCTTTAACTTAATGAAGACAATGTAGATATAAGCTCCTTTTTTTCTTTAGTGTCTTGAGACACTGCATACCTTCAGCTTAGTTTAAAAGAGGAAATGAGAGTGTGGGATAATAGAGATGTGAATTCACTGAAATTCATGAGCTGGGTTCTCAACCTTGTTTCTAACTAAACAGAATTGTCCTGGGCAAGTCAGTAGCCCTAGAACTCAGTTTCTGCATCTGTAAAATAGGAACTTGATATCAGGTCATCTTCCAGGTCTTTCCCAAATCTAGGATCCCAGTGTACATACAGAGTTATCTCTAAATTCAGTTAGAATCTGTTCAACCCAGGACTCTAATCCATCCAGAGTCTTTTGTGTTAACTTGATAGAAAAGATATCAGGTGGGCCTAATGAGGTTAATTTGAGCAACATTAGAAGTGGTTTTTAGGTACTTAGGAGTCCAGTCCAACATGGTTAGTTCTTACAGATGAAACCTCCATATTTAATTCAATACAAAGGCAAAGATTGTTCGTTTCCCAAATGAAACCTCTTGTTTGCAACCTGGCAAGCATATCTTCTAATCAAAGGAAAGCAGAACACTAGGGACTAATGAAAGGGGTCTCCAATATATGTCTATGCTTTACCTCCCCAACAAACCAGGGGTCAAATTCAGACCACTGTGTTTCTTTACATACTTTTCGTATTTATCTGAGAACAGCCCAAGAATGTTTGGGGGAGAAATGCTATAGCCACTCCCCATTCTGACGCTAATTTCTAGTTTTCAGGACTGCCACTAGTTTGATCTTTTTAAAAAAATGCCCCCACTCATATGCATATTATTTCCCCTGGAGCAAATCCTTCTTACCTTCTCAAACTGTCATAACAAGTTTGTGAAATTACAGAATTATGCAATTTGAAAGAAAGGAAACCTTAGAGATTTCCTAATACAATTCTTGTCTTGACATATATGGCCCACTTCTTTCTCTATAACAAGACTTTCACTATCTTACAAGGTAGTCCTCTCCATTGTTGGACAACTTTGATTTTTTGGAGGTTTTCCATTTCATGGTACTAAAATGATCTTCATTTATCTCTTGCAGTTCTTTGAGAGCAACACGAAGCCACTATACTATCTCTTCCACATGCTGGATATTTAAATATTTGAAGAGAGCTGCGACGTCCCTAGTTAGGCCTCTGGACCTATTGAAGTGTATCAGTAAGGCCTTGCAACAATTAGCCAATTATTTCTTTTTTAATAGTGCCATCAAAGCACTGGATTATTAACCATTTAAACTTCATATTCTTTTTTTCTAAGGAACCACTCTCAAGAGAGTCTCCTATTTTAGCCTTACATACTGATCTTACATTTATCTGAATATTGAATTCTGATAATTTGATTCAACATATATAAGCTACCCCTCTCAGCTACTTGTCATCTAAAGATCTGCTAAGCACGCTTTTACTGAAGTTGTCAATAAATATTCAAAGCCAAGGGCAAGATCACAGTCCACTTTCCATTAACACTCATCCATTAATCAATTACCTATGAGTTCAGTTGTTCTACCTGCCAAAAATCTACCTAAATATCTCAAGCTACTATTTACCCAACATTTTTTTCTCAAAATTATATGAGCAAATTCTTTTGTAAGCTCCATTTGTCTGGGACTAGAACCTTGGACTCACTTCAAGAAGTCTTTACTCTATTCTTTATCCCAGCCTGGGCTTGAATTTCCACTGAAGTATGCTGAATTTCCACCTTCCATTTTGGAAACAAAACAGGGGTTGAAGAGTCCTTCCTTTATTATGTCAATTATTAATTTTATTGCCCAATGTTATCATGGTAGATTTTTGAGAGCAAAGACCTCATTATATTTTAGTATCCACAGTGCAAACAAGATAATCTGGCATAATAAATGTTCCCAATAAATGTTGACAGAATGAATGAATGACCATGATCATTAACTCTCCCAAAGTTCCTGCCTTTCTTCTATAAGCCCTAGTTTTGTACGCCTTCTATCTTTGATACCCCCTTTAAATTCTGAGCTTATCAAAGAGCTCCTGATAATACAGTTACACTTTTATTTAACTCCTTTTCTTTCTCAGCAGGATTATTCTCAATTACATAGTCAGAATCACAGTTTTAGAGCATCTCATCTTTCTTGAGCTATATTTCTTCTTTATAATCTCTGTACATGGAATTATAAATCAGGCAACATTCACGCTTAATTGGTATTTTCTGTGTAATTTTTTGTTTCTTCCTCCTTTCTTTATGTTTCAGCTTCAACACATTTAGGCTCCTAACACTCGAAAAGATAAAAATAATAACATAAATTTGTTCTTTTGTATCTTTAAAGCTTTTATATTTCAGTTCTAATGCTTTAACTCCTTAAATTAATCTGTAGAATGATTTAAAATCTTAATACTCACTAAACAATAAACAAGAGAATAAAAAATTATTCTAAGGAACTTAAATACTGAACCTAAAATAGACATTAGCTTTCAAAAGCAGGCATATTATACCTGATCCTTTAAAATCACACTTAGTAATTTAAATTATAAGAATGCCTTGTTTATGTAGCAAGTGTTCTGCAAACCTCAGCCATCTGAAACAGTTGTGATACCCAGTTCTACCTTCCCTTGACTTGCTGCCTTTGGACCAACATCTTGAGCAGCCAATTAATAAATTCTGAATAGCTTTGAAAAACAGAAATCTCCAAGAAGACCTAAAATCATTCATAACTCAACATGACCATGCAGCTCATGAGAAGAGGGCCATCACTTGCTTGGTATGATTCTAATGGTCAAGTCAACTGGCACTAAGCCCAGAAGCATGGAAAACCCAGTGAAGAAAGGCAGAGAGAAGATAAGATAAGTGGGTGGGAGAGGGAGAAAGTAGCAAAAGAGAGAAGCAGAGGAAGTTAAACACAATAATTGTAAGTAGACAGTACAAAAAAAGAGAGCCATACACCCTTTGCAGTCCTTGAGACTCTCAAGAGATAAGAGTTTGAGAGAATAACTCATGTCCCCAAGGACTACCCTAGACCACCAATGAATGTTTAATGGTGACCAGACATGTTATCTAGTAACAACTGACAGATGTTTCTGTCAAAGAAAACATATTTCTATGTCTTTTACCATCTCCCCACCCCCAGTTTTTGAAATCAGCAACAGGTAGGTAAGCTTATATTTGTACCACAACTCTCTTGAGCACGACTCTAAAAAGCAGACTTTTATCAGAGTTCAAAAATTAATAACAAAATCCTATAGTAACTGTACCTCTACAAAAGTTTGGAAATATTATATATAAACCAACCACCACTATTTTCAACAGAAAACATTCCCATTTCACCACAAACAGTGAATAGAAAATTAGTCTCAACATACAGAGAAAAGTGCAATTTAGGATTTTGAATCCCTCACAGAAATCAGTTTCTCACCACCTCCAGTGTTATATATGATATATTGATCACAAATTTTATTAACCAGATTTTGAATGAACCAGATTTTAAATCAGCTTGGAAAAGTTCCAGGTAAAAGCTCAAATTCTCCCCTAGTTACTCAATCATGAAATGTTGAAAAGAAGAAATGATAAGAAACTAAACCGTAGTTTTTCTTTCCTCCACAAAATACAGAGAATCACTTATATCTCAGACAAATATATTTAGAATATTGGCAGCTCAAATTGGCATGATTGACACAAGTAGATAACACCCAAAACAAACACCAGGCTGGGTAAAATCATTATCATAAGCAGTTTTGTGATCCATTTTTCCCCCTCTGTGAAACAGGTAAGAGAATGCTCCAAGATATCACACATAGTCATTTACATACAGTATCATTTTATGGAATTTTCCAAGGTGTTAATTAAGTTATAATGAATGTTAATCATCTGTCAATTTCATTGGCAATCTCTGTTCAACCATATGCTTCTCTTTTACACCTGTAAGTTATTTTCTAAAACCATTACTTTAAATTGTTTTACTTCCTTAACATGATATTTGTATTAGTATTTAGGAAACAAAACTTCTGCAGGATATACAGCAATCTTCTATAGTTTTCTGTGTATTTTCTAACTTCTTTAAATAAGGTATGAGTGTGTAGGATTTGCATGATCATTAAACTTCTAAGAGAATCTAAAACTTTATTCTTTTGAAAAAAATCTTCATTCTTCCCTTTAAAAAATCTTTATACAGTCAGAATTTGAATATATTTTGAAGGTAGAGAAGACAGCCTTCCTGAGAGACTAGAATATGAAAGAAAGAGTTATGTGAGGATGACTTTGAGAATTTGGCCTGAGCCACTGCAAGAGTGGAGTTGCCATAACTGAGATTGGAAAGACTGCAGAAGAAGCAGAGGGTATGGGGTTGGGAGAGATCAGGAGTTCCTATTTGTACCTATTATATTAAAGTTCCTATTAGACAGTGGAAGAGATGTCAACTAGGGAGTTGTATATATGAGTTTAAAGTTCAGGAGAGAGCTCTGGGTTCCAGATACATATTTCAAAGTCATCAGTACATGTACAGACGGCATTTACCTGTTAGGCTGGATAAAGACTAGCAAAGATTTCTGTTTTGATAGAAAAGAGAAGGGGTCCAAGAACTAAGCCCTAGGGCACACCAGTGTTTAGCGATTACAGCAATGATGAGGGACCAAAAGAAGAACAGAAAAGCAGCAGCTAGTAGGTAGAAGGAAAATCAAGGAAACGGAAGCCACGTTAAAAACATGTCATGAGGCAACAAGAGTAAATAACACTTTCTAATGTTGCAGACAGGACAAGTAAGGTGAGGACTGACAATCATTGGCATAGCAACATGGAGGCCACTGTTGACTCGTTTTGGTGGCGTGATGAAGACAGATGCCTCTTTGGAGTGGTTTCAAGGGAAAAGGAGAGGGAAGAATTTGGAGTAAAAAAATGTACACAACTTTTTCAAGGAATTCTTCTTTAAACAGATGGAGACAAATGTGGACTAGCTGGAGAGGACTGGCATCAAAAGAATGTTTTTCCTCTTAAAATGGAAGAAATAATATTTTAGGAAGAAAATGTTGATAGTAGGTTGGTAGGAAAGATCAGGTAGAGGGAAAAGTTGATGATGCCAGAGAGAAAGAGGAACATGGGTGGAAGAACGTCTGAGCAGGCCAGAGGGAACAGACTGTAGATTGTGCATAAACAGAGGAGTCAGCCTTTACTAGGACTGCCTAGAGTTTATACGTAGGGACAAGGAGAAGGCACAGTGTATGCAGGTAGGTGCATAGCTAGGTGACAGAAGTTTCAAGAAGTCCTCTTCCCGTTCCTTTAATTTCTAGAAGAAATAGGAAGCAAGATCGTGAGCTGAGAATGCAGGTGGAAGAGGAGTCATGACAAGTGTGAGAAGAGTGGGCTCTTCCCCCCAGAACAGGCTCTCCCCCGTCACTGGACCCCGGTATATGCTATTCCTTTTCCTGAGAAATCTGTTCTCCTGGGTCATCCCACAGACTCTTCCTTCTCATCATTCAGATCTCAACTTGACCATCATCTTCCTTGACCATGCCAACCAAAGCAAATACTGGGAACTACTTTCTATCATACTATGCTATTTATTCTTCTTCATATGAAATTATCACATTTCTTAGGTATAGTTTATTTTCTATCGTGCACACTAGATTTTAAGCTCCTCAATGGCAAGGGCTGTCCATTTTGTTCACTGCTTTATCCCCCATGCCAAAAAAGAGGGCATGGCACATGGTAGGTATTCCATTATAGGTACCATGGACTACATTTTGGAGATCTTAACCTCCCCAGAGAAATGTTGTCTTCATGCGACATCTGCTTAGAGTAGGAACTGAGGAGAGAGGTGAAATAGTAAACCCAGTTGTGTTCTTGTTGTAAGCACACGAAGAACAAAAGTTAAAACTTGCTCCATCCATGTCCTTGCTGAGACTATCTGCAACAACACTAAAACCAGTGATAACCTAGGTTTGGGACATGACTTGAACTAACCTCTAGCTATGACACTGAGACGACAATTAGTTTTCTAAGTCTACCAAAAAACACGATTGGCAATGAGGACTCCAGTTCTACATCTCTTTTCATTTTCTCTCTATTTTTGAATCTTTAAGTATTGCCAAATAGAGGCTAAAGAAAATAAAGGGAATTTTCTGACATTCTGCAAGAAGCTCAAGGCACATTACCCAGCACCGTATTCAATCACTGAAGGCCAACTCTTCACCTGGGAGGAGCTGGGGACACCTAGACAGGGGCATGTAACCGACTAGTTTCTCAGGGGAGCTGAATGTCCTACTGATTTCTTAAGAAATTTTTTTTTCTTGAGAGAGAGTGAGTCACTGCAAGTTGTAATGAGTGTAAATGTCAATTATTTTAGAAAAGGTGAATTAAATTTACATGATTTTTAAAAGTTGCCTTTGGAGCACGTTACTTATTTGACATAAATGGACGACACTAGTGAAACATCCATTTACAAAAAGCTGTCTCATCACACTTCCATAAAAGCGCTTTTAATAATTTTTATTATTTTTTGTTTTATTTTGGGGCAAACCATAGGGAAAGAATAACCTCCTGATGGTTCATTATACAGCATTTTCATGAGAAAGAAGCCAACAAATCAGAGGGAACACTGTGTTAATGTGAGCCGTGACTAACATGCTCTCTTCATAGCCATTTCTCAGAGTTTCACCTACACAAAGTGGCAGAGTCGGCTCTGCTGAAGTAACTGTACATACCCTTTTACAGAAAATATCAACAGGGATTTTCTTCTTCAAGGCTGGAGGTCTTTTCCTCATCTAAATATTAAAGTCTGACAAGTCTTTCCAACTAACTGGAGCATAATCATGCTTGCTACTTGTTAATTAGGAGCAGGGTGAGGGATAAGGAGGGTGGGAGGGAGACGCAAGAGGGAGGGGATATGGGGATATATGTATATGTATAGCTGATTCACTTTGTTATACAGCAGAAACTAACACACCATTGCAAAGCAATTATACTCCAATAAAGATTTTAAAAAAAAGAAAGAAGATGTAAAAATTTAAAAACATAAAAATTTTAAAAAAATTTTTTAAAAAGCTGAAAGTGCTTCCTGGTGGTTGCAACAAGTTTCAACATGATCCCAGGCTTTGTCAATAACCTCAAGGGGAAAAAGAAAGCAAAAGGAAAATGCCTCTCTAGAGTCCTTCATTTCTGAGAGAAGGGTGAATGCTACTCATATTTTATCACTCTCATTTGAGAGACATCTTACCACCAAAAAAGGAGGTCAAATGATAGACCCAGTCATGTGCAGAGTGGAGAATACAGCCCAGCAAGGGAGCCGGGAGACCTGGGTTCTATGATCAATTCTCCTATTTATATATGTGACTTTAAGACTCTCACCTAGCAGCCCTGGACCTCAATTTCCTTCAGTGGGTTTGGAGGAAGGATTATAGGCTATGAAACATGTCCTAGTTCTAAAATTTTATTTCCACAGACAATTTAAATTCTTGAAGAGAATTTTTACAAAACCCTCCTGAAAGTCTGGACGTTGTAGTTTGTCTCTTTCAGTAGGCAAACACTCAGTATTCTGATAGCTGGTATTGGTTTGCCACTTTTCAATTTTAGAATATTTGAGCTTTATATACATTATCTCATTTTGTCATCTGAGCGGTCTTGCAAAATATATTATCACTGTTTTCTTGACAAGCTAGAAAGAAAGAGAATGAAGGAGACAAAAGATGAAGTGACTTGCTTAGAATGGAGGTGCTACAACCAACACCCAGAAGTATTTGTCCCTATCGCCTCACTTGGAATTAAAACTCACCAGTACAAGCCCATATCTAGAGGCCAGTTACTACTTAGGAAATAGAAACAAGCAGTCACTATGGAGAGAATTTTTTTAAAACGCTCTGAATTAAGAAAGATTACAAATGGTTCCCATGAACTCAGATAATATATCACATTACTTTACCATGTTGGGTTTTTCCCCCACCATTTAATAATTCACTGTTCTTCAGAAAAGGCAGTCTAAAATAAATTTGTCTGCAGTGGCAAATTTCCTAAAATAAATATTAAACACAACTACTGGAATCTTTGTAGTGTGTTATCAAAATAATGAGATATAAATGCTCCATTTATATACTACATACCTACTAACAATAAGAAAATATACACATCAGCCCCAGGCCTGAACTAAAATTTATATTTACATTACTCAAGAAAAAGAAAAAGAAAACAAGGAGTAGAATCTTAGAAGAGTTCAAGTATAAAGGTTACTGTCAGCACTCAGTGGTACCATCAGAAACCTTACTCCAAACTGTAGAACAACCAAAATGAACATAACCCAAAAGCAGACCTTGTATTTTTTTCCCAGGGATTATAACTTTCAGGCCTAGTGCCATTCCAGTTGAAAAGTGATAAAGTTTGAACTTCATCAAAAGGCATACAAAATATTGTTTAAAAGACCATAAAACCATCAACAAAAACCCTGCAAATCTAGCTGCAGTACTTGCTGCTCTGCATTTCACCAAATCAAGGAATGAACAACTAACATCCATCTGAAGGTCGCAATTTACAAAATGCAAAAAGTTCATATAACTGACTCATTTAATTCTTGCAAAAATCCTGTAAGTTAAACCCAATTTTTCAGGTAAGGAAAGAGAAGCTAAGTGGCCTGAGGACAGAAAACCCGGATGATGGCTTTAGATCCTCACTCTGCCATGTTATTTCTGAAGCAGTAATACAAAAGCAGGCAGGGTGTACTATGGGATGAATGGGCAAATATATTGAAGCCATTAAGAACTAGGAGAGGGCTTCCTTGGTGGCGCAGTGGTTGAGAGTCCGCCTGCCGATGCAGGGGACACGGGTTCGTGCCCCGGTCCGGGAAAATCCCACATGCCGCGGAGCGGCTGGGCCCGTGAGCCATGGCCACTGAGCCTGCGCGTCCGGAGCCTGTGCTCCGCAACGGGAGAGGCCACAACAGTGAGAGGCCCGCATACCCACAAAAAAAAAAAAAAAAAAAAAAAGAACTAGGAGAAGTCTTGTAAAAATAATATATAGAACTTTCCTAGAAAGCCCATTTTTATTGCCCTTCTCCACTTGTATCCAATAAGCAGTAAGAACTAACTTTGAGAATTTAACATTTTAAAAAAAGACACAAACAGAAAGAAGGGAGAAAGGAAGGACACAGGGAGAGAGGGAGAAACAGAGCAAGGATACATTTCCTAAGCTCGCTACATGAATATATTCTCTTCTCTGGACCAGAGATTGTGATGGCAATATGCAATTGTACAGCGCAGGTTAAAGAATGAGGTCTTAGGGAATTCCCTGGCGGTCCAATGGTTAGCACTCCATGCTTTCACTGCCGAGGGCGGGAGTTCAATCCCTGGTCGGGGAACTAAGACACTGCAAGCCACACAGTGTGGCAACAAATAAATAAATAAATAAAGTGAAGATTAAAAAAGAAAAAAATGAGGCCTTAAAAAAATCTGTAATTGAAATTTAAACAGAAATATTAAGATAAAGAAAACTGTTTAAATTGAAAAATTGACACCTAATCCAAACTAATCCAAACCTTATTTTTAGTATACACATTCATTTGAATATTCCCCTTTAGTCACCTCAGTAGGAAAACTGCTGTTCCTGCCTTAGCCCTCCTCAAAAACATGGCAATTCTCGAAGTAATCTGAGTTTACAAATAATCTACAGTAAGATAAAACAGGACTCAACTATTTCTTCTTAATCCAACATTCTTTGTTGGACCTGCTCTTGGTTGTATCGACCCTCCCAACATGATTCCTGGTAGAGAAGCATTCCAAAGAGTTATCAAAAGAAGGAATTCAGGCATGGTGATATCTGAGATCCACCCCAGAATGAGAATCATATCATTTGTGAATATTCACTCTGTTACTAAATAACCCTCCAAAATTATGGTCCTTTTACATGTATGACTGTGGAAGTTAGTCATGAAACTTGATGTGTCTGTGTAAATTGTGTGTGTTTCTTAGTGTTCATCTACGGAAGTGATCTGTCTGCAGGTAACTGTACCTGTCTACGAGCGGCTGAACTGGTCTGGAAGAGCCAGAAAGGAAACTCAAATGAAGAAACTCCCTGAAATAAATTTTATTATTATGAAACCTAAAGCAACCTCTGACCAAAATGAAGCAGAAAAAAATAAGTCTACATTTAAAATACTTAGCTCTGGAAATACTAAATTACTAAATGAAAAATTAATCTGAAAAACCAAAAGACATACCGCTTAGTTTTCCATTTGGACAACTTATCTTAGCTCAGAATTAATGGTTTTGAAAAACTCTGTGCATTTTTCATAATTTGGAAAAAACAGGCATACCAATCTAAAAATGGACACAGTTTTGCATGTCAGTTATAACAGATGAACACAAAAAGACAAGAAATCTATTGTGACTATGTAAGGTATAACTACAAACTAATGTAACATATTTAAAATCTATTTTAAGCCATATTTTAAACTTTTGCAGACAAATAAGTGTGATTCTTCAACGAACTGAGCTTAAGAAACCACATACTCATCTCCCTGTTGCTACTATTGCTTAAAAGACTTTGGAGGCCCTGTTTTGTAATCCTCCAGTTTATGACTGACCCAAGAAAACAGACCGGCTACTTTGGTTCCACAATTTGCACTGCCCTCCACTTCCACTCCCCTTTTGACTACCTACCTGTTTTATTCACCAGACTTGGCTCAAATATATCTTTTGACTCTTTTGAAATATAAAGACTTTCTTCAAAGTTAGAAAATTTGTCCACTGAGGTTATCAAAAGAGTATGCCTCAGGCTCTATGGCAGCTCCCAAGGAGGCGTTCCTAAAATATTCTGAGCAATTTCAGAATCACTGAAAGAGGTATATATAGCCTTGAAAGTGACTATACTGAATCAGATTCAACACTCCTTTATATAGTAAGTTTTATTTTTAAAAATTGAATTAGTTTCTAGCCATCTGATTTATAAATGTATCTTAATAAGTAAAGATATAAATAAAATATTTTTAGGTATTCCATTTCATCAAGACATATATGTCGAGGATCAATGGCTTTTCTAAAAAGTTGAAAAAAATTACCAAAATTAACATGAGGAATTTTTGTGCAGAGCAACTATTTAAACAAACAATAAAATTTAGACAAAGCAATCAACTTAGTTAAATAAGCCCACTGGGAGGAAATCTCAAATAAAAGTAGAAAGAATATGGCTTGTTAAAACAAGAGCCAATGAGATCCCATCCTCTATGTCAGAAAAGCATCGATTAAAAAGGTGTACCCTCTTTTGTCTACTTCTCTAATACTCAATCTATTCTCTCTCTCTGACAAACTCATATTATACCAGATAACAAATTTATCTAGGTTTTGATGAGTACCATATACTTCTCTGTCCTATTTTGAGGTCTGGCTACTTGGAATTCAACCCATCACATTTGGAACTATATCTAAAACTAGAAGATTTTAATCTATTGCCTTCTCAACATGCAAACATGACTCAAACAACTATGTGAAAGTCAATGAAGAAAAAGAGAATAATATACTGAGCTAGGCAGAAAAGACAGTAATCAGATTTTGCACCAAGTCTATACTTCCCCACAGATTTGGAATATGGATACTACTGAAAGGGCCATTTTATCTGGATGCATAATATCAAACTTGCTGAAGAGAGAAGACAAGAGAAGGATGGTTTACAATATTATCAAGTGGGTATACTTCAATTTTTCTGTGAGATCATTTATCTGAAACAAATTCATCAATAATGTCTAGCAGAATAGATAAATTTCATATGACTGATTGCAAAGTAAACAGATTACTGATAAAGGTATCATTATCAATAAAAAGACTAATGGCCCTTCAAACTAAGGCTCCCATCTTTCATATGCCTCTAACTCCAAATCTGTTCCAAAAAAGGGTTTCATAATGAAATAAGATGTGCTTATGTGTAAAAGCACTAGATTTGGAGGACACTAAATGAACTGTAGGGTTCTCAAAGTGAACATTCTAAAATAAGTTTACTAGTCACTAACCAAAACGAAATGACTTCAAACTATTGAAAAAACACCAATAACCCTCGAAAAGAAAAGACATAATTTCAATGAATCCTTTTACCATGCTCTGTACCTAAAATTTCCATCACAGCATAACTTTTCAACAAATATCATTTAGAGTTTTAAATAATTTGTTTTCTTCACACCTGTGACACATAGGTGTATTTCTAGATTTTCTTCTTTCTGATTCAAGTTATATTTTTTTAAAAGACAATGAATCTGATATGCTATTGCAATTAAGCAGGGGTCATTTCCATTTTGCAAGCAAGATGTCCAAAAGAAAAAGACAAAAGCGTCAATTCCTTAAATAAATAAGAGTTATGTTAACTTTAGAACTCAGAACCTCTCTATCCTAGATATGGAAGATAATTTGATGTTAATTTCTCACATACATAACAGTTCTTGTCGGTACATGGAACACAGGCTCTTTATAACAGATACCCCACAGATCTTTAATTGGTAGCTAGGAAACATGCTTTTCTTAATCATTGAGTCTCTTTTAAATATTATATTTTTAAATACTCATTTAGGGAAACTAATGAGGAAAGATATGAGAGGGATAAAGAAGGTATGTTGTTTTCAAAATTAAAATTTTCAGGACATCCGTCCAGCAGGCATAAAACAACATAAAACAAATAACTAGATAATCAAACGATGAAAGCAAACTAGAAATAATATGAAGGCTTTTTTAGAAACTATTATTGCACATGTGCAATAATTACTTCCATCAAGACTTTTATTATACATTTGTTTTTATGGAATCACAATGCACAAGTGTATGCTATTGTTTAAACACATTCACCACATACCCTATAACAGAATATGATGACAATATATATTAAGGATAATACAGAAAATGTGGCTAAATGCATTCTGTATTATGTTTCCATAATACAGCATGCAAATGGTCCTGACTAAGCAGACACAGGAGACGGTCGTTAGTGTACACGCTGTGAATGTATATTATGAATAATGCATAAAACTTGGCTAAATCCTAATGAGTCCATTGACATCCTATGGGGTCCAAAGGAAGCTCAGATCCCAAAGCCCTGGCACATTTCTACCCACCAATCATTATAAAAAAGAATACCTTGAAAACAAAGGACAATAAACTACATGAATGCACTCTCATTCTAACTAAAGGTTTTGAAGTAAGCACAAAAATGGGAAGAAACTTTGAAAAGAGAGCTAAAAGTCCATCTTACACCTCACCCCACTTACAGTTTTTCAGAATTATCCATTGCTCTTTAAATGGGGCAAAAGCTGCAGTTGAAGGTTTGATGTTATTTCTTTTCTCTGGTTTTCTTCAGGGAACTGCTATTACAAGGAAGATCTGAGCAATCCCTAAGAAAAGTGACCGAACTCTTAGACCACGGTGGTAGAAAGTCTTCCTGCTTTGAAAGAGTAATGTTTACAAAATGAATTATGGCCCATTAAATAAGGAAACAGATACAATGTGTCTGAAAGCAGTCTTTATGGTAGCAATGCCTTAAAAATCTAGTTTTTACACAGCTTTTTAAAGAATCAAAAAGAATGCCATGAATATGTTCTTGCAGCACATTGAAAAAAAATTGTTTTTCAATAGCCATTAAATACTCTTAAAAACCGAGTCCTTGCGAAGAGAAATCATATGGATTATCCCTATACGAGTATAACCCCAAGAGGAACACCTATACGAACTTGATCAGCATGATCACGAAGCCAAAATGCAGAGCTGAGCAAGCTGTGCTTGAGATGCACAAATCAAGTATGTGACAGAAGCCTGTGCACCCAAGCCTCTCCTCAGAGTGGGAGTGGGAAAGCGAGGACAGCTGCTCCTTCGCAGAGCTCCCAGGGGCCGGTGGGAAATGGGCATTCTGAGAACACATCCCCAGGGTACAGTGCAGACAAGAGGCAAGGGCTGGCCACTTGGGGAAGCAGCAGGCCAAGAAAAACCCTGCACTCTCAGAAAACATGCAAGAGCGAAATGTTGCAGTGGGAGCCAGAGTTCAAGTTCTGAGATGGAGTTCTTGACAATCTGCCCAGCTCCCTGCCATTTTCCCATCCCTTTTCCAGATATGAGGACTGGGCACAGTCAGCGCAAAGGCAGAAGCTGGAAGCTGCCACAGAACCTAAAGCATGGAAATGCATCAACACCTCCATCGCTGAATTCTAAAACGCAGGTCATTTACTAGCCCATATTTGGGCTAAAAATCAGCTCACGGCTTTGCTGTAATGGTAATTACACACCTCTAAGGTGTGAGTTGAGGACTCCCTGAAAGACCCCTTCTGTGAAATAATATTGCCATATTTTTCCATCTCTCACTACCAGCACAGCCCGAAATTCTAACTCTAAACATTTATGAAAAACAGCCCTTCATAAGTTTCTATTTAAAGTACAATACTCCTGGGTATGGTTAAGTAAGAAAAATTATGATAAATTTCTGTTTGCTTGAAGAACTAGAACAATGGAGGAGACTGGCATGTTTGGGGCAGGTACTGGGCGATTTAAAAATAGGGTAAAAGGTTAAAGAGGGGACACGCTGCCATTAACTCTGCTTTTTCGACTGGACTGACTCTAGCCCAGCCAGGGATTCTGTGATGAAGAATTAAGACTTTCAGTGGAGACTTAAAGTTTAAAACTTTCTCAGCTCTATTATTGTTTGTATTTACACCTGGGTAAGTCAGCACGGTCACTGTCGCTAGAGCATGAAGTATGAAAATCATACAGAAAAATAAGATATCTGCTATAACCACTTCTGCTGTTTTCCTTGTTCTGAAATTTGCCTCCTATCAAGTGCAATAGAACAAAGTTCAGCTCCTGATATAACAATTCCATCAAGCTATTCTGCCTTTGAAAACCATTCTCCACCACCGCTTGTCCTGGTGACACTTAAGCGACTGACAAGTGCTTCCCTCTCCACACCACCCCCCGCCCCGTGTTTCTTCACCCCTCCCAGATGCCACCAAAAGAATAACAGAAAGTCTCTCAGTAGCACTTTGCTTCTCAGCAGGAAGCTGTACTGTTTGTGATATCCATTTTGATACAAACCTAAATTAGGCCTCTGGAAATAGGTAATGCATAAAAAGAAGCATTTTGTGTCACCAAATTATTATTACAGGTTACTGTTAACACTTGGAAGATAGAGGTCAGTTCTGTAGCTCCCCACTGAGGTGACTATTTCTCATGAAATCATAGGCCCTACCTCAGAAGATGGTTAAGGTGAGCTTGCAATAAGGCAAACTAAACTGGTTGACCTAGAGGATTCTGATAGCTAGTTTAAGTGGGGAAGCTAAGAGCAATGCCAGTTAAACAAAAGGATCAGCTCAGCTTGTCGAGCCAGCAGTCAGCTAGCACAAGTTTAACAGCTGACAGAGCTTGGAGATGTAAGGAAATGAGAACGTATCACAATATTTTACTATCAGACAGATTTAAGACTCTTCAAAAGTTCTCCTTGTGAGGACACATAGAGGGGCAAAAGTTCAGAGCAACAACTATTTTTTCAAAAGGTCATTTGTGATAAAACTGTTCACTGGTCCTGTTGAAATAATAAATTAGAATATTGAATATACTGAGGTTTCTCTAACTATTTCTTCATATAGTTTTGATGGTAAATAAATTTTGTTTTGGAAATTCTCTGCTCAAACATTTAAATTGCTGGTCTATAATTAAGATTCTGAGAAATCTAAGAACTTACCCTAAAACTACTCCTGCATTGTAATCCTAGCACCAATTCTTGAAAACATTTATCATTTTACTTCTCCTAATTTAACTTTTGTAATATTTGATTCTCTCTTATTCTTCTTTCTGCATCACTACATTAAGATAAGCAGCATTCACAATCCTAATAATTATAAACATAACTGAATTCAAGGATCCAAATCAAAGACCACTTTCTATCAACCTATCTTAGTGAAGGAAGCACAAAGAACATGCATGACATCTTCTCATCTTTCAGCCCAATTCAGGTCACTTTCCAGTTAAAAACCGTACAAGAGAGAATCATCATGTCATACAATAACTTGGCTTTTCCTTCTTCCTCATGTATTTTTATTCTGTGTTTTGGTAAAAATTATCACGTGGGACTGACTTATCTCATTAAAATAAACAGACATGACTGAGTTCAAATCTCTTGAGACACAGTAAACACAATGCAAAATGTAATTCCTCAAATTGGAATAACTGGTATTTACTGAATAAATAACTAAATAAGTAAAGCTTCTTCAAAGTGAGTATCATAGGTTTATGATGAAAAGCAACAGAATTATTCTGCCACTGGTATCAAGGAAAAAGAAAACAGCTAATACGAACAACCAAAGTTTTATAGGAAGTTGAGTAGACTATGGATACCAGCCAAATTTCATAGCTGCAGTTTTTAGCTGAGTCTCTAAATTTGAAGGCAGAGTAAATGTTCCTCTCCCCTTTCCTAGACACAACCCATAAAATGATAGGCTCTTTTTAATGTCTAAGAATGTTGTTTAGGTCTCATCCTAGTCAGCGACAAGATCTTCAGACTGAGAAAATACCTAGTCAATCGCATTAAGCTGCAGTGTATAACATTTTAACATCAAAAGGGCTAGAATCACACACTTCAGTTTAAGGCCACCATACAATCCCAGTACAATCTCATTCAAGGAATTCTGACTAGCTAATCCCTTGGCATCCTCGGGATACCTAGATATCATCTGAATGCCAGATACTGAAATTAAATCTCCTATGTTTCCATTTTCTAAAATAATTCCTCAATTCAAATATTCAACAGCATTACCTCCAGTCATAGTCAAAGGACCTCACTGTTGACAAGGCACTTTCTTGAAAGTTTCTGCAGGCTATTTGTCACACACCATACATACCTGCGCAGTTCATTCCCTGGGAAGTCACGTTCATCGTAGCTTCGCCTTAAAAATATTCCTACACCCATGCTGATTTTGTATCTGTTCAGTTCAAATTTAGATTCATTGGTACTTTTCCATAGTTACATTTCTTGTTCAGTTGCTGTGTCCTTTGATTTATTCTGAAGTTTTCGATGTAAGACAAACAGGAATACCACCTTCTAAAATTACTACTATCCTACCATTCTCTGATGGAACATTAGCAGGAAGCAATATTCTCCAAAGCTATGAAGCATACACTGCCCTAAATTACATTGCAGTCGCTGCCCTGAGCTCACACATTTTTGAATAGAAAGGCTCCCAGGGATCTCTCTGTACTGACGGCATTTACTGCTTTAAAATATTTTTAACCTAGACGCAAGTGCCAGCCTTGCAGTTCCTCATGCTAATCCCAGCTTGGGTGGCTGTTCTTAAGGGAAAGCATTCAAAACATTGTAACAGTGCATCAACTTTGACCCTTTTCACTTAAACATGAGACTCTTTTAAAAAGTTTGAATTCCAGAGGGAATCACTGAACTTTGACCTGCTTAAAATTAGTTTTGTTTTAGTGCCTTCATGGTGACTCAGGCCAATTTTCCAGACAGTTAAGACGTTTCTGCCCCTGAAGATTCCAGTTCAAGTCCACAGCTATGTTTGCTGGTCAGAGCAGAACACTTTGTCCCAGGGTTTCAAGCAACAAATTCCCAGATCTCCATCTCTTTGCCAGATGTTGGCATTAGTTGGTATTAAGATAGATCTAAATATATACACACACACACACACACACACACACTACACACAGTCAGAGGACAGGGCTTTTTTTTTTCACTTAGAGCCTTTTAGGAAAGAAAGTTTTCCACTCAAAATTCAGTCATGGAGAAATGTTTATCGGGATTATATAAACATTACTTAATAGCCTAACTCCTACAAGAATAAAACTCCTAACTTTTGGTAAGCAGTACCATGATATAAGCTTTCTGAATCTACTTTTCTTAATGGGGAACACGAAAGCTGCTGGGATTTTATTTTCTAACCTATTATAGATTTTAGAAATTGTCAATGAATAATTATATTGCAAATGAACATTATCACAGTGTTATATTTTCCTTCAATGGAATTTCAAATATGACATTTGCTGTCAATAATCCATGACAGTTAATAGGTAAAATAAAGTTACCAAAGAACTAAAGGTGCAGCACATGTTAAGACTGATTTAGTCTCCAAAACTGTTCCCCTTGTTGGGAAAAGGAACAAAAGAGCACCCAATTTCATTAATACAAACTAAGGTGTTTAATATGAAGGAAGTAGCTATTAGTCTGGAACAATTCCTGCATAAATCTTGTGCTTTAAAATTTTTAGAACAGTCATGGATAAAGGCACTCAGGAAAAGAAAGCCCATTTAGTACCACAAAGCCAGAAAAAAAGAAATGTGAACATAGTTTAACCAGGATAAAAGAATCACTATGACACAAATCAGTCTACACAAACTACATACCACGTTAAACAAGAAGTCTTTATCTCCAAAGGGTGTGTTAGCTATACTGAAGAGCGGTGCAAAAGTGTATACCAGATCTTCATATTCAAACACTGGTTTGCACTTAAATCTATCCATTTTCAAGCAGCTATAGATGACATTTGATCCCTGTTGATAACGCCCGAAGCTGAAAGTCAGAAACTACCTTTGGGCTTCTGCCTAGTCTTATGACCCAAGAGGCAGAACTGATTGCAGCCCAGACTTGCAATAGGGCCCACTCTTGCTTTGAGCTCCCCTTAAACCTTGAATCTTTTTATATCTTCTGACAAATGGATCATAGCCATGTTTCCAAATATGTTGTGTATGTTGCCTCTCATTTCCAAAGAGGCTCTCTATAATGCTTTAGATTTTTCATAAAGATGGGGATGTCAGGTACAACTAGTGGTCCTTTATCTTACAAGTCCAGCAATTTTTTTCTTAAAGGACCACATGGTAAATAGTTTAGTATTATGGGCTGTATGTTATCTGCCACAACTATTCAACTCTGCTCTTACAGCTTGAAAGTAGTCCTGGATAACAAGTTAATGGATGAGCATGCCTGTGTTCCAATAAAATTTTATTCACTAAACAAGAGTCCTGCCCAGGGGCTATAATTTGCCATCCCCTGCCTCAGAAAGCCGTCCTAAACTCTCTGAGATCTTTCGGCTTCTCATCTTCATTGATCTTACAGGGTCGCAAAAACCAACCACAGCAAAATTATATTTGAATTGTTTCCTCTCCTATTAGACAGCACTGATACCAATTCTAATACTCAGAAAATAAAAACTACTCAACTAAGTCTCTCTGGCAATCACTTCTTTCATTTCCTACCCATTTAAGAAAGAACACAATAAAGATGTTCAAACTGGAGGCAAGTGGTGAACATTCTGGATATGTACATTACTAATTCATTTTCATTTTATTCATAAATCATTTAACACATAAACTTGTGTGAGTTGTACTGAATGATCACAGATTGTTTTTAAACGAAGAAAATATTTAGAAGCCAATCCAATTATTTTACATTTCAAGCACATGTGACTACTTGGTTTTTTTTACTGACGGTTAAGAAAACAAGCACTAATAGTTCTGAAAACCGGGTCAATTACTTATAGGAAGAGGTCAACTGAAATGAAAATTTCAAATGCTACCAACTAGTACCTTCAAATGACATGAAAATAAGTATGAATTATGTAAGATGCTAAAGGAAATACACATACTTATAAATTAGACAGTAAATGACAGTATTTAAATAAAATAAAACTGTGCAGGGACATTCCCACGTAAAGACCATTATCTGAAGAATCGGCCAACACAGGATTAGCACTGTAGTTGCTTAATCTTTTAATTGTCTTCCTAATAAAATATGTTGCTAATTGTTTAAGATATTTTGGCCTTGCATTCCAAAAGGCATGTTTGCATTTTTCTTTGCATACGTTGTAAAAACTAATATACAGTGTCATTAAAAAGTAATGTGACTGGTTTTTAAACAAACATACCATGTCATCCAAATGCGCTTTCGCTTCACAGTGGTCACCTCAGAACACCACTCACTCACTCTAAAGCTCAGCCATTACTCACAGTATTTCTACCTCCTTTTGAAACTGCTTTCTAAGTCTGCATCACACACAGGCATACACATTTCTAAATATCCTCAATGGTGACAAATTTCATAATTTGAAAGTCAATTTTAGCCATTTTCATGATTTCAAAGAGACATTTATAGCCAACTCTGGTGAGTAAAAAAAAAAGCATGATGAATCTTGGTATAAAATGCGAATAGAAAGTAATGAGATAGATGTTTTAGTCAGGCTTGCAAATGATTCAAAAGACAGTTCTGAGAGAAAGTTTTCCAAAATGTTTCGGACAAGGGCATCAATGGAATCAGGGTTTTGCTTCTCTGGGTGACAATTTTGAAAAACAACATTAATATGAATGCATAAATTATAATGTGATCATAGTCTTTAAAAATCAAACTCTGTACTTTTCACTCACACTCTGCAAATACAAAATAGAGCAGATATACATCTTCATTCTGAAGGTTATTTACGCACATTCTGAAGCTTCCACTGGGTGAAACTAATCACAGGTTGATTTGCAAAATATCATATATAATATAAACTGAACTCTTTTGATCTTTCAAAAAAGTACAATTTTTAGAAAGTCTTATTTTCATAGTCAGATATTTACATCCAAACCCATTCTTAGGCTTCTATAAACTTTTCCTCCCCTATGCAGTCAAAACCTGACAAGAGCTCACTGTGGGATTACGTGCAAAAATTGCAAATTTAAACAAGGTGTGATCGTATACGTTTTCACACGTTATTGTATCATGTTGCACCAGAACACTAATGTATGCACAGTTCCAAAATAGCTTGGGTTATTACTGCACAGCCTTGAAAACTATGAAAATCCCAGTAAGAGTACCTTTCAAAAGCTGTTCCTTCATTATCGCACACAAGTAAAAGCTTGCTTTCACTATTTGTATTTTACAATAGGAAAAAATACAGAAATGTCTATGACATTGTCTCATAATTCTGAGGTCTTACTTCTTGTTAGACTCTTTGTAGTTATAAAAGTTGTTTCATCAATATGAATATGACAGTGGGACTCAATGCTATTTAATCGACTCAATTATGGAACAAGTGTGCTTTTCTTCCTTATGCTGCCCTACTTTCCTTTAAGTTGCATTTGAATTATTGATGAAGTTGCAATAAAGAATTTCTTTGTTACACATAGTTTAGAAGTAAAGAATGATGTTTCATGGTTAAGTTTTAGACCCACAGTGATAAAAGAAACACACTTGTTGTCCTTTCAAAGAAAATCAATAGCATGGTACAAGTTTAAAAGAATGACTTTTCCTTTTTTTTCTATTGTCTTGACAACATGATGTGCTGAAATCATGACGATAAATACAAATATAAAAGGAGAAAATGGTAAGCCAAGTGCGCTATAGAAAATATCATTCCAGGTCTTTCTAGGTATTGAAAAGATTTATACCTATGATGAATTTAGGTTCTGCTTTTCCTCAAGTATTTCAAGGACCCGTTGAGACTTGTAGCAGGATAAGGCCCTGAAAAATGGAAGAATGACTAGTTGTGGAGACAAGGACAATGTTTCTTATTTAGACGACTCTAATCACTACATCATGGATGCCCTGTCCATTCCATTTTCCAAACACCGGCCAGAAGGATCTTTTTAAAATGCAAATCTGAATCCTTTAATGACTTGCCCTTACTTTTTTGATAAAAACCCAGAACCTCAGCTGCATCTACAAGATGCTACATGACAGGACTCCGGCCTCCTCCTCCAGCCTCATTCTTCATGACTCTTGCCCTTCTTTTCTGTGCCCCAGCCACTCTGGTCTCCTTTGGTTCTTCAATATTCCAACCTTTAACCTACTTCAGAGCTTTGCACAAAGTGTTCTTTCTCCATACTCAACCACAGCTTACTTCTCTTCATATTCCAACCCAAATGTCTCATCCTCCTGAAAGTCCTGCTGGGACTTCTAGAATAAATCAGGCTACCCTATAATATCTCCTTATAGCTCCCTGTACTCATCCTCCATAATATACACCATAGTACTCATCACTAGCCCTAGAATACAACTTTCACAGCCAACCTACGTTCACCAAGTCACCAGAGTAACGGATGTGCTCCATTCCCTCCGTGAAACATACTATTAGCCAGGGCACCCTAATAGCAAAAAGGCTACTGTAGCACACCACACACTCCCACTCTAACTGCTTTACTTATCTGCTTGATCCCAAGGCTCTTTATACCATTTCTATTTGCCACTGTAATGGAGTAAGTTCATTAAATATTACATAAGTAATAGAGCATGAGGGCAAAAAGGATGTTGTTAGTGACACTAGATTGAATGCTTCTTTAAGGAATAAAGGTAAATTGTTTTTAAAGACCACTAAATTAGGTGTCTAGTAGCTTCATAAAATTGGAATAAAAATCAAAAAAGCTAGACAAACTTCTGCACTTGGATTGCTTGCCAAATGCCTTGAAGTTCTCCTATCATTTTTAGCAAACCAAAAGTAAAAACCACAGAACATATATTTTGGGTGTGACTTACCCAAGAAGGTGACAAGGAATGTTACTCAAGAGACCCATCCTTAAAAGCTTCAACTATACATCAATTAATTGGCAAACTGATAAATATTGATAAACAATGGAACACCAATAAACAAACTGACTAAACATTGTTTAAAATCCCAAAATATTTAAGGAAGGATGACATCATTTCTCTAAGATTCTATGCTTTAGCAATTTTTTTTAAATTAACAATCCAGTTGCCAGTCACAATTACACCGGAGAAAATGTCTCTCCAGCATGATTAGCTGATTAAACTCCATCTTTCTCACTAGATTGTAAACTCCATAAGGGCAGGGGCCAAATCTCTTTTACTTACCATGGTAACTCCATTACTCAACATTTGTCATATGTGACAAAGAACAGACTCACAATAAACATATTTTAAATGAATGAATTAAGAGTTAATCATAGTCAAATACAACACTGTATATTTTAAATTGCTATTAAGATCAATATGCAAATGGCTATAAAGAGAATAAGAACAAATGTGGATGGAATCACCTGAAGATGTCAACGCACAGTATTTTTTTGAGAGACAGTATATGTCCTTTACTCAGTAATGGAAAGATCATTTGTATGTATATAAAAAAGGAAGCTTAATTATTATTTTTAAAAATAGCACGTTCTAGCATAATGAGGTTTCTGCCTTTTAACTTATGAACTATAGTTTAAATTATATGATTAGGTTTACTTAGGAATCCAACCATGATTACCATATCCTTATTAAGATTTCTATATACTGGTTCCAAATCTGGCTACCTTTTAATTTAATGTGTAATGAAAAGTAGTAATAATGCTAATAACGCCACCTGAAATGTATTTATCCCCTTCCTTCCAAGAAATTCAAAGCAACCAACATTTGTGAGCAGACACTGTTAAATACAAAAATGAAAACACAACTGAAATGAACTCTTATTAACAAAATAAAAGATATTAATAAGGAAGCCAAGCTATCTAAAGTTCAAGCACAAGATAAATCTGGAATAATTCTTTAAAGCCAGGCTGAGTTTTGCTACAAAAATGCTTATAAACATTTAAAATTCCAAAAGGACATGAAGGAACTTACTACATTTAGGAAAGGTTTGCCTTTTCAGGTTCTCTACTGCTGAGAGACACAAATGAAGATATCTTTTAATTGTTGCATGCAACATTTATAAATTTATGAATCCAAGGAAAAATAAGCAGTGAGAGAACATTCAAAAGCATTCTGGCATATTAGGCAGGATATGGCTCATAAATTAGAGCCAGATATACAGAGGGGTAATGGTGTCAGTGTGGCCCCAACCTTTTAGTTAATTATGAGGAATTGCTAAACAGAAGGAAATGCTAAGTCATTATGACGCTGGCTAGCGCAAACACACAAACAGACATACACACGTGTGCACACACACACACACATTCCTTTCATGATTTTTAAAATATCTTAAAGTACTATAACTGTGTTCTAAAACCTTATTTATTTCTTAATACCTGTAGTTCATACTATCATATTTAAATAATTGCGATAGGTCAAACTCATAAAATTGTCAAAGTTTGACACCAGTACGCTTTCTCCCCTATTAAGTATATAACTTACGCTCTAGAAAACTAGCTCAAAGAGTCTTCAAGGTGGGTTCAAAAAAAAAAAATCCACTGGCATGCTAAAAGAGAATATTACAATTTTTATTTATATTTCTTATTCTATAGATATCCTTTATTCCCTCTTTATCTCAGGCCTTTAAATTCTACTTTTGCATGTTTACTGTTAGTAAAGTAATATTTTCTTTTTTTACTGATGGTGTATATACATTATCAAAAAAAAGTTAGGAGAACACTGACTTAGATGCCCATCTGGGAACCTGAAAAACCTAGGCCTATACTCTTGTCCACATACTGGGCAAGAATTCCTCCTGCTTTATAAATACACAAAGACACCATTACCACCACCATATGTCTATGTCCAATCAGCTGTCCTTCCTCCAATTAAAATGTCCCTTGGTCTCACTCCATAAAGACATTTTCTCCAAAGCTGGAAGTTCAAGATGATCCACATATTTCTTTTTTTCATCTAACTATTAATAGATTGCCACAGGGGCCTTCATTTCACAACTGGAAGAATTTAATGTTAATGCCATTCTCTCTCTTTTGTTTTACCATTTTGTCACACATTGTGGCTTGTGGACTACACTGTCTAATTTTTAGATAAATTAACCCTCATAAAGCAGAGAAGTGGTTTTAAAATATGTCCTACAAAACAAAACAAAAATCTAGGAATTTTTAAAGTAATACTAATAATGCAAATACAAGTGAACATGGGAAAATGGCAGAATTGTATCTTTTAGACCCACTGCTAGCTCTTTGTCAGCCATATTTCAAGAAAAACCTATGAGAATTCAAAACAATAGTCTCGGGAAGGTTGTGTTTAGTGGATACTGTAGTGTGCTACCTAGCAGCACTCATTTCCTAGCTACCAAGAGTGCTGGCTGCTGAAGACTCACATCTAAGGCCTTTCTCAAGAACTGCCCTCATCCAAAGTTCCTCCGGCTCCCCAGGGATGGCCCACATCCAGCACCAATGTATGGTTACAAAGGCCTGGCCCCCTTGTCTCAGGTCAGGACATCTCTAAGGAGCTATTCAGTCCCAGAGCTCCTCATAAGTTAGCTGAAGCCCCAGCTGCATCACAGTCAACTTCTCCTTAGGCCCATCCTGCTTCTCTGAGCCCCTCACAGGTGCTGTTGCCAAGAACCTTCCCAATAAATCCAATGCGTGCAAATCTCCATGTCAGAGGTGGTTTCCAGGGAGCTCTGATGTAATACCACTGTTACTTCAACTATTATTTAAACTAAACCTTGCTCTCAGAGTTTACTGTGCCCTGAATATTAGCTCAAGTATAACACATGTACATAAATTATGAATATGTGTCGGTGCATGCATGCATATTCTACAGGATTGTGTGCTCTAAAAATTCTACTGATAGGGTACCCCTAAAGTATTAACATGTCACCAAATACGCATTTTAACTGCTGACTTAAGGAGTCAGTTTTGCATTTTCTGGCTAATGTGTCATTAGTTCATTCACAAGCAAAGCAGACCATATGTTACCGAACATCATAAGGTTCCCCATGGCCTAAAAGACAGAATTTGGGGCATTTGGCCTATAATAAAAAGACCACCTTGATTCTGACCACTGCCAACATCACAGCCTCATCTCAGCTGGTTCCTTTCATATACTTTACGTTCTACCAACACCAAACTCTCTGTAATGTCACAAACACGCCATGCCATTTTTCACCTTCTTGCCTTTTTACTCACGTTGTCCTGTCTGCTTGGAATACCCTCCTCCCTTCTCAAAGCACCACCCTCTTCCTTTCTTAGCTTAATTCAGAGCCTTTCCAAGGGCAGGTTGGCGGAAGCAGTGTGCCCAAGTACAGGCAATAAGGGAGCTCAATGTCTGCAGAAATTTTAAGAAGCACAATATAAATGACTAAAAGTCAATGGTCTTTTTATTATCTAATTCTAAGACTAACTCTAAATTATGTCAGTGATAAAATGATCCTTCCAACCACAGCGGACTGCCTCCAAGGCCCACCCTGGGTATGTCACTCCACCTTTTTAAGCCTGACTCAGAAATTCCAGTTAACATTGGGCACTTCTAGTAAAACCTGTAAGTTTGAACATAAGCCATTATTAACTCCAGGAAAACCAAAAAAGTTGTATAAAAAGTAAAAGTAATCAATATATAATATTCTCAGTGATAAACAACCTTTTAAAGAGTCAAAGTAACTGTGTGTTTTTTGGGGTATTTTTTGTTTTTTTATTTGTTTTTTTTTTTTTTTTTTTTTTTTTTTGGCCTCGGGGCTTGCGGGATCTTAGCTCCTGGACCAGGGATCGAACCCAGGCCCCCTCAGCGAAAACGGCTAGTGCTAACCACTGGACTGTCAGGGAATTCCCGTAACTGTGTTTACTGAACTGATTTAACCCTAAAAAGGGGGGGAGATGAAAGTATATTGGGACAATGGGAAAAGGAATATGTGTGGTTTTAGGAAGTAGGGGTGGGGGAAGTGTAGAATAACAAAGCCAAATAGTAGGAGGTTAATCAATAACTAACATTTTTTGAAAAATAAGGAGTCAACGTTTTATTTAGAAATAAAGAGTTGGAAGTAATAGGAATGGAGTGGCATGATCTTCAGTAAGACAGGAGTGCTATTTTGTTATGTAGCTTTGAATTTTATAGGATATACATACTTTATTTTAGTATGTATTTAATTGATTGATAAAATACTCAGCTCATACATCAATTCACTTAGAAAATCTTCCCCCAACCTCTCTTCTGTGCTCTCAAAATACTCTATCGCTATACCTATCACACTGATATATAATTACCAGTTTATGTTACTAGCTTCCCTATCAAATAGAGGTTTATGCAGACAAGAAGCAAGATTTACTTATATCTGTATCCCCCTGGCAGAAATGATACATAAATTTAAATCCAAATCTGAACTCAATAATTTTTTTGAGCTCCAAGTAGACAAAAGTAGTAATAAGACACAGGTTTCTGATTTCAAACAATAACATTTATGACCATAAAATGTCATCACATGGTGGAGCTCATTATGGCCAAGGATTGTTTTATAGACTTTGTACTCATTCTCTCATTAATCCCGCACAACTGCTCTATGAAGTACATCTAATTATCCCCATTCTGCAGATGAGGAATCACACACTGAGAGAGGTTAAGTAGACTGCCATGCTAACGACATAAATGATGATCCAAAATAGGAGTATAATATTGAACTACAGCATCCACATCCCTAGGCAAACTCACAATATCTCTCAAAGGATAAGGCATATTCACAACATGCTTACAATACAGTACAGTATACAGTTAAAGCCTTAAAAGTGGTTATAGATATAAATATCATAAGATCAGAAGGAGAGACCTTCAGTCAGTATATTCTGTGGGGATGCTGTGGAAAAGCAAAATTTAATTTGGAAATTAAGGAATGGGTAGGGTTTCAGAAAATCTATATGAAGGGATGATATATACAAAAGGAAAGCATAGAAACGTGAGAGCAAATACATATGTGTAGACAGGAGGGACTGTAAGTTTTGTATCAAATCTCTCTGCTTGAATACTCAAGAGCTAAAGCAGGTACAGATCCAGCCAGCAGAATCCCTCAGAGGTGTATGGACTTATGCATCTCTTTTCTAAACCTATGAAACATGGAAACAATGAGTAATTACCAGATGGAATATTCCATTAGGTTGGTGGAGGGGGAGTGGCCGGGGGACAGTTACCTGAAACTGGGCAATTTCCCCTCCAAGTGTGCTTGTGAAACCTTTCCTTTTGTCTCCATCTCAAACACGACTGCTAAAGTCCAAAATCCAAGCCACCATCTTTCTCTTGCGTGAGTCACTACAATAGCTTTCTTACTAGCTTACCAAATCCATCCCTTCCTCTCTTAAATTTGGTCTACATGCTCTAGCCACAAATTTTATCAGTCTTTTGCTTAAAACTATTCAATGGGTTTCTTATCACCCTTATTATGAAGACTCACCTTTACAGCCCCGTCCATGTCCATTTCCCAGTCACTTTACTCCAGCCATGCTGGCCTTCTAATTCCAGGAACACATCCTTCTCCCTCTCTCTTTGGAGCTTTTGCACATGCTATTCCCTATGTCCTCTTTACCTCATTAACCATCCTTCAAACGTGACTTCCTCATGGCAGCCTCCTCTGACTGTCCTGCCAAAATATCAGATACTTGTCCTCTATGTTGTACATAATTTTGTGAAATATAGTTCCACAATTTGCAATCAGAAATGCAGTTGATTATTTGATTAAAATTTATTTGCCCCAATAGAATTTAAATCCTTGCATGCAAGATGTGTGCCTGTTCCACACATCACAGACTCTCTAGCAGTTAATGTGGTGTCTGGCTCATAGTAGGTGCTCAACAAATATTTGTGGATTAGTGAATGAATGAAGCGACAAAATCAAAAGAGAAAGTTGAAAGAGAGAGTCAAGTGGATTGGGAACCAAGGAAAGTCAAATGATGAGGAGGTTTGAAGCAGATGGAAAAGCAACTCCGGAAGAATTCCCTAAGTCAGACAGGGTTCAAATGCGGGCAATGGCTTTTAGTGCAATGCCTGTGGAAGGCCCCTGGCATGAGCATTCTGAGAGGAGTTGACAAGGCTCACGTGTCACACACAGTTTGAGAGTCATTCAAACTGACAGTCACAGACAGTTTTGAGAGTCATTCAAACTGTGCTCAGCTTGAATCCAGATCAGAAGCAAACTGTTCTCAAAAGGAAGGTTTCAAATATGAGCCTGAAAAGGTAGAAGACTTGGAGAAGATGGTAAGGCCCTTAAAAAACAGACTTAAGGGTCTGGGTCCCATCTGTGTGTAGTATTCAGGCACCATGAACGTTTAAGAAAGGGACAACATAACCTAAATAGCAGGTTAGGAAGACTGACCTGACAATTGTAAACAAACAGTACAGATTGTAGGGAGAGATCCCACTTTGGGGAACTTTGCAAAAGTTCAGAAATAAGCTGAAAAGAGCCTGTCCTAGAGTGACAGAAGTGCATATATAAAGGAAGGGGGAAACACAAGCATAATTTCGAGGGATGACTCAACAGGACTTAAAATATACTTCCTATATTACGATGGGTAAGGGCCCTAAGCCTCAGAATCAGACCACTCTGGGTTCAAGTCTCAGCTCCACCACATACCAGCTACACTACTTTGGGCCAGCTCAGTTTCCTTATCTGTATAATGGAGCAACATCTGTATCTACATCAGAGAATTCCTGGGAAGAATCAATACAAATAAAAATAAGCCGCTTAGCACAATGCCTAGCAACAGTAAACTATCAGTCAACATCAACTGCTATTTCAAGCTAAACAGGCAAAAGGGCACAATAATGGCATGCCAAGGAACTTATTTTGGGGGGCTTGTCTTCCTGTCCCAAGAAGATAGTCCCCTATATTGTAAAGATTTAACTCCTGTCCTGGCCTCTGCCTGATCTTCTTTATAACACATTTGCCTTTCTGGCTTCTGATCTGGATGCATGCCAAACACAAGCTCTGCCGGCTCTTTCAGGGACCTTATTCTTCAAGCTGCTTGAGCCATTTCTAAACTTAAGCTTTTAACATTTATTTCCAACTTGCCCTCTTACTCTAATGCCGCCCCCTAGAAGAAATCCTGGATACTAAACTTGGAGACAAAAACCCTCCGTGGCTAAATACACCACTTCTCTCTTCCTGAGAAATGTCAGAAAGATTATGTTGAAAGCAAGTGCAATGTTAAACTCGGTTTTTAAGAGTTAACAGAGAATGATTTTTTTTTTCCTCCAAGGATGGGTAATAGCATCAGATTCTGAAATTAAGCACAGCAGGAAGAAAAAGCCTGCATAGATTTCACAGAGTATCACAGGCCTCTGCAATAAAGCACTTAAAAATGCCTTGTATTGCTAATTCTTTACACAATCTTCTTTTATTTCCAAAGCAGTATGCGGGGCTTGAGCCACAAGACGCGCATTGATGTTAACATTACACCGTTTGAATTAGAGCCATTTTTCTACTGAAACTCCAGTTAGGTTTAGAATTACTTTTCACCGTTTTTTCCCCCAATACATTTTCCAGCCTGACTTTCGAGATCAAACGAATGGTTGCCTCTTCTAACAATGCTGAACCCACCTTTGCAGTCATTACCTTAGCAAGCATCCTTCCTCTCAAGATTACAATAACCAGGCTTTGAGTTATATGGAAAATATGCCTACTAAAGGTCACTGGATCACAGGTCACCCTGGGAATTCTAAGTGAAGGAAGGCAACCCTCTTCACCTGCCTTCAATTTCCCACCTCCCCTGCCCCCAGCCCCAGTCAATACGCTTCATTCACAGATTGAACTCTTCAGCAAATACTTATTCAATAGCTAATATCGGCAAGGCACTGAGCTAGGCATTACCGTGGATTTTCGACAACAGTAAAATGAAAGTGACATGAACAGCAAAGCGCTGCTTGGTGACAGGCAAACAATCCGATGGACAGCCTACTAAGCGCCAAACAGACTAAGAACTTCCAGCTTTATGAAGATTTGCTATTTTCACAATCACCAATCTATTGGTTAGCATTTGTAAAGATTTTTTTCTCTCTTTTTACAAGACATGTTTGTATCGTTTAAAAGCTTTCTTTTCCAGTCCGTGTGGAAACCCGGTCATTTATTCAATAAATATTTATTAAGTACTATGATCATTTGGAGAACAAAACAGACTCAGTCCCTATCCTCATGTAGTAATTGCTGCTCCCAAGATAACACACACAAACAGCAGCCTGATGATTGGATCCCATACAAACCTCAGGTTTGTTTCTGCATTGTTTATCTGTTTGCATGAAGGCACTCTCCTGTAAGGACCATATTAGGCTAATTACAACCTTGTCCTTGTCTGATCTCACTAGGATTCCTTTCCAGCACACGCCTTCTCGAGTTCTTTAACCACAATAATCATAATCAAGCTATTCTAATCTATCCTCCACATATTACTCTCTCCCGCCATCTGTTTTTATTCATTCGTTAAGCAAAGGTCTTTCCGCACCTACTACGTTCCAGACACTGTTCGAAACATTTGGGATACAGAACTGCAATAAAGAAATCAACCCCTGGTCTTCAGTTTACTTAACCACCTGTCCTTGAAAAGAAAGATCTTTTCAAGCCTGGAATGCACAGAACTGCCACCCTTCCCCTGCCCCAACCCACTCTGTGTTAGGTCCCCTCACTCTGGACCTTAAGCACGCTAGTGTTTTATATACTCAAATTTACTTAGGTTCTTTAAATTTTATTTCAAAACTCCTAACACCAAGTCACCAAAAAAGTCTTTCTAGCAATCCAGCAATCACCTGTGCTTTATCTTGGCCCTGCCACTACTCTCTGAGCATCTTACTTTATCTCCATATGCCATCTATATAACTTACTACCAAACAGGTTTTTAATCACCGGTTCTCAAACTTTTATGTGCAAAAGAATCACCAGTCATGCTTGTTAAAAATTCACGGTTACGGGGCTTCAACCACAGAGGTTCAGGTTCCCTACATCTGAGGGGGAGCCAGAAAGGTAGATTTTCAAAAACATCCCAAGTGGTTTTCAGCGAGGTGACAGGGTGATCACCTTTGAGACACTGTTCTATAAATTCCTTTGGTATCTGTTTTTATGTAGTCAGAAACTCTGCTTCAAGTCAGAAAATATTTCCTGTTAAGTACAGCTTAAGCAACATCTAACTGTGTGTTCAGTAAATACTTATTTGGTTAATAAATGGATCAGTGGGTACTTGATAATAGTAAGTGACTTTTAGAAATTACAGCTCAAGGGCTTCCCTGGTGGCGCAGTGGTTAAGAGTCCGCCTGCCGATGCAGGGGACACAGGTTCGTGCCCCGGTCCGGGAAGATCCCACATGACGCGGAGCGGCTGGGCCCGTGAGCCATGGCCGCTGGGCCTGCGCGTCCGGAGCCTGTGCTCCGCAACGGGAGAAGTCACAACGGTGAGAGGCCCGCGTACCGCAAAAAAAAAAAAAAGAAATTACAGCTAAAGCATCACTTTCAGTGACCACTTCTCACCTGGTCCTAAGTAGCCCTGTGGTAGGTAGGCAGGCGTCAGTGCTCCCATTTCATGGATGGGAACCCCACACCAGTATCTTGGCCACAGCAGGATGAAAGAATACATGTGGTTGAGTCAAAAAGACTGAAATCCAGGCAGTGATTTTCCTGTTCACTAACGGAGGAAAATGAGTGAGTACCTGACCCCCTGGAGTCTGTTTGGCCATCTGTGAAAAGGGGATAATTGCCACCTAATCTGTGGGCTGTGAGGATTAAAGGAGATTATTCATGTAAAGCACCTAGCACGTGCCTGGAACATGGTTGAGGCTCAACCATTGTTAGTTTTCCCACCTCCCCATCATGCAGGGCTGCCTTGAATAGGAATGAAGCTCAGTTGGCAAGACAAGTTGGCTCAGCAATCATTGATTCTGTGGCTGCCCTGTTCCAGGTACTGTGATTGTGCTGGAAATACAACACCATGCCCTCAAGGAGCTTACCTTCCAAATGTTTGTCACCTATGGCCACCCCTTTCGAACCAGGCAGCAGAGTACTTAGAGAACTCTCCACTTCTCACTTCCTCTGGTGAAGTTAACTCAATGCACAGAGGTGATGGTGCCAGAAGGAGAAAGACCTTGTGGGAAGAGAAGGGTTAAGAAAAGCCCAGTAAGCAGTGACAGGGGAAGGGAGGCACGTTTGCGGGGCTGAGGAGGTCCCTAGAAATAAATAGTGAGCCCATTAACTTTCTTTACAAACTTAGAGATTTGTTTGCTTGGTTGGTTGGTTAGTGTGCATTAAATCTGTCACTTTACTTCCTGATTTAATGTAGAAAAGGCACTACTATTCTGCTACTAGTAAAGGTACGGTGGAGATGAGGCTGAGAAAGTGAAGTATGGAAAGTCAAGACAGAGTTATAAGAAATGGTATGCACTTGTTCCAAAGCAGCTCCCAGTGCAAGAGTAAAGCAATGAGACTGACTGTGCCAGATACATGTGAAAGGCTGCCAATACTGCACAGTGACACCGAGCATCGCCAGAACATACATGCAAACCCCAGTCAGCCCCTGATACCACACGTCAAACAAGTTCAGCTTTCAGCAGCCGTGAAGTGCCCCAGGGAATCCTAGCAGGCATCCGATCTGAGGGCAGGCCCTAACCCAGAATGGGGATGGACCAGCAACTGCAGAGGGTACAACGCCTGGCTCAGCAGAGAGCCTCTCCAAATGTTCAGTGTGTCAACCTTTTTAACTAGCGACATTGAAGCAACCAGCACTCGCTATTTGGGGAAAACTATGCCAAAAGCCTCACAGTAAGCAGTCCTTATCCTGGGCACAGATTCCCTAGAGGGGGCACTTGTCTGAGGAATGTGTCAAAAATTAGCTCTCTCTTCCTGCCTCCCTTCCTCCTTGGATTCTGAAGCTGTCCCGGTGCCAGTTTCCCACAGTACCATACACAGAACCACCTAGAAATCAGGGGCAAAATACCAGTGGTCTCATGTATCCCAACATGCTAAGTCAATGTCTTCCATCCCCCAAAGGCTCCCCAGCAGGCGCAGAAGGATCGGCACCCCGCCAGCCGTCCTGCCACGACATTACCGAGAGCCTCGTCCTAACCCACAGCCGCCCCTCCCCCGACGCTGGCCCCCCAAAAATAGCAACAACTCAATTCTCAGTCCAATAACGTCTTTTCTCAGATGTTGTTCTCCCAGTAGGTAGAAGAATGAACTGCTGCAAGGCCACCAGCTCCTCTACAGTTTCTTTTAATTTAAAGTTACAACAGGAGGGAAGAAAAGAGACTTTCTATTAAGGGACAACTCCCTGAAGGGTCTCTTAGCTGACAATCGAAGGACTGCTCATGGCAGTGATCAAATCTAACGCAACAAAGTGCTGGTGGCTCTGTGACTCATCACAGCAGGAGCTCGCGCTGAGGGCCACTTGAGTTCAGTGCTTTGTGCCGCGCGCGGCAAGTTGGTTTAGGAACAGTAACACAGGGGAGCAAAGACTCGCAAGGTGTTTGAGGCTCAAGATAAAATGCAGACTTACAGTGCAAGCTGCTTCTCAACTGAATAGGAAGCCTAGAGGGGTAAGGAAATGAAGAGACTGTTCTGTCTACCTCACGCTTTAGGGCAAATTACCAGAAGATGGTCAAGGTCAGTTGGTCTATCTGTTGCACTGTTTACAGCCTCATAAAAATCAGAACTGAAGCATGAGAACTGAAGTGAGCTATTCTGAAAAGACATTAAGGATGTCTGCTTGCATAAACAACACCTTCTAATTACATGAACTACCTACCGTTTAAATATATTTACCATCACCTGATACGATTCACCTATACCTCCCAATTGCATTTTATGAGTACATTAAAGAGAGAGAAATATATGTTGAGCATTTCGCCTGTATCATGCGTGGTATTATGGATTTATATATAATCTCATATAACCTCATTTAATCTTGACTAGCACTCTGTGAGGCGACACAATCATTACTCTCATTTTACAATGGAGAAAAGTAAAGCATCAGAACTCAAAGAAATGCCAGGTCTTTTTTTTAGTGGCAGGTCCACCCAACCAGAGCGAGTGCTCAGGGCTTTACTTCCAAACCACAGCTACACCAGTCAGATCTCCTGTGGCCAGAATATAATGGACTCAGTGTCCCACCGGCTGCCCCTCTCTGTCTCCAGTATCATTTGTGCTCCAAGGCCCTGCTTCCAGGGGGCTGCTCCTAGCCAAGGACTGAGCACAGTGGGGGCTATGAATGCAGGCCATTCCACTGAGACAGAGGGTTCCTCCAACGGCTGACTCGCGGCTCCCCAGCCAAACCCTTCTCAGACTGCACTACAGCCAAGTTCTTCCAACTCAATCCTCTTTCCTTCCCTTCCTCCTTACATAAGTGTCAAACCCGGGTCATGGTTAAAAGGCTCTCCCAGTCCTCTCCTGTGCCCTCCCCCCCAAAAACGTCTTACATGTCTAATCCCATCTTGGCGTCTGCTTCTTCATGGACCCAAATTAATGCAATAACCAAGTCATTTATTTGCACTTTTTTCTTTTCTTAGCCTTTTCTTTATCTTTGGTCAGTTGTACTTACAGAGAAATTCTCTGACTCATTGCGAGAAGAAAACCACCACTAAGTTTTCCATGTTACTGTACATCATCTCCTCAAATAGACAATGGTACACTGATTGTGCCTTTCTCCTTGCACCCAATGTAAACAAACAAACCTATGAGGTTCCCGATGAAGGAACTGTTAACTCTTTAGGGCAAAACATTGCAAAGTCAGACTTATCTCTTTTTCCAAGTGGAATTTCTCTCTATCCACATGGGCTAAACTTAACAGAACCCAGACGTACATGACTCTCAATGGATAACATCACAATAAATTTTCACTAGTTTATATCTGTAACAAGAAATCAAAAATTATAACAAGAAGAGAGATCTATAGTTAGGCCCTCAAGTTTTTGTTCCTTTCACGGAAGGAACATTTATATGAATAAAAGATAGAATTCACACTTGCACCAAACACGGCATCTTAATAAAACCACATTGTCAGAGATCATATATAGACGTTACCTGAATCACCATTTTAAAGTGTTGATCTCAGCCTCAAGAAAGTGATATATTTTTCTTCTTGGATTCAAATAAGTTCAAAGCAAGTACAAAATGAAGCTTCGAACATTATTAATGATCAAAATCTAGACTTGGGCTTCCCTGGTGGCGCAGTGGTTGAGAGTCCGCCTGCCGATGCAGGGGACACGGGTTCGTGCCCCAGTCCGGGAAGATCCCACATGCCGCGGAGCGGCTGGGCCCGTGAGCCATGGCCGCTGAGCCTGCGTGTCCAGAGCCTGTGCTCCGCAACGGGAGAGGCCACAACACTGAGAGGCCCGCGTACCACAAAAAAAAAAAAAGAAAAGAAAAAAGAAAAAGAAAATCTAGACTTGACTGAAGGGAGAGAATAGTGTAGCTAACATTTACCAAGCACCTCGTTCAGGAGAGACCCTATGCTAGGAATCTGATATACAATACCTACTGTAATCCGTGCAATATCCCTACAAGAAAAGGATTATAAACCCGAGCTTCAGAGGTTAAGAAAAGGGGCAGGGCACTAAATGTTCAGACCTCCAAGTGAAGTCTTGGAAGAATTATAAATAGACCTAAACTGAAAAACTCCAAACGCTAGTGGACTGGCTTCTTTTGCATCCTGGGTCTCTCCTGAATTCCCTAGCTCCCAGACTTGAACTGCTGCTGCAGTGACAAGGCAGTGCCTGAGCTTCCAGGGAATGCCAGGTGGAGGTCATCCCTTTGACTGCTGCACTATCTGTCCCCTTTGGACATGGGGTAGCACAGAATCACGAAGTAATTGAATGACAAGTCATTGGGCCTCAAAGATATAATCAGGTAGGGTTTTTTTTTTTTAACTTATTATGAACTTTCAGCAATAAAGAATGAATGGACCTCTATCTGTAGAATTCAATAGCAACACCGTCACCACCACTGCCACTTCCTGGAGACGCATTTTTTTTCTGGGTGTTGTTTTTAAAGACTCAATTTTTAAAGAGTGGCTATTTCATGTATTCTTTAAATGTATTCATTTTTCCCCTAATTCTATCAATACACTTCCCCCACTGAATGTCATCCTTACTCATAAGCAGAGTAATGACTTTCCTGTAAGGTATGCTTTGAGTGGTACAACAAAAAATCCCTGTGTTTACAAGTATTTCTTCCTGGCAGCTTCACTTGATACTCCACGTCTTTCTCTAAGGAATTAGATGGTCATGATAAACTGCAATAATAATAATAACAACTTTCAGTTAGAGAATTAAAACATAATAAGCTATTATCACCTTTGAATCCATTGGCTTATGAGCCAGAGGTTAAATTGGGCAGATGGGGCAGAAATTCAGAAGAGTTCATTAAAGCAAACTGGGAGGTAATCAAGGGCCCATCCTAAAGTTCAGGCCCCAGATCAGGAAAGCATTCAAAAGCACCCATATAGGCAGCTAAAGGGGTAGGGGTCGGAGGAAACAACCCAAAAAGCAGATTCCCCTTTTTTTAAAAAACAAGAACACTGAATACAGCAGAGTTTATTAAAAAGTCCCATGGAAACGTCCCAATATGGCCCAGCTGAAAGTGACTAAAAGTGCCTGAATGTCTGCCCTGCTACTGAGCCTTAAGTGCTCCATTTCTGCCCCTTTAAATATAAAAATTCATTATTTTTAAGCAAAAGGTTAGATCCTTGCTTCACAGTCTTGAAAACTTCATTTTACTCTTCCATTAAGAGCAACTTTACATGCAAATGAACTGTTGGTGTAACTGAAGATTGTTAAATTACATCTCTTCATCTAAAATCCTTCTCCTAAATGTTAGGTATGAGTGATTTAAGTTATATCACACACGGAAAATAAACAACAAAGATTCCACTCACATTTGAGAATCACTTGCCATCCCCACTCCATAAGCACCCTCAAGTGGGAAATGGAATAACAAGACTGATCATAATTGGATTAAGAACTATAATTCTTTAATTCATTCATCAAATTGAGGCATTTGGAACAGTTTATTTACAGAGTTGTTTAGACAGTTTTACATGGTGTTTTTTAAGATAAACCAAAATGCCTTTCTGAAAGAAGCTTCAGATCCCAAATCATTAACATATGAAAACCAAATGTAGACAATTTACAAATGGGTGTTTTAAAACAATGTTTGGAACAAAATTGGGCTTTTATTTTATTAACTATCTATAACTCTAAGCTCAGGGGATAGTTTATTTGAAAGAGCCAAGCACTTTCTTTGCCTTTAAAATAAATCTACATTTCTCAGGCTAAAAATTGTGACTGAGTATGTGAGGGAATGCACTGACTTCAGGCCTAGACAATAAGTTTTCCAGGTTACTCTCAAAACTCTAATTATAGCATTCTCTACCACTAGAGGTGATCAGATATTGGGTGAATCATCCAGGTTACGCCAATCAATCATATCCAACAATGCTACCTGCTGGAAATCTAAATAGTGTTCAACATTAGAACTCTAAGTTATTTGAAATCCAGTGTATTTTAGACTAATAAAAACAAGTTTTATCCTGCCCTGCATATTACATTTTTTATATAATCTAGACATACCTTGAAACAATGACTGTCTATCACTCAATAAAGGGATAGAGCTTTTACAAGAAGACGGTATATTCTTTTATCATTATATTTTTCATTTGCTTTAGAAGAGAAAAAATTCTCTAAGCATTCAAATTCTTTGGAAAATGAAATTTTAAACTCTCCCGACAGCTTGTGCTTTACTCTCAAAAAGGACAAAAAAAAAAAAAAAAAAAGGAAGAAGCCATACCTGAGCATAAATTTCACTCTTCTTATTTACTGTTTACTCCATATTCTCCACAGATAACATCTTTATAAGCGTATATTCTTTTTTTTTTCTTTTACAAAACCATGTGTCAGTCTAAACAGGATGTGCATTTACATGTATAGAACTAAGTTAACTTGAAATAACCACTGGATCTCAAATGCCTGGTTATTTACCAAATAAGTTTGAAAGTTTTGAATCCTGTATGGCATTCAACCAGAACTGCTTAATCTCAACAAGAAAACTATATAGGGTTTCCGTATTAAGAGCTGAAGTTCTTTTTTCCTGTATTAAGAGTACCCTTGCAAGTCTATATCAGATTGATTCACTATTGCCCATTCAAAAAGACTACAAAAAGAGATTTTTTAAAACCCCCAGGCGAACAAAAACTCTGTTATTTCTTCATGTACAAGGTTGTTAGAAGACCACTGGAAAGAAAGGACAAAAAAGAAAGAATTTCAAGCAAGTATGCTACTATATAATTAACACAAATAACTAAATAATTATGCACATCCCTTCCCACGCCCACAATTAAATGTTTTTAAACAACTCATGTGATGAAAGATCTACCTTTTAGGCAAACAAAAGCAATCTCTACCAGTTTAAGGATTTAACTGATGCTGTGTTGCATCAGTTTTAAGTGATGCTTATGATTTTTATCTCGTATACTTCTGAGGAATAAACAGTTGATGACATAATCTGCAGGAGAACTTTACACAATGCCTAAGAGAACTTTCAGTGTAAGTACTTATGATTTTAAATCACTGTGGCTGAATTTATCTAGGCTTCAGCCTCAGAGCTATATTTAAATCAGGAAGAAGCACCCCCAGAAACTCTGTCCCATGTATCTGCATTTGAAACCAGATTCCTTCCCTATCAGAGCTAATAGCAGTTCACGTACAGCTGAATTCCTTCAAAATTAGATCAAAATTTAGCAGCTCTGTAAAGACGCTAAGAAATCGTCCTCCTTCTAAATGCTATAAAAGTCAAACTTAAAAAACATTTCCGTATACTTTAAAACCATCTGGCCCTTAACCTAATCACGTATGGCAATCGAGCCTCACTCCTTGTAACCCTGATCAAAAACTGCTCTGGTTTTTCTGATTGAAATGTCCATTGCCTACAAATCTCCCACGCGCCTACTGGATTGCCCTGTTTTGTTTGTGGGGAGGGGTTTTTTAAGGATACTAGGGGCCATTATGTATGAACAGCAAGGAAACAAATCACTGTCTAGTCCCTTTGCAGATTCCCACACTTATTACCCAAAATCCCACAGATCTCCCTTGGTCTTGCCTTTGACTAAAGAACTGTGCTGGGCCTAAAGGCAGTCTCTGGGGAAATCGGCTCATGCCTTTCCTGACAAACTACTTTGGATATCTGGATATTGTGAGGATTCCCAACGGGGTGAGAACAAATCCCTAAACTTTTCTCAAGAAGTACTGTTGACTGCCACCCAGAGTGCCTGGGTTGGTTGACACTGAGAATATCCTTCTGCATATTCAAAGAATTCCTCATTTCGACCCGCTTTAATTGAGAAAGGAAGACATCAAAATGGATTCACATTCACCACACTCTGCATTTGGTCAGAGGCCAACGTCTTTAGATATTCACCAGGGTCAATCTATTTATTAATAGATTAGCTTTGTAACATTTAAGGAAAATGACTCAAAATATGTAAACAGTGCTTCGTGTGCATCCGATGCCAGCAGACCAATACTCAACAAACTGCTGCTATCAAACGCAAACATTTCCAAATCCAATTTGATTTCAACTCGTATAACCTCTTTTCCTGGCTTATTACTGTAGCCCAAAAGTGCAAGCGAGATTTCCCAAACCCGCGCTTAAAGTGACAACACGTGAGCGGTCTCCACTTGGTACACGGAGTGGGGTGGGGGGAAAAAGTAGTTGCAATTAAAAATTAAAGCTTCCGGTGTCTGAAATCCCTAGAATCCCGAAGGATGAGACTCTTTTCCGAAATTCCGCGCCGGGGGGAGGGGGGAGGAGGGGGGTACTTCTGGGGACAGGGATGGCAGAAAGCGAAACAAAAAGACGAACAGGGGGAGCGCTCAGGTTGTGGGGTGGGCCGGGGGTCGCGCTTCTGTCCTGGGAAGGGTCAGGCCCTCCGGCCAACTTTGAGGGGCTGCCGTTTGGCGCCGGCCGAGATGCACGGGCGAGCCTAGGATCTTCCCTGCGCTCCTGCCCTCCTGGCTCATCACTACCTCCACCGCCACCACTTGCAAAACAATAACGGCAACAGCACGCAGGCTCCCCAGGCAAAATACAAAGTTATCGCATTTCCTGAACTGGGTCCAAGCCCGCACGCCGGGGTCCCCGCGGACGGCCGCCCCGCGAGGGGGACCGAGCGGCTGCCAGCCTCGAGCCGCCTCCCGCCTCCCCTCGCCCCCACCCCGTCCCCCTCCCTCTGTACTTGAGGAAAACTCCGGCGGCGGCCCCCGCCCTCCTCCGCCGGCTCTCCAGCTGGAGCCGCGAACGAGTGCGGAGCGGCGGGCACGGCGAGCGGCAGAGGGGAGCTCGGCGCCTTGGAGGGCTGCCCACCACCACGTCGGGACCGACAACAAAGTTAAAACGCTGCGATTCACGCACCTTACCGGCTCTCCTCAACGTCTCCTCAGGCGCGGGATGCAAAGTGGCACAGTGGCGGGCTGGGGGCCCCCGGGAGGAGACTGGAGATGGGTTTGGTGGCTCGCCTTTTTCACTCTGTATGTGTGTGTGTGTGTGTCTCTGTGTGTGTCTGTGAGTGTGTGTGTGTGCGCGCGCGCGTCCCTCTCCCCCAGCCTCTCGCTCGCTCGCTCGCTCGCTCGCCTGCTCGCGCTCCCCGTGTAGCTCTCAAGGACGAGGTGAAATCCCTTTGCTCGTCATGAGGCGGCTTCAGAGACAAACAACACAATGCGAGTGCAAATAACAAAAGGCAAAAAGACAGTCGGAACAATGGGGGAGGCGAGGGCAGCGCACCCGCAGCGGGTCAGCGCGGCCCGGCGCCCGCCCCGGGGGGTGCGGCGGGGGCGGGCGCCGGGGGGCGGTGCCGGGGGCTCGCGCTCCCTCCAGGTCGCCCCCGGGCTCCTGCAAACCCACCCTGACCTCCTTCCTGCCGCTCGTCGCCTGGCCGCCCTCTCTGTCCATCCGAAGGGAAGGAGCCCCAGAGTTTGCTTCCCCGGCTGCTGCAGGGTAAACTAGATGGTAAATAACGCGGCGATGACCCACACCATGCAGGAATGTTTCAAAACAAAACACAACAAAACAATCTGCCCTCCACTTAAAAGAGCGATAAAATGAAATGGCAGAAGGGGAAGGAGGCAGGGAGAAGGGGAATCTCTCCAGATCTCGGTGGAGCTCGCGTTTGTAAACACGCCTTCATGTTTGTTCAAGTCCCCTTTGTCAACTTCTTCCCTGCGCTGGAACCTCACCCGCTGTCCTGTAACCATTACCTGGGCCCCTTCGCGCCCCCCACCCCCGTTTGCACGCGGTAAAGCCGGCACGGAGGGCGCGCGTGGAGGTCTGCGGGTGTCCGCGGAACCTTCCGGGTGAGGCGAGCCGCCGTCCGCCCAGCGCCAAGGCTGGAGCGGCGAGAGGTTGGGTTTTTAAAGCGACCAGTGCCTCCCCGAGAGCGGCTCTGCGCCCGCGGGTCCCCGCCGCCGGCACTTTGCACCCACCTACTCCTTGGCGGAGGGGGGAGGGGGGAGAAAAGTTTTGAGACACTCTCATCTCTGCCTCCCGGGCGGTTGAACTGGTTTTGTTTTGTGTGTGTGTGAAGCCCGAAATCCCAGTGCCCAAGAACCGGGGAATGATGTTCAGGGGTCTAAAAAGGCTCGGCGCTGGGCTTCGACTCCTTCGTCTGCGACAGTGGAGTCGGCGCAGGAAGGCGAGAGCGAGCCCCTTGGAGTTGCATCACCATCGGAGGAAACTCCGTAGGTGTTGCCCCGAGCGGAAGCTGTGGGGCTGATTTGTGTGTGCACTGACAGCTCCCGGGCTGCTCCAGCGCTTCTCTCTACCAATCTTACTTTCATTGACTTAAAACAGCTGCCGGTTTGCCCCGGGGCCGGGGTGGGGGGGAGAGGGGGGAGGGGAATCGTATTAAATCTCAAAACTAGGGTGGAGCGGGGGAATCCTGACCGATCTTTCCAGATCTGGTGTCCAGAAAGGGACAGGGGGGGAGGTGTCTCGAGGGAGGCAACGGGTCTGGAGGAGGGTGGCGGAGAAAAGGACCAAGACACAATACGAGCAACACGTTTCTTTTTCTCGCTGCTCCCTTCCTCTTCTCTAGCTTGAGGCTGATTTGCATGTTCTCTCTCGTCTTCTGGGCGATTTTTTTCAGGCGCGCATCCATTGACTGAGCCACGTCCCTCGGCACCCCCAGCATTTCCCAGAGTGCAACAACACCACCCGGAGATCAATGGCCAGTCTGTTTATTCTTCACGCTCCTGCAAGAGCAGGGCACTGAAGGAGCATGGGAGGGAGGCTTAGGGCTTGCCTGTCTGCGATCTCTCACAGACTTTTTCTAGCTGATTTCTAAACGGCAGCTAGCAAGCAAATAAGAGTTCCTTAAAGCACGCAACATACGCATCACAATATATTCACCTAGAAAAGTGATACATCCCTTCTCCCCCTTTCCACCCTTTGTAGATTTGTCTCTGGAGGCGGATTGCTAATACTTGAGATTTTTGCACTTGTCTAGGGCAGAAACTTTCTGGGGTGTTTGACGATTGATTATTTGGTACCTGCTTTCTAAAAATGGCTAAACACCTTTCCTTAGAACAAAAGTGAGAAATGCAAATCTTAATAACTCAAGGCAAAAATTTCAAAGTGTAAGCACAGTTATTATCCACTCCCACAAAGAAAACTTCCTCTTCCACAAATATTTGATAGCATAGAGCCCAGTAATTAAGAGAACAATCAAATAAACTCCAGGCTTTCATGGGGACTCTAAATTATCATCTGCCTGGAATTTATAAGCAGTGTAATCATTTGTCAACTTGGATATAGCTCTAGATATAGCATTCTAAATGTGTATCCTTAAACAATTTTACTATGTTTTCTTAAGTATTTAATGAGAGAGACCACGGATAATAATAATATTCAAATTGCTGTATCAATGTGGCCTCACCAACTGTGTGAAAAAATTCTGTGCATGTGTGCATGAAACATCTTGCCTTTTCCTCACGTTGACTACATCATGCAAGCTTCAAGTCTGAGCCACTTGTGTAATAAGAATATAAGAATTCATAAGAATGCATCAATAATTGTATTGTACCTGGAATTTAAGTGCAATTTTTATTCTAAAGAGTTCTTGGCATACATTAAATGATTTATTCTCATAATACATATGTAGCTGCTTTTCACAGTTAGCTATTACTACCCAGGTCCTTATATAATGTGCAAGAAGCAAATCAGGCCAACTGCAAAAAAAAAAAAAAAAGGGCCCCTCACTACCAATTATATGAAAATCAGTAACATTTGACAGGGGGTTGTTATTTACAGTGAACTACTTCCTCTCAGCCCATACTCAGTGAAAATAAAGGGACAGGGTGAGTCCTTTTCCCCTACCTCTCTAGCCAATGGGTGACAAGCATGCCTGGTTGGCCTAACTTCACCAAGCAGAGCAGTGCTGCCTTCTCATGGTTTCAGCTTCTTCTTCAGCGTAACAGCTGCGGGGACCAGCAGGTTTCCTACTTGCAGGAGAGGAGAGGCTGGGCAGAGGGAAGGAGGGGCACAGTCACAGGCTGCCTGGTGAGATATTGGTGAAACTTGAATTACACCAACCTCTCCTTTTTTTGCTCCTACAGGCAGCAGAACTTCCAACCATTTACGGTTATTGAAACCACATGGCCTTAAGACTAACACATGATCGTTATATAGCAACAGCATAGCTGATCAAAAACCTCCAATGCAATGTTTATTTGTGTTAAAATTTTTTTAAATACCCATATTTAAAGCGGGACTGACACAAGAAAGATCAATGTTTCCATTTATCAAGCATTTACCACGTGCCCGGCTCTTGGCCAAGTGCTTTTTTTAATATATTTCTTCCCACTTCTTACCACAAACTTGTAAGAAATGTTACATCCCTGTTTTGCAGATGAGAAAACTACAGCTCAGAAAGGTTAAATGACTTGCCCCAAATCACACAGCTTCTAAGTGGGCGTGCCAGGATGCAATGCATACTGCTCCAGCTTTAAGCTCTTCCACTGCATCTGGGCGCACTGACACTTTATATTAGGGCCAGTTTCTCAGTGAGAAACATTATTTCATTCAATGTGTAGATTTAAAATACGAAATTTATACTATGTGCAGTCCAGACGAGCTATGATGGTATTCTCACTCATGTTGGTTATTCAGATAACTGTGAAATTTCCAAGAAAATCTAAATGTGCCGTATAAAGGAGTATCCATATAAATTAAATATAAAAGGTATTTAGCAATATATATAACTGTCTTACTTTGTAGGCTAAGCATTTTATATTATATGTATATATTCATATGATGTAAATAATAATAATAACAATAGCTAAAGTTTTAGAATCTGTATAATTTTACAAGCATTGTTCTAAATGCTTTACCTGTATGAACTCACTTAATCCTCACGACCATCCCATGAGGTACATAATTTTATTATATCATTTTATAGGTAAGGAAACTGAAGCACAGAGAGGTTTTATAATTTGTCCAAGGTTACACAATTGGTAGGTGAGGGAGCCTGGACTCAAGCCAAAGTACTCTAGCTTTAAGACCTTATCCACTTTGTTATTCTACCTTTCAATATATATACTCAGATGTATATGCAGTGTACATACATGTACTCATAGAACTGTATACTACAGTTGTTCCTTGATTAACACAGGTTTGAACTGCGGAGGTCCACATATACGCAGATTTTTTTTTTCAGTAAATACCACAATACTACTCCATCTCCAGTTGGTGGATCCCCAGATGCGGAGGGCGGACTATGGGATTTGAGAATCCAGGGATTTTGGTATCCAGACAGATCCTGGAACCAATCCCCCATGGATACCAAGGGACAACTATGTAGATATGACTCTCAAAATTTGGGGGAAAGATAAAGGCATATCAACTGAGATTTGTCGCATCCCCATATTCAAATTGCCTTCTGAGGCACTAGAAATATTATTGATGGGAGAGGTATTTACATTTGTCCAAGGTATTAAAGATTCTCTAAAAATTTTTGAGGCAATCTCAAGCCCCCCAACATATTTGGAGGCATTGGGGGAGTGCTAGTAAATACGTATTAGGAGTGGACAATATTTGACCCCAGTTGACTTGTACAAAGTTCATTTTGGATGTTTTTGGTCGTATATGTTCAAAAGAGCAGAGACAGGGTGCTCGGCAATCCTGAAGAAGATCAAGAAGGATGCTAATAAATAGGAAAATCTGTGACCTGAGAGGTAGAGGGAAATTTAGAGAATGCAGGAAACCAAATATGTCATGTCATCATAAGGGTTACGAGGTATCCATTTTTATTATTTTTTTAAGTTAGGGTAGTTTGTCAACCCTCACTCCATTAACAAGAGTATATTATAAAATGGTGATTTATGTTTAACAATTACAGGCTCAAACACTGACATCCTTCAAAGGAACCTTAAAATATTTGATAAGAATCCCAGGTATATGAGTGGTTTATGCCATGTCTATTTTTACCCATCTCACCAAACACAGTATGCATATCAAATTTTAAAAGTGAGCTTCTCCAAATCAAACAGCTTTGAGAAAATATTGTGAGATCTTCTCTTTCTCTCCTTCTCTCCCTAAATACAATAAGGAAGGAAAAATAACTGACAACAGTCTTCCTTCCTTGGATGCTTTTAATGTTGATAACTCCTGAGATGCTGACATCTAAACTATTAACTTTACTGGGCCTAATGTGCCTCTTCAGAAAAACTAAAAAAGACACCCTATACCTAACAGATGCCACACATTAAGTTCTTACTGAAAAAAACTTTTAAATCCCTATTACAGCTACATATGTTTTCATTTAAAAACTACTATGAAATCGAGTGTTCTTTTATTTAAACATTCCCCTGTGGTTCTACGAATTAAGGATCAGTAGTACCATATTAACTGGGAGCCAGACCTAACTGGTTAAAGACAGTTGGTAAAACTGCCAACACTGGTTTTGTTTCCGAAGTTGACTGAAATGTGAGGCAGCATATACATTTAAAAGTGAATTCTAATTTTTTAAACTTTCTCATTTTAATGGTGAGTATTTAGAATGAACTTTTTTTTTATTTCAGTCACAGTTTTGAAAAGAGGAAATAATGTATAAAACCCCAATACTTTACACAACCAAAACCACAATTGCATTGCTTTTATTAGGGAAGTGTGTTTATTATTCTGATTGTTAAATTTTCCTTTCCTGGGAGAAAAACCAGAGAGAACAAGATTGGTTCTATTCAAGTGAAACAACTTGTAGTTCCCACGTCTTGTCTCTTAATTTTACTGTTTTTCAATTTGACTTCTGTCCTTTAATTTTAAATAATGAGTATACAGTGTGGGAGGATTTAAACATGTAAAAATAGTTTTTTTAATATATGGATTTCTTTCAGGTGTAGCTTTCACAATGTAGTCTGTGTTCTCTACTGCTACAAATTTTGTAGCAAAAGTATAATGAAGGTTTACATGCAATGAGACACATTGATTTGATTTATAAGGATAAGGGTAATGACTGATATATTTTGCTGATTTAGAATTGGTAACAGAACGAATTATCAAATGAGACAATAATATTTTAAGCTTGAGTTCCAGTAAGTTTTAGGTATTTGGGTGTAGGAACTCATGATTACTCCCGTTTCTGTTACTTCTCTCAGGTTTTTGGTACTGTATTACCAAATGCATCATACAGTATGTGAAATATGGTGGGCAAATGAAAGAACGAACAAAATGAAAAGTCAACAAAAGCACATAAAACAAGGAGGGTGGTTAAAAAAATCACTAAAAAATGTCCTTTGTATTTGAATTTCAGTATATTATTTGAAGACAGTAAATAAAATTTCAAACTCAAGGTATCTGGGACTTCTACCCGCTATTTTCTCATTAATGCTTATGCACTTAAACAAATTTAGAATTTAATTCATAGGTTGATTTTTTTAAAAGGATATGGTAAGTTACTGCACTCTAAACTAAACTGTGTTGCGTGCTCAAAATTCCTGCTTTCCAGGAGACAGAGTAATCAATTGATCACTACCCCAGAGGTCAGATTTTGTCATGCACCACTTCTAGTTACTTCGGTCACCTATTTGTGCAATATATCTATTAATTTTTCAGCTATTTTTAATTTTGTTACATAAGTAAATGATCAAGCATTTATATAATAAAAAAAAATATTTTATTTCAGTAGGCCGTTTCTGAATTCTGAGTGTTTATCTGGACACAGCTAGGGCCCACAATGTTCTTTTCTGCCTTCCTATAGCAGGAAATTACAATATATAAAGGCTCATAAATCTTTCAGCCCCAAAATAAAGAAATAGTGAGATGATTTGTCCAAAACAGGATGAAGGGCAATGGACATAAATGAGTATGGTATTGCTTGTAGGAAAAAAAAATAGCTTTAAGATGGTTATTCAGTAATATATATAACTAAAAGGTCTGAGAATGTTGAATGGGCTTGGGAAAAAACAAGAAGAAACTTCAAATTAACATCAGAGGGTCCGGGTCTACATGTACAAAGCGAGAGTATCTGGACTACAGAGGAAAATGACAAAACTGACTGAACCATTGGAAACAGAACCAATAGGGTAGTGACAGAGGAGGGGACACAGGATGGGTGATTGCATAACTTTCTTCAGGCATATTTTAAGATAAAAATATTGACCAGATGTTTTTCAATCACAGAGAATAGAATTAGACACAAGATAGAGCACCAAGATTAGAAGACCTGGATTTGAAATCCAGTTTATTAAAAATAAAATGTGTTGATCTTTGTTACAATTTTAAATTAAAGTAAGAAAAATAAGATGAAGGGATAAAAGAGCAGAGGAATAAAATGGAACCAGGAATGAGTTCACCACAAAATGCACATCTCACCTGACAGTTCTGTATCCTTCATTAATTTTGTTTATTGAAGACCTCCTTGTGCCAGAGACAGTGTTAGAATTGAGCCACATATTGAAGCTACACTTCAACCACTCCAGCAGCCAAGAAGGAAGAAAAAGGGTCCATTTCCATATTTACAATTGTTCGGGAGAAGACCACTTATTCCTGACCTCAAGACTAAATAGAAAATTTTCTTGGGGAGTTTTCATCTCAATGACACTGAGTAACATTAAGAAGTACTTCCTAGGGGTCAAGACAGTAATGAGTTTCAGAAGATTGTTTCTTATAGTTCTGTTGGGAGAAGACACTTCTCCATGGGTCTCCTGTACTCCTACAAGAGACCCTGTAAGGGTCTTTACAACTCTTTACCCAGGCCATTTCTCAGGGTTATGTTTACAACAAGCAAACTTTGAGGGGTGAGATAACATCTCCTTCCAAAACAAAGAGTAAGTTTACTTACTGGTTTTTATAAAAGTAGTGAATTCTCTGAGCTCAGTATTCCTCATCCTCCATGCAAACCCACTGCATGCATAGCATCTAACCCTGACCGTTTCCTAGACGTGTGACATCTTTCTTCCCAACAGCAATCCTGACCTATTCTGGTTGGCTACCCTCTTTGGATGGTAGCCCAGACAAAAGTGGATATAGGGAATTCAAACCTACCTCTGGTTCAACCATCCAGAATATCTCTCCCAAGAGATATTCAATGGGGTCTTAGATCCTGAGATGATGACCACTTGTTTTAGTGCATTGTTCACTGAGCTCCTCTACATGGCCCTCTTTGGTCAAAGTGGGGGACATAATGGGTCTCTGTAACTTTTGTAAAAATGCCTTGTTTCCTGTGCACCATATCCTTCTAGACAAAAGGGCTAGGTCTGAATCAGAGGTGATTAGAAAAAGGCGAAATTATAGTTATTGGGATGAACACACCAATTTTATGGCTGTGGAAGGAGAACAATAATCCTGGTCCTTGGAGAGGGAACACCCCAGACCTGGGGTGGTGGTAAGAGAGGGGTGGGAAACAATTAGGGATCTCTTTGTGTCCTAGATCCAGCACCACAGTCTGGCAAGAAGCCGCTGCAGCTGGCAATCTGACTACCTGCTGGCTCATCAGTTCCATCAAGAGCAGCTTCAAATGCGGCTCCCCTCAAATAAGTACAAACACACACATTGTCACACTCTTGTTTCATTCTGACTAATACAAATTCAAATGCTTCCCCTGATGCCCTAGCTTCCTTGGGTTATGTCGTGTACAACATCATGGCTGTAACTACTTGGTGACACTGCTCATGTGGCTTAAACAAAACAGTGTAACGATGATCCAAATTAAGCTCCACAGCACATCCCTGACTGGAGTGACCTGGAACATGGGCATGATGTTAGAGGTTAGAGCAGCCATTTAGTGACCCAGAGTGACAAGTACATAAGAAGGTTGGCTCAGAAGAAATAAGGAAGTGATTGGGTTCTCGAAGTGATTAGGAAGTTTCCCAGGACTACATGACTGCCTGCCTCTGGGTTTCTCATTATGTGAGACAAATAAAACCTTTACTTTTATGCCACAATTTGGCTGTCTTCTGTTACTTGGAATTGAGTACAGTTACTAAGTAAACATTTTTCCTTGGATTCAGCATCCTTTCTCATCTTCCAGAAATTGCTCTCTATTCTCTACGTGAGCAGGTCTTCCCACTACATTAGTTATGTGGTCCTTTTCTTTCATGCTCCACCTCCTAGGAGACAGGTATAACTTGGCAAAATAGCCCTTTTTTCCCTCAGGGCTCATTTGTGAGAATTTAAGCCCAGGAACTGCTTTCAGCCATTAATCCAAGTTTATGTCGGCAACTAACTTGAAAGAATAAACTAGCAACACAAAAAAGAGACTGAGGAATGTTCTTCACACACTTGAGGCCATCATTCCAACCTGAAAGGTTGTCTGAGGTCAACCTAGTTTCTACTGTTCACTTTTTTCATTCTTCTCATTTTGATCCACTCTGGTGTCTTTCCAATGGATTTCATGAAGTTTATTTTACTTCAGTTGGTTTAAGTTCAATGTCTGTCATATGCAAAAGTATAGTAACTAATATAGGTATTAGAGGAATCTCCCTGTAATAGACTGAATGCTTATGTCCCTTCAAAATTCTTATGTCCCTTCAAAATTCTTATGTTGAAATCCTAACCTCCAATATGATGATATTAGGAGGTGGGGCTTTGGGAGGTTATTAGGTCATGAGGATGGAGCCCTTATGAATGAAATTTAGGGCCCTTATGAAAGAGACCCCAGAGAGTTCCCTGCTTTCTGGAGTACCCCACATCCAGACATCTTCACGCATGTCCAATAACAAAAATTTCTTTTCCTCTTTGGGAATGAGAATCCTAGAGACATAGAATGCAAATCCTCCGTGCATCTCACCAGGAAACATCAGACCCTTATGTAAAAACTATTCCTAGAAGACTGCCGAAGTACCCCAGCAGTTCTAGATGAGCATGCAGACTTGTTTACATCAGAATTCTAGGGACAGCTGCTTGCCCTCCCTCTTTCACTTGTTATAAAGACCAAAAGAGATGATGGTTACAAATGTATTTTGTAACCTTCAAATATGATTGCATCAAGTAATACTGGATTATAAAAGAAATCTGACAAAATTAAATATCTGTACACTTATCAAAATAATAAAGAGGTTAAAGAATTCCATTCTTGTTTATTTTAAATGAAAGACTATAAATCAGTCTTCTTTGATAAACTATTAGATTGTAGCATACTAGGAGCTGGGCTAGACACACCTTTGCTGTCCCTTCAAGTGTCCCACTGATAGTATAAAACCATTAAGCACTAAAACATTTATATGTGTATAAAAATTTACCATCATTTTCATAAAGGAAATGATAGTATTATGAAAAAAGTGGAATAAACTCAACTAATTGAATGTACCAAAATAAGTAAGAAATTATGACATTGAGGCTAGATTTCTCCTCTCTTCTACATGTAAATGCAGAAAACCTGCGAGTTGAAAGTTCATCTAAAGACTTTTTAAGATTCAGGCATCCTTTAAAGTTGACTTTCTTTATAAGTGCCCTGGTTTGTACTGGTGCTCATCATTATTCAATGCCACAGTTTTCCAGGGAGAATGCTCCCCTAAGGCATTGTCAGAACTTCCAGCCTTGGCCCCTGCTGTAAATGGAGATTTAGAAATGAACTTACAGTTATGCAGTTCTGAATCATGCAAGACCTTTTTTGAAATTGCTCACCCCATCTTCTTTCCACCACCAATACCTCAGTACAATACAATACTAGCAAAATCGAGAAAGAACAGATGACTTCCTAGGAAAATAGAATTAAGGTAAACCAGTTGAAATCTTATGAAATATAACATTTATGTCATAACTGAAGTCTAAAAAGTTTCTTCTTTTTTTTAACTTCAAAATTTTGCAAGAGACTAGCAAAGAAGAATATTTAGTGCCTTTCTCCAGGGGCCACTTTCCTGTTGGGTTCATCTGAGGCTATTGTCTATGCTGTATTATGCTGCCAGTATGTGGGAGGGGACAGGAGAGTTCAGAGGAACTAATTCAGTGAACTGTGGCCCTAGTACACAATCAGGATGATGGCACTTCATCTGGCCAAGTTCCAGTGTGGTCAAGTCTGCAGCTACCACAGCTCTACCACCAGCTTCAGGTCAAAGTGCAGAACATTCTAAAACAAGGAAACCAGAAGTGGGAACTGCATTAAATTCTTTTTTTACTTTATTTTCCCTATCTGGAGAATGAGATCAACAATGAAAGTGTGAGGTTAATGTTTACTGAGAATATTTTTGTGCCAGGTATTTACTGCAGCAAGCCATTATATATATGTTATCTCATTTAATTTCCATAGTAATCCTAAAAGACAAGTACCATTCATACTCTATCTTACCAGTGAGAAAACTGGGGCACAAAGAGAATTCGTAACTTTTCCAAGGTTACCCAGCTAATATCTGCCTCCTAGAAATGCATCAACAACAAACTCCAGTGGTGTGCATGGATATCACCCCAAAAGGAGCCAAATATGTGAAAAAAATGTTAAATTTTTATTTTACATTTTTAAAGACTTTAGAATTTGCTATTATAAAAAAGCAAAAAAGAAATTTAGACTACAAATACAATATTAAATATATTTCAAATGGATTTCTGGTTTTAGCTCTGACATATAAAGATCTTGGAAGTGATCACTCGAAATATTCTTAAGACAAGAAAATGCTGAGCAAGCTGAAATTTAATGACTTTTCTTGGACCCATCAGAGAACTAAGGTCGTAAGGTAAACAGTCACTCCAAAACCTGGAGAGATGGGCACATTCCAAGCATCACAGTCAAGTTCTGCTTACCTGCATCAGAAGATGCTGAAGCCATAAACTTGCAGGAACACTTCAGTGGTAATTATGATGAATTGCTGGAGGCTGTATATGAACTAGCATGAGAGTGAGAAACTCCTATCTTAAATAGCACCCATCCCACTTGGGTGGGCTTTAACTCCAGGTAAAGTTCTCATGATGTAGATTCATTGACTCATGGCTCTGGCAGGGGAAGGAAATAAGTAATCATTGTGAAATAATATACTTGGGGCCTTCTCCATAACAAAGTTCTATTCTCCAGGGGAAAAGACTACCAGAGTTTTATTCCAGCTGGAGGAAAGTTTCTACCCCTCTAACCCTCTTGTCTCACCTATCTCACCTCAGAGGGAGAAAATATAGTCAACAGGACATCAAGGAAACAGACGGGGAACCCTGCAGCCAGGGAAGGGAGCTGGGAGGAAAGGCTATACCACAGGAGAAACACTTGTGAAGGCCATAGTCGAGCCCAAGACACAGCCCCACTAAAAAATTGAGATTTAATTCAGGTTACAGAATGTTTCCCCCTCCCCTACACCTTACCACTACTGTAGCAAGGCTTCAGTGTAATAACAGTGGATCAGAGGTGAAAGAATTGCAAGACACAGATTCCCTCTAAGTAGGAGTACTTAGGGAAGCCCAAAGTAAGGAGGGGAAATAAAAATAAGGACACTAAAAGAATTTGAAGCCTCTGGCACCTACAGCTACATCAAACATAAACCCAGCCTGAATCCTAGCCATATTAATAGAAATTCTCACTGTGAGGCCCTATTTACACCAGTTTCCAATTATCTGATACACCATGTCCAACTTTCAACAAAAAAATTACAAGGCATGGCAGAAGGCATGACAAAACACAGTTGGAAGAAAAAAAGCAACCATCATAATCAGACTCTGATATTAGAGGTGTTAGAATTTTCAGACTGAAATTAATACGGGTATTTTTCAGTTTTTGAAAATTGATTATATGCCACTTCACTTTTATGGAACACCCATATTAGTACCTGTTTTCAGTAACCAAAAGAAATCCAAACAGGATTTTCACTTTTATGAAAAAAAGGAGAAAAGTGAAAATAGCAATCAGCATTTATTTTTCAGTGACCCGTTATAGAGGCCGCACACCCTGAGCAGTGAGAGGGGCACCACCAAGCTCCTTCCCCAGGAACCATACTCAGCATCTCAGCATCAAGCTGCCATAGCTTTGAACTGTGTCTGTGAGCATCTGTGCTTTCATCTCAATTTATTTTGTGCATCTGTTAGCAAGATGTGTCCTAAGGTAATTGTTTCCTCGCTTTCTTTACACCATTTCAGCTCATGAAAGTTTTCATAGGAATGCTCTAGTTTTGGATAGCAGGGGAAACCTGTATAACTATGATCAGTATGTTAAGGGCTCTAATGGAAAAAGTAGACAACATGTGAGAACAGATGGGTAGTGTAAGCAGAAAGGTGGAAACCCTAAGAAAGAATCAGAAGGAAATGTTGGAAAGAAAATATGCTGTAACAGAAACGAAGAATGTCTTTGATGTGCTCGTCAGTAATTAGAATGTCTGATGAAAGAATCAGTGAGCTTGAACATAGGTCAGTAGAAACTTCCCAGAGTGAAATGCAAAGAGAAAAAAAGAAGGAAAACACAGAACAGAATATCCAAGAACTGTGGGATCATTTCAAAAGGTGTTACATATGCATAATTGGAATACCAGAAGAAGAAGAAAGAACAAGGGAGAAAAAATACTTGAAGTAATATTGGTCAATAACTTTCAAAATTAATTGTAGACACTGTACTGGGTTGAATTGTCTTCCCTCAAAATTCATTTCCACCCAGAACCCCAGAATGTGATCTTATTTGGAAATAGAGTCTTGGCAGATGTAATTCGTCAAGAGCAGATTATACTGGATTAGGATGGGTCCTAAATCCAATGAATACTGTCCTTATAAGAAGTTTATGTGAAGACACAAACATACACAAAGGGAAAATATCCATGTGAAGATGGAAGCAGAAATTGGAGTGAGTCAGCTGCAAACCAAAGAATGCCAACAATTGCCAGCAATCACCAGAAGCTAGGAAGAAACAAGAGAGGATTCTTCCCTAGAGCCTTCAGAGGGAGCATGGCCCTGCTGACACCTTGCCTCAGACCTCTACACTCCAGAACTGTGAGAGAATAAATTTCTGTTTTATCAGCAACGCTGTTTGTAGTAATTTGTTATGGCAACCCCAGAAACTTAGTAGACATCAAACCATAAATCCAGGAAGCATAGAAAACACTAAGCAGAATGAAAAAAAGTAAAAAAAAAACCCACACCTAGGCATACCACATTCAAACTTCAGAAAACCAAAGTCAAAGTCTTGAAAGAAGTCAGAGGGGAAAAATAAACCTTACCTAGAGGAACAAGGTTAAGAATTATAGTGGACTTCTCATCAGAAACTAGGCAAAACAAGAAAGAAAATGAAGCGAAAATCTAAAAGCATTGAAGGAAAAAAATTTACCACTCTAGAATCCTATATCCAGTAAAATTTATCCTTCAAAAGTGAAGGAGAAACAAAGACTTTCTGAGACAAACAAAAACCGAATAATTCATTGTCAGCAGACCTAAGCTGTAATAAATGTTAAAATAAATTACTCAAGTGGAAGGAAAATTAATACAGGTCAGAAATTTGGATCTATATAAAAATGGGAGAGAGTTAGAGAAGGAATAGATAAAAGTAAAATAAAGGCTTTTATTTTTCTTATTCTTAATTGACCTAACAAATAGTATAAAGTAATAATAGTAACAATGTATTGGGTGATTAGAGTAAATGGATCAGTGAAATGAGCAATGTCACAAAGGACAGGAGGGAAGAGTTGGGAATAAGGAACCTGCACTATATGTGAAGTGGTATAGTGTTATTTGAAGATGGACTTAGATTATTTTAGAACATATATTTTAAACTCTAGGGAAAACCATTAAAATTATTTTTAAACAGTATAATTGATACTCTAAGAGAAAAGATAAGATGGAATCATATATAATATTCAATTAAACCAGAGAATTCAGGGGAAGTGGGGGAAGGGAGAAACAGAACAAATGCAACAGAGGAAAAAGTTACCGATATGATAGATATTAATCCAATTACATCAATAATTCCTTAAATGTGAATGGTGTAAATACACAAATCAAAAAGTATACAGAGTGGATAAAAAAGAATATACAACTACATGTTATCTATAAGAAACCCAACTTAAATGTAAAGACCCAAGCTAAGAATAAAGGGATGGAGAAAGATATGCCATGCTAAAAGTAATCAAAAGAAAACTAGAGTAGCTATATTAATTTCAGCCAAAGTCAACTCCAGAACAAGCAAGATTATCAGGAATAAATAGGGGCACCACATAATGATAAAGGGGCCAATTGTCCAAGAAGTCATAATAATCCTAAACATGTAAGCACCTAACAAAGTGTCAAAATACATGAGGCAAAAACTGATAGAATTGAAAAAAACTAGATCAATCTACTATTACAGTTGCAGTCTTCACCATCTCTCTGTTAGTAATTGATTATTCCAAAAAGGTAGAAAATCAGTAAGGATATAGGTGACCTGAACAGCACTATCAATCAATTTGATCTAATTGACATTTATAAAATACTCCATCCAACAACCCAGTGGCATATACATTCATCTCAAGCTCATATAGAATATTCACAAAGATAGACCACATTTTGACCATAAAACACACCTCAACAAATTTAAAAGTATAAAAATTATATAAAGTATTGCTTTCAGACCACAACTCTTTTTTCACACACACACACTGTATTTTATTTTTACAAGAGATAAATAAACTGACACCAAGCATTGTAAATGGGTGACCACAACAAAAGCAGCAATGATTGCAATTACCAAACACGAAACACACTCATACTATGTCATAATATTGACATTCAGTCCAGTAATCCTCCACTGTAACAGCTCCTTTACTTTGCAGTGAAAATTGATTTGTATATGTTTTGCCTCTGAGTCTTTGTGGGATTTTTTTTTTTATTATTCAAACAGAAAGTCACAAAAATTATAATCATCCTCATCAGTTCACTCAGTCCCATGTAATTAATTTATTTTTCATCTTGATCTTTTGTTAGCACTTTATGAATTCATCAGTTTTCCATTAGAGTTCTGAAAATGCTTATTCATTCAGTTCAGCAGTATCGTCAGTTACCAGAAACCTGTACTTGTCAGAGTCTTTGCCATGAATTCCTTGAAGATGAAACCCTTTTATAGGAACATTTTTGCAAAAGCAACAGAGTATGCCCAGAACTGTCTGTAAATGACAGAAGACTTAAAAGTGACCACGGTTAAAGATTTGATGAAAGTTTATAATAATGTAATTGACAAGGAAATGTAGTTAGTTCTGAGATACACATTTTAAAGTAATAACTAGAATTATGACTTATAACATTATACCAGTACATATAAGATTTTTAGAAATTTCATGTAATGTCAGACCACAATTTAACTAAAGTAGAAGTCAATAACAGGAAAAACAGCTGAAAAATCCCCAATTATCTGGAAATATAAATGTTAATCAAGACACTTCTAAATAGCCCATAGGTCAAATAAGTTTCAATACAAATTAAAAAACATTTTGAAATAAGTGAAACAGAAATTACAACTTACTAAGAATTGTGGGATGTAGGAAAAGAAGTGCTTAGAGGGAAATTTATAGAATTTAGTGAATATATTACAAAAAGAAAAATATCTAAAAATCAATGCTTCAGCTTGCTTTAGGAAGTTAGAGAAGAGAAAAACCTAAAGCAAGCAGAAAAAAAAATAAGAAGGATTAAAGCAGAAATCATTGAAACTGAAAACAGAAAACAGTAGAGAAAATCAACAAGACCAAAACTTGATTCCTTGAAAAGATCAATAATATTGATAACCTCTGCCCTGGCTAACTAAAAAAAAGAAAGAAAGAAAGAAAGAGAGAGAAGATACAAATTATTAGTAAGAAAAATGAAAGTGGGATCATCACTACTGATCTCATGGACAAGAAAAAGATAATAAAGGAATACCATAAATAGCTACATGCCTATAAATCAGATAACTTACATGAAATGAACTAAACTGCCAAAACACACACAAGGAAACATAGATAACCTGAATTGCCCTATAACTACTAAAGAAATTGATCAATAATTGACCATCCAAAAAAGAAAGCACCAAGTCCAGATGGTTTCACTGACAACTTCTACTAAACTTTGAGGGAAGAAATATGACAAATTTTCTACAATCTCCAGAAAATAGGAATAAAAGGAAGACTTCCCAGCTCATTCTTTGAGCCCAGCATTGCCCTAACTCCAAAACCAGATAAAGCTATTACAAGAAAAGAAACCAGATCAATATCTCTCATAAACATAGATGCAAAATTCTCAACAAAATATTAGAAAATTGAATCCAACAATGTATAAAAGAATAATATCCTTTCCAAAAAAAGTAAGAATTTCACATTTAATTTAGTATTTTACTCCGTAGATTGATCAAGGTTGAAATGCCAAAAAAGGAACGATATAAGGAAGCAACTCTACAGTAACAACTAAGTAGTTTAATCATATATATATATATATATATATATATATATATATATTTTTTTTTTTTTTGCGGTACACGGGCCTCTCACTGTTGTGGCCTCTCCCGTTGCGGAGCACAGGCTCTGGATGCGCAGGCTCAGCGGCCATGGCTCACGGGCCCAGCCGCTCTGCGGCATGTGGGATCCTCCTGGACCGGGGCACAAACTCGCGTCCCCTGCATCGGCAGGCAGACTCTCAACTACTGCGCCACCAGGGAAGCCCGCTAATTATATATTTAACTAAAGGAGCAAATATTATATCATCCTGCTCTTAAATTCATTCACTCACTCATTCATTCATTCATTCATTCATTCATTCATTCTACTGTACTATTACCAATACGAGACTACTTAGGACCTGTAGTTCTTTTATACATGCCTAGACTATAAATGTCTCTCAAAATTTCATTTATGCTTATTTTTGGTATGTGAATCAAAAATTAAAACACATTTTTTAAAGATCAAAGAAAATCAAGTTATGATCAATTATTAGTGATTCTAACAAAATATTTGGGGATGAGTTGTGGAGGAGGATTCTCTGAAAGCATTATCTTAATTAGTATTACCTTAATTATTTCAATGAGGATAAAGCAGGAGAAGCATATAATGTAACCCAGGGAACTGTCTAATGAGCTCAGATTTGAAGAAGATAAGCATAAATCACAAAGGAAGGGAGATAAGAATGAAAACAAAAGAATGACATGAAGTTTTAAAAATAGTGTCAGAAAAATTGAAAGTCCAGAATAAACTGAGATTATTGGGAAAGGAAAAAATCTTGAAGCAAGCCAAATAATATTTTTAGCTGCTAAGCAGAAAAATAAAAAGAAAGAATTAAGTCTCTTGCTCAAGACAATATAATTCTGACAGAGAGGATGGGAGGAGAATGGCACCATTTTTATATGGTTTTTATCTTTTTATTAAAAAGAAGAATCTTTAAAAACTTGAAAGAATAAGGTAAACATAGCGAAAAGACAGCTGAAGTCCAAAATATTCAGAAATAATGGAGAGTACCTATTGCATTAAAATAATCCATCTCTTCCAGTCAAGATAAATCCAGCCCAGGGTACTGCAGGAACTAATAGATGGCCTGCTAAACTAGTACTAGTAATCTTCAGAAATCATGACAAGTGATGTGTGCATATATATAAAGACCTCTAATGCAAGTCATCAAGTGAAACAGGAGTGAATGTGTGTTGCATGACGTTACAGACGTGAAAAGGTAATAATATGTATGTATATCTGTATTCATCTATACTCATTTAAAAATAACCAGAAAGATGTACATCAAGTATTCCTTACTGGTGTTATTTTGAAAAGAAAAATGAAAGCAAAAACAGTAAATCATGAGACTCCCCTATTAAAGAAAAACATGGAGTAGAAGAAATGGAGGTGGGAAGAAATGTTCAATTAGACAATGGGTAAGGTCCATTTCACTTCTAAGATTACACACACACATACACATACATATATATACATATACATGTATATCTTTAATTGGCAGGACCCAGTACAAAATGGAAATGAGTGCTCTATGTTCAAAAATTAAGAATTTTAATATTGCAACAGCAGCACATTAAACCAAGTACAGACAGAGATTCTAAGCATGGAGCCCTGTGCTCCAGTACGGGTTGATTATCCATGAAGCTGGTCTCATGTACATACATATGTCCACATGTATACATACACACACAATTTTTTTCTTGAATGCAAAGATTGTATCTTTAGAGAAGAGATGATGCATACTACAAAGTGTGGTTCCATTCCTGAATGCTCAGAGGCTCTGTGATCCAATCACTTTGCCCCCTAGCCTGAATACATCATCTGTCTGTCTTCTGATCAGGACACCTCTTCCTATTGTCTGTACTTCACCCTTTGAGAATTCTAGCTCCTACATATAGTTCTCTTTATGGTTTAATAGGCTACATCAGAAGCAATGATAAAAACACTCTGTTAATTAATGGGGTGCAAATTATATGTGAGGAGTTTGTCATAGGTTGAAATCAAGACCTATACATTTACTCTTTCTCTTCTGCATTTTCCCAAGGTAACAATGCTCACAAGAAATAAGAACTTTCTAGGCACTTAATAAGCTATAACTATAGTCCCAGCCAGCAGAGAGTAAATGAGTCCTAGGAGTGTCTGTATTTCGATAAGTGGGAGAGGGAGTGGGGAAGGGTGGGGAAAGGAAGGAAGGGAGGGAGGGAGGGAGAGAGAGAGAGAGAGAAAGTGAACGAAAATCACGTATGGTAGCAGTAGAGAATACTGGAAGAGGACCCAATGCAAGAATATCCAAGTCAAATCCAAATTTTTATTACAAATGACTTCCAACTGTCAGAGTTGGAATGGACCTAAATCTTAAAATTAAACAAAGCATCATGTATTAAATATTTACTCTGTACTAATCACTGTATTTGAATTTCTCACTTAATCTTCTCAATAATCCTGAGTTAATTTCTATTATTTTTATTTTATAGATAAAGACACTGGGGAACAAAGAGGTTATATACTCTGTCAGTGTCACATAGACTCTAAATGTTGGGTCTAATTTGTTTGACTTCAGAGAATGTAATTTTACTGGCTATAATATACTGTGTCCCAGGCCTTAAATATTATCTAATACATTCATCCTTCTGAGGTTGAATTCTTTAACATCCACACCAGTGGCTTGCCAGACTATATTTGAATTTCCCCAAGTGGGGAACTCCTCCATAACGACCTACTCTAAGTTCAGACAAACAGTATTTCTTTATATTGCGCCAATATCTATCTCCTTGCAACATCAACTTATTAATTCCACCTCTACCATTCATGAGAACATCTGATTTCTTTTCCATTTAATACACTTTCAGATATCTGATGAATAATTGGAAGTTAACTACCATTGCCCAAGAATATTCTCTTCTCTAGGCTAATATTTCCATTCCTTCAGATGAAACACATGGAAAATTACTGTGAGTTTCCTTATCCAAGAATTGTTCTCCTTTGAATACAGTCTAATTTGTCTATGTTTCCCAGATCCTCAGAGCTGAATGTAACACACCAAGATTGTTCAAACCAGTTTCTGGAGCAGGACAATCACTTCCCTCTTTCAAACCATTATAGGTCTATTACCACACTCAAAGGTGCATTAGCTTTCTCAGCAGCCACATCATACTGCCGGCTTTTATTGAAATAAAATCCATAAATCTTTGAAATCTTTGTTACACAATCTCCAATAAGCCATGCTTCCCTCAACTGAGAGTAATGCAGTTTTGTTTTGTTTTTTTACTTTTTTGTGTGTGTGGTACGCGGCCCTCTCACTGTTGTGGCCTCTCCCGCTGTGGAGCACAGGCTCTGGACACGCAGGCTCAGCGGCCATGGCTCACGGGCCCAGCCGCTCCGCGGCCTGTGGGATCTTCCCGGACCGGGGCACGAACCCGTGTCCCCTGAATCGGCAGGCGGACTCTCAACCACTGCGCCACCAGGGAAGCCCAGTAATGCAGTTTTGTGTGTGTGTGTGTGTATGTGTGTGTGTGTGTGAGACAGAGAGAGAGAGGGAAGGAATGGGATGGGAATAGGGAAGGGAGAGGAGGAGAGGGGAGGGAACGGAAGGGGAGGGGAGGGGGAGGGGAGGGACACTCAAGTGTTAAGTTCCAAATTTACCCCTATTAAATTTCATATTGTTAGATTTGACCCTTCTTTGCACATGTTGGAGTTTTGGGGGTTTTGTGGATCTTAACTCTTAACTCCATCATACATGGAATTTCTCAACTCCCAAAATTATGCTCAAACACATATTTGGTAAGTATTTTTTTATATTGTCATCTAAGTCTCTGACCAGAATTAAAAAAAAACATTGACTAGACAAGACAGAGCCCTTTGGCTTGCCTCTAGAGACTATCCTCTAAGTTAACATAAGAACTTCAGTCCTATTTTTTGTACATGTAACTAATAATGTATATAAATACAAGGCTATGTAGCCCATAATTCTTCATCCTATGTGGGTTCGTTAAGTGCTATGTATTAAAAATAAGCAGGAGACAGAGGAAGAAATGGTGGTTTCTTTCAGGGAAGTGCTCTCTGTCAACACAACTGATTTATGTGGGAGACAGGTTTTCAAGGCAGGACAGTTGAGCAGCCCTCCTGCTGTTTCCTAGAAAAGCAGGTTTTCCATCTTTGAAGTTGAAATGAAAACAAACTTGGACCATCAGAGCAGATTTTCTTTGTTTTTCATTAGTTTTGGAAACAAAACAATACAATTCCCACCCCTCCCAGTCCCTCCCACACATGTACAAAATACATGTCAAGAATCAGAGTTATAAGTAAAATTTATTTTCAACATATTCTAAGTTTTAAAAAATTCATCCCATTTGTTAGTGCAGTATGACCAAGAAGCCACTGAACAAGGCAGAGAACTAGATGGGGAAGTAAGTTGTTGGCTTATAAAACTACCCATCAAGCAGTTATCTAACATTTTGGGTAAAAGTTACAGGATTTTGGGGCTTCCCTGGTGGCACAGTGGTTGAGGGTCCGCCTGCCGATGCAGGGGACACGGGTTCGTGCCCCGGTCCGGGAAGATCCCACATGCCACGGAGCGGCTGGGCCCGTGAGCCATGGCCACTGAGCCTGTGCGTCCGGAGCCTGTGCTCCACAGCGGGAGAGGCCACAACAGTGAGAGGCCCGCGTACCGCAAAAAAAAAAAAAAAAAAAAAAGTTACAGGATTGAAGTAGATGAATTAAAAGTGTTACTTATCTATGCCTGTCTCATACCTGGTTAATGCCTCAATACTTCCTGTAAGAAGGAAAAACAAGTCTCTCAGTCCACAAAAAGCCAGAGATGACATTTGGTATTCTATGTCCTTGCCTATGTAGGTCGGGAAGAAAAAAAGTGTCTGGAAGAATTCAGAAAGAGCTACCATACAAATGCAGATAATAATGTCATAAATTTGACATTTTTCTCTCACACTCTATAATTTTCATGATTTATTTTATTTTGGTAAGAGATCTACCCTCTTAACAAATTATTAAGTGCACCATATAGTGTTGTTGACTATAGGTACCATGTTGTTTGGCACATGTCTAGAACTTACTCATCTTGCTTAACTGAAACTTTATACCCCTTGATTATTAACTCTGCTTTTCCCCCTCCAGCCAGCCACTGGCAACTGTCATTCCACTCTTTGAGTCTATGCATTTGATTATTATAGGTGCCTCATATAAGTTGAATCGTGCAGTATTTGTCTTTCTGTGACAGGCTTATTTCATTTAACATAATGTCCTCAAGCTTCACCCATGCTGTCCCATATTGCAGAATTTTCTTCTTTTTAAGTTTGAATATTGTATGTAATATTAATTTATTTTAAAAAAAACATTAATTCTTAGCCCATGTTCCTTTCCTAGAGCTTTTCCCTGCCACACCATCCCAATCAGGCTTTTTCCCTCCTCTGTGTGTGTGTGTGTGTGTGTGTGTGTGTGTGTGTGTTACTCCTCATACTTCTTCAATCTCCTCATTCTATTTCTTCATCTCCTGCTTTTTTTCTATTCTAGTTTCATCAACTTTTCATTCTCACCATTCTCTCTCTTTTCATTGTTAAAATATTTTGCTGTTTTTTTTTTTAAACTTGCCTCTCCTGTCTCTTCCTGTTTTTAACTTATTTCCCAACCCATCTCCCTATCTAGGTCTTCAGACAGCATTCTCCTCCCACGTGTATCACCTCCTATCCTCTGTGTAGACTCTGGGCTCTCATGTTCATCCCTTCTGATTCAGCCACTGGGTTTTGTTCATCCTTTCATCTTCAGTCACTTGTCTTTGGTTGAAAAATGTCTGTTATTCATTTATTCTTCTTATTTTATGCAGTTCACTTATTCTGGGAAGAACCAGCCTCCAAACAACAAAATAAGTGAGTTTATTCTTGGATGAAAGGTCAGGAATTTACACTCAGTACATTGGAAACTTTGACAAAGCCATAAAGAATACACCACTACCTTGGGCTGCCAGATTTAGGAGGAAAAAATATATTTATAAATATTTTTTCCTCCTAAATCTGTGTGAGTATATATATGTATACATACATATATACATATGGTTAAATTTGATTTCAATTTCAAATAAACAATGAATTATATTTTAGTGCAAGTAAGACTCACCAATATCTTTATTATTTATCTGAAATTCAAATTTAACTGGTTTTCCTACATTTTTACCTGGCAAGCCTACCACTACTACATTTAGTCATATTATCAGTCAATAAACAAATACTTGCTGAATTTGAACTGTGTGTCTAAATAGGATAGTAAACAATGTGAAAGATAGCACGTGTACAAAAGCAATCCCTGCCCTCAAAGAATTCACAATGTAGAGAGCTAAGAAGTTAAAAAATATAATAAAAAATTAGAAAACAATGCAAAATAGCACAGAATTAATTGTTTAAGTGGTTCCAGTGATAAATCTAGTAGAAACTCAGGAGTTGATATGAATGGAACAGCTCAAAAATTATTCCTGGAGTGAAGAAGGATGTGATCTGGGTTTAAGGATCAAAATACACTCTCCAAGCAAACTAGAGAAAAAATGCATCCCCAGATTGTCGCCACGTTTTTTTTAAATTAATTTTTATTGGAGTATATTTGCTTTACAGTATTGTGTTAGTTTCTACTGTATAGCAAAATGAATCAGCTATACATATACATATATCCCCTCTTTTTTGGGTTTCCTTCCCATTTAGGTCACCACAGTGCATTAACTAGAGTTCCCTGTGCTATACAGTATGTTCTCATTAGTTGTCTACTTTAAACATAGTATCTATAGTGTATATGTGTCAATCTCAATCTCCCAATTCCTCCCACCACGCCTCCTTTCCCCTTGGTATCCACACATTTGTCCTCTACCTCTGTGTCTCTATTTCTGCTTTGCAAATAAGATCATCTATACCATTTTTCTAGAGCGTTAGTATATGATATTTTGTCACCACGTTTTCCTGCCTGTGCCTTCTGATGCTATTCCTTTCTCCAGAAACAATCTCACCTGGACTTCAAGTACTGGTTAACGCCACATACCTCTTAAGATCTTTCCTTCTTTAAACCCGCTATAGCACTTTCCATCCCCACTGTCATTCATCATTCTCTGCATTGTTCTTCTGGCTAGTTTTCAACATCTCTCTTAAGGATTATCTGCTTTTTGAAAAAAAAAATGCTGCGCATGTGCCGAGTAAGTTCTCTATATACTTTGATGAATTGAATGAATGAATCCTGAAATTATGTCTGATGCTTCAGTGATTTTCCACAACTGCCACCTTGGCCACATCTGGACTTCTTAGAGGCAGAGTTGGACACTTTTTCTTCTGGGAACCCATAGGTCCCAACATCTTTAATACATGCAGAATATGCTATTGCATTGCAAATTGGATACATATTAATTCCTTCCACTGGCCCTGTTGCTCTTTGTAGCCACAGTGCCTTTTTAGTAAGTGTAAAAAAAGACTTTCTAGGAGAAAAAAAAAATAGAATCTTTCTCTATTTTACAGTAAATTTGTTCTTATATTGATTAAAGTAAATCACGCACTGTAAATTAATAAGTATCTATAACATACATAAGAAATCTTATTCATAGCAAAATAAATTATAGGTGGCACATATTTCATTGTGAAAACAGGCCGAATTCATTCTAGATGCATATAATTTAACTTCTCAGTTATTATAAAATCTCCATTTGAGATGTGACCTCACTGTAATTTGTTTTAATATGTATTGTAGATAAAGCTATTGCTTACTTTTAAAATAACTGTATTTTTATGGTAATATATTTACAAGAACACAATAGTTATTTATAGGATTTTGGGTCTATTTGGAATTATTGTTTGTAAATATTTGTTCTTGTCTATAGCAAAAATTTTTCCATAGTGCTGTAAGTCTTTTCTACAAGCCTTTGTTAGCTGTATTTGGAAAATCTCCAGGCAGCACAAATTACTAAGAAACAATACAGAACTTCAAAAGCATGTTTATTTGCACTGTAATGTGGAATTCACTATCACACATAGGTATTTTGAGGTCTTTACTCTCATTCATACAATAGGAGATATTCCTGTAAAAAGTCATAATAATTCACAGTAATTTTCTTCTTTTGCCTCCAAAGACTTTCTAATATATACCTTCTAGGGGTCAAAGAACAAGGAGAAAAACCTAGTCAGGTACAATTGGACAGTGCAGTGACACTCAGCCAGGGCTACAGATTAGAATATGGAGATTTTTTTTTTACAAGTCCCCATGCTGAGATCCCATCCCAGATCCACTGAATCAGCATTCCTGTAGGGGGGCTCTTGGCATGAATATTTTTAAAAGTTGTATGATAAGTATGGTACTCACCCGCATTTGAAACCACTGCTGTTGCTATTATTCAAGAGAAATAATCTCCAGGAACTAGAAATATTTTTTATTTTAGAAAATGATTAGGATTATGAAAAATAAGGTTGATGTAATATACTTGCTTTTCACAAATTATATCTCTTCTTTTCAACTGAACTAATTACTCTGCATTTTGATTAGGCTTTTTCTTATTCAGAGAAATAACTAAACAACTGACCTAATAGCACAGTTAATTATAATTATGACATCTCATCAGTGTGGCAACTGGTTATTTCTAACCAATTACTTTGATTATCTTTTAACAACCAAACATGATTGGCTATTCTGCCAATTCGAACTATTTTTCAGTAGGTTTAAAGAAAAAAAATTCTTGTCTTATTGACTTGGAATTTATTAAAAGAAAATTTTACCGTGATAAACAGTGACAATTATATAGTTATATGTGAAAAACCAGTTCTGTATATATGTATTGATCTTTAAGTATTCTGAACCTGTATCACTATTCAACCATGTAATATGTCAAATTCATGTATTTATGATGTTTATTATAAACTTCTATAAATCTATTTAATTCTTTAATTATCTCTTAAATGCATCCTTAAATGTAAAGAGGTGATTTGCCTCCTTGCTGAACCAAACAGACAACAATCCAGTTACCAACTCCAGTAAGGTGAAATTAATCACATGAAAAAGAACACAGTACTTTTTGGAATGGTCATAGAAAACATTACTTTATGTAAAATTTTCCTCTCTTAGGTAAAACACATTTACCCATCATTTTTACAACCACGGATTTTGCAAAATTTTAGGGTGGACAAAAACAATAACTATTTCTGATCTTGGTGTCACAAATGTTTTTTTTGTTTTGTTTTGTTTTTGTTTTTGTTTTTGTTTTTGCGGTACGTGGGCCTCTCACTGCTGTGACCTCTCCCGTTGCGGAGCACAGGCTCTGGACGCACAGGCTCAGCGGCCATGGCTCACGTGCCCAGCCACTCCACGGCATGTGGGATCTTCCCGGACCGGGGCACGAACCCGTGTCCCCTGCATCGGCAGGCAGACTCTCAACCACTGCGCCACCAGGGAAGACCCTTTGAAGAAACTTTCATTGGTATTTTTGGCATCCATTGTATTATATTATTTAATTAACCTGGTTTCAAAAGAAATAAGGTCACTGTGTGCATTTAAATCTCATTGGGATAATTCCATGTCCTTTTAGGATGGAGGAACATTACCCCCTCTAGTGGATAAAGGCAAAACTGATGGCCTTGATGCGTGGAAAAGATAAGACTGCATTTCCTTAAACCGTCATCATCTAATAGACTGATGGATTAATTTCCCTAGTTCATCCTTCATTTCAAACATATTGTCTTGGAAAATGTGCTATGTCACAGATATTTCTTATATTAAGATGTATAACAGTATTTGGAATTTAACAGAGTGCAATAAAGGAAATTGTAGTTCATGCCAGGCATCCTGTTTCATGTTGAAAAAATGGACTTAGAGGGAGCCATCCTTAAATGTTTACTTCTACTGAGCAAAGTACCATGAAAACATGTTCTTTCTAATTGGAGAACAGGAAAAAAAAGTAGTAGAAATCAAACTCACTTTTTTTAACCAAAAAGTTTTAATCATCAGGTATACCTAAAGTACAATTTAAAAAATTAAGTTGAATCAGCCACCTTTTGAGTCTAGCATCTTTATTTATATAGAAAGTTGTTTAGAATCTATCATTTTAATTTTTCTACAAAAGAAACATTTGTTTTTAGAGTTGAGTAGCAAAGTATATAGTATATATAGTATACCCACACACATATACACATACATATTTGGGAGCTGGCTTATTTTCTTGAATTCATCTATCGACAAATGGTCCATTAAGTTCTGCTCAAATATGGAGATTTAAGGTCATTCAACATACTATGATAGTTGGCTTTAGTTTCAGATAAATAGAATAAACAAATCCCTGTTCAAGCATTAACTAGTTTTACCTCTTCTATTTAAATCAGCAAAGGCAAGTTTCAAAGGTAGAGTCTGATGAGCCTCTATCATTATCTTGTCTATTGTATTTAGCACTAGGGAAGTGAAGTTATCCTCAGTTGCCTCATCATTAATAGATCTTTTTAAAATATGCTGCAGATAGTGTTCAATTACTCTTAATATTTTCCCCTTCATTAGGTCAGATTTGATTGGCTCATTTAAATATATTTTGAAATATTTGCAAATAGGACAAATCTTAATTATACCTATGCATAACACCCTGAGGCAGCCCACATAAGTGAGGCTTATCTCTTTTCCTTGGTAACCCCTCCATAGCCTCTTTAATGTCAGGTATGTGGCTGCCACCTAATAGGCAAAAATGGAGGAAAGAAAATTTTAAGCTCCTCTGATGGAAAAGTAAAAATCATCAATCAACTATCACATAAGCTGTATATCAAAATAAACCTGAAAATATTTACAAAGCAATTATTCACTCTAGTAACTATCATGAGAGGATATACTCTAAAGAAATACATAAAATCATTTATACCTTAAAATGTAGTTGGAGAAAAAGTTAAGATTGCATAAAACAGAAGATTTAATAGGAGGTCACAGACAAAAATACACATTTTTCTAGCTGTTTCTCAGTTTTCAAAGTATTTACATACAAACTATTGCTTCAGTTTCCTTATCTGTAAAATGAAAATAAGATCTACCTCTATCACAGAATCACTGGACGATTTTAATAAGGCAACACGATACCTTATTGGAACTAGCAAAGTGTTTGGCATATAACGAGTCAATAAAATATTAGTTTCTTTGGTCCTCAGAAAGAGCCTACAAGTTTGAGAGGTTAGATATTTAAAATTTCATTTACAGTTGACAATCAGACTCAGAGACATTCCAAGAATTGTTGAGTGCTGCACAAAGCTTAAATCTGTGGTTGTGTGGGTGTGTGTGCGCACGCGTGTGTGTGCATGTGTGTGTGGAACAATTACGAGTAAATATATGAAACTGGAAAAGTGAAGAGTGGTTAAGGAGGGGTGAGTAAACCATCTGGACTGAAATAGAAGCCTTAAAATAGTGGTTATGCATAAGATGGTAAGGACAGGGGGTAGATAAATTTAATACCAAGCTAAGGGGTTCAGATTTTATCTGAAGCTCAGCAAGGTTAAGGGTCAGTTGTAGCACAATTTGAGGTACAACAAGGGCCTGAAGCTAACTTTTAGGAGTGTTTACCTTGCAGCAAAAGGACGAACAATATGATCAAAATGATTTTATAGTGGCAGTTTTCAGGATGGATAGAAGAGATAGAAATGCTGAAGGCAGGGAGGTGACTTAAGTTGTTGATACATTAGCTCAGATTGAGGCAGGACATAGGGGGGAAGGAAGGGATTGTAGAAGGAGAACGAAAAGAACATGGCCAAAATGGAACATGGGAGGTGGGAAAGAGGATTGGAATGTGTAGTCCAAGGTGATTTTGTGGTTTCAAGTCTTGTGTCTGGTCCTATTTACAAAAATAGGGGAGTTGGCTTGATCAGGAAGATGAAATTTTCCATTTTAAATTTGCTGAACATATGCGTCTTAATATGTTGAGCAGCTTCTTTGGGAGACTAATTGGATTCTGTCACTGAAGGATTTACAGTATAACATTTTTTAAATGCTAAGGAAAACTTGTTCTCAACCAATGAAATCTTGGACTCTAGGGAATCCTGCACTTCCGAAGTCAACTTCCCTTTTTCAAGGCAGCTTTTTGCATGCTTCACCAGTTGTGGTTGAAGTTGGACACCTGTGGGCACTGCCAGTGCCAGCTTTAGGCAAAACTGTGAAGTAGCAGAGTAGGTTTGGTGAATGTCTTTTCCCTGTTCCATGCCTCTTTCCCCACTTTGGGAAACTTCACCAGCTCAGTGTTCTGCTGCCAAATGGGGATGTGCTCCTCTCAAGGGCTCCCCTCAAGTTTTCCATCACCTAGAAGAGCACTTGGCCCATAGAAGGTGCTCTATCAGTTGTAGGAATCAGTGAGATGAATGAGTGAATGAAAAATTAAATGAATGAATAAAATGCCTGACAAATTTATTCACTCTAAAATTTGGGTGTTTAATTCGGGCATCCCTCCCCAAATTATTTCCAGTGAAATGTAGCCATCCAGAGAAGTATTTATGTTCTCCAATGGAAGGAATTATTGCTTTTTCTGCATCTACTGAGATGATCATAAAGTTTTTTATTCTTCAGTTTGTTGATGTGGTGTATCACACGGATTGATTTGTCGTATTGAAAAATCCTTGGATCCCTGGGATAAATCCCACTTGATCATGGTGTATGATCCTCTTAATGTGTTGTTGGATTCGGATTGCTAGTATTTTGTTGAGGATTTCTGTGTCTGTGTTCATCTGTGATATCGGCCTGTAACTTTCTTCTTTTGTGGTATCTTTGTCTGGTTTCGGTATCAGGGTGATGATACCGAATTATTGCTGATAGATTTCAGACAGCAGAGGAGACTGAATTTTGGGAGCAAGGGCCTCCACTTACAACTTTAAATCACACGATAAAAACAGTCATTCACATGTAAAATTGGCTCCTTTGGACAGTGGTTCTCATTTTGGTTGTCATCCGCTTTTTAGCAACTGTTGGTGAAATGAAATTATATTACATGTAAAGAAAATTCTGTATAACGGGTAGCATCCATTCAGTATCACTACCTAGGCCTAAAATATGGCTCTACTCTCAATAGCTCTTCTTACAATAGGCAACCTGAGTGTGAGGTTGAATGTGAATGTCGGTTTTGTCCTGTCTATACTGTATGCCAGGAGGCTCCTCTGTCAGAGCTGCCAAGCTGCACAGCCAGGAACCATGAAAATGATGAGTTAATTTGGGCTTCAGTTGCTTGAGTTAGTCATTGAGGAGAGAGCCCAGACTAAAAACGGAACTAAATTTCAAGTGCTGTTAGTAGCACTGTACATAAAAATACATTATAATATTTATGGTCACTGATTTTTATTACTTTCATATAAACATTTGAGTAATATTTCTTACAGTCAGTGATGGATAGACACATAATAAATATTTGGAAACACAGTTCTAATGACTAGCCAGGGATTTCAATATTTCTGAATCCCTCTAATTTTGAATTCAGGGCTGGAAGTCTTAGGAGAAAGGCTCAGTTTCCAGTTCTTTTCAACAATGGCTTTCCTCAGAGTTTTTGGTGCTTCTGCTTATGGCTGTGCCTGTGACCAAGAATAGGAAGCACTGTCGAGAGAGAGGACAGAAAGAGCTTGAACCAAGTGTTCTGACTCACTGAAGAATTAGAACGAAATTTTGCTGTGAGTTATATCAGATAGTAATGGCATTCCCTGGGTGACTATCTGGTTCTTATTACTCATATTCTTGGTTAAGTAATAAGTTCATATACTTAAAATAATCTATGCATGTAATACTAGTATCCAAACATGTAATAGAAGTTTAGATTTTCTACTCTGAAAGAATGAGAACAAAAAGGTGAACAGTAAACTAACATGTGAGGCTTATAACTCACAAAATTATGTATAGCACTGTTTATTTATATTTATATTTTAACTGTGTTTAATAGAAGTGGGTAAATTGTAATTTTTGTATTTTCAAACATAACAAAATATTACCTAATGAAGTCATAACCATACGTATTAGAATACAATTTCTCAGTACATTTTGGCTAACTTTTTAAAATGTGTACAGTTTTACTTAATGTATGCATATTTTTAAGATCCGAGACCTTATTATAATTCTCCCCATGACCAATCTCAAAGAAGGAGTAACTGAATTTAATGTGACTTGCTAAATATGATACAATGAATTTCAGAAAACATAGAAATAAAATAAATTAACAGAACTTGAAGTTTGTCAGTCATCTTGGTTTACAAGAAAACTAAGACCCAGAGTTTGTGTACTCCAAAAAATATATATAGAGAGAGAGACTCCAAAACCACTGTATGGACTTACCCATTTAAAGATAGTGTTAATTCTTTCAAAGCATTAACAAGCTATGTAGCTCTTTATGGAATCAAATACTTAATAGAACATATTTTATTTGAGTTAACATGGGACTCACCTATTAAAAACTTGTGTTTAAATGCTGCTCATAATGACATCAATTGGAGATCATCAGAGTCAACATCCTAGTGTTCAATCCTGTTGTGTTATGGAAACAGTAGAGGGTCCTTTTTTTAAGTAGAAATCTACTGATCAAGCCCCTTACAACAATTAAAAAAAATAGGGTGCATAATAAGCTAGGGCAAAAAATTATGTTTAAAGAGAAAATTTAGGTATCTGTATTACAAATTTATAAAAAAAAAGAGCCTGAAATACCTTGCAGTTTTATGCCTAGTTAATTTGAGAAACATAAAAAATACATATATTGGGAAACTAAAAATAAGTAGGGGAAAATAGTAGAGAAGAGATAGAAAGAGGGACCAACCTACATTAACAAACTTTCAGAGAATAATATTCTCATTGTATTGTTTTAGGACTTTGGTATAAAGACTCAGAAACAGCGTTGCAGTTATATAACCTTGGTCATAAACATGCAGATTACACCTAAGTATTTTTCCACCCAGATGAACTAGCTCTGGAAGAACTGGAGGCTAGAAATAGCTAATAGAACTGAATTCCCTATTACTCTTACTGTTGAAAAAAAAATGATGGTCCAACCTTTGCTTGAAGTTGGAAATTAAGCTTATACAAACCTGAAAGCATTGGTCTCTCTTGGCTTTAGTTAGGCTAACGCGAAAGGGGAGAGAGCTCACTCTATATATGCCTTCTCTCCTGGTGCTGTCCCTTTGAAGCAGACTGATTTTGTGTTGCGTATCCATATGTACCATTGGTTCCTCAACCCCTCAGTTCTCTCCTCTGTGGCTACTGTACTTAGGGCACTTTTGTTATGGGTCCATCAGAAAACACAGGGGATGTGTTTAGCATCCAGCCAGAGCATAAGCTGGACTGCCAGACATCAACATATATCATTGCTGTGATATTTTTGTATAAAAGTGTGATGATGCCACTGAAGTTAATCTAAAAAACAACTGTGAAAATACTGTCTAGAAAAGGTTGAAACATTGACATTTCTTTAAAAAAATCTAGTAGGACTGTACCTTCAATAGTCTTTAGAATTATTTTAATTAGCTTTGCCTACTTCTTAATTTGCTGGCTGCCTATTTCTTTATTATAGCAGATATTTTTAACCTAGAATCTATTTAAAGCATCAAGATAGGCAAAGAGTGGAAAATCATTACCGGAACGTTTGGTTGTTAAAAAAAAAAAATTTGCATCTTCTCTTTTCTATTTTTTTTTTTCTCCAAGGCATAGTGCTAACAACTTTTTAGAAATTCTAATAGTGGCCAACTCAGGGTTGATAGGATGTGTTAACCATTTCATGGATTAAGCAAGGGATCTCACATGCTTTCCTATGGGTTTTCATGTCCACTTAAAAACAAAGTAGAAAAATACACCTTAAGTGAGCATGGTATTGAAAGGAATAATTCTCATCTCTAAAATTTATGACTGGAAAGATATAATGACTAAACCATGGTCACTCATTTTGGATGTGGCTGCTCTGACAATTGCTTTTCCAAATGATAGTCTAGCATTTTCTACCCTTCTGCTCAATGGTTTCCATGAGTGTTGGTGTTTTTATGATGTAGTTTAAGGGGACAATTTATTACAATTAATACTTTAATTTTTTTAAATTCCCAAGCATTAATTTTTCAATCACTGATGTGGTCTAAATTCATAACCATTCATAATCATATGTGGTAGATTATATTATTCTTCTAACTGTAGTTCCCATGCATTATAAATCCACACCCTTTGCCATGTAACTTCCCATGTGTATGGCTGTTAGCATGACTGAATCCATTTTGGGCCCTTACACTTTCTCCTGTCCTTCCGCTGACCCTGGACTGTATACAGTAGTCCCAGACCCAGGACTGTACTGTGCGGTAAATCACTTCTCTGTCGTCAAGGGCTCTGTAGTTAATAGATATTGTTTGATAATCATTAGGACCAGGTAGCCCCTATGTTCTGCTACTCCCCAAACAATGATGAAACCCTTCACTGGCTTATTCCCAGTGACCACGAGACTAGTTATCCTTTCATAAGTCTTGACTAAGGAATGTGTGTCCTGTTTCCAAGCACCTACCCCCCTTCTCTAGGTTAACTATAAAATTGTCCCAATGGCCTGTCAACGGTGCACAGTGTAGCTGTGAATTCTTCTGGAAGCGTTATCTGCCTGATCCTGATACCACCCTGTAGTAACTTACTGTATAATACACTGATCCCTTGATTATATGGTGCTGTCTGCCTCTTTTTTCAGTGTCAAGACACCTTCTCAGTTTGGTGGGCAGTTTTCATTCTCTCTGTCCTCCAACGCCATGCCTCTTTAGGCAGCATATTCTATCCTATCACTTTGGGCTGGCTAAGTGATTGCTTTGGCTAGTGGAATGTGAATGAACACAATGTATACCACTTCTGAGCAGAAACTATAAATGTATTTAAATGATTCAGTCTGGCCTCTTGTCTTCCTGCCTCTGCCATGAGAACAGCATTTCCAGCTAAGGACAGCTTCTTTAGCCTTGGTCCTTTAGCCTGGGATGTGAAGATATATAGAGCAGAACTGAACAGACCTGAGAAGCATCCAGCCGAGCTACAACCAACTGACAGACTCGTGAACCAAATATAAATGTTCAGTGTTCAAGGCCACTGAGATTTAGGGATGTTTGTTACCACAGCAAAAATGTTTCTTAGACCATACCCTTAAAAATAAAAGAAGTAGTGATTCAACTTTGTTTACAAAAAGAAAGCAGACAGCTTGTACTGAAAATTGGGGTAGAGATAAGAATAAAATGCAGCTAGACAAAGCTTTGGGATAAGTTTCAATTCTGAATTTGGCTACTTACTCTGAACGTTGGATACTGTGTTCATTTTCTATTGCCACTTAAAAATTCTCCCTAAACTTAGCAGTTTAAAATAATAAACATTTAATATTTCACAGTTTCTGTAGACCAAGAATCCAGCTGTGGCTTAGCTGGGTGTCTCTGGCTCAGGGTCTCTTATAAGGTTGCAGTCAAGCTATCAGCCAGAGCTGTGGTCTCATCTGCAGTCCTGACTGGGGGTTGAGGGGGAAGATCCATTGCCAAATGCACTCACATGGTTGTTGGCAGTCCTTGGTCCTTCACCATGTGAATTTCTCCATGGGGCTGCCTTACAACATGGCAGTTCTTTTCCCTCAGGGCAAATGATTCAATAGAAAGCAAGAGAGAGCACAAAGATGGAAGCTGCAGACTTCTATAATCTTATCTCCAAAGTGAAAATCCATTAGTTTTTCATATTCTATTCATTAGAAGTCATTCACTAAGTCTAGCCCACACTCAAGGGGATGTATTCCCTGCCTCCTGGAATACACAAGGCTGTGAATACCTGGAGGCAGGCATTGTTAGGGGCCATCTTAGAGGTTGCACACCATAGATACAGCATTTGATCTCTCCGAGCTTCAATTTCCAAACTTGTAAAATGGGTATACCTGGACCTACCCCGCTTACCTTACAGAACTCTGGGAAGATCAAATGAGCAAAATATATGTGACAGTGCTCTGTAAACTGTAAATCACTGTACAAGCATAAGATGCTTTTGTTAGTCTGGGTCTTATAAGAAGCAGAAGCCCAAATAGGATTAAAGGTGCAAGGATTTTATTAGGGGAAACAGCTGTGAAAAAAAATGAGGAGGAAAGGGAGTGGGAGAGAGCTGTCAGAGGACAACTGATGCTGAGTGAAGAGAAGAAGGTGTTATGTAGACGCTTATTATGCCACCTAAGGAAAGTTTGGCAAGGCTTTTTCAAACCAAGGCAGCCCATCAAAGGAGTCCCACATCTCCCAGGACGCACTGCCACACTAAGTCATTGGTTGAGAGCAGCCCAAGGGAGGTTGAGCCTTGGTGCAAACATGGTGATGGCTTCAGTCCCATCAGTAAGGGTCACTAGATCTCAGTCTTGTTTTCTTTGCTTGAATTCTATCTTGGTGCCATTTCCAGTATTTCTAGTTCTAGAACAGGGGCCATATTAACAATTGTTTATCTCTCAACGCTCTTGTTTGACCGTTTGGAACCCCCCAACCCCAGGCTGAACCTCTTTGAGTTTGACTGTGGGACTGTACCACCACCTGTTAAATATTGCCACACCCCCTGGACACCATGCTCTGCACACAGGACTGAACTTCCTGCACCTGCATTTGGTTCTGTTCTTCCAGGGATCAGCTCCATCCTAAGGGCAATTTTCATTCTAGATCTGAGTCCCTCCCACGCTACTCCATTGGCCTGTGGTTATACAGAATAGTTGGAACCAGATTTCTTGGGTTTTCATTCTTGCTCTGTCACTCTCCTCTCAAGCTCTGCCACCTTTGGCAAGTCATTTAAACTGCGTCATTGTAAAATGGGAATGATAACGGTACCTATCTCATAAAGTTTTTTGCTTTGATTTGTTTTGTAAAGTGCTTAAGACAGTGCTGGACAATTAGAAAATATACTATAAATGTTAGTCATTATTATTATTTATTACCTCAAAGACTCCCCAGTGTACAAACTAAAATACCCTATGCCATTTAGAGTCCTGTGACAACTCTGATTTTTGTCAATGCAGTTTCAGATTTGGATAAGGAAAGAAATAACTGCAGGAAGACAGAGTGGGAACAGAAAGTGGGGGGAGAGAGAGAGAGAGAAAGAGAGGGAGAGAGAGAGAGAGAGAGAGAAACAGAAAGAGGAGAAAGAATGTTTTTAGGTACATTCGTTCAACTTCTGGAAGCCTCATTAGTTCACTTCTGGGCGGTTGCATGTACTTACTAATTTTGTGTTAAACTCTAAGCCTAGTTGGTTTAACTCATCTTCTCTTTCAGCTTTGGTTGGGTTCTTCATTGGCTAGCTGCTCACTGGTTTGGTCCTGGGTCCAGCTACCAGGGCTTGCTCCTAACATCAAGTTCCAGTTACCAGGTCCTGGAGTTGAACTCAGCTCCAATCTGAGTCAGAGACTGGGAGAGATAGGGATTGGGGAAAAGCAAAATTCATTCTTAGGTGATTTTGTGCAATCTGGTCCCTTCTTCATCTGCTTTCACAACAGGTTTGTTTTCTTAATTGCCTTCTTACTCCCTGAAATAGGACCATCAATTAAAAATAAAAACAAAAACAAAACCAGTGTAGACTTTTGTCTGAAAAGATGGAGGCGCTTTTACTGGTCCAGTTTGGGTTTTTTGTTTTTGTTTTTTAATATGATACCTGTTCCCAAAGGCACTAATTCAGTATTGTGTTTAGGTTTCATGAACACTGGGTGGAGAGGTTTAATTAAAAACACTTTTCAGAAACAGCCTCATAGCTTAACACAGAACTTACACTGCCTCTTTCTCACTCACAGTTGGGCCCCCCCGCAACTGCTCCTTTTATCACTTCATTATCTCAAGCCAAATGTTGATTTGGTCAATTTCCTGTTTGAGTGTAAGCCAATCTCCTGAAGTTATTTCAGTATTGTGGCTCTTAAAATACAAGGTTTCCCTGTTACATTTCCACCATTTTAACACTTCATCTATTGTTTCTTTTTTTCTTAATGACAAGCACCATTGGATATTTTCAAGTCTACCACTTAATAACCCCATGTGTTTTTGATACCCTAAACTCCACTGGTCTGTGTTGATAGTGACTAATCCTCAGCACTGTTAAAATATTCTGTGCAAATAGAGGTACATCAGAGGAATTTTTTTATATGAGAACTTTATTTAGGGAGCCACTTTCTTTCCTGTATTTTTTCTTTTTTTTTTTTTTTTTGCGGTACGCGGGCCTCTCACTGTTGTGGCCTCTCCCGCTGCGTAGCACAGGCTCCGGACGCGCAGGCTCAGCGGCCATGGCTCACAGGCCCAGCCGCTCCGCGGCATGTGGGATCTTCCCGGACCGGGGCATGAACCCGTGTCCCATGCATCGGCAGGCGGACTCTCAACCACTGCGCCACCAGGGAAGCCCTCCTGTATTTTCTTATTCAACTTTTCCATTTCAATTTGTTTTGAAACACTGTCAAGCTACATAAATCAGAGTTTTCCTTTTTTCAATTTTATTAACACTGCCTGATAAAAAGGAACCAAACTTCTTGATTAAATGCTCCTCAGAATTGGCTCTCCTTGACATAAGAATACCCAACCCTTTTGTCAATTTCAGAGCTGTAAAGAAAGGCCATTTTGTTCAATCTCTGTAATTTGTCTGGGAAAACTGAGGGTCAGAGAAGTTATGTGATTTGTCCAAGATCACCTGTTTGGTTATTGAGACAAGGATGCTTCTGCTCCAACAGGTTTACCTCCCTCAACTTAAAGCAGGACAATGTCTGGTCTCTTTAATTTCTTCCTTCACTGGTTTTGCTTTCAAGTTCAGTAACTTTGAGTCAGTTTTAAAAATCAGATTTATTTAAGTATAGTTTTCATGCAGTAAAGTTAATGAATTTTAAGTGTATATTTTGGTAAGTTTTGCCCAACAGATACGGTTCTATAAACACCACCATAACTGAAACACAGAACATTCTCACTACTCCAAAAAGTCCCCTCATGTCCCCTTCTCTTTAGCCTGGCCCCTGGCAGTCACTTTTCTTTCTCTCACTATAGTTTTGCCCGTTCTGAAATTTCATAAAATGGTATCTTTACAGCATGTAGTTTTATGTCTGTTTTTTTTCACCTATGTTGTATACATGTGTAGTTTGTTCTTTTTTGTTAATGAGTAATATCCTATTTTATAAGTATACCATAATTTGTTTATTCACCAGTTGATGAATACAATAGTTTCCAGTTTCTGGTCATTACAAATAAAACTGCTATACACATTCATGTACAAGTCTTTGTGTGGTTAAATGCTTTCAATTCTCTTCAGTAAAAACTTAGGTATGGGATTACTGGATTGTATATTAAGTGTATGCTTACCTTTATTAAAAATTGCCTCACTGTCTCAAATTGGTTGTACCATTTTATGTTCCTACCAACTATGTATGAGATTTCCAGTTGCTCTGCATGCTTGTCAACACTTGGCATGGTCAACAGTTATCACTTTAGCCATTTTAATTGGTATGTAGTGGTATCCTATTGTGGCTTTTATTTCCCTAATGAGTAATGATATTGTGCATCTTTTCTTGTGATTCTTTTCCATCTGCATGCTTTCTTTGGGGGAAATATGCATTCAACTTTATTGCCCATTTTAAAAAGTTGGGTTGTTCGCCTTCTTATTAAGAATTTTTTGTGTATTCTAGATTTAAGCTCTTTATCTGATACATGATTTAAAAATTTTTCTCCCAGTCTGCAGCTTGACTTTTCATTTTCTTAACAACGTCTTTCAAAGAACAAAAGATTTTAGTTGATTAAGTCCAATTTATCGAATTCTCTTTTATGGTTTGTAATTTTTGGTTCTAAGATATCTTTGGCTAACTCAAGATCTCAAAAACATTCTCCTGTGTTTGTAGTTTTAGGTTTTACATGTATGTCTATGATCCACTTTGAGTTAACTTTTGTGTGTGGTTTTGAGTCCATTTTGAATCTTTACTCTTCTCATCACAGCCTTTAACTCTGCCAATTCTATCTCCTGCTTCATTTTCTGCTTGGAACAATCTCTTTCTCTGATTATACCACTTTCAGGTCATAGATCTTCATCTCTAGATTCCTGAAGTCTGCTCTAGATGGTTTCTTCAAGTGAGCAAATTACCCTCTTCAGAAAGTTCATCTCTTTTACAAACTTCTCTTTACATTTAAGTGTTTGTTCTCTAACTATTACTTTCTTTTTACAGAGCTCAGGGAAGTGGCCATAGCCAATTCCGTTAGGTGAAAATAGTGAAAGTACAGTAAAACCGCAGTTTTTAAAAATTTAGAGGATGAAGTTTTTTTAGTTAATTTGGCTGGAGTTCAAGGAATATTTTAAAATGTGTCCTACTTCTTCAACTCAGGGAAAATGTTGTTCTCTCAAACAGAAGATACTCTCAGAGGTGCTCTGACTTAGGTCTCATTCATGAATGCAGAGTCTTTGGGGATCCCATGCAGCTTTGTCCCCTTGATTTCATTCAGCATCCATAGTCCCTCAGTGAGGGAACGAGAGGAAGCACCCCTTATAGAGACTTAGAGGTTTGGCAACATACAGCAGTATCTTCAGGGGCGTCTATCAACAGCTCACCCTGGAGGCGCTGCATACCTAGTGTCACCAACACAAACGCTGGTTCTGAGATATGTGAGATGGGTGGCTCACTCAGTTCAAAGTTGTTTTCTGAAGTAAACTAGGAAAATTGCATGATTTCTCTTCAAGCTCACCACACCTCTCAGAAGTGGGAGGAAGTGGTTGTTCTGTGTCCCTTAAAATGATTTTTCATCCCTGAAATCTCAAATCTTAAGGAATCTCCTTAGACAGACAGATAGGATCCTATTGTAAAGCAGGTATGAAGATTGCATTTAAATATATAAGAAAACGTGATTCGATTTGCAAAACTATAAATTTACATATGTCTTTCAAGGAACACTATTACATTAAGCCAATGTACCTGGAGCAGGCTCAAAAGATCTTTGTCTCTTTTTAATAGAGACACTTGAACACAGGGATCATGTTCTTATTTGACCGTCATTTCCAAGCACTTTGAAAGTGTTCAACAAATACTACTAGACAAATCTCCCTAGAGGTATACAGATCATAAACATACTCAACCTGGAAAAAATGGAGAATAACTATTCTTAAAGCTTTGCTATTCATACGTTGTTGTTTTTCTGTCTCCAGCAGTATTACTTTTATACAGGTAATTCTATGTAAAATTAGTGGATACTTCTAAAACATGATCATACTACCACTTCCTTTTCAGTGGAAACTGAGCACCAGCCTCTGCAGCTGAGTGAAAAGGAAATTCTTGCCATCTGAGGGATTGGGATTTAATATGCTTATTCTAACTGGCCCTTAGCCAATATAATTATTTAAGGCAAGATTGTATTTCTTCTTTCATATTAGTTTTATTGTGAGCAAGGGGGAAATGACATTATTCTAAACTCTTCAGGACTTTGTCTTTTGAAATAACGAGTAAAGCTATGTCAGAGTAAAAATTTTTATAAAATAATACAGACAATAGTATGAGATTTGTGATATATACATATATATATATATATATATGTATGTATGTAATCACCACCACCCCTAAAACAAGATCCACCAGTTAACAGTCATATATTTGAATGCTGAAATTTAGCAGATCATGGATTAATTAAATCGATAGAGCATCTCCGGAAGTTGTTAGTATTATTGTTCCAAGCTAGGCTGCAGAAAGGCAGAGGGATTAATTAAACCTAATATTGGACAAGACTAGAGCCTGAATTAAAAGACTCCTAACTGTAAGTCCATGAGGAGCACTTACTAGTTGAAGGTCATGCTGCTGGTCACACGGCTCCATTACTCACTTTCAACTGTAAACTAACTAGACTATGGTGAGTCAGGTTTGTTTCCTTTCTCTTCTCTTCTGGCCTCCCTGGGGGGCTTCTCAATTCAAAGAAACTCCAGGAGAAACAGGTCACTTACTGTGAATAATCCGAAACAATCTATAAGTTCAAAAGCACTTGAAATTCCTAGAAGAGATTGAATGTTATAAGAATAAACGGTTTAGTATTTTAAAGACAGAACTGCCCTTGTTTAATATCAAGGGAGTATTAGCGGGACATGGGTTTTGCAGTTACTTTCATTATTTATGTAGCGGCCTATATCACTCTACACTTCAGGAAATGGAGTCTATGCACTCAGTCCAAGCAAATTTTAAAACAAAGGTTTTTTTCTTTCCTTTCTTTTTTTTTGGATGATAACAATAGCGGTGTCTGTAAGTAGTAGTTTTTCTACTTATGCTACCGATAAGGCCAAATACACAGAACTCTTTATTAGAACATTTAGACAAATTCAACCTGCTGCCCCAGGAGGAAAAGATAATGTGTATTAGGACATATTTCTTAAATTCAAAAGTAGAAACTTCGTAATTTATCAGAAATAAGAAGAACGTTATACATGATGGGTGTAGGGAAAGAAGAATTGTTTTGCACTAGACGAGTCTAACTAAAATATTTTATTTCAATATTTCATTTTCTAAAAAATAGAGATAACACTCTCCTGAGTCTCAAATCTACTTCCAATAGTAAAGAAAGACAATTGCATGTTTGGAATATCTTTCCAGAAACTGGCTTCCAAGGATGCCATCAAAGGTTTACCCTCACAAGAATTAATATCATCAAATACATATTATCACTGGAAGAGAGAAAGGAGGGAAAATATCAAATTCTATATTTATTTTTAGATTTGTACAATGGAAATACTTTTTCTCAAGATAACACATGGAACTCAAAAAAAGTTACACACCAGTAGAAGCCAAATCAGAGAAATATGTCAAAGTTAGTTCATTTCCCTTCTAATATATATTGAGATTTTACTTTGTATAAATTACTGTTAGTGGAAAGGCAAGCAGAATACAATTCCTACTCTAATAGAGCTAGGATATCACTACAAGTATACAAATGCTAAGAATAAATCAAAATGTTAATTTTACAGAATAGGTACAAAGTATATAAGAGTATAAAGGAGAGAGTTCCCATTTAATCTGGGGGTATCAGAAAAGGCTTTAAGAATGGAAAATTAATTTAAATGATACATATTTTCAACATGCAAAAATAACAAAGGGAGCATAGGTAAGAGGAAAACAAACAAATGAACGATGGGAAGAATTCCGCTCAGAAAGTCAAGCCTAATTTGGTTTCCAGAGGGACAAAAAGGAGAGAAAAATGTGGGCAAAAATTTGTAAAAGTAGTTTGGGACTAAATATGGCTTTGAACATCATTCCACAGAGTTTGTCTTAACTTGGTAGGTCATCAGGAGCCTGTTTTTTGAGCAACACATGGAGAGCTGTTATCCATTCATAGATTTTAGTTGTACTGGGTATCTGCCATAGTATATAGCGTGAATATTCATTTTCAGGTAGAGATGACTAACCTAGTAGTCATCTGCTAGGTGACTAACATAGTAGGTCAACAATTAATATGTGTTGAATTAACCAATGACTAATGACTAATGAGGTTCTGTATGAAATTGCCATTAATCACGATGATCTCTGAAACAGCTGAACCAAAACTGAAGGTGGAAAGAAGCGTTACTCGGACCTCTACTCACTCAACCCCACCCTAAAACAGAACTTGTAAATGAAGCAGCCACCCTTCTGCTATGTCCTGGAACTGATTTATGAAGAGGCTACTCTCTGTCCCGTCAGCAGTCCTCTTCCCACATTTGCTTGAAGTCTACAACTACCAGTATTGCAGCTCAACCCAGGAAAGGGAGAGAGGGCAGAGTGGCATTGCATTCTGGGAAATGAAGTTGTCAGAGACAAGAGGTGTCCTGAAAGCAATGAATTTGTGGGTTCTAGATTTACTCTGTATTCTTCTGGCGGAAAAATGATGACAAATGCTTCATGTTACCCAGAAACAAGCCTTTCCCTCATATAATATGAGGCAGTGGGAATAGGAGATCTCTTCCTGTCCGCTAGAGCCACATTTCTGTATTTCTGTTAGATGTTAAAAAAAAAAAATCTAGATAGGGCCTGTGCACAAGGATGTGCCTTCCTGTTTAAGATCTGAGAAGATTCTTGTAGTCCCCTGGTAGAGAATGAGGAGAACTGGGGTAAATCTGTATGCCCTCTGCATTGGCAAATTGCATGCCTACATGACTCTACATTTCTGAGAAATAATAAACAAGGGGTGGGGATGGGAGGGAAGTCAACAAGTAGTTTACATAATAATTAATTCTTTAATATTTATTTATTTATCAATCTATCTATTTATTTATTGGCTGCACTGGGTCTTAGTTGTGGCTCGTGGGATCTTTTAGTTGCGGCATGCGAACTCTTGGTTGCAGCATGTGGAATCTAGTTCCCTGAGGGACTGAACCCGGGCCTTCTGCACTGGGAGCGTGGGGTCTTAGCCACTGGACCACCAGGGAAGTCCCAGTAATTGAAGTACTTGAAGTACCGAGATAAATTCACTCAATTTGTCACCTTCACAAATTACCCTTGTCCTCTTTTGCTGGGAAAAAAAGCAAAAAGAATCATGAATGGCCTCATGATGATCATTCTTCACTTTGTTAACTTCTCACGCAAGTTGCCGTATCAATAGGATTTTTTTTTTCATTTTAAGATGGCATTTATTTTTCTAGATATAGCATCACTTTACAACCAGCTTAATAGGAGAAATGTTAACATTATATAGAACACATACATACAGAAACTTTATACAGTAACTGGGAAAAATCTTGTAGTTATTCATACTACTTGGTTTGAATATCATTATAAGTGTTTGCATTTAAGCTTTTTTTTTACAATTGGGTTCTAAAGATTCTCCCTAATTCCTTTGAGCATTGGTAGTTAAACAAATAGCAATTAAGGCAAATAAAACAGTAGGAATTATTTTTAAGAAGATAAAAGTTGGTGTTTGGCCAAAGGCTGCCCCTTAATTTTGATGTCTCATTTGTGTTATGCTTAACCTTTGATGAATACATTGGGAGACACATTTCCCACAGTGTGTTATCCCAGAAAGGCAGTATCCTCCAGAAGGACCGTCTATAAATCTGGCTGCATTAACTCAGAAAAGTACTCTACTCACAGGTATCCCAAATGAGGTTCTATCATGTAGATAAATAGTGAGCTAAATGTGTAAAAGCCCATTATTCAAGTAATATCAATATTTCCCAACTAAGTGCCCTTTTCTGCACTGTAGGCAACCTTGATAAAAGCATTTCTTTTTTTCTTAATTAAAAAAAATCATTTGGGAGTAAGAAAATTTAGAAATGACTCGCTGAAATTAGATGCTGTGTATTATGCTCCCTTCCCAAGAAATATATTGCTTTTCTGCTAGTACATAAACATAGAACAATGTTCTAAGACAACCCCATTTCATATTTGGTACGTATATTATACCTATTTAGAGCAAACGTGTGAATTCATTCTTAGTCAAATGAGGAAGTTTTTATAACCTTAGGAAGCTCACTCCAGATGCAATTTTGGAAAAATGCATGGCCTTTCACAAAATCTTATATTTGCATTTAATTTTGGAAGGTGAGAAGGTCAAACAATCTAGGTCGGATGCAATACTTGCTGATGTAACTGCACTTTGTATTAAATGATTCCACTTCTATGCAGCTTTCTTGCCACCACTCCCTACCTTTTCCGTGTGTCTGTTTTCTTTCACTGTGCACCCAGGGTTCCCTCCTCAGTGTTTTCTGAATATACATATCTTCATCTTTTTATTTTCTTTTTGCTTGTTTGTTTTGTTTGTTCCTTTTGCTTTACTCTTTCCAATGCACGCACGTGCATGTGGTAAAGCATATATATTTGTATGTTGGTATATGTATATATGTTTGTCTATCTGTAAATCTTTGTCTATTTGTAAAAATATATGTAGTTGGCTAGGATGATATAACATGTACATATTAGGCTATGTAGGGGCACTTGGGGACCAGAAAAAATGTAATTATGATCTGAATCCATGATGTACAATTTAAAATGTATGATATGATGGAACAAGTCATCTTGTAATTTTCTCCCTCTCCATTACCTTTTAAAAGACAGTATACTTATAAGGAATCTTTTTATGTGCCAAAATTTGTCAGAATGTTGAAACATTAAGGCCATAGTGTTTCATGGCTTCATGCGGGAGTATATGGTCTCCTATTCAACAACTTTAAGAAAAATATCATTGATCAAACACACAACTTATTTATTATTAAATGATTAATTCATTTAGATGTTCCCACTGACCTGACACAGCATAATATTTGAGAAGCTATACTGATGATGTCATTTCTCAGGATTTATAAAATTCCCCAAGTGGAGGAACTATTTGAAGATGGTTTTACTGTGCTTTCAAAAATCACTTCTGCTTACCGTTGAAAATGTTCCTAGTATTTTAAGTGAGCTTAATGTGAGTAATACATGTTTTTCTCGACCTTATTAGGAGGCTGTTCATAAGGACTTTGTAGAAATTATTATTTTCTCCAACTACATTTTAAGTTCTTTTAAGGTATGAATGATTTTCAAAGGACATTTTTCATGTTGAATAAGAAAAGATAAAAATTTCTGTGATCATTATAAACATTGATTAATAAAGGATGCAGAAATTATAACAGAATTGGTTACAGTACTTAACAAACTGATTCTAAAATTCACAAAGAGACAATGTATAAGAATAAGCAAGAAACGTTTAAGAGAAGGAGAAAAAATCAATACTGGGAATTTTCCCACTTCAAAACTTTAAAATATAGAAATTTAAGTAGTAGCTTGGACAAAGAGATAAACACTTATCTATTTGATGGAATAGAGAAGTCAGAAAGAGATACACATATATAGACATTTAGGAATGTCATATATAGACATACAGGAATATTTTCTCCTAAAATCAGGAGAAATTATGCAATAATTAATAAATAGTGTTTGGAAATTCTTATAAAAATTAAATTTAGATTTAATATAAGGTTCCTACAGAACAAAATACATGAAAATAAATTATAAATGGATTAAGCAAAAAATGTAAAATATTAAACAATGAATATATTAGAAGTATGTGCAGGAGAAAATTTTTATAATCTTATAGTAATAAAGGCTTTCTAAGGCAAGACATAAATCCAGAGGCCATAAAAATAATCACAGATTTGGTTACATAAAAATGTTAAACTTTTGTATGCCCCAACCCCATACTTTAAGAAAATAGACAACAGACAGAGTAGGAAAACATGATAGACCTATATAATCCATAAAGGGTTAAAAATCCCCACTCAATAACAAAAGGACAGTGCAGCAGAAAAATGAGAAAAGAACACATGTAAGCAAGTCACAACATATATTGAATATATGTGTATAATGACAAAAACACATTTCTAAAATACAAAAGTAAATCTTAATTAGTAATTGTGAAAATTCAAGTGGAATAATTATACATATATAAAATCTCCAGTGTGAAAAATTTAGAAAATTATAATATCTAGCACTGATAAAGATAGAAGTGGATATAAACATACAGCCATTGTAGGTACACTGGCATAATATTTGTGTAGATTTTTGGTTGTATTTTTTAATCCAAGTATTCCACTTTAAAATTTATCTTACAAAAATACATGTATATGTACTCAGATATGAACGTGCAAAGGTGTTCATTTCGGCATAGCTTATAATAGTGAAAACAACAAACCACACAAGTATTCATATTAAGAAGAATGATTAAGTAGATTATGGTATATCTATGGTATGGAATACAATGCATCGGTTAGTATGAATGAAGATTGTGTATGTTCTGACATTTAGCTATCTCCTAGACACATTAGTAAGTGAAAATCAACTTGTAGAATGATAAAATCTCATTTATGAGAAAAACAATCTTTACTTGTATGTATATATGTACTCATACCACACACATGTATGGGTAAATGCCATAAAAAGAATATACCCCACACTGTTAATCGTTCCCTCTTGGGAAGGGAAATGAGAAATGGGGATGGAGAAGAATGAGATAATTAGGAATAGGAGTGATGGAGGCCTTTGATTTTTAGTTCAAAGACTTCTACGTACTTTAATTTTTTGCAATATACAGGTATTTTTCATTACAGTAGTCCTCCCTTATCTGCAGTTTTGCCTTCTGAGGTTTCAGTTACCCATGTTCAACTGCAGTCTGAAAATATTAAATAGAAAGTGTGATGAAATTCTGCTCTGTCCCGGGGATGTGAATCACTCCTTTGCCCAGCATGTCCCACTCTTTAGTCACTTGGTAGCCAACTTGGTTGTCAGATTGTGGTGTCTCAGTGCTTGTGATCAAGTAACCCTTATTTTACTTAATAAAGGCCCCAAAGTGCAAGAGTTGTCATGCTGGCAATTCAAATATGACAAAGAGGAGCCCATAACCTACTTTTTTTTTTTGGTCGCACCGCACGGCTTGTGGGATCTTAGTTCCCCAACCAGGGATTGAACCCGGGCCCTCCGCAGTGAGAGCATGGAGTCCTAACTACTGGACAGCCAGGGAATTCCCTAACGTACTTCCTTTAAGTGAAAAGGTGAAAGTTCTTCACTTAATAAGGAAAGAAAAAATATCGTATGCTGAGGCTGCTAAGATCTGAGGTAAGAATGAATCTTCTTTCTGTAAAACTGTGAAGAAAGAAAAAGAAATTCATGCTAGTTTTGCTGTCGAACCTCAAAATGGAAACTTTAAGGTATAGTGCATGATAAGCACTTAGTTAAGATGGAAAAAGCATTAAATTTTTACAATGAGATTTTTGAAAGACCACGTAACTTTTATTACAGTATATTATTATAATTGTTCAATTTTATTATTCATTATTGTTGCTAATCTCTTCCTGTGCCTATTTTATAAATTAACCTTTATCATAGGTATGTATGTACAGGAAAAAAAACATAGTATATAGAGGGTTCAGTACTATCGGTTGTTTTAGGCATCCACTGGGGGTCTTGGAATGGATCCCCTGTGGATAAGTGGGGACCACTGTACTTATTTAAATTTAAAACAATACATTCTGTTGCCAAAATCTAAAATCTGATTAATAGTCTTATCACTGTCATGTTTTACCAATTGGTATGTGCCAATCTGTACTAGGAAAGTTATGCTCACGCTGATGTTTAATTAAATACCAAAAAGATTTCCAAATTGTGGTTTCGGAGTACAACTCCTAAGGCATTTAAAGTCTTACTTGTTACCAGCACCAAATCTTGAAATGACAATGGAAACAATGCTTAATGTTATTTTCTAGTTTCAGACAAGATGTTGTATTATGTCATTAATATCCAATTATCATTATCTGTACACTTAAAAATTACTCTGTTGCTTGACTCAAAAAGTGTTTTTCAGTTCTTATACAAATTATGATTGTTAGGATTTTAATGAGCTCCTTTTATTTGTCTTCACCTGATAACTTTAAATTGTCTCTATTTTTTGAGATTTAATGGTTGTAACCTCTCTTACTCATTTGCCAAAGTTAAAAAAAAAAAAAAGAGTGAGAAGGGAAAAGACAAGGTAGTATCTAGAGCAGAGATTTCCAGTCATTTCCTAAAGAGAGGCCATCCTTCGTTTTCTAAATTCTTATGACAACCAGCCCAAGGATCCAAATGCTACCTGTCAAAGGTAATAGCATTAGGGGTAAGAGTGGAGATGGAGGAATAGAGAGGGGCCTCTTTCCTCTCAGCTAGAATGTGAACTCCCAGGCAAAAGCTGTCCCTATGCAATAGGAACCAGACAGTGTTAATCCCGGAAATGCATGGCTGGAGAGTCAGAAACATCGCCGACCATTTCGGGGACCACTGAAGTAAATGAGTTAAAAGATGTGGCCTGGCATTCAACAGGCTAGAAACCCCTTGGGGACAGGAATTTTGTTTTATATGTGTACCTCCAGCCCTTAGTATTGTATTAATGAAATCACAAAAGAATGAATGAAAGAATAAATGAACCAATGCACGTTGGAACCTCACAGGATGGTTGAGTCAGTTGTTACTATGTGAATCCCACAATTTGCCAAAGGAAAAAAAGGGCCTGAGAGAGAGGATGCAGTATATACCAAATAGGGTTCAACAATGTTTTCCTGATGAGAAGCCATGATTGATATCCTAACAGTTTTATGAAAAATGTTTTAGTTATATATTCTCAGGGTCTCAGAACATTTATGTCCTTAGTGGGCAAAATTTTGCAAACTGCACAACCATTCTCCTTCTTGAAATATAGTCATCTAGAGGCATGAATGTTTTTTCAAACTAAAGGTCTTCATTTGCCTTCAACTACTAATAAGCTGGGTCAACCCAACTCTAATCACTTGCTAAAATTCTTAACAATAATATAGACTGAATATCTAGGGGTGGGTTATAAATTGTATTCTTCTATCAACGTCCCTGATTGCTTTTGCATACATATTTGTGCTTTCATAATTTATAATTTATTTCTCTTTCTCCTCCTCTCCTCCAGTACAGCTCTTGTCTATTTAAATAGAAAGAGATTTAATCTAAGTCAGAGCCAAGCCTTGAGAGTCAGGGAGAAGGCAAATCTCCTGAAGTTCAAAATCAATTTGATTGCTATTAACAGCCTTGCCCTTGTACCAGTTTCAGCACTCAGTGCTGAAACTTGGAGTTTTTTTATCTGGAGCTGCTTATTTTGTCTCAGAGTATGGTGAGGGTCCCCAAGAAATGACCCAGAATCAAGTGCTGGGGAGGTACTGAACTTTTATAGCTTGAGACTAAACACAAACTTGAAAGTAAATTTTATCATTAAAGCTAGAAGAAATGACAATAGGATTCCTGCTTCTTTTAAGAGCCAACACCAGAACACCCACTGGCAGTGAACACCAGGTATTGAAGATTTTTTCCTTTTAACAAAGGTCATCTTCTTTATCTGCCGCCTTTTTGCGTGGTAAGACAAAAATCGACTCAGCTCACACAAGATTTACTTTATGTTTCTCTTGAATAATAGACTTTAATGTACACAGTAGAAGCTGTACTTGCCATTCCTGAAACAAATGACTGTGATTTTGAAGCTTTTCTGATTTCACCGATAATAAGTAGAAGATCGAATATGTTTTGCAGTTTATGGTGCATTGCACCAAGACTTTGCAAATTTATCTTTATGGATCAAAAGATTCAAGTGTATTACAACCGTAAAGTAGTTCCTATTATGTGCATATTTGACAAATGTAAACTGAGGCACTAAGAATTTGACTTAATTTCTGAGCGTCACATAAGAGCAACAGAAAATTTGAAACTAAAACTCCCAGTCTGATAATTTTAATCAACAATAATGAGTGAAGAGTTGAAAACCAAAAGCTATAAGGAAAGAATAATAGAATCAAAAATCAGAGATATTTGGTTGAGAAAAACAGAAAGCATGCCATGCTATGCTTCACATTCTTGTAACCACAAAGGGTCCATTTATACTCGGATCTTAACTATGACTAAAAACTATGAGGAACTTTCTGACCAGAAGAATGGTAAAAAATTATTTGAAAGATATTATAGTGGGTAGGAAATTATCCATCCAATTCAGCTTCATGTTGTATGAACATAAATTAATTTCAGTAAGTTCCTTATATTGTGAATCATTAGTTCCACTGTTTCCTTCAAATTCTAGTAAGCAGACTTTCTTAATTAATTAGGAAGAACTCCTTCTTTTCATCCCCAACATAGCCACGAAGACTGTTTGGTGTAGTTAGACCCTAATAACTACCAAGTTACTACTCTGCTACATTATTCATGGGAGTATAGATCTGGAAAACCCTCCAGAAGTAATTTAGCAACAATAATAACAACAGCAAGAATAGAGCTATTACTAAATTCCAGGGAATTTGCTAAGCATTACTTTCATTGTCACATATAATCCTCAAAACCACACTATTAGTAAATGCTATAATTTTTATACTTTACACATGAGGAAACTGAGACTTGGTAGGGTTAATTGATCTTCCCCAAATCGCACAACCAGCAGAAGTGGGATTTAAACTCATGTGTGTCAGACTTTAGCATCTGTACTCTTGACCTCTCGATCTAGATCAAGATTTAAGCAGCTCTCAGCTCTTGACCCAGGAATTCTGCTCTTGGGAATTTATTCTAATAAAATAATCTTTATTGCTTGTGATGGAATTAATTTTCTTAATATTGGAGGGTTCTTAGATTTCCCCCTGTATAAAGACATTTTTATCATTTTCAGCTCAGTCCCTGCCCCAACCTCTGAGATGGGTCTATCTTGGCCAGACTCTGCTAATGTTATGCAAAATCTGAGCAAGTAAGAGAAGCCAGGAACTGGAAGTTGGCAGGAAAGTGGAGAAGAAGAGATAGACTGTCAGAGAGTAAAAGCCATATGACTTACAGATAAAGGAAAGTTTGGGGAACCTAGAAGTTTTGGGGAAGATACTAACAAAGAAAGACTGGCAAATTTAGGGATTGAGAATTGGGGAGAAGAGGGATATGAAAATATAAGGGTGGACATGAAACAATCCTTTCTAATGCCTTTCAAGACCATGACTCTAAAAGCATCATCATCAACTGGGCATGTGTTAGAAGTGCAAATTCTCAGGTTCCAACCCACATCTACTGAATCGGAATCTTGGGGGTAGGGGGAGCAACCAGCAGCTTAATGAGCCTATGAGTGTGTAAGCTTGAGAAGCACGGCTTTAAGAGACATGACCAAGAGTGGAATATCTTTCCAATTATTTTTTCCCCATTAGGATTGTACTTTCTAAATGTACACAGGTCTGGAACCAAGCTGTGGGTGCACAATTTCAATAGGGTTATACACATAATCCTTCCTATTGCTGCATCATATCATCAGTTAAAACCCAAAATATCCAACAGCATGTGAATGATTAGGTAGAAAATGTTATACCCACTCAATAAAATATGTGACCATCAAAATGTTTTTAGCATCCTTTAAGAGGAAAAAGGCAGAATATGAAATCATATATGCAACATACTTATATGTTATAGAAACTCAGCAGAGAAAAAAACCCTAGGTAAGTATATCAAAATATTAACTGTAGTTATTTTTAGATAGTTAGAATATGGATTATTTTCTCCATTTCCATTTCTTACTATATTTCTGAGTTTCTTCCATTTTCTATAATGAGCATGCATTCATTTTATAAAGGAAAATGTGATAAACTTGGTTTCTGTAATAAGACACTATTTAGAACAATACTTCCTCCTGGCTGACTTTAGAAACAGACTGAAAGGTTCAAATTAGGTTTAGACAAAAGCTTTAGATTGAGGAGGGTGGTCAGGGATACCCCAGGACATGCTGAGATACTGATTTTGCTCCTTTACAACAGCCTTTAGAATTTGCTTGTAATCAGTATTGCATATTGTATCAGTTAGCATTAGGTTCAGGGGCACATAACAGAAAACCCCAAACAGTAGCAATTTATCAAATTAGTTTATTGCTCTCTCACAAAAAAATAAAGGAGAGGCAAATAATTTCTAAGCTCTTCACTCAGAAATCCTACAAAACAATTATGCTTATGCCTCATTGACCAGAAGTTAACCACATAGGTTTACCTTAGCTAGAAAGAGGTTGGAAAATGTAATTTTCTGGCTGGATACATTGTCCTCCTGAAAAACGAGAGTTTCTGTTACTAAGAAAGAAAGGGAGGATAGATAGTGGATAGCTTCTGGCAGCCTTTGCCAAAAGTATCTATTGGTCGCCCTGAAGAAGTTGTAAAGAAATAGCAGCTAAGATGTACTTTTTGCCTTTATAACTTTCCTTTGAGTGAGGGAAGAGCAGGAATATAATGGACAGGGGACCATTGTGCTTATCAGTGAAACCGCTACCAAAATTAAATAAAGTTTCATTTGGCAAATTAATTTGACTGAGCAAGTAATTGCTTGATGCTAGTTTGCTAATCCTGGATGTACATAGATCATTTTTATACATAAGAATTTAAAGTTTTCCTCCTCTATAGTTTCCTCGAATCCATGTTTCATTTCATGGCATCTTTCTTACACAAAAATCAAACAATTTATTTTGCAGGTATAAATATTAGTCAAGAGAAGACTGAATGTCTCAATTCTAAGACCTGTATCTGCACCTTAAAGTGTGTTCAAGGCAGAGAATGACAGAAGGCAGGGAGAGACTCTACAGATGGAGGAGGCCATCTTTTTCTTAAGTACACATAACCCTGGTGGTTACATGCAAGCTAGCTAAATGCCCTACAAAACTCAGGATTCTGAGATAATTTTGGAAATTTCCATATTTCCCATAAACCTCTCTAAGATTTCCTAGGGGTCATGACCCCAATTTTGAATAAGACGACATTAGTCATTATTCTAAAAAGAACTCTGGTAGCCTATCTTTCACCTAGTTAAATGTTTAATTATAAAGATTAAACTACAAAGAAGAAATCTATGGGGAACAATGGATATGACAGTAAGTTATCATTTTTTTCAAAAGATACTATCTTCCAGCTAAAACCCAGTATAAAGGCTAGTACTCAGGAGAATCTTCTTGCTGAAAAATTGAGTAAATGAATTCAAAGAAAACTCTAAAATATCACCCCAGACATCAATTAGAGTGTCAAATAGAAGGAATAAGCTACTCAAAGGAGATATATGAACTTTTAGTGGATTGGGGAGAAACCTGTGCTTCTCATATTTTCAAGGGGATAAAATGAGTACCAGTTGGAAATTGCATGAAAATATTATCCAGTAACCTTAAATGATGTGAACTTCATCAACTTGTGAATTTAAGGGATTTTAGCTTCCTTGATATGATCAAAATTGCTTCAGAAAAGCAGACAAAGAATCAGAAAATAGGCAAATGGCATGATAGAAAGCACACCCAGTTGGTACCATCTTTTGCACATGCAGGGCTGTTTACTTAGTCAATCCCTTAATTTTTTTTCCAATTGTATTGAAAATGACTCCCAACAGAGCAATTCCCACTACTCTTCTTGACAGGCCATGCCACAGTTAAATCAGAAAATTTATCTGATATTAAAGTGAGACTTTCTGCACAATATACCAAAATTAACTCAGAGTGGATTATAGATATGTGTAAAATCTAAAACTATAAAAGAGCCAGAAAAGAACATAGGGGGAAATCTTTGTGACCTTGGATTAGGCAAATGTTTCTTGGCTATGACACCAAAAGCACAATCCATAAAGAAAAAAAAATTGATAAATTGGACTACATCAAAATTTAAAACTTCTGCTCTTTGAGAGATATTGTTAATAAAATAAAAAAACAAGCAGGGACTGGGAGAAAATATTTTCAAATTATATATCTGATTAAAAAAACCCTTGTATCCAGAATATATAAAGAATTGATATATCAATAATAAGAAAACAACAAAAAAACAATAAAAATAGACAAAAGTTTTAAACACACACTTTACCCAAGAAGATATACAGATGACAAATAAGTAGAAGAAAAGATTCTCATATCATTAGTTCTCAGAGAAACACAAATTAAAATCGCAATGAGATACTATTATGTATCTATTACAATGGCTAAAATTAAAAAGTCTGACCATACCAAGTGTTGGTGAGAATACAGAGGAATTATTACTCTCATGTAATGCTGGTGGAAATGTAAAATGCTACAAGCCCTTTGGGAAACAGTTTGGCAGTGTCTAAAAAGTTAATCCAGGGGGCTTCCCTGGTGGCACAGTGGTTGAGAGTCTGCCTGTCGATGTAGGGGACACCGGTTCGTGCCCCGGTCCGGGAAGATCCCACATGCCGCGGCGCGGCTGGGCCCATGAGCCATGGCCACTGAGCCTGTGCGTCTGGAGCCTGTGCTCCACAACGGGCGAGGCCACAACAGTGAGAGGCCCGCGTACCACAAAAAAAAAAAAAAAAAAAGTTAATCCAGCCATTCCGTCCCTAGATATTTACCCAAGAGAAATAAAAGCATATGTGCACACAAGGAATTGGACAAAAATATTCATAACAGCTTTCTTGTATCATGTGAAATCTGGAAACAATGCAAAAGTTCATCAACTGGTGAATGGATAAACAAACTCTGTTGTACCGATCCTATGAAATTACTTCTCAGCAATTAAAAGGAATAAGCCAGGGCTTCCCTGGTGGCGCAGTGGTTGAGAGTCTGCCTGCTGATGCAGGGGACACGGGTTCGTGCCCTGGTCTGGGAAGATCCCACATGCCGTGGAGCGGCTGGGCCCGTGAGCCATGGCCGCTGAGCCTGCGCGTCCGGAGCCTGTGCTCCGCAACGGGAGAGGCCACAACAGTGAGAGGCCCGCGTAACGCAAAAAAAAAAAAAAAAAAAAAAAAAAAAGGAATAAACCACTGATATATGCTGTAACAGGGATAACTCTCAATATCATGAGTAAAATGAGCCAGAGGGGGGAAAATACACAGTATATGGTTGTGTTTATATGAAATTATAGAAAAGGCAAACTAATCTATAGTGACAGAACACAGATCAGTTGTTGCCTGGGAAAAGGGGGATGGGGAGGGAAGGGGCAGAAAGAAAAGACTACACAGCGGCAGGAGGAAACCTACGGGGATGATGGGTATGTTTTTTGTTTTTTTGTTTTTGTTTTTGTTTTTTGCGGTACGTGGGCCTCTCACTGTTGTGGCCTCTCCCGTTGCGGAGCACAGGCTCCAGACGCGCAGGCTCAGCGGCCATGGCTCACGGGCCCAGCCGCTCCGCGGCATGTGGGATCTTCCCGGACCGGGGCACGAACCCGTGTCCCCTGCATCGGCAGGCGGACTCTCAACCACTGCGCCACCAGGGAAGCCCCATGGGTATGTTTATTATTTTAATTGTGGTGATGGTTTCATGGACATATATATATATATATATATACACACACACATATATATATGTCAAAACTTATCAAATCATACACATATTTTTTTAAACTGAAGTATAATTGACATATAACAAAATATTAATTTCATATGTATAACACAATGGTTCCATATTTGTATACATTGTGAAATGATCACCATAATAAGTCTAGCTAACATCTGTCATCACTTTAAATAGGCACAATTTATTGTATGCCATCACTACAATAAAACTGTTAAAAAAAATAAAGTGAGATTTTCCTCTTTTGGTTGACCACTCTATCATTTTAATATTGTATATTTGCTGACATTCAACCTTCTTGTACATTACAATCTTTCAATGTTAAGTTACTGTAAGAGTGTCCTTGTTTAATTTACTACGAGGATTCTCATTTTTAAACAATTTCCCTCATGTTGACGTTACTGTACAAATAAGAAATGATTTGTCTGTTTCTGTTTGTCACTCAAAGATTCTGCCACTGAGACAATCTGAATCTGTTTCCTCACCACTAAAATGAAAGAAATAGCAATACATAGGGTTATGAGGATAACTGAGATTATGTTTTTGTAAACTCTAAATTGCTATACCTGTCGTACATTCAAGGTCAAGTGATGCCCCCCCATTTCTCTAAGCGTGGGTACCCAGGCCCACTGACCACCCTCCCTGCTGAAAAAAGCAGAAAAAACCATCCTGGACTCTTGCGGAAGCCTCTCTAGTGCAGCCAAGGAACAAACAATTGTGAAAACAGGGCTCCTGTACAAGATGACAGAGTAAGAAGACATGGAACTCACCTCCCCCATGAGTACATCAAAAAAATATATCTACATGTGGAAAAACTCTCACTGAAAACTAACTGGAAACAAATGAGAGATTGCATTATGATTATTATAATTAAAGATCATTAGCATAATTATTATTTCTAGCCTCTAAACAGCAATAGTTTTTTTTTTAACATCTTTATTAGAGTATAATTGCTTTACAATGGTGTGTCAGTTTCTGCTTTATAACAAAGTGAATCAGTTATACATATACATATGTCCCCATATCTCTTCCCTCTTGCATCTCCCTCCCTCCCACACTCCCTATCCCACCCCTCTAGGTGGTCACAAAGCACCGAGCTGATCTCCCTGTGCTATGCGGCTGCTTCCCACTAGCGATCTAAGCAATAGTTTTTCTATAATCAATAGCAACAATGCAATAAATTCAGGGTTGCCAGGAATAGTTTATTTCTAATAACTATTCCTATCATTTCTAATAGGAATAGTTTATTTCTAATACTTTATTTCTTTTTTCTTTTCTTTTTTCTTTCTTTCTTTCTTTTTTTTTTTTTTTTGCATTTCTCATGACCCATCATATAAATCTCAATGCATAGTAGAGATTCAGTGAATACTAGAATGATTAATATTTTCACCACTCACTGTGTACAAGGTAAAACATCAAAGAAGGCATAGAAAAGCTTTTATTACACTTTTGCTCTGGAAAAATAGGCTTGTATTGAAATATTGGGTGTGGTTGAAAGAATGCTAGAATGGGTGTCTAAAAGTCTAGATTATTTTTCTGAAAACAGATGATGTCATTTGACAAAATCCTGTCTTGGGCTCTCTAGATTTCAAGTTCTTAGCCTAAAAGAGTGTTTAAATCCCTGAAACTCAAATGCATATATTTCTCATCACTACATACTTTCACCATCAATAAGAGGATGGTAGAAATTTAATTTCATGATGAAAATTTTGTCAACTTTTGTTCTTAAAAAAAATCGCATGTTTCAATAGGGAGAGGGCACTAACAGAGCTGGCTCAAACAGATAAGAAAATAAGTTTGTGGAAGTTTTTTATACCTTATAGTTTTTAAAAATTCAAACATGCATCACAGGAAACATCAGAATTTTGTTATTATTCCTTTTGTTTTTCACCTGAATACTTTAAAAAATCTTTGAATTATATTTCTGGGGAGAAGAGCCTCCTAAATTTTGTAGAGCACAGGATCTGTACCGAACTGACTAGAAAGGTCATTTATATAACAGAACTACTTCTCAGATGGAGAGAGCTGTATGCCATAGGGCAGATGTGTTTAGCAATTTTATTTAACTGGCCCTAGCATCAGAAGGTCCTATATGTGTCTCCCTAAATCTCCTCTTGTAATTGTTCATTGTGGAATAGTGTTGAATCATATTAGAAGAGCCCCTGATTTACTTTCCACTAAAATTAGCAGCAACATTAGTTACCATTAGTTAAAGAAAAATTTTAATTAAGTGTTGATGACATTAAAGTTTCAAGCACTTCAAGCTTGCTAGAGGGCACAGCTGTACAGATCTGGGGGACCTCCTGACTTCCTCATGTGTTAAATGAAACACTTCTAGTTTTCAGTTCAACAAGTATTTATTAAATACGTATTATGGGCTGAGAACCGGGAATGTAGAAATTAATGGTGTAGTCCCTCCCCACAAGGAGCTTAGAGAAGAGATCACAGACACCAATAAACAAAATGTAACCCTATGGAAACCGGGATCTCTTGTGGTCCAGTCTCAGAGCAATTACAGAAGCATAGTCAAACAACTAAAAAAGTGTTTTTGAGGAGGGTCAACTTATGTATCTCAAACTCTAAAAAATGAAGTACAACCTTTGTTTTGAAAAATCCCATTCTCACCCATTTTACTCTCACTGCAGCTATTCCTGCCTTTCTTCCAAACTCATGGAATATTTCTTTCTCCCTCTCCCCCAACTGCATAATCCCCATGAAATTTTGCTTCAAGACATCCTTATCTCCTGATTCTGCTTTAAGTCTGCCAGAGAAAATCTTAGGAGTAAGGGAAGAAACAGATCTAGTTGGGCCAGTAATCTCTTTAGCAGCCAGGAGAAAATGTTGGAATTATTTACATGCTATTTTTTTGCCTAACATAAAGGTATCAGGAAGTAGTGTGAAAGGTCTTGTAACAGAAATATGTGCAAGGATGAGAACTAGTTCAAAGGAAGTACAAGGAAGACTTTGCCAAAGACATTTTGCCACTTAGGTTCTGATGGGTCTTAAAGTTTGTCAGAAGGGCAATTAAGGATTGTGGTGAAAGACAAAATTTCATTTACATGTATCTTTGGACATGGGTAAATTGGGAAGACCAATTAAAGCCCTTGAAGATAATAATGCACTTCTTCCAATACGAAGTATACTCCTTGGTGAAGGATAAGGCAGAAGTGTACAGGATAAAGAACTGGGCATTTCCCTTGTAATATTTTATAGGGTAACATACAAAAATGGTGATGTGAAGATGTTTTGAACATAATAGGGTTAAAAAGAAAAACAGGGACAAATAAAAATCTTTCTAATTCTAGTATGTTATGTTCATTTATGTAATTCTGAATATAATTCTAACCCACATGACATAACTGACAAGGAGATCAAATGTAGTGGTATTGAGAGACTTCAATTATCGAGGGAACTGCTAGCAAAATCATTCTGCTAAAAGTGGAATGTCTGATCATTTCTTGGCTTGCCTGCTGACTGCCATTTCACAGAAAGAGGAGGTAGTGACAGAGGGAGCTTCATGTCTGAAATTAATTTGGAATATAAGGGACGGCTCCTTGGTCAGGTGGGCATCACAGGGAATTTGGGAAAAAAGAGTTAAAGGAATTAGGTCATTTTAGAATTCATAACAACCAAATAAAGTAATGCGGGATGTATTTATATTCATGCCCTCCATTTGAATGGTTTTATTAAATCAGAAATATTTATCAAGTACCTACTGTGTGCTGTATTTACCTATTCACCAGGGGTGTGTGTGTGTGTGTGTGTGCTGTGTGTTTGTCTGTGGTTGTGTGTGTGTGGAGTCTTTATCTTTGAAGACTTTCAAAAAGGTTAAGGAATAAAACAAAACTCCCTCCTGCCCCAGATTCACTACTCTGTGAATTCAAAGATACCATGTTAATGATGATAACTCACAGTTCTCTGGATCTGGCTTCTAAGCTTCTTGCAGAAGATTTCAGGCTCTGCAACTTCTCCCCCAACACACACACACACACACACACACTTCTTGGAGTATTCAGAAAATGACCCAATTCTGGGAATTTACAGACATAAAAAAAAAAGGGATTTGGATTTTCTCATGTCATGAAACTGGGAGTGTGAGCAAGTTTATCTATATATCTGATAGCCCCAGCTAAGAGCTCTGTCTCTCCCTGAGAATTAGACAAGGACAGGAATGAATTCAAGTGACAGTCACCACCGTACATTATACTCAGAATCACTCTTCTTTTCTCTGAACAGAGCCTGTTTCATCAGAGGGTTTTTATTGGGCCAAGCTGACATGCAAAGCTCCTCAGTCTCACGCAAAATAGACTTCCAGCCGGCTTGCCACCCTGGCTTACGAGACTTGTTCTAGTGGCAGCTTACGCTCAGAATGGGGGCTCCACACCATAGATCAATCAGCTTCAGTGGCTCAAATTGGTGAAGATGGGGACACACTCAAATATAAAAATCTCAAAATTAATTTTTAATTATATAAACATGACCAAAAGGAGGTTGAAATTAAACACAACTACTTAGGCTGCTTGGGGAGTTTTGTTGGGTTCATGTGTAAAACCATGTAAACATGTAAAATGTTTGAGAGAAAGGCACATAACCAAAAATGAAAACAAAACAGAAAAAGAAAGGCAGAGAATTGCATCAGGAAAATCAAGCTTCAGAATAAGTTTGAGTGTAAAATAGCCAAAGACCAGGGGAAATAAACTTTAAAATCTATCTTAGAGTGAAAAAAGGAATAAGGTAGAAACAGGCTCGTTGTTTGATTTTCATCTTATTATGTTAACAGATTACAGCAAGAAAAAACTACTCATCTCCTAATTTGCTTCTATTTTCTCTATCGAGGAAAATGATCTTTAAACTGAAAAGAGTGGAACAAACATGGTTAAGAGGAAAATAATGCTCAAATTAGGTGAAGAGATGATGAGAGAGCGCCTAGCTGTTTTGAATAAATTCAAGTCCCCAGATTCAGGGAAATTATTCCCAGGGAACTGGGGGAATTTACAGGTGTGATCTCAGAAATACTGTCAGCAGAGGCCGTCGAGTATTTACAGAAAAGACTTATGAAGGCAGAAGACTGGAAATAGGTAAATGTTCTGATTTTATACAAGTGGAAAATGGTATATTAGAAACACAATCGAAAGCTGAGATCATCAATAATCCCTGGAAAAGTGTTAGCAGTTTAAAAGCGGTTTTGAAAGGACGTAGGGAAGAATATGGCAATCTTTGGGAAGTGGTATGGGTTTGCGAAGACCACACCAAGACGCCTCTTGGATCTTGTTAGGAACAAGATGAGGGAAGGGAGTGGAATTAATAATGATCTAAAGAAGGAAAGTAAAGCAACAGCAAGATCAAACTGGTACTTGCCCTTGTGTTGTATGTATCTGTTTGCCAGAGGTGAAATTGGGATGAGATGAAAAAAAGAACTGCAAAGCAAGCAGCCAACTTGAGTGATAGAAAGGTAAAAGACTCTGGAGGAGTGCTAGCAGGAAATGTTAAAATTAGCAAAAGTATGCTAATGTCAGACTGAAAACAGAATGGATGCAAGCATTTATCAATAATTCAGAAAAATAGATTAGGGCATGTGTACCATCCCTGGTCATTATCCTGCGCTAATAATGTGAGGCAAAGTGCACATTTTCCTCTGACTATTTTGGGTGGGTGGGAGGGGAATAACAAACAATAATCAATTGGACCAGAGCAGTATATGATCTTATTCTACAATTTTTGTGCTAAAAGGGTTCTTTGCACTACCTGAAGCAGCAAAAACTGATCAGGAGGCAGGTTTCTATTAGGATCACATAGGTTGAATGCTAAACTCATTTCGGTTTTTCCTGGTGTGCTTACCAATTGAAGTTCAATATGATGCCATAGATATCTAGATTTCAGGAGGGCATCTAACAATTCTCTCGTTTTAGCCAGTTATGAACTATAAGCCACACACTGGGATAGGCATTTCATGTTCATTACCTCTAATGCTAACAAAAGCCATGCGTGGGTGCAGTTTCTCTGAATTAAGGTGAGGAAAGTGACACTGACAGAGGTTAAGTAATTTGCCAGAGTTGTCAGCTAGTAAGTGTAGAGATGGGATTAGAATGCAGGGCTGCTCTACACCTATACTCTTCAACTGTACTGCACAGCCTCCTTTATGATCTGTATATATACATTTGGGTCAGTTGATAATATGTCTAGGAGGATTTCCAAATAAGTAAATAATTGTACTAAAAGCATTTTGGTAAATTTCAGATGTAAAGCCAAGGTCAAGGTCAAGGTCTTTGTGCCTTTTTAATATTACTGTCAATGACTTGGGTAAAGACATATGTCATGAAATTGAGAAGGATAACTAATGCTTCACATAAAAGAATTTATATTTAATAGTATGTACAAAGTGTAACAATGGACCAAAGCCTACTGGGTAAAATTAACTAAGGATTAAATGATATAGCATGCATTCAGAATTTAAAAATATAATCTTCTAAGCATGTACTGATATTTGGTTTACTGGCAATATGTATGAAAAATACATAGGGATTTTATTTTATTTTATTTATTTATTTTTGCGGTACGCGGGCCTCTCACTGTTGTGGCCTCTCCCGTTCCGGAGCACAGGCTCTGGATGCGCAGGCTCAGCGGCCATGGCTCACGGGCCCAGCCGCTCCGCGGCACGTGGGATCTTCCCAGACCGGGGCACGAACCCGTGTCCCCTGCATCGGCAGGCGGACTCTCAACCACTGCGCCACCAGGGAAGCCCCATAGGGATTTTAATTAATAACAGCATCAATAGGAGTCGGCAGAATGATATGGGACAAAAAGACGTGGGAGGAGGAAGAAATCTTAAGGCTGCACTAGTACTCATTCATTTATTTATTCATTTTTACTTAAAGTACACTAATCAAAGGAAATGAAAGACCATTGTACTCGATACACTTCATACCATACCTCGTATATGGCTCACAGTGTCCCAGGCGTACCATGGTTTAAAATGAACTTTTGAACCAACGGATGTGACTCAGGTTGGGTCTTGGAGAGCAGACAGGGAAAAAGTTCTGGAGCACATGTTTATTGAGAAAGAGGTATGTGAACTTAAAGTGTTCAGCCTGCAAATTCCTCAACTATTTGTAGGGAGTAGATTTCAAAGCTAATCATTCACATATTCATTCTGAATTAATTCATATATATTCAGTTTTGCTGTATGCTAAATATGTCAGGCACTGTCCTTGGTACTAAGAAGAAAAAATTTAAAAAGACATGATTCCTGCTCTGAAAGACTTTTTAGCCTAGTGAGAGAGACAGAATAAGGGAAGTCAAGCCTCACAGTACGGGCTATATTAGAGGTATTCCTGGGGGCAGAGAGAAAGGGCATCTGGATCAGGCTGTGGGGTCAGTGAAGGCCCAGAGAAAAGTGCACTTGAGATAAGATTAGAGAGATGAATAAGCATTAACCAGCTCAAGTAAGGGGAGGCAGGAAGCGCCTTTGGAGCAGAGGAAACCGCATGTGTAAATGTATGGGAAAATCAAAAGAGCATAAAAGAATTAGTGAAAACTCAAGACGCTCTGATAACTGGAAGAGAGGACATGCGTGTGGCAGCTTTGATAGGAAATGAGGCCTGAGTTGTATTCTAAACTAAGGAATTTGAACTTTATCCTGAAAGCTATGTGAGCCTTGAAGCATTAAAACTAGGCAATGACGTCTTTAGCTTTTCGTTTTAGAAAGATCCCTCAAGCAACAGAGGGGCAGGCTGGAGGCATTAGGACTGGTTCTCGTTGTTTGCAGTAGTTTTGCTCTAGAAAGCTGTTGCAAACACTGGACTAACGAACACTGAGTCATTGCCTCAGGGGAAAGTACAGGGTTGGGTTCCTTGTAAGCCTCTGGTCACAACATTTTCACCAACCAATCAACATATAATCTGGCTTTATGTGTATTTATGTTTAGAGATACCTTATGTAATACATATCTTAAAAATACTTAAATACATATATATATATGTATAACTGAATCACTGTGCTGCATACCTGAAACTAACATGATATTGTAAATCTACTATACTTCAATTTAAAAAAAAATCACACCACAAGAGAAAAAAAATATTATATGCAGCATTTCTAGCTGAGAAGGGTGTAACATCTTCCTGACCCTGGTTAACATGACCATTATTCTTTGGCTTTCAGCCTCACAACATTGCTGTCCACCATGCTTTTTTTAAATCGGTCATCATCTCATGAATCCACAAATGTATCCACGTTTCCATCATTTCCATAGCTTCATTATGTACTATGATGGTACTGTAGCACTTTCTGGAGTGCCTCATGTATAGACCAACAAATTTCATCTTCCTTTTTTGGATGTACCCCACTGTTGATTGATTAACCTTGAAATTATGGCCAACAGCACTGGTATTCATGTGTGAATAGTGCTTATTCTAACATCACAGCCTTCTTGCGCTGGGGAATACTAGACAACACTTCAGCACTGTGCTCGGTGGTCATTTTAAACAGCAGAATCACCGAAGAAAAAAGGCACAAAAATGCAAAAAATGTGGCACCGAATAGACCGCCAAAATTATACTTGTTTACAGCCTGAGAGCTGAAACAAAAAAGCAGAGCGCTGCCTTGTTCAGTCTTAGCTGGGAAAATGCTCACTGCTCACTGAGAGACTCGAATTTTTCACACTCTGAGTATGTCCAGGAATGACTGTGAAAGCCTGCAAATATTGATTTTAGGGGTTATAAACAAATTTTGGCAAGTCGGATAATTTTCAAATATAGAACCCACAAATAATGAGGATCAACCGTACTTGTAGTCATCTAAGTTATAGCTGATGCACACCTGAATTAAGGCAGCAGCAGTGGGGACAGGTGAAGGGGATGGGTCTATTCAATCAAAACATTTATTGAATTTCAACTACGTACGAAGTTTAATGCTAAGAACAAAGGATATGGTGAAACATCTTAACCCTGAGGCATGTAGAGGACAAGGAAAAATTGCAGGGTAGGTGTAGAATTGCAGGGAAAGTTGTATTCTTTAATAAGAAGTAGATTTCAGATATGTCAAAGGAAGTGTGAGGAATACTTTCAGAAGAGCTTAGTGATGTCTTGAAATTTTTTCTTTATGGTGCTTAGTCCCAGTAGAAGTAGAGTAGAAGGGTTTAGAGGATAGGGGAGAAGTGCAGGTCTGGGTTAGTTCAAGAAAGTATAGAGCAATATGGGAGTGATGATAAGACAGAAAATCAGTGGCTAGAGAGAACTACATGTTGGGCATTGACTTAAAAATTAGTTTTTGAGGCATAATGAACTTACTCCTAAAAATCTGTTTGTGAAATGTGAATCCTAACCTAACTGAGTACAATTTTTTTTTTTTTTTTTTTTTTTTTTTAGGATTTAGAATCCCTTGGAAGTTTACATTGGTCAGAGAAGAAAAGCATCCAGTTTTTGTTCCTAGACCTTTGGTTTGGGTAGACGGTTGCCTACGAATCCCATTCACCAAGATATGAGAACAGCAGAAAGAAGGGATTTGGAAGGAAAAAAATATGGGTTTGGGATACGTTCCATTTGAGGGGCCTACGTGACATCCAAGTAAAGATGAGCAGCAGAGAATTGAAATTACAGAGCTGGAGCGCTCAGAGTGCTCTGGGTTAGAGACGGAGAACTGGGAGCTGGTAGTTGAAGACAGAGGTTTATATGAGGACACACAGCACTTATTTATTGAAGGAAAAAAATCAGATGGCCAAAGTTGGAGCCTGAGAAATACAGTCATTTAAGGGACAAGCTGATGAAGAGGAACTGACAAAGGATACTTGATAAGAAGATACTTGATAAATACTGGAGGAAAAAAATCAGGTGTCACAGAAGCTAAGGGTGGATAGAATTCTAAAAAGTTTCAGACATGTGAAAATGGTAGGTACTAAGTAGTATGATGTGTGGGAATAACAATAGACTAGGTTCATGGAAGTGCAGACAGAGGCTCAGTGACAGCCACTGAACAGTGTTTCAGGGAGAATTCTTCCATTAGGTAGGAGATTGTATTAATCTATTTAGTCCATCCTTCTAACTCTAAGATAGTATGTTCTGATTTAGGGGGAGAAAAGGAGGATTGGAAGGGGTGGAGTATAAGCCCGGATAGGGAGATTTTATTGACAGGGGGCATTTAGGATTCAATATTGTGTCAAGGATTCCTGGAACCAGCCCTAATAGCTTATCGGATGGCTCCTTGAAACTTGTATGTAATGATGGCCAACAGCAAATGAAGACACCAGATCTTCCTTGGCACAGTAGGGAAGAAAGGATTAGAAGGCACATGGATGTGGGCATGCTTGAATGGATATGTGGTCTAAGTACAGAAACCTCACAACCTTGCTATGTTTTCCTGAGAAGGTCTGGAGGGGCATGGTCCCATGCATTGAGCAATCAATTGCAGGTAGCAACAGCCAGTTCAGTAACATACCGTAGTGTTGTTTTTCCTTCCTTCTGTTCTTCACTTTGCTTATGCCTCACTCCTGCTCTTTGGGATTGCACTGGGTTTTAAAATAAGAGCACAGAGACTCTGCTTTCTGAGGAACTCAAATGATAACAGTTTTACTACAAGTATAGTCTCTGAAAAATATCTTCTCCTGTGATGTGACGAAACAATAATATAAATATCATCCCTAAGTGGTGTCTTATCCTACATCCTTATATAATTTCTCCTATAATGGCATCCATGGCAACTAGTTATAATATTGTTTATTATTTCACTATGATCTCACTACCACTCAAATTTTCAGGGGAGGTGTTAGGATTCCCATGGGTATTATCTGGCAAATCCAAACTGAGCCTTAGTTTTATTGCCTGGCTTTATTACTAGCCACCCTAGGATTCTTTGTAGTATTTCTCTTTCTTAACTGGTGTTTTTAGCACCTTCCAATTTTGTATTTTCTGAGAACTAAATAAATGTGAACGCAGTAGAACTCAAACAGCTGTATGTATTTAACTGCAAGTTTGGATGCCCAATTCGTGCTCTGCTTATGCAGCCATCAGGAGAGCTCTGAAAGGAAAATCTGCAAAGCTTCCAGCATATTTTATTAATGACCAGCCAGACACCATAACCCACACCAGGGAGATGAGGACCTAATTAATTAGGCATAATACTACTTAGCACTTACCATTTTCGATAAATATTACTACATGAATGAAAGAATCCTCAGAAGACTCCCATGAAGAGGAACTATTAATCCTATTATACAGCTGGGGAAACAGAAGCAGAAAGGTTCTTGAGTTTGCCCAAAGCCACAGAGAGAGGTGGTATCAATCCCCAGTTTGGTTTTCTCAGAGCTGGCCCTCTAGACTATTTTTAGAGCATGGTTTTCTCAAAGGTCAAAGGGCTATAATATATCAAAGGTACTCACACATAAAGCTTTAAGAAATGGGTGGGAATAACAGTAACCTAAGTGCATGGAAGTGCCAGACCAGTGTCAGGGGCTTTAAAAGGAAATTGACCATTTGCTTCCCCTACTTCTATTGAAGGAAGGGGTTATATGTTACATACATGGGCTAGTGAGTAGCACAGTCCCTGAAACACAATAGGTGCTCAGTAAACATCTGTTTATTCATTTTTTAAACAAAATATGTTTTAAATTCCTGTAGTATTCTAGGCATTCTCCTTGACCGCCTTAGATTCTAGGGACAAAGAATATATAATAAACCAATAAATAAGTAAAATATATGTAATCTTAGATTGTGAAAAATGCTATGCAGAGGATTACCTAAAAAGGAGAGAAAATATCTGGCAAAAGAGTAATTTCCCAAAAAGGTGGTGGGAATAGCAAGTAACAAACTCCTAATATAGGAGCATCTTTAACATGCTCAAGAAATAGCAAGGAGGACAGTGTGCTGGAGTAGAGTGGGTGAGGGGAGAGTAAAAGAGGGTAAAGTCAGAGAAGTGATACACGCAGTCTTGTGAGTCATTTTAACAACGCCGGTTATTTACTCTGCAAAGAAGTGAAGATGCTAAAGAGTTTTGAGTGGTGTTATGGAATGAAGTGATTTACATTTTAATGGGCCTATTCTTGCCTAGGGGCTAAGTGTGGAAACAGGGAGACAAGTTAGGAGATTATTGCAATAATCTAGTTGAGAAATAATGGTGCCTTATACCAGGATTGTGGTGATGGAAGTGGTGAGAGGCGGTCAGACCCTAGATATATTTTGAAAATGGAGCCCAAGAAATTAGACTTGATGTATAGAATTTGGGGTCTGGAATAAAGAGCAGAGTCAACACTTGTTCCAAGGTTTTGACCTGCGAAACTGGAAGGGTGGAGTTAGTATTTAGTGAGATTAAGAAGACTATGTAAAAAGAAAATTTCAGAAGAAAAATCAAGAGTCTGTGTTTGGACTTGTTAAATATGAGAGGCCTTTGGGCTATCCAAGTAGACATGGTGAGTAGAAAGCCATGTGTCCCAGAAGATAAGGGAATAAAGTATTTCAAAAAAGAGAGGGAGGGAGCAACTGTGTCAAAAGCTGCTGATATGCTGAAAATGATGAAAGACTGAAGACTAAGGGATTTAGAAAATGGAAGGACACTGGTGATCTTAATAACATAAATGTTGGTAGATAACTAGGGTAAAAACCTGATGGAGTGGATTCAATAGAGAATAGTATGAATTCATTGTGTGTCTAGATCTAGCTGTAGTTGTAGATACAGATCTGGATAGATCCTAGACCTGGCAACTGAAAGAGCTTTTGTTCTAGAAACAAAAAATAACCCAGCAGTAATGAATTCCTCTCATCTTGATTCAAATACCGTTTTCCATAAAGGAACGAGGACTCCTTACAGAAAAACACTGATGCCAGATCTGCTGACAAAATTTTGGACCAGATTAACCTGGGACATCGTGTCATACCAGCTAGCAAAGAAGTATTCAGATTTCTAGAGTCGTGTCAAAAGGAGTCATGAAAGTCTAGCCATCATGGGCTAACTGGTACCATAATAAAACTCCTGCTATAAACAACCAAAGAACAGGACAAAATATTTCAACCTCTGTTTTCAGTCATTGGACAGCAGCAACTGGATCCTCTAGAGGAAGGATACAAACGAGGTGAGCCTCCCAAGCCTCCTTATCTAGAGGTACCTTCCAAAGGCAGCACAGAAAGGGAGTCCAAGAAGAGCACACTAGTCTCTCTCAGTTCAAAAGACAGAGATTGCAGTTTAGGTAGATGAAAACCAGCTGGCATTTGATGGACAGGCTACTAGAGAGCAGCTAAGTAGACAAGAGCTCCAGAAGTATGCTTAGCATTCTCTTTGAGTCAATGACTGAAAATTAAACTGCACATTCATAGGGTGAGATCCTGGGAGGCCAGGGAAAGAATACATGCTGGGGAGTTGTGACCTGAATATTGCTGGAGCCCAAACACACCTACAAGATACTCAAATTCTGAATAGTCAGAGGAGAGCATGTGCTAGCCATGCTGTAACAATAAGTTTTTATTTCTGGTGGAGAAAGTCATTTTAAAGGAGTTTTGGCTATTCCTCACCCTTTGTTCATATACATATATATATGAACCACTTTGCCAAGTTTTATGAAAAACCATTAGGATTTTGATTAGAATAATATGGAATCCGTATATTGAATATTAAGCCTTACTCTCCAAGAACATGATATGTCACTACATTATTTACATCTTCTTTAGTATCTTTATAAAGTTTAAATTTTATCTACTTAAAATTCTTGAACATTTTTGTTAGATTTATTTGTTTATGACACAATTTTTTACCATTCTGTTTCTTATTTTATTACATTTTCTAGGTATTTTTACATAATTTATAGAAAGACAATTAACTTTTATATGTTAGTTTTACATCTAGAAAGTTTGCTAAGCTCTCTTACTAATTTTAATAAATTGGTCATGGAGTCTTTGGGGTTTTCTATATAGACCATCAAACCATATGTGAATAACAGCAGTTATTTTCTTTGACAATTTGAGACTTTTTTTTCCTTATCTGCTGCTCAGGGACTCTGGTATGATGTTGGCTAGAAGATATTTTTGAACATTTTACAAAGACTCAACCTTTAGCTTTGTCTCCTCTCTACTGTATTTTTTAAAAAAACATACTATACTCTTTTCTGCTCCTGTCTTTATTATTTCCTTCTTTTTAGTTTCTTTGGGCATATTCTGCTTCTGTTTTTCTACTTTCTTGGTAGGCTATTTAGTTTATGCATATCAAAAACACAGTAACATTCCATTTCACATCCAACACATCTTCAAAAAGACTGATAATGTTGGCAAGCACGTGGAGCAGTGGCAACTCTTTTCAAGATTTCAAATAGAAATGTACATTGGTACAACTACTTTGAAAAACAAATTGAAGTTTAATATGCACATACTTAATGCTTCTTCAGTTATATTCCTGTCTATATTTCCTGGAGGAATTCTTGCACAAGTGGATCAGGAAGTGTGATGGTTAATTTTATGTGTTGAATTGACTGGGCCACAGGGTGCCCAGATATTTGGCCAAACATTGTTTAGGTGTGTCTGTGAGGGTGTTCTTGGATGAGATTAACATTTGAATTGGTAGACTGAGTAAAGCAGATTGCCCTCCCTAATGTGGGTGGGCCTCATTCAATCAGTTGAAGGCCTGCATAGGACAAACAGCCTGGCCCTCCCAGGAGTAGAAGGGAGCTCCTTCTGCCTGACCACTTGAGCTAAGACACTGGTCTTTTCCTGCCTTCAGACATGAACTGGAACATGGGCAGCCCTTCTTGCACCTTAACAACTGCCAGCTTCGCACTGGAACTACACATCATCTCTCCTGAGTCTCCAACTTGCTGATTTCAGATCTTGGGACTTGTCAGTCTCCATAATTGCATGAAATTGCATGAGCCAATTTCTTTTACTCTCTCTCTCTGTCTCTCTCTGTCTCTGTCTGTCTGTCTCTGTCCTTCTCTCTCTCTCTCTCTCTCTGGTTCCAGACTGCCACAATAAAGCAAATATTGTAAAAAAAGCAAGTCACATGAATTTTTTGGTTTCCCAGTGCATATAAAAGTTATGTTTACACTATACTGTAGTCTGTTAAGTGTGCAATAGTATTATGTCTAAAAATATGTATACATACCTTAATTAAAAAATACTTAATTGCTAAAAAGTACTAACCAACATCTGAGCCTTCAGCTAGTCGTAGTAGCAGTAACATCGAAGATTACAGATCACTGTAACAAATATAATAATAATGAAAAAGTTTGAAATATTGTGAAAATTACCAAAATGTAACACAGAAACATGAAGCCAGCAAATGCTTTTGGAAAATGGTGCCAACAGACTTGTTCAAGGCAGGGGTGCCACAATCCTTCAGTTTGTAAAAAATGCAATATCTGCAAAGTGCAATAAAGCAAAGCACAGTACAATGAGGTATGTCTCTGTATATATCCTATTGGTTCTGTTTCCCTGGAGAACTATGACTGAAACAGGAAGCATGGATTAAAACATTCATAACAACATAGTTTATGACAGCAAAAAATAGAAACATCCAAATGACTCCTAACAGAAGAATGGATATACACATTCCATAATACAATGGAATAAATAGATGGTGATAAGAATATAGTGAATATAGCTTATAAACATCATTGTGAATGAATTTAAAAATATTGTTAAACAACAAAAAATAGCAAGCTAGAAAAATATAGAGAGTATGATTCAATTTATGTAGAATTCAAATAAGGGAAAAATGAAATACTTATAAACAGCAACTATAAACAAATATACTATATGTAAATATACTAATAACACTAGTGTATTATATATTATATATATATACTGTATACTTTAGAATATATGCTCTATGCTTGGGAGAGAATATAGAGTATATACTCTAAGGTAGATAAATATATAGTGTAAACAGTATGTTATACTATAAACAACTGTAGTAGAAGTAACCATATATAAACAAATATAAACAACCGCACAAGACTATAAAAACTAAAAGAAAAAAAGGCAAGGGAGCTATTTTCACAAAATTTAGGACTTACATCTGGGTAGGAGAGAGGGATGTAATTGGGGAAGGGCTTACAAAGAGCCTCAAAAATCCTCACAATGGTCTATTTCTTAAACTGGGAAGTGGGTGAATAAATGTTCACTTTATTAACATTGATTTTAATTTAAAGTTCCTTAAATTTTATGTATATACTACATATAATCCTATATGTGTATGTCTAATCCTGTATGTGTTTATTATTTCTTAATAAAAATTATATCACATACATAAAAATCAAACTGGAAAACCCAGCATCCTAGGGCAGTTTCCTGTTTAGTACATTTTCTGAAATAAAGCAGGCACTCAATAAAAATTGAATATTCATATGTGAAGCCCAAAGTGTCTATTTTCTACCTCAAGCCCTGGAGATTGGTGGTGTCTGCCTCTCAACGTGGTCTGAGTTCTACCAGGCTTCATAAGACATCATCTCCTCTGCCTCTCGCCATCTCCTGAATCTCTCTCAGCTTCGGCCACTTCCTTGTTATCACTGGCTTGTGCTCTAAAGACACAATTCTGAGTTTAGACTCAGACTCTGGGAGTCACAAACTGTTCATCTATGAGCTAAATGTAATTTCTGGGCATATTTCATTTGGCCTAATTGTATTTTAAAATCTTTGAGCATAACAAAAATATCAGAAGTTTTCAAGTAAAAATACTGACTTCCAGCTTCTCTTGAAAAATAGGAAGATCTGGCAACAATGAGCTCATCTTCCTCTTCCCAGAAACTACCTGTCCATCTTAGGCCTGTGCTCTCTACCACGTGGTCCCTACCACACTGTTCTCTCCAATACAACAATGACCATTTATCACCCCTCTTTCATTGTTTGTTTTATTATTATTATTTAGAGAAATATCTCTCAAAACACTTAGCAAATAAACAGTAGGACAAGGTAGCTGGGTGACTTTTCCTTAATTGAGGTCATTTCACTTATGAAGTGTTTTACTTGCCTGGCCCTGCCATCTCTGTTCCATGTCTTTATCTAACCACATCTGAGGAGATTCTCCTTCTTATTATTTTGATAATTTTGATAATCTCGAGTATTGTTTTCCCCTTCCTGGTATCAAAAGGAGCTGAAGAAATTGCCTAAATTTATTCTGCTGAAAGAGGACTAATTTCAAGATCTAAAAATCTTAGGAGGCCCAAGAAGGTGAGATTGGCTTGACCTGGTGTGTGCCTGTACTCTCCAAATGAGAGAGCTGGGAAATCAACACCTCAATCTGTTTTCTTTCCCATTGCCTTGACTTTCCTCTGTTTTCTCCACCCTGTGTTCTCTTCTTGGCAGGAAATTCAAGCCTTAGAAATCTAAGTCTATTCATAAATGCACTTCTTTCAGTTACTATGGCAATGCTGAAGGAATCTGTCACGGCCAAACAGGATCACAAAAGGATCACTTTTATTTTTATTCTCAGTGTTTCCACCAACAAACAAATAAATAAAATGGTACAACTAGCAGAGTCACATTCACTTCTTGGGAAATAGCTCCTGAGGACTGACTCCCTACCTTCATTCCTTAATTTTTTCCCTCCTATTTTATACAGAGTTTTATTTGTTTTCCCAGACATTCATTAGAAAGGACCACAGTGAGTGGCATTCTCTGAATTCAGAAGGTTTTCTTCCCTTAACTTTAGCCATTATAAAGGTAGCGTAAGAGTCACAGTTATGTTTAAAAGAAGCAGTAGAGTTTCCCAAGATTATACAGCTAGAATTTATTTATTAAAAACATAGGTTGCCAATTCTCATCTCCGTGAACTAGGGATAACTACCCCAGAAAGCTGTTGTTTTGTCTTTAGCCCTTATCTTTGTATTTCGTCATTGTCAGTTGGGAATGAAATAATTCAAATGTCCTTATTTAAAGGAAGCAAAACAAGATGAACTTCCCTGTCTCATCCTTAGGGCAGGGATGACAAGTTAGGTTGACATCAAAATCAGCAGATGAGCATTCAGCCACCTTGCCAGTCACTGCTACTGCCCGGACTGCAGCAACAGAACATTTGCTCTGAACAACCTACAGTCTGTCAAATTCCATAGCAGTTTCCAAGGCAATGATATGTTCTTGGTCTTTTCTTTATGTATTGCATAATGCTTTAGAAATCGCACAACAAAGAAGAGGGAAGGCCTTTGAACCCAGTGGGGGAAGATCCCCTGATTACCAGAAAAATGTTACTTCGCAGATGGATTCAAGTTATTCCTACTTCTTCTAGGGGGGCACCAGTTCCTCACCCTGTGGGTGAGGGTGGTGACACTCAAATCTCTTACCTTACTGCACGTTTCCAGAAAGATTTTTTTAAAAATTTCACTGGCAACTGAATGGCATTGACCGCCCTATGTTTATGGGTGAAGGCAGGAGGAAAAGGTTTCACGTAGGAAATAAACATAGGTATCTTTCATGGGCTATAACTCCCCATGCTGTTCATGCTGATGGGTTTTCAGCAACCTCACACGCCAGTACAGGGACCACATAGCAAAGGAAAGGATGAAGGCTTTGTGTGGGAGATACCTGGGTTTGAATCCTTACCATCTATCACCCTTGGATACATTATTTAATCTCTGAAAACCTCAGTGTTCCTTTCTGGAAAAAAGGGTAATAATAGTACCTGTAGCATAGGATCGTTGTTGGGATTAACTTGGAAATTGCACGTAAAGCACTTAGCACAGTGCATTCTGAGCAACTGCAAACTCTAAAAAAATCAACCATTATCATTGTTTTTGTTTTTATACTGTATTATTGTTTCAACAAGAGAATGAATATTCCTGTCTCCAATTTTATCTGTTTTTGTTTTATATAATTTACACTTAGGTTTTTGTATCTGTTTGCTTGTATTTTAGCAACTCAGCGTGCCCTAGAATATTCTGAAAAAAAACAAGGAAAGCAATTCTTTTCCTCACCATAAATGGTATTTACAGATGCTTGATATAATTTGGAAAAGCTCTTATCTCCTCACTTACTATGAATACATTGGGTAGGAAGTAGTATGCTCATTTTACAGACTACAAAATTATGTTAAAGCGGAATCTACCTAAATACATCTAGAAATATGAAGACATTCTTGGTGTGAGAATTCTTACCCTAAACACTGATATTCAAAGTTACCCCCAAATCAGAACCTGAATAACAAATCCAGTCACTACTGAATTGTGTTGTATTCGATTTAATAAACTTTAAATATAGAACCCTAGAGAAAATATCAGGAAGCTAATGTAACATACTTTCCTTCATCCTTTCTTTTATTTATTCAACAGATTTTAATTGAGTTTATTTCATGCCAAGTGCTATGAGACACAGTAGAGGGGACAGAAACATAAGCAAGGCCCATAAACAAGGGACTAATGGAAGTTCAGTTGGAGGTATGAAAATGTACACTGATCCAAGTAGAAAATGGCAAGCATCCCAAGAGAGGTACAGAATAGTGCTATAAGAATTAGTGTGTGGAAATGTTAATATTAATTATGCCTTATGATTGAAGTGATTTTGTATGGGGAAATAACTTTGAATCTGTAACTTTTAGAGATACCAACTACTTTGGAAATCTATGGTTGTATATAACATCTTTTAAGCAGAAAGAAGTTATCAGGAAATCAAGTAGTTCAAAAGAAACTAGCATATTTTTAACATATTCTAAGAAGGAAATGGACATAAAAGCAATAAAATGTATAAAAAATGGAAGCAGCTTAGTTCTGATCTTTGTGCCTGAGTTCTACTTAGCGTGTCTGTGCAATTGAAACTCAATTTATTCTCTTCAAAAAATTTAACCTTGAGTTTCCATATTAAAGAAAAAAATTAGTGGAAAGTTGACATTTATGTGAATTCTGAATAAAAATGTGAAACAGAGTCAGTAGCACTCTAGTCCACCATCTGGGATTTTGCACTATTCAGTCAATTCCAGAAATTAGATTAATATGGAAGAACTCAGACAGGGAAATTTCCTTTTGGAGGTAATTACAAGGCTCACCTATTAACAGTGGAAAATCTGCAGCTGCTAATTGTTCTCAAGTCAGATAGGTGACCTCAAATGAAATACAACCCCAGGACATTTTTTCAAAATGAGAGTTTTATTCCAATTATCAATGGGCGTCACCACCAATATTATTTGGAAATGCCAAAGTGTGAAGGGATTTTCTTATGAGAATACTATAAAACCACAGGTCAAAATATCAATCTACTCTTCCTCAAACCATTTTGAAGTTATGAATTTTGCTTCAACGTTTTCACTTACTCCTAATAGCTCTTTTTATCCCCTAAATGACTTCCTGTGAATCGTGTAAAATTTGAGTTCAGAAAAATTGGTTCTGGTTTAAGATTTGCACACTCAGCACTGCTCTCAGACTGAGGGGATTCAGAACAGCTTCTCTGGACAGCAGATGTTATGGTTGGATGCTTTTGGACCAGTCAGGCTCTAAATGGCTCAGCTGATGGTCTCAAGCCCAGACTGACCTCAGCATCCGCTCCCTCCCACCATTCTTGTTGCCAGGTCTTTGGCACAGAGGGTATTACAACACCTATGGTGGTTTCACAGACCTAGATCCCTTTTAAAATAAATAAAATGCACAGTCTTTGACAGGAAACAAAGGATGCAATTATTTCCTTAGGAAATGTAGAAGTAAACAGTGTGGTGTGCAGGAGAATATTTTCATTCCTTCCGAAACTTTGGAAATTATGGTCAAACAACTTAGGACGTATGTGTTAATGAAAGATCTTTTGTCTAATTTATGTACATCACTTTCCTACAGATCTATGGAATTTAGGTTACATTTGTGTAATTCCATAAGGGGTTTTTGATTGCTTAAGCGCCACCTGTTCTTTATAAATGCTGTGACTGACATCAAGTTTTCCTCCATATGGTGATGACATTTTTGATTACTATTTGTCTTCTTACATTTTAATAGTGATTTGAGTTAAAATAATTTAAAGTCTGTTTATGAGTTTTATCTTTATGTATTTTGAGTCCACATAAATTTATAAAAGGGCTTAAACTAGCTACAGAGTACAGCTTTATAGGACCAAATAAGTAATTTTTCAGTTGTGAGTTAAAATCAAGAGTAGAATCAATATGGGCATCTCTATAATTGAAAACCAGTGGGTGACAATTTTGTACTGAAAACAAGATGTTAAGAATAAAAACGAGCCATTGGTGGGAGAAAGATAAGATTAAAGATGTGATCTCAATTAAATATGAACTATTATTAACATTGTAATAAAACTTCCACTTCTAATTAGTCCTATATTTTCCTCTTTTGGGGTAAAATTATGAAGATATATAAAAATAATTTAAGTAAATCATTGTTGAATTAATTTATTATTGCCTGATAATTAAATATTTTCAGCTTTGTTAATATCCAAGTATTTTGGCGAGCAGAAATAGTTCAGTATTTTTTGTATGTCAAGATCTGTTTTTGTATTTGTCTGATATACTATTTTACTCAGTGTGCATTAATTTCAAAGGTAACAAAAAAGGCTAAGGCAAGCCATGTGGCATTGAGACAAACAGTGAAAGAAAAAGTCAATTTCTCTTACCTTCATGCCTGACCGTGATTTTTTTTAAAGCTGTTAAAGGTCTACATGTGCCTATATTTAAAAAAAAAAAACAAAAACAAACAAACAAAACTCAAGAAAATGTATGACAATTTTCCTCTTTATGATGACTTTTTCTCCTATTTTTTAAAGTTATAAAAGTTTCTAATTAACTTTTTACCATCTATTTGGTGTCGATAGACATGCGAGGCTATTTTCCATCTCTCCTTAATTTTGAGGGAACCTACTAAGTTTTCTTATTTCTTCTGTTTCTTACATAGATTTTTTCAAACTTCAAATTCTTTCCTTGTTCAAGTGCATCTGACAACCTCACATTATCTCTAACCCAATAGCCTACAAATAACTCAAAGCCAGTATAACAAAGACAAAACTCTTGGTTTATTCCACTAACTATTTTTAAACCATACACTTTTTAATAGAAATAAATGCAAAGAAAAATAAACAGAGTGATCTTATACGAACTTACTAGAGAAAACATCTTTGGATGACGTGGCAGCCCATATATCATTGATTGATTAAGACATAGACTACCTCACGAAGTTTTCCATTCCATTTTGGGGAAGGTTTCATTCTTGAAGAATTCTTTGTTAGGTTGAATCATAATTGGCCTGTCTGATTTTCACCCACAGGTAGAATGAGATATCTAGGTCTTCCCTTTCTTTCTTATAACAGGTAGATTTTGACAGCAGTTCTCACATGTCCACTAACTATTAAGAAATGCAAAGTAAAATAGAAATTATGAAAGTCTGACTGAACTTCTTACATGTTAATGCATTTTATTTTATTTTTTGGACATTCCTGGTTCTTTCTCTATCATACATAATATGATATATGTTAACTTCATATACATTGGAGACAGTGAAGAATAAGAATTTTGCGTTTCCTTAGCTAGAACTACTAGACTAATATTAAATAAATAATTGGTAACTTATGCAAATACATCTTAAAAATAAATCTAATTAAAGTGTTCTAATTAGATAATCTGTAAATTCTAATTTAGTTTAAAAAAATTCTGATTCTTTTCAGAAGCAAAGAACTTTTAACTTCTTGATATATAATCTTCTAGAGTGGCCATCTGGCAAAAATTTTATTTCATTAATATTTGTCAATGAAAAGAAAAGAATATATGTACATACATATATGTATGGTTAAATCTAGATGGTGAGTATATTGGTAATTATTGTACTTAAGAAAAAAATTTGTGAATGTGTAAGCACTCTCACAATAAAATACTGGGACAAAACAAAACAAAACATTTGTCAATTGACTTTGCCACATATAAAGTCTAGTCTGAGGTGGTCAAGAAGGAGATGGATGAATGTAATCAAACTGCCTATTATGAAAACAAAGTTCCTGCCACCAATTTAAATTCAATGAGAGTCATGGCTCTGTCCAGTATTATGTGCAAACACAACACTTTACATATTAAAGACTAAAATTATTGTTGTCTTATAAACATAGAAAATTGTACTTCTATAACTCTTAGGTAACTAGAAATGGAAGGATATTTCCCTAAATGAAAAAAAAAAAAAAAACCCAAACCCACAAAACCTCTTAAATCAATATCTAACATGGAACTTAGTGGTACAAAAGAAGATACATTCCCATTAAAATTAAGAGCAGATAAAAAGTATACTTGCTATCAACGCTGTCAAATAAACTTATTTTCAAAGTCCTGGATAGTATAACATGAAACAGAAATAAAGGTAGTAACTATTGGAAAGAAAAGGATTAACCAATCATTCTTTGCAAATTATGACTGTCTGCCTAGAAAAAAAAAGCGAGAATGAAACACTGCACTATCCCAAGTAACAAAATAATTTCGAAGAATGGTTGGATACAAATGTATGCAAAAGCAATAGCTGTATCATATATAAGAGATAATCAGGTAGAAAACACATTTTTAAAAAATCTCTTTAAAAATAGCAATAGAATTATAAAATATCTAAATATATGTTTAAAAGGAAATATATGGGATTTAATGAAGAAAATGATGGACTCCTAATAAGGTACATAGGAAATGATTAATGAAGAACTGTGCCATGTTCCTGGAAAAGAAGACTGACTATAACAAATGAACTTTTCATTTAAATATGAATTTATAGATATAATTAAATTATAATAAAAACCAATGAGTTTTCATAGAAATTTACAAAGTTATTATGAAGATCATGTGAACCAATAAACACGTGCAAATACATGAGAAATTTTAGAATGGCGGGGGGATCCTGCCCTAATATGGAATACTCCAAATTTCAGTTGTTTACATATAGCCATCACAAATTTTACCCTAATCACACATCACTGATAAAATTATTTCAAATCTATTAAACAATATGCATGTATTACTTAAATCACTTAAGAAGAAACTTCATATCAATACTGCAACTGGTAAGTTAGAATTTTTTTGCCTTTAATAGAATGAAATTGTATAAATAAAATTATTCTATATAAAAACTTTTGTAAACAAATTATATTAAAATTGCATAAAAGATGTTTAGTCAAAAGTTTTGTAAAATAAATGAAACACTGTCACTAAATTTTGGCTAGCTATTGAGCTTACCAGAAGCTCTCTTTGTTAAAAAGGATGTTAAAGACACCCAGGTACTAGACAGACTTTTTGCTGGCATAATTAGAAGGATTAAAGGAGAACTGAAAGGGAAAAATCATTTGCACTGGTTGATTCAACATCTTTTACTTCTGAGTGTAAAATAACCTCAAGTATCCTCACAAGTATGTGTTTTACATTTTGGGAAACACTGACTCACCAGACAATAAAACAAATTGCAAAGATTTTAAAAATAAAAGTGTGTCAAAGATATATACACAAATCACTGGAACAGTGCCTGGCATATAGGAAGCACCCAATAGATATTTATTGACTTAATTCATGAATTCAACCAAATATATAGTCAAGAGCACTGGCTGTTCCAATGTTTTGCTATATATAAAATAAAATTGACTATTCAATAAATGGTTCTCAGAAAATAGTTAACAATTTAGGGACAATATCCCAGTTTTTTCTTTGGAAAAATCATCCCTTAGACAAATCCAAATGTCTTCTGGGTTTCTAGGGTCATACATGGAATACAACCTCGAGAATGGACCCAAAACTGAGGAAAGCAAAACTGAGAGATTCTTCTGAGCACTTAAATTCAGCTATGCCCAAAATGATTCTCCTGGGTTTCACAATTATTTAAGTCAACAATTCCCTCCCCACTTCCCCCCCCACACACACACAATTATGAAAGGCTTTGCAGACCAGGATGAAGAAATAAGATGTAATGGAAAGGTAAATAAGGAAACAGTGAATGTCTTCCAAATGAACACCCTATGTTCTAGGCACTACTTGCCTGCACTAAAATCGAATGCCTAGGTGCCTCCAGCTTCTAAAGCTCCCCCCACCCAGATTCCTCTACCTATTTTCCCCCCTTCATCCTTCAGCAAACACCTGTTTATCCTTCAACACTTAGTTCAAATGTTGCCTATTATTATGAACTCTTCCTTTACAGCAGCAGATTGTCATTTTCTCCTTTCTGTTTCCATCGCACTTTGTGTAAAACTCACTCATAATTTTCCGTTTTTACCGAAATTACTTGTTAACATGTTTCATCTCTGAGTGTTGAATTTGTATTTGAATTGCCAGCATCTGGTATAATGCCTGACACAAAGTAGGTGACTAGTACATGTTTGAAAAATGAAGGAGTGAATGAATGAATGGATGAATCAATGAAGCACTAATAATAGTAAAATATATATATATATATATATATATATATATATATATATATATATATATACTGATCTACTCTCTGCTAGGGACTTCTTTATTGCTCAAGTGTTCGAATTTTTTTGTGGTCAAAATGACATGTCATGTTTTGTACATCTGGGAAAGCGACATGATCTTCTGATTGATTTCACTTGAATTTTGTGGCCCATTTTCAGGTAAATTCTTGAGGAGGCGAATATGAAAGCAAAGCCCGATGCATTTGCTTCTGAATGTGGATGGCCGATCCCATTGTCTCCTTTGCTTTTTCCTGCGTACTCTAGGAGCAAATGAGTATGGAGTTCTGTTCACGCTTCAATCTTCCTAATAGTAACAAGTCTTTCCGCCAACACAACTGTTTCCTTTCTTTTTAACAATGGCATATGGCTCATATGTTTACAGCAAATCTCTACAAAATACTTTTTGTTTTTATAGAAAGATAGGCTGGGTTATGAACTCTTAATCTGCACCTCACTTCCTACACACAAAAACAGAATCCTTGGGGCAGCACAAGCTGTGGACATCTTTGCAATGAAAGCATGGCAAAGGCGAATGTAAATTTATTTCAATGAGTTTACTGTAAGCACACTGTTTTTTTTTTCTTTTAATTGGTAGGTTTTAAAATTGGTATTGGTAGGTTTTAAATGCCTAATTATCTTCGTATAAATGGCACCCTATCATCCTGGTAGTGTTGTACTCCTGTCCTGTGCTGTTTATTATTTTGCATTACAATTATCATGCAAAGCAGAGAAGGTGACTTTAAGAAGCTCATTTAAAGAGCTTTTTTTTCTTAAGTGTAAAATCTTTGGGAGGCTATTTACATAGATGTTTATCACTGGGTGTTAAAAATCAGTCCAATTATAAGTACACAAAAGTATTTATTACGGGTTTAATTTTGAAATGTAAATGGCCATTATAAAGTGCCTGTTGAAATTTTCATTTGTGCTTGTATTTTTGTCCATGGATTAACAAGCCATCTTGTATTGAAATTAATTACAGAAATATACAAAACATTCAAAGGTCACAGAACCTGTATGGCAAAATTGCCTAAAGGTATGCGGTACGATCCCCTCTTTGGAGTTGGATATTGGGGATGCTGTAAGAAAGTGCTCATTCGCCACCCAAACCACTAGCAGTGCTGTGCCAATGACAGGATCCCACTTTATGTTGCATTCTGTTGCCATGGCTATGATGGCCCTAATACTGTATGCTCACAGCAAGGTTGCAATTAGTATTTGGATTTAGAAGAGAAACATAATGATCTCATATTGAAGAAACACTTGGTTAATACTATTTTGGATCTAGGCGTCCTTTCAATTTGCTAACAAGCAGCTCTGTTGGTCAGAAAAAAAAAAAGTCACTCAACCATTTTGTACCTGCATCCTCAGTTTCTTTCCAACAAAGTTCACTGGGATCGAGAGGCTGAGGTTGTTTCTGGTGTGTCTACATGTGCCCTCTGCCAGGTTTCAAAAACACACTCCTTGCATACTTTTAAATTGATAGCAGGCTTTCATATGATTTCTTACACAGTGAGCAGCGATGAAGCTGCACTGCTTTAATAATCAAAATGAAGTATATACTAGGTACCCCTAAAAATGCAGCCAAGGTATGAGTTGTAAGAGGTTTAAAGTTTGATCTATGCACAGTCAACCTCATGAAATATCGTTGTGGGATCACCAGTCAATGAAAACGGCTTATCATTTTTTCAGGAGGGAGATCAGTTTCTCCATTCAGTAATCATCTACTGTGGTCATTTTACTAATAAAATGTTCAGTTTCATATTATTCACTTGAAAGTGGTGAGAGGTGAGGGAAAATGCTTAGACATGATAAGAAATAAGGAAAGGAGTTGAGAAAGGCAGGGTGGATGCCCCACCTTCTCAGACTATAAACTACAGCTAGTCAGAGCCAAGACCCCAGGGTTCCAGTCATGGAGCTTGGAGAGAAAGTCATGAGATAAAGCTCAAGTTTAGGGAGAAAGGCACTAGATGAATGGAAGGAAGTTTCTCTGACAGCAGCTCAAACAGTAGAAGAGGCAGAGTTGTCGAGGAGATCAGCTTTATTTTGTTACAAAAAGGGTTTTTAAAGACAGATTTCAACTATAATTTAAAAAAACACAGATTTACCTAAGAGACGGATTGGCAATTGCAAATACAAAAAGACAAAATACCCCGTTTTGCCTGCTAGAGCCATAAACATCTCTAAAACTTTCAGCTTCATAGTCTTATAATTGATTAAATTTGATCCTCTAATCTATTTGATTATTTTCATGGAATCATACTATTGGAACTCAGGGCTATGATTCAGATTTCTCTTGCCAATAAGTTTTGGTAAACCACAGAACGCTCATGATTTCCCTGGCCTCGGTATTGTTTGAGTTCTGATGATGAGCTCAAGAGAGAGGTGACAAACTGTCCTACAGGGAAATAATCAGAAGGAGATATGTTGGGGACCAGGCCAACTTGGAAGGGACAGTATCAATAAGGCATTATGTAAACCAACCAAGTGGAAAGAGTTGAAAGAGATGAAAGTGATGAGCTGAAAGCAAGAGCCTGGAGGTGGAGTGAAGGAAGAAACTTAAGAGAAACCAAAGAGATCAAATTTCAAAGAAGAAGTGGAGCTGTAAATAAAAGCTAGAATTAGTATTGTGGCTAAAAAGGAGAAGGAAAACGATCATATTAATAATAATAATAGCTACTATTTATTGAGTTATTTTGTACCGACCACATACAACTTTCCATTCATCTCATTTAACTGCCTCCCCCCAATTGTGAGCAAGATGTACTCATCAATCATCAGCTCTCTTCAGTTTTTTACAGCAGTTATTTCAAAGAATCTCCACTCTCTTTCCCCAAACTTCCAACATCAACCTCACCACTGAATCTCAACCGATGACCTCACCTCCAACTCCAAAAGGAAAATAGCCAAAGGTAAATCCCTTAACTGTATGTTACCAAACCTAGAAATTTAGCCATTTCCACAGCCATCCTTTCTGTTTCCCTCCAGTTACAAGGGAAGAGATGTTCCTAATATCTAATGTTAATCCCTCCACCCATTCCCTCTTGTCCCTTTAAGAAAATCCTTCCATCTGCTTTCTCTAGACCTTCTACCTCTTTCTATACTCTCCTTAAAATTAGCAGTAAAACAAAAGGAAATTTCCTTGAGCCTGTATCTCCTTCCAGCTATTCTCCTCTTTTTTCTTTCAAAGATAATTTTCCTGAAATTTTTTTACTCCTCGACCTACCACAATCTGCTTTTTCCTACCATGGTCATTGACACTGCTGGCTCCAACAGAAATCTCCTAAGTTATGAAATCTAACAGAAATATTTTGGTCCCTAACCTATGTAATCTTTTAACACTAGTTTTTGAAACAATCTCTTTCCTATGCTCTGTGATACCACACTGCCCTGGTATATCTGTTCTCTGATACTTCTTAGTTTCTTTCACAGTTCTTTTTCCTGCCAGACCCTTAAGGCTTAATGTTTGTCTTGGTTCCATCCTTGATCATGTTCTTCCCATACAATCCCTGTATTATCAACCACTCATAGAGCTTCAGTGCTCATGTCTATGCTGACTCCCAAATTAGTACCTCCATATTAAATCTTCTTGATCTTCAAGTCAAAGCCACCACCCTCTCTCATCTGAATGTCTAAAACAACTTCCTTACTTCTACCTTAACTCCTAGTCTTGACCCCACCATCTTGCTGTAGCCAGAGTGGTTATTTTAAAATGCAAATCTTACCTTGTTACCCACCGACACTTTCAATGGCTTTCCATCGTCCTTAGGATAAATTCAAACATTTTGACATGTCTTACAAATCCTTCATGATCATGTTCCTATAAAACGTTCCAGCCTTATTTCTTTCCACTTTCCCCCTTTTGTTCAATATGGTGGCTTACTTGCATGTACTGGTGCTCCAGAAAAAATTTCTTGAATGCATTAATCGATGTTGTATAAAGTAAAAATGTTGCTTAAAGAGAAAGTATCTCACTTCAAAACTCATGCTTTAGTGTTTTAAATATGAGCTAGGACTTTTTTGGGTTTCAAGAAAAAAATTTTAAAGTACCTAATCTGGACTGAACATATGGGAGGGGGTGGTTTTTGAAGTAGACTTTCTGGTTGTCATTTGAAGTAGACTTTCTGATCTCTTTCTTTGAGTTCAGGTCCTGACACAAGAAAATATTGGGATATAAACTCCAACCCCTTGGAAGAACATCTCTGAGGGAGATGGACAATGAGCTTGGAGACAAGGAAGAGCCTATAGGGCACGGGGCCCATGATTCATTTTAGAGCAGAGTAGAGATATTATTAGATGACATGGTGATAAAAGCAAGATCATTTGCTTTTCCCACTTGCTCATTGGACCTACGCCTGATGCCAGAACAATGCTATAGACAAATCTTTAAAAGACCTGTTCTTTTTTATTTTATTTTATTTATTTATTTTAACATCTTTATTGGCGTATAATTGCTCTACAATGTTGTGCCAGCTTCTGCCGTACAACAAAGTGAATCAGCCATACTTACACATATGTCCCCATATCCCCTCCCTCCTGTGTCTCCCCCCTACCCTCCCCATCCCACCCCTCTAGGTGGTCACAAAGCACTGAGCCAAACTCCCTGTGCCATGCAGCTGCTTCCTACTAGCTATCCACTTCACACTTGGCAGTGTACACATGTTCATGCCACTCTCTCACCTCGTCCCATCCTACCATTCCCCCTCCCTGTGTCCTCAAGTCCATTCTCTATGTCTGCATCTTTTTTCCTGTCTTGCCCCTAAGTTCTTCAGAACTGTTTTTTGGGTTTTTTTTTTAGATTCCATATATATGTGTTAGCATACAGTATTTGTTTTGAGAAAGACCTGTTCCTTTGAAGAACTTCAAATTGGCTCTAGTGGACTCAGTTGGGTCTTGTGACTGACTGAGAGTAGCAGGCAAATATGACTTCTGGAGGATCTGTCTCAAGCTGCCACTAAGAACCACCACTAGGCAACTCCAGAGATCCAGCCTGGGAGTGGCACATCAGGCTGAGAGAGACCATCTTGCCAAGCAATATTCTTTTTTTTCCCTGTGGCAGCTCTCCATTTCTCTTGGGAGAATAAAGAGTAAATCTTTACTGTTTACTTAGCATCTGGTGAGAAGCGTAGACATTGTATGTGCTTTATTATCATCCTCATTGATGAGGGAGAATAACATGAACCTGAGGAGTTACAAGTTGAGTGAAAGTTTAAGATAATAAAAGGCTTACATTAACTCAGCTCTCAGAATATAATTTGGCAGGGTGTAAACTGAGAAGAAAAGTCTGCACTGGGAAACTGACTTACTTTTGCTTTATACAGCAGCTTCATCATGGCTTAGACACAATAGGTGCAATGAAATTACATACTAATTGGGTTGTAGTTATGGGAAACAACATACAAATCTCAGTAGCTTAAATCAACAAATAAGTTATTTCTCATGTATGCTACATGTCCAACATAAGTTGGCAGGGATGCTCAGGGTTGCAGACAATGAACAGCTAAAACTTGAAAAGTGGGTTCTGGAAGGTCTTACACCAACAATTAAACACACTGGTACAGAAGTAACACATGTTGATTCTGCTCACCACTTATTGGCCAGAAGTAACCACAGGTCCCCTCACCATCCAAACAGAAACAAGACCAAGAAGTGAAATCCTCTCTCCAGCATTTACTGTTTGTAGATTTTGTGGAGAAAAGGGAACCCTCTTGTACTGTTGGTGGGAATATAAATTGATACAGCCACTATGCAGAACAGTATGGAGGTTCTTAAAAAACTAAAAATAGAACTACCATATGACCCAGCAATCCCACTACTGGGCATATACCCTGAGAAAAACATAATTCAAAAAGAGTCATGTACCACAATGTTCATTGCAGCTCTACTTACAATAGCCAGGACATGGAAGCAACCTAGGTGTCCATCGACAGATGAATGGATAAAGAAGATGTGGCACATATATACAATGGAATATTACTCGGCCATAAAAAGAAACAAAATTGAGTTATTTGTAGTGAGGTGGATGGACCTAGTGACTGTCATACAGAGTGAAGTAAGTCAGAAAGAGAAAAACAAATACCGTATGCTAACACATATATATGGAATCTAAAAAAAAAAAAAAGGTTAAGAAGAACCTAGGGGCAGGACAGGAATAAAGACACAGATGTAGAGAATGGACTTGATGACACAGGGAAGGGCAAGGGTAGGATGGGACGAGGTGAGAGAGTGGCATGGACTTATATATATTACCAAATGTAGAATGATAGCTAGTGGGAAGCAGGCCCATAGCACAGGGAAATCACCTCCGTGTTTTGTGACAACCTAGAAGGGTGGGATAGGGAGGGTGCGAGGGAGAAGCAAGAGGGAGAAGACATGGGGATATATGTATATGTATAGCTGATTCACTTTGTTATAAAGCAGAAACGAATACACCATTGTAAAGCAATTATACTTCAATAAAGATGTTAAAAAACAAAAAACAAAAACAAACAAACAAACAAAAAGAAGTGAAATCCTACTATGTGCTCTGAAGACAGAGCATCCAAAAGAATTGGGAGACAGCATGAATGAGGTCATGATAAACGTGTTGAATGACAGATGAGTTTTGCACTGTGAACATTTATATTATGGCTTATGGCACATACACGCTTGAGGTTCCAAAATAGTATTTTTCAATCTCGAGAAATTCTAAACTCTCAAGAATATATGTAATCCCAGTTTGAGAAACTAAAAGTTAAACACTGTCATGTTGGGTGATCACTCAAAGCAACTTTAAGTGTAAGTGCAAATATGGGCACTGAAGTGGCTTGGTAGATTTCCAAAATAAACAAACTTTTTAATATTTTAAAATTTTTTCATCAAAATGAAAACACAAAATGTAAAATTCTTATACAAATGAGAAGACTTCTGAGTAAATTCCCAAGAACTCCCATTTGTTTAGAGAGTCTGGTTTGAGAAATAGCTCTCTAGTTAAAGAAAAAATTTGACATTTATTGGATGCTTGCTATGTGCCATGGTTCTTAAATATTCCGCATGAAATAATTCTTTAAATCTGCATGACAGCTATATTATAGAGGTATTTGTTACTCATATTTTCCTTGTGGGTGAACTGAGGCACAGAGTGTTTAAGTCACATAGCTACGTACTGTGGTTCAAACCCAGGAAATCTGGGTGCAGGGCATTCGTTGTTCTTACCCTTTGCCCTATACTGCCTCTTTAAGAATCTCAGGAATGCTTTTTGAATTTTGTAATAGATGTGCTTACTAAAATATTCCTGTAAAACCATAAGCCATTCCAAATATATAGACAGATTAGAGACTTTCTTACATTTGTTCATTTATTTACTCAACAGATATGTTTCCTAATTTGTGCAATAGTGATCTTGATAAAGAAAATGGTAAGACACTGTTCTCACAAAACTTTTCATCACATGGAAAGTGAGATATATACACAATTATCTAAAAAACAAAATAGAGAGCTATTATAGTATACATGCAATTATTTCACTTAGTCGTTTTTTTTTTTTTTTTTTTTCTGGTTTATTATGAATCCCCCTCCCCCAGAGTATAAGCTTCATGTAAAGAGCCACTTTTTCTATCTATCTTGCCTACAATCATTTTCTCCATGCCTAAAAGCCTAGGAAGTTGCAGGTAATCCTCCATAAATATTTGTGGGAATGAGGGAATGAATGGATGATCGGAAATTTCACTGCTAGCTAGATGCCCAGCACAGAACTAGGTGCTTTATGTGGTTTTTCTCATTTAATTTTCAAAACAAATCTACAAATAAGAAACTGAGATTTAAAGTTCCATCAGTTGGAAATAGCCAAGCCAGAATTTGAACCCAAGTCTTTTATGATTTTGCATTCAGTACCCTCTCTGACTTGAAAACACTACCTCTCAGTGTGGGCCAGAAGAATATGGATATAATTCTATGGGAAATTATTTTCTTCCAAGCTCATGCATGATAATGAACAAATCACACATAAAAAGAAACATTTCCGATGACTCCTACCATTTTTGTCTAAAGCAAGGACAAGAGGATATATTGCAAAGCCAGATGACTAGATATTTATCAGTCAGAAATGTCTCAAAAAATACAGCTTGATTAATGGATTGCAGTATGTTCAGTAATTAATTAAGAGTTTGATTTGTAAAAACAAAGCATGATGGCTCCTACCACACCATGTGTCCCTTGAGCAAATGAAGATAGAGCTCAATGCTGAGGCTCCCAGTTCAGCTAAGCAGTCACAGATGTGACTCAAATTAGAAGGATGAACTCTGAATAACAATAACACCATCCAAATTAGCAAGTAGTATCTAAAATTTCTCCCAGAAAAGCTGGAGCCTGTGCCTAGGGTCCAAGTTTATGAGCATTATAGCCTGCTCAAACTGATTTGGGGATCTGTTTGGGTCCGTGCCACATGTCATGAGACCTCTTGGAGAAATGAGGGAAGTGCTCCGGCAAGTTGTTCAGTGGAACAGCACCTTGAGAGAGTTCTAAGGGCGAATCTATAGTTCATCTGGGAAAACCTGCCTATCCCCATTCCAGGCAAATGTGTGTGTGTGTGTTTGTGTGTGACTGCGTGCACGCATGCACAATCAACAGATGTGCAAAAGCATTTGTGGAAACAGAGAAGTAAACCCTCTGTTGAAAGTGGTTGCCTCTGTAGAAAGCAGAGTTTGCATTCGTAGAGCAGACGTTGTCTTGCTTTGTTTTGTTTTAAGCTTTGTTATAATCCTATACAACTTTTTAAAGTATAAATGTTTATTTTTACAAAATGATCACCATAGAGGAGGATACGAAACAAAACTCAGACAGATCTTAACAAGAATTCAAAGATTATGGCTCTGCAACCAAACGTGCGTTGCCCTTTAGGGAATATTTATGCAATAAATACAATTAGAATTAAAATGTATTTAAGAGACAAGATATTCTTTCTCACCAAGACACGTAGAGCATACATTTTAGACACTCACAAAAAACAAATACCTTGCATAGGTAGTCATTTCTTTTTCATCGTAAAAAAAAAGTCATTCATATTATTTTACCCTCTACTGTGATAGAACACAATAGAGAGAGAGTCTACATCCCCTCATCTCCTTCCCATGTTACCTATTACAAATGTTATTCAATACCATCTAGATAAATGCTTTGTCATATATTCTTTTAAAATTAATTTTATTGAAGTCTGTTTGATTTACAATGTTGTGTTAATTTCTGCTGTACAGCAAAGTGACTCAGTTATACATATATGTATATTCTTTTTCATATCCTTTTCCATTATATTTTATCACAGGATATTGAATGTAGCTCCTTGTGTTATACAGTAGGACCTTGTTGTTTATCCATTCTATATATAACAGTTTGCATCTGCTAATCCCAAACTCCCAGTCCATCCCTCCTCCACCCCCGCCTTGGCAACCACAAGTCTGTTCTCTATCTCTGTGAGTCTGTTTCTGTTTCATAGATATGTTCATTTGTGTCGTATTTTAGATTCCATGTATAAGTGATATGATATGGTATTTATCTTTCTCTTTCTGACTTACTTCACTTAGTATGATGATCTCTAGGTCTGTGTCATATATTCTGCTTCTTTAATTCATAATTCAACTTCTCTGTCCCTGGCCGTGCATTCATTCTTCACCCCCGACCTCTCCCCATCCCTCCTCAGCTATACTCTCGTTCTGCTTCTGCAACATGCTGTTCTTTCCCTCACTGCCTGCTTACTCCTTAGTGCAACCATTCTCTCTAAGTCGACGGAAGAAGAACAATACGTGCTTTTGGCTGCTACCTCCTCTGTTTTCGTAGGCTACCCAATCTTCTTCCTTCATCATCCTGACTTTTTAATACTAAAATGGCATGGTTGGCCTGTCATTTCAAATTGTATCATGAAGACTGCCTTCATTTTGTTCCTTTTGTATTGTGCTTTTAAACAGTCACAGGGCCTCAGCTGACTTAGAAATTTTTTGTGTCTACATTTTTTTTTTTTTTTTGCGGTACACGGGCCTCTCACTGTTGTGGCCTCTCCCGTTGCAGAGCACAGGCTCCAGATGTACAGGCTCAGCGGCCGTGGCTCACGGGCCCAGCCGCTCCGTGGAATGTGGGATCTTCCCGGACCGGGGCACGAACCCGTGTCCCCTGCATCGGCAGGTGGACTCTCAACTACTGCGCCACCAGGGAAGCCCGCATCTACATTTTTGAGAGACACATGAGTTCAAAATATTCAGTTGGCCATTTTGTAAAGAAAAGGAAGTTTATGGGCTTCTGGAATTTGTAAATAACATTTATTCCCAAACACTCCTTTGAGATTTTCAGCTTATGAAACAGTTTTGAAAATTGAAGACAAAAGTCCATCAGAGAGTTGCATTCCATTCTCTGAAGTTAAAAAAAAATTCCACAATCTCAGTGGTAAGAAAAATGCTTATTCAAGAGTTTTCTGTAATTTCCTGCTGCAAAAGGGAGAGATACACCTCTCATGACATTTAGCCCTCGTATTTCGTTTTTTAAAGAAAAAAAAATCTTTTTTGAGGCTGAGTTTATTATTATTGTTATTTTAATATTTATTTATTTATTTGGCTGTGTCGGGTCTTAGTTGCAGCACACTGGATCTTCGTTGCAGCACGCAGGATCTATCGTTGTTGTGCACGGGCTTCTCTCTAGTTGTGGCACGCAGGCTCAGTAGTTACAGTGTGCGGGCTTAGTTGCCCTGTGCCATGTGGGATCTTAGTTCCCCGACCAGGGATTGAACCCATGTCCCCTGCATTGGAAGGCGTATTCTTAACCACTGGACAGACAGGAAAGTCCCCACAAGTGTCCTAGCCCTTGTATTTCCGAATCAGTCTTGTTGACTTATTCCTAGAGTTTACAAGTTAAAGTAAATGACCAATAATCAGTTTGATAATCTGGATTCTCTTAAGGCAAATGATATCAACACCAAGTTACCTGGAGGAAGCAGTTTTTCTTTGCTTTATAACAAAGATCTCAACATTAACCAAGGCGTTGCTCTCTAGACCTCGTCTCACTTTCAGTGGAAGCTGACAGGCTCAGTAATCTCCAAAACATCTTTCTTGGGTTGACTTTTAATTGACAAGCCTTGATGTGATTGTACATGTTTTCGGTTCTAACTTATTTTTAATGATAGAGATGAGCTGATAGCATATGTATGTGTTCTCCATTAGGCCAGGGAAATTAAGAGAGAAGCTTATCCTCAGTCCTTAGTCATTTAAAAATTAGTTTCCTTATTTTCCTGCCCCAGAAGAATTCTGCATTGTTTTAATGAATTCATGCACAGTGTGAGGGCACACAGCATTGAAGAGACCTCAAGCAGTTTCACATTACAAACACTGACATAACTTGCTAGCAGCCTTCAAAGGCTTCTGTACTTTATTGCTTCATCGTTTCTTGAGAAAATTATTTTTAGGCTGTTGCCCCCCCCCTTCTTTTTTAAACAACAACCAAAAAAAAAAAAAAAAGAGAGAAAAGAGAAAGGAAGAAAAAAAGGGCAAGCAGGGGACATGATCTGAACTACATCTGTTTAAAAAGATTTACATAACTTATAACCGATACAGATTCCTGAAAAATAGATTTACCTTATTTGTAATTGAGGCAATTGAATTATCAATGACTCTAATATTTTTTAGCAGTAGATACATTTTTAAAAAATGAAATCTTATACAGAAACCCAATAGATAAAAGGGAGTCTACTCTAGCTGACATATAACTAGGGAACTCCCAGAAATCTGCCTTATCACGCTACCTTTTGGCCATCTCTGGGGCACCTCTATGAGCCTCTTAGACATTACATCTCCAAGTCTAACGCTCAAGGATGCTACTCGATTTAATTTGACAAATATGTAACTGAGTGTCTACAGTATAACTGGAGATACAAAGATAAATGCAGTATAGTTCCTGCCTTAGAAGCTCCACACAATTCTGTGGTTTGAACACAGTAGCTGATTATATGCCTATCGAATTATTTAAGCCCCAAAACAACCCAAGGGTCTCTCAGACAGTAACATGGACCTCAGTGCCTGGTGCTGTTTACTACTCAATTAATGCTCTCTGAGCAAATTTACTGAGTGAATGAGAGAATTTCAGTTAAATAAAAGAGTTGAATGATTAAATAAAATAAATGATACTATGCCGAGAGTAAATGAAAATACAGTCCTAGGGAAATATTATGTTCAATACATAGCTTAAAATAAATGTTATCCTTATGAACCCTTAAATCAAGTTTCTATACAGTAAAAAAAATAATGAATGTGCTTCCCTGTCAGTTCCCCTATAATAAGCAGTGATCATATACTTCAAAAGAAATCCTATCTTTTACTTAACTATGGAATAGTACTCCATGAGAGGAAATACTTGATTCCAACTGATGATTAGCATATGCCTTGAAAAATAAGGAAAAAGACTCTTAATGATTCTTAAACGTTAACTGATTTTAATATCTTACTTGGGCCTCTTAGGGCCTCTCAACCTCAGCTAATATCCTGTAATATGAAATTCTCTAATATTGACAAAGCAAATAAGCAAATGTCCTGCACATTTTAAGTTGAGGGCTTAAGTACTTCTTTACTCTTTGCTTTCCATGTATTAGACACTTACATTGCTTTCTTTCTACTAGAAGTTTCACAGGGCAATCTGTCCCAGCACCTGTGACTTGCATTGTGGACCGAAGACCAGCGTGAAGGTCAAAGTCACAGGAGAACCTGCCAGAAAGTATGGGAGAACAATGAACGGCATGTTAGTGAAATTTTTAAAAAATCACTACTTTACATTCACTAGTCACTGCCTCATCCAGATAACAATATCTCTATGTCCCTTTGCCAAGTACACGCATAATTTTTGTTCTTTTAGGCTAAAAGGCCCACTTTTATAGGCTTTTCCCATTTTGCTCACTTATTTTGGAAAGTAAAAATACAAATGCTTAAATGAAACCATATAGAAACTCACATTTACAGAAATAACAACTTTTATAAATGGTTCTATTAATACAACCAACTATCCTTTGGGTATATAATAGTTACTTACTACAAAGAGCTTTACAATTGTCCACCAGAGAGAGAGAAAATACACTATTACAGCTCTAACCAATAAACTGGGCTAGAGCTAACCCAAATATTAGGTGTACTCATTGGGATAAGATAAATCAAGTTAGAATCCATTTAAAGCATAAAATTTCAAAACAAAAAGAAAAGAAGTATAGGATGCTATGTCCACTTGATGGAATATACTGAAGTCACTTAAAATGTGCTTCATAAAAAGCATTTGGAGAAATAAAGGATATTTCCACAAAGCCATTTTGCTGTAGCTATGGTAAAACAACAAATTTCAAATAATTCATTTTCAAAAACCTCCAAGTTATGTTTAAAGCTGATACTAATGACCCTGTTTATCCTTAATCTGATTAAAAGAGGTTTGGGGTTTCCACTTCAATTATTTGACCCTTACAGGTATATAAATAACATTTATATCCAGAAAAAAAATATGTGTAATGCTTCCCTGGAGGCGCAGTGGTTGAGAGTCCGCCTGCCGATGCAGGGGACATGTGTTCGTGCCCCGGTCAGGAAAGATCCCACATGCCGTGGAGCGACTGGGCCCGTGAGCCATGGCCGCTGAGCCTATGCGTCCGGAGCCTGTGCTCCGCAAGGGGAGAAGCCACAACAGTGAGAGGCCCGCGTACCGCAAAAAAAAAAAAAAAAAAAAAAATATGTGTAGCAGTTTTCTAGAGCTAGGTTCTAAAAATATTATCACGAGAGGACTTCCGGGGAAGATGGCGGAAGAGTAAGACGCGGAGATCACCTTCCTCCCCACAGATACACCAGAAATACAGCTACACGTGGAACAACTCCTACAGAACACCTACTGAACGCTGGCAGAAGACCTCAGACCTCCCAAAAGGCAAGAAACTCCCCACGTACCTCGGTAGGGCAAAGCGGAGAGATTCCCGCACAAAGGGTCGGTGCCGAGCGGCACTCACCAGCCTGAGAGGCTTGTCTGCTCGCCCGCCGGGGTGGGCGGGGCTGGGAGCTGAGGCACGGGCTTCGGTCAGAGCGCAGGGAGAGGACTGGGGTTGGCGGCGTGAACACAGCCTGAAGGGGCTAATGCGCCACAGCTGGCCGGGAGGGAGTCCGGGGAAAAGTCTGGAGCTGCCGAAGAGGCAAGAGACTTTTTCTTCCCTCTTGAATTCCTGGTGCGTGAGGAGAGGGAATTAAGAGCGCTGCATAAAGGAGCTCCAGAGACGGGCGCGAGCCCCGGCTAAAAGCGCAGACCCCAGAGACGGGCGTGGGATGCTGGGGCTGCTGCTGCCGCCGTCACGAGGCCTGTGTGCGAGCGCAGGTCACTGTCCACGCCCCGCTTCCGGGGAGCCTGTGCAGCCCGTCACTGCCGGGGTCACGGCATCCAGGGACGGCTTCCCCGGGAGGACGCACGGCGCGCCTTGGGCTGGTGCAACGTCACACCGGCCTCTGCCACAGCAGGCTCGCCCCGCACTCCGTGCCCCTCCTTCCCCCACGGCCTGAGTGAGCCAGAGTCCCCGAAGCGGCTACTCCCTTAACCCTGTCCTGTCTGAGTGAAGAACAGACGCCCTCTGGCGACCTACACGCAGAGGCGGGGCCACATCCAAAGCTGAAACACGGGAGCTGTGAGAACAAAGAAGAGAAAGGGAAATCTCTCCCAGCAGCCTCAGAAGCAGCGGATTAAAGCTCGACAATCAACTTGATGTACCCTGCATCTGTGGAATACATGAATAGACAACGAATCATCCCAAATTGAGGAGCCAGGAGTCAGTGCTGTGCCTCTGAGGTGGGAGAGCCAACTTCAGGACACTGGTCCACAAGAGACCTCCCAGCTCCACATAATATCAAACGCCGAAAATCTTCCAGAGATCTCCATCTCAACACCAGCACCCAGCTTCACTCAACGACGAGCAAGCTACAGCGCTGGACACCCTATGCCAAACAACTAGCAAGACAGGAAAACAACGCCACCCATTAGCAGAGAGGCTGCCTAAAATCATAAAAAGTCTGCAGACACCCCAAAACACACCACCAGACGTGGACCTGCCCACCAGAAAGACAAGATCCAGCCTCATCCACCAGAACACAGGCACTAGTCCCCTCCACCAGGAAGCCTACACAACCCACTGAACCAGCCTTAGCCACTGGGGACAGACACCCAAAACAACGGGAACTATGAACCTGCAGCCTGCAAAAAGGAGACCCCCAAACACAGTAAGATAAGCAAAATGAGAAGACAGAAAAACACACAGCAGGAGAAGGAGCAAGATAAAAACCCACCAGACCTAACAAATGAAGAGGAAATACACAGTCAACCTGAAAAAGAATTCAGAATAATGATAGTAAAGATGATCCAAAATCTTGGAAATAGAATAGACAAAATGCAAGAAACAGTTAACAAGGACCTAGAAGAACTAAAGATGAATCAAGCAACGATTAGAAACACAATAAATGAAATGAAAAATACTCTAGATGGGATCAATAGCAGAATAACTAAGGCAGAAGAACAGATAAGTGACGTGGAAGATAAAATAGTGGAAATAACTACTGCAGAGCAGAAGAAAGAAAAAAGAATGAAAAGAACTGAGGAGAGTCTCAGAGACCTCTGGGACAACATTAAATGCACCAACATTCGAATTATAGGGGTTCCAGAAGAAGAGAAAAAGACAGGGACTGAGAAAATATTTGAAGAGATTATAGTTGAAAACTTCCCTAATATGGGAAAGGAAATAGTTAATCAAGTCCAGGAGGCACAGAGAGTCCCATACAGAATAAATCCAAGGAGAAATACGCCAAGACACATATTAATCAAACTGTCAAAAATTAAATACAAAGAAAACATATTAAAAGCAGCAAGGGAAAAACAACCGCTAACACACAAGGGAATCCCCATAAGGTTAACAGCTGATCTTTCAGCAGAAACTCTGCAAGCCAGAAGGGACTGGCAGGACATATTTAAAATGATGAAGGAGAAAAACCTGCAACCAAGATTACTCTACCCAGCAAGGATCTCATTCAGATTTGATGGAGAAATTAAAACATTTACAGACAAACAAAAGCTGAGAGAGTTCAGCACCACCAAACCAGCTTTACAACAAATGCTAAAGGAACTTCTCTAGGCAAGAAACACAACAGAAGGAAAATACCTACAATAACGAACCCAAAACAATTAAGAAAATGGGAATAGGAACATACATATCGATAATTACCTTAAATGTAAATGGATTAAATGCTCCCACCAAAAGACACAGTTTGGCTGAATGGATACAAAACCAAGACCCATATATATGCCATCTACAAGAGACCCGCTTCAGACCTAGAGACACATACAGACTGAAAGTAAGGGTATGGAAAAAGATATTCCATGCAAATGGAAACCAAAAGAAAGCTGGAGTAGCAATTCTCATATCAGACAAAATAGACTTTAAAATAAAGACTACTAGAAGAAACAAAGAAGGACCCTACATAATGATCAAGGGATCGATCCAAGAAGAAGATATGACAATGTAAATATTTATGCACCCAACATAGGAGCACCTCAATACATAAGGCAAATACTAACAGCCATAAAAGGGGAAATCGACAGTAACACATTCATAGTAGGGGACTTTAACACCCCACTTTCACCAATGGACAGATCATCCAAAATGAAAATAAATAAGGAAACACAAGCTTTAAATGATACATTAAACAAGATGGACGTAATTGATATTTATAGGACATTCCATTCAAAACCAACAGAATACACATTTTTCTCAAGTGCTCATGGAACATTCTCCAGGATAGATCAGATCTTGGGTCACAAATCAAGCCTTGGTAAATTTAAGAAAATTGAAATTGTATCAAGTATCTTTTCCGACCACAATGCTATGAGACTAGATATCAATTACAGGAAAAGAGCTGTAAAAAATACAAACACATGGAGGCTAAACAATACACTACTTAATAACGAAGTGATCACTGAAGAAATCAAAGAGGAAATTTAAAAATACCTAGAAACAAATGACAATGGAGACCCGACGACCCAAAACCTATGGGATGCAGCAAAAGCAGTTCTAAGAGGGAAGTTTATAGCAATACAATCCCACCTTAAGAAACAGGAAACATCTCGAATAAACAACCTAACCTTGCACCTAAAGCATTTCGAGAAAGAAGAACAAAAACACCCCAAAGTTAGCAGAAGGAAAGAAATCATAAAAATCAGATTAAAAATAAATGAAAAAGAAATGAAGGAAACGATAGCAAAGACCAATAAAACCAAAAGCTGTTTCTTTGAGAAGATAAACAAAATTGATAAACCATTAGCCAGACTCATCAAGAAAAAAAGGGAGAAGACTCAATTCAATAGAATTAGAGATGAAAAAGGAGAAGTAACAACTGACACTGCAGAAATACAAAAGATCATGAGAGATTACTACAAGCAACTCTATGCCAATAAAATGGACAATCTGGAAGAAATGGACAAATTCTTAGAAATGCACAACCTGCCAAGACTGAATCAGGAAGAAATAGAACATATGAACAGACCAATCACAAACACTGAAATTGAAACAGTGATAAAAATTCTTCCAACAAACAAAAGCCCAGGATCCGATGGCTTCACAGGCGAATTCTATCAGACATTTAGAGAAGAGCTAACACCTGTCCTTCTCAAAGACTTCCAAAATATAGCAGAGGGAGGACCACTCCCAAACTCATTCTACGAGGCCACCATCACCTTGATACCAAAACCAGACGAGGATGTCACAAAGAAAGAAAACTACAGGCCAATATCACTGATGAACATAGATGCAAAAATCCTCAACAAAATACTAGCAAACAGAATCCAACAGCACATTAAAAGGATCATACACCATGATCAAGTAGGGTTTATTCCAGGAATTCAAGGATTCTTCAATATACGCAAATGAATCAACATGATACACCATATTAACAAATTGAAGGAGAAAAACCATATGATCATCTCAATAGATGCAGAGAAAGCTTTCGACAAAATTCAACACCCATTTATGATAAAAACCCTGCAGAAAGTAGGCATAGAGGGAGCTTTCCTCAACATAATAAAGGCCATATATGACAAACACACAACCAACATCGTCCTCAATGGTGAAAAACTGTAACCATTTCCACTAAGATCAGGAACAAGACAAGGTTGCCCACTCTCACCACTCTTATTCAACATAGTTTTGGAAGTTTTAGCCACAGCAATCAGAGAAGAAAAGGAAATAAAAGGAATCCAAATCGGAAAAGAAGAAGTAAAGCTGTCAGTGTTTGCAGATGACATGATACTATACATAGAGAATCCTAAAGATGCTACCAGAAAACTACTAGAGCTAATCAATGAATTTGGTAAAGTAGCAGGATATAAAATTAATGCACAGAAATCTCTGGCATTCTTATATACTAATGATGAAAAATCTGAAAGTGAAATGAAGAAAACACTCCCATTTACCATTGCAACAAAAAGAATAAAATACCTAGGAATAAACCTACCCAAGGAGACAAAAGACCTGTATGCAGAAAATTATAAGACACTGATGAAAGAAATTAAAGATGATACGAATAGATGGAGAGATATACCATGTTCTTGGATGGGAAGAATCAACATTGTGAAAATGATTCTACTACCCAAAGCAATCTACAGATTCAATGCAATCCCTATCAAAGTACCAATGGCATTTTTCACAGAACTAGAACAAAAAATTTCACAATTTGTATGGAAAAACAAAAGACCCTGAATAGCCAAAGCAATCTTGAGAATGAAAAACGGAGCTGGAGGAATCAGGCTCCCTGACTTCAGACTGTACTACAAAGCTACGGTAATCAAGACAGTATGGTACTGGCACAAAAACAGAGAGATAGATCAATGGAACAGGATAGAAAGCCCAGAGATAAACCCACGCACATATGGTCAACTTATCTTTGATAAAGGAGGCAGGAATGTACAGTGGAGAAAGGACAGCCTCTTCAATAAGTGGTGCTGGCAAAACTGGACAGGGACATGTAAAAGTATGAGATTAGATCATTCCCTAACACCACACACAAAAATAAGCTCAAAATGGATTAAAGACCTAAATGTAAGGCCAGACACTATCAAACTCTTAGAGGAAAACATAGGCAGAACACTCCATGACATAAATCACAGCAAGATCCTTTTTGACCCACCTCCTAGAGAAATGGAAATAAAGACAAAAATAAACACATGGGACCTAATGAAACTTCAAAGCTTTTGCACAGCAAAGGAAACCATAAACAAGACCAAAAGACAACCCTCAGAATGGGAGAAAATATTTGCAAATGAAGCAACTGACAAAGGATTAATCTCCAAAATTTATAAGCAGCTCATGCAGCTCAATAGCAAAAAAACAAACAACCCAATCCAAAAATGGGCAGAAGACTTAAATAGGCATTTCTCCAAAGAAGATATACAGACTGCCAACAAACACATGAAAGAATGCTCAACATCATTAATCATTAGAGAAATGAAAATCAAAAATACAATGAGATATCATCTCACACCAGTCAGAATGGCCATCATCAAGAAATCTAGAAACAATAAATGCTGGAGAGGGTGTTGAGAAAAGGGAACACTCTTGCACTGCTGGTGGGAATGTGAATTGGTACAGCCGCTATGGAGAACAGTATGGAGGTTCCTTAAAAAACTACAAATAGAACTACCATATGACCCAGCAATCCCACTACTAGGCATATACCCTGAGAAAACCATAATTCAAAAAGAGACATGTACCAAAATGTTCATAGCAGCCCTATTTACAATAGCCCGTAGATGGAAACAACCCAAGTGTCCATCATCGGATGAATGGATAAAGAAGATGTGGCACATATATACAATGGAATATTACTCAGCCATAAAAAAAATGAAACTGAGCTATTTGTAATGAGGTGGATAGACCTAGAGTCTGTCATACAGAGTGAAGTAAGTCAGAAAGAGAAAGACAAATACCGTATGCTGACACATATATATGGAATTTAAGAAGAAAAAAAATGTCATGAGGTGCCTAGGGATAGGACAGGAATAAATACGCAGACGTACTAGGGGGTGGACTTGAGAATATGGGGAGGGGGAGGGGTGGGCTGCGACAAAGCGAAAGAGAGCCATGGACGTGTATGCATTACCCAGCGTAGGGTAGATGGCTGGTGGGGGGCAGCCTCATAGCACGGGGGGATCAGCTCGGTGCTTTGTGACCACCTGGAGGGGTGGGATGGGGAAGGTGGGAGGGAGACGCAAGAGGGAAGGGATATGGGAGCATATGTATATGTATAACTGATTCATTTTGTTATAAAGCAGAAACGAACACTCCATTGTTAAGCAATTATACTCCAATAAAGATGTAAAAAGAAAAATGATTTAAAAGTCCAGGGGAAAGATCTTGGATCAAAGAAGATCCAAGTCAAAAAGACTGGACAGTAAGGAGGAAGACTGCAAGTAAAAAAAAATTTATATATATATTATCACATCTGTCTTCCAATAGAGTATTAAGAGAGCTTTTTAAAATTTAACTGAGGATTTTCTGTAATTGAGACTAAGAAACATATCATGTCCAGATCTATTATTTAGTATGTATCCCAAAAAGAAAAATGCCAAAAAGAGAAAGCTTAAAAAATACAGAGTTGTCTGTTCTTTATAGTTTTTAAAGAGAGAGGAGAATAAAAGTGATTATTACACAGATCTATGTATTAACTGAAAGCAGAGTGATACAATCTTCATAACTTTATGGATAAATCAGAGTATTTAAGATGCGGACCATTCAAAATACTTATAACAATGTAGAAGAACATTTAAAATGCTTGAGAATACCTCACACCATATAAAAAAGTAACTCAAAATGAATCAAAGACCAAAATGTAACAGCTAAAAGTATCAAATTCTTAGAAGAAAACATAGACATAAATCTTTATTACCTTGGATTAGGCAACCGTTTCTTAAATATGACACAATACACCAGCAACAAAGAAAAGATTGATAAATTGGACTTCATCAAAATTTAAAACTTTTGTGCTTCGAAGGACACCATGAAGAAAGTGAAAAGACAACCCAAAGAAGGGGAGAAAATATTTACAAATCCTATATCTGATAAGTAATTAGTATACAGAACACATAATGTACTGTGACAATTCAACAAACAAAGAAAAACAGTTAAAAAACAGGCAATAGATTTAAATGAACATTTCTCCAAGTAAGATATACAAATGACCAATGAAAAGATGTTCAACATCATTAGTCATTAGTGAAATGTAAATCAAAACTTCAAGGAGATAACACCTCACACACACTAGGGTGGCTTATCACCAGTAAAACAGTGTTGGAAATGATTTAGAGAAATTGGAACTCTCATACATTGCTGGTGGGAATGTAAAACGGCATAGCCATTTTGGAAAACAATTTGGAAGTTCCTTAAAAGGTTAAACATAGAATTACCATATGACTGAGCCTAAGAGATTTCACTCTTAAGAGAAAGGAAAACAGTGCTTCCCTGGTGGCTCAGTGGTTGAGAGTCCGCCTGCTGATACAGGGGACACAGATTCGTGCCCTGGTCTGGGAGGATCCCACATGCCGCGGTGCAACTGGGCCCGTGAGCCATGGCCGCTGGGCCTGTGCGTCCGGAGCCTGGGCTCCGCAACGGGAGAGGCCACAACAGTGAGAGGCCCGCGTACCGCAAAAAAAAAAAAAAAAAAAAAAAAAAAAAAAAAAAAGAAAGGAAAACATATGTCCAGACAAAAACTTGTACATGAAGGTTTATAGCAACATTATTCATAATAAACAAAAGAAGGAAACAATCCAAATGTCCATCAGTTGATGAGTGGAAAAACAAAATGTATATCCATATAATGGAATATTTTTCAGCCATAAAGAGGAATGAAGTACTGATACATGCAACAACATGGACGAATCTTGAAAATATTGTGCTAAAAAAAAAAACTAACTGGAAAAAAATACTGGGCTAAATGAAAGAATCCAGACACAAAAGGCCGCATATTGTATGATTCCATTTACCTGAAAAGTCCAGAATGGAAAATACATAGAGACAGAAAGTAAATTGGTAGCTTTCAGGAGCTGGAAGAGAAGGGGAAATGGGCAATGTCTTCTAATGGGTATGAGGTTTCCTTTTGAAGTGATGAAATCTTCTCTAATAAGACAGTGTTGATAGTTTGTGAATATAATAAAAAACCACTGAATTGTACACTTTAAAAAGGTGAATTTTATGGTATGTGAATTATATTTCAATTTTAAAAAAAGAGGTTGATGAACTTTCTTTTTTCTAACATCTTTATTGGAGTATAATTGCTTTACAATGGTGTGCTAGTTTCTGCTGTATAACAAAGTGAATCAGCTATACGTATACATATATCCCCATATCTCCTCCCTCTTGTTTCTCCCTCCCACCCCACCCCTCTAGGTGGTCACAAAGCACTCAGCTGATCTCCCTGTGCCATGCGGCTGCTTCCTGCTAGCTATCTATTTCGCATTTAGTAGTGTATATATGTCCAAGCCACTCTCTCACTTTGTCCCAGCTTACCCTTCCCCCTCCCCATGTCCTCAAGTCCATTCTGTATGTCAGCATCTTTATTCTTGTCCTGCCCCTAGGTTCTTCAGAACCATTTTTTTATATTCCGTATATATATGTGTTAGCATACAGTATTTGTTTTTCTCTTTCTTACTTTACTCTGTATGACAGTTTCTAGGTCCATCCACCTCACTACAAATAACTCAATTTCATTTCTTTTTATGGCCGAGTAATATTCCATTGTATATACGTGCCATGTCTTCTTTATCCATTCACCTGTCGATGGACACTTAGGTTGCTTCCATGTCCTGGTTATTGTAAATAGTCCTGCAATGAACATTGTGGTACATGACACTTTTCGAATTATGGTTTTCTCAGGGTATATGCCCAGTAGTGGGATTGCTGGGTCATATGGTAGTTCTATTTTTAGTTTTTTAAGGAGCCTCCATACTGTTCTCCATAGAGGCTGTATCAATTTACATTCCCACCAACAGTACAACACACCCTCTCCAGCATTTATTGTTTGTAGATTTTTTGATGATGGCCATTCTGACTGGTGTGAGGTGATACCTCATTGTAGTTTTGATTTGCATTTCTCTAATGATTAGTGATGCTGATCATCCTTTCATGTGTTTGTTGGAAATCTGTATATCTTCTTTGGAGAAATGTCTATTGAGGTCTTCTGACCATTTTTGGATCGGGTTGTTTGTTTTTTTGATATTGAGCTGCATGAGCTGCTTGTAAATTTAGGAGATTAATCCTTTGCCAGTTGCTTCATTTGCAAATATTTTCTCCCATTCTGAGAGTTGTCTTTTGGTCTTGTTTATGGTTACCTTTGCTGTGCAAAAGCTTTGAAGTTTCATTAGGTCCCATTTCTTTATTTTTGTTTTTATTTCCATTTCTCTAGGAGGTGGGTCAAAAAGGATCTTGTTGTGATTTATGTCATGGAGTGTTCTGCATATGTTTTCCTTTAAGAGTTTGATAGTGTCTGGCCTTACATTTAGGTCTTTAATCCATTTTGAGTTTATTTTTGTGTATGGTGTTACGGAGTGTTCTAATTTCATTATTTTACATGTAGCTGTCCAGTTTTCCCAGCATGACTTATTGAAGAGGCTGTCTTTTCTCCATTGTATATTCTTGCCTCCTTTATCAAAACTAAGGTGACCATGTATTAGTGGGTTTATCTCTGGGCTTTCTATTCTGTTCCACTGATCTATATTTCTGTTTTTGTGCCAGTACCATACTGTCTTGATTACTGTAGCTTTGTAGTATAGTCTGAAGTCAGGGAGCCTGATTCCTCCAGCACCATTTTTCTTTCTCAGATTGCTTTGGCTATTCGGGGTATTTTGTGTTTCCATACAACTTGTGCAATTTTTTGTTCTAGTTTTGTGAAAAATGCCATTGGTACTTTGATAGGGATTGCATTGAATCTGTAGATTGCTTTGTGTAGTATAGTCATTTTCACAATGTTGATTCTTCCCATCCAAGAACATGGTATATCTCTCCATCTGTTTGTATCACCTTTAATTTCTTTCATCAGTGTCTTATAGTTTTCTGCATACAGGCCTTTTGTCTCCTTGGGTAGGTTTATTCCTAGGTATTTTATTCTTTTTGTTGCAATGGAAAATGGGAGTGTTTTCTTAATTTCTCTTTCAGATTTTTCATCATTAGTGTATAGGAGTACAAGAGATTTCTGTGCATTAATTTTGTATCCTGCTACTTTACCAGATGAATTGATTAGCTCTATTAGTTTTCTGGTAACATCTTTAGGATTCTCTATGTATAGTATCATGTCATCTGCAAACAGTGACAGCTTTACTTCTTCTTTTCCAATTTGGATTCCTTTTATTTCCTTTTCTTCTCTGGTTGCTGTGGCTAAAACTTCCAAAACTATGTTAAATAATAGTGGTGAGAGTGGACAACCTTGTCTTGTTCCTGATCTTAGAGGAAGTGGTTTCAGTTTTTCACCATTGAGAATGATGTTGGTTGTGGGTTTGTCATATATGGCCTTTATTATGTTGAGGTAAGTTCCCTCTATGCCTATTTCTGGACGGTTTTTATCATAAATGGATGTTGAATTTTGTCAAAAGCTTTCTCTGCATCTACTGAGATGATCATATGGTTTTTATTCTTCAATTTTGTTAATATGGTGTATCACATTGCTTGATTTGTGTATATTGCAGAATCCTTGCATCCTGGGATAAACCCCACTTGATCATGGTGTATGATCCTTTTAATGTGCTGTTAGATTCTGTTTGCTAGTATTTTGTTGAGGATTTTTGCATCTATGTTCATCAGTGATATTGGTCTGTAGTTTTCTTTTTTGTAACATCTTTGTCAAGTTTCGGTATCAGGGTGATGGTGGCTTCATAGAATTAGTTTGGGAGTGTTCCTCCCTCTGCTATATTTTGGAAGAATTTGAGAAGGATAGGTGTTAGCTCTTCTCTAAATATTTGATAGAATTCGCCTATGTAGCCATCTGGTCCTTGGCTTTTGTTTGTTGGCAGATTTTTAATCACAGTTTCAATTTCAGTGCTTGTGATTGGTCTGTTTATATATTTCTTCCTGGTTCAGTGTCAGAAGTTGTGCTTTTCTAAGAATTTGTCCATTTCTTCCAGGTTGTCCATTTTATCGGCATATAGTTGCTTGTGGTAATCTCTCATGATCCTTTCTTTTTCTGCAGTGTCAGTTGTTACTTCTCCTTTTTTATTTCTAATTCTATTGATTTCAGTCTTCTCCCTTTTTTTCTTGATGAGTCTGGCTAATGGTTTATCAATTTTGTTTTTCTTGTCAAAGAACCAGCTTTTAGTTTTATTGATTTTTGCTAGTGTTTCCTTCATTTCTTTTTCATTTATTTCTGATCTGATCTTTATGATTTCTTTCCTTCTCCTAATTTTGGTGGGTTTTTTTTTGTTGTTATTCTTCTTTGTCTAATTGCTTTATGTTTAAGGTTGGGTTGTTTATTTGAGATGTTTCTTGTTTTTTGAGGCAGGATTGTATCGCTATAAACTTCCCTCTTAGAAGTGCTTTTGCTGCATCCCATAGGTTTTGGGTTGTTGTGTGTTTTCATTGTCATTTGTTTCTAGGTATTTTTTGATTTCCTCTTTGATATCTTCAGTGATGTCTTGGTTATTTAGTAGTGTATTGTTTAGCCTCCATGTGTTTGTATTTTTTACAGTTTTCTTCCTGTAATTGATATCTAGTCTCATAGCGTTGTGGTTGGAAAAGATACTTGATATGATTTCGATTTTCTTAAATTTACCAAGGCTTGATTTGTGACCCAGTATATGATCTATCCTGGAGAATGTTCCATGAGCACTTGAGAAAAATGTGTATTCTGTTTTTTTTTTTTTAATTGAATTCATGTTTAATAATTACAGGCACCGTGCCCCCCCTTCCCCCAGCCCAGGCAGCAGCAGGGGTGGTTCATGGGCTGGGGCGTATGCCGCCAGCAGCGAGGACGGCAGTCCCAAGAGTGATTTTTCAGAAAATAAAAAAGGACCAGGGGCAGGCGGTGGTGCCCCCCCAAGACACACCAAATTTCAAGACTTTATATATAATATATCTCTGTGCCCCAGGGGGAGGAGAGGGACACCTGGCAGCATCCTGGAGGGGAGCCCCACGCAGCCCCAAGCCATCCTGCCTCTTCAGCCACTTTATTAGCTCAGACAACATCGCACTACAGGAACCCACTGCCACTGCGGCCGCTGCTGCCGCCCCCCCCTCCTTGCAGTCCGGGCGGCTGGCTTGGCCATCCGAGTGTCCATGGGGCTCCAAGTCCCCGGCCCCACCCGCCCTCAGTTGTGGTCAGACTCCTCCTCCTCCGCCTCACGAAGCCACTTGAAGAAAGCTGTGACAGATTTAAGGGCCACACCCTTGCCCTGCTGTTCAGCGGGGTCCTTGCTACTCTCCCAACTATAGAAGGCGTCCTCCTTCACCACGTCCTCATCGTACAGCGCATCAAAGAACATCCGAAGCAGGTTGGGGGGCTGTTCTAAGGTCACTACAAGGGCCTGGAAGGCATAGAGCGCCTGCAGTTCCTTCTGCTCGTCACACAGGTACTTCTGTAGCAGTTTCGCTCGCGCTTTCAGCACCGCAACATCCACTCGGAGAGGAGTCTCAAAGAAAATTGCAGAATAGCAGACCGTTGTCATGAGAGCTCGAACTAATGTGTTGGATGCTACCTGCTGCTCATTCACGTTGGCCTCTATCCAGTCAAACACCCGCTGGTTACTGCTGCCCTCCTTCAGCAGCTTCTCCAGCTGCTTGCTCAGCTCTTCAGAGGACAGCAACCTCTGGCCAGGGGCTTCTGACTCCTCTCCCAAGGTATACTCCACCATCTGTGCAGTGACAAAGGCACCGACATCCTGGCCTTCAGGTAAAAATTCCTTCCAGCTGAGTCCAGCCTCTCGCCACAGCGTCCCCACCTTCTTGGGACCCATGCTTTTGCATAGGAGCCCCAGGATCTCCAGCAACAGGGAAGCAGCTTTGCCCAGGGGTCTCAAAGGTTTTGTAATCTCCCTGAACAGCTCCCCCATGGGCACCCCACCTTCATGCAGAATGGGCGTTACCAGTTCTGCTAGGTAGAGCCACACATGAGGGATATCAATTTCCATGTCTTCAGCCAATTCCAGGATTTCATAGAGCCCTTGGTAGTACTGAGCAGTGGAGAGGTGCCCGGCACAGAGCAGCTGGTGCAGCAGTCGCCCCATGTGCTCACGGGCAATGGCGCTGTGCTCCAGTGTGGACTCGATGCCGTGCCGCACAAAGATGAAGAGCAGCGAGGGCGAGGCCAGCTCCTGCACGCACTGAACTGCCTCCTTCATGTCATTGAGATGGAGGTATTCCTCAGTGATGGCCCTGGATTTCTTCTCCAGCTCCTCTTCAGAGAGCGCAGCCTTCGGGGGACTCACAGGGGGCAGGGCGGCTTCTCGCTTCACAGCATCCCGCCCGCGGTCCCGATCCTCCGTGAGACTAGCTGCCTTGCGCAGTCCCTCAGGCTGAGAGGGCCGCTCTCTACTCCGCTCCTCCACTTCCTTGCTGAAGCTCCGCTTGGTGGCGGGTGTCCGTGCGCGATCAAGCCGGTCACCACGGTCACCTCCCCGTTCACTTCGCTCTAGGCGGTCTCCCCGGTCCCCAGCTTTCTCACCTCGTTCCCGTTCCCGGCTCAAGCTACTCCTCTGTACCACACGTCTGTTATTTGTGCTTTCTGTAGGTACTGCTTGTTGAAGGGCTGAGAAGCGATTCAAGGTACTAGTAGCTGCACGAGCAGCTTCTGATGCTGCATCGGAGGGCTTGGCTCCTGAGCCTCCACTGCTACCCTTGCCCCAGCTCAATCGCCCTCCAGGTGCAGACAGCTGGTTGTTAGAATCACTGGAGCCAGGCTTCGTGATCTTAGTGAGTCGTGAGGTGTCAATAGGGCGGCTGCCCTTGCTGATGGGCACTGTGTTCCAGCCACCATCATCCACAAGTGGAAGGCCACGGCTGATGGGTGGGCCTGGAGGGCCACCTCGACGCTTGTCGCTGCCCTTGGCCATTAACTGCTGCACTTTTATGTGCTCCCGATGCTCCTCCATCTCAGCTTCCTCGTGGATTTGGTCAATCGTCTTGGGACCCTGGTCCCCTCGACGCGGCACCCAATTACTCCGTCGCAGATCCAGCACATCTTGCAGCATAAAACGGATTCGGGATGAAGTCTTCTTTTCCTTAATGATTTTTTCCATCTGGTTGAAATACTGATCCATCCGGGGCTTGACCTTTTCAAAGTCCAGGTCTTTGCCAATGGTGGTGAGCAGACGACAAAGGCATTCGAGGGACTCTTCATCATGGTTCTTAAGTAGTTTAACCACACAGTCGTGCAGGATTGCCTCTGTTAACATCTTCAGCTTGAACAACTCCCCGATAAACTTGATATTCCCTAAAGAGCGCCGCCGGGCTATGTCTCGAGCCTCTTCCAGCTCTTCCTTCAGGCGTCCCCGTTCCTCTGCCGTAGCAGCTTCATCCATCTCTTTTTGCTTCTTCTCAAAAACCTCATCATCATCTTTGTCTTTTTCAAACTCCTTCTGACATCGATTTAACAACAGTTTTCGGAAATTCACAGTCACTGTTGGCTTTTCTGTAGTGGGCACTTTCAGCGCCATGAGGCAGCGGCACATGTTGGCATAGGCCACGGAGAAGTTGGGTTCTGAAATGGCCTTCTCGAAGATGAGGTCAATGACCCCTTTGAGGCGTTCCTCGGTGTCGATGGCTAGCTGCGTCACCTGCTTCATCAGCTGCTGGAACATCTGGGGTGTCAGCTTATTCAGGATGGAGCGCACCCTGCGGAACAGGTCCTGGGTTTTGCTGCCATCAGTGTCCTCCTCCCCTCGGTCCTTATCAGCCACTGTCCGCTTGCTACTCGGTTTCCAGGCCTTCTCTGCTTTGTTCAGCTTTATATCTTCGGTCATTGACACCGTGGCAATGATCTTGCGTGGTTCCTTTCGGGGGCCCTGCTGAGATCGCCGGGGTCCCAGACCAGCCTGCGGCCCTCGGGGCAGCTCCCCACCTGGCCCACCCCTTGGGGGCCCACGGGTGTTAAGCGCTGGTCGGCCAAGGTTGGCAAAGGACGGAGTGAAGTCTGGGCCACAATTTATGCCTGGAAGTCTAGCGGGATCCACTGACCACAATGGTGTTTTATTGGCCTTATCCAACACCACATCACTGATATGGGGCAATCCCTCTGGCTTCTGCATACTGGCAAAGATGAACTGAAAGCCAAGCAGGAACTCACGGTCATAACGCTTTTTCTCCTCAAGGTTTAGAGGCTTCCACTGATCTGACTTATATTCATACTTCTGTTCCCCCGGCTGGATGTTCTCAGCATTTTCAATCTTGTCTTCCTTTGAGTCCCAGGTCTCATCTGCTTCCTCAGGTCGCGGGGGCACACTGCTGCCCTCAGGCTCTGGGCTGGGATTGTTGCCTACAGGAGGCTGATTTTCTACCTCTGGTACTCCTGGGTTCACCTCCTTGAAGGCATCTAGAAGGTCTCCTACAGCCTCCTTCTTATTGAGCTCCTTAATTTTCCGTCTCCTCTTTGGCACAGATACTGCCACTTGGGTGGCTGATGCCACCTCCCAATTCTGGGACAGGTGGGCTGGGACAGGGGTGCTCTCTAGGGGGAGCGGTTCCTCTCCTCCCTTCTCACCCTCAGCTTCTCCTTCCTCTTCCTCTTCTTCCTCTTCCTCCATGTCCTCCTCCTGAGCAGGGGAAGCAGCTGGAGGAGCCACAGCTGGAGTGGCAGAAAGGATGGTGGGGGGAGCCACCGATGCTGTAGCCTCCTTGGCCTGCTCCTCTGGTTCACTGACTGGGCTTAAGTCCACAGCTGGTGGCGAGGGGGCTCCGTTGAGCAGTTCCTCCGGTTGGGCAGTTGGAGCAATGGGCATGGGGGACTCAGAGGGACAAGCCGGGGGAGGGAGAGGGGCAAGCTCCGGGCTCGACTCCAACTCTGGTTCCAAATTCTCAGATAGGGCCGTGCCATTAGGCTCAGGAAGAATTTCCACCTTGTGGGATGCCAGGGGGGTGGGAACCTGGAGAGCACTGGAAGAGAACTCAGATTCTGGAACTGGTTTGCTAAGTGTCACTTCTACTTCCAGTATGGGTTCAGCGAGGGGAGTGGGTTCTGGAGAGAGGCAATATGGCTCCCCAGTTTCAGGGGGCATGGGGGTTGATTCTTCTACAGACGTTTGTATCATCCCCGTTGTCATAGTGTCCCCAGGAATAGGGAGGACTGTGAGATTAGGCTCAGACCCCGGTTCCAAGACTGGGGGTGGTGATGGGGTCGGAGAAGGTGATGAAGGCTGGGATTCTGAAGGGCTGTGCTCTGGGCCAGGCAGCCCTGGCCGCTCCCCAATGATTGCTCCCTGCGACCGGTCATCTGGCCGGACAACAACAGCAACCTGGGGTGTCTCCCCATTAGCCTGAGGCTCCAGACCACCTCCCGTCTGGGGAGGGGTGGGTGTGGAGGCAGTGCGGGCCCCAGACATGATCTCCTCTGTGATATCCTTCCCTCCTTGGTTTGGGTCTCGAATTCGGATCGTCTTCCGCTCCCTCTTAGGAGCAATCTGGGGTGGCTGGTTCATCAAAACCGGCGGGGGAGCCCCACCAGTGGGAAATTGCTGCACACCCTGGGCTGGGTAGTAGGCGCCAGCGTAGGTCCCAAACTCTGTAGGGCTTGCACCCGGATAGAAGCTTGGGGCTCCCGGCTGCACAGGATACTGCTGTGTCGGGACAACATATGTGGAACGCCCCTGTCCAGGGATATAGTAGGCCCCCTGGGAGGCTGGGTAGGAGATCTGGGAAGGGATCATCATTACTTGGGATCCAGCAGGGTAGACATGGGCAGCTGGGCCAGGGCGGGCGGGGGCTGCACTCTGCACTCGGGAGGCTGCACTGCTCGGGGGCTGGGCCCGGCTAGGGTAGAAGTGCTGGCGGGGCTGAGAAGGCGTGTTCATTTGTGTCGCTTGAGGCGTACTGAACACCACCGGTGCTGTCTGCCCCGGGGGAAACGCTGGCTGTGGGAGTCCAGGGGATGGGGCAGGTGGGGGGCCTGTGGGCTGTGGAGCTTTGTTCATTTCATTTGGTGCCACTTCAGGGTCCCCCCAGCACCCCCTTGGTTAAGAATAAATCCACGGTGCGGCCTACAGGTTCTGGGCATCCGAGGGCCTTCAGTCTCCTTCAGTCCGCGCGGCCGAGCCCCACGCAGCTGCACAAACGTAGTCCACAACCATTTCCGGCTCCCCACACGGATCCCACTCGGCGGCCACCGCTTCTCCGCCATTCTGTTGTTTTTGAATGGAATGTCCTATAAATATCAATAAGTCCATCATGTTTAATATATCATTTAAAGTTTGTGTTTCCTTGTTTATTTTCATTTTGGATGATCTGTCCATTGGTGAAAGTGGGGTGTTAAAGTCCCCTACTATTGCTGTGTCACTGTCCATTTCCCCTTTTATGGCTGTTAGCATTTGCATTATATATTGAGGTGCCCCTATATTGGGTGCATAAATATTTACAATTGTTATCTCTTCTTCTTGGATTGATCTGTTGGTCATTATGTAGTGTCCTACTTTGTCTCTTGTAATAGTCTTTATTTAAAGTCTATTTTGCCTGATATGAGAATTGCTACTCCAGCTTTCTTTTGACTTCCATTTGCATAGACTATATTTTTCCATCCCCTCACTTTCAGTCTGTATGTGTCCCTAGGTCTGAAGTGCGTTTCTTGTAGATAGCATATATATGGGTCTTATTATTTTATCCATTCAGCCAGTCTATGTCTTTTTGTTGGAGCATTTAATCCATTTACATTTAAGGTAATTATCGATATGTATGTTCCTCTTACCATTTTCTTAATAGTTTTGGGTTTGTTATTGTAGGTCTTTTCCTTCTCTTGTGTCTCCTGCCTAGAGAGGTTCCTTTAGCATTTGTTGTAAAGCTGGTTTGGTGGTGCTGAATTCTCTTAGCTTTTGCTTGTCTGTAAAGACTTTTAATTCCTCCATCAAATCTGAATGAGATCCTTGTTGGGTAGAGTAATCTTGGTTGTAGGTTTTTCCCTTTCATCACTTTAAATATGTCCTGCCAGTCCCTTCTGGCTTGCAGAGTTTCTGCTGAAAGATCAGCTGTTAACCTTATGGGGATTCCCTTGTAATGTTGCTTTTCCTTTGCCACTTTTAATATTTTTTCTTTATTTAATTTTTGATAGTTTGATTAAAATGTGTCTTGGGTGTTTCTCCTTGGATTTATCCTGGATGGGACTCTCTGTGCTTCCTGGACTTGACTATTTCCTTTCCCATATTAGGGAAGTTTTCAACTATAATCTCTTCAAATATTTTCTCAGTCCCTGTCTTTTTCTCTTCTTATTCTGGGACACCTATAATTTGAATGTTGGTGCATTTAATGTTGTCCCAGAGGTCTCTGAGACTGTCCTCATTTCTTTTTCACTCTTTTTTCTTCATTCTGCTCTGCAGTAGTTATTTCCACTATTTTATCTTCCAGGTCACTTATCCGTTCTTCTGCCTCAGTTATTCTGCTATTGATTCCTTCTAGAGAATTTTTAATTTCATTTATTGTGCTGTTCATCATTGTTTGTTTGCTCTTTAGTTCTTCTAGGTCCTTGTTAAACGTTTCTTGTATTTTCTCCATTCTATTTCCAAGATTTTGGGCCATCTTTACTGTCATTACTCTGAGTTCTTTTTCAGGTAGACTGCCTATTTCCTCTTCATTTGTTTGGTCTGGTGGGTTTTTACCTTGTTCCTTCATCTGCTGTGTATTTCTCTGTCTTCTCATTTTGCTTAATGTACAGTGTTTGGGGTCTCCTTTTTGCAGGCTGCAGGTTCTTAGTTTCTGTTGTTTTTGGTGTCTGCCCCCAGTGGGAAAGATTGTTTCAGTGGGTTGTGTAGGTTTCCTGGTGGAGGGGACTGGTGCCTGTGTTCTGATGGATGAGTTTGGATCTTGTATTTCTGGTGGGCAGAACCACGTCTGATGGCATGCTTTGGGGTGGCTGTGAACTTACTATGATTTTAGGCAACCTCTCTGCTAATGGGTGGGGTTGTGTTCCTGTCTTGCTAGTTGTTTGGCATAGGGTGTCCAGCACTGTATCTTGCTGGTCGTTGAGTGGAACAGGGTCTTAGCATTGAGACGGAGACCTCTGGGAGAGCTCTCGCCCATTGATATTATGTTGGGTTGGGAGGTCTCTTGTGGTCCATATCCTGAACTCGGTTTTCCCACCTAAGAAGCTCAGGCCTGACACCCGGCCAGAGCACCATAACCCTGTCAGCCACACAACTGCTAGTGTTGGAGGGTCTCTTGCAGAGGTGGGGAGTGGCTGTCGCTCACCGCGGGGACAAGACACTGGCACCAGAAGTTCTGCGAAGTCTGATGAACTTTCTTAAATGAGCAAAACTGGCAAATAAAAAAGTTTTGGTTAAATTTGTTTTATCAGCCAGATGCTCCTTAAATCTTACTCCATTGTTCACTCTGTCTCTGATCTCCATCACATTTTTCAAGCCATTGGCATCCTACTCTTCAGGAATAATGAGTATGTGATGGATGCATGTCCAAGATGGGGAGAAGATATCTGTTTCTTCCTGTTGGTAATGTTTAAGTAATGATGATAATCTGTAATTTTGATGATTTTATATTGTATCATGTTCAAAAAGTTGTGTGAAAGTAGCTTCTTCAAAAAAGTCATGGGCTGAGACTTCTTCTGCTAGTCATGGGACCAGATCTACTTTCCCATCATGAGCAACTATGGACAAATCTATGCAACAACAGTTTTCAGATGTTGGACAGCAGGCAAGTCAGGACTGTCATTCTTGTGAGCAGGGAAAGAAATGAGATGAGCCCAGTGATGCCTTGGCTTTCTGCCTAGAGATGCTTTCTGGACAATGATGCAGGAAGAGCAAATCCAAACAGAGCGCAGTAGACTTGCTCAGCTGAGAATACAGACATAAATTTGAGGAGGCCAAGGTAACCAGTATTTGTGAATCATAGACTCAGAGAGTAAAAGAAGGTAGGCAGAGAAATAGTTGGAGAAATCTTTGGGGGCAGGTTGCGAGGGAGTCTCCTTGAGTCTCTTGATGAAAATATGCTATGGTTGTTTAGGGTGAAACTCCATGAGGCTGGGAGAATTTAAAAAACTAAACAATTCTCAGAGCTCAAAGAGGGTTGAAGTCTGGGACTTTTGGAAATCTCAGAAAGCTCTTGCCTTAGTAGTAAGACTATTCTAGCTCTAGAGAATAGGCAACTCTAAAATCAGAGAAAGATTAAATCCTGAGCAAGAAACATTAACTGCTTGATAGAATAAAAAGTCCAACACCCTTTTAAAGAAGAAACAAAATCTAGAAGCTCAACAGTGTAAAATTCAAAATATCTAGTACCCCCCACCAAAGTTTTAGGTATATGAAGAAACAGGAAAATGTGACCCATAACCAGAAGAAAACTTAGTCAATAAAAACATTCCTAGAACTGGCCAACATGATGAAATTAATAAAGATGTTTAAAAACCTATTATAAATATGTTAAAGAATTTAAAAGAAACATAGAAATGGATGATATCAAAAGAATGAAATAAAACATCCAGAGGTGAAAAATATGGTATCTGAAATTAAAAAGTTGCCAGCAAAATTTAACAACAAATTAGTTACAACAGAATAAGAAGTGGGTGATCCAGAAGACATGCAAACAGAAACATTTCAAAATGAAACATGAAAAGAAAAAAGGCTGAAAAAAAAATGAAGAGCCTCTGTGACCTATAGGATGATAGCAAGTGGCCCAATACATGTGCAATGGAATTTCAGGAGAAGTGTGTGTGTTAAGAGGAAGGAGCAGAAAAATATGTGGATAAATAATGGCCAAAATTTTGTCAAGTTCAGTGAAAATGATAAACTCACATATTTGGGAATTATAAAGAGTCCCAGACATTATAAATGCACAAGAAATCTCACCAAGTCACATCATAATCAAATAGCTGAAATCCAGGAATAAAGAGAAAAATTTTAATGCAGCTAAAAAGACACACTATTTCTGTCCTCTAACATAAAAGGGGTCTGAATAAAGGAATAAAGATAAGATTGACCATGGATTTCTTGGCAGAACTTTGTAAGCCAGAAAACAATGAAACAGCATCTTTAAAGTGTTGAAAAGAAAACAGCAACCAAAAGTCTTCCCTCCTAGCATTCTACATCCAGTGAAAATATTCTTTACAAAAATGGAGGCAAAATAAAAATGTTTTTAAAAAAGCAAAACCTGAAAGGATCTGTCATTAGTAGATTTGCACTACCAGAAATGTTTTTTTTCTTCCAACATCCTGTATATTTTATTTATTTTCTGTCTTCCTCATGAGAATATCAGGGCAGGGATTTACAAGAAATGTTTTAAGGTAGTTCTTTAAGTGGAAAGAAACTAACACCACATGGAAACTTATCTACACAAGGAATGAAGAGTGCTGTAAGTAATAAATATGTGGGTAAAAGTAAAACAAAATACTTGACCTGATATTGTTCTATACCTTGGTTGTGGTGAAGGTTACATGAAAGTAAAATTTGGTAAAACTTATCAGCTCGGTGCTTTGTGTCCACCTAGGGGGGTAGGATAGGGAGGGTGTGAGGGAGACGCAAGAGGGAGGAGATATGGGGATGTATGTATATGTATAGCTGATTCACTTTGTTATACAGCAGAAACTAACACAACATTGTAAAGCAATTGTACTCCAATAAAGATGTTAAAAAAAAAATGTAAATGCTTTTTAAGTGTTCCAGTGTCTTTATTCCTTGGATATGTGGTAATCATTTAAAGTTATGTCTCTGGGCTTCTACTTTCTACTGGCTTTCAAATAGGTGATCACAAAATTGTATCTAGTAGTTACAGTTGCAGCATCTTTACTTACCTTCCATGCTCAAACAACCCAGCCATGTAGGCATTCTCAGCCTTAGGATCTGTTACTACTTTGGGCTCCTAACTTCTAAAAATTATACTGGTTTTATCCCAGTCTCTGCAAAAAGAAAATGTATTATGTTATGAATTGATTTGTTCTGTGGAAATATAACTTCAAAAATACTATTAATACTATGAAAAATGTATATATACTTAGGGTCAGGGACTCCAGAATTGGGTACTTTGCATTTCCACCCTTTATTTATCTTATTATTTTTCCTAAAAGATATGATCCCAGACTTGAAAATGGAAACAAAACATTTAGGGGAGAGAAAGAAGTAGTATTGATGAGTTTCTGTTATGTAATATTCTGGGCTACTCTTCATTGCGGTGCATGTGCTTCTCATTGCGGTGGCTTCTCTTGTTGTGGAGCAGGGGAGCTAGGTGCACAGGCTTCAGTAGTTGTGGCACGCGGGCTCAGTAGTTGCAGCTTGCATGCTCTAGAGTACAGGCTCAGTAGTTGCTGTGCATGGGCTTAGTTGCTCCGCGGCATGTGGGGTCTTCCCCGACCAGGGCTCAAACCCGTGTCCCTTGCATTGCCAGGCAGATTCTTAACCACTGCGCCACCAGGAAAGTCTCCTAACATTTTTTGTTGAGTGAACTTATATCTCAAACACCAAAGAACAAATGAGAAGTGTAAAAAAAAAAAAAAGAAAAGCACTGACTCTACCAACTCCCACTACAGTTTTCTGTCTTTAAACACCTTTTTAAAGTTCACTATAAATTGCTTGACAATGGTATTCACAGCTGTGGTAAGGGGACGGGAAGTGGATTTCTGTTGCCAAGTTTCCTGAGTGGTGCCTGTAGCAGTCCTTTCTAACTCTGTGGTTACACCCAACGCAGCATAGATAGTCCCCAGGAACTGCAAATTCTTTCCTTTCTGCAAATTTACAGTGGCAGCCAAGGAAAACAGAAATCACTGTGACTTGATGGGAAGGAGACAATTGCCAACTGTAAGATGGCAGTGGAAAGACATACTGTTTCAAAAGAAATAGATCTAACTTGTCAGGAAGGCATGCATCTGTGTGAAAATTCATGAAGCAAGGTGTAGAAATATGGTGGAGATCATTTGGCCATCGATGATAAAGGAGAGAGAAACAGAACTGATATCGTCGTGGAAGTAAACTTCACACTAAATGGCCAGAGACTGGAGATGCATGGTGTTTTCTGAAGGCAACCAATACCACTGACAAAGCAACAGAATCCAGAAGTGATGGGGGAAGGGCTGGGGCTTTATCTAGACAGCCATGAAAGTTTTATTCTGCTAAAAACATGTATCGGATCAATTCTTGCCTTGCTTTCCTAGTAGTTACATGTCTCAGATGGTTGAGGAAGCAATAAGGAGACCTATGACTCAATCTCATTATGAATTTCAGGGAAGAACTAGATGGTGATGTGTCAGTGCCAGGCAACTTGTGAGAACATCACCCTGATATCTTGGAGATTTGTAAGAGTGAGGGGTGAGAATTTTGGAAAGAGTTGGAAACACACCCTGGCCTTCAGGAAAATAGATCTCAAAGAAACCAGACAGAAATAGTTAACATTTTTTAAAAGGAACGTAGCTCAAGAGGGAAGGGCAACTCTAAAAAGGGGTTGGTGGGGGTAGGGGGGAAGTTTAACTATCCAGTTATTACTTCCAATATATAAAAGAGTTTTCAAAAACTTTTGGGCTTTAAAGAAATAAAAAGTATTCATCTGTTGGATAGTGAACTCCCCAATCACTGGAAATAGTAAACAAATTCTACCCAATTGCATCTGAATAATGGAACCAAGGGGATTCCTATATTACATGCGAATCTGGACTAGATCGGGGTTCTTTAAATTTTTTTTTTTTTTTATGTGTAGCTTGATTTCTTTGGCAGTTTGGAGAAGCCAATGGAGCCGTTCTCCTAATAATGATTTTAAATGCAGAGGATTGCAAAAGAAACCAATGATGTTGAGAGACAGTTATCAACATTTAAAAAGCAAATTTGTGATATAATAAATTAATAAATGTGTGTCTTCCTTAATGCATTAAATAATAAGGTCTAGCAGCAGGTCTAATGACTATTGTAATTTTGAACAGCAGTGAGTGTAAATGATATTTCAAGATACCTGCAACAAATTTGATGTGTCATGTGAAAATATACCAGCCACAGGTACTATTGAGGTTTGTTACCTAAATCCATAATTTACGGACATGCTACAGTACAGTTAGACATTTGTGTAAATAAAGATGTAATTTTTTTCCCATCCAAATTCATACATCCCTTGAATTCTGTTCAGGGAATGGCTGAATCCTATCTAAGGAGCATGAGATCCTATGGAAGTGATGGCATATAAAATTTCACCAGATCTCTGTTTCCTAGAGATTAAAGCCCAAACTTTTTAGAATTGCATAAAAAGCCTTCAACATCGAAGGGATAGGACCCAGAGCCAACTTGCCTGGATTCAAATCTCCATTCGGCCACTTACCAGCTTTGTGATCTAGGGCAAATGACTTAAAATCTCAGTGCTTCAATTTCCACATCTGCAAAATGGGTAATGATAGTATATAGAGCATTGTCTGAAACTTCAAAGAAATAATTCTTGTATATAATAATTATTTATTACTAATACCTAGCTAATTTCATTTCTTACTTTACTTACCCTCTGTCTCCAAACTGTGCTCAGACATGCTAAGCTAATTGCCATTTCACAAGAATACCAGTATTGTTTCACCCCCATGTGCCCTTACTCATAGCACTTCTTCTGCCTGAAGAATCTGTCCTAAATATCTTGCAGCCCTTCCTGTTCTTTTTTTCTACTTTTCTCCTTCAGACTCCACCAAGCCAGCATGGCAATACTGCTGGCAATACAAAAAAAAAAAAAGCCATTTTATCTCATCCAGAGCAGGTTCACCGATTCTTACTTTTAGCCCTATAACACTTCTTCCAACCACCAAATTCCAATATGTATTGACTCTGGCACTGTTAGGTGTAATACACTTGTGTATGTATATCATAGCAAATGTTGCCCTTATGTCCTTTGGTGACTTTTTCATCCCAACAAACGTAAGTTTCTTAAGGATAAGGCCCATGATTTGATAATGAAGCCCGTGTGATAAGCCTAAAGCCAGGTGTACTTCTGATGAATAAATGAATAAATGGATGGATGGATGAATAGATGAATGCATGGTATAGATGTAATCCAGGATTTTCAAGTATTCGTATGAAGACAGACGTTGAATAGCTACGCTAACAGAAAACAAAAAAAATTATTTAATCTCTCCAGTGATTTGCTTGTAACTGTAATCCTTGCCTGCCCTTCCTTAGGAATTGCCATGCAGATATATGTCTTCTTGACACTTCAGAACAATTTCTAACTTACTGGGTTTCTGTAGAAATCAAATGATATAATGCTTTATGAAATGTAACTACGCATATGTAAATAATTAAACTGTGAATTTAATATGTTCTCTCAAAGTATTTCCCCTCCCACTACCTTTCCTGGCACTGTCTTTCCCCCAACACTGCCCATCTGGTCAGAGTGTCACAGCCCCTCTCTGGATCAGTAAACATCCACACATCACTGGCTTCCTGAGGTCACTGAGCATTGGTTACTCAGAAAAGAATGGATGGGGGTGACTAGGTATCACTTGTATCCTTTTCCCTGACACAGAGGTGAGTTTCGAGTCTAGCTCTGAAGTCAGGCCCCTTGGGTTCTAAAGTTGAATTAAGTTGAAACCCTGAACAAGTTACCCCATCCTTTAAGCCTTGATTTTCTGACTATTTCCACTTCTTCACCTCCTATTTCTCTCTAATCAAACTTTAGTCTCTTCGGCTTCCATGTCGTTCCGTGGTCATTCTCTGCTATTATCTTATTCAACATTTCAGCATCAACGGACACAAGAAATCACGTTTTCCTCCTTGAAACAGTTTCTCCTCTTGGCTTCCTGTGACTCCACTCCCTCCTAGTACCCTACCTGCCTTCCTGGCCATTCCCTTTTAATTTCCTCTGCTGGATCTTTTCTCTCTACCTAACCTTTAAATCTTGGAGTGACTTACAACTCAGGCCTGAATTCTCTTTTCTTCTTTTTCGGTGTCTAAGAATATCTCATTCAGTCCCAAGACTTTAAATACCACCTGTAAATTAAAGTGCTAATAACTCTGCAGTGTATATGTCCAACCCTGACTACTCTCCTGAGTGTTAGACTCATAGCCAACTTGGCATCTTTATTGGATGTCTAAAAGGCATGCCAAGCAAAACTCTGGATTTCCCTCAACTCAATCCTAATTAAGAAAGAAACACACACTAAAAAACCCCACTCTTCCCCCTACTCATCCTCATCTCAATCATGACACAACCTAACTGCTAAGCTAAAAACTATGAATCATCTTTCATTTCTCTTCCCATCACCCCCACCCACATTCATCCTACTACCTAATAGTTCTACTCTAAAAACTTCTCTTTTATCTGTCCTGAAGACTGAATCACTTTCACTTCTACCACTAGCATCTGAGCCACTGACCATCTTTCTTCGGGACTATTCAACATGTCTATTAACAATCTTGGACCCCTGCGATCCATTCTCTATGGTGATCTTTTAAAATGATAAATCAGACCATGCCACTCTTTTATTCTGACTCTCAGAATATAAGCCAAACCCCTTCCCATTGCCTACACGGCTTTATAGGTGCTGGCACCCAGCTATGCTCTCAACCCCTAATCTAATACTCTCGCCTTTGTTCACTGTGGTCCAGCCACATTAGTGTTCTACCTGTTTCTCTTAAATTATTTATATTTCCAAGCCTTTATTAGCACCGTTTCCTTTTTCTAGAATGTTCTGCTCCCAGATATTTATATGTCTAACTTTTCTATCATTTAAGTCTGAACTTAAAAATCATTACCTCAAAGAAGTCTTCTCTCACCAATCTATTTAATGTCCATCTTTATTGCACAGTCCTATTTTATTTCCCTTATGCCACTTATTACTATCTGAAATGATCTTATTTGGCTCCTTGTTTGTTATCTGTGTCCTTGTCTAGACTTTAATCTCAGTCAGACCCATGTCTTGTTAAACACTAGAACACTACCTCACATATAGTAGACACTCAGGGCATATTGTTTGGATAACTAATTGATTGAATGAATGAATGGCTGAATTTTGTTACAGTGTAGGAGTTGTTATGAGGACTGAGATGTTACATGTAAATTGCTTAGCAGGCTGTCTACCACCTTGTAAGCACTCAAAAATACTCAATAACAAAGCAAAGAAGTTAGCTTTTATTTTTTTAAGTTTTATTTTTATAACTAGATTTTTTTGGGGGGTGGGGGGGAATGAAGAAACCTAAAGGTATAAGTTTGAAAGTAAGTAACTTTTGGAGTAAGGTAAAAGACCACATTGAAAAGGGATGGAAAAAGAAGAAAAACAGTGAGACAAGATAGGGAGTTCCCAAGGCACTGGTCCAGGAGATTAATTCTAGGGTAAAAAGACATTGGAAGCAAGGTACACAGGGACCTCTTAAGGGAGTTGAGTTACTGAAGACAAATCTGCCAACTTTTAAATTTTCCTAATAATCAGTTCTTCATTTCCCATCACTTTTTAAACAAACGCAAAATAATTTTAACCCAGTTCTCCAACTATGGCTTCAGAAAAGACATTGCTTAGCTCACAGAGAGCTATCTTTGGTGGAGAGAAAGGGATGGGGGAGGATGGAGACCCACAGAAAGGAGAACATCTATCTTTGATGCCATCAAACCCAATGTTTCACTCTCTCGGAGTGTGCTTTAAAATGTTCTTTCTACAGACTTGTGGTTGCCCAGGGGGAGGGGGTTGGGGGAGGGAAGGAGTGGGAGTTTGGGGTTAGCAGATGTAAGCTATTGTATACAGAATGGATAAACAACAAGGTCCTACTGTATAGCACAGGGATCTGTATTCAATATCCTATGATAAACCATAATGGAAAAGAATATAAAAAAAGAAGGTATCTATACATGTATAACTGAATCACTTTACTGTACAGCAGAAATTAACACAACATTGTAAATCAACTATACTTCAGTAAAACAATAAAAAAAAATTAAAATATTTTTTCTAGTGTGGCTTGCACCCGTCCTGGCCACATATGTGACTAAGCATACAGTGGTGGACACTGTGACCTTTCCCTACACTTTCCTGACCATATTTGAAAATAGCATGGAGCAGTGTCCAAGCTGGTGGCCACCACTCATGGGAGTCCCATTCAAGCAGAAACATGTGGAAGGTGTGAGACGGGGATATGTTTTTCTTATTAATTGCCATGAATCAGGCCACCGGGAGTCATGAATGGGAGAGTTGAGGTTAGTACAGTATGAAGGAAAGCAAAGTTTATTCAGGTATCCATTGTGCCTATATTTGTCACAGAAATAATTAACATGCATTCTGCAATCAATCTATGAAAACTCAAGATGTATTAAAGTCCCAGTAACAATATAACTAAAACTGTTGAGAATTAGATCTCTCCCACTGAAATCTGTCACATATGCATTCTGCCCACATAGAGAACTGCACTCAAGACTGGATTCGATTGTGTGCAGTTTCAACTGGCTTTATGTTAAAATGCTGGGAGGTTCAGGTGAGATGCTATCTGAACCTTATAAGTCTGAAAATATCGCAGCAACACAATGTTCCAAAAAGTTACCTTATGCTAATACTATAAATTCAAGGAAATGTTGCTACAAAGCTAAACCAAGTGGGTTGGAAAAGGAGAACAGTCTAGAGAAAAGATTAATCTTTTGACTCAAGACATATGAGAGTTCAGAATCCCGCTCTGCTGAGTGGCTTTGGAAAAGGTGCTGAAGTAGCACAGTGCCTGGTACCTAGTAGGGATGCTGTAAATGTCTGCTGATTGAAAGAAGTGCTTTGAACTTCAGTGAACCTATCTATAAAATGGGGATAAAAAAATCTACCTTACAGGATTATCCTGAACATTAAAGGTAGTGTGGATAAGCTGTCCAGCTCCTAAAATACATACTCAGTACATTGTAACTGTTATAATTTTCCTTTACCCTCCTAGCAATTGTCTCCTTGTGATATATCCTTCTACTACTTTGTCACTTAGGATTGGCAGGCCCTGCTATTTGGGTTCTTTTGTCTCTTCTGAAGGATTTCGTAGGATAGAAGAGAAGAGCTTATATGACAGATATTTATCCCTACCCTTCAGGCTTTACTGGAGACTTTGCCTGATCTCATAGGTATATTTTTTAAGTGTTTCCTGTTTTCATATGTAAACTAACTATAGCTAAGGATGTAAGAAATTAACTATTAATTACAGATAGCTAGAAATACAGGAAATTATCACTATATGTCTCCTCATAATTTACAAATTTCTCCAAAATACCATTTCTCTTGATGCTGCTCTTGGGTCTTTATAAGGACCAAAAAGAACTCTGGAGGAAAGGGAATTTTAGAGAATCCAGATAGCTGGGTGGAAATTCAGATGTGATGGTGATCTGGTTATACCATCTGTCACGCTTTTGAGCCTCAGTGTAGATTCAGTGAATCTGGCCAGTCAAGAGGCTGCACCTTCTCTCTCCCGGCCCCTTTCTTGCGAACACTGGGCACTTAGACAAGAAGGAGGTAGCTCAGAAGTTCAGTTCAACTTAATCTGGTAAATACACACTCAAACCTACTGTGAGCCAGGGACTGCAGATACCAAAGTGGGGAGGGTGAGGTCCCAGTCTCCAAGAGCCTCACTTTTCAGTGGGGGAAATAGAGCCATGAAAGGGTCATTTCACTGTAATAAAATACATGTTAACTGATAGGGGGTTGACTGAGTCCTTGGGAGCCAAGAGGAGGGCATTGGACCTCTTCATGGAGAAAGAGGTGCGATGGAAGGAAGGAAAATAGTTCAGAAGGTTCTGCTGATGGGAAGGCGCACTCCTGCTTGGCAAAAATCAGGAAGAGGGGCTTCCCTGGTGGCGCAGTGGTTGAGAGTCCGCCTGCCGATGCAGGGGACACAGGTTCGTGCCCCGCTCCGGGAAAATTCCACATGCCGCGGAGCGGCTGGGCCCGTGAGCCACGGCCGCTGAGCCTGCACGTCCGGAGCCTGTGCTCCGCAACGGGAGAGGCCACAACAGTGAGAGGCCTGCGTACCACAAAACAAACAAACAAACAAACAAATCAGGAAGAGGAGCAGCTCAGACTGGGGAGGGAATATATACATTTTGTGGACTCAGAAAGAAGCCAGAATGGGAGGAGCTTGACTTAGGCCTTCAGGCAGAAGTGTCCTGTATGTCCCCCTTTTTGCATCCATTGCCCTGTTTTACCGTTAGAAGCCCAAGTCATCACCAGGCCCTAATCTTACCTCACTTCGGACAGCACATATACTGCTTCACTGCCCACAGTGTAATTCCTAAGTGACCTTCAGCTGTGTCTCTTGCTTCCTGAAGATATCACAGCAGGTATCTACTGTGTCTCAAATAAAGCTCAAGCTCCAAGCATATCTGTCCAGAACATGGCCCTGGTCCTCTTTTCCACCTTCATCTCCAGCCACCTGTCCTTTCCATTATATGGCCCAGTGTTTGCTTCGTATAATCATTTTCTCACTTCTTGGCCTCATACGCGCTGCTCCATCTGCCCTAACGCTCCCTCACCCATCTCTACCTACAGCCTGTTAAAGACTCAGCTGAGGCCGCGCTTCCTCCCTGAAGCCTTTGATGTCCGTGCTCCCCAACCTCGCCCCCACTTCCCCTGTCACTGCAGTTCTCCATCGGGTTTAAATCTCCCCTCTTCTCTGTGCCCACATTGTGGTCCTCCCTCATGTTTTATATTGCCCCCACCAGGGATGCAAGTTTACTGAGTAGCAGGGCTTCCCCTTTGTCACGTTCATATCTCCAGGTGTACTCCACTTCCAGCTGGGCTGTGTGTCCTTTGTTTGTCCCCCGATGCCACTCTTCACCCCCTCCCAGCTTTGTGCCTTGGGAGCCAGACTTGTATTGGCTGCCAGCTGTGTGGGCCTATGGGAGGTCCCTGCTGGAGACTGGAAGAAAAGAAGAGAATAAGGTCTAAAAATGAACCAGGGCTTCCCTGGTGGCGCAGTGGTTGAGAGTCCGCCTGCTCATGCAGGGGACACAGGTTCGTGCCCCGGTCTGGGAAGATCCCACATGCCGCGGAGCGGCTGGGCCCGTGAGCCATGGCCGCTGAGCCTATGTGTCCGGAGCCTGTGCTCCGCAACGGGAGAGGCCACAACAGTGAGAGGCCCGCATACCGCAAAAATAAATAAATAAAATTAAAAAAATAAAAATGAGTCAGGCGGCTGTGAACTGTCTGTGTCCCTCTCTTAAAGGCCAAGGTGCATCTCAGGATGCCTTCTCCATTCGGCTCTCCCTCCTGGGTTCTAGTAACCTTTTCTGACCGTCGTCCCTTGAGGCCTAGGGGTGGTGATGGCTCCCCCTCGCGACTAAGACCCCGAATTGTACACTACATCTTGTTAGTGTCCTTATCCCAGCCCACACTTTTGTTTATGTCCTTTTTATTAAACTCTATGCAAATCACCTCATTTAAATGTACTGTGTGCTGACACACCAGCCCATAGAAGTAACTTAATAGACCTTTTAGAAGGAAGAAAAGAAAGAAGGAAGAAAGGAGGGAATGTAGGAGGGGAGGAAGAAGAAAGAGAAAGAGAAAAGAATAGCATCTCTAAGGGAGGTATTTCCTGAGCTGGACTCTCTATGCAGTTTTTATATTTGTGATCATTTACTATGTCTAGCTGATACTTTCACTATTCTTTATCATCTCTTCACTATTCTTTATCACTATTCTTTTTTTTTTTCCTTAAGGGCTTCAAATGCTTGGCTATTTATTTATTTATTTATTTTTGCTGTGTTGGGTCTTCGTTTCTGTGCGAGGGCTTTCTCTAGTTGTGGCAAGCGGGGGGTCACTCTTCATCGCGGTGCGCGGGCCTCTCACTATCGCGGCCTCTCTTACTGCGGAGCACAGGCTCCAGACGCGCAGGCTCAGTAGTTGTGGCTCACGGGCCTAGTTGCTCTGTGGCATGTGGGATCTTCCCAGACCAGGGCTCGAACCCGTGTCCCCTGCATTAGCGGGCAGATTCTCATCCACTGCGCCACCAGGGAAGCCCACTATTCTTTTTTAGCAGTGTGATTTGTGAAAACTGCCCTGAGAAGATGCTGCAAGTTCTGACTTCCTAGAAGGAGGAGAAGGGGAGAAAAGGGAAGGTCATAACCTTCAGAAAGAACTTCACACCCTCCAGCCTGAGTGCAAATATCTCTGGTGCCACCATGGAGCAGGGAGGACCTACAAGAGAACTTCTGAGAAAAGGCAGAGTCAGACGTGGAGGGTGAAGGAGAAAAAAGGGCTCATGCAACAGAAGGAAGGATTCCAGAAGACTCCATTGCTAACTGAAGCTGGTAGAGAATTCATTAACCACAGACCAAAATAAGTTATTAAAAAATAGTCACTATCATTCTTGCTCAACTTTTCTGAAGATGATGAATGTTTCTGATATGGCTACGTGTGAAGAATTTGACTTGCAACCCCAAAGCTTCTGAGCTATGAAGCCCTTAACGGCCCCCAGCTCAGCTGGGCAGCCTGGCAGGAGACTGCCAGGACAATGATGCTGGTGTTACAGGGTCTTAGGCCTCAGGAAGGGGAGAAAGAGCTTGGGTTAAGCCTTGTCCTTCTCTTCACCCTAAAGACTGTGGCAACTACTTCAGCACAATTTTCTTCCAATTCAAAAGCCCAGTGTTAATGAATTTGCAATTTAACATGTCATTCGAATTGCCAAAAAATAAATCTCCTTATTCATGACTTTTATACATAAAAAGGCAATTGATATTGCTAAATAGGAATAGCAAAGCATATTGCCATATTTTGCTCACCAGAACTGAACGATTTATCATTGCTTACTTCAAATCACCACTCCCCAAATTATTACCAAGGTGAATTTTTAACATGAACCTGTGATTTTTCTAGACCACGTGTCCTTTGAACCTGAACCTTCTCAGCTGGAACATGCCTGGAATACATGCACAGATGATAGAAAAAGACCTGAAGCCCAGAATACAAGTGGCACTGGGAATTCCAGTCCACTGAGAAATGTTTACACCTACTTCCTTTGACTAGAAAGCAGCGGAAGGGAACTTACTCGGAGCAGTAATTGTGTGTTTTGTAAAAGCTATCAAAAGTTGCACACAGATGCGTTTTATAAAGACCTAAGGTGTGTTCACGCTTCCTGGCAGGTGTGTAAGCCTGTGGCTCTAACAAACCGGGGACAAGAGCCACAGAGGTGGCTCAGGTGGTCTTGAACATGTCTCTTTCAGGTGAATGTAAATATCCCTTCCGCATCTGTATGGCTTGGCAGCAAGCTGCAAATGTGTTCCTGTCATCTGAGTCCTTCGGGCACTGCTATTGTCCCATAAGCCGTAATGAATCCACAGTCAAACATTGCATGGTGTACAATCTTCCGAACACCTGCACTCTTCAAATCCTGCATTTGACTTCTGCAGGAGTGTTTGTCACCTCATTGGCATTGAATGATACAAACTAGGCATCACTGTGACCTGGAAAGATTCCATCAGGAACCCCAAAAAGAATAAAAGTAAAGGAAGTTCAGCCGAAGATGGAGCACTAAGAACCTTCTCAGTATCAAGATATTGAAAGGACTTCACTTATCAGTGCAGGAAAACCAGGCTCGCGTTTGGATATTACTTTAGCTGGAAAACACTATTTTGTTACATTAACATCTGCGCTAATTATTTGTAATAACACTGAATTTATACCAGTAACAAATCAATTGTAATGAGCTGAACAAAAGAATTGAGGTAGAATTCTTCCCTATAAATGTACTCCTGTCAGCGCAGTCAAAACACAGTGCCAACACACCACCAGGGTCTGGAAATAACAAATTTTAAAACGGGTCTGTCCTTTTAATCTCTTAATTGGCTGTGTGAGTAGGAAATCAGATTAAAAGCGAAGTCTCTGTCCACCTGAAGTTTTGAAGGATAGTTATACTTACAGCCGTGGCAAGTTGTCAGTATTTTGTAAAATGTCCAAGTCTGATTAGATGTAGGGGTGAAGAGTTTTGAGCGTTACACAAGGGGCCTCAATTTGAATCTTGGAATGTAAACAAAAGGATTTTATAGTGGCTCATATAGCTTCTTTTAAGCAGTGTGATTGATTGTCTTAAAAGTTAATCAATCCCCATTTTTAAAATGGTTTCCCAGCTGATAAACTTAAGCACAGAAGAAACAGTTTTCATTCGAAAGCAACTCTACAAACTTAGATAAAATGGACTTCAAATGTCATCTGCGTAGAGGATTAAGTTGTTCAAGCTGCTTTCCTGTGCGTTACTCTATTTTGTCCTCATAACCCAGGAAGTGGGTAGGATAGGTAATAGTCTGTTTAAGAGGTTTGGAAGGGCTAAATGATCTCCAGAAGGTCACAATACTAATTAGTAGTTAAACTATTTCTAAGACCTAGATCTGTATGCACCTTGTTTATCACAACACATTTTCTCCTGATACCTTATTTATCGGTAAGGTCATTCATGGTACTTTATGCTGAGAGAACCCTGGGAAGATTCGTCTATATTTAGGTTGTTGGCATGTGTTGCTATCTATACAAACACATCTTTAGAGTTTCTCAGAAATAAACAGAGTTGCTTTTGTTCCACTACCAGAATAAATAATGGATAACAGAAGAGGGAGAAATATCGCTTAAGTTTGGGGACCGTTGAACATAAGCATCTAAGTTTGTCTGTGCACGTGTGTGTGTGTGTGTGTGTGTGTGTGTGCAAGTGTGTGGAAGACAGAGAGTGAGAGTCTTAAGAGATTGCATTATAATACATTACAGCCCATAATATGATGTAGTGCAGTATGTCTCACAAAACGTTATGGAGCATCCAGATGTCATAGGTCAATCAAAGTCAAGATGGCTGAAATGTGTGTTAAAGTGTAGGAGATTAAAATATTATGCCTAACACTGTATAATGCATCATGGAAAAATCCTTGTAAGTATAAATTAGCTTTACTGTTGAGTATAAAATCTTCCTTTTGGTTATTTATGAAGCTTCATTTTGAAGATTGCCTTCACTGACTAACAAGCAAATCAGAACTTGTCATGTGCAAATCTTGTGAAGATTGCAAGGCCAGTATATAATTAGCCTCAAAAGAGTGTGACCAAATTGTGTAAAAAATAAAAACCCTGTGAAAAGGAGCTAAGAGGATCCCAAAGAGGTCAGGGTGTGGTCAAACCATGGGAACCCTTTAACTTCACATTTTCCTGACATGGTTATGTTCAAAGTTCTCTAGAAAAAAGTAAAATTATGGAACAAAGATTCCTATTCTGCTATTCAAAGGGCTGCTATTTTTCCTAGATCAAAGAATCTGGTGATGAAGAGAAGTTTATACAGCTCCAAGTAAGAAAAACATTCAAATTCGGAACAACAAAAAAGAGAGCTGGCAGCAGGAGAAAATAGAGGTAAGGAGGAGAAAGGTCCAGAACAGTGGCTTTGCCCCATAACAAGGGTTTCATGAATACCTGCTGAGTGAGTGAGGAAGTGAGTGAGTGAAGCCACAGGAGCTCTTTCGCCTTAGACTGTATCATCGATCCCACCCTTCATCAAGTGACCTCTCTCCCTTCCCCTAATTGTCTTTCTACACTAAAAATCTGAAGCAAGATTTCAGTGCTACACTTTACCCTCTGGCTAATCATGTATGTAATGCCCTGAAGTCATTTTTGCATTTCCTGTAAGGCACATACCACCCTTTCCACCACAGAGAGTCTGGCTTGTGAGGTCAGATGGTTCTCACAGATGACACGTAGGAGACAATTCCCCAACTAACAGCCGTTGTTTAAACCCCCCTCTGTGTCAGTCTCCAGGGATGGGATTCTGGTCTCCACAGGGACCATGACATAAGTAGGGTCTATCAAGGCTGTAGTTAATGAACCCTGTTGAGATCATTGCCCAGCAGGGTGGAGTACAGGCAGACCCTGGGTGTGAAGGCTTCGAGGGGGAAAGCCCAGGAAGTGGCCAGATGACTCAGTGGGGGCACTTTGTTGAGTCAGACCGAAGAAATAATACTGTGATGTTTTAATGTGCAATGGAAGACACCAAGTTTCAAAAGAGTTTTTTTTAATGCCTATTGTCCACAATATATTGTCACAAGATCCTGGGACCACTCCCTTCTCGTTTCTGTCTTTTCATCATTTAAGTGTGGAATTTGTGCCTTCAGACTCACTGTTACATCCCAGCCAGGGTATCTACAAGAAATTATCTGCTCTATGAAACTGAAATGATGCTAATTCTACCCTCATTAACTATAAATGTGTAATTAGTTTAAAAATATTTATTGAGCACCTAGAAAGTGTCAGGAATTCTACTGCTTATTAGTTCACATTGAGGCAGTCTGCAACCCATATTCTTCTGAAAATGTTTTCAGTGATTATCATATACCCTTTTAAATTATCGGAAGCATGATTAAACAAATATCTTAATCTTGACACTTGAGTGAAGTTAGTTTCTGTGTAACTCATATAGAGAAGAGGAGAGGCAATGGAGAAAAGGAAATAAGTTCTTGCTAACAGAGCATTTTGAGTGTCTCCCAGAGTTGAATAAGCAATAAGGAAAGAACTGATAGGGCAGTGGTGGCGAGAATCATACCTATGATACATCCACTCATCTGGATTATAAATTGCTAAAATAAAGAGAGCCTACCCACAGAGCCAATTTTCCCAACATCTGTACTACTTCTTCTTGGTATGAATATATACCTTTTTGTGGTCCTTGTGTCCAGCAAATCTTACTAGACACTAGAATACTTTAAAAAAAAATTCTACTTTAGTAAAAGAAGTGTTTCCATGAAGAAACACTAGCTCAGAAGTCAGAAGGTCTAAACTCTGTTGGTTCCAATAATTGTTCCTAAAAACAAATATTGTGGGAGTGATGTTCTTACTGATGTGGTAGACAGAATAATGGCCCCCAGAGATATTTACATCCTAAGCCCCCAAACCTGTGAACATTTTAACTTACATGGCAAAAGAAAATTTGCAGATGGGATTAAGTTGGTGATCTTTAGATGGGGAGATTGTCCTGGATTATCTGGGCCTAATGAAATCTCAAGGATGCTGATGAGAGGGATACAATAGAATCAGAGTCAGAAAAAGGAGATGGGACAAGAGGATCAAAGGTTGGAGTGATGTGCTTTGAAGGTGGAGGAAGGGGCCGTGAGCCAAGGAAAGCAAGAGGCCCTGAGAAGCTGGAAAAGGCAATCAACTCTCCCCTGGGGTCTCCAGAAGGAATGCAGCCTTGCTGACACCTTGATTTTGCCCCCATGAGATTCTTTTCAAACCTGACCCCCAGATTTGTGAGATAATAAATTTGTGTTGTTTTAAGCCACTGAGTTTGTGGCAATTGATTACAACAGTAATAGGAAATTTGTATTAGGATGTGCCATAGCAGAAGCTGAATAATTGATATCCTTTCATTTCATTCATTTGCCAAATATTTCTATGCTAGCTACCACAGTTTGCTAATACTCTGGGAACTGAGGATATAAGAGTAAGCTAAATAGACATGATTTCTGTTCCATTAAGCTTACAGTCTAGTAGTGGGTAGGATTATGTTCATTTACAGATTGAAAACTTACAGATTTATCCAATGTGAACATTAAACCAGTTGTTTGTGTGGGAAAACAAAACAACTGGTTAACAATTTTTTCCACTTTTTAATAAGTTAGGTTGGTGTCCCATTGTGACTCATTGCATTTTTATGTCATAATTAAATTGCATTATAATTGTAAGTGTGATTGTCTGCTTGCCAGGTTCTAACTCACCCTCTGCTTTCTTTAAAACCTAGTGTCAGAGAAATAAATTAAGACTCTTAAAGGCCTTGTGATTCTTTAATTCTCATGAAGCAATCTATGTTCATAACCTCAAGGTATGCAACAGATACCTTAGCTAATAGTTGACTAAGTGCAAATAAATCTTGAGCTGTCAAAGCCTTAGTGACAAAGGAGTTTGAGACATTGACAATTAAAGGGAAGTATATTACAATGGATGGAAAGCATTCCTTTATCCAACAGGTTCATAAATTGCTAAGTTTCAGGGCCCTTCATTTATACAGCGTACATCCAAGGCTCTGGGAGAGGCTCTAGGAATGTGTTCCCAAGGCCACAAGTCTTTTCAAGGTTTGAAAAAATAAGATATTAACCAAAGATATTTTGGTTAAGGTAGCTCTTTCACTCCAATTTTTTTTTTTTTTTTTTTTTTTTTTTTGGCGGTACGCGGGCCTCTCACTGCTGTGGCCTCTCCCGTTGCGGAGCACAGGCTCCAGACGCGCAGGCTCAGCAACCATGGCTCACGGGCTTAGCCGCTCCGCAGAATGTGGGATCTTCCCGGACCGGGGCACGAGCCCATGTCTCCTGCATCGGCAGACGGACTCTCAACCACTGCGCCACCAGGGAAGCCCCACTCCAATTTTTGGTCCTACTTTCCTCCATTCAGATGGTGTTGATGGGGTCATGGATATTTCCTGGATCTGGCTCAGGTGAGTCTGAGGATGCACGTTTTTTGGTTCAGTGGGATGTATCTATATGGTTCACAGGCACATTTGTGTGTAGTTGGGTTCCTGCCATTCATCCCAGTGTAGTGTTGGGTTCCAGGCTTCCTCTCCCACTGTGCTGACTCTCCTGGTGTCGTGCCCTAAAGATACAGGGTCAGAGGTTCTATTCGGTATGAAAGTGTCCCACAGCACTCAGCACCAGCTGTATGTGGAAAGGAAAGAACAGCCAAGGTTTGAAATGTATGGCATCCGAAATGTGTGGTATCTGAAGTAAAATGTATGGTATCTGAAGTGAATAATTCTGTAACATGTAAATTTCTAAGTAGGAAATTGAGTTCTCCTTTTTGCTTAGTCATAATAGAAGTTCTCCCAGTCAAGACTGTACTTGATAATGGTGTGTATACAGCTATAAATGCACTGCACAATTTGTCTTTTTTGATATGAATTTCATGAAATAGAATTTGTCAGAATTCCTGTGTTTGTACAGCCCAAACCTGTAGTGACACTACTGAAAGCGAGGATGTCTGTTTGTCAAGTCACTGATGTTTTGCACATCTCAACAATTAATTTAAAAAAATCAGTCAACCATCCTAAAGAAATGACTGACTTGTTTATTGGTTGTTATAGGAAAAGGCAGTCTGAATTACGTAGGGAAAAGTGGAAAGAAACAAAGTATTATGGAGATTATCAGGCAGTTCACTGAGACAAATGTATGATTTCTATGAATTTTAGGATATCTGTGGTACTTAGTTTCCTGACACATTATTTGATTTGATTTCATTTCCCATTTGGAATAAATAAATATTTCTGATGTTGAATCCCTAATTGTGTTTTTTGTTTTTTGTGGTTTTTTTGTGGTACGCGGGCCTCTCACTATTGTGGCCTCTCCCGTTGTGGAACACAGGCTCCGGACGCGCAGGCTCAGCGGCCATGGCTCACGGGCGCAGCCACTCCGCGGCATGTGGGATCTTCCCAGACCGGGGCATGAGCCGGTATCCCCTGCGTTGGCAGGCTGACTCTCAACCACTGCGCCACCAGGGAAGCCCCCTAATTGTGTATTTTTAAAAGGGGTCCCTCCAAAATGTTTGAGTTTTAGGTTCCATGGAGACACCCTGCAGGAAAGTAAGCAGAAAAGGAGTAGCGGCACTTACTTGATCAGGGGAAGCTTGCAGCGCATCGCCATTCATCACGGAGAAAGCAGGGCTGTGTGATCTGCTGGAGTGAGATTGTACAAAGTGTGTTCCCGAGTGGAGCTGGTTCTTCCCTGTTCAGTGTGCGTTTAGACTTGACCAAAGACAATGGGGTGGGGTCCTGGATTAAAGGTCAGGAGACATTACTTTGTGTGATCAGATCTTCATTTGAGAACTGTGAATGAGTTCCCAGAATCTCTCTGTGCCTCAGTTTCCTTCTCCATATACTGTGGTGTTTAAGAGCATAAGCTCCAGAGTCAGAGCACTTGGGGTCAGAGTGGTCATTTTGCCACTGACTGCGTGACCTCAGAGAAAGACACATTTTGCTAAGCTCTGGCTTCCTCATCCATAAGCAAAATAAGGAAATAATAATTCTTACCTCAGAGGCTTTTGTAAGGATCAAATGACATAATGACTGTAAAGAGCTCGGCACAAAGCTGGGCAAACACTAAGAACTCAATCAATAAATGAGGGTTATTGGGCTTCCCTGGTGGAGCAGTGGTTGAGGGTCCGCCTGCCGATGCAGGGGACACGGGTTCGTGCCCTGGTCCGGAAGGATCCCACATGCCACGGAGCGGCTGGGCTCGTGAGCCATGGCCGCTGAGCCTGAGCGTCCGGAGCCTGTGCTCCACAACGGGAGAGGCCACAACAGTGAGAGGCCCACGTACCACAAAAAATAAATAAATAAATAAATAAATAAATAAATAAATAAGTGAGGGTTATTATTTTTCTATGTAAAAAACCCCACAACTATATCTGAATATCTTGCTCAGAGAAATGATGGAATGGAGAAATAATTAAATAGCATCAGAAGAAAAAGAAATAAGACTAGGATTGAAATGTACCATAAGTGCTATAATTTCATACACGTGGGGGTTAATAGTCTGTGAAAATGCTCCCCTGTTGTTGCAGGTCACAGGACTCGGTCTGCATGTGTGTGTGTGTGTGTGTGTGTGTGTACCTGTTGAGAGGCAAATGAAGCAGAGACAGGGAAGGACCAGTAAGGAGAGCAACAGCTGGCCTGCCGGGGAATCCAGGCCCACTACTGTTGTCTGACTCCTGCTGCCCCTCTGTGTGGACATCTGTTCAGACATCCTGGACCCCACTTTCCAGGGTCCTGTCATGTGAGGAACAGGAACGTGGAAGCTGGTTTGTACTCAGTGCTGTGCTGAGTTCCAAGGCAGGTGCAAGCCCCTGGCTCCTATTCCTCTACTCAACCAAAGTTGGCTCAGAAACCTCCACACACCATCCCATCCTTCAGCCCTGAGGATGCTACAACATTCTCAGAGATGTGGACAAAATAATGCCCTCATGACACTGCCCCTGGTGTTAAGAAGGAAATGCGCAGAACGGAAGAGATTTGTACAAAGGTTTGGGCAAAGAGCAGGATCTATAACAATCATGAGATTTTTCTACTCTTCCTAGGAAAGAGAATACAAACTGACACTTTCTCTTGTAAGTCTAATAATTCTGTTTCATCTCTAGTTTTACTACTTTTGAAAACGTAGGTCTCTTGAAATTCAAAACAGAAATTTGAACTAAAAACAGAAGAGTGCTATTGGTATTTTATGTATGTATATATACATGCATAATGATTAACCACATTCATACAATTGCTTCATTTAAGCCTCACAACCGTCATCCAGTCAGGAATTGCAGGCTTAGTGTCCACTGTTTACATATTAGGAAACGAGTGCTATAAGGTTAAAGGCGTTGCCTAAGATTGCCTGATGGAAATCTGTAACCTTGTCTTCCCATAAAGAACACAGACACATATGAATAAATACTTTGAGTCTGAACACAGCCTTTAGGTGTATGAAATCATGTGCATATTTGTGAAATAGCAACTTTTTTCCTCCTCTGGTATTTCTCTCTTTTCCTCCAGTGGTTAGAGCAGAGAATCAGTCTCAGGGCCCTGGCTTAGAAGGGTTACAGGAGGGGGCACAAAACATCCTCTGGTCTTCCTATACTTGGTTTCCAAGAGCCCAACTCTTGGGAGAATATGGAGGATTCAGGATATTAGGCCACCTGGTGAAGAAAACACAGGGGCAGAAAGATTTCCTTTCTAGACTTTGAAACAGTTTCTTTGGGATTATGGGGAGGAGAGACAGAAGGGACAAGTTAGCCCTGAGGGGATAGAGACTGAGAATGTGCAAGGCAGAGCCAGGGAGAGATAACATGAACCTGGGCAGGGAATTAGCATTCAGGCATGTGGGACAAAGGGTGGCCCGGCAAGGATTCTCATGGCCCTAGCATGCCAAGAAAGCAGCAGCAAATTCCTGCCCCCAATGGTGTCATGGAATCAGCAGGGGAGCCACAGGCCTGAAGGTGCCACATGGACAGATGGTTGACAGTTTCCCCGTAGCTGTCTGTGTGGAGCAGATTCCACCCCACGTAGGGCCTTAGACTTCATCACAAGCTTCACAAACACTTGCCAAAACTTCAGGAGGGAAGGGACCCATCAAAGCCCCAAAGTTGGATGAACAACAAGGTCCTACTGTAGAGCACAGGGAACTCTATTCAATATCCTGTGATAAACCATAATGGAAAAGAATCTGAAAAAGAATATACATATGTATAACTGAGTCACTTTGCTGTACAGCAGAAATTAACACGACATTGTAAATCAACTAAACTTTGCTAAAAATTTTTTTTTAAGTACCAAAGTTAAGTTTTCTGCCATGCTAGTGGAGTGATGTCTGAAAGGAGAAATTAAGTTGAATTTTAGGAAAATAAATGGTAGCTTGCACACCTGAAGTTGTAGACTGAGATTTAAATCCACCATTTTGCCTTAAAAAAAAGAAAAAAAGCAAAGAAAACATACGGCAGTGGCAGAAGTATATATTCATTTAGAACTGCAGTTGTTATAGTTGAACGTGTCAGATTCTATTTCTCCAAAACAATCAAGGGATAGTTTTCCATCCCCTTATCTGAGCCCTACTAAAGGTTCAAAACCTAGAAAAAGCCATCAGATAGAATCCAGTGAGCTCTCCCTCTGGTGCAACCTCTCATAAAAGAGGCTTACCTTATCCACTGTCCAGATCTCCGACATCTAAAATTTAGTGCATTCCAAGGTAGACACTGCATACTGGGTGCCTTATCTCAAAAGCAGAACTGGCATCTAGAAAATATAGGGTACTCAGTTTTCTTGTCTGTCCTCTTAGGCATTTTGAACTCAAAGTTTCCTAATCAAAATGACAAGGAACATAGATTTCTCTGTAATGGAAAACAGATACAAATTATCGGTTAAGATGTCCCTGCGCATATACTGTCGGTTAATTTTTTTTTCATGTTTTGCCTCAATTAAAATTCTGAGCTATTTTTTTTCTCAAAATGAGTCTGGTAAAATCATCGTTTTTTTCTCCCAAGTAGATATAACATGGAGTTGTACATACAAGACTATTATTGCATGTTGGTCCCATTTACTGTCTCATTTTTTTTGCTTCCCAGGCAAACACCTCATTAGCTTTTATGCCTCTATGGCTTTGCTCCTGCTGTTCTTTCTTTTTTTTTCTAACAGGAGTGCTGTTCTCTTCCTTTGGTCCTGGGGAAATTTCCCTTCTTCTGCAAAGTCCTCGTTAGCTTCCCCGGAGGGGCCCCTCACTCCCCTTTGCTCCCATCTCATTTCACACAAGACTCTGAGGTTGCACACCTTCCAGCAGTGACCCACTCCCAAGTTGGAGCCTTTGTATTTCCCGTCCCTGCTGCTGAGACCGTCTTCCCCGAGATAAATACACAGCTCACTTCTGTACCTTCTTTAGCTCTTTTGCAAAGTCTGCCTTCTTAGAGAGGCCTTCTCCGACTACTCAAATTAAAACCTAACTACTCTCATTCCTCCCAATCCTGGCCTTTTCTCTGATTTATTTTTTCTCTTTAGCACCTATTATTTTCAATTGTACTAGGTATTTCACTCATCTCATTTATGTAGTTCATTGTTTGTCTTCCTCACTCTCATGTAAAATTTCTGACTATTTTATTCACTATTCACCATCCACAACACCTGGCACACAGCAAAAGCTCAATAAATATTTGTTGAATGAATGGATGAATGACTGTATGACTGTTATACTATTGCGATTACATATCTACCCACTTATCTATTTCCTACCCATTCTTGCATGTTCTTTAGCAATTAGCACAGTGCTAGGTATAGACAGAACATCCACAAATGTTTACCGAGGAAGAAAGTACATGGATAAACTGAATTAACCATGCCTTGCTTACAATTGAGATAGGATGGAAATTTCACCCTAATCCATAACATATTTTTGTAATATCATAAAATAACAGTGCTTCCTGGGCAATGGAGGCAGATCTTTTTCACCAGCAAGTAAACATATTTAAAAGTATCTAGAAATTATTCTGATGATATTGAGTATTTGAATACTTTTTCCCATAAGGCAAGACATGAAATTCCACAGCAAATATTTATTGAGTACCTGGTATTTATTAGTCATTATGATAGGCATTAAGCATTATACAAAGTCAAAGAATTTAAATTCGGCTCCAAAGTGGTCTGAAGCAATTAGAAAAGACTGAAGAGTTTTACGTGAATGCCTCTGTTTGTGAAAAATATGTCTCAGTCTAGAAATTCAAGCCCTGTACATAGGCTGCAAGTGAGGAAAAATAAAACCATAAAGTGGAATTCAAAACATTAATAAAAGAGTAGAATCTACACTAGAGAGCCGCTAAAGTAGAAATAAACCAAATGAAACTGAATTACACAAGAAGGCCATGCCACCTTGTGGGTACTGGGGGTATTTTACCATCCTCCACTTAGAACTAGAGGAAGGGTGACCAATTAGAGAGAGGGAGTAATTAGAAAATATTTCAACAATTTTTTTATGGTAAATAAAACACATGGTACTTATTTTTTGATTCTGGAACTGTTGGAAGTGTTTTGTTTTGTTTTGTTACCAAAATATCAATACATCTTGAACCACTTTGATGAAAGAGATAAACTGGAGGCATGAGGATGCAATCTTTCAAAACAAAGATTATCTTCTTTATAAATGAACTTGAATGTCTATTTAAAGATTCAGGCATGCACTCTTCCCTGCTCTTTTCTCTGAACAAAAGATGTAGATTATTTAGACAAAAAAGTATTCAAATGAGTAAAATCAACAACACATACACTTCGATATAATGTCTTGAAGAGTAACCAGAGATTTTAATGCCTGTGTAAATTTGTACCAACATATAGCTTAAAATTTCATTAGATTAAAAATCCTATGTAATGAAAAATGTGCTTTTTCAGAAGCATTAAAAGCACTAGCCAGGAGGCTACCAACTGTCTCTGTTGCTTGTAGGTAAATCTATTCTTATGTTGAGATGATAATTTGGGGGGAAAAAATAAACACTTGTGTACGTTAATAGGTGCATGAAGTAACAAAAGGCTTTCTAGAAGGTAAAAACTACAATTAATTTTTCTTATACGAAGAATTGTCCCTGGTCTCAAATTAGAATCTTAGAAGCATAAACTTTAATACTGGAAAGTACCTTAAATGCGACAGAGGGACTCATTCTAATGAATCCTTAGGCAACTAAATTATTTCATCTCCTGTTATTCTTTATCTGAGAAATTACCAAAAAATGAACCAAAAAAACCACCTCTCCTCTTGTCAAAATATAAAAAATAACAAAAGCAGTTGTGACCACCTGGAGGGGTGGGATAGGAAGGGTGAGAGGGAGATGCAAGAGGGAAGAGATATGGGGCTATATGTATACGTAGAGCTGATTCACTTTGTTATAAAGCAGAAACTAACACACCATTGTAAAGCAATTATACTCCAATAAAGATGTTTAAAAAAAATAACAAAAGCAGAATAACTGGTATAATTGAGTGCTAGCTGGAAAGGGTGTCAGAGATGACTGAATCTAGAGTTTCTTAAAGATATTTGTTATACTCTACCCCCAAAAGACATTAATATGTGTCACTAGAAAAAAATTTTTGAAAATACTGTACTAAAGTACAGCTGGGGTCTTTAACTGCAGAACCTTCCACAGCCTTTACCATGCTAATGTAAATTTGGAGAGTATAGTATGCAGCATTTCCCAATTTATTTTAATTTATTTTATAATTTTACTTCTGCAGACAATTTCACAAGTCTAAACCACAAATTTTGAGAGCTCTGATCTAAGCCAATTCTTTATTTGATGGAGAAGGAATTGACACCATATTGGTATGCAACTTGCCCAACACAACAAAACTAAAAAATGGCATAGATGGGCCTAGGTCTGAGTTTATTCTAATCCCTAAATTTAGTAGTTTGTTCTTTGCTGGATGTCACACTGCATTCATTCTTTCCAAATTGTCATAATTCAAAATTACTGCTCTGAAAAAAGCCAATGTGTTAAGAAGAAAAATTCACTAAAAATCTTTTTTCACAATTTTATGCTGTGAGTTATACAATCATTGACCACCAGAAAATCCAACACCTCTAACTCAGCCCCACCCTTAAAGCTGTGACTTCCCAAAATTACATCTTTGTGGTTTCCTCAAAGTGAGACCACCAGATAAGAATAGTAATACAAATTGATCAACTATAGTGTTTCTGCCTTTCTTGGGTTCAAACCCAGATGTATAGTCAAATTGGTTGGCTTTAAAATGTTCATTTTGAGAAAGTGTCCTTGACTATAAATGAAGTGATTCAAATATTTAGAGAGAAATGTTCATGCTTACTCAGTGATGTGAAAAACCATGACATTTACCAAATATAGGTCTTCATATGCTCTAGCTCTTACTTTCATGTGGAGGAGTGGATAGAAGGGGAAGATGTCAAGGTCATGGTGTTGAGTACAGCAAAGGCAAGTTTCTCTCAAGATCATGGAGCAAAGGGATGGATGAGTTCAATGACATAGCTACAGGTCCTTGGTGATTGAGGCATTGTCCTGGGAGCCGAAGACTCATCTACAGATGGCTTCAGGATGTCTTGGATGGGAAAAAAAAGTGGCTCTCTGTTGTAATGGAATCCTGTTCTGGTGAAATCATTCATTCAGCTCTATTTAATAAAGCAATATTTATTGCTTTAGAAGATTGACAGACACTTACATTGCTTTTTTTTTTTTTTTTTTTTTGCTGTATGCGGGCCTCTCACTGTTGTGGCCTCTCCCATTGCGGAGCACAGGCTCTGGACGCGCAGGCTCAGCAGACATGGCTCACGGGCCCAGCTGCTTCGCAGCATGTGGGATCCTCCCGGACCGGGGCACGAACCCGTGTCCCCTGCATCGGCAGGCGGACTCTCAACCACTGCGCCACCAGGGAAGCCCCACTTACATTGCTTTTAAGCAAAAAAAAAAAAAAAAAAAAAAGGCACCTTGAATTTGATAAATCACTTAAAATACCAGTGATACAGAACCCTGGAAAGTAGGAACGTGACCTCAATGTAAGACCCCAAAGCACCTATTTTCAGGATAGGCTCCCATCCATAGATGCCATTTATCCCTCTGAGGCATCTTTACTTCCTCCTCTTGTTCCCTGAAGGTTTTTAAAGGAACTCAAGATTATGTTGACAGCATGACTGGAGCAGCTAAAAAAGAAAATAAATAAAAAGGAGATTGAAGGCTCTCATTTGGACAAATTGGGTCTTAATTCCCTGCTATTGAGGAAAAGGTTGTGGTTTTTTAAATTTTAATGTGTTTGTAATTGTAATCTTAAAATATGCATTAAAGTGGACAATTGCTCAGTTTTCAAAGTACATTTTTAGAGCTCCTGTCAACCCACATTTTTATTAAAATGATGCAAAAAGAAATAGAAAGGAGAAGTACTGAATATTAAATCTTTCTTCAGCCCTCTGTCTGATTCTCTTAAGGTCTGTGCTGATATTTTTAGGCTTTGAGCACATATAAAATTTCATGGCTGTTTTAATATACATACAGGCTTGAAACAGATGAAAGCTTCCATCTGAATGATATAGATTCCCACTCCCACACGCAGTACTCAGACAAAACACATGAAACTAAGTTTAACTACTCCAGAGGAAAAAAAGCTAATTCAATCCTGCCAGGATCTGAAGCTGAGATTCTAAGGATTTTAGGCTTTTTTAAATCTGTTCTTTAGCTTTTTAACACACTCCCCTCTGTTATGAGCTCTCACATGGAATCAATCCCAGGACTTGTCTGCTGTCTGCGGAGTGAGCCTTCATTATTCCACATGGATGTGATCTGGGGACCGTGACAAACAGCAGAATATGAAGTCAGTGAGCAGAGAAGTTTGTTCTCTGGTAGAAGGAGGTAAGGTCCTTCAGGGAGGATTAATTTCTGTTCCTGGATCAATGAGGAATCTACGAAGCAATGAGTAGCATGGAAATGAAGAATGATGACCTTCTCTCCATGTGGAGTCAAACCACATGGGAAAGGTGGGAGCAGACTTTTATTGAGAACTTATTATGCACTATGAACTGTACAAGGTTTTTTTTAAGGTATTTAATTTTATGCCAGGAAACCTCATAAGTGAGTTTTCTATAGTTTTTTTGTTTTTTGTTTTTTTAACGGAGAAAAAAAGAAGAGGGCCCAGGGCTTGCATAACTTGACCAAGTCTACACAGTAACTAGGAGTGTCTGAATTTGAAAGACCCAGAGCCAGTTAGAACTATAAGACTAACTCAATGTACACCGGCAATGGAAAATTCCTTATAATCTATGTAACTAGAGTAGACACAAAATCTACCTATACAGCAAACAAACAATTGCTCTACACTTAGTCATTATCCAAATCTTGAACAACTGTTCCAGCTATTGGGAAGACCCTTCTGAATGGAAACATGTATATGTTTGAGTTCTCAGGGTGAGAAAAAGATGTTTTCTGTTTTATTAGTAAGTCAAAATCCCATCATGTTTCTTTCTTTTTTACCTTTTTCAGCTTTATTAAGGTATAATTGACAAAACTGTAACCTATCATGTTTCCTAAGAGGAAAATAAAGCAGCCAGATTGCCACCACTGCCCTACAGACCAAATTCAATGCTTCCAACGCCAAACATCTACCAATTTCACTTTCATTGTGAAGTTCCATGGCTCTTTGCAACCTAAGGAATACACTGAATGGGATGAGTCTAGGCCCATTCACTAAAAGACCTTGTCTCTCCTATTAGGAGAGTAACAGTTCATGACAATATGTCATGTGAGAACTTTCAGAAGAAACCTCAGTGCATATCTTTAATAAACCTGTAAGCTGAATATAACATTGGATAAACTGCTAAATATATTGTTCACTGAAATATACTTTCCAACTATCAAAAAAGAAACAAAAACTCAATCGTTCATATTTCGAAACTTGTTTTCCTGTGCTATGGTTTTCAATTGGGTCCTTATAATCATAAAACAAAGGCTATTAGTAGCTGCACTATTTCCCCTTCCTTCCAAGTGTGGGGAAACAATTCTCTATTCTCTATGGGTCTATTGTATTTCTGCACATCTTGAAAGAGAAGCATTGACTTACCTTTGTTCCAGACTATCTTTTCAAGGAAGCTTGTATCACAGACAGGCTTTGAATACAGAGACAGTTTCTCACTTCGGAGCAAAGATTAGATTTGCTTAACAGCTTTAGAAGATGGAAATAGGGCTTCCCTGGTGGCGCAGTGGTTAAGAATCCGCCTGCCAATGCAGGGGACACAGGTTCGAGCCCTGGTCCGGGAAGATCCCACATGCTGCGGAGCAACGAAGCCCGTGTGCCACAACTACTGAGCCTGCGCTCTAGAGCCTGCAAGCCACAACTACTGAGCCCACGCACCACAGCTACTGAAGCCCGCGCGCCTAGAGCCCGTGCGCTGCAACAAGAGAGGCCACCGCATGAGAAGCCCGTGCATCGCAAAGAAGAGCAGCCCCCGCTCGCTGCAACTAGAGAAAGCCCGCGGGCAGCAACGAAGACCCAATGCAGCCAAAAATAAATAAATAAATAAATCTATTTAAAAAAGAAGATGGAAATAGTGTCTCCCTCTGGAACAAAGAGCAGGTATGCTTACTGACTATTAAAAAAGATTTTGGTTCCCTAAGCTCAGAATTCCTCTCCTGTAACATAATCCACTGTGTGTGCAGGTGTCATCCAGTCCTCTTTACATCAATCTGGGCAGACTGACACTAGAGGAACTGGCACAAAAATGTTGATACTCTGACTGCTTCTATTGCTCTGAGTAACAAATTGTTCTTAGTCTCTGATCTAGGAGTCTTGTGTCTTCTGCCTGCATCTATGATACTGTGGCAGGTTAACATTTTTGCTTGCAAGTGGAATGAAATCCCAGACCCTTCTCAGTGTTTGGCAGCTTTAGACATGAGGATGGGAAGACGACTGGTCATGGCAACATGAAGAAGGAAGGGTGGTGGTCTCATAGGCCAATTAAAGGGACTTGATGGAGTCCATACAATCAGTAGTGAATATGCTGGCCACATTGTATGGCGTACCGGGCAGTAAGTATTCCTTCTCTCTGTTAAGGAGGAGGTATTTGGAAAGTGGTTGAAGACTGAACACAGGAAAAAGCTCAAAGACAGCTGCCCAAACACTGCTCTGGTTGTTGCTAACTCTCCTTCAGGACAGGGGTGGGGATGGCAGTGGTGGAGTGGGGGGAGGACTTCCTTTCCCATCTGGTGGGCAGCCTCAGGTCCCCCATATTGTAACAAATAACAAGACTCATCCTGGTATGCCCCCTTTCAGACAAGAGTTGCAGAGACATAACACCTACACTGCACATTAAAGGAGAGAAACTTTTGACCATACAGGTAGAACTTGGCCTAGTATGCTCAGGATAGAAGGAGGAAGGGTGCGTAATACCTATTAAGGAAGACTGTCAACAGTTGGCCCATCAAATGGCTCACACTCTGTCATCACGCCAACCTTCAATCTACTTGGAGATGCCAGTAAATGTTTCAAAGTTCTTTTGTGATCAGTCCTTGTTGATAAAAGTGACCTTTGGCCTTTTGAAGGGAGATTTCCCCCAAGAAAGACTCCCAGGAGAATTGGGTTCTTTTTGTCCTGATTGGCTTTACAATTGTTGAAGATGACCCACTAAAGAGTGATAAACGGACCCTAAGAAATGTACATAACTTCTTGTGGTCAGTGTTGTTGTCCTGGAAAACTTCCCTAGCCCTTAGGATGAACCTAGGCAAGAAGATAAGATGCTTTCTTAGTAGCAGCCGGCAGTTTCCCCAGAGTAGGATGGATCTTCGAAGAAATGGATTCAGTCAAGCCTGAATCACCCAGAGATAGCAAACCTTGCAGCCGCAGCTAGAAAGCAACATGTCTTTGGCTGTAGAATCAAGGGGTCCTCAAAGTTTAAATAGAAGGTACCAGGAATGGTGGACTTGGCACTTGACATAGGGCTTTTGGTATAGCAACATCATGAGAAATGTGTTTGGTGGAGCCATGAGTTCAATATAATAAAGACAATGTCTCCCTCCAGAGCATAGAGCGTAAATATCTACTGCCCATTGTGAAAGATCCAAGTTCCCTGTGCACATCAGGCTCATCTCCTGTAACACTACCCACTGACCTGAAGGTGTGACCTCACCCTCTTTGCATCAATTTGTGAGAATGGGGGCTCAGGGAACTGATGAAAAAATGCTGATGATCTGGGCTTCTTTTGTTGCCGTGAGTATTAAACTGTCTTTTGTCTCTGACCCAAGAGTCTTGTGTCTTCTACCAGCATCCACGGAACCATGACAAGCCAATTTGTTAGCGTGCAAGTAAAGTAAACTCTCAGATTCTTCACAGTTCTTGACACCAGACAAATTTATGACCTTCTGTAAAGATTTAAGAATTTGAATCGATGCATGTTTTATGTGTGTGTTTTCTGTTGTCTAGGAAAACATTTAAGATAGGGAGAAACATTTCATGAAGGTAAAAATGGCAAGGGGGAAAACGACAATGAAATACAGCTCTTCTCTTGGAGTTTGATTTAAAGCTTTTCTTGTTCTATTGCCTGAGAACCCACCATGGAGCCTCCCTATATTAGGTTTAAAAATTTGACTTGTAGGAGCTTCCCTGGTGGTGCAGTGGTTGAGAGTCCGCCTGCCGATGCAGGGGACACGGGTTCGAGCCCTGGTCCGGGAGGATCCCACATGCCGCAGAGCGGCTGGGCCCGTGAGCCATGGCTCCTGAGCCTGAGTGTCCGGAGCCTGTGATCCACAACAGGAGAGGCCACAACAGTGAGAGGCCTGCGTACCGCAAAAAAAAGAAAAAAAAAAAATTTGACTTGTAAATATAAGTGCTCCTGGGAGTGCAAGACACTAGGCCAACTAGTGGGTCATTCACACTTCAGGGTAATCAAAACAATTCCCTCTCTTCAACTAATTAGGCTCATCACCCAGAAATAATGGTAATTTGATGTGTTTATAGAGCGGTATGGGAAGGGAGGCAGAACAAAAGGAAAAGAAAGTCAACACCGGACTAAATATTGAGCCTGCACTATCCCACCTGCTTTTGGCAGCCAGAATGGAGCACAATTGTAAGACACACTTAAAGGAAAATGCCCAGAAAAAACATGACAAAAATGATAGCTGATAGACACTAGAGACAAATTGCTTCCACATCCTTAGAGATTATGCAGAGATCAGAGATATAAAGTGGCTGGAAGATTCAGTGAGACTGGTCCGCTCATTTTCCTCTGTGTCCCTAAGAGACTCTTGACCAGGTTTTGGAGATGAGTTATTCGTAAATTTGGACAGTCCAAACATTTTTTTATTACCTTCAACTTTACTTTTGAAGTATTGACATAATCTAGGAGTCCAATTTTAAGAAGTTTCAATAAACATTTGTTGCTTTCACTCAAAAGACCAATCTTAAGAAGCCACACTCTGATGAAGTTAAGATAGCTGAAACTTCATGAAATGAAGTCTGTTAGTACAGTTGCTAATTGAGTCACTAAACTTTTTCTCAGCTGGGTAGAAATAAAATACAGTATTGCTTAGAGACTTTGAAAATATTGCTAGGAGGGATAAGTTTACAGATTTGTCATTCAAATCATCATTTTTCTGTAGCTGAGTGGTAACAAAAATATATTTCTTTCAGATAATCAAAAAAAAAAGTTTGTAAAATTACCTTTAAAACTTAGTGACTTATTTTTTTCTCAGAGATTAAAATAATAGAGCTGTGCACATAGTGAACTTTAGTAAATATTTGCTGATTTGAATTGAATTCAGTATGGTAGAGAGGAGGATACATTAGTTTGAGTTCTAGATTCAAATTATCTCTTAAACACACCTCTCTCTGAATGTTTTGCTCTACCAAAATAAAACAGCATAAATATTCTTAAATCAATGTTTTCCTTGACCCTACCTGTAATATTTTGTTGCCCAAGATCCTTTAGTATTGCTGTGGGTTTGATGCCAGCCACATCAGTAACTAAAAGTGGCTATTCTGATTTTCAGAATCTGTCTACCCTATTTTTAAAATATAAAATGTGAATATCTATTCAAAGATAAGAGGTGAAGATATTACCGTATATTAGGCCTCTCTTATCCATTATGGTAAAACAACCTAGTTTAAGTAGCCAATATTGGGAGAAGATGGACAGTTATCAAATACAGTCCCAGAATTCTATTTAAGTTCAATGAACTTGATGTTACTGCTGCATCTTTGAAAACCAGTGGCTGTGGTCATTCACAATGCATAGTAGCATTATTTTCTGAGAAGGGAAAAACTAGGGAAGGAACAATTTTTGGGGTGTGTATGTGAGAGAGAGACAGACAAACAACAGACAGACAGACAGACAGAGACAGAGAGATTGAACATCAAAGGTTAAGAACTATAGGAAATACTCTGCTCAAGAAACCTAATGAATGCCCAGCTCTTATACTTCCCTTCTTATGCAATATGACAAAGTCTCGTCAAATATTTTCAGTTATATCCTTTTCCCTACAGATAATCCACTGCAAACACACATAGACACACACAGGGTGTATATAGAAATATAAATTTGTCTCAAGAATTACTTTGCTGCTCTAATAGGATGTTGTATGGGAAGGACTTTTTTGTTATCCACAACTGCAGTTAAGGTTCAAAGCTCAGACTGTAAAATTACACTTCAGCCCATAGATAGATGTTATTAAGTTCTGACAATTGGGGTCAGGTGTATTAGGAGGCACAGAACTGGCCCTCTTACAGACAATCACCACTACAACTTCTTCTCCCACAGTCAATATTAAAAAATGACTGAAGATGAAAGGAGGGTATGGACAGTCAACCTCATGGAGAGAGCATTGTGCTGAAGCCACTTCTTCCCCTTCTGTTTTCCTTTTTACTGTAGATAAATCAAAGAAGCTAAACTTTGAAGAAGGAGAGGCTATCCCATGCCACGCCATGCCTTCCTCTCTACTCCAAACTCCTTACTACAGAAATCTAGGCTGCAATGAAGAGGGAAAGAGCTCTGAATTGAATATGAGATTGAAATTTTAAATAGGCCTGGACAAATTTTTAACAATTGTAACTGATTGGTAAGTCATACATATGCCCAAGATACTATTAGGGATGAGAAAAGGGGAATTGCTATAGTACAGCGAAAGTCACGGTTTGGCAAAATAAAATTGTATTACACGTCTATCCCCAACAATATGAGATTCCTCAGTTAATCATTTCACACTTTGAATGAATCAGAAAAACATATGCTGGGGCTTCCCCAGTGGCACAGTGGTTGAGAGTCCGCCTGCCGATGCAGGGGACACGGGTTTGTGCCCCGATCCGGGAAGATCCCACATGCCGTGGAGCGGCTGGGCCTGTGAGCCATGGCCGCTGAGCCTGCGCGTCCGGAGCCTGTGCTCCGCAGCGGGAGAGGCCACAACAGTGAGAGGCCCGCGTACCGCAAAAAAATAAATAAATAAAAATTAAAAACATATGCTAAGTTTTGTGCAATTCACAATCACTGCACATACAAAAAGGGCAAAATGAAGCCCCAAGATATCTGAGAAGTGTGATCAATTCACAAATGCATTTCTTTCTGTTATCATTGAAGCGTTTTTCTAAACATTTGCTACTGTCTTTATGATGATGCTAGGAACTAGATCTCTTTTGTGGTTTCAACTGAAGGTAGGGAAGGAACACACTCATTTGCACATGGTAGGGCATTGGTGGGCTACAGGAAAGAGGGAATTTACGTGTGTCTGTGCCTACTAGTAGACATCTTAAAAATGTGATCCCATTTCATCTTCAAAGTGCTACAGATAGATAGATAGACAGAGTTAATTATCAAAATTAAATATTAGGAGGTTTCAACTAAAACACCCCACTACGAAGAATTTAATTTTTCTAAAGTATGGACTTAAAAAAAAATCTGACAGCTTTGTGGATATGAAAGAATTCCCTATTATAGTCACATAAGCCTAAGACATGTTGCCAGAGTCACCTACAAAATCAATATAAAACTGGATGAAAGAAAACCTAACTTCTATTTCTCCTTCTTGACAGTTTCCTCAATTAGAAAATGATGGGAGCAGAAAAAATCTCTAAGGCATACTCCAACTCCTACAGTCTAAGATTCTTACATAATAAAGTGAGATGGATAAACTAAAAAGTTCAGTTGTTTGTATAAAACAGATCTTAATTAGCCAGGTCTAAGGTTATGTCCACACAATGTCATCTAATCAGTTGAAAAGCGAACATTTCAGCCAAACCGTAGGTTAGCTACTACATAGTGGACCAACGGCACTACCAAAAAACCATACTAACAAAAAACCCCACTCTGCACTTAAAACAAAACAAAACAGAAAAACCAAAAAAAAAAAAAAAAAACATGGGTGCAGATATGACCAAAGATCTCTGAAATTTCTCAAGTTCCACAGTCTTCTTTCCAATGAGAAACAATATCCACAACAAATTCCCTCTTAGAAGTGTGGTGACCATGGATACCAAGTGGCATTTCCTCTGGAAAATTTTCCCCAGGAAGGCCTTTGAACTTCAGCCTTTTGGGTTTCACAATCTTGAGTTAACCGCATTGAATGCTAAGGCTTGAACAGATTTTATTCTCACTCCTTCATTTTGCAAATCAGGAAACTGAGGCCCAAGTCTTCATTTCTTACTCTACACCGGTGTTGATTTCGGTGATGTCGGCCACTACATTTTCACCTCTTTAAGATAATTGCCTTAGAAATGATGCAATTCTTTATGTTTCTCCTACTGAAGAGAAGAACCCAAACTACTAAACCTATTTCAAAAGAAAGAAGTCTTTTCCATAAAGACTAGAAATGACATGTTGCAGTGAAGGGGAAAGATGTGGAAAGAGGAAGTATGATAAAGACAGGGGATTTTTTTGGTGGTTTAGATAAATTTCTCATCAGGTGATTTGTCATTTGTTGAGCTGCAGGCAATAGAAGCATAATTTCAAACTCTTCTAAGGCTTCACATTTGATTTAAAATAAACCAAAATGGACTTTAAAAAATAAGTTCCCAAAAGAATACTTTGTTCTTTTTCTCTGAAGTGAGTCCAAAATCAACAACAACAAAAATGAAACTGCTAAGGGATGGAATGTCTTAATCTGGATTAGTTAGGTCATTGTTTAATTCAACTTAATTTAACTCAACAAACTTTTATTGAGTATGTGATATACGTAAGGCACTATCTTTTTAATTTTCCTATCTCATTACCTTGTATCTCTGCACTTTAGAAATGAGTTGAATGGGAGGTGACAGGGTGTGTAAATTAGAATTCAGGATTATATTTGGCCCTTAAAAACTAAATTCTTTGTACTTTCTTGACTGGCTAGTTCCTAGTGGGGATGTGATATTGGAAAAGTATTTGGCAACCCCAAATGAAAGGCAATGCTATTACTTACATTATATTACTTACCTTTTACTGAGTTAACGAACCCGTGCCTCCTTAGTATTCCAGTTGAATTACTGTGTATGTGTGTATGTGTGAGTGGTGGGGGGGTGGCCCCTTTCTCTTGGTTGCCTCAGAATTATTGTTCAAGAGCTACATCTAAATTACTTAGAGAAATGATCATCACTTCATATTAATGTAGGCAGAACAATCCTTCTAGACGGTCTAATGTCAATGTCTCCGCTTGTAAACCAGCAGAAGCACAAGCTGTCTTCCCAATTTATTGCTCTCAAATAGGTGGTAACTTTACAGTCTCTGAAGAAAGATTTAACCCAAACGTTACTAAGGTTGGGAACTTTACATTCCCATCACTATAACTGTGGGTTTACAAACATAAACAACAAAAGCAGAAATGCAAATATTAAATTTCTTTTAGTTCTGTGTTTTCAAAGTTGATATTAATCATCTATACAAAAGTTTGATTCATTAATGTAGGTGAGTACAGATTGCCATGAGATTATTGTATTAAAGTTTTTCATTTAACTACTCCCTAGAGAAATACTACTTTTTTTTTTTTTTTTTTTTGCTGTACGCAGGCCTCTCACTGTTGTGGCCTCTCCCATTGCAGAGCACAGGCTCTGGATGCACAGGCTCAGTGGCCATGGCTCACGGGCCCAGCCTCTCCACGGCATGTGGGATCTTCCCAGACCGGGGCACGAACCCGCGTCCCCTGCATCGGCAGGCAGACTCTCAACCACTGCGCCACCAGGGAAGCCCGAGAAATACTACTTTTTAATAAAATGTTAGATTCATTTAGCACTTTGTTACCCCTAAGATGTTCAAAGACTTCATAGATATTAGCTAATTAAAGCTTACCACGGCACTTAGGTACAAGAAGACCTAGGAAGTATGGCCCTCATTTAAGAGATGAAGACAAAGAGAACCAAACCAGAACATGATGATTCATCAGGTCTGACAATAAGCAGATGGCATATTTCAGAGATGCTTGGGAACAAAGGAGGAGAAGCCTCAGAGCTTCCTATGCCAGGACACTGACATTCCCATCCAAGTATCTGGCACTTGTGTCATTGTCGCAGGTTCAAGAGTTCAAACTGGAGTGAGGAATATAAGAGGGACACTTTTTCAGAACAAGTCCTTTCCAGTGTAGTTCTTTATATCCCAGAAGATAACAATAGAGGAAATCTAAGCCTCATCTTACACGCGCTCACAACGAACGCGACACAACGTGCTGTGGGGACACCCCATTCTACAGATGGAGGACCCAACTGGGAGGGCATTAAGCTTTTGATGAAAGGCTTTCTGTGCTATTTGTTTTGTACTAGTGTTGTTGGTGCACATGGCACCATAAAAAATAAACTGCAGAATCAGAAAAAGAAGCCAAATCTTGGCTCTGCCCCCTACTGGCCACATGAAATGGAGTTACTGCACCCAAAGAAAATTCAATTCCCTGATTTGAAAAATTGGCATACTAAAAACTCATGTCCGAGCATTATTATGATACCATTGATAATGGTAAAATATTAAAAATTTTTGGAACTTAAGGGACTAAGAAATGTTATTTTTCCTTCCAAAATAAGAGATGTTCCGGGGGCAGGGAGGCAGGGTGGGAGGGGGGAGTTGTTGGAAGGGCTGTGTTTGCTAACTGGTGTTTTTGCTTGCAGTTGAATCCATTTTGATCTGTGCAAGATCCTACACAGAACTCCACTTAGTTCAAAAGTCAAAAACTAGTTCAGATCATTAGAAATGCAAAGTAAATCAACTTGAAATTTTCTTTGTTAGCAATACTAATGGAGAGGTTATCATTAAGCCAGTGGTTCAGTTCAACTGGAGCTTAAATGAAGGGGAAATTGTGTGCTTTTACCAAGGGCTCAGTGTCTAAAACCCAAAGTCAAGTTATGAAACGCCTCACAAAGTGATGAAGCATTAAGTGGAAATTGCTGACCCCATAGAACTAGCTCTTATTGGCACCAAAGGGAGAAGATTCTACTCACTGTAGTATCTAGACCCAGAATGGCTGTCAAGGTCAGTCACTGCTTTTTCCAATGGACTTCACATTTTCCATCAAAATTTTTTGCATATCACTACACTGTCATATCTCATCTGATTTTCCCATGTCTCCTCCCATAAAAGAATCTTTTGACTAGAAATAAAACATTCCCAAATCCCTTTTTCCTTTACCAGCTCTAAAACAAAACACAGTTATTATGGAAAGCCAGAAAGAGCACCAAGAAGGAATCAAACCTTTAATTTTTATTTAAGTTTCACATAAATCTCGATTTGGGGGTTCCTATAGTGATGAGAGTTCCTTGAATATTGCAGGGGGAAATGTAGAATTCCCAGATTGACAACAAAAGTTACATACTTCTTGTCAAAAATTTCTTCAGAAAAATGAAAACTAATTCTGAAATTTCCCAAACATCTCGAAGCATGATTCTGATTGCAACTAACCTAAACATAAATATCTTTCAATTGCCCCATAATAAATATTCTTTCTTCAGGATGGGTGCTCAAACTAAATGAAATGATTGTTTAGGTTCAATATTCTGATTTAGTTCTGGTTTATTAGTTTTTTAAAAAACATGTGAGCTTAGGTCTGGCTCAAACAAGTTCTTTAGGCTTACTTTGAAATGGTTTAAATTCAGTTGACAGTTCAGTTAAAAAAATAACAATAAGATCAGGTTCATATCAGGTTTAGCAAACCTTGCAGTTTCATATGGTTTGGGATTGAAAGGTGTGTTCAGGTCAAATCTGGGCCTTGGAGGCCCAGTCGATGCACCAGGGTGGCACATACTAAGAGACAGCAAGCTGAGTTTTATTCAGTGCCTCGTAAGCAAGGGAAGAAAAGGGGAGCAGTGGTCTACTTTGCGAGGAGGAAAAGAGGGCCCCCAGTCTTCTGCAATTCAACCTGAGAAATAGCTGGACTGTGAAACTTGAGATGGTGGCATTTGAACCAAGGGAGGTTGGGGGCTGGGTAGAGGAGGAAGGAAGATGGTCACAGGCCAATTTCTTCTCTTTACAATTCCTTCCACATTACCCAAGGCCAGTCCCAGGAGGCACACCCACTTCTGCTGCCAGGAAGAGTCATCTCCCACCCCACCACTCTTACTTGCCTAACTCAACTCAAGTGGCACTTTTCAGACAAGCTTTCCCGATTCACTTCTGAAATTTGATCCCCATGTTATACATGCTCATATCTTCCTTTATTTTTCCTTCATTGCTCTAATTACAACTGGTGTTATACAAATACTTGTGTGGCTAATGCTCATAGTTGGTTTTGGTTTCCTTCGTTAGACCATTTGCTCCATCAAGTTAAGAACAATGAGTGTTTTTAAATCTTCTATTCCCAGCCCTGAAACAGAGAGTTTGATACATAGTAGATGCCCAATAAATAGGTGTCAAACAGGTAACACTCTGCTTGCAAATGTCAATCCCATCCATTAATTGCTTTTCCCATCTTCAAGTACTATCTTACATTCTCAATACCCTTGGATGGGTTATATCTTCAGCAGTTGGCAGAAATAATAAAAGCCATTGTTTACTGAGGCCTTAATATGTGCTGGATATGGAACTAAAGACATTATTTAATTTTGTAATTTCAACACTGTGAAGTGTATAAAATTATTATTTCTGTTACTATAAGTGAAGAATTCAAGCCTGGATTAAGCCAGGGAGCAAGACACATCTTGGTGTGGAGTAGGGAAAAGGGGGTTGGTGAGATGTGTGGAGAGAAAGGACAGAGAGATATAGTGAAGATAAGAATGTGCCAGCGATCATTCCTTATATCACAATCTTCTCAGAGTCAGCCCTGTCTATGCCACTTAATAACAACGCATAGCCCTTAAGTGTGTCTGCTATCTGCCGCGTTGGACAAATATTCCATAGTTGAATCCTTTTTCCTGGTGCTCAAAGGAACGAGAAAAGAGCAGATCAAAGGAGAATACTGAAAAGAGATTTGACTCTGCGACCCTTATTGTTTAATATCTATGAAATATGTTCTTTCTCTTTGCTTCTAAAAACTTATGGCTAAGACCTGGGTGGTCAGAATAGATAAGTCTCTGGCCCTCTTCCAACCCTGTTATTTTACAATTCTGTGTTGCCATAATAATTCCCATATATCCTGTCAATGGACACTTACTTCCCTCAGACTGAAGATTTATCTAGCAACCGAAGTCGGTCCTCACAACATCTAAAACGTCGTCTAAAATGGGTGGTGTCTCAAAGATATTTTTTGAACCTCTATTTATGTACCACCAAGAGAAATAAGTAGGAATTTGGTAATTAAAAAGTTAATTAGGTCAGTTGTGACAGCCACACTTTTTTGGCATCTCATTCCCATCCTCACAGCCATGATGAGAAGCAGCTCCTCTGGATTTCGTCGTTTAACACTTTAACTCTTCAGTGACATCTGGTAGACCCACGAAATTGCAGAGCGTGCCTTTCTCCTGCACCTCGGCAGCTCTCTCCTCCTCTTCTCTTTACTTCTAGGGTTCTGTAAAACTGCACTGATAAAACACTGGTTGAAAGCTTGACAATTATACTGACATATATTTTTGTATTATAACTTTTTAAGAATGGGGGGTTTCTGCTAGTGAACGGAAATGTAGAAGTGTCTCAGAGGGTTTTAACTACTCAGACTGTAATTATTTGGGCATAACTCAAAATTGTTGGATTAGAGACAGATTTGAGGCATGAATACATTTGAGAAATAATTATGTTAAATTTAGATGGTTGCTGCTCATTTAGGGCTAGACCCATAACTCCTGGATTTTCCAATTTATATAAAAAAAAGCAAGGACAATAATTATCTTGTTCAGGTGCTTTCCTACTGCCACAAGTTTTCCCACTTCCATCTCAATTCACTTACCTATCCCATGAGGAAGCAGGAAAATATAAAGTGCTCTCCCTTGGGCCATATGGCAATCTCTCCCCTCTCATTTTGCAATAATTTCCTCTTGTAAACCTCTAGTTATTTAAAGTGATATGTTTTAGTAAAAGAGAAACAAGAAAGGAAGTGATAGTAATACAAAGACATTGCATCATCATATCTGGTTTTACAGGAACTTTGAAAAAGAAAAATCCATAAATATGCCAAAGGAAAAGGTTAATGAATGAATTACTTCCACTTTGGCAGTCATTGCAACTAACACACACACACACACACACACACACATACACTTGCACAAAGAATGGAAAAGAACATGAATTAGAAGAGAAAAAAAAGTGAGACATTCACAATATTAAATTCAACAAAAAGAATCCAACAAACTAGGGCTATAGGCTTAAGTGAGCTTCTTTAAATATTTTTATTTCATTATTAATATTTTATCAAAAAATGATAGTTTTAGCACAAATTTCACTTTTCAAAGCATGCATGGCTCCAACAGTGAGGTTATCTTGTTTGGCATTAGAATAGCTCATGTCTACATTAAAGCTGGCATCTTAGAAGTGACATAAACAGGCCTTTTTCTATAAAGATAAAAGGCTAAGCTTTAAAGGATTTTATATTTATAGATAAATGTTTCCATAGTAATCAGTACTATAAAACTTGCTGGTGTCAGCAGTCCTTTGCATACAAAAATGGCTCATATTAAAATGAGCTAGATTCAGAGAATCAAATGTAGATTCTTTTACCTTAAAAAAAAAAAAAAAAAAAAAAAAAAAAGGACTTCTGTGAGAAGACCAGAAGTTTTTTTGAATTTTGTTGGAAACTCCTCCACTTTTGGTCACATGTGTCATGTACTCCCACGAAACACACAAGGGATGAAGGCCTGACCTTTGAAGGCAGCACGGACCATGATGGAAAGTAATTTAAAACAACACACTCATTATTACATCCTCAGATGATGAGCTTGGAGCTATGTATTTTTGATTTTCCCAGTGTCTGAGGTCAGTTTTGTTTTAGGTAGAAAGAAAGTTCAGGAAGAGGGAAAGCAAAGAAGGAGGCAAGATTAAAAAGAAAAGACAACTGAATTGCTTTAATAATAGAGTCAGAAATGCATGGGATAAATATCACTCAGAAGAGCATAAAACAGGTAAGGAACCTGTTTTAGTTTTTTTTTTTTTTTTTTTTCTTTGTGGTACGCGGGCCTCCCACTGCTGTGGCCTCTCCCGTTGCGGAGCACAGGCTCCGGACATGCAGGCTCAGTGGCCATGGCCCACGGGCCCGGCCGCTCCGCGGCATGCGGGATCCTCCCAGACTGGGGCACGAACCCGTGTCCCCTGCATCGGCAGGCGGACCCCCAACCACTGCACCACCAGGGAAGCCCAAGGAACCTGTTTTTAACATTTATGGTTATCTCAGCAGAAGTAGAAATATATGTTTACCAAGAGACGTGTACAAGAACATTCATAGCAGCCCTATTCATAATAGCCTCAAACTGGAAACTCTCCAAGGCTCTTCCAACAATAGAACTGAGATAAGTTGAGGTGTGTTTACAGAATAAAATAACATAAAGTGAGAATGAATAAATTATTGCTACATACAAAGAAGACAGGCACACAAAAAGTACATATTGCATGATCCCATTAATGTAGAGTTAAGAAATGGACTGAGCTAACCTATGGGTTAGAAGTCAAGAGAGTGATTACCTTTAGGGTAGGCAGTGACTGGGAGGGGAAAATGGAGATTGCTGGGGCCCTGATAGTGTTTTCTTTCTTAAACTCAGTACTGGTTATATTGGTGTGTTCACTTTGTGAAAATTTGTCAAGCTGTACATTCAAACTTTATGCACTTTTTTGCATGTATATCGTACTTTAATAAAAAGGAAAAAATACAGCATGGAGGTGGCCTGAACATTTTTCAATAAATGAATGTGTGTGTGTGTGTCTGTGCTTCCATTGTAATCAGCTCAGTTTTATCTGTCCTGGATACTTCCTCACTTCTGTTTCTCTCGGCCAGCAACCATTTAACCATTTGACACTCATAAGAAATTACTTTCATAAGGCCAAGGATGCGTGTGTGTGTGCTTATTCCAACCCCAGTTCCCCACCTTTTAACGATATCTTTGGAGACACATATTCAGTTGTTCAGCTAAGCAAAAGCCGCCAGAGTCTGGGACTTTTTTGGGGGGAAAAAAAGAGAAATTTTTAAATAAAGAATGAAGCTATGTTGCAGTACACACAGAAGGTCACAGGAGTGTTAAGCATAGGGCGGGAAAAGTGCTTCCTTTTCAAAGACGTTGTCGGTGGGGGCTGCCCACAGGCTCTTCTGGGAGCATGCTGTGCTCAGAGGGGTTGGCGGGTGGAGGTGAGACAATGTTTCCACTGGCTCTTCCTTCAGGGACTCGAGTTGGTCGTTTTCTTGAGTTTCCGTGTGGTACTCAAGGGTCTGATAAATGGAAAATTAATTGGGAACTTTTAAAAACATTTTATTCCAGGGTTTTATACTGCTTGTTCTGCAAAGCTTTTAACTGAGACAAATACTCTTCAAAAAAAAAAAATTCTTCAGAATCAGAAGCAGCGGGCTATGAAGAGGGAGTGGTGAGGGCGCAGTGGTAAGGAGTATAGGCATTAGAGCCTCTAAGTGACTGTGTGTCCGCAGGCAAAGTACTTTGCCTCTGGGAGCCTTAGTTTCTTTCTGTTTGTTTGTTTTAATTTTTTAAAAATCTTATTAATTAGATGATTGATTACTTTTGATGTTAACTAGCATCAAAAAGGTCCATTATATCTAGTGTATGTAGTTAGTTGGAAAATGCAAAGATATTAAACTATCTTCTCTGATACAGCATATATACTTATGTATACTTCGTATGCTTTTTTTTTTTTTTTGGCCGTGCTGCCCTGTGGGATCTTAGTTCCCCCACCAGGGACTGAACCCGGGTCCTTGGCAGTGAGAGCACGGAGTCCTAACCACCGGACTGCCAGGGAATTCCCTTTTTTAAAAAGTTTTTATTTTAGGGCTTCACTGGTGGCGCAGTGGTTGGGAGTCCGCCTGCCGAGGCAGGGGACATGGGTTCGTGCCCCGGTCCGGGAAGATTCCACGTGCCGCGGAGCGGCTGGGCCCGTGAGCCATGGCCACTGAGCCTGCGCGTCCGGAGCCTGTGCTTCGCAACGGGAGAGGCCACAACAGTGAGAGGCCCGCGTACCGCAAAAAAAAAAAAAAAAGTTTTTATTTTATATTGGACTATAGTTGATTTACAATGTTGTGTTAGTTTCAGGTGTACAGCAAAGTGATCCAGTTACACATATACATGTATCTATTCTCGTGTAATGGTTAGCACTCTGGACTCTGAGCCTTAGTGTCTTAGCTGTGGACAGAGCATTCCTCCAATGATCACTGTAAGGGTTAAATGAGATCATAGTAGAGTCAGGAGGTCATGACGTTCTGGCACAAAGCACAGTGAGCACTCAGTAGTTGTTAGCTATTGTTACTATTAGATTATTACCCTTGAGAACTTTTCAACTTAAAATCTGGATTTTTCCACTGCATAGGGCTTATTAAAAAAATGGAATCGTGGCTGTCCACATTAGAAGGTTGCCAAATATCATGTATAATCTTCAAATAACCACAGGTACACTGGCAATTCTTTTCATGGGTGAAAGTTGAACCCTCAGTTTCAGAGCCACAGTGAAAGAGTCATGACGTGTGTCGGAGGCCAGTTTCCAAAACGACCACAGAAAAGATGTTTTTCAAACCTCAGCTTTTCCTTTGTTTCTCATTTCGTTGCTTTTGGTCTTTCCTATTCTCTGCTCTCACCCCTTCACCTTTCCCATCCGGACTTGCTTCCTGACGTTGGTGGATGTTTAGGAGTCAAATATATGCCAACATCAGGAGGCTAAACTGACACTGAAGGAATTAGTCATGAAAGGAAGGACAAAATGAGGCCAGATGAAGGGACTGTGTGTGGGCAGGATTCATTTGTGTGCACACATAATACTTTTGGACTGTCTCTTGAGATGCATTGCATGGCAATTTTGCTGCCTGTATTCAAATATATTTAATAGCCCTCATTGCATATCTTTTTTTCTTCTTTCTTTTTTATTGTATCCGTATGAAATGATGGATGCTAAATAAACCTATTGTGGTAATCATTTCACAATATGTGTAAGTCAGTCCATCACCTCATTTCATTTCTAATCATGTTGCCCATAAGGAAATTTCTATCCTGAGATATGACAGAGGCACAACAGCCCTAAGAACTAAATATTGGCGAAACAAAGAATAAAATATTTTACCTGCAGTGCTGGCCTTCATATTTGACAAAAGCAAAACAAATACAAAAGCAGGGCTTCCCTGGTGGCGCAGTGGTTGAGAGTCCGCCTGCCGATGCAGGGAACACGGGTTCGTGCCCCGGTCCGGGAAAATCCCCCGTGCCGCGGAGCGGCTGGGCTCGTGAGCCATGGCCGCTGAGCCTGCGCGTCCGGAGCCTGTGCTTCGCAACGGGAGAGGCCACAACGGTGAGAGGCCCACGTACCGCAAAAACAAACAAACAAACAAAAGCAAACAAAAACAAAAAACTGACTGTTTCATTAGGATCCAAAAAAATGCTAATCGCTAGTCTGGCAGGTTTTCCAATATTTCTTTTCACTTCTTTCTCCATTTCCCTTTCTCAAGGAAAATAAGAAATATAAATGCCAGAGTTCCATAAAAAGAAAGTTTTTTCCTTTCCTTTTTTTAGCCACATATTGATGCGAGAGCAGGTAAGCAAGGTTTTGTGACAAAATTGTGGTTCTTCAGTTTTATATCATCGAGAAATCTAGGTAATTTAGATCCATACTCAGATTTGCCTGTATCTACAAATTTAACAAATTGTACAGGTAGGGTCATGATTTCCTGCTATGGATTTGCATGATTGAGCCATAGCATGAGATTGCTTAGCTGAAAACACTATGTTGCATTTTCAGGCATATCTTTCAACACATGTGGTGCGTTCATGGCTTGTGGGCTCCTGAAATCTTACCGTGCTTTGAACCAGAGGTACGCATACAAATCCTTATCACAGAAGTGAAACTTGCCTCAGGTCCAGCTGCTCTTCTAATAGCGTGGCAACACCTGGATGGACAAGAAAATGTAGTTAAAATTTGAATTCAGGGCTTCCCTGGTGGCGCAGTGGTTGAGAGTCCGCCTGCCAATGCAGGGGACACGGGTTCGTGCCCCGGTCCGGGAAGATCCCACATGCCGCAGAGCGGCTGGGCCCGTGAGCCATGACCGCTGAGCCTGCGCGTCCGGAGCCTGTGCTCCGCAACGGGAGAGGCCACAACAGTGAGAGGCCCGCGTACCGCAAAAAAAAAAAAAAAAAAAAAAAATTGAATTCAGAGCAAATTCCATATGAGATGAAACTGGGACTAACGTTATAGAAGTAGGAGATGGAATAAGTTACCTAATGGTATATTCACTGTGCAGCTTCATTCTCCAAATTTTGATGACTCATGTAAAAGAAACATCTGTAAACTTAAAGATGGGATGAGCAAAAGTAGAGAAAGATGGAGATCTTTTGCAAACAAGCCAAACCGTGCTTTATACAGCTTTCTACATCCATGTTACACAGGAAGTTCATTGTATTGAAGGGCCGGCTATAGCCCACAGAGACCCACACATTGTGGCAGATTCATATTTTAATATATTAATCAAGGTTTCCCCATGTGCATTTTCTTTTCCTGCTTATTTTCTTCATTCAGGAAATTTTCCAATGCCTCAAGAAAAGTCAAAAAAAAAAAAAAAAGAATCAAACCATTGGCTATGGAAAGTTTCAAAAGTTTAGGTTAGAAGTTGTGCTGGTGGTTGTATAACTCTACAAATACACTAAAAGATATTGAATTGTACACTGAAAATGGATGAGTTGCATGGTCTCAGAGTTATATCTCAATAAATTTGTTTTTAAAAAAGGTACAAGTTTAGATCAGGCCATAAACCACAGATTTGCAAGAAGGGAAAGAATCAAGCTACCCTGTATTCAAACTAAATAAATATTTTTTTGACTCAGGAAGGAGAGCCGTCTAAAGTACAGGGTTTATGGTGTAGCGTGCTAGAGAAACAGGCCTCCTGGGGTCTCCACTTCCCCAACCACATGCCAATTCTTAGGAAGTGGGTAGAAATTTCCAGATAGTTTTGAGGAATGTGAGAACAGGGAGAAATCTGCTTTCTTTTCTTGTAGTCCAAAACTCCAGAGCAGAAAGGCCTATAGATGTGTTCAGGCACTTGGCAGTGGGACAGCCTCACGGAGTATGCTGCAACCCACAGTTGTGTGATACCAGAGGAATGTTTCCCGATATCCAGGAGAACTCAGACATTGCACAAAAAGTCCAGGGTTTGAAGGGACAAGGAGTTTATAGCAATAATCTGTGTGGACTAATGACCAAAGACCAGATAACAATGAGGGCATCCCAGCAGGCAACAACATGGGAACATTGCAAAGGAGAGAGGCACAGGTCCACTTCCAACCCCACATCCTGGCACCACATAATCCCCCCAAATCTTAAAAATAAAAAGAGAAAAATAATAAATGCAGGACAGGGTGTGGAGAAAAGGGAATGCTCCTACACTGTTGGTGGGAATGTAAATTGGTGCAGCCACTATGGAAAACAGTATGGAGGTTCCTTAAAAAACTAAAAATAAAGCTACCATATGATCCAGCAATCCTACCCCTGGGCATATATGTGGAGAAAACTTAAATTCGAAAAGATACATGCACCCCAATGTTCATAGCAGCACTACTTACAATAGTCAAGACATGGAAGCAACCTAAGTGTCTATTGACAGATGAATGGATAAAGATGTGGTACATATATACCCAATGGAATATTGCTCAGCCATAGAAAGAATGAAATAATGCCATTTGTAGAAACATGGATGGACCTAGAGATTATCATAGTAAGTGAAGTAAGTCAGACAAAGACAAATATCATATGATATCACTTATATGTGGAATCTAAAAAATTGACACAAATGAACTTATATACAAAACAGAAAGACTCATAGACATAGAGAACAAACCTATGGTTACCAAAGAGGAAAAGAATCTGAAAAAGAATATATATATCAAACTGAATCACTTTGCTGTACACCAGAAACTAACACAATACTGTAAATCAACTATATTTCAATAAAAAAATCAAAAACAAAACAAAAACAAAAAACAATCCTTAGGCAAATGGAGGAAGCCCTGAACTGACTAAGTCTTTTGCCTTCAGTTTTAAACAAATGAAGAAAGTCCCATTGATTGAGCACTGAGTTTGGAGATGAAAATTTTGGCTAATATAGGGTTATTTTAAAATCAGCATATGAAATCATGAGAGCCTGTGGCCCTGAGTGCTCCAAGCTCTAGTGGGCTGGTTTTTACAGAGGGTGGGGAGAGATTTTTCTGCCATCTCTTCCTCTTGAGGTAGATCAACTGGGCATTCCAGACTCAGAAGGGAAGAATCAGGAAATTAAAGATACATTTACATTTTCTTTTTAAGAAATGCTATAGTTGAATTACTTTCTCAATAAAGGTCTCTTTCCCTGAAAGATTACACTACAATGACATCAAGTCATTTCATGGGTTGAGTTATTCTATTAAACCTTGAACAATCTGTTTAGAATGGCTTTGAGTTAGAAAGGAAAAAGTATATTAGAATGTTTATTACAGGGTTTTTCCATGTGAGTCATATTACAAACTGCCATTCGATTTATCCATGTGTGCTCTTGACTCTTTCTCTTCTTCCATCTCAAGTGTTACTTCTTGGTTCCTTCAGCTGTACTTTCTTACAAATCAGAAGTCAGTGCTCTCAGAAAATGTACATGTTTGGTATCTACCATTAATAAAATCACATCGTTCTCCTGCAATTACCCCATTTTTCTGTTCTCCTGCATATCTGAATATGAATCTCTCAAAAGAAAGATCTATGTACATAAATTCCTCATCTCTCATTTATATTTCAATTATCTACAATCTAATTTCTTTAAAAAAAATTAATTTATTTATTTTTGGCTGCATTGGGTCTTCGGTGCTGTGCAGGGCTTTCTCTAGTTGCAGCGAGTGGGGATACTCTTTGTTGCGGTGCACGGGCTTCTCATTATGGTGGCTTCTCTTGTCGCAGAGCATGGGCTCTAGGTGAGCGGGCTTCAGTAGTTGCAGCACGCGGGCTCAGTAGTTGTGGCACGTGGGCTCTAGAGCGCAGGCTCAGTAGTTGTGGCACACGGGCTTAGTTGCTCCTCGGCATGTGGGATCTTCCTGGACCAGGGCTCGAACCTGTGTCCCCTGCATTGGCAGGCAGATTCTTAACCACTGCGCCAACAGGGAAGTCCCTACAATCCAGTTTCTACTCCAAGCACTTTTTTGGGGGGCTGCACCGTGCAACTTGTGAGATCTTAGTTCTCCTACCAGGGATCAAACCTGTGCCCCCTGCAGTGGAAGAGCAGAGACCTAACCACTGGACCTCCAGGGAATTCCCAACTCCAAGCACTTTCAAAGGGAGGGCATAATCACTTGTCAACATCACCAGTGAACTCCGTGATTCCCAATTCAACAGACACCTTCCTATTCACAATTCATGCAGTTTTGCAGCAGTATTTGTTACAGGTAAATAATGCTTCTGTCTTGAAATTATGTCTTTTCTTGGCTTTTGAAAAAACACACTGTTTTGATTTTCCTTTTACTTTTCTGGCATTCTCTTTTGCTGGATCCTTCTCCTATAACTAATCTCTAAATAGAATTCAAGGCTCAAATAAGAAGCCTCTTAACTTCTTTAAATAATCCACTTGGAAATCTCATCATTCCCATGGGCTTAAATACCATTTTAATTTTGATGACTCCAGAACTTACCTCACTTCTGAGCTGCATACTCACGCACCACATCGCTTATTTAAGTAGGATACCTTACAAACATTTCAAACTCAGCATATCCAAAATGGAATTCTTGATTTCCTCCTCAAAACTGTTTCCCCATCAGAAGATCCAGTCTTCCCCTTCTCAGTAAATGTCACCACCATCCACTCAGTTTCTCAAGTGAGAAGCACAGGTGTCATCCTTGATTTTTCCTTTTCCTCACGCCCCACGTCCATACAACAGTAAGTCTTGCCAAACCTATCTCCAAAGTACATCTTAATCAGTTTGTTTTTCTACATCTCTTCTGCCCCCAGCACAGACTAGTTCACTGTCATCTCACTGCATGGGCTATTTTAGGCTTGACTGATCTCATTTCTTCCATTCTTACCCCTCATCCTGCCATGCTCAATACAGCAGCAATAATCAGCTTATTAAAATATAAATTTTGTCTGATGTCACTCCACTGCTTTGGTGTCTTCCTATAGCTCTTAGAATGAAGTCCAAAGCCCTTATCATGGCCTGTGAGGTCCTGCTCACCTCCCCAGTCTCAACTCACACTGCCCCTGCTCTTCCTCAGAGTATGTGTCCACCACTCTACTATCTCTGGGTTTTTTTTTTTTTAATGTATCAAGTCTTCCTTTCTGAAAATGCTTCAAATTACTGTTTTCTCTGCCTGGAATGTTCTCATCCTCCAGGCTTCAAGCTAAATATCACCTTCTCAGAGATTTCCTTCATGACCCGCTATTTTTTTTTAATGTCTGAGAGTTCTTTTTCTAAAAAAAATTTTTTTTTTTTGGCCATGCCCTGTGGCATGCAGGACCTTACTTCCCCAACCAGGGATCGAACCTGTGCCCCCGCAGTGGAAGCTTGGTGTCCTAACTACTGGACCGCCAGGGAATTCCCCTTGACTTGCTATTTAAAGTAGGCCTCTCTCTGTCTGACTTACTTCACTTAGTATGATAATCTCTATGTCTAACCATGTTGCTGCAAATGACATTATTCTGTTCTTTTTTATGGCCAAGTAATATTCCATTGTGTGTGTGTGTGTGTGTGTGTGTGTGTGTATACACATATATACCACATTTTTTTAACATCTTTATTGGAGTATAATTGCTTTACAATGGTGGGTTAGTTTCTGCTTTATAACAAAGTGAACCAGTTATACATACACATATGTCCCCATACCTCTTCCCTCTTGCATCTCCCTCCCTTCCACCCTCCCTATCCCACCCCTCTAGGTGGTCGCAAAGTACCAAGCTGATCTCCCTGTGCTATGCGGCTGCTTCCCACTAGCTATGTATTTTACGTTTGCACATCTTCTTTATGATATCACTTATATGTGGAATCATAGAAAATAATACAGATGAACTTAGTTACAAAACAGAAATAGACTCACAGACATAGAAAACAAACTTATGGTTACCAAAGGGGAAAGGTCGGGCAGGGAGGGATAAATTGGGAATCTGGGATTAACAGAGATATGCTACTATATATGCAATAGATAAATGAGGTCCTATTGTATAGCACAGGGACCTATATTCAATATCTTGTAATAACCTATAATGGAAAATAATCTGAAAAAGAATATATATGTATGTATAACTGAATCACTTTGCTGTACACCTGAAACATTGTAAATCAACTATACTTCCATTTTAAAAATTAATTAATTAATTAAAAAACAAAGTAGGTCTCCTTATTTTCTATCTTAAGCCCCTTTCCCTTAATTTCATAACACTTAAATGCTAATTGTAACTATTTTACTTATTCTTGTCTACTTTTTGTATCTTTCTCCTTCACCAAAATATAAGCTCCAATATGTAGAGAAGGTAAATCATGATCATTATGTTCCTTATTATATTCCTAGAGATTAGCACAGGGCCTGGCACATAGTAGGTACTCAAAAAACATTGATTAGTATTATCACAATAGAAATCGAGTTCATATCCTCATGCTTTGTAGATAGATAGAGAGGTAGATAGATAGGTAAGTAGGTAGATAGATAGATACATACATACATACATACATAGATGTGCACATGTAAGAGAGAAAGAGAAAAGTACATATCTGTGTAAGCATACATACCCACACCCAAAAAGACAGTGGCTGTGGCATATGCACCGTTTGATTTAAACGTGATATAGAGATAACATATATTCAGTAATACTATCACTTATCTACTTGTGGGGTTTGTTGAAATAATGATCTCCAAAGTTCATCTTTCTACCTATACCATTAAAAAAGTGTTTAAAACTTTACCAACCTTATCAAAAGGGGTGATTAACCAGGACTTGATAATGTGTCACACTACAGTAGGAGCTCAGTTATATATTTGTTAATGGATGATTATATGTTTGAATACTTATTTGAATTTCATTTTCTCACTTCCCTATTTTCATTTGGATATGGCTTACTTACTTCAAATTTGGTCCAACGCTTTATACACGTGTTTGCATGCTATATGGGAGTGTGTAATCATTCTCTGCTGATAACTATCCAACATTCCTTCTTCCCATGATACTACTTCCTTTGGGTATGAAATTTACTCTAAATGACTTTCAGAAGATGTCCCAGCATAATCAATAAAAAGGAAAAGTACCTGTTTCCATCGGAGAATATATTTCCCATGTATTGTGTGATCAGGTACGGGGCTGTAGTTGCTGCCTGGTCTCTAGCATCTAGTATTCCTGGGGACTCCTGGGGAATCTCCCATCTCAATAATTACCCTGCCTTGTGTCTGTAATGGTTAATTTTATGTGTCAGCTTGGCTGGGCCATGGTACCCATATACATGATCAAACATTAGTCTGGATGTTTCTATGAAGGTTTTTTTTAAGATGAGAGTAACATTTAAATCCATAGATTTTGAGTAAAGCAGATTCCCCTCCATATTGGGGATGGTCTCATCCAATAAGTTAAAGGCCTTAAAAGAAAAAGACCAACCTCCCCCAAAGAAGGGGGAATTCCGACAGCAGACTGCTGCTGGACTCATACTACAGCGTCACCTCTTCCCTGGGTCTCCAGTAAGCTGGCCCACACTGCAGATTTTGGACTTGCCAGCCTTCACAATCACATGAACCAGTGTCTTAAAATAAATCTCTCTCTCTCTCTCTCTCTCTCTCTATCTATCTATCTATCTACACACACACACACACACTTCTATTGCTTCTGGTCCTCTGGGGAACCCTAACACTGTTTCCATCACCAAGCCGTTTTCAATTTGCTACTTATTGTGTGTGTGTGTGTGTGTGTGTTTTGTGGTACGCGGGCCTCTCACTGCTGTGGCCTCTCCCGTTGCGGAGCACAGGCTCCGGACGCGCAGGCTCAGCGGCCATGGCTCACGGGCCCAGCCGCTCCGAGGCATGTGGCACCTTCCCGAACCGGGGCACGAACCCGTGTCCCCTGCATCGGCAGGCGGACTCTCAACCACTGCGCCACCAGGGAAGCCCCTGCTACTCATTTTTAAGAGTACCATAGAAGCTGCTAACATAGAGCCCAGACTAGGGCTCATTTTTCCTGTTTTAAACTTTCACAAAGAGTAAGACTTACTGTAATCTGGCTAAATGGACAGAGTGTTCTCTGCTGTGGAACACATTAGACTCTGTGGCCTCAAGACTCACCCTGATCACCCTTTCCACCAACTCAAAGGCATCGTATTCTGCACATGATGTCATAGCAGAGAGCTAGAGCTGGACAATGCAAGTTCTCTGCTTTCTGCCCCTCTATTGACCAGTCATATTGACTTTGACCAGGTCAAGAACTTATCAATCACTGCTTCAGTTTCCCCATCTCCTTGTATAATGCTTCTTTCTCCAATATTCTGAGCTCTGTCCATAAGCAGGTGCCCCAGAAGAGCAAGTGTGGCTATTGATCTGGTCCTATAGTCACAGAAAGGCTCCAAAGAACACGCTTGGACCCATTACCCTGCTTTGTTACACATTAAAAGCCTGGAGATCACCAGAAGTATTTGGTTTGGGTTGTTCTTTGAAAGACATGACTGTTCCCACAAATATGCATAGAATACTTGTGGAGGACTCTTGAATCACAAAGGCAGGTCCTTCCCTCTCCTTGCCACAGTCTTTGAAGGTGGTGAGGAATGTGTTTACTCAAATTCACAAAGGAGAACTTGGTTTGCTCTGTTTTAGCAACAGATTAGAATTTTCAAAGAAATACTGGCCTGGGTCATTTTTTGGAATAAGCTTTGAAGCCACGCTGAAATCTTATCAGTGTGTCAAGATGTAAAAACTCCCACCTGTACATCTCCCTCCCAAGAGCTCTTTTGAGCAGCTGCCACCTCCTCCTTTGCTTGCTGATTATGTGTGAACAGAAGCAGAGCGTATACTCAACTCTGGGCACTAGAAACCACGGTAAGTCATTTCTATCTCCTTGTGGCCTATCTGGTAGGCAGATTCAAAGCAAACATGAATTCCTAGGGATGTATTATAAATATATTATGTGATTAAAGTGTGCTGGCTCATCTGCAGTGGATTTGTACTCACTCTCTCTCAGAGCCCCCATTTTTCCAGCCATAATCTTCCCAAAGGGAAGACCTTGCTCACTGGGCTCTTTTTAAAAGGTGTGCAAATCTCAACACCTCAACCATTGAACGCCACAAACGTGATTGTAAAGAGAGCACAACAGAATGAAAATACTGTCTTTTCATTACCCATCAACAGAAAGAAGGCTTATGTGTAATACACCCGTTGCAGGCGGGTCTAGTGTGTATATTCATTTGTTCAGGAAACACATCACATTCCTTCACTTACAAAACTGTACAAAATAAGGTCAAAAGTCAGCCCAAAAGTACATTGTGAAGAAAAGGTCCTCCAAAGAAGAATCGACCTCCCTCTAACTTTTGACCATTACAGCTTTCTCTTCTAGGCAATTTCTCTACAGACCAACCCAAAACCTCTGGTTTTTATAACAATTCAGCTCATGTGGGATAATTGTGTTTGAGGGCATTCACAGAGTATGCTGTCATATTTTAACTTCAGAACTTCTTTTGGCTGAACAGGATTTCTCCCCATCTCTCTAACTGCATCCATCCCAAGCTGCAGGCGGCTGAACTTCATTCTGTAAAATCCTCATCGCCAGCACACAAAAACCAGAGAACTAAATCCAGAAAGCATCAGACAGCGGGGCTGGTGGACAATGAAATCAAGTCACACTTCTGATCTACCTTAATACTTACATATATTTTGAAAAGGGAAAACTTCGAGCAAGCATGGCATAGATTTTACTTTCTGGCCTACATGGCACCACTTCTCTTCCACTCTCCTGGAAAGCTGAGCAAAATCTCTTTCCCACATAACACCCAAGAAGAACTTGCTGCCTAAGTGTTATTTTCCCAGCTCAACGTCACAATTACTTAGTGTGCTGAGCACTATACGTCTTTTAATTTCCTATAATCCCTTCCCATAGTATAATGTGGAATTCCATTTATTCTATTTTAAAAGGGATGAAGTCATCCAGGGTGGAAACTATGACCTGATTGAAAGTACTGAAGTCTTGCTATGTCTCAGACTGGGCTCTGGCACATGGCGAGGTATAAATTAAACTCTTCTGCAGACATTTGATCTCTTGCTATGAAAAGGGATACTGTGTTTCCTCTGTTTAACAGTATTCTCTGTCCACTGTGAAAAGAAGCCTGTTTGCTTAAAAAAGTGTGGCATATTTTTTCCACTGTGAGAGGCACAGCAAACGAAATCACAGCCCGCCCCCAAAATATAGTTCCAATAGTCTCTAGGAATTGTACATCTATCAAGAGAAGCCTGTGTTGAAATTGTGGTTACTAATACGAGAGGAATAATTTAATAATATGACTGATCACAACCGCATCTCTGGATGCTAAGACGGGCAGCTTTTGTTGAGTGTCCACCTGCAGACAGCTCTGTGCAAAGCAAGTTAAACAGAAACAGCCATGCCTTCTAATTCCAGCCCATCTCCCTGCACCCCAGAGGCTTCCCACACAGTTACCGGTGGGACCTTATTCTAAAAGTGCATGCGTGCTTTATCAATTGAGTAGAAACACTCTCTCTTCTCTTTGCTGCTGCAGATCTTATGCGCTTTATTAAAATTGTCATTGTTCCTTGTCAAAGGATGTAAACCCTGAAAATTTCTCTGAGAGCTTGTGATGAAAATGCCCTACGATAAACCTTTCGTTAGCCTCTGGCATGTGGTAGGTGCTGTTTGGATTGAGTGAACAGGGTCTATCACCCTTGAGGGAAAACTCTAGCAGAGATTTTCAGACTCTGCTCTGCCCTGTCTGTGGAGGTGTGTCAGGAGTTACCCAAACACCATTTTCCATTTAACATCAGCTCTTTGTCATCCTCATGACTTGAACTCTCCTCTCCAACCGCAGGGAGGCTGGTGAATTAGGAAGGTGCTGATTTAGAGCTGGGAAGACCCTGCAGACATGCTCTCCTACCCCACTCCTCTAGCGCCCGATGAAAATATAGCTGTTCCTACTTGTCTAGATACTGAGGTTTTGGAAAAAGTATCCAGCTGCTTTAAAACTAGTTTAAAAAAAACGATTGCTGGCAAGCAGGTTTTTGCCTTAGGTAAGTTTTATTTGTAATGGTTTCTATGGAGGGATGGCATAGATGAGGATGATGACAGAGCAGGTACCACAGACCCAACAGATCACCTTCAGGGCTTCCCTTCCCTGGTGGTGCAGTGGTTGAGAGTTCGCCTGCCGATGCAGGGGACACGGGTTCATGCCCCGGTCCGGGAAGATCCCACATGCCGCGAAGCGGCTGGGCCCGTGAGCCATGGCCGCTGAGCCTGCGCGTCCGGAGCCTGTGCTCCACAACGGGAGAGGCCACAACAGTGAGAGGCCCGCGTGACGCAAAAAAAGAAAAAAAAGATCACCGTCATTGTCACATAAGCATGTAATACATTGTATTTGGAAGAAACAAATGACTGATTTTTCTTAACTGAAGCACCAATAACAAATTTATTTCACTTAGTGATGAAAAGAAAACATCGCCTGACCCACAATTTTTTTTTTTTTACTGCAAACTAATTGGCAGTACTTTAGGAATCTGGAGACCCAATAAACAATTTGGCACAGTGGCTTTTTATATTGCTTTCATTCCTTCTACTAAAATAACCTACAAAATTATAGAAAGTGTAACCCCAACTCTTTCCTCATTATTCTGATGCTACATTATGGCTTCTCTTAAAGCTTAATGCTACATATATGGTGAGTTGAAGAATGCTGCCTTACTCAATGTACTCGATCATTTGTGCAATGTTTCCCAAAGTTCCCTGAAGAGCAGGAACACCTGGTGAGCTTGACAAAAACAGATCCTTGGACCCCAAACCAGACCTACTGAAGCAAAGTTCACAGAGGGCGTGTCTAGTAACCTGAACACCTCACAGGCACCCAGGATGATTATCCTCATAGAAGTGGGGAAAACTACGGGTAGAAGTAACTCAAGTCCAGCCTCAATTAAAATGGGTGATTGCCCATTTCACCCTGAGTGTAGCTCTCCCATTGCAGAGTGGTCATTCAGCTCGAGAGGTTGAAACCTGGCTGTGTTGGCAAGTGCACACAGCTGTCTTGCCGAGACACTAGCCTAGCTGAAGTGATCAGGTTGGGATGAAAAGTTAAATACTTTACATCTGAATGACATAACAGATATGTACAGAACATGTGTTTTTACAGTGTATGTAACTGTAAGAGCATTTGCTTCACCCAAATCTCCCCTTCATCTTAATGCATTGTAAAGAGAAAATAACTACCAGGATATGGCAGCAGAGATGGGGATAGCCAGTCTGTGTTTATCTTTTTTTTTTTTTTTTTTTTTTTTTTTTGCGGTATGCAGGCCTCTCACTGTTGTGGCCTCTCCCGTTGCAGAGCACAGGCTCCGGATGCGCAGGCTCAGAGGCCATGGCTCACGGGCCCAGCCGCTCCGTGGCATGTGGGATCTTCCCGGACCGGGGCACGAACCCGGTCCTAAAGACAGGGGCTTAGGCAGCATCTCCTGCATCAGCAGGCGGACTCTCAACCACAGCCCCACCAGGGAAGCCCGACTGTGTTTATCTTGCTTTTGAAAACTTTTATTGTGCAATTTTGCATTACCCCCACAGCCCTGGGGTACGCTTCTGACTTTCCTTCAAACTCCTCACGACTACCATTCCTCAGACACTAAGGAACTGGTGGTATCGCATGTTTATCCTTTTGAAAGTCCTTAATAAAATGATTGGTGTGTGTCTTCATGGGTGACAAATAACATCCCTCAACTAATGATACATTAACTTTGCAAGAAAAGGGAAATGTTGAGTGGCTATCTGTGAATTCAAACAGTGTAGACAATGAAGCGAGGAAAGGCAGGTCAAGAAAATGGATATTACCAGTGTAACGAGATTCACTTTGGGACCCCAAATGAACAACGAACCAATTAATCACTTTGGAGTTGGAATCGTGCAGACTGGCCAGATTTATCTGCCTCCTTACCCTTCAAAACCCTTCAGAGGCTCAGAGGCTCCTACAGGATCAAGTTCAAACTACTTAGCCTGACACAGGAAGTGCTCTGTGGATCCGGCTTTCTCTTTCCTCTTCATCTTCTTTCAGTCCTAACCTCCACTTATAATTCAGCATCAGTAACCTCCTGTAGATTCCTGTATGGATATTTCCCACGCTTTGCTGGTGCAATCACCTCTATCTGGAGTTGCTGCCTAAGCCCCTGTCTTTTAGGATCTAGCTTAGGGGTCATCTTCTTGAAGAAAACATCACTCCTTTGTACTCCGTCTCTGTCATTGAAATAATTGGTGTCACGATACTCTCCAACCTCTGGAATGTGAGTCGTACGACTAAGGAGCAGCGGAGAGAGGAAGCTGATTCGCTTTTTTTTTTTTTTCTTTTTCTTTGCGGTACGCGGGCCTCTCACCGTTGCGGCCTCTCCCGTTGCGGAGCACAGGCTCCGGACGCGCAAGCTCAGTGGCCATGGCTCACGGGCCCAGCCGCTCCGCGGCATGTGGGATCCTCCCGGACCGGGGCACGAACCCGTGTCCCCTGCATCAGCAGGCGGACTCTCAACCACTGCGCCGCCAGGGAAGCCCCCCCTTCTTGGCTTTTATGCCCGCAACGCCCAGTACAGAGCCTAGGCCACGGAAGGTTCTTAAAAAGACGGCTCTGGACTAAAAGAATCTTAATCAATTTCTAGAGTGTTTGTGAGTAGTTGAAATGATGAGACCCAGTAGTGTTTTCTGTTGTCTGCTGTCCTTCAGAAATGACCACAGTAATTTTTTCTTCCAGGCTTGGAAAGGCCAGCAGTGCAAACAAACACTCCGTGCCCTTCTGATAGAATATATTCTTTGGTATGCAACGTGATTCTTTTTCTGCCTATTACGTGTACATTGAAAAAATTAGTTGCACCTTTTCCTTTCGAGGTGCTTAGAAACCATGTTGTTTCACATACAAAGGCCTATAGAGCAAATGCCCACTGCGCTGTGAATGAGGTCTTTGTTCTCCGTGCTGTTTTGGTAGGAAATGGTTGCTATTTAGGTCTCCAAGAGGGAATATAAACTATGCTCACCTAATCAAACAGACCAGTAAATGCAGCAGTTAATCTGACAACTTAAAATTCCTGAGTTGCATTCTGAGAAACAATCTAACACCAACGATCATTTAAAGCCTATGTAAATCATAAGCCTTTTGGTGACTAAGAGGTTTATTGTATTTTATTTCATTTCACTTTATTAATTACTGCAAACGCCTGTTTCTAAATCATACTTCAGCTTGGAGATTCCTTGCTGGTGGAAAAGATAAGAAATCACATTGGAAAATACAGCGCGAAAGCTGACAAATACAATCCGTTATCCAGATGTCAAGAGAGAAGGGAAATGGGACGGGTGAAGATATAAAAGGGAAGCATGACACTATCCTATTGGTGCTCTAGAAAGGAGAATTGATCCTGAGGACAGGAGAAACCCAAGTGCAGGTCTGGGATGCCTCATGAGCTGGCTTGCCCATTGTTCTGTCTTTTCAGATAGTTACTTCAAATTAATCTGCCCTGTGGTTACAAAAGAAAAAGCAGTACCTGTTTGCTCAAGTTATTTACCATTTTACAAAGTCACCTTGAAGGTTTAGTCACCACTTGAGGAACAAAAGCACTGAAACAATACTCGCATGAAAAAAAAATCCACCTTGTTCTTAAAGGCCACATACAATGATAGTTTAAACCCAAGCAACAACAACAAAAAGATCTCTTTGTTTGAGGTATGGGATATAAATATCACCATTTAGATCCTACCTGTTTGCTAACCATGGCAATAGCCTCTTAAAACTATGTCCTTGCAGTATATCAGGGAGCAGAACCCAACGTGCACACAGCATGTATTAAAAGCTCTATCTGAACTATTTCTTCCCTCTTGAAAAAAAAAACTCTAGCGTTTCTGGTTTTTAAAGGAGCCATTGTCGCTTCTGGTAGAATGTTTATTTTACTGTCTCCTGCACAGCGGAGGGCATTTCACCTATAAAGAGTGATTATAGGCACTGGGGCAATTTGAATACTCTAATCAATGCTAGTTAAAGTAGGAACAAATAAACTTTTATGGCACCAGGTTTCCTACCCTTCATGGAAATTATTGTTAATTTATTGAATCAATAATCTTAAAACAATAAATTATGATGCCCTTTGTTTTACTAAGCCCTTCTTGCAGTGTGTTAAAAGCCAGGGCTTTATAAATATTGCAACAGGCTGGGAGGAGGTTTTTTAACCAAGCCTTTGTATGTGGCCGGTTATGCAAGAGATTCACTATAAAAGTTAAAAGTGTATGTGTGTGGTGGAGGTAGGTGGGATGAATTGAACATGAGTAGACACTAAAAATAGTAATCATAACAACAACAATAATAATCCCTATACTATTTAAAGTGACTGAGCAAGGATTTTGGATTCTTCTTCTCATTAACTCTGTCACTGTTTGAGAGGATTTGGTTTCACCCTTCAGCTGTTCAATAATTATTACTTATAAAAGCATATTTATTGCAAATCAAGGAGAAAGATTTGGGGTTGGTACAGGCTGGAAGTTGCCTGTCCAGAAGGAGTACTTGTCCTCAGTATTTTTCTCTTAGCCACATTCCCAGGTTTTCATCTGTTCTCCACTAAAACCCTTAGGAAAAACAAAACTCCTGGATTTACCAGGGGCTAAGAGGGGGAGGGATAAATTGAGAGATTGGGACTGACATATACACACTACTTTATATAAAATAGATAACTAATAAAGACCTACTGTAGAGCACAGGGAACTCTACTCAAAGCTCTGTAATGGCCTATATGGGAAAAGACTCTAAAAAAGAGTGGACATATGTATATGTATAACTGAGTCACACTGCTGTACAGCAGAAACTAACACAACATTGTAAGTCAACTATACTACAGCAAAAATGATAAAAAAGAAAATAGGTAAATAAAATGTACAATTCAGAGGTTTTTAGTAAAACAAAACAAAATGAAACAAAAAACTCCTGGATTCATTTTGAATTTCACATCTCCTGCTCGCCTGACTTCTTAAGGATAAGATAGAGTGCCTCAAACGGTGCCTGGCGCACGGCTGACTCTAACGCAAATAGGTTTCCTCTCTGGGGCCATCCTGGGGCTGCTTCTCCACCCCACACATGTTGAACAGGTCATAAGAACTGTATCCTTGAAATCTTTCTTAGTTTTCTCATTATGTTTTTACCTTTCATAGCAATCCAAGTATCTTTGGGGTACCTATTCATCCTGTTACAAAACTGTACCCAAATGCAAAGTCTCTGGCTTTAAAAAATAAACTATAATGGAGAAAAGTGCACATTTGGGGTAATATCTGCAGATGAGGCATTACTGTAGAAGCGATGTCCCAGAAGCTCCTAATATCCAAAGCTTTCTGTATAGATTAAGCTCCTCTAATGGCTCTATAGCTACTATGTACAATTATCTGCTCGCTAACAGCATCCCTTAAAACAGACGTCAGGGATCTTTGAAGCCGAGCTCTGCATACCTTAATTATGGAACCAATTTGGGACACTATTTGTTCCAACATTTTGTAAAGGCCTTCCCTAGATTATAAGAACACATCGAATTCAGGATTATTTCTTTGTGCTTGGAGACTACAGACTTGAATGTAGGCAGTAGGCATGGCCCCCCAGGGTGCCGGCATTTACCTCCACATTCTACAGGGGTTTTTTACAGTTTTTGTTACAGGGCTGACCTAAAACCAGAAATATTATTCCCTGGAGCTGAACCTGTGACAGAAGTTCCCACTCCTTGAGATCCAACTCTGACAATGGGACTGTAATAATTTAGCACCTGAAGGGCCCAACAGGGAAACTAGAAACTGACCATGTGTTCCATTTGTCATTGGTATACTGCTTTGAGGAATATCCTGTGAGTTCAGTAAAATCTCAAGGAATCTTCCTGGGATTCTGAAGAGTTCAAGAGATGTACCTGGACCAAAGGTGGGAAAGGAAACCCAATACGTGTTGAATACCTGCAATAAGCCAGAAGTGGGGACTTCCCGGGTGGCACAGCGGTTAAGAATCTGCCTGCCCTTGCAGGAGACACGGGTTCGAGCCCTGGCCTGGGAGGATCCCACATGCTGCGGAGCAACTAAGCCCGTGCGCCACAACTGTTGAGCCTGCGCTCTAGAGCCTGCAAGCCACAACTACTGAGCCCGTGTGCCACAACTACTGAAGCCTGCGTGCCTAGAGCCTGTGCTCCCAACAGGAGAAGCCACCGCAGTGAGAATCCTGAGCACTGCAAAGAGGAGTGGCCCCTGCTAGCCACAACCAGAGAAAAAGCCCGCGTGCAGCAACGAAGACCCAACGCAGCCAAGAAGAAAAAAAAAAAAGCCAGAAGCGATGCTAATCTAACCACATCCTTCTAGAGCTCAACATTGGCAGAGGCCCTCAGTCTGATCCACTTGGAAGAGATGCTCCAGGCAAGGAAATTCCTGGACCAGGTGTGCTTTACAGGAAGGCTATGGTTAAAGGAAGGATTCTAGTCCAGTCCTAAATATATATTCCCAAAGCAGATCAAGGGCCCCTGGAATCTGGCTGCAGAATAAGGGAGAATCGACTCCATGAGTATTAATTACATTCAACTGCTAACAAGACTACTCAGTCAGTAAGGACTGGCTATAATAAACATAAAGGGATGGATAGTATGTACTTGCTACTACGTGGCAAGCACTACCACTGGTGACGTGCGTCTGTGTGTGTATGATTTCATTAGTTCTCACAACAACTCTTTAACTAATGTGTCGCAGTCTCGATTTTAGAAACAAAGAATGGATATTCAGAGGGGTTGAGGGACTTGCCCAAGGTAACACAGTGACAGAGCCAGAAGTCACATCTGGGCCTTCTTTGATTCAAAGTCCATCCTTATGTCACCAGGCCATGCAGACAGATGTCTCCTAAAATTATTTTGTCACTTCAGTCTGTGTATCTTCAGGGACCAGGTAACTTTGTTAGAATTTTCTCTTTTACCCATAGGCTCTGCTTTTGGGCTTAAGGGCAGCCAGCTGGTTGGAAGAATGGACTTGAGCTACATTTGCCCAGCACTTTACAATAAAATGAAGAGATGCAATTGTGTGTTAAGGACATTGAACTGCCAACAGATATATGATAGACTGGAAAGCAGCATTCTCATCTACTAAATTTTAAAAGATGTCAAAAAGTTTCTCTCAGGTTTCCCTGGTGGTGCAGTGGTTGAGAGTCCGCCTGCCGATGCAGGGGACACGGGTTCGTGCCCCAGTCCGGAAAGATCCCACATGCCACGGAGCGGCTGGGCCCATGAGCCATGGCCGCTGAGCCTGCGCGTCCAGAGCCTGTGGTCCGCAACGGGAGAGGCCACAACGGTGAGAGGCCCGCATACCGCCAAAAAAAAAAAAAAAAGTTTCTGTCTTCTGGTAGCTACTTTGGACCATGCTCTAAACTGCAATCTATTCTCCTCTCTGATTAAGGATCTAGAGTGGAAAAAACAGAATAATTCTAATCTCAATTATCAATATTCACCACTCATATAACCTATCAGGAGTCAATCATAACCGAATTGTCATGGCCAAGTCTACCAAACTGCATTTCAGCAGGTGGGGCTTAGGGATGTTTAAGTGTTTGGTTCACTTCGTTACTTTACTCACTATATGGCTGAAGGAGGACCATGTTACAAGGAGACTCTGCCCTACTTCTCAGGCAAAAGAAAATGCAAGGCTGATTCAGTAACGTGGGCAACCGTGGCTATATGAGCCACATTATCATAAAATTAACTTCCCTGAAAATCTGACCAAAAAGCTACATACACAGGGCATATTGCTGCTCGTCCCTAGAGGATTTCAGGAACCATTGCTTAATTTAAAAACTACCATCACAATTAAGGCTCTTCCTAAACATAAAAAATACTCATTGCATCCCAATTACATATATATGTACTTGGATACTCTTGTCCCTTATTGATCATTTGTCTAGGGGAAAGATGGGTGAAACATTGTTGATGGTATTTCAAGGTGAAACTGAAGAAAGGAGGTGAATGAAAGGAAATTAGTGGCTGGTTTTCAACTCTTCGTTGTGTGATAGAATTTCAATTTATATCCATTAAACTATTCCTCAGGATGCCCTGTGCCTGAGGAATCATCTGATTCATCATCCTTCACTTAATCTTGTAATCTGCATTGTATAAATTAGGGTCTTCTTTAAGTTTTATGAGAGAGATTTAAGTACTGACTTTGGCAAGGCATGTAGGTTGCTTTTGCTCTACTGAAGTTCAAGAAAAACTGTACTGTTTGTACAAGACTTCCATCCTCATCCTCACTGGCTTGAATTTTGTTTTGTTTGGAGAGAAGTGACAAACAAAACCCTCTATCAAAAGCAATGAGGAAGTCACAGTTTACAATAGCTTCTCTTTTAAAAATTTAACATTGTTACTTTAATTCCTTTTATGGCCAGGGATGCATGCACCCCTGCATCCTCTGAATGTGGAAGACTTAGTGGTGAAATCAAATTGAGGCCCTGTTGTCCAGATCAGGTAACAAATTAATGATCTGGTTATGAACATATTGTGTGTGTTCTGTGAACTTGTAAATTAGGGATAGATTGCTTTTGCCTTATCCTCTTTAAAATACAGAAACTGGACCTAAACACTGCTATTTGATGACCAAAAAAAAAAAAAAAAAACACACAGCCACACTACTGTCATTCATCCAGCAGTTGCTTCCAGCATGTGCTGATTTCATGCAGTGTCCAAATAATGACCCTTCTCAAACCTGGGGGAATGGAATAAAATTGGTGACATGATAAACTCTACTGAATCACACTTCTCCTGTGTTCTAGTAGTTTGACTCCATCGCCAGAAACCATGTGTCCTTGGCATCAACTGGTTCAGGAAGAATTATACAAATTACTCTGACTTTACTTTTCCTTCTTTGAAATGAAGGAGAATTCATTAGAATCTTGGTGTTTATGCAAGAATATGTCATTCATATTGACATACACCTGAACATAAACACTTTTTTTTTCACTGAGAGCAGTTTGAAAATGGTAATGTTCCATGTAAATGTACTTATAATTTTGTTTCTGGAATGTTTCACTGCCTTGTTGGTAGTTATGTGTTAACATTTCTTGCAAGTCTACTTGATGTGAATTGATCTATAGCTTGTACAGTTCACGTACCACCCTCTGCTAAAAGGCAGTACAGAGTTTTCCAGCTCAAGCCACTGAGGGAACAGTAAGGGTACATAGTTCTGGGGTGTAGTGACAGATTATGTGATCTTTTAAAAAGTATAGGAGACTTCACTGGTGGTGCAGTGGTTAAGAATCAGCCTGCCAATGCAGGAGACATGGGTTCAAGCCCTGGTCTGGGAAAATCCCACATGCCCCAGAGCAACTAAGCCCGTGCGCCACAACTACTGAGCCTGCCCTCTAGAGCTCGCAAGCCACCACTACTGAAGCCCACATGCCTAGAGCCCGTGCTCTGCAACAAGAGAAGCCGCTGCAATGAGAAGCCTGTGCACTGCAATGAAGAGTAGCCCCTGCTCACTGCAATTAGAGAAAGCCCACGTGCAGCAACGAAGACCCAACACAGCTGAAGTTAATGAATGAATGAATTAATTAATTTAAAAAGTATAGGATTTGACACAGACTTCAATAAGAAGTATATTCTAATGTAACTCATTCATTGATTCATTCATTGCTCAAACACTTACCACCTATCGTGTGATCCACCTATGTATGCCTGGGGAGTTTCAAAGTAACCAAGACACATTACTCGTTAAGAACTCATGGTCTAGGGCTTCCCTGGTGGCGAAGTGGTTGAGAGTCCGCCTGCCGATGCAGGAGACACGGGTTCGTGCCCCGGTCCGGGAGTATCCCACATGCCGCGGAGCGGCTGGGCCCGTGAGCCATGGCCACTGAGCCTGCACATCCGGAGCCTGTGCTCCGCAACGGGAGAGGCCACCACAGTGAGAGGACTGCGTACCGCAAAAAAAAAAAAAAGAACTCATGGTCTAGTGAGGGGGGAAGGTCAACAGTTACAATCAGACAGATAAGGCTCATATAAGATGCACAAAGGGCTAGAAATATGGAGGATGGATGATGAGGCAGTTGTATTTTATAGTTCCAGGAGAAAATGAACCTGATTTTCATTGCTTCAAATCCACATGGCCTTCCTTGGAAATATCTTCTCGGTAAATTAAGAGAATTTAATAAAAAGTTCTACCTTTTAGACTCTGATGTCCCAGTGCAGGGAAGAAAAAGAAAATGATCTATTTTTGCTCACATGGCTGCTTGATGGGCCATCATCTTGGTCAGAGTCAACTCTGCAGCATAACTCACAGTTCTTATCTCTGCAGCTGCACACAGGGCTCTGAATGTTCACACAGGGAAGCAAACCGATGATGGAAATCTCTTTCTAACAGAAATGTAGGCTAGATGAACTTTCTGTTACTTTAGATTTATTCTCCTTTTTAAAGGAGGCAAATTCTTAGAAGGATGGATTATAGGCTCCTTGAAAGACCCTCATTTTACAGAGAGCATTTGAAAAAGACTAGAAGGGGGGAAGTAGGGAAAAAGGAAGGAAAAAAGGGAGAGAAAGAGAGAGGGAGGGAGGGATGGCAGGAAGGAGAGAAGAAGAAATAAAGCCATGCAAGATAGCGATAGTATTTGGAGTAAGAGATTTTTTTTCTGCTACAAAAAATAACACAAGTCACACAACATCAATTAACACAGGAAGTAAAGAAATATTGTGGAATAAAATCTAGCCCACAGTCCTTCTGTAAATTGACTTTATCACTGGACAGTCATCTATTATTCAATATACTGGGTCAATTCACACTTGTGTATCCTGTTAGCAAATGCTGCCTGTTAATTTTTCTGTGACCAATGCTGGTGTGTGGAGCATACTAACCCAATTGGAAAATAACCAGGTCTTTGGAAGCAAAAGCCAAATGACCACAGCATAAAATTCTCCCATTCTGGAGAGCACAGTTCACATGAATGGTGGAGGTCATGCACAATCACAGAAACTCCTGGTAAGTATCAAGGAGGTCCAAAGGCTCTCTCTGCAATGCAAGCCCTTTCAGAAGGGAGAACAGTCCACTGTGTCTTGGGCCCAGACTCTGAGTACACCTCCCTTCATCGACATTCTTTTGCACCATAAATTTTCTTTACTATAGTCAAGCAAAACAATAAAAGGGCATTAACATGCTCTAAGAAGGGAGATTCTAACTCCATTAAAGCTAGAGACAGGTCTCCTTTCTTGGCTTAATACTGATTGAATGTTTCCTAAGACCTGCAATTTGTTACAATTCTCTGATGTTTGTCACGGTGATGAATTAATACAGTTGTTAAGCACATCAAATAAGATTTTTCTCCTGGAGGGAAATCACAGAAGAGGAGAATTGTTAGGAAACTATTTTGGAAGCTTCCACTAAACCGGAGTCGTTTATTGTTGCTGTGCCGTTAAATAATGAAACTTAAAAAGGTAACAGCTTTTCAGTATTTCCTTTAAATTGGTATTTTATTTTGGCAAATTATCTCTAGGATAATTAAGATAATAATAATATTCAATAGATATTTATTGAGGACTTACTATGTGCAAGGCACTGTTCTAGGTTCTGGGGAAAACTAGTGAAAAAGATTGCCCTTCTTATGGAGTCTATTTCAGTACGGAAGACAATCAATGTGTAAACTAACAAATAATTATGTAAGATGATTTTGAATATGTGTAAGTGCTAAGAAGATATTAAAATATAGCAAGGGGATAGAGAATGACCGAGTCAGTATGGGGCATGGGGGCCACTTTTGTGTGGTCAAAGAGGACCTCTCTGAGCTGAGAGAAGAATGATAAAATGAAGAGAGATGTGCAAAGAACAAGTGTAAAATTATTCCAGGCAGAGGGAACAAGAAGTACAAAGGCCCTGAGGTGGTTAATACTCTTGATTATTAGACCGTGTTCTGTATAGTTCTTTATAGCTTGGAGCACTTCCATATGTATGGTTCCATTTGATCTTCACAACACCCCTGGGAAAAGGGCACTGCAGGTAATGTTATTCTCACCTTACAGATGATGAGTCACACACCCAGTGGAGGATCCAGTGAGGCCTTAAGACGCCCATGCTTTCCATCACATCGTGATGCATCTCTGGGTTTCTCTGATTATGACGGGTACATAGATCATCTGAGTGGGTGGTTTAACGCCATGATTAGCTTCATTTTTTCTTCCCTTCGTGGAGCATAGTGGACAGAGCTTGAACTCTTGAGTCCAACAGACCTTCATTTGAGTTCCGGTCCTGCCTCAGTTACGTATGCTACCTTCCTGCTGATTACCATAGGTGAATGGTCTGCCCTCCTGTTCAAGCCTGACCTTCCACTTAGACCCTGGATCCCAGTCCCTCTAACCTACTAAAGACATCACTGCAGAAACCTGCCCCTCCCTCCTGCATCATTAAATTTTCCATCTCTAGTGCATCATCCCCATCAGCCTATTAACATGCTATTTCTCCCACCGAAAATAGTTCTCCTGACTCCAAGCCTCCTGTGATTGGTGTGCCATTTCTTTCCTTCTCTCTTTATGAATACTGCTTGGAAGAGTTGTTTATACTTGTTGCCAACTTCTTCCTTCCTATTTTCCATATTCCCCATATTCCAGATGATCAGGATGAAAACCTTATGAGTATTCTTCTCCCCCTCCCTCCCTCCCTCCTGCCCTCTCTCTGTCTCTGTCTCTGTCTCTGTCTCTCTCTCTCTCTCTCTCACACACACACACACCCCCTTATCTAATTTAGCCGGAAATCCTATTAGCTCTACCTTCAACATATATCCAGATTCCAAACCCTTCTTACTGTCTCCACAACTACCGCCCTGGTCCAAGCCATCATCCTCTCTTACCTGGATTACTAATAGCATCTTAACAGCCCTGCCTGCTGCTACAGGCTATGCCCAGGGCAGCAGCCAGAAGGATCACTTTCAAAAGTAACCCAGATTGTATCACTCCTCTGCTCAAAGCCCTCCAGGGGCTCTCATCTTGCTCAGAGTTAAATCAAAGTCCTCAGGATGGCCTGTGAGGCCCACATGACCTGCTCCCACCAAGCCCCTTTGACCTTATTTCCTCCTTCCCTCCCTCCTGCTCTCCAGCTCTTACCACATGGCTTCTATCCCCTGACTCCACTGCTAGAATGTGAGCCCCACAGAAGCAGGTATCTTTGTCTGTTTGGTTTACTCATGAATCCCGAGAGCCTGGAACAGTGCCTGGCATATAGTAAGCATTCAACAGATTTTTTTTTAAATGAATAGTCCATGCCTTCTTTTTTTTTTTTTTTTTTTTTTTTTTGCATGTGTCTTTTTTTTTTTTTTTTTTTTTTTTTTTTATTTTTTGCTTTATCACAAATTTAATCAGTTATATGTATACATATGTTCCCATATCCCCTCCCTTTTGCGTCTCCCTCCCACCCTCCCTATCCCACCCCTCCAGGCGGTCACAAAGCACCGAGCTGATCTCCCTGTGCTATGCGGCTGCTTCCCACTAGCTATCTACCTTACATTTGGTAGTGTATATATGTCCATGCCGCTCTTTCACTTTGTCACAGCTTACCCTTCCCCCTCCCCATATCCTCAAGTCCATTCTCTAGTAGGTCTGTGTCTTTATTCCTGTCTTACCCCTATGTTCTTCATGACCTTTTTTTTTCTTAAATTCCATATATATGTGTCAGCATACAGTATTTGTCTTTCTCTTTCTGACTTACTTCACTCTGTATGACAGACTCTAGGTCCATCCACCTCATTACAAATAGTTCAATTTCATTTCTTTTTATGGCTGAGTAATATTCCATTGTATGTATGTGCCACATCTTCTTTACCCATTCATCCGATGATGGACACTTAGGTTGTTTCCATCTCCGGGCTATTGTAAATAGGGCTGCTATGAACATTTTGGTACATGTCTCTTTTTGAATTATGGTTTTCTCAGGGTATATGCCCAGTAGTGGGATTGCAGGGTCATATGGTAGTTCTATTTGTAGTTTTTTAAGGAACCTCCATACCGTTCTCCATAGTGGCTGTACCAATTCACATTCCCACCAGCAGTGCAAGAGTGTTCCCTTTTTTCCACACCCTCTCCAGCATTTATTGTTTCTAGATTTTTTGATGATGGCCATTCTGACTGGTGTGAGATGATATCTCATTGTAGTTTTGATTTGCATTTCTCTAATTAGTAAAGATGTTGAGCATCCTTTCATGTGTTTGTTGGCAGTCTGTATATCTTCTGTGGAGAAATGTCTATTTAGGTCTTCTGCCCATTTTTGGATTGGGTTGTTTGTTTTTTTGTTATTGAGCTGCATGAGCTGCTTATAAATTTTGGAGATTAATCCTTTGTCAGTTGCTTCATTTGCAAATATTTTCTCCCATTCTGAGGGTTGTCTTTTGGTCTTGTTTATGGTTTCCTTTGCTGTGCAAAAGCTTTTAAGTTTCATTAGGTCCCATGTGTTTATTTTTGTCTTTATTTCCATTTCTCTAGGAGGTGGGTCAAAAAGGATCTTGCTGTGATTTATGTCATAGAGTGTTCTGCCTATGTTGTCCTCTAAGAGTTTGATAGTGTCTGGCCTTACATTTAGGTCTTTAATCCATTTTGAGCTTATTTTTGTGTATGGTGTTAGGGAGTGATCGAATCTCATACTTTTACATGTCCCTCTCCAGTTTTCCCAACACCACTTATTGAAGAGACTGTCCTTTCTCCACTGTACATTCCTGCCTCCTTTATCAAAGATAAGGTGACCATATGTCCGTGGGTTTATCTCTGGGCTTTCTATCCTGTTCCATTGATCTATCTTTCTGTTTCTGTGCCAGTACCATACTGTCTTGATTACTGCAGCTTTGTAGTATAGTCTGAAGTCAGGGAGCCTGATTCCTCCAGCTCCATTTTTCGTTCTCAAGATTGCTTTGGCTATTCGGGGTCTTTTGTGTTTCCATACAAATTGTGAAATTTTTTGTTCTAGTTCTGTGAAAAATGCCAGTGGTATTTTGATAGGGATTGCATTGAATCTGTAGATTGCTTTGGGTAGTAGAGTCATTTTCACAATGTTGATTCTTCCAATCCAAGAACATGGTACATCTCTCCATCTATTTGTATCATCTTTAATTTCTTTCATCAGTGTCTTATAATTTTCTGCATACAGGTCTTTTGTCTCCTTAGGTAGGTTTATTCCTAGATATTTTATTCTTTTTGTTGCAATGGTAAATGGGAGTGTTTCCTTGATTTCACTTTCAGATTTTTCATCATTAGTATATAGGAATGCCAGAGATTTCTGTGCATTAATTTTGTATCCTGCAACTTTACCAAATTCATTGATTAGCTCTAGTAGTTTTCTGGTAGCATCTTTAGGATTCTCTATGTATAGTATCATGTCATCTGCAAACAGTGACAGCTTTACTTCTTCTTTTCCAATTTGGATTCCTTTTATTTGCTTTTCTTCTCTGATTGCTGTGGCTAAAACTTCCAAAACTATGTTGAATAAGAGTGGTGAGAGTGGGCAACCTTGTCTTGTTCCTGATCTTAGTGGAAATGGTTTCAGTTTTTCACCATTGAGGACGATGCTGGCTGTGGGTTTGTCATATATGGCCTTTATTATGTTGAGGAAAGTTCCCTCTATGCCTACTTTCTGCAGGGTTTTTATCATGAATGGGTGTTGAATTTTGTCGAAAGCTTTCTCTGCATCTATTGAGATGATCATATGGTTTTTCTCCTTCAATTTGTTAATATGGTGTATCACGTTGATTGATTTGCGTATATTGAAGAATCCTTGCATTCCTGGGATAAACCCCACTTGATCATGGTGTATGATCCTTTTAATGTGCTGTTGGATTCTGTTTGCTAGTATTTTGTTGAGGATTTTTGCATCTATGTTCATCAGTGATATTGGCCTGTAGTTTTCTTTCTTTGTGACATCCTTGTCTGGTTTTGGTATCAAGGTGATGGTGGCCTCGTAGAATGAGTTTGGGAGTGTTCCTCCCTCTGCTATATTTTGGAAGAGTTTGAGAAGGATAGGCGTTAGCTCTTCTCTAAATGCTTGATAGAATTCGCCTGTGAAGCCATCTGGTCCTGGGCTTTTGTTTGTTGGAAGATTTTTTATCACAGTTTCAATTTCAGTGCTTGTGATTGGTCTGTTCATATGTTCTATTTCTTCCTGATTCAGTCTTGGCAGGTTGTGCATTTCTAAGAATTTGTCCATTTCTTCCAGGTTGTCCATTTTATTGGCATAGAGTTGCTTATAGTAATCCCTCACGATCTTTTGTATTTCTGCAGTGTCAGTTGTTACTTCTCCTTTTTCATTTCTAATTCTATTGATTTGAGTCTTCTCCCTTTTTTTCTTGATGAGTCTGGCTAATGGTTTATCAATTTTGTTTATCTTCTCAAAGAACCAGCTTTTAGTTTTATTGATCTTTGCTATTGTTTCCTTCATTTCTTTTTCATTTATTTCTGATCTGATTTTTATGATTTCTTTCCTTCTGCTAACTTTGGGATGTTTTTGTTCTTCTTTCTCTAATTGCTTTAGGTGCAAGGTTAGGTTGTTTAGTCGAGATATTTCCTGTTTCTTAAGGTGGGATTGTATTGCTATAAACTTCCCTCTTAGAACTGCTTTTGCTGCATCCCATAGGTTTTGGGTCGTCGTGTCTCCATTGTCATTTGTTTCTAGGTATTTTTTTATTTCCTCTTTGATTTCTTCAGTGATCACTTCGTTATTAAGTAATGTATTGTTTAGCCTCCATGTGTTTGTATTTTTTATAGCTCTTTTCCTGTAATTGATATCTAGTCTCATAGCATTGTGGTCGGAAAAGATACTTGATACAATTTCAATTTTCTTAAATTTACCAAGGCTTGATTTGTGACCCAAGATATGATCTATCCTGGAGAATGTTCCATGAGCACTTGAGAAAAATGTGTATTCTGTTGTTTTTGGATGGAATGTCCTATAAATATCAATTAAGTCCATCTTGTTTAATGTATCATTTAAAGCTTGTGTTTCCTTATTTATTTTCATTTTGGATGATCTGTCCATTGGTGAAAGTGGGGTGTTAAAGTCCCCTACTATGATTGTGTTACTGTCGATTTCTCCTTTTATGGCTGTTAGTGTTTGCCTTATGTATTGAGGTGCTCCTATGTTGGGTGCATAAATATTTACAATTGTTATATCTTCTTCTTGGATCGATCCCTTGATCATTATGTAGTGTCCTTCTTTGTCTCTTCTAGTAGTCTTTATTTTAAAGTCTATTTTGTCTGATATGAGAATTGCTACTCCAGCTTTCTTTTGGTTTCCATTTGCATGGAATATCTTTTTCCATCCCCTTACTTTCAGTCTGTATGTGTCTCTAGGTCTGAAGTGGGTCTCTTGTAGACAGCATATATATGGGTCTTGTTTTTGTATCCATTCAGCCAATCTGTGTCTTTTGGTGGGAGCGTTTAGTCCATTTACATTTAAGGTAATTATCGATATGTATGTTCCTATTCCCATTTTCTTAATTGTTTTGGGTTCGTTATTGTAGGTCTTTTCCTTCTGTTGTGTTTCTTGCCTAGAGAAGTTCCTTTAGCATTTGTTGTAAAGCTGGTTTGGTGGTGCTGAACTCTCTCAGCTTTTGCTTGTCTGTAAACGTTTTAATTTCTCCATCAAATCTGAATGAGATCCTTGCTGGGTAGAGTAATCTTGGTTGCAGGTTTCTCTCCTTCATCACTTTAATTATGTCCTGCCACTCCCTTCTGGCTTGTAGAGTTTCTGCTGAGAGATCAGCTGTTATCCTGATGGGGATTCCCTTGTGTGTTATTTGTTGTTTTTGCCTTGCTGCTTTTAATATGATTTCTTTGTGTTTAATTTTTGACAGTTTGATTAATATGTGTCTTGGCGTATTTCTCCTTGGATTTATTCTGTATGGGACTCTCTGTGCTTCTTGGACTTGATTAACTATTTCCTTTCCCATATTAGGGAAGTTTTCAACTATAATCTCTTCAAATATTTTCTCAGTCCCTTTCTTTTTCTCTTCTTCTTCTGGAACCCCTATAATTCGAATGTTGGTGCGTTTAATGTTGTCCCAGAGGTCTCTGATATTGTCCTCTGTTCTTTTCATTCTTTTCTCTTTATTTTGCTCTGCATTAGTTATTTCCACTATTTTATCTTCCACCTCACTTATCCGTTCTTCTGCCTCAGTTATTCTGCTATTGATCCCATCTAGAGTATTTTTCATTTCATTTATTGTGTTTTTAATCGATGCTTGATTCATCTTTAGTTCTACTAGGTCCTTGTTAACTGTTTCTTGCATTTTGTCTATTCTATTTCCAAGATTTTGGATCATCTTTACTATCATTATTCTGAATTCTTTTTCAGATAGACTGCCTATTACCTCTTCATTTGTTAGGTCTGGTGGGTTTTTATGTTGCTCCTTCTCCTGCTGTGTGTTTTTCTGTCTTCTCATTTTGCTTATGTTACTGTGTTTGGGGTCTCCTTTTTGCCGGCTGCAGGTTCGTAGTTCCTGTTGTTTTTGGTGTCTGTCCCCAGTGGCTAAGGTTGGTTTAGTGGGTTGTGTAGGTTTCCTGGTTGAGGGGACTAGTGCCTGTGTTCTGGTGGATGAGGCTGGATCTTGTCTTTCTGGTGGGCAGGTCCACGTCTGGTGGTGTGTTTTGGGGTGTCTGCAGACTTTTTATGATTTTAGGCCACCTCTCTGCTAATGGGTGGCGTTGTGTTCCTGTCTTGCTAGTTGTTTGGCATAGGGTGTCCAGCACTGTAGCTTGCTGGTCGTTGAGTGAAGCTGGGTGCTGGTGTTGAGATGGAGATCTCTGGAAGATTTTCGCCGTTTGATATTATGTGGAGCTGGGAGGTCTCTTGTGGACCAGTGTCCTGAAGTTGGCTCTCCCACCTCAGAGGCACAGTACTGACTCCTGGCTCCTCAATTTGGGATGATTTGTTGTCTATTCATGTATTCCACAGATGCAGGGTACATCAAGTTGATTGTGGAGCTTTAATCCGCTGCTTCTGAGGCTGCTGGGAGAGGTTTCCCTTTCTCTTCTTTGTTCTCACAGCTCCCGGGTCTCAGCTTTGGATTTGGCCCCGCCTCTGCGTGTAGGTCGCCGGAGGGCGTCTGTTCTTCGCTCAGACAGGAAAGGGTTAAAGGAGCAGCCTCTTCGGGAACTCTGGCTCACTCAGGCCGGGCGGGAGGGAGGGGCACGGAGTGCGGGGCGAGCCTGCAGCGGCAGAGGTCGGCGTGACGTTGCACCAGCCCGAGGCGCGCCGTGCGTTCTCCCAGGGAAGCCGCCCCTGGATCCCGGGACCCCGGCAGTGGCGGGCTGCTCAGGCTCCCGGAAGGGCGGTGTGGACAGTGACCTGCGCTCGCACACGGGCTTCTTGGCGGCGGCAGCAGCAGCCCCAGCGTCCCACGCCCGTCACTGGGCTCCGCGCTTTCAGTCGCGACTCGCGCCCGTCTGTGGAGCCCCTTTAAGCAGCGCTCTTAATCCCCTCTCCTCGCGCAGCAGGAAACCAAGAGGGAAGAACAAGTCTCTTGCCTCTTCGGCAGCTCCAGAGTTTTCCCGGACTCCCTCCCGGCTAGCTGTGGCACATTAGCCCCCTTCAGGCTGAGTTCTCGCCGCCAGCCCCAGTCCTCTCCCTGCGCTCTGACCGAAGCCCGAGCCTCAGCTTCCAGCGCCGCCCGCCCCGGCGGGCGAGCAGACAAGCCTCTCGGGCTGGTGAGTGCCGCTCGGCACCGATCCTCTGTGCGGGAATCTCTCCGCTTTGCCCTACCCAGGTATGTGGGGAGTTTCTTGCCTTTTGGGAGGTCTGGGGTCTTCTGCCAGCGTTCAGTATGTGTTCTGTAGGAGTTGTTCCACGTGTAGCTGTATTTCTGGTGTATCCGTGAGGAGGAAGGTGATCTCCGCGTCTTACTCTTCCGCCATCTTACCCGGAAGTCCATGCCTTCTTGACATAAAGTTATCTGTAGATTTGCCTGGTTTTCACTTAATCTTATTAGTGTACAGAATTGCACAAGATAACATCACAACCTTAATTACTGAATATAGTTCTCTCTTGACTATAAGGATATAAGGTGTAAAGCTCCATCTCACTTTCTATCACATAGACTTAGTCATTTATTAATATCTCTTTTCATGGAAAAACTGCTCCATTGGCTGCTACCTTGGTTTAAGGATCCAATCTCCACATTGAGGGAAATACTGCTTGCTTATTGTTCAGGTTATTGGTTCTCCACTACTTGGGGGCCTAGAAATAGTTAGGAAATAACCTTAAAATAGGCAATTTATTCCTTCCCAAACAGAATCAAATCTACTGTTGAGTTTCTGTTTGGATCAATGAAAGCTGCCATGCGCATATATAGTAGTTTTTAACGTGTTCATATAAAATAGAAAAGGGTTACTTACAAAATAGAAACAAAAATATTTCCTTTCAAAATGCTTCATGACTTAGTAATTGGACTAGAACTTTCTCTGGATTAATCAGGAACCTTTCCATACACATCAGAGATGATGATAAAAACAACAGTGCTGGGCTTCCCTGGTGGCGCAGTCGTTGAGAGTCCGCCTGCCGATGCGGGGGACGCGGGTTCGTGCCCCGGTCCGGGAAGATCTCACATACCGCGGAGCGGCTGGGCCCGTGAGCCATGGCCGCTGAGCCTGCGCGTCCGGAGCCTGTGCTCCGCAACGGGAGAGGCCACAACAGTGGGAGGCCCGCGTACCGCAAAAAAAAAAAAAAAAAAAAAAAAGACATTCATTTTAACAATCAGTTTTAAAATTTTGACTGATCATGTGAGATTTTAAAAAGAAGTATTCAGTTTGAGTTTTGCTTACCAATGTTGGAAGAAATCCTAACTTTAAAAAAAAAAAAGAAGATTGTGTTCCAGTTTCTTCAATCCTTTGTTAGTTTTTCCTCCTTTGTGCACCACTGTGCTTGTTTCTATAACATATGGGACTTCATACATTAAAGCAAAGCTTTGGTTTGTAAAAAAAAAAAAATCTGCTGGTTTTAAATTCCAGTTTTTATTCCATGTATGCTATATAGCCTGTTATAAAAAAAAGTTACAGATTCTTTCTATTTTTTCCCAAATTTCACCCTACAGTAGTCCCTTTATTAAGAAATGAGAGTTAATGAAAAGAAAAGTAGGGTTACTGTTTATATGGCTGCAAATATCACTGGAGAAATATTTCATGTTTACATTTTGCTGAACTATTTATAGCAGGACACATACTACAGTAAAGCCCTCTTTTCCTCATATAATGGATAGCTTTGTGCCTGAATTCTATATACTTATATGGTTTACACTTTTATTCAGTCTGACCACATTTCATTCCACATTACTTTGTCCTCCAAGCCCAGCTATATTACAGCAACACCTTTTGGCAGAACAGAGACTGGAAATTTGGGGAAATAAAACAGCATTTTAAATCCAGACTAAATTTAACTATTTAACAAATCTCTCATGTCAATTATTACAGTCTTTTCTATCCCCACTGGTGGTCTTTGAAAACTCTCAATTTTAAGCATCTGAGTTTCTTCCTCTGAATTAATGACTAACACCTATTGCTGTATTTTATCCATAGTTTAACTATTTAGCATATTCCTAAATCTAAATCTCCTAAAATGTTTCTTGCTTGGAGTACAATATCAATGAGTGAACTTTGGAGTCCCTCTGGTGGTCATTTAAGTCAGTTTTAAATAAGACTGATTTTTTGTCACCTCTCTCTGCCACCAGCCCTCTGTTGCCTCTACTCCCACCCACCGTCCACCACCCCTCCCACTTGCCATACACAATTTCTCACCCCATTCCTATAAAGTATATAAATACACTGCAAATAATTTTATAAATTCCTAACAATTAGGTTGTGAGAGCATTTTGACCATGACATTAGATTTATAAGAAAATGCTCTCAGGACTCAAACCAATAAAATTAGAAATGAAAAACGAGAAGTTACAACAGACACGGCAGAAATACAAAGCATCCTAAGAGACTACTACAAGCAACTCTATGCCCATAAAATGGACAACCTGGAAGAGATAGACAAATTCTTAGAAAGGTATAACCTTCCAAGACTGAACCAGGAAGAAATAGAAAATATGAACAGATCGATCACAAGTAATGAAATTGAAACTGTGATTATAAATCTTCCAACAAACAAAAGTCCAGGACCAGATGGCTTCACAGGTGAATTCTATCAAACATTTAGAGAAGAGCTAACACCCATCCTTCTCAAACTCTTCCAAAAAATTGCAGAAGAAGGAAAACTCCCAAACTCATTCTATGAGGCCACCATCACCCTGATACCAAAACCAGACAAAGATACTCCAAAAAAAGAAAACTAGAGACCAATATCTCTGATGAATAGAGATGGAAAAATCCTCAACAAAATACTAGCAAACAGAATCCAACAGCACATTAAAAGGATCATACACCACGATCAAGTGGGATTTAACCCAGGGACGCAAGGATTCTTCAATATACACAAATCAATCAATGTGATACACCATATTAACAAATTGAAGAATAAAAACCATGTGATTAAAAAAAGAAAGAAAGAAAATGCTCTGACGTTTTGTGACACCGCTAAAAGTTAAAACTTTTGCCAGTTCCCTGGTTCCTCAATTGAAAATCATAGCTCTGGCTTCTTCCTTACTTAAACAGATTTTAGAAACTGATTTTAATTTTTGGGGGGGCTGTGTTGGGTCTTCATTGCTGCGTGTGGGCTTTCTCTAGTTGCGGCGAGCGGGGGCTACTCTCGGTTGCGGTGCACGGGCTTCTCATTGCGGTGGCTTCTCTTGTTGCAGAGCACAGGCTCTAGGCGCGTGGGTTTCAGTAGTTGCGGTGCATGGGCTCAGTAGTTGTGGCACACGGGCTTAGTTGCTCCACAGCATGTGGGATCTTTTCAGACCAGGGATTGAACCCATGTCCCCTGCATTGGCAGGCGGATTCTTAACCACTGCGCCACCAGGGAAGTCCTGATTTTAATTTTTAAAGAATATCTTTCTTCATTTGTGTGGCCCTTGATGACTTGTATTTCTCCTGATTCAGTCCCTTTAAACATTTCTTTAATTTTACTAATTCAAGAGTGCAAGCTGAATATAACTGTACTCAGAATACACCGTGGTGTGGGGTAGTCAGTGTGCATAAGTACTGCCTCTCGCCTCCTGATTCTTACCTATGTAGGAGCAGAGTCTTCCAGGGATTGGCCCTTGAGTGATGGAGGAGGCTTTCAAATAGATAAAATCGTGAATTGTGCTTAGAGGAGATTAAGAAGTTATTTACCTAAAGAGAAATGAGATGTCTCCTTGACATTATATGCTGTCCCCTTGACACTTCTGTCATTATCTATGTTTCTAGTCGATGGTCTCAGAATTTCAGAGGATTCATTGTTCAGTTCCCAAGAGTTTGTGGTTTTTCTAAGTGGATATGGATTGCCTGCCTGCACTCTCAGTTGAAAAATATTCATCCTTCAGGGTTGTGTTTGCTTTTATTCAGAAAATGAGTATCTTTAATTTATCGTTTAGAAAAGGAAAAGGATGGAAGCTTTTGATCGTACTGATACTGAGATCATTGAGTGCTCCTAAATCTTTCCATACACCGGCTCCCCAAAGACCTCAGAATGCACCCTCTTCCCCTCTTATTATAAGAGGGTTTACTTGAGTCTCGAAATGATACATTATACAACGCTAGTCATCAAATCCAAGATGCCAACCACCCATCTTATTATATTAGACTGAAGAGAATTGAATACAGAGCTGTGGTCGAAAATATTATCATAGCACAGATCATGCTTTTACAAATTGTAATAATATCAAAAATCTACAAATACAGATACTTTAGACTATTAAAAGATAGTCAAACTGATATAATCTTGCCCATTAGGGACTAAATATAAATAACGTTGCATTTGTTCAAAGTCAGCACTAATAAGAAAACATACAGTGGATAGTTTGCAAGAAAAACATGAATGCTATCTTCCACTGCTTTTCTTAAGTGTTGTATCACACCACATGTGAAAAAGCCAACAACAGCAGCATAGCTCCTTTGGCAGACATCTTTTCCCTGTAGTTTCTCATCTCCAATTCACTTTCATATACTGTGTGGCCTCAGGGTGTTCAGTGTTTTTGAAGGGGGATTGAAGTTCAAGTTTTAATATTTTTAAGGGATGTAAGCAATTCGATATAGCAAACAGAAAATATGTTTTATTGTTCTTTGAGTTTTTAATAAGTAGTTACTTTTGAATTATAGCAACCCAATCTCCAACATCCTGGCGTTCATCACTACTCTGAGGAAGGTTTTCTGAATCCCCAACTATGTGATTTGTAGATTTTCATGAGTAAGTGTTTCAACTGTTGTCATATGGTCCTAATTATTTCAAACTGGAGGATCTGGCTGACAACACTAGAAACATGGATGCTTAGCACCATCTATTGTTCAAGAACAAAACAACTGTAGGATAAATAAAGGGGGAAATCATTCCAGGGGGAGGACTTTTTTGTAAAATTTTTATACAGCAGGTTCTTATTAGTTATCTATTTTACACATATTAGTGTATATATGTCAATCCCAATCTCCCAGTTCATCCCACCACCACCAACCCGCCACTTTCCTATGGGGAGGACTTTTAAAGACAGGATTTTTTTTTCTATTACTGCTGTACCAAATTATCACAAACTCATTGACTCAAAACAACCCAAATTTATTATCTTTGAGTTCTGGAGGTTAGAAGGCGGCAACAGGTCTCACGGGGCTAAAATCAAGGTGTCAGCAGGACAGCGTTCTTTCCTAGGGGAGAATCCTTGCATCTTCTAGCTTGTAGTGGACACAGCTTTTAGCAGCTACTCACATTCACTCATGGTTCCCTTGCTTCATCTTCAAAACCAGCCATACTGCATCTCTCCAACTAATCTTACATGGTCACATCTCCCTTTGATTATGACCTCAGCTGGGAAAGGTTCTCTGCTTTTAAGGACTCATGTGGTTAGGTTGGGTTCTCCCCCCCAAACCCCCAATCTATCCAGAATAGTCTCCCCATCTCAAGTTCATTAATGAGATCTGAAAATTCTCTTTTTCCATGCAAAGTAACATATTCACAGATTCCACGGATTAAGACCCAGACATCCTTGGGCAGCCATTATTGTGCAGGGTCTGTGAGTTAGAGCATTAAATAAAAACCTTGAGCAAATATCCAAAATTCAAGTCCTTGACTTCTGGTGACATCAACCTGTTGGCAGTGGTTTATTATCATTTATATTGGAGGCAGGGTAGAGGAAAGCTGCATTCTAGTGTTTGCAACATTTTTTATTTTTATCATTTTAGTTCTTGTGGACTCAGGGTACAATTGGTTAATTTTCTCTCACTAATGCATATTAGGCAAAGTATTCTTTTTTTTTTTTTTTTTTAAGATACATCTTCTTTTTTTTTTTTATATAGTGTTTATTTTTACTTGTTGACAGTTTGCTTTATCTATTTATTTATTTTTGGCTGTGTTGGGTCTTCGTTTCTGTGCGAGGGCTTTCTCTAGTTGTGGAGAGCGGGGGCCACTCTTCATCGCGGTGCGCGGGCCTCTCACTATCGCGGCCTCTCTTGTTGCGGAGCACAGGCTCCAGACGCGCAGGCTCAGTAATTTTGGCTCACGGGCCCAGTTGCTCCGCGGCATGTGGGATCTTCCCAGACCAGGGCACGAACCCGTGTCCCCTGCATCGGCAGGCAGACTCTCAACCACTGCGCCACCAGGGAAGCCCAGGCAAAGTATTCTTAAAATGGCCATCTCTTATGAAAATGTCCAACTAAGTTTAAAATTCCTTGTGGGAAGGGTCAGTCCTTATTTCTTCTTACCTTCCAACACCCAACCTTTGTCCCTCACCTCATCCTACCGTTCAGCCTTGTCACCAACGCATGTGTGTGCACACAGAGGCATAAAAACATCTACAGTTATTGACACATTCAATAAATGTCATTATTTTCTAATGTTAATTTCTGTTCTGTGGAGAGACTCTGCTTTGAAGGCCTCTTTTAGAACATACAGATAACTTTCCCACCAACCTTACAACACCGAAATGCCATTTACGATTAGTTACTTTCTTTTCTATAGTAATGCCATTGATAGGTTAGTGATGGACACCTTTGACAGTGCTCAACGCCCAGTTTTATTGTATTTATAACAGCAATACAGATCATGAGCTGCCGGAGGCTCAGCATGCTGCTGGCATTTCATTACTAATCTAGAAGAGGAGGCAAAGGGTGGGAGCTAGAGTAATATTCCACAGACTCACTCCATCCATACCCATTCCCTATGTGACCAGAGACACTGGTGGCAGTTGAAAAAAGAAAGCATCTTTTTTTTTTATTCCTATTTTTTTAAGATTTCTGTTTTTTTGATGTGGACCATTTTTAAAGTCTTTATTGAATTTGTCACAATATATTGCTTTTGTTTTGGTTTAGTTTTTTGGCTGCAAGGCATGTGGGTTCTTAGCTCCCTGACCAGGGATCAAACCCGTGCCCCCTGCACTGGAAGGTGAAGTCTTAACCACTGGACTGCCAGGGAAGTCCCAAGAAGGCATCTTTTGGGTGACAACTTTGTTTAAGTTCTTGTTGACTTATAACCTGTGCCCACCACTTTAAGATCTCTGGGGGAGAGGAAGTATCTAGAAAATACTTTACTCTGGCCTCATTCGCTCCGGGATGTGTTTGATGTTTCTCACTTCAGGATGGGGAGAATGGACATTTTGGAAAAGAATAGTCTTTTAAAGTAATTCCTCAAATTTGGTAATAAAAGAAAGGCACTGCATTTTTGAAAGGACTTGAAAATGAGGGTAGCCATTCAAGGCCTACCGGAACATCATTCTCAAAATAACTAGAATGTATACAGAGATTAAAATTTATAAATCACGTTCCCAACCATCTAACTTGATAACGACACCAACCCTAAGGGATAGATATCATTTTACAGCTGAAGAAACTAATGCTCATTTCTAATTGACTAGGATTCTGGAAGAGCATACTTGTTAACAAAAGTATGGGAAAATGATTACCATTATATAATGCGGGTGGAGAAGACATTTTTTCTCTGTGAAATAAAGTCAGTCAGTTTTAATGACAGTAACCCGCCTTTATTAGTATATAGATTCAGCAGCTGTAACTGAGATTGCAAATAACAGACTTACACAGGCTAGAAGTCTATTTCTCTGACATGTGATAGCCCTGTTATAGGTAGTTCTGGACCACTGTGCTGTCACTAACAGACACTAACATTGTCCTTCAATGTTCTGGTCTGGAAACCCTAAGGCAGTAGTTCCAAAATTCTGTTGCACATTGGGTCACTTGGAAATTTTTAAAAACACTGATGTCTGGTTTCACCCCCAGACATTCTGATTTGACTGGTCCATGGTGTAATCTGGGCATTACGATTTTTTAAAAGCTCCCTGGGTAATCCTAATGGGCAGCAAACTAATCCAACTTTTCAGAAGGCCAGTTGACTATATCAAAATACGAAAATGTGTTTTAAAGTTAGTCTTTGGCTAAATTTCCACTGTACATAATGCATCCTAAGGAAAAGTTTAAGAATGTGACCAAAGATTGAAATAAAGTGGTGTTCATCTCAGAGTTGTTTATGATAGCCATAAATTGGAAATAACCTATGGTAGAAGCTGCTGGATATTCAGCAAAATCTGTTTCCTGGACACACAGCTGGATTACATTTCCCAGCCTCTTCTGCTGGTAGAGATGATTATAGGACTGCGTTTCTGGGTGATGGAATGTGAGCAGAAGCAATACGACTCAATATTCTGTAATGACCTATATGGGGAAGGACTCTGAAAAAGGCTGGATACATGTATATGTATAACTGAATCACTTTGCTGCACACCTGAAACTAACACAACATTGTAAATCAACTATACTCCAATATAAAATAAAAATTAAATTAAAAAAAAGAAGTGATACAAACAGCCTCAAGTTCTTGTCCCTAACTACCTCCTGAGTGATCCTTCATGCTCTCTTGTCCTAATGTTGGTGAGATACAAAGAACCCAGTGAAGAAACCCAAAGCCCTAGATGATGATAAAGCTACTAGAGGAAGAAGCCTGGGTCCTTCCCTGGAACAACCATGTGGAAGACTATCCTGACTAGGAACATTATGCTTCATGTGAGCAAGAATAAACTTTTACCAAAATTTTAGGATACAGAAGCCAGAGTTGACCCTAATACAAAATTTAGATGTCCAATAATAGAGATATTTGTTAAAGAATCTGAAGTGACTTTCTGGCAACACAGACTTCCTTTGAATGACTTATTGATCACAATTTGGGCAGTCGCCAAACCGGAATAGATATAAAAGCATGTATTTCTGTTCTACTTTATTATCATCAATTTGTATACCAGGCTATTAAATGAATGCACTACCATTCACTTGACTGCACCCTTTGTGTGGCTGAGCTGAGGTCATTCTGCTTCACATCTATTTTTGACACAATAAGAGGTAACCAAAAAAAAGAGGTGCAGAGGGTAAAGTTACCTGTAACTAAATCCTTTAAAAATAAAATGACACATTCTGATCAGTAATTTGTCATGGAATCATAGAAATGGAGAGTTAAGGTGAATTAAGTGTTGGTGAAGCCAGTAACCCAGATGGCCTCAATTCCAGCCACAACATTCCATCAAGGAGTCATTCATTTTTTTCTTTGAACACCTCCAATTATGGGGACTCAAAGAACATAGAATAAAAAGCAGCTTAGGGTTTTTGTGCCCATTTGTTTGTTTTTGTAGAGCTAATAACAAAGAAAAAAAGAGAAAAGTAGGCAAGAAGAAAAGCTAGCATTTATTGAACGACCATTGACTGGGCCCTGGGTAGAGCACATCCATACGTATTATTTTGTTTCATCTTCACAGCAACCCTGTAGGGTTGATGTGCCCATTTTTCAGAAGAATTGAAGCTCATAGGGTTGAAATAATTGATACATCTGCCAAGTTCATGTATCTGCCAAAGCGACAGAGACAGTGCTTATCCCACCAAAGCATGCTACCTCCTGAACCTTAAAAGGAGGAAGTAGGAAAAGGCAGAGGAGAAAAGAGATTTGGCTAGTGGTTGGCGAGCTGACATTTAACATTTGTTTCACTGGAGAAACTGGGCAAAATAGCATCATGATAGGCACTTGGTTGCTAGAATTAAAACCCTAGGATGTATATCCAGCTTCCTCTGTTCCCTAGCAGTATCACCTTGGGAAAGTTTCCTAACATCTCTAGGCCTTAGCTTTCCTATCTGTACAATGGAATAATATATGATAGCTACATCCTGTCATTATATTGAGGATGGTTTGAGATGATGCACATAAAGTGCTTTGCATGATGTTTCACAGATAATGGGTAAAAGGTACAGGGTTTGGTGCTCAGACAAGGGAGGGGTGGCAATAGTTGCATCAGTTGAGAAATTAAAACACTTCAGGGTGTCTGCAGTTTTCTCAGAGACATATTTCATAACTATATATGAAAGTGGTGTAAATACATATTAAAGTTTTAAAATAGTATATATTTTTTCAAGTTCATATAATTCTCATCAGGCAAAAATTCTGAAATATTCTGTGCTTTGTATGTGAGTGTGATGTGATTGGTGTGTGCTTTGAAATCCATCTCTAGCCATCATCAGGAATTTTACTTGGTACTGTTCACTCTCCTTCCCTAATTCCTTCGACTCACAACATAGAATCTATGGTCTCTAGTCATTAAACACAGGGGAAAAACCTAATAGTTTCATTAAATGACAGAAACCATTACTTTAGCATAGTGATCTTAGTTTTTAAGTACACTTGATTCACGACTTCCCTGGTGGCGCAGTGGTTAAGAATCTGCCTGCCAATGCAGGGGACACGGGTTCAAGCCCCGGTCTGGGAAGATCCCACATGCCTCGGAGCAGCTAAGCCAATATGCCACAACTACTGAGCCTGCGCTCTAGAGCCTACAAGTCACAACTACTGAGCCCACGTGCCACAACTACTGAAGCCTGCACGCCTAGAGCCCGTGCTCTGCAGCAAGAGAAGCCACCACAATGAGAAGCCCGCACACCGCAACGAAGTGTAGCCCCTGCTCGCCGCCCCTTCTCATCACAACTAGAGAAAGCCCGTGTGCAGTAACAAAGACCCAATGCAGCCAAAAATTGATAATTAATTTTTTTTAAAAAGTACACCTGACTCAGATTTTGAATATTATGTCAAGCAAATTAAATATTCCTTTTGCTTTCAGAACATGTTAGTATAAATGACAAACATAAACAAGGTCACATAGATATATGGAAATCTGTTCAAAGAAAAACCAAGGAGCTTTCTTCAGTGTTTCCATTGTGTAATTATAGGCATGCAATGATTTCATTGCTGAGAGAAAAGTAAAGGACTGTGTTTCTAATTGGGAATATTTTCAGCTCAATTCCAGTTACCTATGAGAATCAGGAAGAGATGGAATGCAAAATGGAAAGAAATGTCCTGGTGAGCTGGGAAAGAAAGGCATTTGGAGCTCTGTGCTGCTGCTGAGGAATTAAACAGGAAAATATGTAGAGTTGAGGAGAGCTATTCAACTGAGAGAATGGTAATTGTTTAAAAAAAAAAGTAGTGGAACTCTTTTAGCAAATAAAATCCAGTGGCACTCCAATGTATAAACAAGCTAAAAATGGAATTGCTTTGTTTGAAGCAGGGTCTGTAGAACTTCCTCCAATAACCCTCTTCTCTGTTGAAATGTTAGTATCTTCAGACCACAGGATGGGGATCAGTATCTACTGGAATGCATGATAATCACCTGAGGATGCTTGTTAAAGATGCAGATGTCTGGGTCCCATCCTCAGATTCTGATTCAGTAGGTGTGATGTGGGACGTGGGGATGCTGATTACTGAAATGTCCTCCTAGAGACTGGAGTGTACAGTGAGGTCTGGGAAGTGCTAATAAAGCTACCCCAGTACAGTCTCTCTAAGCTAAGGCTGTTAAATAAATTCTACAAATAGGGTACTTCTCCAGGCTTTTAACAAAACAGAGCCTTGCTTTAGGTTCATGTGGCTGGTAAAAAGGACAGGCTGTTGCTCTATTTTGCCTTAACAGAATAATGGAAGCAATGGAAAAGGTTAAAGTTTTACAGTTAAGGGATGGTCCAAGGTTGGCCTGAGGATTTGTCAAAGATGAAAAGAAAATACAAGAGCACTCGAAGACAGGGAAATAGCATCCAATCTCCACTCTGTAGCAGTCACTACAGAGAGTGGCTAAAAGCATAGGCTCTGGAGTTCAGTTCTTGAGCTTGAATTCATGCTTTTTTTGCTTAGCTGTTTGACCTTGGCCAAATTATTTACTCAGGAAGTACAGGGATCACAGGAATCCTTCCACTGGAGATCTTCAGCCACCTGTGGCACCACAGTGGGTAACTCCCAGGAGGACCCCAGAAGACAGAGGAAGCCACCATGGATGATCCCAGCTGCCACTGGAGAATAACGGCTCTCCCTCTGTGCACCCTCCAAACCTCATGGGAATGTCTACCACTTAGCAGAATCTAATCCAGAAACATATTGGAGAGGGATTCTGAGAACAGTATTTCTGGAGTTCGTCCCTGCAGGAGGGGAATGTTTAAGGGGACATGAGTGAAGCTGAGTTGCTGACAGACAATCCAGTGTATCCATACCTGTTGCCCATGTTTCAATGTCTTCTGACTCTGCTCACTCACCCTCACTGTTCCTTCCTGCTGGTTCTCCCCAGCCTATGAAGAGTCCAGAATTTGCCACAGCCAAATGTTTGCACATTGCCTACCATAAATATGAATGCCACAAAAGTCTGGCAAGAATACAACGTAAAGCAAGAAATACCATGCATATTAAGTTTCGCAAGGGCTTACTACCTGATTTCTATGAAGGTGACCTGATTTCTCTCAGGGCTCGTGGGCACATGGTAATTTCCTCAGCTAACTTACACTGTATTATTTTACTCTTCTCAGGCAAAGGGAAGACCATTCTGAGAAAATGTTATAGCAACAGTGTCTTGGGTCACTTGAGATATGTGAGTCCATGGTTCCTTGACCATGTATAATTGGTACTAACTTAACTCATTCCTGTACGCCCTACCCATCCTGCCCCATCATTACACAAATACACACCAAAGCAGTCATGTTTGGCAATGAAACAGACATTATTATTCCATAAGGTTTATTAAAGTCCAGATCCTGATTTGTGTGTTTGTGTGTGTGTGTGTGTGTGTGTGTGTGTGTGTAGCATTATCCATATCCTAAAATAAAATGGAGATATAGGTTTACCCGCTTTCCGAAAGTAGATCCTTCCTATGAAAACTTTCCTAAGTTGAAATGGTGTAAAGTGAAGAAGCAATTACTGTAGAACACATCTTGCTCATGGATGAACAAAATATATTGAGATAAAGCACAGATGCTCACAGACACAGTTCAAAGCTATGGTGGCTTGATCCTGAGATGCTGCATGTATTTCCCTGGGAAGGAGCTTGGTGGGGCCACTCAAGCTACTAGACCTGTGATGCCTCTATAACAACTTCCTGCAAAACAAATGCTGATTGCTCTTTTCACTTTTTTTCTGAAAGTGGAAATCTCTTTGGATTTCTGTTCATTAGCAAATACAGGGACTAATGAGGGTCTTCCTTAAAAGCAGCATGGCTTAAAGCAAACTTTTGAAAAGCAGTGGATACCAGTGTAATTACACTGACATCCCATTCCTTTTGGGAGAGGATCGCTGTGCTTGCTGATACATAGTACTATGCCCACTTTAGAAATACACCCAGGAACTCACAAAGCTGCGTTAAATTTCTACACAGGTAGTTAGTTGGCAATTAAATCCTCATGAGAAATAAATTCCCTATAGATATTTTAGAGTATAGACACAACAAACAGATAAAACAAAACATAGCAGTATTAAAAAATAGCTTCAAATGCACAGTCATCCTGTGGTATCCATGGGGGATTGGTTCCAGAACCTCCCTGGATACCAGAATCTGCGGATACTCAAGTCCCCTGTATAAAATGGCTAGTAGTCGATCTTCCATTTGAGGGGATGCAGAACCTGTGGATACAGAGGGCCCACTGTACTTATGAACCTGAATGTACACAGTGCCCATGTGAAAAACTTCCAAGATATGTTTCTTCCTAAACTTTTACGCTAAATATTTGAAAAATAGAAGGCACTTCTAGAGACGTGCACATGGAGCCTAGACACAAAAACTGCTCAAAAAAATTATAATGTCATATGAGATGTTTCAAATTGCTGCATCTAATTTAAAATATTTAATAACTTTAAAATGACTCAAAGGCTGCATAATGAAACAATACAAGAGAACACACCTATAGAAAAATCAGCTAGTGAGAGGAGGATTCAGAAGATAAAATTCTTACTTGTGAGCAACAGAGAGTATATGTTAATTTTTAAATGTTTAACTTCTCAGAACAAGGAAAATTACAGCACTCTTCAATCAACTCAAGAAATACTTTTGTATGGAAATATGTTAATATAAATGTTTCAGACATTACATGAAATTTGTAAAAAAAAAAAAAATTATCTTTTGAATGTGGGGGGCCCGGGTTTGATCCATGGTCAGTGAACTAGATCCCACATGCATGCTGCAACTAAGAGTTCACATGCCGCAACTAAGGAGCCCACGAGCTGCAGCTGAGGAGCCCTCCTGCTGCAATTAGGGAGTCCATAAGCTGCAAGTAAGGAGATTGCCTGCCGCAGCTAAGACCCGGCGCAACCAAATAAAAAAATAAATAAAATTTAAATAAAAATAAAAATGTAAGGAAAATGAGAAGTTATCTTCTAGTATAATACAGTAATGGGTGTGTCATACAAATATAAACAGAAGAGTTCTTAAAAGCTCTGAGTTTAGTTTTTATGAAACAAATACTGCTTTAAATGAATAAGGGGGAAAACTAGCTCTTTTGGAGAAAACTATGGTTATGTTTTATGAAAAGAACAGTCATTTATTTATGTGGATTAAGAATCCACAGTTTGGATACTTAAGATTTTCTTAAAATAAAGTGCATCTATATCTGAGCATTCTCTTTTTCTAACATCTTTTAATAACCATTAAAGACAATGCAATAAATAAATTGGTTGTTGTTAATATGATTCTTCACTATCTGAAGGTCTTTTGAGCATGGAGAAGAATATTTATAACCCTTTGTGCTTTGTTTTATATATATATATTATATACACACATATATATTACATGAAATAAATATGATTTGGTAAGCCAATTTTTCCTAAGTATTGATTATAATTTAATTTATGAAATTCCCTCCAATAATTTAAACTACAGTTACAAAGTGAACATAATTAATTCTTTGGATTATGGAAAATTTCTTGAGAAGCAGAAAAGCATAAAAATTCAGTAATTGTAAAATATTCTACCATATTTCTATGTAAACCTATTTTAAAATATGAAATATCATATTTATTTCTTCATTATTAATACATTTGTTTTAATGCCTTCCAAAGGTGTAGCACTACTTATTTTGATACCTTTCCATGGTCTTAATGCTACCATATCTGAAATAAAAAACTTTCATCTTAGAAAAGAAAAAAAAAAAGAAAGAAATACTGCTCCTTGGGCTTCCATGGTGACGCAGTGGTTAAGAATCTGCCTGCCAATGCAGGGGACATGGGTTCAAGCCCTGGTCCGGGAAGATCTCACATGCCATGGAGCAACTAAGCCCGAGAGCCGCAACTACTGAAGCCCGCACACCTAGAGCCCGTGCTCCGAAACAAGAGAAGCCACCACAATGAGAAGCCCGTGCACCACGATGAAGAGTAGCCCCCTCTCGCCGCAACTAGAGAAAGCCCGCGTGCAGCAACAAAGACCCAATGCAGCCAAAAATAAACAAATTAAATAAATAAAAAAGAAAATAAATACTGCTCCTTTGCATTTAATCACTGCTTGCTTCAAGGAGATTGGTAATGACATTTTCTTTGGTCAAGCTGTCCTTTTTTCCATCCCAAAGGTTAAGCATTAACAGATCACTTTAGAGGTATAATTATATTCTTTTCGAATTCGCTTTTTTTCCTTATTTTGTTACAGGCATAGTAAGCTTATGCAATTTGGTACATGTAATGTCATCAAAATTTAGTTCAAGGGCTTCCCTGGTGGCGCAGTGGTTGAGAGTTCGCCTGCCGATGCAGGGGACACAGGTTCGTGCCCCGGTCCGGGAGGATCCCACATGTCGTGGAGCGGCTGGGCCCGTGAGCCATGGCCTCTGAGCCTGCGCGTCTGGAGCCTGTGCTCCGCAACGGGAGAGGCCACAACAGTGAGAGGCCCACATACTTCCCCCCCACCAAAAAAAAAAAGAAAAAGAAAAAAATTAGTTCAAAAATAATCAAATATTGAATCTTGTAAGTAAAATCATTTCTATAATATGGTATTTCAATTTTGAATGAATTCCCATTTATTTCTCCATCAACTGGGGCAATGGCTATTCCATAGCAGTGAACAAAATGTATACTTCTTCATAACCAAAGAGGAATCTCTAATCTTTTCTTAATAAAAATAATCAAATGGGTCCTATTTATCGGCCTCCAGAAATTAATCAATGTTCCTGGTTTTTAGTTGAATATTTCTAAAACTCACTCATGATCCAATTACTCATTAAAAAAATGAAGGCAAAATTAAGGTCATTTGATGACAGAGATTTATAAATTTATAATCTTTGGGCTTGTTTAACACCTGGTATTCGAGTCAAAAAAGCAAGTGAAGAAAATAGTATGGGCAGGGAAGATGCAGGGAGAGAAAAACACTAAGGAGAGAATATTCTTAATTTCCATAAGTGAACCCCTATATATCTCAAACACTCTCTTAGTGAAAACCCATTAGAAATAATACTTCTGTTTTGAAGTATTTATCAACAAAACTTGTGATTTATGGGCATTAGCCAAGCATTCTGTATGAGAACTCACTCTCTCATTTTGTATGGAAGTAAAGAATAATTAGATGAACACCTAAACATAACCTAAACTAAGGAAAAATAAAAGTACCTCTCTTCGAAATCCATCAACCACCTTTTTGAAACATCCTTTTCACACGCTTGGCCCTACCTCCTTCTTCTCTTGTTTCATTTCTCCTCTGCCCACTCTGGCATCCTCTTGATCTTTCACACCGTCTATGTGTGTTGCATATGACACCTTCCTGTGTTCCCTGGTTTATTGCTGAGAATTTCATGTGAAACACCTGTTGCTCAGATGTCCAGTTCCTTTCTGTCTTAATCACATCTCATTCAAACCTTGGAATCAAGGGAATTCACTTCAACTAACATGAAATTACAAAATCACATTGATAAAACCAGATCTTCTGAACTTCTCTGCATTTCTTGAAGGAGGAAAAAATATGCATATACCTTAAATTAGAAGGTCCCCATATCCAATCCTCTAACTATAATCATATCAGTTATCTCCCATGACATATTAAGGTTGCCAAGTCAATATTAATAAATATAAGAAATAAGCTCGGGGACTTTCCTGGTGGTCCAGTGGTTAAGAACCCACCTTCCAATGCAGGGGACACGGGTTCAATCCCTGGTTGGGGAACTAAGATCCCACATGCTGTGGGACAACTAAACCTGCATGTCATAACTACTGAGACTGTGTGCTCAGGAGCTCACATGCTGTGAAGCCCACGTGCCACGACTAGAGAAGTCCTAGTGCTGCAACGAAGAAGAACCCGTGTGCCACAATGAAGACCCAGTGCAGCCAAAAGAAAAAGAAATAATCTCAACAAGTGTTCCAATATTCTGAGGAAGTCAGAAATCTCAGGGAAGTTATCCATCCAGCTATATACTACTAGACTACAGCTGTAAATCTATGTAATCTAAGAAGCATTTCCAAATTAATCCTACCCATTCCTAACAAGCTAAGGTAATATTTGATCCTCTCTTCCATCTTCCCCATATTAAGTCATAAATTTCTTGAGGGAAGGACATCATTTTCTGTGAATAGACTGTAAGAATTCTGAGGGATTTGCAGTCAAGGACTAGACTTTAAAGACAGAAAAAGAACTTTCAGAGACTTCCCTGGTGGTCCAGTGGCTAAGACTCCACACTCCCAATGCAGTGGGCCTGGGTTAGATTCCTGGCAGGGGAACTAGATCCTGCAGGCATGCCATAACCAAGAAGTCTGCATGCCGTAACTAAGATCCCGCGTGCTGCAACTAAGACCTGGTGCAGCCTAAATAAATAAATAAATAAAAAGAAACTACAGTGCAGAGTTCCTTGTGGAGGGAGAAGAGGGCAGAGAACCCACAATATCAACCAACAAGAGAGAGCTAACAATGGACATCTGCCAAAGTAGAGAGCAATCAGTATCCAAAACGCAGTCCTGGAAGAAAGACCAATGTCCAGTAGTAACAAAGCCAGTAGGAATATCCAGAACAACTAACAGTTATTGAGCAAACGCTTTACATAAATGAACTCATAGAATCCTCACAACCACAAATCACTATTAAAATAAAGTCATTAAAATTATTATTATTATTATTTATTATTATTATTTTTTTTTTGTGGTACGCAGGCCTCTCACTGTTGTGGCCTCTCCTGTTGCGGAGCACAGGCTCCAGACGCGCAGGCTCAGCGGCCATGGCTCACGGGCCCAGCCGCTCCACGGCATGTGGGATTTTCCTGGACTGGGGCACGAACCCGTGTCCCTGGCATCGGCAGGCAGACTCTCAACCACTGCGCCACCAGGGAAGCCCTAAAATTATTATTAAAAAGAAAAAGAACTTTCAGGAAAGTCACTGATTGCGAGGTGTGAAGATCTAAGCATGAACAATATTCCTTTGTATTGGGTAGAAAGAAATCAGACCTCAAAGCTAATTTAAGACAGGAAGAAGAGGTCTGCATGTCTTTTGGAAAATAAAAAAGTAATTGTGTCCACGTCAACAAAACCAAGCCTATGCAAAGTCTGATATGAAGAATAATCTGTGGGTGATCCTGGTAGCTTAAATCAATGAGGACCTCCAATCACTGGAGACAGGACAAGTTTTAAGTGTTAAGTGAAAGGAGGAAGGGTTGGAAAGTGAATTTTATCAGGAAATGTATGCTAAAGTTATGCAAGCCATGAAAACGAGATTATTTTAGGACAGCCAAAATAAGGACAAGATAGAAGTGAAAAGAACAGGGGTTGCCTGGAAAGGCTGCAGAATAAAACATTAGTTTAAACTCTTACGGAGGAAGATACAGAAACTGTACTCCATAAAAGTATTCATCTTCCCCACATTAAAGAATGGATCTTTCTCCACCAAAGGACAGATTTTGTATGAGGACAGATTTTGCTCTTTGAAGAGAAAAATATTACTCCTTTACCTTTAAAAAGCCCAAAATATTGAGCTGTGAAACAAATTCCAGTTGTACTAAGCATGGCTTAGTACGCTGCTTCAAGTGCAAGCTTTTAGGAGCTTACCTTCAAAACCAAACTAAATGAATCTAGTATCCGCCTGCCAACGCAGAGGACACGGGTTCGAGCCCTGGTCCGGGAAGATCCCACATGCTGCAGAGTAGCTAAGCCCCTGCGCCACAAGTACTGAAGCCCGCACACCTAGAGGCCGTGCTCGGCAACAAGAGAAGCCACCACAATGAGAAGCCCACGCACCGCAACAAAGACCCAACTCAGCCAAAAAGAAATAAATACATAAATAAATGAATCTAGTAAAAATGACACTTAATGGGAAAAAAACACCTACCTGATAATATGTACTCAAGTACGGCTAACTGCCATATAGCTCTAACAACTAAAGGCTAAAGGAAACAAGCAGTCCAATTAAAGCCATAAAAGGCTTTAGAGAGACAAACTGGTCCATTTATTTATTTATATAAAGTATAGTTAGCATGGTCTATATTTTTATAACTCTAAATGACATTCGGCTATGTTATATCTATCTTCCTATCTATCAATATCTATCTAGAGATACAATTTAATCCAGGTACTTAGTTTCTAAGTACAGCAGGGGTGTGTGTGTGTGTGTTTGTGTGTGTAAGACACTCAAATTAATGCCCTAAATGAGAGGATCTCAGAGAAAACTACTTTTATTCTACTTATTCCAAAGATAGATTTACCTTAAAGAGCCATATTGTTCTTTGTATACCTAATGCTGGTACCACGTTTAGACAGTTTATCAAAAACTTTGACTTAGTATAGTTGTAAACTTCACCTTTCCATCTCTCAGAATAATGTCTCATGTTTGTTGACTCAGAGGAAAAATGATCATTTTATTTATCACTTAAACTTCAATGGGTTTCAAGGCAAAGTAAGCTAAAATTTACCAAAATAGCTTTAACTTTGCGCCAGGAAAAATTTAAATCTGGGGAAAGCTAAACCAGCTGGGACATTTCAAGTTGAGAAGAGTAGTTGGGAAGATAGAAAATTATCTTTTTAAAACAGATATTAGATGCCATAGCTTTCTGGGTATTCTTCTGAGCTACTCATGAGTTGACTCAAAGGATATGGAATCTGAAGGGGAACTAGAGATTACTTGTTAATTGTTAACAACTCCCACCACCCTCTTTTTTTGCAAAAGGGGAAATTGTGATGTCTAAACCATCACCTGAACAAACACTTCACCATTTTCAGAATTTAAAAAAAACAAAAAAGCAAAAAACTTTAATGCATGAGACAATATTTTCATTGCAAACAAATGAGAAGTAACCTGTAATATATGGGTAAAGCTGCTGAAAAAAACAATACTAACCAAGAGAGAAACTAAATTTGGTAGCCCAGGTTACTCGTATGTGATTTAACTGTTCTATTTAATCTATAAAAAATAACTTCCTGAGTGTTGACGAGCTACTACTGTGGGTGGAATGTGGATGGTACCTGTCCTAAATATCTGATCCGTGAAGCATACATTTAAAAACACACTTTATAGGGACTTCCCTGGTGGTCCAGTGGCTAAGACTCTGCACTCCCAATGCAGGGGACCCGGGTTCGACCCCTGGTCAGAGAACTAGATCCCACATGCAGCAACTAAAAGCCCCTGCATGCCGCAACGAAGATCCCATGTACTGCAACTAAGACACGACACAGCCAAATAAATAAATAAATAAATTTAAAACCCCACATTTTTATAATTAAAAAATAGGAATGGAAATATATATTTAGTGCTCACTTCGGCAGCACATTTACTAAAATTGGAATGATACAAAGAAGATTAGCATGGCCCCCTGTGCAAGGATGACACGCAAATTCATGAAGCGTTCCATATTTTTTTAGAGAGTGACATGGACGTATATACACTACCAAATATAAAATAGATAGCTAGTGGGAAGCAGCTGCATAGCACAGGGAGATCAGCCTGGTGCTTTGTGTCCCCCTAGAGGGGTGGGATAGGGAGGGTGGGAGGGAGACGCAAGCAGGAGGGGGATATGGGGATATATGTATGCATATAGCTGATTCACTTTGTTATACAGCAGAAAGTAACACAACGTTGTAAAGCAATTATACTCCAATGAAGATGTTAAAAAAAAAAGAAATATATATATCTACACTCAGGAAGAATAACCCACGGGAGCTTATTTTCATATTTGAATTCAAATTACCTTTAAAAGTTTAGTTTAACATAACAGTTCCAGGAATACCACAAGCATGTTCATACTGGTAACTTTCTATCAGAAAAGATCAGAAAGAGAGGAACCTGGTCGACAAAAGATCTTTAGACAGGAAAAAAAATGCATATGTTGTTACAATTCTTTGAAGCTGAGATAGAGCAGTTCTTAATCTAAAACTTCTAAGCAATGTGAATATCTTCAGTAGGTGAAAAGGCATTCCCTAAACTTTCATGCCTGGAAATGCACTCCTCAGTTGCAAGAACTTGAAAGTTAGATAATAAGGAAATTCCCAAGATCTAGCTGTTTATGGGAACAAAGTGTTTTACAAACAGGGACATTAAACGCCTTGGCTAAAGTCGAAATGACACTGTCTAAAGCATACAATCTATCACTGTGCTGAGTAATAATTACTCATTCATTTGTCTTGCTGGGAATACATCTGTGGCATTCAAATTCAAGGAGGCTGAATCCTCAGTAGAGCTTGTTGTTCCGTTTTATATCTGGGTAGTTCATTTTGGGGGGAAGCTTGCACATAATGTATGCTTAATAATCCCTTATTGAGAATATGTCCCGTAGAGCTGGTGACCCTCTTATAGAAAGACTTTTTGCTTGCAGTATCTAAAGGCTTAGGTCTTGGGCAAAATAATGGCCTGCTGTGGCTTATTGAGTTTCTCTTCTAGAAATTTTGAGCAGACATTGAGAGCGTGGTGGTGATTATAACTCTAAAGTAAAGAGTTATGTTGGGGGACTTCCCTGGTGGATCCAGTGGCTAAGACTCTGCATTCCCAATACAGGGAGCCCGGGTTCGATTCCTGGTCAGGGATCTAGATCCCACATGCTGCAATTGAAGATCCTCTGTGCTGCAACTAAGACCCAGTGCAGCCAAATAAATAAATAAATAAATATATTAAAAAAAAAAGAGTTATGTAAGGAGGCTTTCTAATAATCAGCTTGTCACAGCCTTGCAGGCTCAGGCCATGAAGAGTTGAGACACTAAATTCATTTTTTTTTCTTCTATAACCACAATACCCAGGTCAATTCTAACAAAAATAAGAACACAATTCTCATTCCGTATCCAAATTTCCCCAACTTTTCCCAAAGGCCCTGACAGCCAATTTTGGTTCCCAGGTGGGGTGTGATCAATGATTCCCCATTGCCATCTCTCCATCTCTAACTGGTAACCCCTATAGCACTGCCCCCCCCGCCACCTGAATTACTTTAAATTGAAATTGTTATTGAGACCATTGTAGATTCACATGCTACATGTAAGAAATAATAGAGCTGCACTTTGCCCAATCTCCCCAGTGATAAGTAATATTTTACAATACTGTAGGATTCTATCCCAACCAGGATGTTGACACTGATAAAACCCACTGAACTTATTTGGATTTTCCTAATTTAACTTGTACTCTTGTGTGTGTATATGTGTGTATGTGTTTAGTTCTACACCTACATTCATTTTTGAATAATCATTTCAGCTAAAATGTATGGAGTACCTGCTATCTACCTGGCACTGTTCTAAGTTCTTTACATGTATAATCTCATCTAATACTCATGTACCAAGTACTATATATTTAATCCCATTTTACAGATGAGAGAGGCTAAATGACGTGGCAGTGGCAGAGCAGGGCCAATTCACTTTACCACCAGGCCACACATCTCTCATTACTACAGAGCACCTCTCGGTTACAGTATTCAGCCCTGTGGAGCTAGATTGTGTCCAGAGGGCCAGGAGGCTGGGAACACACTTCTTAAATAGCTATAAAAGTCGATGTCTCTTACAGGGGATTTTTAGGTGAAATTATTCTATCTGATACTATAATGGTAGATATAAGGCATTACACATTTGTCAAAACCCATAAAACTGTATAACACAAAAGTGAACCCTAAGTGAAGTATGGGTTTTAATAAATAATAACATATCGGGGCTTCCCTGGTGGCACAGTGGTTAAGAATCTGACTACCAATACAGGGGACACGGGTTCAAGCCCTGGTCCGGGAAGATCCCACACGCCGCGGAGCAGCTAAGTCCGTACGCCACAACTACTGAGTCTGCGCTCTAGAGCCCACAAGCCACAACTACTGAGCCCACGTGCCACAACTACTGAAACCCATGTGCCTAGAGCCCATGCTCCACAGCAAAAGAAGACACCACGATGAGAAGCCCGCGCGCAGCAACGAAGACCCAACACTGCCAAAAATAAGTATAAATAAAATAAATAAATTAAAAAAAATAATAACGTATCAATATTGGTTCATCAATTGTAACAAATGTACCACACTATTGCAATATGTTAATAATAAGGGAATGGGGGAAGGAAGAGAATGGGAACTCTGTACCTGTGCTCAATTTTTCTGTAAACCTAAACTAGCTCTAAAAAATAAACTATTAATTTACAAAACAGAAATAGACCCACAGACATAGAAAACAAACTTATGGTTACCAGGGGGAAAAGGGAGGGGGGGATAAATTAGGAGTTTGGGATGAAGATGTATACACTACTATACATAAAATACATAGCCAACAAAGACCTACTGTATAGCACAGGGAGCTATACTCAATATCTTGTAATAAGCTATGATGGAAAAGAATCTAAAAAAGAATATATATATGTGTGTATATATGTATATATATATATACACATACACACACACACACACACACAAACTGAATCACTTTTCAGTACACCTGAAACTAACACAACATTGTAAATCAACTATATTTCAATTAACATTTTAAAAATAATAATCTATTAATTTAAAAAAATTTTTTTAAAAAGTCAATGGTTCTTTCAGATGGACCTGACCACAAAGTAACTGAAAAAACTTTTATCTTTGGAAATCTCCAAACTGTGGTCACTGAGCATTTATATTTCGCCAGCTGCCTTACATTATCTGAAGTGGCAGGAATATAGTGACAAAAACTCAGGCACTTAGAGGGTGCCCTGGGGATGTGTATGGCTTTTTTCCCCTTCCACATCTTCCCCTGCACGGACCTCAGAGGCTGAGCAGAACACGGGCACACAGAGTAAAGTGCCTGTAATTCCCATCCATTCCTGGGCCCTGTGGAATTTGAACTTATGTTTACTGCACTGTCACTTGGACATTAAATCTTAACTGTCAAAATATTCTTCAAGGCAGAGAGAGGAGTTCAGCATGGTATCCCAAAATGTCTTTTCCATATTCTTTTTGGCAGCTCTGAAAGAAAATGTTGCTACTACTCTCAAAAATATTGTTTTTATGTTCCCATGGAAATTCACAAAGGGAATATTATATTTAATCTTTACCACAAGCAGAAATACTTATTTCTGATGGAAATAATATTAGACATGGAAATCATGGAAAATATTGTCTAAACTTTTATATTGAGTAAGAAATCCATCCTGTACCTCTAGAGTATTGTACACCTAGAGCAATCAGGAAAATGGCCAATGACTACCCACTGTGGAAATTGTTCCTTTGACAAATATGCTATGCTCCCAGGCAAACTGTACCTCTACACATTATCATATAAAACCAGAGAGACAAATTAATCTTAGGAGCTATATGGAGGAAGATATCTGACCATACCTCACCCTCCTTCGCCCCAAATCACAATCCAATATTAACTCATAATCTTTTTCATTGGCTTTGGTAATTGTACCCTTTGAAGACAATCTGTGAATATGCATATAGCCCTTAGGCACTTTCATTGCCATTTCATCCAATTAACAGATAATTAAAAATGCTTTGTGTGAGTAGCTTTTCCCCTTTCCTTTTATCACCAAAGAGTGAGCAGTGCCCGTAAGGATGAAGTGCAAGAAGCAATCACAGCAGTGGGAGACGTCAGATGTATCAAAAGCAAACAGCCAACTTCTTCCCATCTCACTTTGTCACTTGACCCTCTAGGTTTGGGTTTTAATGATGAGCTATTCTCCTTTAACGAGTCAACTAGTTCTTATGGGACTAGTCGTGAGATGTTCCCAAAGTTTCAGTATGTTGCTAGAGTCATCCTCATGTAGAGTGTCAGGGACAGATTATTTTCAGAGCAAACGAGGACCAAATCATACTTACTGCTAAATTGGCAGCAAGATCCATTTAATGGTGCAACCAGTCTTTTCCACACTCATCAATGGGAGGAAATGGTCATAGATAGCCTCAAGAAAAGGAACCTGACTAGACAGAATATTCAAGTAACTATATTTTAAGGGATTTTTTTCCTATAACAACCAAGATGGGCTATCAAGTTAACCTATGATAATGAACAACTATCAAATCTCAACCTCCATCCAGGTTTACTTCTCATTCATGCCATGAGTCCAACATGGATCAGCAGAGGTCTCTGCTTCATTTAGTCTCTTGGGGCCCAGGATAACGGAGGCTTCTTGCTAACTCATGATCCCACTATCACTGAAGTAGGGAAAAGAGATGTGCGGTTGACACCACCAATTAAATGCTTCCACTTGGAAGTGACACATGTCAATGCCACTCATATTTCATTGACTGAAGCAAGTCACTGGCTAAGCTTAATTTCAAGGGAGCTGGAAATTGCAGTCTTAACAGGGACCCAGAAGGAGGAAAACCAGAATATTTGTGAGCATAACTGCCTGTTCCCTGGGACTGACTCACAGGAGTTTAATAATACCATGCAGTTTGATAATTTAGCATCTAGTGTTTTGATGCTATGTGAGTGACCCTGAAGGTCTATGATAAGATCTATTGTCTTGCAGGAGGCAGATATTTAGCTAAAAAGTTAGCTCTGTGGTTCCCCACTTGTCACATTCACTGTAATTCAAAGAAAGTGATTAAAAACTGTGTCTCTTATAAGCATACTTAGTTGTCCCTTATGAGAACTTTTTATTGTTTTAGGAACTAAGAAAGGCTTTGTCTTCCATTGAAGAGGTGGCATGTTTCCAGTTGGGAATGAATTAGAATCTGTTGACCCTGCAGAGAACTAGGTTATAAACTTTGAATTAGCCCCAAGAGTTAACCTTATTTTCTTATCTGCTTTTAACCTTGTTTTCCTCCTTTGTAATTAATTGTAAAACAATGGTATTATATTTGTCCTTTTTATTAACCACCTCAAGCTCTTTTGTGAAACAGACGGAGAATGAATAAAGAATTGGAATTGAAACAAACAAACCTGTCACTTTGTTAAAAACAATCATTTTCCTGCTTGTGATGTTGTACTATAGTAATGCAAGCTGTTACCACTGGGGGCAACTGAGTGAAGGATATACACAGGGTTCCTGTGAATTATTTCTTACAACTGCATGTGAATCTGTAATTACCTCAAAGTTAAAAGTTAAAAAAAAAAATGTACAATAGGGGCTTCCCTGGTGGCGCAGTGGTTGAGGGTCCGCCTGCCGATGCGGGGGACGCGGGTTCATGCCCCAGTCCGGGAGGATCCCACATGCCGCGGAGCGGCTGGGCCCGTGAGCCATGGACGCTGAGCCTGAGCATCCGGAGCCCGTGCTCCACGGTGGGGGAGGCCACAGCGGTAAGAGGCCCGAATACCGCAAAAAAAAAATAAAAAATAAAAATCTACAATAGCCTCCCAAAGATGGTTGACTGCTAATGCTGGTGCTTTAAGTCTATTTAAAGGACTTGAAAATGTCAAGATTCTCTTTCAAACCAATAATTTAATGAAGAAATGCCCAATTTACCATACAATAAAATTCATTGTGGCAAAGACTTGGACCACAGTCAAGGGATATTTCCATGAATTACTACTAAAAAAAAAAGACACAAGATTTATACATAAAGAAAGTGAGTACTCACTTTGTCTCTTTCTTTTCCTTCCTTCTTCCTTCCCTCCTTCCTTCCCTCCCTCCTATCTTTCTTTCTTTCTTTCTTTCTTTCTTTCTTTCTTTCTTTCTTTTTCTTTCTTTCTTTTTCTTTTCTTTCTTTCTTTCTTGCTTTCTTTCTTTCTCTTTCTTTCTTTCTTTCTTTCTTTCTCTCTCTCTTACTTTTTTTCTTTTAAAAGATACAATTAAATCCCTCCTATTGCTAAAGACTATGGTAAGCAATTGGTAAGGAAGACAGAATGGTGTCTGCCCACACAGTGCTTATGTTTTAAAGGAGGAGACAGTAAAATTGCAGTTGTGATACATGCTTAGAGGAGAACTAAGAGAGGGCTGAGATGAGATAAGGGGAGTGCGGATCCACTGTAGACGAGGTGGCCATCTGAGGAGATGGAGGAGGAGAAATAACTAGCACTGCAAAAAGCAGAAGAAGAGCATGTGTGAAAGGCCTGGGAGAGAGATGGATCTGCATGTTTTTGAGAACCCGGAAGGTGGTCAGTATGGCTGGAAGATGGTTGGTAAGGAAGCAAAGATGATGTTGGCAACATTGTGGGCAGAGCAAAAGCCTAGTAACTCCAAGTGTTGTTATAGGTGATTGTCAGCTAGGACTGACAATTACTGATATGTGTTCTAAATTAAACAAGTTTGCGTTGAACTAATAAATCTTAAAGTAGTCCTTCTTTGTCTCTCTCCTGTAGATACCACTACTGTTCCCATATTCTTCCATACTCAGTTTCCAAAGAGAAAGCTAATGAACAAGGACGTTAAGCAATTACAAAATGGGAAAGAAAAGTTAGAATTAGTACTGTTGCAAGAGCCCTCCATATGTAAATAAAACACCGGCAACAGGAAAAGTCCACTTGTTGACACACGTAAGACAAAATATAGGTATATTATGATTCTCAGCGTCAGCTCTTTCCACTGGGATGGACATTCTACTCCTCACGTCTTTTCCATCTGCCAAAAATTCTGATAAATGTATTTATAACTTATTTATTTTATTATTAGAGCTTAGGCTAAAATACAATAGCCCTTGCAGAGATAACACTATGACTTGAATTTACATTAAAGACTAAAGACTATCTTGGAGAGAGGTTACTTCCTAGGTATAGAGAAGGAATGGCAATAGATGAGAGGATTAAATTAAAATATTGAGTGGATTAAATTTTAATGGTGATATTTTATTTATTAAATTTGTGAGGTGGGTGCCTAATGATAAAAGTATTAATCTTTATAATGTTTTGGATTTTTGTATATATTCCTTAATACTTCCTTTATTAAAAGTAGATGATTACCTTCAGATTCTCTCCTAAGAGTAATTTTCAAGCAAATGAGCTCTTAGAAAAATTAAAGGAGAGTGAAGGGATGGAAAGGATCATGAAAAAGACTGAGTCCACTAATGACAGATTTCTCAGACTTGAGGAAGCTTAGAGCAAGAAGAGACTTAACGAGTCAACTAATGGAAGTCCTTTTTAGAGCAGTAAATCTGTTCAGGGTCACGGGGCCAGTTTGCGGAGCTGGTGGAGGAGATAGGGAGTCAGAGCCTCACGTCCAGAACTCCTGACTTCAGTCTGTTGCTCAGCATTACACTACAACTGCTTGGAGTTTCCTCTTGGTTTAATCACTGGTGACACCAAATTTCATTTTAGCAACACAAGGACTATCTGGAAGTTAGAAGTAGACCTGTTATTTACCGGCAAACTGGAGAAAGTATCTTAAATGAGGATGAAGAGGGGTAAAAGGGACAACCACCATGGCTGAAAAGAAAAAGCCACTGAAGAAATAACTACAGGTGATTCTCCAGGGGGGAGTAAAGCAATGTAGGAAAAAGAGCATCGTATCAGGAAGTATAAAAGGAATGCTGCCTGTAAGGACTGTGTCCTCTCCATTGCCCAGAAGGTTACTAAAGCTCATTGTCCAGGAGCAGAGTCTGAAGGCTGAGAGAAGAAGAGAGCTTTGAGAGGGTTTTTAAAAAGACACAAAAGTTAAAGAGAAAAAATGAGACACAGAGAGGAGAATTGGAGTTTCACCTAGAGAAGAATTATTGGACACTGAACACTAATATTCTCTCATTTTCTCCAGGGTGTAGATGTCTGTCTGTACATAGAATATGTATGAAAATGTCTTCATTTGACAGCAAAAAGGATTTTAGACTTTAGAGAAAAAAAATTCCTAACACGTTAAACATAAGAATGATCTTCTAAAAGGGCCAGCTGTTTCTTCTGTCTGTACTGGTTTAGGTGTAGTGCAGCCAATGTAAGAGTCACTTCTGGTCCACAGTAGAGCAAGAAACATTCTTCTGGTAGGAGCTAAACCTAACTGACTTGCCTCTCAGCACCCTAATTTCAGGTTCTAAGAAACCTAGTACACTCAGAGCTGGGGAAGGAAAAGCCACTGGGGTCCCTTGGGCCCAGCACTGCACCTGCACTGCTTCACAAGCATACTCCAGTCCCTCAGGTTATTAGACAACGAACTGTCACTGGCAGGGAACTTACTTTGATATAAAAGGAAGCAGTTATCCAGGTTAGTGTTCCAAGAAAGTTAAGAACAGCTGCAACTTGGCTGGGAATCTTGTTTATCTTTTTAATTGTGTATATATGCCCAGAGGCTCTCCAATGGTTCTAATATAAAGAATAAATGCTGTGTGGGAATTCAGTAATTAAGAGTCTCCTGTTGTTTCCTGGGTGGTAATTTTCACGGAGACCACTATGATAATTTATTCACATGAGGCTGAGACTGAAAGGAAGTGCCAGGAGAAAACTCAGAGGTAATTAGCAATTCAGGAAGTGCATTTCATAATCAAACCTGCACATGTTGGGTTTTGAGCAAACTCAAGACTACCTTGAGTACAGTGACGTAAAATCACTTCGACTTCAGAACAAATGCCTTTGTTGATAAAACTGATTCTGTCTTTCAGATGTATGTTTTTCTGGGAACTCCCTGGTTGTCCAGTGGTTAGGACTCTGCACTTTTACTGCTGAAGGCCCGGGTTCAATCCCTGGTCGGAGAACTAAGATACCACAAGCCTCGAGGTGTGACCAAAAAATAAAGCAATAATAATAATAATAATAATAGAGGGAAGAAAGAGATATAACCTAAACAAAATAAAGAATATCTATATAAAACCAACAGAAAATATTTAAAAAATAAACAAATAAATCTTTTTCTAACCTTGCAATAGTTTCTCAGTAGTACCTCCATTTGATGTTTGCTGAGAAGTATTTAGATCAGCGTTTTCAAAGGTGAATGTGCAAATGAATTACCTTGTGCAGATTCTGATTCAGTAGATCTGGGGAGAGGCCTGAGATTCTGCACTTCTAACAAGTGCCTAGGAGAGGCCCATGTTGTTCATCTAGTAATGCTTTGGGTAGTGAGGTTTTAGATAACTTCGAAACTCATCCAGTAGTTGTTTTAGATTTTAAAAGTCACTCTCTAAAAACAATAAATTAAATTAAGCCCAAGCAACAGGAAGCTAAGATGATTTTCAAAGCTAAATGCTTATGTCTCTTTGGGCCAAGAAGGAGCTCTTACGAGTTGAGATCAAGAGCAAGCTGGCAGACAAAAACAGTGCCAGGCAAGATGCCACCTGATGGGGGAGATAGGGCTCAGCCTGAATTACCTTGTCCATGGGTTTTGGCAGACTCAGGTCTAATCAAGGTCATTTTCAATAATGAATGATTACAGTCTGGTTGATGGGGTCCCGCAATAATCATAATCGAGCAATAGGCAGTGATTTTGTTCCAAAGGAGTCAATCTGGATGGAAACAGGATTAGTCTATGTCTAGGTAGGAAGAGACGATGTCCAGGCTCTTGAGGCAGTGGCTGGGCCCCGGTCAGATGGGCTGAGGCTGTGAGCAGGGTGATTCCTACAAAGAACTGTATCAGTGCAGAAATCCGGTCAATCAGGATGGATGGACATGCAGGATGAGGGCTAGGGAGAAAGCTCAGTGGGATCCAGGGGCTCATCCAAGAGACACCAGATGCTGGGATTAGGACAGCAAAGCTAATTTCATGCTTCTGAATTTCTGCTGTTAATGTACTAGCAGACCTGTTTCCAATTAACTCATGAATGAGGTGAGATTAAGTCTGCAGATGAGATGTCTTCAATACATGGAGCTAAGTGGTGCTTCAAGAAAAAGTGTGGAGCTGACAAATATTGTGTACCTCCTAGACGCTGAGCACTACACGAGGTGTTTAATACATACTACATAAACATATTTAATACATACTTGTCAATGTAGGCTGCATCTGTAAGATAACACATGTCAGCTGCTGTGCACCGTAGCACATTTTCTAGCACCACACTTGAGTATGTTGATGGGAGTTTCTTTTTCTTCTCTTATTTTACATCTTGAGTTTTGGTGCCAAGTTTTCTTTTTCATGTGAGGTTTTGTTTCTGCTTATATGATCGTCATTGTTATTTGCCACTGTTTACAATTATATAATATGATTGATTATATAATAGAATTAAAGAATTTTGCTCTGAGAAGATAGGAGAATGAGGAAGATGTAATCCTTTGAAGAGTTATTGGTCAAGTCGGAGAGGCAACCGTTGACATAAAAAATGATAAGTTCTCATAGTCACCTAGATGAGAGGGGAAGGATGAGAGCAGAACCATCTGTGGCCTTCATATGCTCAGCTGAATACTAGCCATTCAAATCAGTGAATAGTCATGAGAATAACTGTTGAAGTGGGTTGGAATTATTGACATTAAAGAGAGTTTGCAGGGACTTCCCTGGAAGTCCAGTGGTTAAGACTCCATGCTTCCACCGTTGGAAGCACAGGTTGAATCACTGGTTGGGGAACTAAGATCCTGCATGCTGCTCAGCACAGCCAAAAAAAAAAAGAGAGAGAGAGAGTGCATTAAACTGGGATGGAGGACTACTCCTGCAGAAAATGCAAACATTAACCTCGTGCTTATGGCAAAAGCCAGCCCAAGAAAAATACCATTTCTTCTCATAGGAAATATGAACTCACCTTCTCATGTGACAAAAACCAAACTGATGAGGAGCTATTTTGGATGTTCTCTGTCCCCATCACTTAACCTCATTTGGCTTCTTATTGCCTTTAAATTGCCTTGTCAAATATCACTGGAGAAGCAGACCGATTGGTTCTCTTCACTCAGGAGTTTACAAAGACTGTCTTGCCAAATACAACTTTAATATATGGGGAAGGTAGGTAAATAAAAGTCCAGACAACTACAAAGATGATTCCTAAATTGAGTGTGGTAGTGAGAGCATCAGTAAGTATGGGGTTGGACCTGGTGGCCGTGCTGTGTGAGGTCAGCAGGGTCCAGATGACTCCATGATGACCCTTGTAGCCTAGTGGGTCTGTGAAACTGATTCTGCCACCAAGATGACTCTCACCTGACAAAATAACTCCATCCCTTAATTACACCAAAAAGGGAGTTCTTACCATCTACTTCCGGCCACACTGCATTCTAAGGACATTGATTCGGGCAAGAAACACTAAGCTAACAGTATTTTATGGGGTGTTTCATGACCCAACACTAAAAAATATTTTCCTCACTGATGCCTGAAATTTCACTGGTGAGGTCTGCCTTCATTTAGTCAGTTTGGGTTGTATAATGTAGCTAGTCCTGGAATTCTGAACAAACTATCACCGGTGCCTTATGCAATGAACAATTTTCTGAAAGCTAGGCATGGCTTAGGTAAGACACCAGAGTCAAAAGGAAATAATATAGCACATGATTTCCTTCCTTAGAAGAGGGAACCATAAGTAAGAGTGTTAAGAATGTTGTTCACGGGGCTTCCCTGGTGGCGCAGTGGTTGAGAGTCCGCCTGCCGATGCAGGGGACACGGGTTCGTGCCCCGGTCCGGTAAGATCCCACGTGCCGCGGAGGGGCTGGGCCCGTGAGCCATGGCCGCTGAGCCTGCGCGTCCAGAGCCTGTGCTCCGCAACGGGAGAGGCCACAGCAGTGAGAGGCCCGTGTACCACAAAAAAAAAAAAAAAAAAAAATGTTTTTCATTGTTGTACTAGTCAGGGTTCTATAGAGAAACAGAACCAATGTATATAGAACCTATATAATATTTATGTATAATATATAACATTATAATATATAACATGACTTAAGGCCTTCAAATAATTGGATGTGGCCCACCCACATTAGGGAGAATAATCTGTTTTATCCAAATTCTACTGATTTAAATGTTAATCACGGACTTCCCTGGCGGTCCAGTGGTTAAGACCTGGCACTTCCAATGCAGGGGGTGTGGGTTCAATCCCTGGTAGGGGAACTAAGATCCCACATGCCACAGGACACAGCCAAAAAAAAAAAAAATGTTAATCGCATTAAAAAAATACCGTTTGCACAGCAACATCTAGGCTAGTGTTTCACCAAACAACTGGATACCGTAGCCTAGTCAAATGGGCACATGAAATTAACCATCATGGTTATATTCATGTGGAACATGAAACAACTTGTATTTCTAAAAACTGAAAACACCTGATTACTTCTCAATAATTTTACCAGCCACTGCTTAATGGCCTTTATCTCCAGGCTCGAGCAGATTACACGTTTCTAACTCACCTTATGCAGTAAGGGGAGCTAGATGATGCCACTTGTCCTGTGGCAGGTATTTGCACCCTGGACCTAGGACGTTTCACCACCCCCACCAGGCCTAGAGGGAGGGGCTGATCCCAGCTTCTTCACCAGTATATGGTGAAGTATCTATTAGCCCCTCTGTCTTTGTGTTCACTCTCTTATTATTATTATTATTTTTTGCGGTACGCGGGCCTCTCACTGTTGTGGCCTCTCCCGTTGCAGAGCACAGGCTCCGGACGCGCAGGCTCAGCGGCCATGGCTCACGGGCCCAGCCGCCCTGCAGCATGTGGGATCCTCCTGGATTGGGGCATGAACCCGTGTCCCCTGAATTGGCAGGTGGACTCTCAACCACTGCACCACCAGGGAAGCCCTCACTCTCTTATTTTTAATCAAATCTCATCAGCTTTACACATGAACTGTTGCAAGCGCCTTACAATATTAACTCATTAATCTTTGTAATGCATGAGGTTGGTACTACAAGGATATCCATTTTTTCACCCATTTAAGTAGCTAGTTGAAGATCAAAGGATCAGTTGGTGGCTCTTAACCATTACTTGTTAGGCAACCTGCACAGCAAGAGGTTTTGTTACATCCAGCTGTGGCTTGGAGGATGCCAGAGATTAAAGCATGCACTACCTCTGCATATCATTATCACGGATATCAATGAGAAATGTTTACTAGATTATCATAACTATCTTGAAAACAAATGCAAATTTAATCTCTTTTAATTCAATCAGTTCAGTTTAAAAATAGGTATATTGCATTTAGGATACAATCAGCCTGGATCTTGCAACTCTAAAATGTTTTCATAAGTGAAGCTCTTGTGTTACACTCTACCCACCTCTTTAGGGTTGTAATTTTTCAAAAATCCTATTGACTTCCTGATGACGACCTTTGGAGAGAATGAACCATGGGTTTCCATCAAAACTATCCTTGCTGCCCAAAGACATAGCTAGAGAACAAGCCCAGTGATGATTCTTCACACACAGAAGAAGAGTCTACATGTTGGCTGTGGGTTTGTTGGTTACAGGAGTGTGACTCTACAAGTCGTCACAATTTTAAATAGTGTCAGGCTATCATAGAACATTTCATCTAAAGATATGATGGTGTCAAGCACCTATGAAAGGCCATGTATGTGGAATCAATTCTTGATTCAAAAAATATGCTTAAGATCAAACCAAATCAATGTAACAGAAAAATAATTACAAAGGCTGAAAATTGCCCCACTCCCGGTTTTTATTTTTTATTTTTTTTTTGGCTTCTGTTAGTAAACCCATATAGAAGAGACACTTTCTACCCTGAAGGAGACTGCTGTCTCATCTGATAAATCATATAAGCTCCAGTGAATGTATGTCATCACCCGCAGGAATGACAGGTCTATCTTTGTCGCTCTTGTGGGATTTGAGCATTGACACTGGCAGAGAACTTGACTAATAACCTTCACCTGGACCTTCCAAACTCTGCAGGTAATTTCTTGATAAAGATCTTGATAAAGGCCAATATTTTCACAGGTTGACAGGGTCGGGAGAAGAGCGTCACTGAGCACTTTGACACTTTTAAGTTCAGTTTACAGTAACTCCTTGAGAAGCCTTAGGTTTTGCTGCACTTGCAATTGTTGGGACAAATCACAAGAAAATGAATGAAATATGTGACCCTCAGAGATATTGCATCTGGCTTTATTCTCTCAAAGATATGTGCTTATGAGAGCAATTTATACACATCACTGTTTGACGAAAAGGGCACATCATTGATGTTCTCTGAGTTTAAATCGAATGCCTTTCACTTTATATTGTGTGTTTTATTCTAAAGCCACATATGGGTGTGTGTTGTTTCATCAGTGAGATTCATGACAGTGAATGGGAAGAAGTCATCCATTCCCCTTATTCTGCTCAAAATGCAAAAGACAAAGCTAAATTTTGCTAAAGACGGATCCATACCAGGGGAAAGGACAACTCTTAAATGCCCATTGAATTTCTTATCCACATGTTTGAAAATATGAGACATATTTAGACTCTAGCCAGGGGTATGGTTTCAGGTCTTTCTGGTGTGCTTAATTCCTTCTCTCTCTCAAAGTCATTTTGGTTTAAAAACACCACACCCACATTTACATCCCATGACCAAAAACCTTGGAACATCAAAAAAACGGTAATGGAGCATTATTATTTTATGCATTCAACAATGCTGATTTCAAGAGACTACACACAAACAGAAATTCTTGAAATTGTTTTATTGATGACAGAATCAGTGTATAATTTGATGAGGATTTGATGAGGAACCTGTGAACAATAAAGAATATGTCCATTGCCAGCAAAATACAATTATTCCAGGTCCTTTAGACATTACAAATACAGTTCTTTCACACCAGATGGTTCATATGTAACAAAGCCATTTTAGAATGCTTAATTGTGCTTCTACAAAACCTTCGAAGAATGAGGTAGTTTCATTTACCCACCATATTTTCCACATTTCCATTATTATGCTTTCAGTGAGCTTAAATCCTTTTAACATAATCTTTAAACAACTGCTCATGAGAGCCAAGGCTTATTTATGTTTATTTCTTTCTACTTGATTATTCTTAAAGATAATCTCAAGAATCACTACACAACCAGAGAAATTTGAGACAAGCAATGGCTGGGGCTTTTTCATTACAATCAGACTTAGATGCAAGAGAACACATTCTAAAAACTCCATAGTTAAGCTAGTATTCTCCCATTTCTAACTATAAACTGATTTAAAAACTACTTCCTCACACTACTTTTCTCTCAGCCACCATATCAAGTAAGCATAGATTCTTCAGCCTAGGGGGTTAGGCTATTGGCTAACTATGGGATCATGCATTCTTTTACGTCAACAGGGGACCATCTGCAGAATTTATAGGTGCATACAGATTAGCCAGCTTATCTTTAAAATTTCATTCACAATCTACTTACTGCCATATTCTTGAATACCATCACTCTTCAAACACTTATCAATGAAGCAGAGATTGAGGCAGGTTATTTGTTTCCTTTCTCGATCCTGAGAATGACTGTAATGACCATTGTGAAATTAGCTTGAGGAAATCGCAGCGTGTTGTACATTTTAGTTAAAAACAAAATGATAATATTCAACTAATTTCCAAATCAGTTAACCTTCACCAAGGAGAGGGGGATGGTGGCAAATAGTATTCCCAAGGGGAAAAAGAAGTTACAATCGACTCCTTGCCACTTTTTCTTTTATTCAGTCTCAAGAAGCTTCACAGATCTTAAAATGGTTGAAGAAATGACATAATAGATCTTATAGACTATGCAATTATAAAGTCTTAACCATATTGGTAGTAATCTAAAGTAGTTCCCATGTAACATGACCGTTAGATCATTATCTCAAGATTATCTGATAAGTTGGCCACTATATTTAGTCACTTTCTAATTGGCACTATTTGTACTTGGCACCTGTGTTGAAAGCCGAAGATCCCAATGGCTGGCAGAATAAAGAAAAAGAGCTCTCTTGGACAGCACAGAAGCAAGTTCAACTTTTTGCCTTTCTTTCTCTACTACCATTTGTTCTTCCTCTGACATCTTCTGTAGTTAAAATTGTCTCCATTCAATGACGGGTAACAAGGAACCTAGCCATTGTGACAGTGGACATGTAGAGAAAATACATGTCAATGATAATACATTTTAATTCATTCCCGTATCACAGCTCACAATTTTTACCATCCCAACAGTGGGTTCCATAGGTAGAACATTATGTAACTCATGTTTTAGACCTTATTAATCGGTATGTGGTATGCAAAACATACTTTCAGACAGAAAGTATACAAAGATTACTTAAAACTTCAATACTTGTATCCATCAGATTTTAAAGACCACCTCATTTACTAAGACTGAATTTCATGCCTTTATCATTCACTAAAGCAAATATGTTTACATATATCTGATCCCAGGGAATTATTTACCTCCAAACACTTGATATATTTCTATTCTATTGATATGTTTATCACTTCCTCAAATTAATATCCGAGAAGTTTTTTACTATGGTATGTATACTGAAGATGGAAAATAAATCACTTTCTTCTACCTTTGTATTTTTAAAAGAACTTTCTGGCAATGCTAAAAAAGAATCTCTTTGCAATACTTTAAATGGCCTTTCTTTCAAAACCTCAAACTGTGAAAAACTGTTGTATTAAAGTTGTCTTCCACCTGCTATTTTCTGAGTAGCTGTAAGCCATCCTTTTCAAGCCAACAGTCTCAACAGTTTGATTCATAATTGACATTTTCCAGAAAAAGACACTCTAGGAACATTTTGTTTATTTCAATAATACCTGACTTTGAGTTTAAGATCAGCAAGGATGCTGTAATTTGAGGTGTTCTTTTGTTAGATGTACCATGACAACTTAACATCACTCCAAAGGAATGCAGTTAACAAATGTATCAGGTTGGCAGTAAACAGTAAACCTGGAGGTAATTCACACCAAGAACCCCTAAATACTAATCTACTGAGTAGTTTCCCATGAGAGGAAAGAAAGGAATGGAAAAAGGACATTCTTTCTTTTAAAAATGAGATGAAAATGTTTATTGTGATTTCTTGATAGCACACCGATAACAGAGGTGTGCTCTGGCCTTTGTCTCCTTATCATCTAACTGTATTAAATATTACTTTTATACCTAAAACTTCAAGTAGGAGAGTATAAACTCCATGAGGGTAATGTCTTTATCCTACTTATATTCTAAAACTAACTTTCTATCCCTACTGTGAGTTGTGTTAGACACATATTTGTGGGTACTCGATCAACATTTATCAAGTGAACTGATCCAGTTAATTATAATCTCTGTGATCTTTGTCAATTAATAAGTAATGCTTATTGAGAGAGTGGCACTCTGCCTCCTCTTGTGAGGAGATATCTGGAAAACAGACAGCTGAACAAATTCTACTTGTGGCAAAACAAAGTGATAGGTGTTATAAACATCTACTAAAATTATGGGCCAGGATTACTATTTATAACTTAAGTTTTTGCATATCCTAAATCCACATTAAAGGAATAATTCTTTGATCCTATTTAGAATCAGGACATGAAATCAAAGAGCCCTCTTACAATGTTTCTCTAACCCCTGTCTAAGCTTTAGTGCATCTCATGAATGTTTATTGCTCTAAATATTTTAGAAAATATCACTCATTGAAAGGGAATGAATGTTGTCGTTTCCTGCTTAAAATAGATTTTTCCCAATCATAAGGGTAAAGTGAACATATAATTTTAAAAAGGAACTTTTAAAGGAAAAAGAATACAGTGATTGAGCACAAAGTGGGAATGGGGAAAATAAATAAGCTTATGTTGGCAGCTAATTTTATAGCACAAACTCCCTAAAGCAGAGCTGAAACCGAAGCTTTAATAAAAAGTTCCTACAATTCTTTTGACCAAGGTATACTCATTAATTGCCTTTAAGTGCCCCAGAGTACTCTGATTTCAGGAAACTAGATATGATGAAGAGTTTTCACCCAGGATGTATATAATGTAGGCTTCCCAGATCTTCAGAAGGGCTGACATTTTCAAGTTATATAATCAATGTGACATTGCGCTTTCTTGCTACCTCTGATCTTTTTTTTTTTCTCGTGACAATCTTTTGAGAAAAGAATAAGTGGTGTTTACCAGGTAGAAAAAAAAAGTGATTCCCTAACAAGTTTTCTCAGTCATTTATTCCTCTTTCCCTTTTACTTTTCCTCTGTACTTTTGAAAGTAAAGGTTTTATTAGGTATTACTAGTTTATTCAGTCCTGCAGGTTCTGGGGAGCATGATACACATCCCTGAAATGGACTCTTCTCTTGGTGTATCATGAGTTGAATCCTTGATAAATGATTGTAACAAAGAAAATTCCTAATAGCGAATAGCTTTAGGAAATGCTCAGGTTTTGTCTAATGCCTGAAAGCTTCATTTTAAAATCTTGGTTTCTACTGATGTGTTTTGAAAAAGGCTGATGAACTTGGTCTGAAATGTAAAAACTGAAAAAAAAGTGGAAGGAAGAGAACACGCAAAATAAGTTAATCATTATCATTTTAAGTGCCACTAGTTCTGTTTATATTCATGCACATGTGAACTGCTGAATCCCATTTGATCAACCCAATTAAACATTAACTAATTGCAGCCAATTATGCAAATATCAGCAACAATATTAATTTGTTGATCTTTTTGAGCAGATTAGCCTCACATGTTCCTAATGCTAGCCTATCTTACGCCTTAAATGATCAATTAGTGTTACGATAACTAAGTCTTGAAGAATGGATAATTGCCTAGTTACAATGTGCCACTCTTACTGTATTAATCCACTGCAATTAAACAAATAGTGCACAAGGAAAAAAGATGTGCAGATGTTCCCTTTAAATCTATTTAACAAGTTAGTGTCAAGGTCAATTTCCTGTCTTATTACTTAAAGGAGAATGGCAGATTGTGTTCTCTGTTTTAGGAGACCTTGTTTCTTTAAATGTATATCCTTCATCTTCAGAGTCTGGTAGAAAGGGCTTAAAATGCTCTTAAGGTTTGATGAAATAAATCACACAGACATAAGGTCAAGAGATATTGTTCTCCAACTCTTACAACGAATGTCTCGCCATACTAAATTCAGAGATGCAAAGTATAAAATGCATTTGTGGCAAACAGATGATTGCCATTTCTCATAGGAATGTTGAGTCTGGTTATTATGGGCTACTTGACAGGTTAGAATTACCTTAAGTCACTTCTAGCCTACAATATTGAAAATGACGTCTCAGGATTTAGCCAAGGCAAATGCATACTCTCAGAATGCTACTTGGTGAACAAATTTGTGCAGAGGATAGTTAAAGCACTTCAGCCCTACCTAAAAAGAACAGACTCTCCCAAGACTTCAGATCGCCAATTAAAAGCCCCCTAAAAGACATTTTTACCATTCCTTTTCCTCTTATACTTCCCTCATTTTCATTTTACCATTCCTATCTAAAAAGACTCTATGGCCAAAAGTCTTGGAAAAGAATCAAAGCCCCATTTGCTATGTGTTGCTAAATGCCTTAAGGAAAATTTTCCAGCACAGCAAAACTTTTAGAATTTTTTTTCCTTGCTCTGAAAAGAGGATGAAATATGATCATCAAGATGAAAGTTATTAGGACTAAAGGAAACCAACATATAATATCTGAGAGTTGACCTTCCAAGGGTAAATGTTTTCTATCAAGATTTGACTTTCCCCTAGATAAACCAGGATACAATTTTAACTCATGGCTCCTAAACAAGGAAAATATCATCCATAATCATTCTCCCTGTACCCTAACCATGTGCTTATCCAATCCCCATTCAACAGAAATGAGCATCTATAAAACCAGAATATAAAATCCAGAGTATATACCTCTTTGCTTTCTATCAAAAAACTAAATATGATTTATTTTGTATTTAACACAACATTTATGTGTTTAACACGAAACATATATCATTTCCATTTGGTTGGTATGGTATCACGATCTCTCTAGAGCTATTACTTTAATTCCAAGACAGTCTTCAAATAAAGACAATATGAGGTAAATACAAAGTCAGAATCAATCACAAATTCTAATAAAGAGGTTTCACAATACAGAAACAAAGAAGGTACACTTCTATAGAAGGTACATGTTCATTCATTCCTTGTTATGTGCCAGGCAGGGGAATAAAAGATCTATAAGGCACAAGACCCTCAGTCTTGTAGTGAAGCCTGACTGCTGATTACAACACAATGTGGAAAGGGCAGGGGTGGGCCTTGCTAATGCACCAGGAGAGCCTGGCGCAGACCAGGACATCAGGAAGGAGGGAGCGATTTTCCCTAAGACGGACTTAGGGGACCTGGAAAGAAATATGAGGGGAGGAAATCCAGTTTCTCCAAGTCTTGATTTAAAAAAACAAACAAACAAACATTTTCTGAGGATGCAGATGTGTCGCAGGAAATGGTACCTATGAAATTTACTCAGATCAGCTTTCAAACACAAAAACACTCACTTGGTTGAGGAGCAGAACGTAACTTATGCTAAAGAATAAACACTTTTTTATCTGATTGAAGTACCAAGGGAAGCACTCGGGTTATGGAGGAAAAGTCTACGCTTAGATGGCTTCCATTCTCATCTAGAAAGAAGGTAAGGTAAGCTTCTAGGAGCAAGTTTATAAACTACCACTGGATGACTGCAATTCATCTTCTCTGGAATGAGGAAACAATTGCCCTGGTAACACTGATAATACAAACTACATTATGCACAACTAAAAACAGGTAGCCAAAGAAATTTCTCATAATTCAAATGCAACGGTCTGTCCCCAGAGCACACAACTGATAGCCTGTTCTTTTCCATTCAGGATACTGTGATTGTCCAGTCACTCTCTTCTCTTCCGTACTACAACAAAAGCAAGAAAACATGTTTCAGTGTAAAAGCTCATAGCGCAGGAACAGCTTATAAATAAACTTCATGATATAACCAACGTTGTACAAAAGGTTCCCTTCTGTTTCGAACATTAAAAGCATATTCACATTGAAAATAAGACTATGTGCAAACAAATACCTGGAAAGGATCACAAATTTTATAATTATTGTGGAGCTCAGATTTATAGCTGGTATAGGTCCCTTACATATGCCTTTTCATTGCCATTCTGTATTTAGCTTCTCAGATCATGTCCCCTTTCCACATGAATTGCCTCTTTAGTACTAATATAACTTGAGTTGAAATGAACACAAACAACAGAATTCCTGAACTGGAAAGAACATTAATGACCATCTAGTATGCAGGGGATGAGCCACATAAGTGGGACTCTGGATGTCACTTCAGAGCAATTCCACTTCTACTGGTTTTATATAGTGGGATTCCAGGGAAGGTTTCATTTGTAGAAAATTTCAATGGCTTAAAAATCAAGTGTGAAGAGCAATGAACTTTTAAGCCCAGCTTCTCATTTAAGGACACTGAGCCTCAAGGAAACTCTTTAAAAAAAAATTTTTTTTTTATTGAAGTATAGTTGATTTACAATATTGTGTTAATTTCTGCGGTACAGCAAAATGATTCAATTATACATATATATATTCTTTTTCATATTCTTTTCCATTACGGTTTATCACAGGTTTTTAAACTTTCTATTTTTTTATTTTTATTTTTTTTGGCGGTACGCGGGCCTCTCACTGTTGTGGCCTCTCCCGTTGCGGAGCACAGGCTCCGGACGCGCCCACTCAGCAGCCATGGCTCACGGGCCCAGCCGCTCCATGGCATGTGGGATCCTTCCGGACTGGGACACGAACCCGTGTCTCCTGCGTCGGCAGGCGGACTCTCAACCACTGCACCACCAGGGAAGCCCTTAACTTTTTATTTTATATTGGAGTATAGCCGATTAACAATGTTGTGATAGTTCCAGGTGCACAGCAAAGGGACTCGGCCACATATCCATGTATCCGTTCTCCCCCAAACTCTCCTCCCATCCAGGCTGCCCCATAACATTGAGCAGAGTTCCCTGTGCTATACAGTAGGTCCTTGTTGATTACCCATTTTAAATGTAGCAGTACATCACAGGATATTGAATATAGTTCCCTGTGCTATACAGTAGGACCTTGTTGTTTATCCATTCTATATATAATAGTTTGCATTTGCTAACCCCAAACTCCCAATCCAGCCCTCCCCCACCCCACTGCCCCCCTTGGCAACCCCAAGTCTGTTCTCTTCTAGGAAGCTCTTAATCACAGCCCAGTTCTGCCTCTGTGCAATGCTATTCCTTCTACATCACAATGTCCATGTGCTGGGTGCCTCTTAAAGAACTTTGAAGACCTCAGAGAGGACTTCCCGGGTGGTGCAGTGGTTAAGACTCCGTGCAACCAATGCAGGGGGCCTGGGTTCGAGCCCTGGTCAGGGAACTAGATCCCACGTGCATGCCGTGACTAACATTTCGTATGCCACAGCTAAGGAGCCCAAGAGCTGCAACTAAGGAGCCTGCCTGCCGCAACTAAAGATCCGGCACAACCAAATTAATTAATTAATTAATAATAATAAAAAAAGACCTCGGAGAACAGAATCTATCAAATTGGTAAAAAAAAAACTGGAAGCCAGGAATGGGTCCGCCTACAACCTTCTGGTTTACATGAAAAGGAGAATGAAGGGAGCCCAATGACTATAAGTGACTTGCTTAATCCACATCAGAAAGGGTTGCCTAAAGACGGTGGCCCCCCACTGTTGACTCTGTTGATTAATGATGAACGCTGGATAAAACTTTCCCAAATTCTGCCTGATTTATAGATGGTGGCAACACAACTTAGGGGTAAGAGCAATATATGTTTTATTTTTCTTATGTGGATTCCCATTAATACATCAGACACTTTAGTCATTAATAATAATTAGGCGTCAGCATATTGACATTTTAGCAGATCTTGTTACAAAACTTATGATTCATGACCACCATAATTTCATCTTGAACCTCACCAGTTAAAGTGAATTTGCTTTCAATTTGTTGTTTTAGTTTTAAAAACAGTCAAGATCAGTTTTCAATACAATGACAGTCATAGGCTGTGTAATTCTGTGAACCTGCAGAATATGTGTTAAGGTTTATCTCTCTCATCCTATAATTTATGCTTTTATGTAAAATCGTAGCATTCTGAGATGTATCCAAGAGATGTGATAATACAGGTAATTCATAATATCTAGACCTAGGTGGTTAACAATCACCTTTCATTTCAATGATGGATAATGTCATTTAATTTTCCAAGGTAAAATAATTCAGAGTAGAGATGACAGATTTTAGCAGGGATAGAAATTTTTCCTCAAGAGGTGTCCAGAGAAGCAGGGGCAAGAAAACACTCATCTGCATGAGCCAGGCTGTCCTTATACCACTGGCAGTGTCGTTAACACAACCATAGTGGCAGTCCCACACCTTTAATGTTTGCAAATCAATCAAATCGAGCCTGTAGGATGGTACTTTGAGTCCACGTGGAAGGCTCAGTGTGATGCGCAGAATTTTTATCTTTTCATCAATTCCAATTAGAACACTGAACTAAAACATGACTAACGACAAGCTTATTACTTGCATTCAATGCATGTATGGCAAATTTTACAAGGCCTTTGCTAAAATACTTTCTACATTCAGCAGAAAATTCTTATCAACGTAAAAGGTGAATCTTCACATCAGGTACTTACTCTCCACAAGGCCAAAAAATATATAACCAGCACTGCTCACCAGGTAGCATTTTGCCATCTTGGTTCTAAATCACATTCGATGGCCATGCAAAGCTCTGTGATCCCATAATAAGAGGAGAAGTGTGGATTAGGGGACAGGGAGGGGCTGGGAAGCTGGTCAAGGGACTGAGCCATCAAGGCAATCTGGAATGTTTACCAAGTCTGCACACAAAAGGGGTGGGGCTCTTTAACTTCCAGAACTAAAGTCATCAAGCTGTTCCACTGAAAACAAGAAAAATACAGTAACAACTAATGGTTATTTATTCTTACAAAGTCGTAGCCACTGGTGGGAAAACAGATTTTTGAAATTCTATCTGGTGACGTGCAATCAGCACAGACTCTGCTTCTATCCCATTCGGCTTCCCTTATTTTAAACTGTTGAAGATGTCCACCTCTGGGTCTTGGCAATCACTCCTCCCACTTTCTGGAATGGTAATAGCAGCACTGCTAGTTAGTCAAACATGCTACCCTGATATTTAAGACCCGGGTTCCAGCTTTTATCTGATCTTGACAGCAGTCTGGATGTGTATCTCACTTTGAAAAGACCTAAATCAGATTCTCTGAAGGTTGTTTTGAAAAATAATTTGACATTATTCAAGACCTTCCTCCCATCTCTTCTCAGAATGTGTTAATATGCAAAAGGCAACACATTTTTACTCTTTAGTACTTGGTTGGTGTGTCAATCACCCATTCATTCCTTTATTTAAGAAACATTATTGAGTATGTACTATGGCCCAGGCCCTGTACCTAATACTAGGTTTACCAAAAGAGAATAAAACAATGCCCACCCTCAGACAACCACAGAACAAAGATAAGTGTGTGACTAATTAGAACATAATTTAAAGGTCATATGTGGGGCATCCCGGCGCGGAGCGGGGCTGCAGCTCGGTCTCCTCCGCCAACCCTCCCCCTCAGGCGCCAACCCTCCACCGGCCAGGCCCACCCGACCCGATCGATATGATCCACTGCGGCGTGAGCCCAGGGCAGCTCACAGGCAGCCAGAGCTCCAAGGCTCCCCGCGGCGACGTGACCACCGAGGAGGCAGCCGGCGCTTCCCCCGCTCAGGTCAGCGGACAGGAGGACGGCCACGCGAAAAGCCATGCAGACTCATCCCCCAAAGGTGAAGGGAGCCGCCCCTCCGTGAACAGAACAGAGGAGGCAGCCGGGGCCACTGGCGATGCCATCGAGCTGGCACCCCCTAGCCAGGGCGCTGAGGCCAAGGGGGAGGTCCCGCCCAAGGAGACCCCCAAGAAGAAGAAATTCTCTTTCAAGGAACCTTTCAAACTGAGCGGCCTGGCCTTCAAGAGAAATCGGAGGGAGGGGGCAGGGAGCATCCGTCTGCCTCGTCACCCACAGAGGAAAGGCAGGAGCAGGGGGGTCGGTGCCTGCGGCGAGGAAGGCACTGCCCAGGGAGGGAAGGCTGCCGCCACCCGAGAGCCAGGAGCCCCAGGCCACAGGGGAGAGGCTGGTGCAGGGCCCGGGCGCACAGCCATCCACCGCTGGGGGCCCTACACCAGCGGGCGGGCAAAATGAGTGGGTGAATCGCTAAGCTGCAGAAAACTGCGCTGTCCTTGTGGTCACTGCCTGGACCTGGTGCCCTGGCTGCCTTCCTGTGGCCAGAAAGGAAGGGGCTGTTGCCCCCTCGCCACGTTCCCTCTCCTCTTCTCCCTCCTGTGGATTCTCCCATCATCCATCTGGTCTTCCCCTTAAGGCCAGTTGAAGATGGTCCCTTGCAGTTTCCCAAGCTGGGTTAGTGATGTGAAATGCTCCTGCCGCTGTCCCTGCCTCCTTCCCTGTCCCCACCCGTGCAGAAGGCAGTTGCTGGTTTTCTTCCCCAATTCTTTTCCAAGTAGGTGCTGTTTATTCCCCAAATCCCTGAGCCCGATGTAGGGGTGGCTATACTCCCAAACCCTGAGTGGCCAGCCTTCCCCTGTTGAGTTTTTGGTCTCGTGTTGTGTGCCTAGTGGCCCCTGGGCTGGGGAGGACACTGCCCCTTGTCTAGGTTTTTATAAATGTCTTACTCAAGTTCAAACCTCCAGCTTGTGAATCAACTGTGTTTCTTTTTTGACTTGGTAAGCAAGTATTAAGCTTGGGGGTCGAGGGGAGATATGTGATGTGAAACAACTTCTTGTTGTCTTTTTTTTCCCCCTCCCATTGTTGTAAATAACTTAATGGCCAAACCCCAGATCTGTAATTTTTTTTTTTCCTAACTGCTAAAACCATTCTCTTCCACCTGGTTTTAACGTAACATTTGGAAAAGGAATAAATGTCATCCCATTAAAAAAAAAAAAAAGGTCATATGCGATCATCCCAGGGGCCATGGAAGCTGGAGGATGAAGTAGCACTTAAGTGGGTGAATATGTGTTTGTACTGGGGGAAAGGGACGCTGTTCAAGAGACTGAAAAGATTCCTAAAGGATGTGTCTCGAAGGATAACCATCACCTTATCAAGTGGAAAAACTGTAGAAGATACAGAAAGGCAGAAAGGAAGCAGCAGAGAGCAGAGCATATTGGACGACAGAGAAGACCCCAAATGGCAGCAGCAAAGGTGAATATGATGGTAACTGGAATAGCAAAGAGCCATGGGAGAGAGCGGAAATGTGGGCAATGTGGCGATGTTCTCCAAGTTCAAGTTTGGTTAAGTATGAACACAGAAGTGTTTTTCTTTGTTGCATTAAAAAGAAAAGAAGAAATAAAAACAGGACTTCCCCGGTGGCGCAGTGGTTAAGAATCTGCCTGCCAATGCAGGGGACACAGTTTCGAGCCCTGGTCCGGGAAGATCCCACATGCCGCGGAGCAACTAAGCCTGTCCACCACAACTACTGAGCCTGCGCTCTAAAGCCCGCGAGCCACAACTACTGAAACCCCCGCGCCTCGAGCCTGTGCTCCACAAGAAGAGAAGCCACCGCAATGAGAAGCCTGTACACCACAACGAAGAGTAGCCCCCTCTCGCAGCAACTAGGGAAAGCCCACGCGCAGCAACGAAGACCCAAAACAACCAAAAATAAACAAACAAACTTATTTAAAACAAAACCAAAAACAAAACAATCCTGTCATGTGAAATATCCCCCTCCTAAGAGGTATTTGTAGGGCAATCTAAGACCCAGGGAACTATGTGGATAATTAGCCAAATGGGATGAACACTCAACCTCAGAGATTCTTAGCTTGTATACAGAAGTACACAAGTCAAATAAAAATCAGATCTGTGGTTAAGAAGGTATTTTCCCCCTAGGTCACACTGTAGGAACCTTGAGGTTTCTTGGTTGTTGTTGCTCTCTTCTTCAATTCACCAGAGCACTTTGGAGGAAACATCACGTTTCCATGCAATGTCAAAGAGATCAAATGTAAAACACGATGCAATTCTACGCTTTTTCCTCAATAATTATACTTCAATTATTTTTCTTGGAGAGAAACAAACAATTTAGTAGCTTGGCTGACAGCACCAATTTGCCAGCTTGTAAGAGAATAATTTCAAAACTGTAGGTTCCATGCCCATAGGCACAAAATAATTGAAGAAGAAGAAAGAGGTGGTCTTAGATTCCAAATGGATGGTCCTTTGTTACTTAACAATTTGGAGCAGATTTGGTGCTTCTGGTTTGTAGTTTAATTCAGAATCCTTGTATTATCTCATGTATCCCCTTGTTTCTTTGTTCAGTATGGAGCTCTGAACGTATCATTAGTTTTTAGTGTTACTACCATTTATACTTTACTACCTAGAGTATTAACTTCTTGGCCACAAGCACCAAGTTATATAGAGCATAAACACAGGTAAGAGGAAAATGGTCTATTTCTTCTCATTTCCTGCTTCATATATAACTTTTATTTTTAAACCTTTGATATGGTCTCACATTTAAATTGAATAAATTTGTCTTTCGTCTGTATCAGTGTGCTTTGACCTCTCGTTTTTCAGTCACTTTTTCCACTACTCTATCACCAGCACCTGGAACTGCCTCTGGTACACAGTTTGTGCTCAATACTATGTATCTGTTGAATGAATGAATCAAAAACATTCACTTCCCTCATCTACATTCCTGGCTTCTGTCATTTTTTTTTTCGCGGTACGCAGGCCTCTCACTGTTGTGGCCTCTCCCGTTGCGGAGCACAGGCTCCGGATGCGCAGGCTCAGCGGCCATGGCTCACGGGCCCAGCCGCTCCGCGGCATGTGGGATCTTCCCGGACCGGGGCACGAACTCGTGTCCCCTGCATCGGCAGGCGGACTTGCAACCACTGCGCCACCAGGGAAGCCCATGTAATCTTACTTTTAAGAATGCTCTTTCTGAGACCTCTTATAATGACTTTGCATCTCGCCACAAAATTGTCTTTGGGCTTCCTTTACTCATACTTCAGGGTTCTGGGGCATATATTTTGTCACCATCTCAACGGGGATGACACACATGTCTGCTTTTGCCTTCCAAAGCTTCATGATTACATCAGCTCAACACCTCTACTTAGCTGTTTCTTCTACTTCCTATTTAATAGAGTTTAATTTTTCTCTCAGCTTCTTTGACTACTTTTCCTTTTCTTTTAATATGTTACAACCAAATCCAGTAAGTTTAAATTTCCTTATTTCATAATTTCTAAGAAGTAATCTTGAAATCTGTTTTGTGTATTAACAAAAACTATAGACTATTGACTGAAACATGCTTTTCTGTACAATATGTTCAAGAAAATTCTCCAAAGTAATCTTTCCTTATTACTATAGCCACACTTCTTCCCCTCTTAAAAAATCTTTCAACTTCCGTTTTGGATAAAGGCTTTCACAATCTAGCCAATTATATAATTTTTTGTTATGTTTATGTTTTTTATTTGAGCAAAACACTAATAACTTATCTACTTTCATCAGATTTACCCAGACAACTCTAAAAATAAAAATACATGAACCATCCATGCAGAAATTTTTATTAAATTTCTTCGAACTGGGCTTCCCTGGTGGCGCCGTGGTTGAGAATCCGCCTGCCGATGCAGGGGACATGGGTTCGTGCCCCGGTCCGGGAAGATCCCACATGCCACAGAGCGGCTGGCCCATAAGCCATGGCCACTGAGCCTGCACGTCCGGAGCCTGTGCTCCGCAACGGGAGAGGCCACAACAGTGAGAGGCCCGCGTACAGCAAAAAAAAAAAAAAAAATCTTTGAACTACTTTGGATTGTTTCTATGTAGAAACCAACTCTGAATAAATTTTAAGTCTTCAATGTTAAGATATTCCTTTATTTAGCTTACAGAAAATTCCTATAGAACACTTCTATTGAAGAGTGTAAGACAGCTCATTGGTTCTAAAAGCACAATAATTCTTTTAAGGCTATAAATTTTGCATAAAAGTTGATAAGTCTTCAAAAAATAGCATTTTCATCCAAAGTCCTCTGTAGGGACCTGCTGCTTTCCCAACCAACTTTACATTTTTGCTTACTTTTTAAGACCCCACACCATTTGATGTCACCCAATCTATCTAACTTTATTTCACATTTCAATATGAATCTCAGCTCCCTCGGGTATTTTCACTGACTGGCAACGATGGCATCCGGGCTCAGCAAACTGTAGAACAATATCTTTTATAGGTGACCCAGGTTTACCTGGTATATGATATGTCTACCTAGAAAGACGCTTAACTGCCTGATGACATTACCGTAGATTGTTGCTCACAAAAAATAGGCAAAACAAAGTTAGCAGTATTAAAAAATAGGTGTGCACACTCTTTGACCTGATAATTACAATCCCAGGAATTTATCCTAAGGAAAAAATCAAGGATGCACTGTTTATAATAGTGAAAGAATTTCCAACAACTTAAATGTTCAATAATAAGATTTCTTTAAAAATTATGGTATATCAACATAGTGGAATTTAATTAAACTTTATATGTGGAATTTTAAAATTTATTGATACAAAAAAGCAAATGATTTATTAATTGAAAAAAAGCAGGTTAACAAAATTACGTACCATCCCACTGTTAGAAAAAATCTATCTAAAAATACATGAGTGCTTACAAAATACTGAAAGTTGAGATATCAAAAGTTAACAGTGATTTTATCTGTGATGTAATCACAGGTAATATTAGTTTTTTTCTGTGCTTTCTTCTACTTTAAAGTCTTTTCTTTTATAAGAAGTCTGTTATACTTTTCAAGAGATTTTTAAGTGTTATCAAAATTTATATACTTTTTAAAAATGTTAAGTAATTGAGTCCCTGACTATCTATCTATCTATCTATATATCTATATATATATATTCCCCCCCCTTTCCTTCCCCTTTTTTTTTTTTTTTTAAACTGTGTATCTTTTTTCTCATTTCTGCTTTGCTCATGCCCACACATACTACTGGGAACATCTTTCTTAAATTTAATTTATTGACCTCAGATGGTAGCACTTACTCTCTTCTCTCCACTGAAGTATGATTTGGTTCTAGGCTTTGAATGAAAAAAAGACAGCATTTTAAAAATAGAAGCCCTTACCTGAATATCAGTCAACTTGTCCAAGATGCGGCTTGCAAGCTTAGGCCCATTCTCCATAGTTGGGATGTGTATAGTCTATGAAAGAAAACCAGACACGAAGTCATTTGAGGGTATTCATGTACACAGTAACAACAAGTAAGAAACTCAGCAATTTTACTGAAATAAGGAATGGCACTATGGTAACCTCATTATGGATGCGAGCTCCTTACGCCAAAGACTCTTTTCTCTTCTGAATTTGAATAAAAAAGAACTAGCCAGTGATAGGTTGTTCGTTTCCTACCAACTGATTTCAGGGCATAACTGGTTTATATGCCAGTCTTCAGGCTGATTTGAGGCACCAATGAGAAGCAGGGGTACCTAGAATAGGGGCTAAACTTAAAGAACCCTACCTCTTCCAGAATCCTGAGAATCTATGAGGATGAATGATTAGCCTCCACATCTAACCCTCTTGGCAGGGAATGAGACCTCAAAAGACAGTGTGTCGCAGGCTTCCCTGGTGGCGCAGTGGTTGAGAGTCCGCCTGCCGATGCAGGGGACACGGGTTCGTGCCCCGGTCCGGGAGGACCCCACATGCCGCGGAGTGGCTGGGCCCGTGAGCCATGGCCACTGGGCCTGCGCGTCCAGAGCCTGTGCTCCGCAACAGGAGAGGCCACAACAGTGAGAGGCCCGTGTACCGCAAAAAAAAAAAAAAAAAAAAAAAAGACAAATGCAAATTAAAGCAAGTCATTTCAGGGACATAAATTGAAGCAAGTCCATGTCTTCACAAAACGGGCTGCCAAATCTGTCTGTTCTAAGCCAAACTTCCAGGGGCCACAAATTCCACGAAGTTGGACAGCATGGTTAAATTCAGGGCACAGAGATTTTATGTGCCCTAATTTATACTCTGAGTCATGCCCATTCATGCCTTGCTGGCTTGCAGGCTTTTGATAGTTTGATTTTAGTAGAGATCTGTACTCTTACTTTTCTTACTATGCCCTTTAGGATAATAGGATAATTCGATGTACCTTTTGGCTCTGAATGGCTCCCTAAAACAAAACCATAAAAATGTGTTAAACTTTATTAACTTACTTCTAGAGGAGAAGTAATAATAGGACTTTAAAAATCTGACCTAATGACATCTTCAATTCATTTAAAAAGTGGACTGATAATATATTACCTAGATACTACCATAGTAAAATGTGAAACAGTAGCTTTATAATCAGTGTAAGCATTCATATATAATAGAATAGTTCATCTCCCTTGAAAAATCAATCTGTAGATGGAATTATGTCAGGAGCCAAGTTTGAAAATCTCAAGCAATGAAGCAACCACCATTAAAATTAGCAGGAAAAAAAAAATCAATCCACCCAGCTGAGGAAAAAATAATTATAATGTTGAATTTAAAAACCAATAGAATAGAGATAAACCCATGCACATATGGTCACCTTATCTTTGATAAAGGAGGCAAGAATATACAATGGAGAAAAGACAGCCTCTTCAACAAGTGGTGCTGGGAAAACTGGACAGCTACATGTAAAATAATGAAATTAGAACACTCCCTAACACCATACACAAAATCAAACTCAAAATGGATTAAAGACCTAAATGTAAGGCCAGACACTATAAAACTCTTAGAGGAAAACATAGGCAGAACACTCTATGAGATAAATCACAGCAAGATCCTTTGTGACCCAGCTCCTAGAGAAATGGAAATAAAAACAAAAATAAACAAATGGGACCTAATGAAACTTCAAAGCTTTTGCACAGCAAAGGAAACCATAAAGAAGATGAAAAGGCAACCTCAGAATGGGAGAAAATGTTTGCAAACGAAACAATTGACAAAGGATTAATCTCCAAAATATACAAGCAGCCCATGCAGCTCAACATCAAAAAGACAAAGAACCCAATCCAAAAATGGGCAGAAGACCTAAATAGACATTTCTCCAAAGAAGATATACAGATGGCCAACAAACACATGAAAGGATCCTCAACATCACTAATCACTAGAGAAATGCAAATCAAAACCACAGTGAGGTATCACCTCACACCAGTCAGAATGGCCATCATCAAAAAATCTAGAAACAATAAATGCTGGAGAGGGTGTGGAGAAAAGGGAACCCTCTTGCACTGTTGGTGGGAATGTAAATTGATACCGCCACTATGGAGAACAGTATGGAGGTTCCTTAAAAAACTAAGAGTAGAGCTATGTTATGTTACAGCAATCCCACTACGGGGCATATACCCAGAGAAAACCATAATTCAAAAAGACACATGCACCCCAATATTCACTGAGACACTATTTACAATAGCCAGGACATGGGTGCAACCTAAGTGTCCATTGACAGATGAATGGATAAAGAAGATGTGGCACATATATACAATGGAACATTACTCAGCCATAAAAAAACCCGAAATTGAGTTATTTGTAGTTAGGTGCATGGACCTAGAGTCTGTCCTACAGAGTGAAGTAAGTCAGAAAGAGAAAAACAAATACCATATGCTAACACATATATATGGAACCTTTAAAAAAAAAAAAAAGGTCATGAAGAACCTACAGGCAAGATGGGAATAAAGACGCAGACCTACTAGAGAATGGACTTGAGGACACGGGGAGGGGGAAGGGTAAGCTGGGACAAAGTGAGAGAGTGGCATGTAAAATAGATAGCTAGTGGGAAGCACTCGCATAGCACAGGGAGATCAGCTCGGTGCTTTGTGACCAGCTAGAAGGGTGGGATAGGGAGGGTGGGAGGGAGTCACAAGAGGGAAGAGATATGGGGATATATGTATATGTATAATTGATTCACTTTGTTATAAAGCAGGAACTAACACACCATTGTAAAGCAATTATACGCCAATAAAAATGTCAAAAAAAAAAAAAAAAAAAGGCCAATAGAAGGGACTTCCCTGGTGGCGCACTGGTTAAGATTCCACCTGCCAATGCAGGGGACACAGGTTCGAGCCCTGGTCTGGGAAGATCCCATGCCACGGAGCAGCTAAGCCCGTGCACCACAACTACTGAGCCTGTGCTCTATAGCCCATGAGCCACAGCTACTGAGCCCGTGTGCCACAACTACTGAAGCCCATGGGCCTAGAGCCTGAGCTCTGTAACAAGAGAAGCCACTGCAATGAGAACCCGCTCACCACAACAAGAGAAAGCACACGCGCAGCAGTGAAGACCCAATCCAGCCAAAAACAAAACAAACAAAACCCCAAAAAACCAATAGAATTTGTATTTATTATGAGTAATTTAAGCCAATTCACATTATAAAAGTAATGCCCACATGCCTCTGAATTATGAAGTTCGATGACGATGTTAATCATAAGTATTGGAGCTGTGCTGTAAAGAGGAAAGTAAAAAAACTAACAAGAAAATGGATGTACAGCACATATAAACAAGATTAATTTACTAGGAGGAAATTTCTTCTAACTAAATGCTTGAATTCCTTCTGAAAGATTTTAGTAAATGCATCAGGTTTGCCAAATGAAAATTTTTTATGAAGTGGTCTAATTAATAATGATGATGACGATGATGAAAAATGTAGGAGTTGATCATTCAAATGAGTTTTCTTTAATAATTTGCTATTCCTACTCCAGTAGTTTAGAAGTACTTTTGGAAACCAGAGACTGAAATTTCACTTACTTGTAAAACCTTCCTTAGTGAGATGATAGAAAGAAATGAGTGCAAGTCTATTGGTACATCTCCAATCCCTACACTGATGTAAGGCAGGTATGATAATGAAGGACAAAACTGTTGGAGCTTACGGGAAACCACTGGAAAGATGAGTAAGTCATTGGCTAACACAAGTTCATCGGGACAAACTGCCACAGTTAACAGAACGCTAAGTTATTTAAAAAATCCTTTGCATCCTGGGTCCAACTAGCACTTTGTCCACATATATAAAGAATTAAATTACAGGCAAATGTTTGAAAATGATAGGAAGTGAAGAAACAGTGTCTTACCTCACCCTTGTAGAGTATATTCGAAACTGGGCAAACAACACAAGCGGTACCAGAACCAAACATCTCCCTCACGCGGTTCTCCTCCACGGCTGTGTTCAGGTCGTCCATGGTGAGGTACCTCTCTGACACCTTAAATTCTCCCTGTTTGGAATAGAAATAAAAATAAATATATTTTTAAGGAAAAGGCATACAAAAAAATGCCCGGTGGTATGGACCATTCTACTTTACATTCTGACTGAACTCGGATAATGTCAGATAATTGTCCTTAGAGGCAAAGCTGGAGAGATCGACACCATCTTATTGAGAAACACACTGAGATGCTAAGCAACCTACTCCAAGGTCACAGCATCTTTAAATGAGATGATCAGAATATAAAATATAAGATCAGCATGATACAGTACATGGTATATTTTAATACATGCCTGCTTTTCTGCCTTTTATTTGTTATCATGGCCAAAGTCTCACAAGTTGATGCACTCCAAGTGCTACTTAATGTGTATTCTAAACCCTATTTATCATAAGAGAAAATATATTATTATCTAATATTAATAATTATAGCCACCATTTATCGAGCATCCACCACATGCCACATTCTCTAATTTTTAAGGTGGGTATTATCATCCCCATTTTACAGATGAGGAAATTAAAGTTCAAGGAGGCTGAGTGACACCCTGAAGGCCACGCAGCTAGTAAATGGCAGAAACTGGATTTGAACTCAGGTCTGATAATGACTGGCTCCAAATTTGGTCCTCTTTCTACTGTTTCTTTTATGGACTAGAAACAGAGACTGAATTTAAATATCTGAAACATTTCATTACTTTAAAACATAGTGTATTTGGACTTTATTTGAGAAATTACACTGTATATTTTTTCTTTCTAAATTCACTGATTCAGTCGACTTCACAGCAGCAATCCTCTTCCTTCTCTCTGATGCTGTATTAGGTTGAGTTTAATCATAGAATTACTGGTACACCCACTCATCGACTTCAGCTGAACTATTTATTTGCTCAAGGATAGGAAGTGGAAAAAAAAATCTGATGCTTTTAAGCTATGTTTAAACTATCTGTTTAATACTCATTCTTTAATCTGTTTAACTCTCATTCTCCTATGTTAGTGATTAAAGTTCAAAGCTTGTCAGGAGGCTATTTGAATTAAGGGCAACAAAGAACGAATACATTTTTTAAAAATAAGATGAGAGTATTTTTTAAAATCTACAAATCCACAATAGATAAAAATGGAAATCACAGCCCTTGGCAAGATTCAAAACATTAGAAGAAGAATGCATCATGCTGTAAGTATATTTGGAAGGGTAGGGAAATATGCCTGCTACAGAAATATGGCTTTTTATAAGTTTCAACCTATCTCAGTCGGCAATTGCAATTAAGTTGTACAAAGGTAAATAAATAAATAAATAAATTCCAGAAAATCAGCCAAGTGAGAGCAAGCTGATTTCTGCGTTGTGGAAAAGAAAAGAAAAGAAAAGAAAAAAAATCTCTTGTACATAAACAGAATTCTTTTTACTCTGCTCACCCTCACTTATTTTTGGACAATTTCCCCTACCTGGCAAATAGTGGTAACCCCCCGCATGCCTCTTGGCATTTGTGTCTCACAGTTTTAAAAATAAATTAGAGCTAAGGAGTCAGGAAGAAACTTCCTCCATAATAACCTATTTTTCATGCTAGCAAATCATTAGCGTGGGGGAATTTCCACCTGGAACTTCTCATCAAACCTTCTGTACTTGGTTGATTTTTCTCTTTAATAAAACAAAAATTACTGAGCTTGGAAAAGACATCTTTCCAACTGAAAACACAATTAGGACAGGGCAAGCTGTTTGAAATTATACCAACAGTTTGTAAATGTCATGCCCAATGCGCCAGCCAGCATGTGGCAGTTGGGTCTTGTCTACTTACTTCAGGGTTTTGTAGAATTATTTATAGCACATTTTCTCCATTTCCAAAGCCTTTTCCAGAGAAACTGTACTCTCGTAGATGTGTGTGTTTCTAAACATTTGTCCTATTAGCACTGTTTCACCACAGTCTGCTCAAAGCCTTTTCTTGTCCCTTGGAGACCATTTCAATACATGGGTCAAAAGTCCCATCCAGGAACCTTTGCCAGATTAATCAACTCATTCAGTATTCATCTTGAATATGCTAAGTCATTTCCAATACCGAATGGTTTAACACACGTGCCTGTGTCACTTGAATCAGAAAGGCTACTGAAAACAACTTTACATTGGCTTGAATGCTTAGATTTTAAAATAAGCATGTGGGCTTCCCTGGTGGCGCAGTGGTTGAGAGTCTGCCTGCCAATGCAGGGGACGCGGGTTCGTGCCCCGGTCCGGGAGGATCCCACATGCCACAGAGCGGCTGGGCCCGTGAGCCGTGGCCGCTGAGCCTGCACGTCTGGAGCCTGTGCTCCGCAACGGGAGAGGCCACAACAGTGAGAGGCCCACATACCGCACAAAAATTAAAAAATAAGTAAATAAATAAAATAAGCATGTATGTGAATTTGGGAGGACAGGGGGCAGGAAGGAGGGAGAAAGAAGGCAGCAAAACTAATACTGTCATGTTAGGAAGCATTTATATGTCAGTAAAATTCTTTAACTTCTAGCACGGTTACACTGGAATAAACAGAGGAAGGGAAGGACTACGTACCACTGCCATTTGGAAACAACACACTCAGACTTGAAAAGTTAAAGGCTGGCAAAAAGGAAGCCCTCGGAGGATAAACCAGATGAGTCGGTAGGAGACACCTGGTACAAAGCTTGAGATTAGTACTAGAATACTTCTTCACCAGGACGACCTGCTAAACTAGTTTCTGCCTGCCCTCTCTACAAACAATACTTACTTGATAGTCTCACCAAGATAGTCCTTCTAGAAGAGTTCTTTTCACTCAAGTTAAGACTTAAAGATTAGACAGCATTGGTTGGAACTACAGGATATTATTTCAACACTAAGCTGGACTTATTTTGATTACTTTTTGTTCCATGCTTATAAACGTGGTTCATGTGAAAGGCACCCACCCACTCGTGTGCCAGGTCCAGGATGCTCTGCCTTGTCACTCCTGGAAGAATGATGCCATCTAGCGGAGGAGTTGCCAGTTCTTCCTCTGTCAATTAGAAATTGGAATAGTTTCAAACTTTATTAGCCATGCCTTTTATCAACAGCCATTAAAAAAAAAAAAGTTTCTTGCGATTTTGCTGGTAATAAACATGAAAAGGAGGTCACTGTTCTGCATTGTCAAATTTTCCAAATCAACTCATACTTCAGGTAGATCCTTATGTTTTAAAAAAAAAAGGAATAAGAAAGGAAATCAGTCATCCTACCATCTTCAATTTATCCTTAACCTGTGAAAAATGAGATGGCTTCCCACTAACAAACAGTTAGAGTTATAAAATAGTCTTCAGAGGAACATTCCAAAGTCAAAATTTACCTCAGTGGATTAAAGCTGGTTAGTAATTAGGATAATGTAGATAGACTCTTACTCAGAAACACTGGGCATTACCAAACCTTCTATGAATACTGTGGAGAAACCCAGCCCTAAGAGGTGTGCGTGCCCACTCAGGCCATCACTGCTCCCACACTGGCCTTTGACAAGTCTATCCAGAGTGATTTTCAAGCCTGGTGAAGTACCCACATCAAATATGGAGATGTTGACTCCACCCTCTGAGATTCAGATGTAATGGGCTCAGAGTGGGCTCAGGCATGTATATGGCTAACAAAGAAATAATAAAGAAAAGAAGGGGCTTCCCTGGTGGTACAGTGGTTAAGAATCCGCCTGCCAATGGAGGGGACAGGGGTTCGAGCCCTGGTCCGGGAAGATCCCACATGCCGCAGAAAAACTAAGCCTGTGAGCCACAACTACTGAGCCTGCGTTCTAGAGCCTGCAAGTCACAACTACTGAGCCTGCAAGCCTAGAGCCCATGCTCCACAACAAGAGAAGCCACGGCAATGAGAGACCTGTGCACCGCAACAAAGAGTAGCCCCCGCTTGCCGCAACTAGAGAAAGCCTGCACGCAGCAACGAAGACCCAATGCAGTCAAAAATAAATAAATTAAATAAATAAATTTAAAAAAAGAAGGGAAAAAAGAAATCCAAAAAAACCAAAATAACACTCCACGGGTGACTCACAGACCCAAGGCCCAGACACTGGTCTACTCTAGAATGACCGCAGACACTCCCAACCGTGGCGAGGGCTGGCATTATGACCTGTCTGCAGGAGTCAGTGTGGTCCGCCAGCCACAAAGCCTCCTTACAGAAAGATGCCTCCGGTACTCAACATCCGCCCTCCTCCTCACCTCTGGCACCCAGGAAGCTGAATCTAGTGAGAAATTCAAACCTTCAACATCACTTTATATACATGTTGAGCCTTGTAACAGCTGATGGGCTGCCCATCATGTGTCTGCAGAGGAATTCACAAGGGATGCTGGAAAGGATCACTGGGTAGTTAAAGCAGTGTAGAAACCAGTCTTTGAGCTCCAAAGCCATTTGATGCAGGTAAAAAAGACTTTAGAAATCACCTAGTGCAATCCTTATTTTATAAAAGGATAAACTGAGGCCCTAAAAACATAAGTGACTTGCCAAGGTTGGTGACACTGGGGGACAGTCAGGACCAGAGCCTAAGTCTCCCAACACTGTGGCCACCGCCCTTTCTTTCATAAGCTGTGGTCTGGGCTCACCCACTCCACTGTGGCCACATCAGACATCCTCAACGACCCAGCTCTCTGGAAGACCAGAACTCTTATGTTCATTCCTGTGTCCCCTCAGCAATGTGCCTGGCCCTGAGTGGTATGTAATAAATGTTTTTGAATAAGAAAATAAATGAATAATCCTTTTTTGCTGGGATACAGCAGTATGATTTCTTTGAATTTTATTTCTAAAAATTATCTGCTGAAAATCACTTCTCAAGAGAAGAAGATTTGTTCTTGGCAATGTTCTTAGGGCTACTTTTTGTCTTGTTTAGAAGTGTTTGTCTCAAAATAAACATGTGTTTTGCAATAGCAAGCTAGCTGGATATATAAATGTATAGATCTATATGTGTGTACACGTATACATACACACGGCACACATATAGACAAACACTTCTAGTGTTCCCAAACGGGACCTTTCCTATTACTTGCTGAGATCTAAGACGGCATAAAGTTAAACGAAAACAGCAGCCCCTCATGTGCAAATGCAGTTTTGTGAAATATATTTAACACCCAAAACTGTAACCACTAGCCTGAGGTCAAGGAACAGAACATCTGCTTCTCTGGTTGCCAGACAGAGATGATGACATGACAACATTTGGGTGAGAAATATTCATTTTCCTCTGCAACCACAAACATGCTTACAAGAGCCAAAACGGGCTCCAGATTGCTCAACAGGAGGAAAAGAGAGCCTACAAATGAAGCTTGTTCTTGACAGACAAATCATTTTGGGGAGATGAAGGATTTAGAAGCAATAACAGCGGGATTCATCTGTGACTTCCCAAATTCAAGCACTAATGGGAACCAGGAATACCCCAAACACCATCAGCACAATTCTTCATTCGTTCAACAATATGTACTGAGTGTCTATCAGGATCAGTGCCGTTGGCTGTTCTAAGCACTAGGGATACAGCAGTGAACCAAACCGATGTAACTCCTTGCTTACTTTCTAACAAGCAGAGGCAAACAATTATATTAAATGGTATGTCAGATGATGGAGGCAGAAAAAGGGGGAAGGCGATGGGGAGTGCTGGGGGGAGAGAGTTTAAGATTTGTATTAAGGTATCCAGGGAAAGCCTTACTGAGAATATGGGGTATACGGCAAAGACCTGAAGGAGGGGGGCGAGCAGGCATGCAGGAAGAGTACTCCAAGCAGAGGCGGCGTAAATGCCTCCCAGACCAACTGTGAACTCAACCACAACAACTGAGTCTTACTCTCAAGGTAGCTCCAGTGTCTGGTACAAGATAGAACTGTTTTCTCAACAGTGAATAGCAAGTGTGTGTGTTAAATTACTCATCAACGGAATAAAAAAGGAGAATACGGGGCCGTGCGATCTTACAACCAGGGCTGCTGTTACTGGAATCAAAACCCACATGAATAGATAACCAACAAGGACCTACTACTGTATAACACAAGGAACTATACTCAGTATTCTGTAATAACCTATAAGGGGAAAGAATCTGAAAAAGAATATATATATATATATATATACACACACACACACACACACACACATATATGTATATATAACTGAATCACTTTGTTGTACACCTGAAACTAACACAACATTGTAAGTCGGCTATACTTCAATTTAAAAACAAAAATAAGAGCTCGAGGCTTTTCAGGGCATGAGCCACCTCATCTCCTTGCATGGCCCTGCAATAAACCTTTCTCTGCTCCAAAAACAAGAACAAAGACAAACAAAACAAAAAACCACATGAGTTTCAGGCCAAGTGCCACAAAATAGTGCACAGCCCTGTGGCAGCCACCTTGTCCCAAAGGAGCAGTGAGACTGGGTGCTCATGAGAAGAACTCTGCTTTTGGTAAAGTTGGGGAGGGGGGAGGAAAATCAATATTTTTCTGATTTTCAACACATTATTCTTTGTATTTTCCTAAAGCCACGTGGTATAAATCAAAGTTACGGGAGTTGCTTCAATGTCTTTTTTTTTTTTTTTTTAAGCCCAAAGGTTATTCCTGACATTCTACTTACTTCTCTCAGAGTACTGTTCAAACATTGATTCCATTTCCTTTCTCCTTCCTTCAAATTTTATCTGATCTGGCAGGTGAACAGCCTCAAACTGAAGGAGGATCTTCACATTAAAACTAACTTTATCTCAGGCAACCATAACCTGAAGAGTAACTCTTAAGGTCTTGTATATTTTATCAGAGCCAGAGAGAAATTCATTCATTTCTCTTCTGGCTTTTAAAAGCCATGGTGGAAGTGGTTCATGATTACTGTTTGCATAAGGGGTCATTTTTCACCAGGACAGTTTCTGGTGTTTCTGGTTAAATCATGTAGCTCTGATTCAGACTGTGCTTAAATCCTGACATCTCCCATCCATAAATAAGGATGGTGCTACTTCTTTATGATGTAACTGGCTTTGTTTGGGGTTGTGTGGGTTTTCTGGGGGGTGGGGATGGCAGCAGGCAAGTGGAAAGAATGAGTTGAATCAATTTATTATCTCCTAAGTAATACTGCCTGTCCAACACTGGCTGTCAACTTTCAAGCACGGCTGTTTTTTTTTTTTTTTTTTTTTTTTTGCGGTACGCGGGCCTCTCGCTGTTGCGGCCTCTCGCGTTGCAGAGCACAGGCTCCGGACGCGCAGGCTCAGCGGCCATGGCTCACGGGCCCAGCCGCTCCGCAGCATGTGGGGTCTTCCCGGACCGGGGCACGAACCCGCGTCCCCTGCATCGGCAGGCGGACTCTCAACCACTGCGCCACCAGGGAAGCCCCCAAGCATGGCTTTTGATACAGGTCATATGAAATAACTCAAATTTAGAAATCACAAATATTCCAGTACAAATTTTGTTTTTCGGGAGTGTCAGGTACAAACAACAGGTATGGAAGAACGAGCATGATCTATACCTGGCTTTTCATATGCTAAGGATTACCAATGGTCAACCCCAGGACACGGTATACTCACTGCACCTTCTGTTTATTCTAACTCTGACTGAAATATAAGGCTCATCTTATAACTCTCTGCAAGTAATGCTCAAATTAGCTCTGAAGTCAGCCACATGTGAATGACCATTTTCCTCTATTTGTAGCCAAATAACAAAAGAGCAATAGAGGCTACTATAACTGCGTTAAAATTAAAATTTCATTTACAATTTTAATTAAAACCAATCCCGAGACTTCACAAGTATTTAGAAACTTATCATTTTACATTTCTAGTCTCAGCACTCAGTACGGTGAAATGAACAGCCTAAGAATGTAAACAGGCCTAAAAATGTTTTTAAATTTTTTGACTATTAAAATTCTAATGAAAATAAATGCATATATATGTATTTTTCCCTCCATTATTAGGAAAAATACCATTTAATCTAATACCATAGACTTTGCCAAAACATCACCGAACTGCGGTGATCTCTGCCAACTAATTAAAAAAAATAATTGCAAAGAGGGATAAAGTGAGCATTCAGGATATTAAAGGTAACAAAGAAGTACTGATTTTTATAGCAGACATATATTAATAGTCTCAAATGAACCAGAATCTAAAAACAATACCCAAATAGATTGATCTGTCCTTAAAAACAGTGTTCTTCATTCAAATTGAGCTCCAGAGTAAATCTGGAAGGCTTCTAATGTATTGTCAAAATATGCAGAAAGGGCAATGACTGTTAAATGAATTACAACAAGAGAGTACACTCAATTTCCTATCAGTAGAAACAGTAGACTGTGTTTATTACTACAGCATTTTATACATAATATATGGTAAATAACCACTGAATTGATCTGAGACCCATCTCCAAATGCAAGGGATTTCAGATAGGAAAAATGATAAGACGGTAAAGGGGATAAGGCAACATATCTTCAAATTGTGGAGATTTAAATTCCTTCAGTTGGGACTTCCCTGGTGGCACAGTGTTTAAGAATCTGCCTGCCAATGCGGGGGACACGGGTTTGAGCCCTGGCCCAGGAAGATCCCACATGCCGCGGAGCAACTAAGCCCGTGTGCCACAACTACTGAGCCTGTCCTCTAGAGTCCGCGAGCCACAGCTACTGAGCCCACGTGCCACAACTGCTGAGGCCCGCACGCCTAGAGCCTGTGCTCTGCAGCAGGATAAGCCACCACAATGAGAGGCCCACACACCGCAACTACAGAAAGCCCACACGCAGCAACGAAGACCCAATGCAGCCACAAATAAATAAATAAATAAATAAATAAATAAATAAATAAATTCCTTCAGTTGACATCTCAGTAGTAAGTACATCTAAAGCCAAAAAACAAAAACAAAACTCAAAATCTTTATAAATGCTGTAAACTTAAACTCATGTTTACTTGGACAGCAAAAGCACAGACTTTCTTAGATTTTGCAAGCATGCTACTTATTCTCTTGTTCTAAGGTTCTAGTTCTTTTCTTTCCAGTCCCACTGAAAATGACTACAAAAGAGCCAAGAGCTGAAATCTGAGTGGATTACCTCCATCTTCATTTATCCAGTAAAGAAAAAGATTCATTGTTCCAACTTCAGTTATCTGATTATCCTCTCCATAGAGCCACAGAACCTGCTGACACGCGTTATCCATTGCTTCACATTGGGCAAAGAGAGATGAGCCATAATTCCTTTTAAGAAAGAGGAAACATACTGATTATGACTATACTTCAGCCCCTACCTCCCAGTAAGTCTTTAATTCACGTGTGGATGTAGTCAATGTACTATGTTTTTAATAATATATACTCTCTAGTTAACTGCATAATATTAAAGGAAACCCATTAGAGAACCTAAATGGTCTAATTGCACTCATTTGAGAAAGAGACAGCAAAGAAAAATCATGGAATTCTAACTTGAAAAGTTAGAACACAGGTAAATAGACAAGTTAACAACAGTTAAAAACTTACTGAGTATTTTTTTCACATACCAATCAATTTTACATTTCATTTAAACCCCACACCAACACTGTGAGTTGGCCATGATCATTATTTCCATGGTTCAGTTGAGAAACTGAGGCTTAGAGAAGTAACTACGATCAAGTTACAGCTATTAATTAGTAGAACACTAACCCTGTGCTCTGAGACCTTTCAGTATAACCAAGAAACACCTAATGTCCAATGCCTAAATTCCCTAAAAGGTGAGACAAGATGTTAAAAATCCTGATTTTAACCAAAAGTATTCCAAAAGCCTATTTTTCTCAACCAGCACTATTCACCTTGGATTACTCAAAATCAAAGGAACATGGCATATCTTCCTGGAATGACAATGTAGCTTAGTAGCTTATTCATTCATTCATTCATTTGTTACCTGACTCCTAGGAGAAGTTTAAGTAAACTTGTTAGGGGAACACTTTCCTCTGTGAATCAGAGTGTAAGATACAATTGACATTTAACACACACACACACAGCCCGTGGAGAATAAACTCAAACTACAGAGATAAGAAATTTAAATATCTTGGAATTGACTTTTTTAAAGAAGATATGTTTTCACAAATGGTCTATCATTTGGAAGGAGAAGTGAATTCTAAACTAAACAGAAATATTAATGTTCTTTATACCTTAAAATTCATTTGGAGGGTGGAAGGGAGGGAGACCCAAGAGGGAAGAGATATGGGGACATATGTATATGTATAACTGATTCACTTTGTTATAAAGCAGAAACTAACACACCATTGTAAAGCAATTATACTCCAATAAAGATGTTAAAAAAAAATTTCATTTGGCAAGGGTAGATTCATTCATAACGATGCCTAGCTCTACTGTCCTCATTAATGAGTTCTCCAATTTTATGCTGCTTTAGGAGAAAAGGAAGTAATATTTTAAATTTATCTTTTATTAAACTTAAATGGGAAAATTATGGAGTATAATACAAAATATGAATCAATGTTTTAGATAAAACATGAGAGTCCTCAAATAAATGTGATGCTTGCTTGCCTTTCTATGCCCCTGGTTATATAATTCACTTTCCTTGGCTTTCAGAGGATATTAGGAAACAAGTTTGAGAAGCATTGCCATATGACAATCAGGCCTAGGAAATAAACCCTAGGCCCACCTCGGACTATGAACCCCCAGAAGTACACAGAAATAATCAAACATATAACAATAACTGCTACAAAGCATTAATGGTACCTTCTACAAAATACCCACCTAGGCCTTTTAATGATCTCTTTTACACCTGGGCAAGATTAAAAACTATAGTATTGTCTGAGTCAAAGTGTAAGGTAAGCACAAAAGCCATATATCATAGTGGCTACGTGCCATTCTCATCTGCACACGTACTCTTCCCACTATATTCTCTTTGGCTCTTCCCACGGAGCCCAGTCATTCTGCTTGGGTTGACAATCATAGCATCTTGTTCTGCCACAACTGAACAAAAGGGTGGGCAAGTAACTAAGCTGCTCGTAAGTTCTTCTTTGAGTTCATTCACTCATTCATTTTAATGTATGAAACCTGAAAGATGTATTTTCTCCCTTTGAGAGTAGTGGCAGCTTGTGTGCTATGACGTAAGCCTGGGTTTACTGTGTCCATAATCACCAGCCTTCAAAGGAGAAGGCATCTGAAGTAGGAGAGCCCTAAGCTAACACATAGCCAGAAGCTATGACACGAGACGGAGGTAGGATGGAAGCAGAGGGAAAGAGAGGGAAGAGGGATTTAGGAGGAAGCAGCATGGGCAGGACACAGGCAAGGGCAGAAGAAACCTGGCAACAATGATTTGAGCTCCTATTAGAACACAGCTACCATCCCACTTACATGAGCCAATCAATCCCTTCTCTGCTTAAGATGGTTTGAGCTGGTTTTCTGACTTGTAACTCAAACACTATTGACTAATAACTAAACTATTCTAGAAAGCTATGGGAAACAGGCATCATACTATAGGGCTATTGCAATCTGGGGCATGAAGGGGTTTACTCAATCCAAGGTGTTAAGATTCCTTTAAAAGACCCTCAATATGTATACTTCAAAACACAGGGAATAAAATGTAAGTTGGGCTTCCCTGGTGGCGTAGTGGTTGAGAGTCCGCCTGCCAATGCAGAGGACACGGGTTCGTGCCCCGGTCCGGGAAGATCCCACATGCCGCGGAGCGGCTGGGCCCGTGAGCCATGGCCGCTGAGCCTGTGCATCTGGAGCCTGTGCTCCGCAACAGGAGAGGCCACAACAGTGACAGGCCCGTGTACCAGAAAAATAAATAAATAAATAAATAAATAATCGGTCAATCTGGAGATGACACAATTCTGATATGCAGGAGGGTTTTGTCTTTAATGGAAAATAGGCAATAACTGAGTTAAATCATGAGTACTTTTTAATGAGTATAAACCAGGCTGCAGGGGGAGTCTGGTAGAAAGAGCATGGGTTTGGAGCCAGCAGGCCCAGATGCAGCTCTTTTACTTCTACTATTGGGTTATAAATGAACTAAAGCAAGTCAGTTCATATTTTGCATCACTGAATTCATTTGGCAAGTAAAGATACTTGTTTGATATACTGCATAGATTGTTTGGCAAAAATAAAATAATAAAAGTTAAGAAACAGGCTATATAAGCCTGTTATATCCTAATGAAATTAAGGTTATTTTTTAATGACTATTTTAATTGACTTTTCTCTAGTTCATAAGATAAACTTGAAAATAAAGAAAACATCTGAAAATAAAGAAACAATTTCTCTCCTAAGTATAATGCCCTTTGGTCTGTTCAAAAGCACATAGAGAATTTTCAGTGTGAATATCTAGCCTTTCAAAGAAACTTCTAAAAACAAACGTACACTTTTGAGAGTACGGCTGGATCAAAACCATGGCTCCCCAGCATCATAAAGCTACTTGGGCAGGAAAAAGAATTAAAGACCCCGACTGCTTCAGTGCATTGAAAGGAAACGGAGTATTTATGTATAGGTGGTGTTTTTCCCCAAACACAAGTGTGTATCAAAATTCTCTCTCAGGACTTCGCTGGTGGCACAGTGGTTAAGAATCCGCCTGCGGGCTTCCCTGGTGGCGTAGTGGTTGAGAGTCTGCCTGCCAATGCAGGGGACGCGGGTTCGAGCCCTGGTCTGGGAAGATCCCACGTGCCGTGGAGCAACTAAGCCCGTGTGCCGCAGCTGCTGAGCCTGCACTCTAGAGCCCGTGCTCCGCAATGGGAGAAGCCACGCAATGAGAGGCCTGTGCACCGCAACGAAGAGTAGGCCCCGCTTGCCGCAACTGGAGAAAAAGGCCTGCGTGCAGCAACAAAGACCCAACACAGCCTAAAATAAATAAATAAGTTTATTAAAAAAGAAAAGAATCCGCCTGCCAATACAGGGGGCATGGTTTAAAAAAAAAAAAAAAGAATCCGCCTGCCAATGCAGGGGACACGGATTTGATCCCTGGTCTGGGAAGATCCCACATGCTATGGGGCAACTAAGCCCGTGCACCACAACTACTGAGCCTGAGCCACAACTACTGAAGCCCGCGCGCTCTGGGGCCCGCGTGCTGCAACTACTGAAGCCCGTGCACCTAGAGCCCGTGCTCTGCAATAAGAGAAGCCACCGCACCGCAATGAGGAGTAGCCCCCGCTCACCGCAACTAGAGAAAGCCCGCGCACAGCAATGAAGAACCAGGCAACCAAAAAAAAATTCTCTCAGGTGTAAACTGTATTATTAATGGCCACAGGGTAATTGATACCTTGGTAATATATTTGGGTTTCCTCCGATGTGCTGCCAATAGTCAGAAGAGAAGCACATGTTCTTGGAGGAAAGAGAAAAATGAAAAAGTGGGAAAACTGTTTACATGGAAAAAATTTTAATATAACTTTAAATAGAATCTGGGAGATGGAAATATTAAATACATCCTTCCCAAAGAGTAAATTCTATTGTGTGAAATCCAACTGATTGCTCTTAAGATAAAGAGAGTCCTGGAGATGAAACAAGAAGGAGAGCCTTACAATAGAAACTATTGTCTGTTGAGAGGGTACCACCTACCAGGCAGGGAACTAAGTACTTAACCCCATTATTTCAATGAATTGTCTCAACACAACCCTAGACCTTATTATACTTTTGAGGACCTGAAGGAAGAGAGGACTTAACTGTACAAGATTACGCAGATGTGTGATGTGTATGACTATGTATGTGTATGACTCTCAGATATCTGATTCCCAAGTCCACTGGTAACTGCTTGGTTCTAACACCACACTTGCTGAGAGCTCCCTATATGCCAGCCAGGGTCCTATGCACTTTATATCATCTCGCTTCATCCTCACAGGTAAAGTGGGCATTATTACCCTGACTTTATAAATGAGGAAACTGAGGCTTAGACAAGTAACATGCCCAAGGAGTTAGGCTTTTGAGCCAGGTCCTTCTGACTTCAAAGCTTGCACTCAAATGCAGAATGAGAATATAAGGAAAAAAGGAGGAAAATTAAGATGGAGAGAGGGAGAGGCCTGAATGAGTCCAAATTAACTAAGAAATTGCCTGGGAATTAAGATGTTCCTCTGATGAAAGGCTGACTTCTAGCTCAGTGCTTCTCAAGATTAACTGCACAATAAAAATAATCCTGGGCTTCCCTGGTGGCGCAGTGGTTGAGAGTCCGCCTGCCGATGCAGGGGACACGGGCTCGTGCCCCGGTCCAGGAAGATCCCACATGCCGCGGAGCGGCTGGGCCCATGAGCCATGGCCGCTGAGCCTGCGCATCCGGAGCCTGTGCTCCGCAACGGGAGAGGCCACAACAGTGAGAGGCCCGCGTACCGCAAAATAATAATAATAATAATAATAATCCTGATGCTCAGGCTATCTGCCAGACCAACTAAACCAGAATCTCTAACAGAGGGACCCAAACATCACTCAGTGGCAAAAGCTCCTCCAGGTGACTTCAATTTGCACCCAGAGGTGAGAACCACTGTGCTAGAACTGTCCTTCAACCGTGTGCCACTGTTACTTTTCTTACTAAAATACACTTAGAAATAAAAGGATAATATTATCTCTGATGGCTTCAAAACAGTGAAATAATCTTAGAATTAGATATATATATATATTCTCCTCTCCCTTCCTCCGATTCACTGAGATAGAAAGCAGAAAGTTCTTGAGCTTATGAAAATCAATAGCTATTTAATAAATACTAATTGATTTTTTTAAAAAAGCTTAGAAAGTAACTATTAAATTAATTATGTTTAGAAAAGAGCAATAATACACACATCTAAGGTTCCTGACAAAAGTCTTTGTCAACTAAACTGGATGGTTGTAAATGCAAAATCCTTTGTTTCCCCTGGACTCCTCCAGGTGGGAAGGACAGGAGTTGAGAGCTTTGGAACTTCTTGGAAACCACAGGCATGTGTGGGACAAGTCCATTCTTTGGTTCCTGCCTGCCCTCTTGCCATTTTTCCTTTTACTTATGAGATCTAGTACTCTCTCCTCTAAGAGATTTCAAGTCAACTTCCACTGATCCTGGTCCAACTGAGCTTAACTATTAATTTATTTTATAATTGACTTTATTTTTTAGAGCAGTTTCAGGTTTACAGAAAAACTGAGCAAAAAATAGAGCTCCTATATACCTTTACTCCCCAACTTCAGTTTCCCCGCCAATATCGATACACTAGGTGTACATAGTAACACTGGGGCTCACTCCTTGTGTTGTACAGAAAGTTGTTTGTTTATTTGTTTTTCTGGCTGAGCTTCGTGTTATGTGGGATCCCAGTTCCCTGACCAAGGATCGAACCCGCGCCCCCAGCACTGGAAGCGTGGAGTCTCAACCACTGGACTACCAGGGAAGTCCCAGAAAGTATTCATTTTTAATTGCCCTATAGTGATCATATATTCTGTGAGACTGCATTATATCTTCTTTATAACAAATAACAATCTGCCTAGACACCAAACTAAAGATTTCCCTCCAATTTCTCAGTGTTCCCATGTTAACTTTTCCCTAAGCAGGTAGGGGGAGCTAGAGAGCAAAGTTTAAAGAAGAAAAACTTTTAAAGTTATTATCTCTTCATCAAGATGGTTGCTTTACTGCACTCTAAGAGAAGTTTTAATAGAGTAATACAGATGGTATGCAGTGGTGCATATGCATATGCTCTGTGAAGAAGTCTGAACAAGTTAAAAAGACATCAAGAGAGCAAACAACAGTAGTTTTGGACCTGGCTAGCCTAGGACATAGGAAGGAGTGCTCTAGTGCAGAAGGAAAAAAGTGACTTCTTTAGTTTAATGGACTCCGACAGGGTTTCTCTAACCCCTTGAGGGAATGCAGTTATGAGGGAATACCAACAGGGATGACAGGACATAGGATTTTGTCAACATGCTTACTTTCTTGGTAGAAAAGAAGGAAATAAAGTCTATGGAGGGGTCAAAGGCAGCTGTCAATGTCTCTCTGGCATCCCAGCAGCACATCCTTCAATTCTGCCAGGGCTCCATGAATCTACATTTTGTAATAGGGCCCAGAAGACGGTCACTGAGTCACCTTGCGGGCCTGCTGCTGCCCTGGGTGTGTGATACACACAAAGGAAGAGCCATGCTGGTTAATCCATCAATTCTTGTTCACCCATCAGGGCATTCCCGATTCACGGCCAAGTCTGCTCCTGAAACTGTCTAACACTTGCAAATGCTCTTTTATTTCCAGCCAGCTACATATGGCCTATGCGACTGGCCTGACCAAGCCAAAGCAGGGCTATCCCTCAGCCAGCTGGCAGCAGGTATGTCTACAATCTGTGGCAATGAAGACAGCACTTCAGTGAAGCAGGCATCTTCCCCAGACAGGACTCCTTGGAGCCAACTGGGAGCTTGGGCCCCAGCACCAGATGCTTTTGAATGCCAACTTTCAGCCTGCGGCCAGGGACCAGCATCCAGGGGTAGTTCATTCAAAGCACTGCGTTTATTCCTGGTTTAGTGACTTTAGCTCTTGCCTATATAAAACAGTCAATGTTTCTCCCTTACGAGGGGGCCACCGAGGTTATCCTTTAAACAACTAGCACATTCAAAACACTGAAAACTAAACACAGAATAAAAATGAGCATTACAGTGTCAATACTAATATATGTACTTGTATTGAAGTGAAATGGCAATAATTAAATGGTCATGAGGGACTCTTTCCTTTAGACAGAAACACAGACTGACTTACCCTCCCATCTTGCAGTCCCCGGTCCCACCTTTCCAGGCTCTTACATACTTCGGATTGGCCCACAGGGACACTGGATTAAAGCTTCCACTTGAAAAATAAGGTCCCACTGGGCTCAAGATTACAAAGAGCAGGGCTTTAGTAGGCTTCTTGACTCCCAGAGAAGGCTGTAATAAAGCAAAAGTACGCACAACTGTTCATTGAAAATGCAGACACCAGTCTCAAAGTCTAGAACAGATCTGTAACAATCTACCAGAAGGGACTGCGGACAGCTGTTACTTCTAAAGTTGAGTTACACAAAGCCTGATGGTCTTCTCTTTCAAGAAGAAAACACCGAGAATGGGGGTACTTTGGTTCCATTTTACTTTGCTTTCTGAGTTAAGATTTTAAAGGAAAAGCAAGTTTGTCAACTTTTTTCATAGTAGGCTTTTTCAGAGGAGTACATTTTTAACAACCAGCCGTATAACACCTTTCAGTGTTGCATTGATTGGGAACTGAAAAAGGGAAGAACCTAGACCTGATTTCAGCCTTTGGGGGTGAAACCTAATATTTGCTTCTCTAACTTGTTCTTCTGCTTCTGACTGCTGACTGCTTCAGGATACGCCAGTGCCTCCAGCAGGCAGTGGGCTTGGGGGAGTGTGCCATTAGCACACCTGACTGTGAGAGACAGCAGACAGCAAGAGGGTAGCTGCACTAGAAGCAAAGACACCAGACAAGATAAATCCCCCCAAAAAAGACAAGAGGATGAAGGACTCAGGAATTCGTGTCAGGAATGACAAAGATAGAAAATGGCCTTTCCCACCAATACTGGAAAATCACAAGCCAACGATGCGAAATCATACAAACTCCTCCAGCACAGAAGCAGTTGTAACTAATGACTACCAGTTGTTTTTTAAGGAGGAAAACTGAGAGACTGATAAGTTTTGAGGGCTACGTATTATAAAGGCAAAAAAGGCCACTGGGCTATCCTGTGCCATTCAAGACCACACGAGTAAGAAAACAAGTCAGGACTCTTACATTAAGTATTGGATATAAAATACTTGTGTCTAGTCTTCAAAAGGAACCTGGTCTGCCTGGATGGGGTAGTAGTCTGGCATGGAAATAATGAGAGGAGACTCAGTTCCCCTGATTTTGTGGGTTTTGTAACATTCGATGAAACTGACTGAAAGTGGACCTAGGGATATTTTTTTTTCTGAATTTCAATTAAATCTCCTCCTCCACTACCTATTAGTTCAAGGCCCCTCACCCACTACTTGTGCCCAGATCATCAAGAATCAGGTAGGGAAAATATCCGTGAGCAGAATAAAATGTGATTGTATATGTGCACACTGATGCCAACGGAAAGGCGTAGGAAATGGGAAGCTGAGTCCATCCACACTCCATGTCAATGTGAGGACCACGCAGGGCTTGGCTGGCCCCAGAGCAAATGGATTATAGGTGACGGATAACTGAGTTAAAGAAATGAGTCAGCAGGCGGCCACAGGTTTTGGTTTTTTGCTCATTTGTGTCTGTTCTTTAATGAGGGCTAAAGAGGACACCCCTACAAGGGAAGAATGAAGAGACTTAAACTCCATTTGCTTTTTTTGGTTTCGTTATTTGGAAAAGAAATCCTCAGAATAACACACACATCTGCCTTTCTTCCCAACTTTGATAAAAATTGACTATCTTATCTCTGCACTTTTATTTACCTATCAGTTAAGTAAGTATACTTCATATCAGGGATGCTTTGAAGCTTAATATTTAAAAAAATTTTTTTATTGACCATTATAATGAGGAATTAAGCTTCTCAACATAATTTAGAAATACAATATGCAGGACACATCTCAGTAATTTACCTAGCTTCTAATGTTCTAAATAAAATAGCTTATTTATGGACAAGCTGATAAGCATTTTATTAGATACCACATGAATGCCTGGACTTTTCTCACTCACATATTTTTTGCAACCTACACACTATTAAAAAAAGTAACAGGGACTTCCCTGGTGGTCCAGTGGTTAAGACTCATGCTCCCAATGCAGGGGTCCCGGGTTCGATCCCTGGTCAGGGAACTAGATCCCACATGCCGCAACTAAGAGCCCGCGTACCTCAACTAAAAGATCCCGCATGCCGCAACAAAGATCCCATACACCACAACTAAGACCCAGCACAGCCAAATAAACAAATATTTTGTAAAAAGTAACAATAACTCATCATCATGGAAATATTTTTCAGAGATAAATTTCATCTTATTCATTTCCTTCCCGTGATTTAATTGACAGGTAAACTTGCATTTATTCCACTAGGTGGTAGTAGAGAGAGCACAGATGGAAAAGAGAATAACATGCATTAAATCTATTTCTAGAAAAGAGTATCTTGATAAACCTTTAAGCAACACTTTTACTCTTAGCAAGCAGGTAAATAATAGACTAGAGTTTTTCAATGCTGAGAAAAAAATGTGTTTATGTGTACTAACATTTTATTTTAAATTTAAGCAAGGTCAACTCATGTTTTACAAGCACTTCAAGTACTGGTGTTGATCACAGCTCAGTCACCTTCATCCTTAAATGATTATTTATGTCAAATGTCTTTTCATGAAAAGAACTGTGACTTTACTGAAAATGGTCACACTGCTTCATGAGTGAGAATAAGTAAAATGTAACTTTATGGATCAGGAAGGGAACTTGGTGATTAGGTCTGTTTCTACCCTCAAGGAACCATTATTTGTTCCTTTTTCTTAATTCTCCTTTCTCTCATGGAAAGCAATTTAAATTCTGCACTACTCCTACGATTAAGAGTAGTTTATGATAGTATAATATTAATCAAATGGGACTTCCCTGGTGGCGCAGTGGTTAAGAATCCGCCTGCCAATACACGGGACACGGGTTCAAGCCCTGGTCCAGGAAGATCCCACATGCCGTGGAGCAACTAAGCCTGCAAGCCACAACTACTGAGCATGTGTGTTGTAACTACTGAAGCCCGTGCAACTAGGGCCCATGCTCCACAACAAGAGAAGCCACCACAATGAGAAGCCCGCGCACTGCAAGAGTAGCCCCTGCTTGCCACAACTAGAGAAAGCCCGTGCACAGCAACGAAGACCCAACACAGCCAAAAAAAAAAAAAAGATATTTATTTAAAAACAAACAAACAAAAAGAAACCCCAGGGAAAATGAGGTATATAAAATCTCAGATGCAAAGTTTATAATGTCTCAAGGGACCACGTGAAGTTGAAATTCTGATGTGTTCAAAAAGTACTCTTTTTACTTTATAGGTTATACTTCACAAACAACAAATAAATATATATATGTATATATAAGGGTATTAAATATGTGTATATTTTTCACAGAATAACAGGACAATTGGGTGTGATGGAAAATAAAGATACATTTCATAGTGGAAATTACCATTTCTGTCTGTGTCAGTCAGAAAATTACTTTATAGAAAGGCAGGATTTCAGAGGTAGTCTGACAGCAGTGGGCACTCAGCAAGCTGAGAGAGGTACTATTTACTAGTTTGTGTTTTGGCCTGGAAGGCAGAGAAGCACAGCAGCCATGTGGAGGCTTGAGAACAATTCTGACAGGCAAGGCAAGTAAGAGACAAAAGAAAAAAGATAATTAGAAATAACAGGGGAACATTTTTCAAAGAGAACAGAACTTTTGGGGGGATCCAAATCACTTTTTTTTTTGATCCAAAGAATAGCCTAATTAAAAAAAAAAAACCCTACCAGTTCTTAAGAAAGAAGATTAGTTAGAGGGGAAAATGATAAAGAACATCAGACTAACAGGGCACTGTAAGAGATATGGGATTGACCAGTGGTCCGTGTGGGTCCTTGAGTGTGAATGTGTTTGTAGGAAAAACTAGTTGGCTTGGTTTAATATTAAAAAAATAATCAACGATCCTCAATAATTACACAGTACTTTTTGGTTTCCAAGACATTCCATAGCCATTATCTCAGAAAATCCAACAATCCAGGAAGTTAAGGGTTATAATTCCTATTTTTAAGTTGAAGAAACTGAGGCTCAAATGATTCACCCAAAGTTGCAGTTATCAAGCTCTACATCTTCTTCTCTTAGTCCCGAGCTCTTTTTCGATGTGAGTTTGATTTAAAAAAAAAAAAAAAACAGTGAAATTCCCAGGATTTCCTAATGTGAAGAGAGTTCAAACCAGACCTTCCTTCTACCCTCAGCCTTCACCACAGCCCTCATACTCTAGGCAACCCATGCTCAAACCATACAGAACCCTTCAGATTCCTCCTCAAGTTTCGACTCAAAATGTATACATTGAAGCCCTGACCCCCCAATATGAATGCATTTGGAGACAAGGCATTTAAGGAGGTACCTGAGGTTAAATGAGGTCAGAAGGATGGGGCCCTAATCCTGTCAGCCTGGAGACCCCAGAGCAAGTGCACCCTGCTCCCTCCCGCACCCCCCCTTCCTCCCCCAACACAGAGGAAAGGCCCTGAGAGGCACAGTGACAAAGTGGACAAATACAAGCCACGAAGTGAGGCTTCACCAGAAACCCACCCTGTCGGCACTTTGATATTGGACGTCCAGCCTCCAGAACTGTGAGGAAATAAATTCTGGTGTTTAAGACACCTAATCTTTGTATTCTGTCATGGCAGCCCAAACTGAATAAGACATCCCCTCTCTGGACTTCCCTGGTGGCGCAGTGGTTAAGAATCCGCCTGCCAATGCAGGGGACACGGGTTCCAGCCCTGGTCCGGGAAGATGCCACATGCCGTGCAGCAGCTAAGCCTGTGTGCCACAACTACTGAGTCTGCACTCTACAGTCCGCGCACCACAACTACTGAGCCCGTGCGCCACAACTACTGAGCCTGTCCGCCACAACTACGGAAGCCTGCGTGCCTAGAGCCTGTGCTCCGCAACAAAAGAAGCCACTGCAGTGAGAAGCCCGCGCATCGCAATGAAGAGTAGCCCCTGCTTGCTGCAACTAGAGAAAGCCCACGTGCAGCAATGAAGAACCAACACAGCCAATAAGAAAAATCATTTGAAAACAGTCTTGAGTATTGGCAAAAACTGGGCAAAGAGTTACTGCCATTTTTGTAAAAAGAAGGATAATACTTAGGACTTCTCTGGTGGCGCAGTGGTTGAGAGTCCGCCTGCCGATGCAGGGGACACGGGTTCGTGCCCCGGTCTGGAAAGATCCCACATGCCGCGGAGTGGCTGGGCCCGTGGGCCATGGCCGCTGAGCCTGCGCTCCGCGACAGGAGAGGCCACAACAGTGAGAGGCCCGCATACCGCAAAAAAAAAATAATAATAATAATAATAAATAAATTAATAAATAAATAAAATGAGTTAATATAATACATTATAATAGAATAAAGGACAAAACCACATAATCATGTCAAGACATTTAGAAAAAGCATTCAACAAAATCCAACCTCCATGCATGATAAAAACTCTCAACAAACCAGGAATAGAAGAATCAGATCTCAGAGTGGGAAAGCACCTCAGGATACCTAGAAGGTAGTGCTTTGAGATTAGAAACGTTTCAACAAAATTAAAAAATTACTTCTTCTTAGTCTAAAGTTAAATAATAATATTAAAAAAACTCAGTAATATTAAAATGTCAGAAACTTAAGGAGAAGATGACTTTTTAAATTGTCCCAATTCTTTAAAGCTTATCAGGGAGACTGCAATTCATGAAATTCACTATGTAGGCTCTTAATAGTATTTCAAAAGGCATCGAAAAGGATACCAAAGGACCACTTAGGTACTTATCCTCTGGCCTTACTGCTTGCATTCATACGACCTAGTGGAAAATCTGGTAACCATACAATTACCTCATAGAGAGCAGAATGGTTAGACTATAGCAAAAGCTCTGTCTCGTTGCCCCTATCCTTGAAGATCTCCATATGCCACACACCCCCCCACCCCCCCCACCCACATTCAATGCCCCCCATCAATTATCTCTCATATCACCCATTCTCCATAAGGCCACCCCTTCCCAGTAGAGGAAGGAGATAGAGACAGGGTCTTTATATTTTATATCACATATTCACCCACACAGATGGCCTTGGCCACTCCAGGCATGTCCTTCCTTTGCAAGGGCACCAACCAATAGACTGTAACCTACTGGGAGATCTCACAGCCATGTTGTTTAAACCTGTTCCCCTAGCTCCCGAGTGCCTCCCCTAATATCCACTGTGAACTTTATTTCCAACATTTTCTGTGGGGGAAGAGGGCCCTCCACTCCCTCTCCTTACCAAGTAATCCCAAGACATGAGGAAAATGAAGATAAAAAAGTAGCAGCTCTCTCTCCTCCAAATTTCAAAACCATTACCACTCTTACCTTGGAGGAGCACTTACCTGGCATTACACCGCTAAGCTGAGGAGATCACAGTTAGTCTTGATTAGGAGAAGGCAAACAGCCTCGCTCATTTCTTCACTTATTTTTTTTTTTTTTTTTTTTTGCGTTACGCGGGCCTCTCACTGTTGTGGCCTCTCCCGTTGCAGAGCACAGGCTCCGGACGCGCAGGCTCAGCGGCCATGGCTCACGGGCCCAGACGCTCCGCAACATGTGGGATCTTCCCGGACCGGGGCACGAACCCGTGTCCCCTGCATCGGCAGGCAGACTCTCAATCACTGCACCACCAGGGAAGCCCTTCTTTACTTATTTATGTTGGTGTCTGTGGCTGTGTTTGTACCACAGTGGCAGAGTTGATTAGTGACAGAAACCATATGGCTCACAAAGCTTAAAATACTGACTATCTGGCCCTTTAAAGAAAATGTTTACAGTCTTAATAATCAAGGGAAAGGAGCATTAATGATGCTACCGGGGGGGCGCGGGTGGCTCTTTCAAACTACATACTAGAAGCTTCAAGCATAAACAATGATAACTCCCCCACCAAAGTACCCCAAAACAGGAAGTCAGTCTGCACCTCAGTTCCAATGAATGTGGGCCGAATATACAGACTTGCAGAGGTTGAGTAGGGGACCCATTCTTGATCCAATTTCACAAGCTGCTGAATACACTCTAAAAGCTCTTCCTTGTCAAATGCCTGAAGGAATGAAAAAACATAATGAATAATGCAATGTTCTTCCATTGTAGCAGTAAGAAATGATCCTCATGAAAGCTTTGACTATTAAAAAAGTAATAATAGGGAATTCCCTGGTGGTCCAGTGGTTAGGACTCGGTGTTTTCACTGCAGTGGCCCTTTTTCAATGCAGTTCGAGGAGCTGAGATCCCACAAGGCCACGCAGTGTGGCCAAAAAAAATTTTTTTTAATTAAAAAAAAATAATAAGGGGCTTCCCTGCTGGCGCAGTGGTTAAGAATCCCCCTGCCAATGCAGGGGACACGGGTTCGAGCCCTGGTCCGGGAAGATCCCACATGCTGCGGAGCAATTAAGCCCATGCGCCACAATGACTGAGCCTGTGCTCTAGAGCCCGCAAGCCACAACTACTGAGCCCGCGTGCCTAGAGCCCGTGCTCCGCAACAAGAGAAGCCACCGCGATGAGAAGCCTGAGCACCGCAACAAAGAGCAGCCCCCGCTCGCCGCAACTAGAGAAAGCCCGCGCGCAGCAAGGAAGAGCCAACGCAGCCAAAAATAAAAATAAATAATAAATAAATTTATTAAACAATAATAATAATAAGTAAATAAATATTTTAAAGTAATAATAATAAACCCAAACAAGAATTCTTTTTTCTGCGACTTTTTCCCCCCAAATTGTGATGGAATGAGAGATTATCCACATGAGGAAGATAAAAAAGTGGTTCCCTACCTCTTACCATACACAAATACCAACTATAGTAGGATTATACACTTAAATGTGGGAAAACATTAAGACTTTTGTAAAAAAACATACAAAATATCTCTGTCACCTTGAAGTAGAATTCTTAAATAAAAGACATAAAGGAAAAAAAAATGGACAAAATTTGACTATTTAAAACTTAAGAACTTCTGTTCTTCAAACGACGTAAGTGACACACTGGGTGAAGTTATTTGTAACATAACCAACAAAGGATTGTAAGAGGAAAATGTTAAGATAACCTGAAAATCAGTAAGAAAGAGACAGATGATCCAACAGGAAAATGGGCAAAATCAAAGAGTAGTTTACTTCTAAGGTGAAAAAGTTTTTTTTTGTTTGTTTTTTTGTGGTACGCGGGCCTCTCACTGTTGTGGCCTCTCCCGTTGCGGAGCACAGGCTCCGGACGCGCAGGCTCAGCGGCCATGGCTCACGGGCCCAGACGCTCCGTGGCATGTGGGATCTTCCCAGACCGGGGCACGAACCCGTGTCCCCTGCATCGGCAGGCAGACTCTCAACCACTGCGCCACCAGGGAAGCCCGAAAAAGGTTTTTATATTCTAGATGGGTGACAGTTTGTAACATAAGTAGTTTCTATTCACTTGGCAGGGCAAAAAACATACTTTCAGAGATGCTATGGGTTATCCAAGGTAGAAATGAGTCAGAAGCACATGAATAGAGCTCATGATATCAGGATTTGGCTATTTAAATACTAACAACAGCAATCACAGTGTGGTCATGTTACAGAAATTGGGATTGCCAATCATATAGGACATACCATCTCCCTGTATCAAGCACGGGGTCCCTGATACTGCTGTCTAGATATAAGATTTAGTGGAAAGAACTCCACTAGGGATTTAAAAACTTACATCCCTAGTGAAGCTCTATGCCCTGTCCCATTAGTCTGTGTCATCTTAGGCAAGTCATTGAACCTCTGTGGGCTTGAGTTTTCTTCTCTGTACAAAGGTGCTGTTAAAATTTACAATACGTACCTTCTTGACGATAGCTTACTGTTATGATTAAAATGGCAAGGAATGTAAAACCACATAACACAGTTTGTGGCAGCTGATGTCCAATAAATGTTACTTCCCTTTCCTTCTGTCCTCATTTTAAAGGATTTCCCAATGATTTGTCTGTAATGGGTGAAGAGTGGAACTAGGACGGAGTCCAAAGAAATTTCCTGAATTTCCCTTCTGCTGCTATATTATGGCCTCTGAAGAAGGTCGGTGAAGCATGTGTTATAAAAGGAAGAAGGAAGAACCTGGCTAAAAAGGAGTCATCGGGCTTCCCTGGTGGCGCAGTGGTTGAGAGTCCGCCTGCCGATGCAGGGGACAGGGGTTCGTGCCCCGGTCCGGGAAGATCCCACATGCCGTGGGGCGGCTGGGCCCGTGAGCTATGGCCGCTGAGCCTGCGCGTCCGGAGCCTGTGCTCCGCAACAGGAGAGGCCACAACAGTGAAAGGCCCGCGTACCACAAAAAAAAAAGAAAAAAGAAAAAAAAAGGAGTCATCACTTGGGCTTCTTCAACGCACAGCTGAAGGTTAGGGACAAACAAAATATGTCAAAGGGGGAAAAGACTTCTTTCAGTTCAGAAAGACATCCTGGTCAAGTCTCAGGGAATGAAAGTAATCTAAGTCACCTCCTACCTAGACATGAACCTTAGGGTCTAAATCCAATCCACCTTAGAATGAATTCTGCTCCATAAAAAACAATGTTATAGCCAGGACAAAGTGGCCATGAGAAACCGTTTTATATATCCTTTTTGTTTTTTTTTTCTTTAAATAAAACTTGGGCTAAAATATCAAAACAACTACTTAAATCACTGCATACTTGCTAGCGTCTTAAGCAGTTAGGCAAAACATCCCACATATACCTGTGCAGTACACCATATTTTCATATCATAATTTCGTATGGTCTTTAAATTTTATTATTTCAGTTTGAGGCATATTTTTCTTCCTTATCCCATTATCTCCCACAGACACTCATAAAGAAACAGATTGTGGAGTTGCCAAATGGTTATTTCCTTGTATTTTTAACTCACTGATTAAAAAACAGATCAGAAAGAAATTCAGTGCTCATATGGTTTATACCAAATACTGATCTAAGTATTCAGAAATGGTTTGTCTGGTGGAATTCAGTGACCCGTTACAACAAGAGAAACACAAGAGAAACTCCTAAATATACATACCGGCAGAGTCGCCCTCATAGCAGACCGGTACATTCTATCCATGTTGAGGTTTGGCCGAAACAGACGAATTTTATTATCTACTCCCCGAAATGCCTTCAATCCTTCAAATAACTGAAGATAAAAGAGAAATAAATGTTACAAGGTAACTAAATGAAAACAAGCCCTGTGTTCAAAAGACTGACTTTTCTGACTGCCCTCATCTCCTTTACCATGTAAAGCTACTGACACAGACCCTAAATCTAGAAAAGCCAGACAGACTGGTTACAGTCACTGGGATAATAAGAAGTCCATTTATTACCAAGATCTGGTGGGAATTCAGAGCTATCCTTTGCTTAACAGGAGCCAGATGTTAACACACATCAGTGGAGGTTGGAAGAAAACATCTCCACACAACATGGACTGACTGACTGCCTAGAAAATAGAACTGGAATCAAAGGCCTCGCAGTACCCAGCCCCCAATCCACCCCCAAACACCCATGTATCTTTTCATTTTATCTGGCTCGTATGAACTCTGGAGAGTGGATAATCTAGATGTGACCAGAGCTGGTTCAGTCTCCCAAATCTCAGAAACCAAGCAGCTCAAGACTATACTATGTTAGGGCCATGCCACCTTCTCAGGGAGCCGCTGCAGACAAACATGGGCAGGGACATGAAAAGACTTTGAATTTAGTGCATATTGACAAATACAGAGAAAAGAGGAAAATCAATCATTTTAAAGGGAATTTTTTTTCTGTGAATACCTATATAAGAAAAGAATCTAAAACAGGATGAATGTATGTATATGTGTAACTGAATCACTTTGTTGTACATCTGAAACTAACATAACACTGTAAATCAACTACACTGCAATAAAATTAAATTTTTTTTTAAAAAAAGGGAAATTTTTACCACAGGTTCTCTAAGTAATTGATAGAGCAAATAGGCTAAAACATGGTAAAGATATGGACAATTTGAACAAGAACAACAAACTAACCTAATGGACACACAGAGCCCTGCGCACACCACCTGTAGAAGGCATGTTCTTTTCACATGTTTTCTGACCTTAAGATAAGCTAGGTATCAAAACCAAAAATATAACCCCAAGATATCCACATTTTGGAGAAGAAGAAACCCATTACTTAATATTAAGTGTGAGTCAAAGAAGAAAAATGATGGAAATTAGAAAATATGTTGAACTGAATGAGAATGAAAAGGAGGGCCTTTACATGCTTACAGCCTTAAAGCTTACATGAGAAAAGAAATATAAATCCTGGAGCACAATTAAAAAGCAAAAAATGAGATGTTTTGTTGAAGTGCAAATATATGGGTAATTTTTTAAATGTAGTAGGACTAAAGCTTTAGTTAAAAGATATGGTTGTCAGATTAACTCAGCTGATAACATCTGAAACCCAAAAAAGCACAGAGAGCAATATATCATACAAATACTTTAAAAAATAAAGCTGGTGAGGCTATATTGCTAAATATAAAACAAAATAGACTTTCAGGCAAGCAGCTTTACTGGAGATAAAGAAGGTAACTTCGTAGAGTTCAATTTACTTCCCTGTTTAAAAATTATACACATTTGATATAGGCTCAAATTTATGCAAAGATTGTATGATAATCTCAATAGAAAAATACAGATGCAAAATACACAAAGGATAACACAGCCTAACTAAGCTGGATTTATCCCAGTAATAGAAGTTGGGTTTAACATTAGAAAATACAGTAAGGAGATTCATTATATTAAGAGTTCATGTGGAAAAAACTATATGATCATCTCATTGTAATAAATGCATCTGATAAAATTGAGCATTCGTTGATGATTTTTAAAAAAGTTTCCTGGATAACTAAGAAAAAAAGGAATCTTCCTTATGTGAGAAATAAACTTGTAGCAAACGTTATACTTAAAATGGTAAAATTTATTTTAATTGAACTATAGTTGATTTACAATGTTGTGTTAGTTTCAGGTGTACAACAAAGTGATTCAGTTATTTTTATATATATATATATATATATATATATACACACACACACACATTATATATTTTCTCAGATTCTTTTCCATTATAGATTATTACAAGATATTGAATAGAGTTCCCTGTGCTATATAGTAGGTCCTTGTTGTTTATCTATTAAAATGGTAAAATTTAAAGCTTACATTCAGATTGAGAACATTACACATTGCCTGCTGTGACTACTTTAATTCAATATTGTACTACCAATATAATAATAATAAAATAAAAAGCATAAAGTTAGGAGAAGAAAAAAATAAAACTGTCATAGATCATGCAACACAGATAAGATTAAACATAGAAAATACACAAAAACTGATATAATCTTTTGAAATTATCTGTTTAGGCAAGGTAATCAGATACAAAATTATATTCCCATGTAACAGCAGCAATTAGAAAATAAAAACACTATTTACGGTAGAATTAAAAGGAATACTTAAGTGTGGAAAATCTAACATAAGTGAAAGACCCATAAGGAAACTATAAAACTTTACCAAGTCATTAAAGACATAACTAAATATAGAAAGCAATCCGCCACTCATAGATTGAAAGATTCAATATTATAAAGACTCTCTCCAAATTGATTTATATATTTAATGCAATCCAAATGAAAATCATGTCAGAGCATTTATTTTTCTTGTAACAAACTGAATGACAAAAGTTGACTGACATGATAAACTGAATCTAAAAGTAATATGGAAAGGCAAATGACCAAGAAATATCCAAGGCACTCTTGAAGAAATAGAAGGATTTGTCCTAGCAGACATCCAGACTCATTATAATGATTTGGAGATAAAGACAGTGTGGCATTTGTCCAGATAGACAAGCAAAATGCTGAAACAGAATAGAGATCCAGATAGACAAGACAATGGAATGCAAGTGGAGATCAAGAAGCAGACCCATGCATATATGTTAAGATGTGACATAATGTATCAGGAGGAAAAGAACAGTCTTTTTAATGGTGCTGGGACAATTGGGTATCTGCAGGGGAAAAAAAAAATTGGACTCCTACTTCATACAAAAATCAACTTCTGAAACTAAAGCCCTAACTGTGAAAGACAAAATCAATAATATAGGTAGATGTCTTCATAATCTAGGAATAGAAAAAGAGTCTTTAAGCAAGACACAAAAGGACCAAACATAAAGCAAAGATTGATAAATTCAACTTTTTAAAATTTAAATGTATTTCTTGTCATCAAAAAATTCTGGGGACTTCCCTGTTGGCGCGGTGGTTGGGAGTCCGCCTGCCAATGCGGGGGACACGGGTTTGTGCCCAGGTCTGGGAGGATCCCGCATGCCACGGAGCAGCTGGGTCCATGGGCCATGGCCGCTGAGCCTGCGCATCCGGAGCCTGTGCTCCGCAACGGGAGAGGCCACAACAGTGAGAGGCCCGCGTACCGCAAAAAAAAAAAAAAAAAAAACAACTCTGGAGAGAATAAAAAGCGTGTTGAAAAAGATACTTAAAACACATATAACTGATAAAGGACCCATATCTAAAATATATAAAGTACTTCTACAGATCAAAAAGAAAGGGAACACAATAGTGAGCAAAAGATGGAAACAAGCAGGGACTTCAAATAAAGAGATATCCATTGAAATAAACATCACAATAATATGCCATTGCATTAAACTGGCTAAAAATTTAAAATCAGGTTATACTAAGAGTTGGCAAGGTTGATGAGTCATGGTTGAATGTGGTTGCTAATTCATGGCTGGTGGGTATAAAAACTGGTAAAATCACTATGGAAAATAGTTACCCTTTTTGTGTAAAAATGAAGTTAACATCCAATACCAGCAGCATATTCCTAGACCCTTAAGGAGCATTTCTCAAATTTTTTGGTATCAGGATGTCTTTACACTCTTAAAAATTATAAAGGTCCCAAAGAGCTTTTATTTATAAGGTAATTCTATCAATATTTACCATTATCAGTAGTGAGAAATTTTAAATTTATTTATTTATTAACAATAAACTATGACATGTTAAAATATTTTCATTAAAATTATCTATATTTTCCAAGAGAATTAATGTTAAGTATGGCATTGTTTTAAATTATTGCAAATCTTTAATATTTGGCTTAACGAAAGACAACTGGATTCTCATATCTGCTTTTGCATTCAATCTCTTGCAATGTTGTTTTGGTTGAAGTACACAAAGAAAACCCAGTCTCATATAGATATGTGGTTGAGAAAAGAAGTATTTTTGATAACCTTTTCAGATAATTATGGATATTCTTCTCTGATACTCCTCCAAAACTTGACAAGTGGCAGTCCCTTAAAGGTTAGTTACACTGTGGAATCAAACCCCATCAATGAGGTTTTCATACTGTTAATTTCTTAAAATTCAATGGTCTGTCAGTCAGAGTTCAACTGAGAAGAAAGAGAACCAGTAGAAATACATACAACAGGGACTTCCCTGGTGGCACAGTGGTTAAGAATCCACCTGCCAACGCAGGGGACACAGGTTCGATCCCTGGTCTGGGAAGATCCCACGTGCCGCGGAGCAACTAAGCCCGTGCACCACAACTACTGAGCCTGCGCTCTAGAGCCCGTGAGCCACAACTACTAAGTCCGTGTGTAACAACTACTGAAGCCTGCGCTCCCAGAGCCCATGCTCCGCAACAAGAAGCCATTAGAGAAAGCCCACGCGCAGCAACGCCAAGACCCAACGCAGCCAAAAATAAATACATACATTTATTTTTAAAAAATGAAAAAAGAAATATGCATAACACTTCCAGAAATATTAGAAGGAACTGCCCAACGCATTTGTGGAGGCTGGCTAAGTAAAGTCCAAAATCTGTAGGACAGGCTGTGAGAAGGAGAAGATCACAAGCAGGCTGGACCCAGGAAGTGTGTGGGCTGCAGCCCATCTGCAAGTGAGTCAGGAAGGAGGGACAGCGGAAGAGACTGAGTGCATGTGTAGGCCTAGCTGCTGCATGGAAGTCCTGAGGTCAGGCTCACCCAGAATAATCTCCCTTGTGATCCACTTCAAATCAACTAATTAGGGACTTTAACCCCATCTGCAAAATTCCTTCAAACAGCACCTAAATTAGTGTGTGACTGAATAACTAGAAGAAGGCGTGTGTACGCAACAAAACCGCCACTGCCTTCCTATGTCCTTCAGTGTTCACAGAGAATGTCCTTGTAGTCCATCCCCAGCAGATGAAAAATGTTATTCCGGGGACTGTGGTTCAGAATAAGCAAATTAACACATCAAAAAGTCATCATAATCTATCTTGCACTTTCAATAAATCTTTACTTTTCTTTTCATTTTAAAATGTGCTTCAGTTTTGTTTTTGTTTTTTGAATCTTTTAATTTTTTGGCCGTGCTGTGAGGCATGCGGATCTCAGTTCTCCGACCAGGGATCGAATCGAACCCACACACCCTGCAGTGGAAGCACGGAGTCTTAACCACTGGACCGCCAGGGAAGCCCCGCATTTTGAATAAATCTTTACTCATACATAAATTTGAAATATCATGTAACACTCATTTGGAAAAACGTTGGGTTCCCTGAGTTACACAGATCTTCCAAAGGGTAACTCCTTTTAATATCACCACCAATATCACAGAAAATAAAACCTCTTTTATAGCAGAAAGGGTCAAGCTCACAGTGGTGGAAACAAGTTTTCCAAAATTCCGATTTTTCACTTGAGAGCTAGAATTTTGTCACAGGCAACAGAGTCCACTGTTTTGTTTGAAGTGACAGACTCATTTCGTTCATTTTCAAAAAAACATCTGCCAGCTTCCCTGGTGGTGCAGTGGTTAAGAATCCGCCTGCCAATGCAGCGTACACGGGTTTGATATCTGCTCCGGGAAGATCCCGCATGCCACGGAGCAACTAAGCCTGTGCACCACAACTACTGAGCCTGCACTCTAGAGCCCGCGAGCCATAACTACTGAAGCCCACGTGCCACAACTACTGAAGCCCGCACGCCTAGAGCCAGTACTCTGCAACGAGAGAAGCCACCGCAATGAGAAGGCCGGGCACCGCACGAAGGGTAGCCCCCGCTCACGGCAAAATAGACAAAAAAGCCCAAGTGCAGCAGCGAAGACCCAACACAGCCAATAAATAAATAAATAAATAAAGAGGAAAAAAAGCTCTATTTAAAAAAAAAAAAGAAAAAAAAATCTGCCACGCACCTGAGTTTGAGTAACTTTTCTTTGTTCTTTCAAATAAAAGTGGTAGAAGATGGAAAAACCAACCAGTTCAGCTCACTATGCAAAAACAATCATACAATTCCTTTCCCTTGAGACAACTTTAGCACTTCAGTATGACATTAGAGGTTTATGTGAAATTGCGGTTTTCTCACACAGAATATTAAAATGTTGACTCGAGTCAAGATTTAATAAAATTAATTGTTATTATGCTTCATCAAGAACATTCCTAGGTAAAACTGACGTTCTTTTTATACTGTAATGCATGCCAGTAAACAATATAATGACTAACAGAGGTTGGGTGGCAGAGTGTTACCTAGTACAAATGTCAACACAAGAAAAATAATACCTTGGTATTATTGTGAAGAGTTTTAACCTTGGCGATCTCTTGAAAGGGGAGCCCAGGGGTCTGTGGACCACACTCTGAGAACTGCTGACTTAAAGAAACATGGGGAGCCCAGGGGTCTGTGGACCACACTTTGAGAACTGCTGACTTAAAGAAACACGTATACAAGCACACCAGCATACTATGTACAAGAATGTTCACAGAAAAGGAAACCACACAAGTGCATGTCAACAATAGACTGAATATATTCACATAACGGAATACTATTGCTACAAGGAGCATATGATGTGGTACCTATCACTCTTTGACCCAGATAACCTGGGCCTCTGCCCTGAGCCTCACACTTTAGAGGGCCTCTCACCCCTGTCTTTCTCCAGCTGTGACCCCCTTGGAGCAAGTAGTTGGCTGAATCCTTTTTCTAGACAGACTCCAAGTACTCAGTTCCCTAGAATTCCCTACCCAAATGGCCCTGATCCTATTTTCAGGGCCTCAGTGGGCCTCCTTGGTTTCATCCTCTTAAGAACAGACAGGACTACTAGGAGGTCCACATCTAAGTCCAAGGGATGGCCAAGGGTCATCTGTTTGCAGGTGGTGTGGGCATCTACGTGTGTGTGCGACACCCCCTGTGGTACAGGATGGAGCCAGGATAGAAAGAGATAGAGGGTGGACTTCGGGGTGCCTCTGCTTGTAGATTTGTCCCAGGAACCACAGATATTAGGGTTGGTCCTGGATGCTTAGAGCTCACATAACACTGAGCTCCAATAGGCTCACGGGCGCGCGCGCACACACACGCACACTATAATTCCACTTATGCAAAGTTCAGAAAGAAGCAAAACCGTAGTGTTAGAGATACATACAATCCAAAAAGAAAAGCAAAGAAAAGTTACCACAAAAGTAAGAATAACGAGTGCCAGAAGATACAGGGTTTATGATGTGGAAGGGACACGAGAAGGCTTCTGGGATGCTCAAAGGGTCTAGGTTTATTTCCTTACTCGGGTGGGGTAGCTACGTGGGCACTCATTTATAAGTATTCATTAAATAGTACATGTTGTCCATTTTTTCAAATTACGTTTTAGCTCACTAAATATTTATCTCAACCTGAAAAATGAAGTAACTGTTATAAAATTGCATTTTCTTTCATCCAGGTTCCCTACTCACACTTCACATGTCTCTCCTTCACTCTTTGAAATCTTCACATATTTATCAAAAAATACTTTTGAAATCAACGAAACCACATGTAATTGTAGCTCTAAAAATAAAATCAGTAGGATTCTAAAATCAATAGGGCTGATGAGTGGAGGAGAAAGATGTCCAAGGAGATTATTTGTACGTTCACTTTTGGATTAAAATAATATGACCACAGTCAGGCTTTGAGCCCAGGAAGTTTGACTCCGGAACCTGAATAATTAACCATACGCTTTTTCACTTAAAACAATTAAATGAAATGACCCGTATAAGATACCTAGGTACAGGGCATATTGCAGGATCTCAATAAACAAATGTAGTTATTTTATCATTATCATTCTGAATATTTACTATCACCACCTTTTAGTCTCCTAGTAAGTAGGCCACTGCTTCATTTCTATACCCCAATATTCTAGGAAAGACATTCAACACATTAAAAAAGAGTAGAATATACTGGGGTCAAGGGAATGGGGAGTGTATTGTGTATTTGGCTAAGTGTGTATCCTGAGAAGGACCAGAAAAGCACCCTCTAACTATTTAATATTTTATACTTATAATTATCCCACTCGTGCCTGAAGAATGACATTTAATTATATGTCCCTTAACATGCCTAACTACAAGTTATTGCTGTCAGAAAACCATGCAGTTAGCATTAAAATCTAAATATAATATTGTACTCAATGACCCTTTCTCAATCATTAGAAGATCTAAGAGAGGTGATTTAGTGAAATATTAACAGTACAGGCTTTTTGGTTGCTAATTTTCTTGTCAACTGTCATTCCCATTTGCTCTAAGTAAGTTTTTAAATAATATTATAAGCCAATGTTACAAGTTCATGTGCACATTATATGCACATTATATTTTCATTTCTGTATACCCTACAGCATGCTTACCACCTACATGATTTTTTAATTGAGATTTTTAAAAATTCAAGATTAACTGAAAATTTAGTTCTTAAGACTTACCCTCGATACAACTGTTTACAGGCCATTTATGATTGCCTCTAGTTAATATGGTAAAGCCCTGCTGCCCTAAAGCTATTTGAGCGGGGGAGCTATTAGTAACCCCAGTGAAGACCAAGTATGTCGCCATCATTAATTCCCAAGTACTTACTTCCACTGCATAGTGGAAAGCCGACGAACCTGGATGCAATGACAGGTTTTGAAGAGGCTTGATGTGTGGTTTCTCCCATCCAAACTCCAAGGACCACTCCACTGTTAACATGTGATCCGTAAAAACCGTTCCAAAAACCAGAGTATTGGGGTCTGGTTTTTCCTTTAAAACGGTGGCTGGTGTGATTATTAGATCTTTAGCCTGGGGAAGAAAATCAGCACCATTAAAGAAAAGTAACAACATCCACCCGCTAGATGAGACAGGAGGTAAAAAGACAGATACAATTTAAGTCACTGGCTGTTAGAAAGTGAAATCATTTGACTTTTAAATGTTGGCAACTAACGCAGAAACTTAACAACACTGTGTGAGAGAAGCAGATCATGCCTGCATCCAGAATTTGGACTGTTGTTTAAAATCTCTGCAATGTAGGGAATTCCCTGGCGGTCCAGTGGTTAGGTCAGGGAGCTAAGATCCAGAAGCCACAGGGCACAGCAAAAAAAAAAAAAAAAAAAAAATCTCTGCAATGTATACTGCCAAACAAATATCAGAACCAAAATTCAGTGGCATTTAGAAACAGGGACAAAAGAGTAGATGGAGTTAAATGTCGCTAAAAGAACATATCTCTTCTTCACTCCCACCATAGAACCCATGTGGATCATTCGAGAAAGAAGAGGGGTCTTAGAATGAAAACAGCAACACTCACAATGACTTGTTAAACTAAAAAGAATGTCATTAAGAACTGAAGCTCTTGGGATGGTTATACTCCAGCTCCCCCAAAGAATTCTTGGCAGAAGCCTTCCAAAACCCTCCGGGTGCATCGTAGGGGACAGGCAGCAAGCAGAGTGAAGCAAATGTTTTCCTCGTTGAAAACAGAAGTAGAGATTGAACACTAAGATATAAATCCTCTATTCTGTATTGAGGAAACAGTGAACAAAGGACCCCTTATTCAAAGAAAGATAAATAAGAGTAATAGGAAACAACTTCACACAGCCCCATTTCACCAGCTCTCCACAGCCGGTCTGCCTATTACAAATGGCCAACACGTAAGCATCCGGATCATAGACAATAGCATCACTAACTTTACAATAGCGGTAGAAGGCTGACAAAAACCACAGGGGAAGGAGCTTTTAGACCACTTAAAAACAAAATTAACCAAGGACAAGTTCAAGCTGTTAATAGGTTCTAAGGAAGATCAGACTCCACTTCTTTCTATACACAAAAGTAGTCATTTCCCCCCAAAATCAAATACAGAATTTCACTTCGTATCACCAGCTCTGATCATTATTTTTTCAAATAATCTAATTACTTCTGATTAATTCACTGCTTTATAGCTGCTTTAGTCATTTGATATATTATGAATGATACTCAGTTATTTTTAGAAAAACATTTAGGCTAAAAATGTTATTTATTTATTTTTTGTTTAACTTTTTATTTTATCTTGGAGTATAGCCGATTAACAATGTTGTGGTAGTTTCAGGTGCACAGTAGAGGAACTCAGCCATACATATGCATGTATCCGTTCTCCCCCAAACTCCCCTCCCATTCAGGCTGCCAAATAACATTAAAATGTTATTTATTTCAAAACAACCAGAAAGGTCACATTACAATGAAGTATAAGGCATTAAGGACCACATATTACTGTAATTTTCAGGCCAGTCTAGTAACGCTACTTTGGAATATGCCAGTAAAATGCAAAATTTGGGGGAAAAATTTCTTCTATCGGTATTTAATCCAAGTAAGTTAACCTACAACTCTTTACTAAGTGCAAGAAAATAAATTTATTCCAGCTAAATTGTTTTGATCTTTGAATTCCATTTCTCTCCCCTTATCCTCTAGACTAGGTAGGATGTTGGGCAAATTTCACCTGATTTCACCTAATGGTCCATTAGCTGTGACAGAAACCTGATGACCCTCAAGCCAAAAATATTTATCTGGCCCATTCAAAAAGCTTGCCAAGGGCTTTCCTGGTGGCGCAGTGGTTGCGAGTCCGCCTGCCAATGCAAGGGACACGGGTTCGTGCCCCGGTCCAGGGAGATCCCACGTGCTGCTGAGCTTGCGCGTCCGGAGCCTGTGCTCCACAACGGGAGAGGCCACAACAGTGAGAGGCCCGCGTACAAAAAAAAAAAAAAAAAAAAAAAAAAAGCTTGCCAATCTTTCTAGACTGTTTAGATAAGAACTCTGGCTTATTTGCAGTTAAATCTCCAGCCCTAGCACAGTGCCCGGCACACACAGCAGTAAAGTTTTCTTAAATGCTGAAAATAACTTTGGTTGATTGCAGATGCACTCCGTAATGAATGACAGACTCATTCACAGAAGATGGCCAGGATTTAAAGTGAGTGAAATTCTAACATAAACTTTTTATTACATGAATGGTTTCACAGTATTCTTCCACAAGGAAGTACTTGTGCTTTTGCTTTAGTTAGCTTTTTTGAAAAAGTGGCTGGGGGGATCCTGGGCTAAGAAAAATCTGGAACTATATCAATATAGCAAGACAAACTTAATGCAAAATTTTACCTATTAACACTATTAATAAAAGTTTCTTAATAACGGGAGAGTAGTAAGATACAAAACAAAAGCAGAAAGATGAAAGTAGGTGAAAAGGTAGCAGAGAGAGTAGAAGGGGTGAGTTTTTTATCCCTGAATTCTGGATACATCTGAAATATTGCAAAGGCAACAGACCTTACCTTTTTTTTTTTTCCCAATGACAAAACCAATAATTTGCATGGTTCTTCAAAAGTAAGATAAAGTTCAACCTCCCATCTGCTATTTCTTTCTCTTTTTTTTTTTTTGTGGCCATACCCCACAGCTTGCGGGATCTTGGTTCCCCAACCAGGGTTCAAACCCAGGCCCCGGGAATAAAAGTGTGGAGTCCTAACTGGACCACCAGGGAATTCCTCCACCTGCTATTTCTAATATTAGCTAAACAATTCTATCATTACCAAAGAAGACATACAGATGGCCAACAAATACATGAAATGATGCTCAACATCACTAATCATTAGAGAAATGCAAATCAAAACCACAATGACGCAAATCAAAACCACAAAAATGCAAGTCAAAACTACAATGGGTTATCACCTCACACCAGTCAGAATGGCCATCATCAAAAAATCTATAAACAATAAATGCTGGAGAGGGTGTGGAGAAAAGGGAACCGTCTTGCACTGTTAGTGGGAATGTAAATTGATACCGCCACTATGGAGAACAGTATGGAGGTTCCTTCAAAAACTAAAAATAGAACTACCATATGACCCAGCAATCCCACTATTGGGCATATACCCTGAGAAAACCATAATTCAAAAAAAGTCATGTACCACAATGTTCATTGCAGCTCTATTTACAATAGCCAGGACATGGAAGCAACCTAAGTGTCCATCAACAGATGAATGGATAAAGAGGATGTGGCACATATATACAATGGAATATTACTCAGCCATAAAAAGAAACAAAATTGAGTTATTTGTAGTGAGGTGGATGGACCTAGAATCTGTCAGAGTGAAGTAAGTCAGAAAGAGAAAAACAAATACCGTATGCTAATGCATATATATGGAATTTAAAAAAGCAGTACTGATGAACCTAGTGACAGGGCAGGAATAAAGACGCAGACATAGAGAACGGACTTGAGGGCACAGGGAGTGGGGAAGGGGAAGTTGGGATGAAGTGGAAGAGTCGCGTTGACATATATACACTACCGAACGTAAAATGGATGGCTAGTGGGAAGTAGCTGCACAGCACAAGGAGATCATCTTGGTGCTTTGTGACCACCTAGGGGGGTGGGATAGGGAGGGTGGAAGGGAGACGAAAAAGGGAGGGGATATGGGGATATATGTATACACATAGCTGATTCACTTTGTTGTACAGCAGAAACTAACACAAGATTGTAAAGCATTTATACTCCAATAAAGATGTGGAAAAAACAAACAATTCTATCATTAGCTAATCAACAAGAAGCAAACCACACAGGGTCCATCTACCTTTCAGGATTTCTAGGCTTTCCAGTAACCCTACCTGCCATGAAACCAATAGGCAATGGAATATATACAACTTTATTCCAACAACAATCTGCATAGAATATTTTAAAAACAAGACTATGCATTTGCCTCATATCAAACTGTAGGGTGATTCTTTTCATTTTTTCCTTCCCTCACCCTTCTTCCTTCCTCACTTGCTTTATTATCCTTAGTATTTTGCCTTTTTATTCACTCAGTGAACACTGCACCAGCACAGTGGCTCAGGCACTGCACTAAACAAGCACAGCAGATACCAAGATGCAAGGGCTCAGCCTTCCTTCTCAGGCACACTTGCCGCCAGCCAAAGACAGGTGGTAGCCTCTGTGAACAAGTGTTATTCATTCATTCTGTTACCAAGGTTGTTGCCCCAGAATCATACCCCTTCCCCTCCCTTGAATAGAAACCAATAGAAACTCATCTAAGTTTCAGGACGAAGCTGAAAGAAAAAAACAAAAACTGATTAGAACCAAGTAGGCCCAAGATGGAGGAAGATGAGACTTCCACTAGACCTTGGGCCTCATTATACGCTGTAATACGTTAGCTAAATGCCACCCTCACAAGCACCATGACAGCTGACGATTGCCATGACAACAACCGGAAAAGCACGTACAAGGACTGAAAAGGAGAGCTGCATCAGTTCTGGGTTCAAATCACACCCCTGTTCTCATATAACTCATGAATATTCCTCCCACTCTTTCCAATTCCCTCCCTTTTACCTTGACCCTCCTATACAACCAGCCCAACTTGGGTTGAGAAGTTGATTAATGAACTAGGTTCCCACTTCTCCATTCTTTAACCACTGAATAAAGCTTCTGCTGCTCCAGTCTCACCATTGGTTTTGTTATTGGCTGCACAATCTGATTGGAAAAAGAACCTCCCTGGGGGAAACTGGGGTCTTGGCCCAGGCTAGGACCCTGGCACAGGTCTGGTTGATCAATTCAGCAACATATTAACAATTTTTTTTAACCTAACAGTTTTTGAGCTACTATGTACCTGTATTGCTATAGGCACAAAGAAACTCAGGGGAGTCCTCTTCTCTTAGCGAGGGGTAAAAACAGTATAAAGAAATAAATGGATAAATAGATGTCAGGAGGTGATTAGTGCTATGAAGAAAATGAAAGCAGCTTGAAAGGATAGAGTGGGAAAGAGAAGGATTATTTTAGATAGAAGCGTTAGGGAAGGCCTCCCTGATGAGGTGACATTTGAGCAGAAACTTGAATGAAGAGGGTAGGTCATTTAGATACCTAGGGGCAGTCTTTCAGGCAGAGGGAGCAAGTGCAAAGGCCCTGAGGTGGGAACACACTTGGCATGTACAGGAAACAGCAAAGAGCCAGTATGGTGGGGATGCAGGAAAGGGAGGGGCTGAGAGAACCACTTACTCCATTGTATACTGACCGACATTCCAATTCTCCATGAGCTCTGGCTCTGTGTAACCAAGATTGTACGTCATCTTCTTTCTTCCCCTGGGACCTGTACCACAGACACTGCTGGCAGTTAAGGTAAACCCAGTTTCTCTCTCCATTCCAGGTAATTTGAAGGATAATACTACAGCCAGGCTACCATGCTTTAATTTCTTGCTGTTTTTATTAAGTATGGAAGAGCAAAGTTGGAGGAAGGAGGAGAGTTTAAATGGTGGAAAAATAAGAGAATCTGGGTAATGTTGAGCTTTTTCCTTGAGCCTCTACACTTCCCCCCTTGGCATCTTTGTTCTCGACCCTGGCCAAACATTGGATTCAACCATGGAGGTTTTTAAAAAACATTAAACTGGACCCCATTCCAGAATCCCAGAAGGATGGAGCAGGGGGGTGCTTGTTTGTTTAAGTTTACCCAAGTGGATTCCAACTGTGCAGTCAGGGCTGAGAACCACACCACACCATCTCCCCTGAAGATTTCATCAACTTGAACAGCAATGGTTCCCAACATTGGCTGCTGAGTTGATTTAGCTGGGAGGATTTTTTTTTTAAAATAAAAATATCAATGCCCATGCCCTACCTAAGATCAGCGCAAAAGAAACTCAGGAGTGGGGCTCCACATCAGTTTTGGTTTCAAGCTCTCCAAGAGATGCCAACGCACAAGAAAGGCTGAGAACCAGTGACAGAGGTTCAAATCTCACAGATTTGTGAATGCTTACCAAAAGCCACTTACTCTCTTGCAATCATATGAACTTGGTAATCTCAAACTGAACATGTCTAAAATGGAACACATAATATTTCCTTCAAAACTGGGTCCCTATTTCTGATATTCATATTACTTTCTACTTTTGACTTCTTCTTTTTTTTTTTTTTTTTTGCGGTATGCAGGCCTCTCATTGTTGTGGCCTCTCCCGTTGTGGAGCACAGGCTCCGGACGTGCAGGCTCAGCGGCCACGGCTCACGGGCCTAGCTGCTCCGCGGCATGTGTGATCTTCCTGGACCAGGGCACGAACCCATGTCCCCTGCATCGGCAGGCAGACTCTCAACCACTGCGCCACCAGGGAAGCCCAGACTTAATAAGCCCAGACTTAATAAGGAATCCTTAATTTATTCAAAAAATTCTACTGTAAGAAGTAAAGAAAAATGAAAAGTAAAAATCTCCATCTTTTACCTGGCAACTACATATCCACTTCCCAGAGATGACCTCTGCTAGCATATTCATTGTGTATTTTTCCTCTATTTTCTTTGCATGTTCATTACTTTTGAGCTTATCATTCTCACAACATTCTTCCAACCCTGCTTCCCATATCGATCACTGAATTAAGACACTTTTACTTTCAAGTATCACATGTTTAATCATTACCTTCAAAAGTCCATGAACAGGGCTTCCCTGGTGGCGCAGTGGTTGGGAGTCTGCCTGCCGATGCAGGGGACACGGGTTCGTGCCCCGGTCTGGGAAGTTCCCACATGCCGCGGAGCGGCTGGGCCCGTGAGCCATGGCCATTGAGCCTGCGCGTCCGGAGCCTGTGCTCCGCAATGGGAGAGGCCACAACAGTGAGAGGCCCGCGTACCGCAAAAAAAAAAAAAAAAAAAAAAAAAAAAAGTCCATGAACAGCTAAATGGCTACAGACTCAAGTCCAAATATTTTAACCCCAAAATCAAGGATCCCAAGCAAGGCACTAACTTCCTTTTACAATTCTACCTCTCACTAATGTTATGCATAAACCTTTTATCATTTACCAATCAATGCATTCAGCTGCAAGTAAATAAAAACCAAACAGGAGCTGGTTTTCTCATAACAAGTCTGGAGGAGCCAGGACTGCCAGTACCCCTTAATGTCAAGGTTCTGTGATTTTCTTGGCCGTCTCCTCTGGGTCAAAAGAAGGCTGCTACAGCTCTAGCTGTAGCTTCAGTGTTAATGATCTAATCAAAGTCCAAAGAAAGGGGAGGAAAAGGACAATACCAGACAAATCTGTTCCCTTTGATGGCAAAAGCAAAAATTTCCCAGAAATTCCCTATGCCTTATTGGTTAGAAATGTGTCATAGTGATCTCTCTAGCTAGAAGGGAGGCTGGGAAGGCAGGTTTGTCATCCAGGGCCGGTTGGAGAACTGCAAACAAAATCAGAGTTCTGTAAACAAGGAACGTGTCTGGGGCTGTATTTGCGGTACACATTAGCCTAGTGCCTGAACACTTACATATTCTTGTCTAACATGGGAAGAGACAGAAAGACTAAAACTTGGCTACAGATGTTTTCCCACCCTCACCTCTTTTTCTCCATTATTTCTTCCACTTGTAAAGCAGAACATGAGGTGCCTCCAGTTTATCCCAACTCCCTCCTTTCTTCCTCCAGCAGTAAATGTTGAAACTAGTACCCTCACCCAGCCCAGCAGTCTGGGGTATCCTCAGCTTTCCAACTGCCTAACACTTGCCTTACCTATTGCTCATGCAACCCCTCCAGATAGACAGCTCACTCTCCAAAATGCTTGATTTCCTCTATAAAATCCTTTAGATTGATTTAAACAATTGGGAATGGGAGTCATTTCTCTTTATCATTTTGGCCTAACTCTCATTTAGCACAGTATCATAGCAAATATGTCCGATTAATTCTGTTCTAAACTTCACTAAACCTGGATTTATCTTCAGGGTTTTGGATATCTCAACATAACAGACTGTGTAAAAACAAAACTGAAAACAAAAACTTGTACTACTATAATTCATAAAACACCTTTTTGTTGTTGTTGTTATTCCAAACCCTTAGACAGCCAACTTGAAAAATGATCAAGGCCTAGTATATATTTTTTTACTTTTCTGAATCCTCTCTTTAAAATACCTCTAAGACCACCCATAGTGGGTAGGACCCTCTTGCCCTGAGATCAGGTTAGTTAATGGCAAAGCCTTTTTTATTTTTTTTGCTCAACTTAGTTTTTATGCTCAACTTAGTGCTATTGTAATAGTAACTTGTTAATACTAGTTAAGTTTCTAGAAATCGAATATAAGTGATTATATTACTAGGTATTAGTTCCATTTCAGTAAACTACGACATCCTCTTGTAAGACATGTAATTTCTTAATGATGTGAATTGCGACCCTCTAATTTTCTGATTTGTTCATGAGGATTGCCCCTACATGCAGCTTTTCAAAGTAACGCACTATTAGGTGGCTTCAGAATTTCATTAAGAACTCCAATTTTTGGGACTTCCCTGGAGGCGCAGTGGTTAAGAATCTGCCTGTCAATGCAGGGTACATGGGTTCGGCCCTGGTCCGGGAAGATCCCACATGCCACGGAGCAACTAAGCCCGTGAGCCACAATTACTGAGTCTGCGCTCTAGATATGAGAGCAGACTGATAAACTCAACTACTGAAGCCCACGTGCCTAGAGCCCATGTTCCACAAAAAGAGAAGCCACCGCAACGAGAAGCCCGCACACTGCAACGAAGAGTAGCTCCCGCTCGCCGCAACTAGAGAAAGCCCGTGTGCAGCAATGAAGACCCACCGCAGCCTAAATAAATAAATAAATATATATTTTTTAAGTATTAAAAAAATGAAAAAAAAACAACTTCAATTTTCCTTCATTTGACAAAAATTCCTGCAATTCTGGAAACTAAAAATAACAGCTTTTAACCTGAGTGCATAAAGAAATGACCTAAGAATACTAAATCTGAACAATTAGGTGATACAGTTGAATGAAATTCAAAAGTAAACAAATATGCATTGAAGGTGCGTGACTGTTTTTAGTAGATATGAAGTGCAGTTCCAAGGGGAAAGAGTACTGGTGTAAAAGAAACAAATTTCATAAAAAATTTTCATCAGTGTTCTTTAAAAACCATTTTCTTTTTCTATATTTCCTTTCTAAAGATGGATAAAAATAACAGTACTTGTAAAATGATACTTTATCCTGCATCATTAATCTGTCTCTTTCTGATGCTCCAATGGTCTCTGATGACTTCAAAGTCAGGATACCATATACTTGTGGAAGAATTTGGAAGGCCACAAAGACTGGATTGTGAAATGGCAAGAAATATTGACAAAAACAGGGCATACTAAAAACAACAACTTCTTGACTCAAAATGTGTGGTTGGGGAACCATTTGGTCTGAGATGGGGAAGCCACAGCAGGCTATTGCAACTGGATTGAGAGCACCTGAGGGCTGTATTAGCCGGCATTCAGGCAACATCCAACATGGCATCAGTACTTCTCTGAACTGGCACTTAAACATTCAAAGGCTATCTCTGCATTACAACTGTATCAGATGTTGCATAACTTTGTTCTAAAACAAGTGCGTTTGTCTTGCTCTATTTGGAAAGCCATGGGTGCTACATTATCATTTACAGACACTTTCTAAAAATCTAAGGAGGTACGAATAGGAGTAAATTAGGGCTTTTGGAGCGGCACATTCTGTGGAAACAGGGGGTCTGGGAAGAAACAGACAGCTGACCTTGAAACAAAGACAACCCTGGAGTCCACAGAAAGATTCTGAAGGATTTCCCAGTAATAAGGCATCTCATTACTGGACTCTTGGAAAACGGTTTCCTCACGTTAAAATGACTGTATCAAAATGGGGGAAGAGATGCAATGTGAAAACTACCCATGAGAGACCCAAAAGGCAATTTAAAAGTTATAAATGGAGTTGATCAAAAGGGAGATAGAATATGTCCAAAGCCAACACGATCCTGTAAAACCCGCCATTTTTCTCCCCCAAATTATCAATTTCATTTTTCGTTTACCTCATCACATTTGCACTGTGAATACAACCACCATTACCATTCACGTTTTGATATGCAAATACCTGAGTATAGACTATCAATACACCCCTCCTTAACTGAAATCTAAATTAACAAAGAGAAGATTACTTACATGATGAATTAACTCTTCACTTTGCAAACAATTCTTCTATGTATAAAAGTATAAAGGCCTTTGGGGAAATTTTTAATTTATCTATAACCTTTGAGGAATTTACTATATAAGATGACCCTCAGAGATTATGAAGTAGAATTCCCTTTTTGACTCATTCATTCTTTCAAAGACCCACATCTCAACATCTAAGTCCCTCAAATATATTAGGAGCTTAGTCTTCATAGACTAGCAGAGTAGACTGACTGTTGGGTTATAGAGGACATTAAAGGACAAGGAACAAATTCACAAACTTATGACTATATCCTATTATATTTTGGTTTTTAAAAAGTCCTGAGAGCAGAGATCTTCTATTAAATTTATCTTTGGATTTCCAATGCCTAGCACAGTCCCTGGCACATAGTAAGAGCAGGGTATGTGTGAAATGGATGAGTCAAGTTTCACTCCCTCTCTGAACCCTGCCAGGATGTGAGATCATTAGGACACTCTGTGCTATGGATGACAATTGACAGTGACTGAAACAGGCAGCAGAAGAGCAGAAGGGAGGCAAAAAAAAAAAAAAAAGCAAAAATCTCCGTGGTCTGGGGGGTCGGGAGTAGGTGGAGATAATGAATTATAGAGAAAATGATAATACACCTTACATTTATGATTTTTAAAGTACTTTACAAGATTCTTTCTCTTTTGCTCCTCACTATTCCTCTGTGATGTATGAGATTATTTAATATATAAATTCCATAATTCAGAGAGAAAAGAAGGAAATACAGCCATTTTTCCCCTTTTAGTGTAAAATGTTAGCTGCTGCTTAAACACAAAATACATGAGTTTAACTTTTCCCACAAAGAGGGTGAAGGGTTAAAAGTATTATATAATCATATAAACCTCTAGGTGAAATTCATGAACTGGTTACTTTCCAAGAAACCTTTTATGATTCATGAAATGAAATAAACAATTAACTGCCAGGTAATTTTAGACACATCTGTACTGCACTGCTCTCCACTTTTCCCCCGGAAGAGTGGAATTTAAAATGCATGGCAGCTTATCTAAATTACTGTATAAACCCGTACAGTGAAAACTGCCCCAATCTCAACAAGAAATGGCTGTATTCAATTGAACTGCTGTTTCTCTTAGCCTCTGGCAAATAACTTACCTTAAAAGTCTCCACCACCTCTTTTGATCCTCCTTCTCCGGTACATTCCGCGGAGCATCCATTATTGCAGTCCTTAAAAGAAGAATTAAATCCATTAAGTCAAACTAGGTGGGTACCTGGGGTCTGGGGTAATCAATATCACTCACCATCACACCCTTTGCTCCGCTCCGGTCCGGTCCCCAAGCAAACAGGAAAAGGAGGATCAAACACCCAGGCACGAGCCCCAAAGGAGAGCGTCCTGCGGGGGTGCCCTTCTCTTTCTGCCCTGCCGGAGGTCGCGGCTGTTTTTGTCCTCCACCGCCGGCTTCGGGCAGACTGGTTAAATTCCAGGTTCGCCCTACAGAGCCAGGGTTCACCAGCAAAGAACAAGAAGGTAATTGTCTCCCCCTTTTATCCGAGAAAATAGTCTAGACTAGGGCTTTAAGCCATTTATAGAAAAACCTCCTGGGCGCGCTCAGCCTCGTGGTCTTGTCGATCACGGGCGCACAATAGCAAGCCTAGAAAAAGGATGGGAACCAGCATGAACCATTTTCTCTACGGGCAGGGTCCTCCGATGCAGGCTCAAGGACACTAAACCCCACACGTGAAAGACAAAACCGCATGGAATTAGGGGGTACATTTTAAACGTACTTAAGGACACAATGGAAACAGGTCGAACTGGAAACGGTGAAGACCTTAAAAAAAAAAAAAGCCTAATCTGGTACATCACTAGGGGAAAGAGGAAGAAAGGGAATCCAAAGAGGCAGAAGGCTGCGGTCAAAATATTTTGGGGTGGCGAAGGCACGCAGGATGAGGCTGTCAGTTCTGGCAGCCCAGAAATTCCGCTTCCCCCCACCAACCCCTCCTCCACCAAAGCGGCTTCCATGGCGACCCTCACGCTCCCCGTGGCTGTCCGCGCCGCGCACCGGAGCGGGTCCGCGGCGGGACTTTAGACCTGTCTGGCGGGGGCTTCTCCGAGGAATTCCCAGGCTGGGACTCGAGATTTCGGGCAGGGCTGGGGAAAGAGGAGACGCCCGGATGGAGACAGCATGGTGGTGCAAGGCGAAGCAGGACGGTGCGGGAAACAGCAGCAGCGCGCCCGGCCGGGCCCGTGGGCTTCCGGGACCCGGGGTCCAATCCGCCCCACCCCTACGCCCGCGAACGCCCGGGGTCGGGGTACCTGGCGGGCGAGGGCGAGGGCGGCGGCGGCGGCGGCGGCGGCGGCGGCGGGGGGCGGGCTGGCCATGGGGCGGCTCCGGGAGCGCGCGGCTGCGGAGAACTGCGGCGGCACGCAGCGCCCGGCTGGACGCGAAAGCGGGCGGCGCGGCCAAGCTCCAGCGCAAGGACCGCGCGGAGCCGGCCGCCAACACCCGGAGCCCCAGGCCAGGGCCAGGCGCAGGGAACAGCGCAGCGCCTCCAGCATCCCTGGGGGAGAAACCTTCAACTGTGTGGTCACTGTGGTCCTTCGGTCGGGAAACCCCAAGCCGTAGTCCCAGCCTCCAGGGCACGAGAGTGCAGGAGCGCCTTTCTGGCTGCGGGCACTCAGCAAGCATCCCTATTTACCAAACAACGCCTGGGTGGGCCTGGAAACGCCTCTCCGCCCAAGGGAAGGCAACCTCGGGGAAATCAATTTACATTAGGGCAGATTTTCCTTCGACCAGCCCACAATAATAAACTGCCACAAGAGGCAGTTTCTGCTTCCCTCCCGCTTCCTGCCCCGAGAGTTTGCAGCCGGGAATGGCAGTGGTGCCTGGCTTCTTGTCTGCCACCAACCTCCACGCGCAAACTGAAGGAGAAGAACGTGAATCCGGGTTTTAGATTTCTTTCCGCCACCTACCCAAGTCGGATTTGTAACTTGGGGTGTTACGGGGCTACTAGGTTCACATCCCCTAAGAGATGTTTCTGCCCAAAGACCTTGATGCCACTTAGACCCACCTACCCACCCAACCCATTCATCGCTTTCAGGCAAAGTAGACCACGAGTTCCCAACCAAGCAGCTTTGACAATTTTTTGAGGTAGGCCTGTGATGGCAACATTTAGAAAGAGGGAAAAGGAAGACTGTAATGGCTGTTGTCTGCTGTGTGCTCCTGAAGCCAGGTCAACCGAAATTATGAGCCTTTCTGGGCTTTTAAATTAATAGGAAGTGGTGACTTGTGCTGATTTGATCTTAGGAAGGGGAGAGAGCAGTTTATTTTGGGTAAAAGCGGTTAAATCCAGTCTGCTTTTAGAATTGATTTCATACAGCCCTAAAGACAATACAGCTCTAATCTTATTGCTCAGAAAACTGCATTCACTTCTCCCTTCCTCTCTCTCTTTCATACTAGGCATAGAAAAGCCTCTTATGCTGGGGTGGAGCCCTGACAGGTCACATGTCACTGAAAACCAGAGTCCTTTTTAAAGAAATGTAAAATTGAATTGAACAAGTAAAGAAGATATACAGTTTAAGTATACTCTAGGGCTGCCAGTTTTTGACTCCTGCCCCAAGCCTAAAAATAAGAAACCCTTAGTTGAAGAGCTACAGACAACTTATTTGCGTTCAAAATGTTGGTTTAAATGTCTACACTGAGACATCCCTGGTGGTGCAGTAGTTAAGAATCGAACATGGGTTTCATCCCTGGTCCGGGAAGATCCCACATGCCACAGAGCAACTAAGCCCGTGCACCACAACTACTGAGCCTGCGCTCTAGAGCCCGCGAGCCGCAACTACTGAAGCCCGAGCGCCTAGAGCCCGTGCTTCGCAACAAGAGAAGCCACCGCAGTGAGAAGCCCGTGCAACGCAACGAAGAGTAGCCCCTGTTTGCCGCAACTAGAGAAAGCCCGCACGCAGCAACGAAAACCCAACGCAGCCAAAAATAAATAAATAATAATAAATGAATAAATAAATAAAAATTAAAAAAATAAATGTCTACACTGTACTATTCATTGAAGGCCTATTATTGTTTTAAAGGTAGATCCTATACAACTCTAATTTTCTTGCCATTTTAAATGTGACCTGTAAATCCTCCCTTTTCAGCCAAGAAAGCATGTGTAATACAAGAATGGTGTTATTAAAGATTTACTACAGGGCCACCCTGACCCTTCCTCCCCTCCAGAGCCAAACTCTGAGAAAGTGCCATCTGTATTAACTGCTTCAATTTCCTTCCCTTTCGAGTGACTGTAATTTGAGTTTGTCCAATTATTCCACCTACACAAGGTTCCTAGTAGCCTTCATTTTGCTCAACCCAATGGATTTCCTTCATGTGCATTTTCATGGCTGCATCTAGATGCTGATTACTTCTTTTTTTTTTTTTTTTTTTTTTTTTTTGCGGTACGCGGGCCTCTCACTGTTGTGGCCTCTCCCATTGCGGAGCACAGGCTCCGGACCCGCAGGCCCAGCGGCCATGGCTCACGGGCCCAGCCGCTCCGCGGCACATGGGATCCTCCCGGACCGGGGCACGAACCCGTATCCCCTGCATCGGCAGGCGGACTCTCAACCACTGCGCCACCAGGGAGGCCCTGATGACTTCTTAATACATATTTTTTCAGCCCACCTCTCTCCTGAGCAGTAATGTGCTTACAGTCAAAAATCTGTCTAAAATATTCATTAAGTATGTAACATTTGTGCAGGCAGTGGGCTAATAAGTGCTGGAGATGCAATGTGAGCACACCTCCATCCTATTAGCATGCATTGCCTCCAGCCAAATAGAAAAATGTTATTCGTGTTAAAAAAGTGTTAACTAATCCCACAAATGTGAAATTGCAAATGTAGCCAGTGCTACTTGTGCTTTAAGAGCCTCTAATGATGGAATGATGGAATGTAACTGACTCAGAAAGGTCTGGAAAGGCTTTCCAGCAAGAAATCCTTGAGCAAAGATCTGGAGGATAAACAAATTTACTATAGGAAGAAAGGATGAAGAATGTCTGGGATGAAAGTGAGTTCCAGGTAGAAAGGACATCTTTGAGAAGGAAAGGAACATGGTACTTATAAAAGAGAGAGAGCCAGGGCTGGAGGAGAGACATGTGGAGGGAGCTCCATCAAAGGTGAGCCAACCATCTAGTGCCTTAGAGAGAGAGTTAAAGGTTAAGTTTCCCCAAAAGGTAAAAGTATGACTGTCATATAGATATAAACTGAACTTGTAGAGTTTATCTAACTCATTTAATGAAGTTACCAGGCAGGTTAAAACTGGTTCAAAGAACAGACACATTACTGGGTTAGTGAATTGTTAAAGGAAGTTGCTAATGGACATGAAACTGGCTTCTTCCTAGTGAGGAGAGATGTTAGTTGAACCCTGACCTTCAGAATTGATTAGCATGTCTACTGACAAGAATTATTTTGCATTTCTATCAGTTAGCTGAACAATAACTCAAAAAACAATAAAACAATGTAAAACCTCAATGAAAGGGCCCAAGGAATCCTCAGAAGGAGAAAAAACGTTCAAAAGATTAGGATCTGGTAGGGAATGGGGGTGGGAGTTGACAGGCTTGAAGTGCCCTCTGGCTGCAGTTTGGAGATTAGAGGAGGGCCTGGGTGGAGTGGGTTATAAGGAAGCTATTAACAGAACCCACCTGTGAGATGATCCTATTAAAAAGCTGGACTTGGCAGGTGGTAGGTGATGCAGATGGAGAGAAGCAGTCAGATTTCAGCAATCTTTAGACAGATTGGATATGAGAAGAAACAAGGGCGGGCGAGGGGTCTAGGAGGGCTCCCTGGATTCTGGCTTGCTTCTCTGGTTGCGATATTCACCAAGAAAAATGGAACACTGAAAGATGAGGTGGGTTTTTTTTTGGCTGCATTGGGCCTTTGTTGCTGCGATGTGGGCTTTTCTCTGGTTGTGGTGAGTGGGGGCTACTGTTCGTTGTGGTGCGTAGGCTTCTCATTGTGGTGGCTTCTCTTTGTTGCAGAGGATGGGCTCTAGGTGCATGGGCTTCAGTAGTTGTGGCTCGCGGGCTCTAGAGAGCAGACTCAGTAGTTGTGGTACACGGGCTTAGTTGCTCCGCGGCATGTGGGATCTTCCTGGACCAGGGCTCGAACTCATGTCTCCTACATTGGCAGGCCGATTCTTAACCACTGCGCCACCAGGGAAGCCCCGATGATGTGGTTTGAGGGGGTGAGCAGGAGTCTGGTTTGGGGCCTATTGAGTTTTGAGGTGCCTCTGAGACTGGCTGTTAGAGATACAAGCCTGCTAGAGATATTGAGCCTGTCTGAAGCTTAAATGAGAAGTCTGGATTAGAAGTAAACATTTGATAAGTCACTGGCGGTGATCACTGAAGCTATGGGTGTGAATGAGAATGTCATATCTCTGCCTTGGTTTTCTCATCTGTAAAATGGGACAATAGCAAACACTTCATGTTTGCCGATTGAGATAGATTATCATAACATGTAACAGATGTAAATTACTTAAAGCCTTCCCTGGTAAATCTTAATCCCTTATAGATAATGATCATTTATCCCAGTTGGCAAACATTTTCTTAAAGGGCCAGATAGTAAATATTCCAGGCTTCAAGGGTCATGTGGTCTCTGCTGCAACTACTCAAATCTGTCACTGTATCACAAAAGCAGCCATAGACAATACATAAAAGAGCAGGCATGTCTGTGTTCCCATAAAATTGTATTTACAAAAATAGTACAGAGTGGATTTGGCTTGTAGGTTACTGACCCCTACTCTATGAAGTTTCCCCTAGAAATCCCTAGAATTTCCCCTAGAATTCCCTAGAAATATAAGTGTCATCCTTCAGACACAACCAAGTGATCACCACCGTCTACATTCTAGCTCCAAATATCATGACAATCACCATTTCTCCAGCCATATTACGGCCATCCTAGTACAAAATAGCTTCCAAGTAACCTCTGCCTACAGGCTTGCTTCCCATTAAGCCATTCTTAGTGTGTCAACTAGAGAAATTGTCTCAAAATGCAAATCTGAACATATCTCTTGTTGGTTGAAAAATCTTCAGGCTTTACATCATCCTTATGACAGAATATTTTAGCAAGCTCCCCCACCTGTCCCTGGCTCTCTGGCTCACCTTTTGCTATTCTTCCTCTCTCCAGCCACCCGTGTAACTTAGTTCAGTCCTTCTTTTTGACATCAGCCCTTCTCACAGCTGGCCGTCTGCCTGCAACACCCCCTGCTACTGCCCACTGCCTCTCTCATCCTTCCTCTCTCAGATTATTTAACAGCACTTCCTTGGGGAGACATTTGTAAGCCCTGTCTAGGCTACATGGGTCCCTGTGCTACTTATTTCTATAGAATTCTTTCCACTACAAAATAACTGTCATACTTTATTCTAATTATTGGATTAATATTGCTCTAATTTTTTTTTCTTCTGCGGTACGTGGGCCTCTCACTGTTGTGGCCTCTCCCGTTGCGGAGCACAGGCTCCGGACGCGCAGGCCCAGCGGCCATGGCTCACGGGCCTAGCCACTCCACAACATGTGGGATCCTCCTGGACCGGGGCACGAACCCGTGTCCCCTGCATCGGCAGGCGGACTCTCAACCACTGCGCCACCAGGGAAGCCCACTCTAATTTTTATGATGGGAAATTGTGTCCACTTTGTTCACCTAGGAATCCCCCCTCACTCAATGCCAGGCACACAACTGAGACTTAACTATCTGTTGAATTGCATCTCCGATTTTTTTAAAGTATGTATTTAACATATTTTGGAATTTTAACTGCCAAAGTTTACAAATATAACAGACTAAAAATGTCCTCAGGGGCCACTCTACTGGTAGATCTAGGCTCCTTTCTCCATGAACTCTTCTCTCTAAATCTTTCTCCTTCCTTTTCCTCTGTTCTCATCCTTCCACTATTCCATCTCTTCCCTTAACCACCCATCATATGGGCTTTCAGCGTATTATGACTGTTAAGGGATTCGATCAATGCTTTCCAGCAGAACTTCCTGCAATGATGAGAATGTTCTGTCTCTGCACCAAGCCAAGTGGCTATTGAGCGGTTGAAATGTGGTTAGTGTGCTTAAGGGACTAAATTTTTAATTTTGCTTAATTTTCATTCATTTGCATTTACATTTAAATAGCCATATGTGGCTCTGGTCTTAGTGCAGTTTGGGGGCATTGTTATAAGTTTGGCCATAGCTGAGGGTTGGTGTCCTGGCTCTGTCACTTATCAGCTCTATGATCTTTGGCAAATGACTAACCTCTTTTGAGTCTCACATTTTAAATTAGAGTAAGTGACAAGGCAATGATGAGATTCAACATGAAGATATTGTATAAGGGACTCAGCGGTCTTAGTTAGCATCTCATAATTGCTCAATAAATGTCAGCTGTTATTATTTTTCTGTTTTTTTTTTTTTTTTTTTTTTTTTTTTTTTTTTTAATTAAAAATCATGATTGCCTTTCACTTATGTGTAGCCCTTAGATTAGGTATATTAATAATCGGAACTATATCATATGAGGAGAAATCTTAAAAATCTACATCTAGCACTTCAAGTGTTTCTTGTTTTTAATGTAAAGTTTGTTAAAAAAAAAAAAAGAGAGAGGCTTAGTTTGGCTCATAAAGCAAACGGCACATCTGTTCATGGGAACAGATCTTTAATAAAATTTACTTATAGGGCGGGGGCAGGGGGCGGGCAAAAAAAATTTTACTTATAGTCTACAAAAGATCAATCACAAAAGTGTGGCTCTAGATTTTTCCCTTCCCTCTCTTAGCCCATTCAGTAAGTCCCCAAGTCACACTGAGACTCTGCCTGCACATTTCTCTTCTCCACCTGCTTCTCTCCTTCATCGCTGCTCCTCTTTTGGCCACAGTCTCCCAGGTGGTCCCTCCACCAACTCCATTCTTTTTTTTTTTTGCGGTACGAGGGCCTCTCACTGTTGTGGCCTCTCCCGTTGCGGAGCACAGGCTCCAGACGCGCAGGCTCAGCGGCCATGGCTCACGGGCCCAGCCGCTCCGCGGCATGTGGGATCTTCCCGGACCGGGGCACGAACCCGTGTCCCCTGCATCGGCAGGCGGACTCTCAACCACTGCGCCACCAGGGAAGCCCACCCACTCTATTCTTGATCTCCCATCTCCTCCCCTCCCTCCTACATCCTCCATGCTGTCCCCAGAGTGCTTGCTCTGAAAAGCTTTTTCTAAACTAGTCACTCCCCAGTTCAAAACCATAATGATATCTGCTACTGGTCCAGCCAGTTATGATGTCCTGGGCACTTTTGTAACCAAGCAGGACCCTATGGGGCCTTCCCAGGAGAGACCCCTCCCCCATATCTTCTGCTTTAGCTCCTATCCGAAGTACGTAGATAACAGTATCTGATGCACTTTTCCTGAGTTGTTTTACAGATGCTAAAAACCATGACCACATGGAAGAAAACTACTTGAAGATCATGAGTACGTAGCCCCCAGACCTATTGGTGCCTAAGGGTTGATAATGTGAACCCCTGTGACACTGCCCTGTTACCTCACCATCAACCAGTTAGAGAATTGTGCACCCTACGATGCCCCTCCCTCACGTGGCCTTTAAAAATGCTTTGCTGAAATACCCATCGGGGAGTTCAGGGGTTCTGAGCACTAGCTGCCCTGGACTCCTTGCCTGGTGCTCTGTCATAAACGCTGCACTTTCCCTCACCACAACCTGGTGTCAGTAGATTGGCTTTACAACGCACGGGCCAGTGGACCCAGGTTTGGTTCCGTAACACTTTGGGTACACATTTTCTCACCTAATACTCAAAAGAGCCCCTCCCCGACACACACACCATAACTTCTACTTTCTTGATTTTCAGAGACTCAGAGACATTACTTAAATTGCCCCGAGATCAAACAGCTGTTCATTAAATCAGTGTGCCCTCAAGATTGTGATCTTACCTACAATTCTGACTTGTTTCAGTGGCTCCAAATTTTACAACTGTAAACCCATCACTAAAAATTATAGCATGCAGGGCTTCCCTGGTGGCGCAGTGGTTGAGAGTCCGCCTGCCGATGCAGGGGACACGGGTTCGTGCCCCGGTCCGGGAGGATCCCACGTGCCACGGAGCGGCTGGGCCCGTGAGCCATGGCAGCTGGGCCTGCGCGTCCGGAGCCTGTGCTCCGCAACGGGAGAGCCCACAGCAGTGAGAGGCCCGCGTACAGCAAAAAAAAAAAAAAATTATAGCATGAGTGGCAGTTTGTATTTTCCAAAGATCGGCCACAACATTTTCTCCCATTGCATCTGCTCTTCTATGCAACTCCATCATGAGGTGGAGTTTTCCCCTACCCTTTTGAATCTGGGTGGGCCCTGTGACTGTTCTGACCAATAGAATAGAGCAGAAATGTAAAAGCAATGTTGCTCCAATTCTAGGCATACACTTTAAATGGCCTGACAGCTTCTGCATCCTTCCTCTTGGAAGGTGCTTGGGACCCCCTCACTTGGAACCCAGCCACCATGCTGTAAGAAGTGCAAATGAGGGAGAGGCCATGTACAGGCTCACTAGTCAGCAGTCCCAGATGAGCTCCCAGCCAACATTCAGCATCAGCTGCCAGCCTTGTGAGTTGTCATCTCGAGCATCCAGCCCTGTTGAGCGTTCAGATGACTGATTGAAATCACATGAGAAACCCTAAGTTAAAAGCACTCTGCTAAGACTCACATACTAAGAGAATGAACTTATAGTTACTAGAGGGGAAGGGTTGGGGGGAGGGATAGTTAGGGAGTTTGGGATTGACATGTACATATTTAAGATGGCTAACCAACAAGGACCTACTGTAGAGCACAGGGAACTCTGCTCACTATTATGTAGCAACCAAAATGGGAAAAGAATTTGAAAAAGAATAGATACATGTAGATGTATAACTGAATCACTTTGTTGTACACCTGAAACCATCACAACATTGTTTTCTTGTTTGTTTGGTTTTTGGCCACGCCATGCGGAATGTGGGATCTTAGTTCCCTGACCAGGGATCTAACCCATGCCCCCTGCATTGGAAGCATGGAATCTTAACCACTGGACCACCAGGGTGGTCCCCCACAACATTGTTAATCAACTATACTCCAATATAAAATAAAAAGTTAAAAAAAAAGAAAAAACCTACTCTGCTGAACGCAGATAATCTATAGACCATGAGAGACAGTAAAACATTGTTTTAAGCCACAGAGTTTTGGGTTAGTTGATTATATAACAATGTTAACCAAAACAGCATTCAAGCCTAACATATATAGTCGTTTATGAAAATAACCTAATACATAAGTCATACACAAAAATAAGAATAAAAAAAGATGAGATAAACATGAGATAAATATGAAATAGCATTTTAAAATATCTTCCTAATTATGGTGGTTTTCGTCTACCATCCTTGGCTACAGGCCAAATATACAGAAGGGCTAAGTAATCATTAATGACAGTAGATAGAATTCCCTTTTAAATAGTCTTCTTGATGATACCACAATTTTGTGCCCCACTGCTTGTCAGTTCTGATTAAATCATTGGTATTTCTATCTCGGGATATGGATAATGGAAAAGCTGTAATAAGAACTGGAAAAATAGGGACTTCTTTGGTGGTGCACTGGTTAAGAATCCGCCTGCCAATGCAGCAGACACAGGTTCAAGCCCTGGTCTGGGAAGATCCCACATGCCGCGGAGCAACTAAGCCCATGCGCTGCAACTACTGAGTCGGCTCTCTAGAGCCCACGAGCCACAACTACTGAGCCTGCGCTCTAGCACCCACGAGCCACAACTACTGAAGCCCATGCACCTAGAGCCCATCCTCTGCAACAAAGAGAAGCCTGCGCACCACAAGGAAGAGTAGCCTCCACTCTCAGCATCTAGAGAAAGCCTGCATGCAGCAACGAAGACCCAATGCAGCCATAAATAAATAAATAAACAAATAAATAGAATTAGAAAAATATTAGGTGTTTTGTTTTTGTTATTTCCTTATTTTTATATCACTAATGCTTTATTTTTTTAATTTAACTATAGTTGATTTAAAATATTGTTTAGTTTCAGGTATACAGCTTCAGATTCTTTTCCATTATAGGTTATTACAAGATATTGAATATAGTTCCTGTTCTATACAGTAAATCCTTATTGTTTATCTGTTTTATATGTAGTGGTGTGTATCTGTTAACCCCATACTCCTAATTTATCCCTCCCCTTCTCTTTCCCCTTTGGTAACCGTAAGTTTGATTTCTATGTCTGAGTCTTTTTCTGTTTTGTAAATAAGTTGATTTGTGTTATTTTTTAGATTCCATATACAAGAGATATAATATAATATTTGTCTTTGTCTGAGTTACTAATCTCTAGGTCCATCTGTGTTGATGCAAATGGAAATATTTCATTCTTTTTTATGGCTGAGTAATATTCCATTGTGTGTGTGTGTGTGTGTGTGTATCTCTACATCTTCTGTTGATGGGCACTTGGTTTGTTTCTGTGTCCTAGCTATTGTAAATAGTGCTGCTATGAACGTTGGGGTGCATGTATCTTTTCAAATTAGATTTTTCATCTCTTCTGGATATATGCCCAGGAGTGAGATTGCTGGATCACATGATAACTGTATTCTCAGTTTTTTAAGGAAGCTCCATACTATTCTCCATAGTGGCTGTACCAATTTACATTCCCACCAATAGTGTTGGAGGGTTCCCTTTTCTCCACCCTCTCTCCAGAATTTATTATTTGTAGACTCTTTGATGATATATGCTTTGTTTGTTTGTGTTTGTTTTATTCTGTTTGCAGAAATCTGTTAAAGCTAGTTGTCCCTTTTTCAAGGATTATCAATTAACACTGGCTGACGTAATCTACAAAGCCCCTTAACCAGGCTCATATAAATTGTCACAGTCACAACCCCCTCTGCTGAAAGAGGACGAATGCTCAAGGCTGCACAGGAGACCCTTCCCCTGCACTGCCTCGCGACACTCAGTGCTCAAAGTCAGTGACAGTGTGACCCTCTGATGGACTGAGTAGACGGTGTCCATGTCAACCCATGTGAGTTAAATATATGTACAATTTCATTTTTTCCTACATGTTAGAAAAAACATAAATATAATCAATGCTTCTGACACCCCAGTGGTCTCTGTTGCACATCCTGGGGGTACACAACCACCTTGAAACCACCGGGGTCGCAGACAAAGTACAGACTCCTGAGCTCGGTGGATTCTGCAAATTCTGAAGCTCTTGCTTTCTCTCACTTCCTGTCCTTCCTCTCGCCCTCATTGGCACTTCTCATTTTCCTTCATACACAGAGGAAATCCTTAGCATGGCAAGTGTCTACACTAGGGTCATCTTGACGTACCCTAAAAAGGAGTGACAGAGGACAGAGAAACAGACACCTGAAGATTCTAGGTAGAAAGATAAGAAATTTCATTTCATGTTTGGAAACAATTATGCTTATAATAGTGCATTTTATAGAAATAGAACCACATATCAACTTCTGAGAGGGAGAAATTAATCCTAACTAAATGAGGCTTGTTTTTTAAAATCCAGAGTATTAGATCCTGGACTGCTTTAGAGAACATTTTGTTTTCCACTGAAAGCAGCTGCTCCGCTTTTAAGAGTACAAGTTAATCTACTTTGAGGAAATTAACAGCAGAAAGAAAAAGCCTTGGGCCACGACCAAGGTAGATGTATTAAATTTTACTCATGTTTGTTAAGTATACTATTTACAGTAGAATCCACAACATACTCGCATTAAGATAAACTAATTTTAATAAGTACATGATAAGTAGGAAAAATGAGGAGTGGTTGATTGACACGAGCAAAAGATATACAGCAAAGGAAAGTCAGGTATTTTGGAATACAGTGAACTTCTGAAAAAAGTTAATGAAAATGCCTTTCCTGTGAGTGTAATATATGTTCAAGAAAATATAAAATACTAACTAACTTCTCTCAGATATGTCCCTCTGGCTGTAAGATGTGCCATTCCCTATATCAGAACTGTAAACAGGGCACTTATCACCACCTGCTCTTTGAGATCATTCCAAGTATGCAAGAGAAATGCAAACAAATGGGATGAAAGACCGTCAAGCTTTCTCGAAAAGGCCAAGGGCACGCCTTGTATATCTGTCATTTCCAGCATGCTTTCTATAAACTTCAAATACTCTCGTTTTTTTTTTTTGTTTGTTTTGTTTTGTTTTTCTTTGTGGTTCGCGGGACTCTCACTGTTGTGGCCTCTCCCATTGCAGAGCTCAGGCTCCGGACGCGCAGGCTCAGCGGCCATGGCTCACGGGCCCAACCGCTCCGCAGCATGTGGGATCCTCCCGGACCGGGGCACGAACCCGTGTCCCCTGCATCGGCAGGCGGATTCTCAACCACTGCGCCACCAGGGAAGCCCTGAAATACTCTCACTTTAATGTGGAAAGATAAGGCACAGAAGGAACAGTGCCGTGTGTCTGCCACCTGGATGAATAACCGCTGCCTTCTTCAATGTTCCTCGCCAGGCGGGACGATTCATCAATCAGAGTCAGGGGATGGAAGAGGCGAGGCTTTTCAACAAAAGTTGTCGTTGCTCCTGCTGCCTCGATCTTAAACATAGTCCAAATTCAGACGATCACAACCCACGGCAAAACTTCCCGTTTCTAATGCCATTCTCCACCCCAGATGAGAAACAGCAATAAGACCAAGAAGTGAAGCCCAACAATGGGTTTATGAGGACTTAATTTTAAAAGGTTTTATTGACACATCATCTGAACTGTCCATTTCTTTGTGCTCTGGTGGTTTGCTGGGCAATTTGGAGTGAATGAAAGAAAAGCTTTTCTCCTGTAGCATGGGAGAAGGCTGTTGAGAAAAGGGAGATGGGAAAAGAGAACTGGCAAGATGCTTGCTTCACGGATGTTTTCCTGCGGGCAGAGCTCGGGAAAGAGTTAAATAAAGGTTAAGAACCTGGGAGATGATGGGCTTCTAACACTTGTCTGTCCTGTGTACTGTTTTGGAAAGTCTTCCTGTATCCCCAGGGGTGTGAATTCTGCAGGTTGGAGATGCTAGTTTAACCTTACATTTACTAGAGCAGTTATGTCACTTCTTTATGGTCTTTAACTGTCTGGATAGTGACTTCATCCTCTTTTGGAATTCCAGGGCTTAGTACACAGCCAGGCAACTGTGTGAACCTCAAAAAATATTTTCTGAATAAATTGATTGAATGTATAAATCCACCATGTTTTTGTTTAAATTAAAAAAAAGAGGGCTTCCCTGGTGGCGCAGTGGTTGAGAGTCCGCCTGTGTGGGTTCATGCCCCGGTCCGGGAAGATCCCACATGCTGCGGAGCGGCTGGGCCCATGAGCCATGGCCGCTGAGCCTGCGCGTCCGGAGCCTGTGCTCCGCAACAGGAGAGGCCACAACAGTGAGAGGCCCACGTACCGCAAAAAAAAAAAAAAAGATATAATGGATGTTAACTAAACTTATTTTGACAATAAAAAAAATGGACAGATAAGCTGATTTGTTTTACACACACATACATATAGGGAGAGAAGGAGAAAGAGTAGAAAACAGATACCTAAGTAAACTCAATTGTGTTGGCCATAAAAGAATCAAAGATAGATTTTAAAGTGACCATTTGTTCAGGCCCCGTGTCATAGATCTATTGAACCTGACTTACTAAAACTGCCTTTACCTATTTACAAGATATTTTGCCTACCTCCCCTAACTTCCACACATTTCTGAATAGAAATGCCCCTCAGAACTTTTTCTGATTCTCACTAAGTCATGCGTTCCGAGTTCATTGCAAGATTTTGTTTCAAGCTCTAGCTCTGTTATCTAGGAGATCTATAACCTTGGGCAAATCGCCTTGTGTCTCTGAACCTCAGCTACCCTCCCTACAGAGGTAAAAAGGAAATATGTAAGTTAGAACATTTTGCAAACATGAACAGAATATGTTATAGTTGTTTCTTTTTTCTAATATCAGGTTAATCAAGTTTGTAGGGAGACCCTGTAACACAGCGGTAAAGCACACAGACTCTGGAGTGACGCTACTGGATTCAGTGGCTCCGCAAGCTTGGTCTAGTTACTTAACCTTTCTGTGTCTCAATTTTTCCACTTGTGAAATGCTAATAATAGAGTATTCATGAGGACTAAGTGAGGTAATTCACATAAAGCCTGTGCTGGCACGTAGTAAGCTCTCACTCCCTTAGTTATAATGATTGCAGTGAAGATTCATATTGAATCTTCATATCTGAGAAATATTTGAGAAAATTTGGCATCTGTGAAACTGGAATTATTTCTAATTTTATAGAGATGAAAGGATCCACAGGACTTTCACATCGCTGCACACAGACTTTGTGGCATGGCTTCCTTGCAACCCTGCCGCCCGGCTGAGAAGGGGTGGTTTGACCTTAGATGCCCATAAATCCTCCTGGCAAATAGACCACTCCCACGTGGCTAGCACTTCTACTGTTGTACTAAGAGGTCCACTGGCTTCTTAGCCTTTCCTCAGATTACTGGAGCAACATACAGAAAAACCAGTTTTCCATTAGGGTTCCTTCAATGTTTGGATATGGTGCAGTCCTCAAGTGAATTAAAACTCACTTCCTCAAAAAGCATGTTTAATTTATTTCTGCTTTTAAAAATTGGTATGGAAGCTTTTTCTCACTAATGATGACAGCATACATTTTCCCCACTAAAGTAAGCCCAATATATGGCAGTCTCAATTTACCAAACAGATATATCATAGGACAGATATATCATAGGACCGGTACCAGTCCATGGCCTGTTAGAAACCGGGCTGCCCAGCAGGAGGTGAGTGGTGGGTGAGCGAGCAAAGCTTCATCTGTATTCACAGCCGCTCCCCATCGCTCGCATTACCACCTGAGCTCTGTCTCCTGTCAGATCAGCTGCGGCATTAGATTCTCACAGGAGCACGAACCCTACTGTGAACTGCGCATGCGAGGGATCTAGGTTGCATGCTCCTTATGAGAATCTAAAGCCTGATGATCTGAGGTGGAGCTGAGGTGGTGATGCTAGCGCTGGGGAGCGGCTGCAAATACAAATTATCATTAGCAGAGAGGTTTGCCTGCACAGAGACCACAATAAATCAACTGCTTGCAGACTCGTATCAAAACCCTATCAGTGAGTGGCAAGCAAAAGCAAGCTCAGGGCTCCCACTGATTTTGCATTATGGTGAGTTGCATAATTATTCATTATATATTACAGTGTAATAATAGTAGAAATAAAGTGCACAATAAATGTAATGCACTTGAATCATCCCAAAACCATCCGCCTCCCCCCACCCCAGAGTCTGTGGAAAAATTGTCTTCCATGAAACTGGTCCCTGGTGCCAAAAAGGTTGGGGACTGCTGTCATAGAATTTCTACAGTGCAAAAGTTTTGCCACAGATGGCTTTTATTTATTAAAAAAAATTTTTTATTGAAGTAGAGTTGATTTACAATGCTGTGTTAATTACTGCTGTACAGCAAAGTGACTCAGTTATACACATATAGACATTCTTTTTTTATATCTTTATGGTTTATCACAGGATATTGAATATAGTTCCCTGTGCTATACGGTAGGACCTTATTGTTTATCCATTCTAAATGTAGTAGTTTGCATCTACCAACCCCAGACTCCCAGTCCATCCCTCTCCCTCCTTCCTCTCCCTTGGCAACCACAAGTCTATTCTCTATGTCTGTGAGTCTGTTTCTGTAGATAGGTTCATTTGTGCCATATTTTAGATTCCACATATAAGTTATAATATATGATATTTGTCTTTCTCTTTCTGACTTACTTCACTTAGTATGATAAACTGTAGTTGCATCCATGTTGCTGCAAATGGCATTGTTTCATTCTTTTTTATGGCTGAGTACAGATTTTAAAAAGCAATTTACTCTGTGCATTTGAGTATGACTAGTTTACAAAATATAAGTAGATATTATGACTACAATAATGCAGCCATCTACTGTGTAAAAATAGGCTCAGCAGTAAAGAATTGCATTTCTCATACACTCTACCTTCTGCCATAGAAAAAGATGTTTTTAAAAGTGTGAGCATGTAAAAAAACTTACATTTTTTTAATATTGAGGTATAGTCGACATATAACATTATATTAGTTTCAAGTGTACAACATAATTCTATATTTGTGTGTATTGTGAAATGGTCACCACAGTAAGCCTAGTTAACATCTGTCACCATACATAGTTAACAGAAATTTTTTTTCTTGTGATGAGAATTTTTAAGATCTGCTCTCTTAGTAGCTTGCAAATAGGCAATACAGCATTGTTAACTATAGTTATCATGCTGCACATTACATCCCCAGGACTTACTTATTTATTTTATAACTGGAGCTTTGTACCTTTTGACCCACTTCACCCATTTTGCCCAGCCCCCAACCCCACCTCTGGCAACCACCAATCTGTTTCTGTATCTATGAGCTTGGTTTTGCTTGTTTGTTTATTTGTTTGTTTTTAGATTCCACATATGAGTGAGATTATACAGTATTTTTCTTTCTCTGTCTGACTTACTTTCAGATAGAGTAATGCCCTCAAGTTCCATCCATGTTGTTGCAAATGGAAAGATTTCTTTCTTTCTTGTGGCTGAATAATATTCCTGTGTGTGTGTGTGTGTGTGTGTGTGTGTGTGTGTGTGTATTACAATTTCTTTATCCATTCATCTGTTGATGGACACTTGGGTTGCTTCCATTTCTTGGTATTATAAATAGTGCTCCAGTGAACATAGGGGTGCATAAATAGTGGGCAGCTAATAAACAACAAACATTTATTTCTCACAGTTCTTGAGGCAGGAAGCCCAGGATCATGGTACCAACATGACCGGTGAGGGTCTTCTTTGGGGGTGCAGACTTTTTGTTGTGTCCCGGGTGGTAGAGGAGCAAGGGATCTCTCTTGAGCTTCTTTTATAAAGTACTAATCCCAGTCGTGAGAGCTTAGTCCCCTTCCAAGGGACCCACCTACTACTATTATCACCTTTGGGGGTTAGGATTCAACATGTGAATGCTGGGGGGACACATTCAGACCATAAGAAAACTCCCAAGTTATTTCATATTTGTGAAGTGATGAAACACACACCCATACACACACCCCCACACACATTTTAGTGAAAGATGCAGGTGTCCTTATAAGCTGGTGTGTGAACGTGCTGTTCTCACCAAATGAGTCATCAAAGATTTGAGAGTTAATTTACGTGAGCGGATGTGTCAGTGTTACTTTGACAAAAAGACATGAGCATGCACACAAAACACAAGGTGTTCCTCATATAAACAATGAACATACTGCATCATCATAACCACCCTCCATCAGACACATTTCTATCAGGCCCTTAATCCCACACACATTACAACAACACTATAAGGTAGGTATTATTATCATTATAAATTCCCTTTTGCAGATGAGAAAATTGGAAAAAGTGTGATGATTTGCTAGGATGATGTGCAGGACTCGGTGCTCACAGCTGTGATTTATTACAGGATGAAAAAGGACCAAAGGCAGATGAGCAAAGGGAAAAGGCACGTGGGACAAAGCCCAGAGGAAACCAGGTGCAAGCTTCCAAGGGTCCTCTCCCAGCAGAGTCACACAGGATGCGCTTCGTTCCTTCAGCAACATGTTGCAACAACACATGTGAAATGTCATCTACCAGGGAAGCGCAGTAGAGACTCAGTGCCCGAGGCTTTTATCAGGGGCTGGCCATGTAGGTACCCTCTACCAGCACATAACAAATTTCAGACTCCCGGAAGGAAATAGATGTATGGCAGAATGCACATTGTACAAATAGTTTAGGTACAGTAAGCCACTCTAATCAGGGAACTGTGGGAACTCTCTGGAAATTCAAGTTCCCAGACACCAGGGGCCAGCCTTGCCAGTAGACGTTTCCAAGGCTAGCAATCTCAGATCAATTTCATTAATGCTTTTATGCACAGGAGTAGACCTGATCAACTGTGGAGAGGTTGTCATTGAGGGCAAAGGTCATGAAGTATCCAGGTGAAGTTCTCATGTTCACTTTGGAGATAACCAAACTGCATATCAGAAAGGTAGATTGCCTTGACCAAAGTCACATCTAAAAAGAGGCAGCTTTGGGCTTCCCTGGTGGCGCGGTGGTTGAGAGTCTGCCTGCCGATGCAGGGGACACGGGTTCGTGCCCCGGTCCGGGAAGATCCCACATACTGTGGAGTGGCTGGGCCCATGAGCCATGGCCGCTCAGCCTGAGCATCTGGAGCCTGTGCTCCACAACGGGAGAGGCCACAACAGTGAGAGGTCCGCATACCGCAAAAAAAAAAATTAATTAATTAATTAAAAAAATAAAAAGAGGCAGCTTTTTGGCTGGCCGTCCATGGTTAAGACTCTGCGCTTCCAATGCAGGGGACACGGGTTGGAACTAAGATCCCACATGCCGCGTGGCACGGCCAAAAGAAAAAAATAAATAAATAATAAAATAAAATGAGGCAGTGCTGGTACTAGAAGCCAAGTCTTCAGACCACACAGAGCACTTAACAGATGTGAAAGTAGAAAGCAGTCTGTGTAGTCTATGTCCATCTCTGCAATTACTGGGGATCTTGATCAATTTGTTTAATTTTTACTAATTCGCTGTTAGATTTTATTACAAAATGAACAAAAAAATACAAGTTGATTTTGCACAGGTAGCTTTTTGGTCTAAATGATGGCATGGTTAGAGCACTAGGTATTTTCAGTCAGGTATGTTTGTAACTTACTCTCTCATTTCCTCCCTTTTCTAGACTGAGAATTTATTGAAAAATATTATAATTTTTAATAACTTAAAATTACAAGAGAGGAGAGAGAGAAAGGGAAACCTCTTCTTTACATGAGAATGCCAATGGACCAATGCTGAGAATAATATAATTAGATCAGTCAAGGGATGCTAAAATCATCAGATGAAAGGTGGTTGGAGAATGAGATAGTCACAGACTCAAAGTATCATGCAACAGATTACATACTAATTAAAAAGGGGGAGGGAATTCCCTGGTGGTCCAGTGGTTAGGACTTGGTGCTTTCACTGCCATGGCCTCAGTTCAGTCCCTGCTTGGGGAACTAAGATCCTGCAAGCCACGTGATGCAGCCAAAAATAATAATAGTTTTAAAAATTAAAAAGTTTTAAAAAATAAAAAGGGGGAAATATCCCTTTACAAGGAGAGAAGTCCTGGCCATCACCTTCACCAAGTGATCAAACTTAACATGTTCATAGAGGTACCAGCAAACATTATGTGTCTCCTGATGGGAGGCAATGAAGACAAAATCTCACCTCAGTGGTATTCTTACCAAGAGGTTTAACCTGGACCCAAAAGAAAAAACTAGACCAATCCAGAATGTGGGGACATCCTACAACACAACTGGCTGAAATCTTCAAAACAGACAGTGTCATGAAAAAGAACGGCAGCAAAAAAGGGATAGTTCTAGGCTGGAAAGAGACAAATGCAATGTGTAAACAACAAAACCAATAAGCACACAGCTATGAAAAATATTCTGAGGCCACCTGGAACAAACAGCATATGGATTGGAAATGATCTCACTGCAGTAATTTTAATTTTCTTAAGTGTGCTATTTGGAGAATGTCCCTATTCCTGGGACATGAAGTATTTTGGGTGAGAAATATCATCACAGCTGGAATTTATTTTCATATGATTCATCACTTGAGAGAAAGATAAAACACATGAAAAGCTTAACCACTGATGAATCTAGATAAAGGACATACAGGTTGTTTTTTGCATATTCTTTCATCTCTATGTTAAGTGTGATGTTGGCTAATTTTATGTGTCCATTTGTTTGGTCCAATATAAGTCTAGATGTTACTGTGGAGGTAGTCTTTAGATGTGATTAACATTTAAATCAGCAGACTTTGAGTAAAGCAGATCACCCTCTGTAGTGTGGGTGAGCCACAACAAATCAGTTGAAGGCCTTAAGAGGAAAAAAAAAAAAAAAAGACTATGTTTTCCAGAAGAAGGAATTTGGCCTCAAGACTGCAACACAGAAACCCTCCTTGAGTTTGTAGCCTACCTGGTCTGTCCGGCAAATTTCTGACTTGGGACTACAGCATCAGCTCTTACCAGAATTTCCAACCTGTCAACTTGCCCTATAGATTTTGAACTTGCAAGCTCGCACAATCGCATGAGCCAGTTCCTTAGCCTAAATCTCTCTCTCCATATATGTCCTATTGGTTCTATTTCTCTGGAGAGTCCTGCCTAATACAGTAGGTTTGGAGGTCCTCTAAAAAAAATTGTGGAGAAATTAGAAAAATTCATACATATATATAAATGTTTCACTTGTCTGTAAAATGTGGGACAGAATAATTTAAAAATGCATACAGGGCTTCCCTGGTGGCGCAGTGGTTGAGAGTCCGCCTGCCGATGCAGGGGACACGGGTTCGTGCCCCGGTCCAGGAAGATCCCACATGCCGCGGAGCGGCTGGGCCCGTGAGCCATGGCCACTGAGCCTGCGCGTCCGGAGCCTGTGCTCCGCAATGGGAGAGGCAGCAACAGTGAGAGGCCCGTGTACCACCAAAAAAAAAAACCAACATGCATACAACCTTTAAACCACATTTCAACTCTTGAGTTACAATCTTCATCCCCTTATTAAAAATTTTGCATAAAACAATAGTTATTTGTTTTGAGTTAAATTTCATCTCTTCAAGAAAGAGAAATACTATATGATATCACTTATATGTGGAATCTAAAAAATATAACAAACTAGTGAATATAAAATTTAAAAAGCAGACTCACAGATAAGAGAACAAACTAATGGTTACCAGTGGGTGGGCGGGCAATACAGGGGTGGAGAGGGGGAGGTACAAACTATTAGGTGTAAGATAGGCTCAAGGATGTGTTGTGCAACACGGGGAATAGAACCAGTATTTTGTAATAACAGTAAATGGAAAGTACCTTTAAAGATTGTGTAAAAATAAAAAATTAAATTGAAAAAAATTTCACAAATTCCCTGGTTGTCCAGTGGTGAGGAATCTGTGCTCTCACTTACAAGGGCCTGGGTTCAATCCCTGGTCGGGGAACTGAGATCCTACAAGTTGCGTGGTGTGGCCCAAAAAAAAAAAAAGAGAGAGAAAGAAAAGAAAAAATTTCAGCTCTTTGGTGATGATGAAATGAGCAAAAATCCAATTATGGGGGAAAAAAAGAACTCAAGGTGATTTATATAGACAAGCTCTACATAACAGTACTGGGAAAACTGAGAATATTATTATTTATCCTTAAAATATTTGTCTGAGATTCCAGTTAAACGTGGTGTAATACAAGATCATTTCTCCACAATCCTTCCAGAAACTCACTGAAACAAGTATTTTTTAAAGTGTAATCCGTAGGAGAAAGAGAATAGGAGACAACACTACCGAGTGACGTCAACCATTTTGGAAGGCAGAAAGCGGAAAGTGAGATATCACCAACTCTGTAGCCTAGAAGGAACTGAAACCACATTGCAAAGGAGACACTGAAGAAAATCTGATTTCCTTCACAGAAGCTCACAAAGACTCAGAAGAGAGGCACCAGGGATTTTAAAAGGTAAAGCTGAAGTAGGGAGTTTTGATAAAAATCTGCATAACCATTACTGAATGGCATTAACTTGGGATGAGTACAATCAGTAAGAATTTTATTTTTCTCTCACCACCACCCTCAACCCCACTTTTTAAAACCTAGCTCCCCATGTGGAGATGATCAGGCTGATCCTGTTGTGTTCCCAGTCACTTTTAAGTATGAGTCCCATCTCATTTTCAAGTATTTAAAAGACCCAGTATGAACTGAAATGAAATTTTCACGTCACACTGACAGCTGTTTCTCCCTGATCAACCCTCACCCCAAACCCAGCAGCTGGAACGTGCCCTCCTATTTTTTCACCACTCTCCTTGTTCCATCTTCTCTCCACTCCCCAGCTGCAATTTTTGGGTTCCCCAGGGTCATGTGCACCAGCAACAAGAGGAAACGGGAACAGACTTGTCTAGGACCATTATATTCTGGCATTGCCCTCCCACCCCGTCCCATGGCAAATGGTCAAATGCTGGCTTTTTATAGCATCATAGGGCATCTATGGATGCTTCACACACCCGTCTTCTCTTACCGCCCCACCAAAGGAGACCTCTGCCCTGCAGTTCCCCACTGCAGTAGTGCACACCCTGCCTCACCTCCGATTGGGCCCCTTCAGCTCTGGCGCTGGCATTACACCCTCTAAACAGCCTCTGACAGCTGGCCTCTCCTTGCCCCAGAAAGCAGCCTTCTTGGACAGGATCCTTTCTGGCTGATTCTGATATGGCTCCTTTCCTAAGAGTCCTCATAGCTCATGGCATCTTTGCCCCCCAAAACTCTGGAATTGTAAACTGCATCCTCTGAAGACCTCTCTCTTGACTCTTCCATCACAGGCAGCGCCAGCCAGCCTTGACTGACCCAGGGGAGAGTCAGACACTGGTATATACCCCGCCCCCCAAATGCCAGGGAACACAAAGTGCGCTCAAGAAATCTCCAGGCTCCACTCCAGACCCTTTCAGCAAAGGGACCCACTGATCTCCTCACATAGTTTTGGGTGAGCATCCTGTAGGAGAGATGGGAGTATCCCTCCTTCCCTCCTCCAGGGTAAAGGAGGGGAAATGCCAAGCACACCTTGCTTGGCCAACAATTTTTTTTTCCAAATAATGCTTTTCTTCCCTGCCTGCTCAATCTCCAGCCTTCTGTTAAATATAAATTGGAGATAAGTAATGAGTTAAAAGTTTATAGAACTAATTTTGCTGTCCTTTAGGAAGTTCTTTGGATACATCAACATGTATCTGCTTGGAATGTATAGGTACTTGTCTCTCTGTGTTCCCTACAGTATCTGCTGGGGATTGGTTCCAGGACGCCCCCTCAGATACCAAATCTGAGGATGCCCAAGTCCCTTATATAAAACCACGTAGTACAGTCGTGAATATGGAGGGTCGACTCTACTAGAGCCTCAGTGGAGACCATGGCCCCATTTAACATCCTGTCTTACCCATATAAGGTTCATATACACCTACCTCTGGGGCTCCACACCCACCTAGCCCAGCCAGGTAACTACTTCTTCCTAATTCCAGCAGGAAATGAGAGATTTATTCACTGGAGAAATGAGCCACAAGAGATCCAAGCTTAAGGGAATCTAAACACTTTCCAGGGAAAATAATGAAAATCCACACACTAAATGATGAAACCACTAGTTCCCTACAGTGGTCCACAAAACATAGGCAGAAAGTCCTATGCAGATTGGATGATTCTTCCTGAAAAAACTATATAATGCCCTAAGAAAAGACCTAGAATTAAGGATAGTTGGGAATCCTCCAATGAAATGGCCTAGTCACTTCCCTGTGGTCATAAATCTATGAAATGGACCAGAGAAGGCACCAAACATGTGTACAGAGCTTCCCAGAGGCTTCTTGCTGCCTCATTCTTAAATACAAACGGGTTGCCACAGGTCACCAGATATTTGAAGCCTCCTACGTGAAAGGTAACCCCCTCCTTCCAAAAAAACAGAAACAAATAAGAGGTATAGGGGAGGAGCAATACAGAGAGTAGGAAGAAAATGTTTTAATTATAATTAATTTCCTCAGAAATATAGAAAAGATATTTCATCCATGAAACAAGAACATGATGTTATTATTTAAATAATTAGAGAATTTTTTTTTTCTTTTTGCGGTACGTGGACCTCTCACCGTTGTGACCTCTCCCGTCGCAGAACACAGGCTCCGGACGCGCAGGCCCAGCAGCCTTGGCTCACAGGCCCAGCTGCTCGGCAGCTACGTAGGATCCTCCCGGACCGGGGCATGAACCCGTGTCCGCTGCATCAGCAGGCAGACTCCCAACCACTGCGCCACCAGGGAAGCCCTAGAGAATTTTTAATGGTCTTAGAAATATGAAGACTAAAGTTTTTAAATTCAAGGAAAAGGTTGGAAGATAACATTGATGAAATCTCCCCCCTTCCCAAATTGGACATTTGGGGAGAAATTTTTTTAATTAGAGGATCAGTCAAGGCAGTCTAACAATAAACAAATAGGAGATTAAGAAAAAGAAAAGAAGAAAGAGGAGAGGAAGAAATTATCAAAAGATATATGACCAGAAAATTTCCTAGGATGAAAGGACTCATGTCATGGTAAAGTTTCCAAACACAAGCAATAAAAAGAGATCCTGAATGTTTCTGGAAAGAACAAAAATAGGTAGCATGTAAAAAGGATCTGAAATAAGAGTGCCCTTTGACTTCTCATTAATGACACAGGAAACTAGAAAATAATATAGTAATTCCTTTAAAACTTGGATGCAAAATCATTTCTAACTCAGAAAGCTGTTCATAATCAAATATCAACCTAGTGTGATAAAACAAAAGCATTTTCAGGCATGAAAGGAATCAAAACATTTACCTCTTATATACCCTTTAATTGGAAACTACTGAAGGATATGCTCCACACAAATGAGGAAGTAAACTAAGAAAGAGGAAGCCATGATTCAGAAATCTGGGAGCCTAACACAGAGGATACAGGATGCCAAGGAGAAGTCTTAGAAAGACAGCTGTGCAGCTGTCCTGGAGAGAAACCAGGACAGATTGGAACAAGAACAAGAAGGGTGGCAGAAAAAATAAAAAAGGACCCACAGATAAATGGATACACTTGATCTATGCAAAATTATAGAGGCTATTTGAGAGTTGGGAATAATTCATAATAAATACATCGTAAAGTGAGCAAATGGAAGAAAAGAATGCAATAATTAACTACAGGAAAAACAAAAGGTTGTGTAAGAAAAAAATGTAACCATAATATACTATTTGACTCACCAGTGACTTTTTAAAATGTAATTCCATCTGTTGCTCAAATAATCCACTGCACTTTGAATAAAATCCACACTCCTTACCATGGCTTAAAGGAGTATTCATGATGTGGCCCTATCATGAAACTTTTCTCCTCTCTAACTAAACTCCAGGAAGTTTAGTAAGCTAACTCTGCTGCTCACTATGCATGCGACGCTACCTCCAGATCACCCCATGGTTTTTCATGGTACTCAGGTCTTAGCACAAAATTCACCTTCTCTGTGAGGCTTTCCCTGACCAGCCAGTGTAAATTAGTATTGGCTTCCCCTCAGCTCTATCACTATAACATCACTTCATTTTATTTTCTTTCTACTGCATCACTAATTGGAATATTTTATTTGTTAGCACAAGAGAGTAAATTAGAATAACTTTGGTTAACATTTATGTAGTACTTATTTCAAACCACTGATAGAAGGGCTCTACATTTGTTTTTTTATTCAATCCTCACAGCATCCTGTGGGGTAGGTACTATTATTACCACCATTTTATAGATAAGAAAACACACCAGCAGTCTGGCCCCAGGTTTTGCCCATAACCATCATGTTACGTGGCCTTTCCCTATGAGTGCCATGAGAGTGTTGACTCTGCCGAGTCTTCATTCTCATAGCCTCAAGACCTTGAGCAGTGCCGGCTGCTTACACAGTAAGTACTCTTCAAATGTTTGTTCAATAAGTGCACTATAGTAATCTGAAGTCATCATCCTGAGGGAAATGATAAGAAGAGGGTGGATATTCTTCCTTCTTCGCTATTAGTTATATCACCACATCTCAGTTTTGTTTACCTTTTGGCACCACTTGCTCTGGTTCTTCTGGTTTTTGGATCTCTTAATCAAGAGATTTCTATCTTCCTTACAGGCTTTGGGTCCTTTGGTGGCTCCATCACATTACTATTTTTTCTTTTTTCTTTTTTTTTTTTTTTTGTGGTACGCGGGCCTCTCACTGTTGTGGCCTCTCCCGTTGCAGAGCACAGGCTCTGGACACGCAGGCTCAGGGGCCATGGCTCACGGGCCCAGCCGCTCTGCGGCATGTGGGATCCTCCCGGACAGGGGCACGAACCCGCGTCCCCTGCATCGGCAGGTGGACTCTCACCCACTGCGCCACCAGGGAAGCCCTCACATTACTATTATCTCTCCTTTTCTCTCTAATCCTGTTAACACTGTATTAACTTGTCTGCTACCCAAGGACTGAAGGACAAGATGGCCCCGCCCTCTGGTCTGTGCCCAGGGTGAAATGGATGTGATGGTGATTGTTTCTTGCACCAAGGGGATCCAGTGAGTTGCCTAAAGGGCATCTGGGAGACCCCTTGATGGAGTGACGGAGGAAGAGCAGGAAGCTAGAGACCACTCCTCACTGGACCTTTAGTCCAGGGAGAAATCCAGAGTGCATACAAGCAGAAAAAGATGATCTGGTCCCAAGGGACACTAAGACAAAACATTCCAGTGAGAGTTTAGACAGCCAGAGAGCTCAGGTGGCCAGGAAAGGGAGCTCTATAAGAGTGTAACATGTGTTTCCATTTATAGGCCCAAAAGACCCTAAACAAAGTCCCAATAAAACCAACTCATTCCTCTATCTTTTCCACACCACCACCACCCCACTAGTCCAAGCACCATCACCTCTTCCTTGCATGTCACCACAGTCTCCTAACTCAGCCTCAGCCAGAGCGTGCTTTCCTGATGGTGAATCTCCTCATGTGAGGGTCTTTCATAATCTGAAGAGTCTGAGAACTTCCCAGCCCTTCAAGACCTGGTTCCTTCGGGCTTAACCGTTCTCGCCTCAACTTATCTCTTTCCTTTTGCATTTTACTATAATCAGAAAGAAGAAACCAGGCTGCAACTTCAATTCTTTGCTTGGAAATCTCAGCTAAATATCTCAGTTCATCACTTACAAATTCTGCTTTTCACATAACTGTAATACACAAACCCACTAAGCTTTCTTCTACTATATAATAAGGATCCCCTTTCCTCTGGTTTCCATAAGTATATTCTCCAGTACTTTCAGAGCCCTCATCAGTGGTGCTTTTAACATCCATATTTCTAACAATTGGTTCAAGACAATGTAGGCTTTTCCTTTTGCACTCCTCAAATTTCTTCCATCCTCTGCCCAATGCCCAATTCAAAGCCACTTCCACATTTTCAAGTATTTGTTACAGTAGCACCCCATTTCTGGGTGTCAAAAGCTATATTCATTTTCTATTGCTGCTGTAACCAATTACCATACATTTTGTGGCATTATCTTACAGTTTTGGAGGTCAGAAGTCCCAAGTCAAGGTATCAGCAGAGCTACATTCCTTCTGGAGGCTGTAGGGTGAGAATCTGTTTCCTTGCCTTTTCCAGCTTGTAGAAGCCACCTGCATTCCTTGACTCATGGTTCCTTCTCCATCTTCAAAGCAAGCAGCGTAGCATCTTCACATCTTACTCCCTCTCTCTTTCCCCCCAACCTCTTCTTCCACTGTCACATCTCCTTCTCTTCCTGTGACCCTCCTGCCTTCCTCTTGTAGACCCCTGTGATTACACTGGCCCCAACCAGAATATCAGGGATAATCTCCCCATCTCACGAGCTATAACTTAGTCATATGTGCAAAATCTCCTTTACCATAAAAGCTTCAGAGGATTGAGCCATGGACATAACTGGGAGTTCATTACTCAGCTTACCACACTCACAAACCCCTTATGCTGGGCCAGGTATTGGATTACATGTGTTTGCACAGTGGCAAAAAACTGGATATGCTCCTTGCCCTCAAGAAACTTATGATCTCGTGGGAGTCAGATATCAATCCCCAAACCGTACAGATAATCACACCAGTAAATTGCAATTAGTGCTCTAAAGGACTGGGAATCACTGGGGTGTTGTGAGGTTATCTCTGAGGTAGCAACATTCAGTCTGAGGCTGGCAGGGTGATAAGGAGCCAGCTCTAGACTTCCCTGGTGGCCCAGTGGGTGAGACTCCATACTCCCAGGGCAGGGTGCCCGGCTTTGATCCCTGGTCAGGGAATTACATTGTGCATGCATGCCGCAACTAAGAGTTCTCATGCCACAACGAAGATCCCACGTGCCGCAACTAAGACCTGGCACAGCCTAAGTAAATAAATAAATATTTTTTTAAAAAAAAAAGGAGCCAGCTTGATGGGGAGTAGGAAGAAGGCCTTTAAGGCAGAGGGATCAGCAGGTGCAAAGGCCCAGAAGGAAAAGTTTGGGGGATGAAGGGAGATGGAAACAGTGGTAACAAGGTGAGGCTGCAAAGGTAAGAAGGACCAGATTTGGGGGGCTTCTAGAGCATGGGAGGGACTTTGGGCTTTATTCAAAGCATAAGAGGAAGGGGTGGAGGAATTTTTTTTTTTTTTTTTTTTGCGGTACGCGGGCCTCTCACTGTTGTGGCCTCTCCCGTTGCGGAGCACAGGCTCCGGACGCACGGGCTCAGCGGCCATGGCTCACGGGGCCCAGCCGCTCCGCGGCATGTGGGATCTTCCCGGACCGGGGCACGAACCCGTGTCCCCTGCATCGGCAGGCGGACTCTCAACCACTGCGCCACCAGGGAAGCCCTGGAGGAATTTTTGAAGCAGATGACAGATGTGATCACTCTGCTTTGTGAAGAATAGATTAGGGGTGGGAGGTGGGTATAACCAAGAGGTGAGCAAAAATAGAAACATATATACCACCTGAAGAGAAGACAGTAGCTTGAACTAGGCACATGGTAGATAAAGTGGAGAGAACCAAACTCATGTAAGTTATATCTTGGACCAAAAATAACTGATGGGACTTGATATAATTTAGTGTCATTCAAAAGTCTGGGTATGGGCTTCCCTGGTGGCGCAGTGGTTGAGAGTCCACCTGCCGATGCAGGGGACACAGGTTCGTGCCCCCGTCTGGGAAGATCCCACGTGCTGTGGAGCGGCTGGGCCAGTGAGCCATGGCCGCTGAGCCTGCGCGTCCGGAGCCTGTGCTCCGCAACGGGAGAGGCCACAACAGTGAGAGGTCTGCGTACCGCAAAAAAAAAAAAAAAAAAAAAAGTCTGGGTATGACCATAGGTGTGGGTGGATTATGAGGAATGTAGTGCAACAATGGAGATGAGAAATTAAAATGACTGAGATGCAAGAAAGGGGAATGGGCCAGCCATGCACCTTGTAATAATACGAGAAGAGAGGACTTGAGATGGAAGAGAGAATCAGGAGACAAGTGCTAAAAATCTTCAGTGGAATGAGGCAGAGTGACAGCGTGTCTCTCCATGACAGCTATGAGGCAGAGAGTGGGCACAGACTACTAGTATGAGCAGTGGCAAGGGGTTCTATAGGGGCTGTCTGATGTGGAGACAGCATGGGCAGGGTGAAGGAGACCAGCCCCCTCTAATTCGGAGAGGGGAGAGAGTAGAGAAAGTGAGTCACCTCCCCTGTAGAGGGAAGTGACCTCACCTGAGGGCAGGAGGAGGGGGAAACATCTAGGAGAGGAGAGGGGTGTGTGCTAATACTGAGTTGCAAAGGATACTGTGGACGAATTTGGGTGGGAGGTTCTAGTGAGGGTTGAGTCAAGAGAGAAAACCCAGAGCATCAAGAGACAGTGAAGGATGGAGACATTGTGAGCAAAATGTGATTTGCTGAATTTAACTGACTGCAAGCTTGCCAGTGGTGTGAGTTCTAATAGTTCATTCCTCAAGGATGTCGGGTACTCAGGCCTCTGTATTTACCAGTGGTCTAGAAGGGAGCCAGGCACGCTTTTCCTCATGGTCTTTTACGGTAAAGGAATGAGTGATTGAATCTAGGTCCAGAAGTCTGGGGTTGGGTGAAAGTGGACCACGTATGTGCCTAAAACACTCTTACTTCCTTGTTCACCTGACCTTCTCTCATGCTTCTGCTCAAACATCACCTCCACTGATTTCAAGCCTTCCCTGATTTCTCTGACTAATCTTTTTCATGTACCACTGTACTTTGTGCAGACTGCTACTGTAACCCGCATTATACTTTATTGCGTTACTTTTTATATATCTCTTTCTGAATAGAGCAATTTCTCAAGAGTATGAATAATGCTTGAATTATTTCCATTCACCTATTACCCGGTATAAAGCCTGGTAGTCTTAGTAAGAGCTACGTGTTTAATTAAATGAAACTCAAGTCAATCATTGTTTGCTAGTCATTATTATAAATGTTAGGTTTCAAGAAGAGTTTGTATACTTTTTTTTTTGGCTTGTAAACAACAGAAATTTATTTCTTATCGACCTGGAGGCTGGGAAGTTCAAGACCAAGGCAGATTTGGTGTATGGTGAGGGCCCACTTCATGGCTCATAGAAGGCCATCTTCTCTTCTGTATATTCTTAATATAATAGTTACTGTAAAGTTTGTTGTACATATTATGTTTAACTGCTTTCTCAATAGATAATTTAAAAAATTTTTAATTTTACATTGGAATATAGTTGATTTACAATGTTGTTAGTTTCAGGTGTACAGCAAAGGATAATTTTTAGTTAGTTATCATTAAATATAATAGTTTGGAGATTTTGTCAAGAAATATATCCTTGGTCTTAACTGATTGTGCTGAATTACCCAGAATTTCAGATTTCCTTGATAATGGCTCTAGAGTCAAATTAATTCTACTACAAGGGATTTCCATTTTTTTGTTTTAATTTCAATTTTGAATGTAATAAACTCACATGGTCAAAAAGCAAATGCACAAACGTATACAGTGAAGAGGCTTGTGGAGATTTTCCTTTAATCTGTGTCTAGAGAGCTTACTCATTCTTTCCTCGACTAGCTGTTTTTTTTTTTTAACTTCATTCTTTTTTTTTTGGCTGCATTGGGTCTTCATTGCAGTGCACGGGCTTCTCATTGTGGTGGCTTCTCTTGTTGCCGAGCACGGGTTCCAGGTGCGTGGGCTTCAGTCGTTGCGGCACGTGGGCTCAGCAGTTATGGCTCACGGGCTCTAGAGCACGGGCTCAGTAGTTGTGGCGCACGGGCTTAGTTGCTCTGCGACATGTGGGATCTTCCCAGACCAGGGCTTGAACCTGTGTCCCCTACATTGGCAGGCAGATTCTTAACCACTGCGCCACCAGGGAAGCCCCAAAAGACAACATTATGATGCTGGGAATGAGGGGTCATTTGCAACCACATTATCTTAACTACATAGTCTGAGATAGATTTAATAGTTCAACATCATTGTTAATACTTAGTTTAATTAAAAGTGTCTTGTATTTACGTGTACATGTGTGAAATGGCATACGAGTGAGAGTATTGACTGCAGCATTGTTTGTAATAACAAAAGATTGGAAGTCATCCACATATTCATCAGGTGTAAAAAAGAATGAGGTCCGGGCTTCCCTGGCACAGTGATTAAGAATCCGCCTGCCGATACAGGGGACACGGGTTCAAGCCTTGGTTTGGGAAGATGCCACATGCCGCAGAGCAACTAACCCTGTGGCCACAACTACTGAGCCTGCGCTCTAGAGCCCTCGAGCCACAACTACTGAGCCCACATGCCTGGAGCCCATGCTCCGCAACAAGACAAGCCACCGCAATAAGAAGCCCGCGCACCGCAACAAAGAGTAGCCCCTGCTCACCACAGCTAGAGAAAGTCTGCGTACAGCAACAAAGACCCAACGCAGCCAAAAAAAAAAAAAAAAAGTTGTCTTTTAACATCAGATGGTAGACTGATGGACTACTGTGAATAAATGTTCTAAGAACATTGGTCAAGAGGAGGAAAGGTGCCAGTAGACCAGCAGACACAATGTTAATGTAAGAGGCATGCATGAAATAATTAAAGGAGCACAAAACTTATTGACATTCTCTATCTACATATTCACTGAATTACTGACATTACTAATTAGAGCAAATAGAACACAGAACTAAAAGGAAAGGAAAATAATTATCAGGAAACTTTTAAATAGTGAATATAGTAAGTGGCAAAATTGTCCACAGAAGATTTGAGAAGTCTTGGTTCTTTAGGTTTTTAAGTGGAATAGAATTGAAAGCTAGAAAAATAAACTCAAAAGAACAATCCTTCTTTAGCAGAAGTAAATGCCTAAAATGACCTAATAGATTTTTTCTTTCAAAATTCCAATATTCAATGAACACTGCTTCTCAGTGCCTCTTTTGTTGGATTTGTTTGTCTGTGTATGCATTAATTATTTTGCTTAAGAACTGCTTTGTTTGCAAACAACAACAACAAAATCCCCATGTTAAACAGTATTGGAATTTGTTAACATTCCTAGACACGTGACTTTGTTCTATATTCTAAGTCAGTTCCTTGGGATGTGGCAGGGACGCTTTCTCTTTACATAGTGCCTAAATCTAAAGACGGTAGCGATTTAGTGGACTGGCATTGTTGAGTTTGATCCTTATGATTTTCATGGTTCCAGTTCATTTTGTTATGTAGCATCTTTTTGAATGAACTTTCCCAGAAATGTGTGCAATGAATGCTTACAATCTATGTACAGTTTCACCACTAAAAAATCAATCAGGAAAAACTAGCTGCATAAAATGAATTTGGCAATAAGCATTAAAACATGTAAGTACTAACTGTTGCCTGGTTTTATAACCCTCTGTCTTTTGGAAGTCAATTAAAACTTTGACTCCAAATAAATCCAGATGTGGAAAAAAGTGTATCTGCTGTTTGAAAACAAAGAAGTATAAAACAGAATCAATTAATCTGGATCTAGGAAGTCTAGAAAGGGGTCATTGATTTGCCTCAACCAATACCTTTAAGAGCCCCAATGATGGTACAAGGTTCACGGAAGAGAGGAAATGTGAGTGCAGAAATTGCAGGATATGACCAATATCTTATTTCCTGACTTCAAAAGGTAACCCTACTCTTACCTTACCATCTTTCACCCATATTCATTCTACTATAAAACAAGTCACTTTCTCAAGAAGTGCCTGGGGGCTGAGCCACATGGTGAGTGGCATGATGGAGGGCAAAAATGGGGAGGACGTATGAGGAAGAAGGAGTTAGAAATGAATATATGGAAATGCAAAAGCTCATGTTGAGGAATAGCAAATCCTCCATAATGATTGGAGGAGCACATCCACATAGAAGAGAGGATGGATTAGGAAAAGACCTCATGCACTAAGTTCAGTTCAGTAGACAATGGTGAAGTCATAGAGGTATTTTGGGTGGGTGAATGATGTAATCAAAATAATGTTTTAGGAAAATTAAGAAAAAATAATCTTGAGACCAGTTGAGAGACTTTTGAAATAATGCAGGTACACCAGCAATGGGAAAGAGAGAACATATAGAAACAGATAAAACAGAATCCGCAGCATATGGTATCTGATTGAATGTAGGGGATAAGAGAGTAAGAAAGAAGTGAAAGATGGTTGGACTTGGGCCAAATATCCACCCTTACTCTAATTAGCTGTGGCTGAGGCAGTGGTCATCTGGTAGCAACATAACCATGTAGACCTATTTGGGTAGGGAAGTTACCAATGAAATGGGAAGGGTAGGTACCCCAAACTACTAAACTCTGCTAAGAAATTGTGTACTAACCCTGTTTAATAAAAACAGCCATGCATACACTTCAAAATGAGATGAAGATCAAAGAAATTAGGGTGCAGCTTCTGTGGCATCAAGTTCTATTCTGTGACTATATTGTAGAGGATCAGAATATGACATCCTAAAATATGCCATTTTGGGATAAGGATTATTTTAAACTGAAAGCACGAGAGACCCAACAGATGCAACAGGAAGGCTTCCTGGAACCTCCCTTCTCTGACTAAAAGCAGAAACTTCTGAGAAAAGAGGACTGCCAAAAATCTCCTCTCCTGAAGAAGTTTTACAGCCATGAAGAAGACAGAAAGTCAGTACTGAGATGGACCTGCACAAATATTCCCCCTCTAGTATCCTCCATATATTTACCTTCCCACAGTTTGCTGCCCTTGGAAACTTAAAACGTTTGCCTTTACAAATTTGTTTCTCTTTGTTAAGATGCCATATAAACCCAAGTTCTAACCACCCCTTGAGTTACTCATCACTGAGTTTCTCCTGTATGTATGCAAGCTGCAAGAGCTAATAAACTCTGGTTTTCTCTTGTTAATCTGTCTTTTGTCAGCCTAATTTGCATGATGCCAGGAAATGAACCTAAAAGGAAAGCAGAAAATTTTTTCTCCCTCCTCTACACTATGCACTTGATGAGATAAAAAGAAGAAACTGATAACTCATGTGTTGCTAAAAGGCAAAGAAAATAATTGCTTGCCTTTTGGACTAAAGGCAGGTATTTTCAATATTCAAAGGGCAGTGTGGCTCTCTTGCTTATACATTTACATATCTCAGCTGATTTCAGGTGCAAGAGCCAATAGCACTCCACTGTTCTAAATAACTAGATCATTTCAGTATTTTCCACCAGGCTTTCACGCTGTATGGACTGCATTGCCTTGGTTTTAACAATAAATAATTTAGATATAAATTTTTGTGCCTATGTGTATTTGTGCATTTTGCTGAGGTGATTATTCATTCTTCTAAGAGTTGCAAAGTGACATCAGACCGAAAAAGAGCTAGAAGCACTGGTGAGGGAGACAGCACACTGGACTAGGAATCAAATATATCTAGTTTCTCATAATGTTGGGCAGTTTGTGATTTTAAACAATTTAAGTGAGTTTTCTGATCTTCATTTTCCTTGCCTGTAAAATGGGAGTTAATAATAGTCGCCATGCTTTCCTCATATGACTGTTTTGAGGTTACAATTCAATGTTATGTAACTTATATAGCATTTAAAAATATAAAGCATCTCACTTTTGTTAAGCAAAGAAGTCCTTCCCAAAACCTGGATGTGTTTCTACTATGAACACCAACATTAACCTTGCAAGTACAAACCATTCACTAACCTTGAAAAACATGGAATCCCTGAGCAATGCATTATTATGCTTCCCCAAGTGACCTTACAGCTCCATTTTAACTCTACCTCTTATCGTCAAAGTTCAAAGAAACATTTACTGTGATTTCAGATTCCTGCCCTAATATCTAGTACTAAAATCAAAACAATATAACTTTGAATCTGAATCAGCTAAAATGAAATGAAATGTACTAGGCAAAATTGCCCTTTCATAGTGATGGAATGTTAACAACTGCTGAGTGATCATCGTGTGCACATCCACCCTTTTCCGGCCTTATGCCGGAAATCCATTGAGGTCTTTGTTGGTCACGTAAGAGACATTTGTAGCTTGTTTGGCTTAGAACATCCCAACAGGTGCCCCTTCTGTCTAGATGTATAAGGAGTCAGGTAGAATTTGAACTCTAATTATGTCCTAGGATTCTTAACCATCTCCAGTCAAAATAGCAAAAACATTTCTCAGACTAGGGGATAGACTGTACATGCAATTGATGAAATATTCAGATCTACATAACAAAATTTTTAAAAACTAATGAATTGGTTCTTTTTAGATGAAATATAAGACTATTAATGGAATTAGCTGAATTTTACAAATTTTTCAATCACAAAGAATCACGTTTTTCAGTATGACTTTTCCTGATTATTGCTTGTTGTAATGTAATTTCCTCTGTTTTTTTTTTTTTTTTTTCACTTGTCTTCCTTTTTCTTCTCTTCTTGACCCTTTCCCTAAATTTCTGGAGCATGATTATCTCTTTTTTTAAGATTTTCTTTCTCCCATTAATCACTGAACATGAAAGAAATATTTTGCAAAATGGCTTTTCCCACAAAAGGGGCATGGCCTATATGACAATAGGAAAATATTTATATGCTATACTGTATTAATAAGGTGATCTCATTTCTAAGTTATTTTAAGGATGTAAGACTCAATTTCTAGGGTGATATTATTCATCTTGTAGATTTGAGAAGACTAATTAGAAGCACAGGTGCAACTGGCACATCATGAACCCTTGTGTGATAGAAAAGACTGATTCTGCTGTGGCTTCATATTTACAACTGACATTGTGAATCATAGACTAGATCTTATGATAAAAATGTATGCAAATATTTACAAAGTTATGTTTAGGAATCAGAGCATCCCAAATGCTTCATTTTGAAACATTTTAAACATTTGAGTTGCACCCAAGTTTGATGTACATGGATTCCAATTTCAGTAGCCTTAGTTGAATGGCCACTGACATGTATTACCAAATGGGCTACAGAGACTCAGTAAAGCCCATCAGTAGGAATGTTACCATATGTCACTTTAAATGTTTAGAGCATTTGGACAGCTGTTAAGGGGATAAAGTTACAACACAAAGGCTGCCCACATTTACAACTGTAAAGTGAGCAGACCAGCCACGGTCTCCTCTTGTGCTCAGAAAGAATGATGTACCATATAGGAAGTGGAGGATGCCTGGGATAATGATGTCTATCATGGGAGGTACCAGATTCTCACTCTAATATGGTAACTAAATCCCCTCGGGCATAATAAGGCTGAACATTCCACTGGGTTTCCGTAGAGTGGCATCTGTTAGTTAGAGGAATTACAGTTGCCAAGCCTAAAATAAGACAGAGAAAACTCCTCATTTTCATCTTTCTACACCCATTGAGGAGAGGCCACTCAGAGAACCAAACAACCTGAAACCCCCAAAGATATAACTAACCCAAACACTCACAGTGCCCACAGTTTAGAAACAACTCTTCATTTATGCACAGAAAAAGTTTACTCATAAGCCTAGACCTCTCAGGTTATACTATCCAGCTGTGCACTTCTTTAAAAAATTACAGAAACTTCAATTTAATAGAGTCAGGAGCCCAGAAGAGGGAATTCTCCGGGCCTGCAATGATAGCAGAGCCCAACAAGAAGAAGAAAGACTCCAGCAGCAACTCGGTCAGTGAAAAGCTATGGACTCTGTTTACTAGAGCCGTTCCAATGTCCTTCTCCCCTCTATAAAGACTTCTTTCCTTGCTGCGCAGAGACTTCCTTGTGGCTGGCCTTGGTCGCGGACCCCGAATTGCAATTCTCTGCTGATCCCAAACAAAACCATCTTTGCTGGAGAAATATTTGCCGCAGTCTATTTGTTTTAGGTCAACCCTTCCCTGGTCTATCTCTCTCTCTCTTTTTTTTTTTTTTTTTTTTGCAGTACGCGGGCCTCTCACTGTTGTGGCCTCTCCCGTTGCGGAGCACAGGCTCCGGACGCACGGGCTCAGCGGCCATGGCTCACGGGGCCCAGCCGCTCCGCGGCATGTGGGATCTTCCCGGACCGGGGCACGAACCCGTGTCCCCTGCATCGGCAGGCGGACTCTCAACCACTGCGCCACCAGGGAAGCCCCTTGGTCTATCTCCTAATATTAGAAATAATGAACTGAAGGGGAGCAGAATAGATCACCCCTAAAATATGCCTCTTTGGCAGAAGGATTATTCTGAACTGATTATCTCTGAAAGGCTGCAGACACAAAAGAATATTTGAAAACAGAGTGGAAGTTGCATTTACAATGGAAATCCCCATTTGTAAGGGTGTCTCCCTCTCTGTACCGAGAAGGTACCGACTTAAATCTGCAATTTTCTGTGCATTGTCTGATAACCTCCCATAACTGGTTTGCTCCACTGCTGCTCCAGCATCTTTCTTTTGTCTTTAGCTGAAGATGATATTTAAGGCGATAGCTTGGGCCATTGCAGGGAGTGACTCAGTTTTCCTGGGTATCTTCCATGTACACAGGAGGTATACATGTTATTAAACTTTTGGGTTTTTTTTCCTGTTAATCTGTGTTTTATTACAGGGATATCTTAGCCAAGAATCTAGAAGGGTAGAGGGAAAATTATTTTTCCTCTCCTACAGAACTAAAAGTCCTGACCTGATGTAAGGGATAACATCTAAAATTATGAAAATAATTGGGAGATACACAACTACTGAAGGAAACCATAACTTGATTTTAATTCTTAGCATAAACCTCTGTAATAATCAGAGGACTGTTCTCGACTGTCTTTCACAAGGTTTTAAGCCCATTTCAAATGATTAGACCTTCTCAGGTCCAATGATCTGACAGGCAAGAGAAATTCTTGCATACAAATGGAAAATTTTCTTAACTCATCTTCCTTTCTCTCTGTAGTTCTAAAATCAAATGGAGTTGTTTATTATGGAAACTCACTAAATGAAATATTGGCCAAAATTAAACTCTCATTTTTTGTTTTCCCTTTTTCTTTTTTTTCTTTCTCACCATTGCAGGTTCTACCACTGCCCTTTTGTTAGGCCTGCTTAACTAGCTATGCATCTCTGAGCCTGGCCTGAGGGGCCACATCCTGTGTCTGGAATGTGAATCCCCTCTGCCTGCCAGGCGTCCTGTTGGGCCCCCTGCGTGCACACACAAACAGTCCTCCCTTCATTTAACCATGCATCCCTGCCAATGACTTCTTATCTCTGTCCTTTCAGATATGTGTCTCTTGTAAATCTCCACCTTAATTCAGTAAGTTATAGTATGTAATTACCATTTTTATACACATCCTATTCAATGTATATGCTATTTTTCTCACTCGGTTGCTCACTCTGTATGTGTCCATCTTAACATAATAGCTCCCAGGCAAGACCATGTCTGGAAAATTTGCTGAGGACAGAGCCTATCATGGTGTCTTGTGCAAATAACTTTTTTTTTTTAAAGGATGACCTAAGTATGAGCAATATTTAGGTAAAAGATTAGTAGAAGGTTTTTTGAAATAATAAAAACGCACTTAAAGGAACCTTAAATACTCCTTAGATCACGCCTAAAATACATAAGCATTTCTTTCTTAATCTTAGAAAAATATCAGAAAACAGAAATGAGACTACTTGAAGATATCTTCAGTTCCTGTGTTATAAAAAGTACCTCGTAAAAGGGAAGGGGGTTTTGGACTCATGTTAAAGCACCCATGAACTTACAGATAATCAACTACATACAGATAATCAACCACAGTTACACATGGTACAGGGGAAAGTTGGAAAAGCAAGACCGTTTATTCTCATAATTTTCTCCTTTTACTCACTAATTCAATACTCAATCAAAGTGTATTTTTCAGCTGAAAGTAGACAGGCATGAGCAAGCCAGAAATGGAATCTCTTAACTCTAGAAGAGGAAGGCTGCTGACTTTTTCACCGCGGCGCATTTGCATATCTCTTCTTAATACAGAACTACGTTTCCACTCATTTCCTGCTTAATCATAGTGGAAATTTTTGTTTGGTGAAAAGGCACCATTGACATATTATTTCTCGTAAGTGAAATTGTAGGCTGGAATGGGTTGTGGATAAGCCCAGTTGAAAACCGTACTTATCTCCCTCCTTGGAAACTCTGAAACTCAGCTTTTTTTCTCCTCAAAGTTCAGACTGCATAGAGGAATCTCCTACTTCCAAGATGTTAGAAGGCAGGACCACTTGTCCATCCTTCACTTTCCTTTAAAAAAGCTGCACTGCAGTTTTTCATATCATTGCAGTTTTCCATCGTGTAGGACCAGGAAAACAGAACCCTTATATCTGTTCATTTCTACACCTAAACCTTCCCAAGGAATAGGCAGCTGGGCTAATTATCCTTGATTAGCATAAGAATAAAAGACCCCAGGGTGTTCTTGAATAAAAGAATGCCCTTAGGCTTCTCTGATTTGTAACTCTTAGAAGCTTGACTATTCACAAGAAACAAAGTAAGACAAGCCTTCTGTTTTTTGTTTTTGTTTTTTTGCGGTACGCGGGCCTCTCACTGTTGTGGCCTCTCCCGTTGCCGAGCACAGGCTCCGGACGTGCAGGCTCAGCGGCCATGGCTCACGGGCCCAGCCGCTCCGCGGCATGTGGGATCTTCCCGGAGCGGGGCACGAACCCGTGTCCCCTGCATCGGCAGGCGGGCTCTCAACCACTGCGCCACCAGGGAAGCCCAAGCCTTCTGTTTTAAGAGCGGTGAGACAGCCCCCCTTACCTAGTTCTGCACCTCCCTCCTTTATAACTTAACGCCGAGCAGAAAACCCGTTTACAGCCAGTGACATCCCCCAGACCTCTCCTCCGAAATTCCCCACCTCCTGTGCATCTTAGAAAACTGAGAAGAGCTTCCTCTTCCTTTCCGCGCTTCAAAACAGGCAGGGGAAGGAGCTGCGAGCAGCCTTTTATCTCGCTTCACGAATGCAGTTGTGAAAGAGCGTGAGGCGGGCGGTACATCCTGTGAGCGGGGGTTAAGCAGAAGTCTGAAGAGAAGAAGAATGTAAGGTCCTGTCCGACGATGACTGATAAGGGAAAAATTGCAAACGTTTGCGTGGCAAGAAACCGTGTGGTCCTTCCTCCGTCCCCTTTCTGCCAACTGTGCGTTGGAGGAATCGCAGGCTCAATCCACACACACATTTTTGTAAAAATACAGTCAGAATCATAAGCAGTTACCTTCATTGTTCTCTCGGCCGTGAGAGCAGCTCGAGGTGAGCGGAGGCAAAGGCGCTGCGTCCCGGGCGTTCCGGGCGGCGCGAGTCTGGGGAAGTGGCTGGAGTGGCGGCGGGCACACGTGGCGAGCGCCTCGCAGACTGGCCCGGGCAGCGGCGATCGCTGGCTCTCCTGCAGATTGCATCAGCAGGAAGAGTCTTGAGGATGTGTTTCCCCCAGACGGGCCCCAGACGGTAGAGCCTCTTCCGCACGAATATTCCGACCCGGCGCCCAGTCCAGACCCTTAGCCACCGCTCACTCCTGGGGGTGGAGGATGCCAGCTTTTCAAACGCTTAACCCCTGAGTTAGTGCCTGGGTGTGCGTATATCACTGATGTGGGGATGTCAAAGAAAAGAAGAAAAGCAGATCACAGATCATGATCGCCATTCCCTCCTTAGCTGGCTGCCTGCCCACCTCACTTTCCACACTCCCCAAAGTAACTTCCTGCATGCCCCTGCTCAAGATTATACAGTGGATCCCGGTCATCTAAAACAGAAAAATTTTAAATGTATATTTTGAATAGTAAAGAACACGTGCCTGTTTTTAAAGAGTTTGCCAATCTCTGTTTCTCACACCCCTTCCTCTAGTCCCTCAGTCCCCTGCTCAGTCAACATTTTTTGTCAATTTCTCATACACTTGGGGGAATTATTCTAATCCTTTGACTGAGCATGTACAATTTTTTCTCATTTGAATATTTCCTGCTAGGCCAGTTCCTCTCCCCACTTCTACACAAAAGCTCCAGCATTTCTACTGTTCCAGCTGTCTGGTCAGGCTCCACGAGTTTGCTTAAATGCTCTTCTGGTTGACCACTCTCTGACTCACTCTCTGTCAATCTGGCAACTTCCGGTTTTTGTAAACCTCAACTAGAGTCTTTGCTATGAAGTCATAGCTGAGTCCCTCAAGCAGAACTGAGCTCTTGTCTATGCACTGCACTTTGTCCGTATCCTTTATTTTAATTATCTGCACGGATGTCACATCATTAGATTACGAGATTCTTGAGGGTAGATCCTTTGTGGTATTCATCTCCTACAGCCGGTGGACTGACTTGGAGAGGGAGTGTTCAACACAAATGTGTGTGTGGATACTTAACTAAGTTTGGTTAGGTGAATGAATGATAGAGTCTTTCATTTGATAAATTTATTGAGCTTTTCTTTTTTTTTTTTTTTGGTGGCTCTGCGGGGTTTGTGGGATCTTAATTCCCGGACCAGGGATTGAACCTGAACCCTGGGTGATGAAAGGGCAGAGCCTTAACCACTGGACACCAGGGAATTCCCTGAACTCATAAAGTGCCAGGCACTGGGCAAGATTTTAGGGGTAGAGTGGTAAAAAAAAAAAAAAAAAAAAAAAGTGACACACATGGAGCTTATATTTTAGAGTGGGAAACAGAAAATGAACATGAATCAGGTAGCAAAATGTCCATCAACTGATGAATGGTTAAATACAATGTGGTATATTCACACAAAAGAATATAATTTGGTAATAAAAAGAAATGAACTACTGATACATGCTATAAAATGAATTAACCTTGCAAACATTACACAAAGTGAACAAAGCCAGTCACAAATGATCACAAATCATAATTCCATTTATCTGAAATACCCAGAATAGGAAGATCCATAGGGACAGAAAATAGATGGTGGTTGCCAATCTAGGGAGCGGGGGGAGTAGAGAGTCGCTGCTAATGTGTACAGGGTTTTTTGGGGGGATGATTAAAATGTTCTAAAATTCAACTGTGGTGATGGTTGCACAACTCTGTGAATACAATAAAATAGAATTATACTCTTTAAATAGGTCAACTGTATGAAGTGAATTACATCTCAATAAAGGTGTTATTTTTTAAAAATCAGGTGGCAAGTAGAAAATTTTATGGGGATAAATAAACCATGGTAAAGGGATAGAGACTGATGGGGTGATAGACCTGAATGAATTAATGAGTAAATTCTGAACCATGACTGGCAATGACTTCTAGATCCAATGACTTTCCTATGTAAGCAACAAAGGAAGAGAGAAGGTGGTATAAAGGCATAGAGCTTGAAGGGAAGCCAGAAGTAACGTGAAAGAGGAATTGTGGGAATTCACATCTACAGAAGAATATGAGAACAATCTCTCTATGGCTCTGTCTGTTGAGAGGAGTGTCCCACAGGGGTCCCTCATTGCAACATGCAAACATTCCCCAAACTTCCCTCCTGGACACCAAAAATGCTGTTTCCCAAATGAAGAGGGTCATCATCAGCCAAGATTGTTACGCTGTCAGTGGCGCTACACTTCAAGAAAGTCACAGTTAAAAGATATTAAAGGAAGTTGCACTCTTCAAACTTGATGTATTCTATATCTTTATCCATGGGCAGTGGGCTTTTTGTTTGTTTTGTTTTTGTGTGTGTATGTGTGTGTGTGTTTTTCTGAACTCGAAGAAGAGACAGAATTTCTAACAGTTCCCAGAGACACTAACTTTGAGATTGATTTCAAAGCCCCAGACAGCCCAGCTCCATTTTGTCATCACTGTCATGAAAAAGGCTGTTATTGGGGGACTTCCCTGGTGGCACAGTGATTAAGAACCCGCCTGCCAATGCAGGGGACACGGGCTCGATCCCTGGTCCGGAAGATCCCACATGCCTCAGAGCAATTAAGCCTGTGCACCACAACTACTGAGCCTGCGCTCTAGAGCCCGCGCACCACAACTACTGAGCCCGTGGGTCACAACTACTGAAGCCCGTGCGCCTAGAGCCCGTGCTCCGAAACAAGAGAAGCCACCGCAGTGAGAAGCCCGCTTGCCGCAACTAGAGAAAGCCCGCGTGCAGCAACGAAGACCCAACGCAGCCCAAAGGAATAAATAAATTAATAAATTAATTTTTTTTTAAAGTCTCTTATTGGGACTTCCCTGGTGGTCCAGTGATTAAGGCTTCATGTTTCCACTGCAGGGGTTGCAGGTTCAATTCCTGGTCAGGGAACTAAGACCCCACGTGCCTCGTGGCCAAACAAACAAACAAACAAAAGTCTGTTATCTGTTATTGTATTCATTATGAAAATTATATGCCAACTATGTACCTGCAGAATTTCTCTCCTGTATCTTACTAATTCTTCTCTAGAGGAAGGGAAAGTCACATTTTCTCAATTCCTGGGATGTGGTTTAAGAGAATTAGCAGAAGGCAATGATCCTTTCTGTCATAAAGAGTAGAGGGACATCTACTCTAAAATTCTACTCTACAAACTCAGAAAAAAATTCCATTCTTCTTTCTCTATTTCCCAGAATGAAAGTTACTGCAAGGTTTTATCTTTTTTATATTTCCTATAATACTTGCAGCCATTATACACACACACACACACACACACACACACACACACACCAAGTTCAATACTCAAAATTCATTTATACTATACTTTATGGGAAGTTTAAGAAATTTTCCAGGAAAAATTGAACTCAATGGATTTACTTTTAGCCTTGTTATATTAGAAGAATAACAAGTATAGAATAACAATTAGATTCTGTACATAGTAGAATCTAATTCCCATGCAAAATTAGACTCACTGTATCAGAGAGGGTTGGCCACCCCCATCAAAAGTGGGGGTGCGTACCAAGTTGGATGATCTTGTCTGCTCAGGGGTATTGATATCCAAAGACACAAAGGGCTCAACATAGGTTTCTTATTAAACATGGAGGATGTTGTAACTCCCACATTCAGCTGTTCCTAAATAAATCAGTACTCTTTGGGTCAACTATCTCAGGACAAGGAAAAAAAAAAAAGAGTTTTACAACTCCTTTGTACTTTTTTTGGGGGGGTGGGCTACGCGGGCCTCTCACTGTTGTGGCCTCTCCCGTTGCAGAGCACAAGCTCTGGCCGCGGAGGCTCAGCGGCCATGGCTCACGGGCCCAGCCTCTTTGCGGCATGTGGGATCTTCCCAGACCGGGGCATGAACCCGTGTCCCCTGCATTGGCAGGCGGACTCTCAACAACTGCGCCACCAGGGAAGCACCCCCCCATTAGCTTTTAATGTAATTTCAAAAGTAAGAAAAAATGTATTAACTAATCTATTTCTGGTGGCATTCGTGCCTGTATAAATCCAACTTTCCATCAAGTATCCCCTTCCTTCTGCCTGAAGAATTTCTTTTAACATTTCTTATAAGGCAGGTCTGCTGATGATGAATTATTTTAGGTTCTGCACGTTTGAAAAAGTCTTTATTTTGTCTTTGCTTTTGAAAGATATTGTCACTGGGTATAGAATTCTGGTTGACAGGTTTTTTGTTTTTTTGTTTTAGTACTTTACAAACATTACCCTACTGTTTTCTGGCTTGCATTACTTCCGTTGAGAATCTGCTGTCATTCTTATTTTGGGCCCTCTGTTTGTGGTGTATTTTTTTCTCTTGCTGCCTTTAACATTTTTCTCTTTATCACTAATTTTAAGCAATTTGATTATGATGTGCCTTGGTGTAGTTTTCTTCCTGTTTCTTTTGCTTGGATTTGTTGAGCTTGGATCCATTGGTTTGTAGTTTTCATCAAATTTGGAACATTTTCAGCAATTTTTTCTTCATTTTTTCCCCTGATCCTTCTCTCTTGAATCCTTCAGAGACTCTAAGTTTATATATATTAGGTCTCTATTAGATCAAGTGTCCCACTGATCAGCTGATTGATAGTTCATTTGTTTTCTAATCTTTTCCTCTCTTTGTCTTATTTTCAATAACTTCTATATTTTAAGTTTACTAATCTTTATTTTTTCATAGTGTCTCTCTGCTGTTAATCTAGTCTATATTTCTTCCCAGATATTATATTTTGTATTTCTTATGGTTTCATTTGGGTCTTTTTTACATCTTCCATATTTTAACATGGTTATGTTTTCCCCTACTTTTATGAACATATGAAATACAATTTAAAGTATAATATGAGGCTTCCCTGGTGGTGCAGTGGTTGAGAGTCTGCCTGCTGATGCAGGGGACAAGGGTTTGTGCCCCGGTCCGGGCATGCCACGGAGCGGCTGAGCCCATGAGACATGGCCGCTGAGCCTGCGCATCCGGAACCTGTGCTCCACAATGGGAGAGGCCACAGCAGTGAGAGGCCTGCGTATCCCCCCCCAAAAAATAATAATAAAATATAACTGTATTTTATAATAACTTTTAAAATATACTTACTTATGAATTCTATCCTCTGTGTCATTTCTGTCTTTTTTTGTTTTTTTGGCCATGCCATGTGGCTTGCAAGACCTTATTTCCCTGAGCAGGGATCTAACCCAGGGCCCCATGAGTGAAAGCATGGAATCCTAACCACTGGACTGCCAGGCAATTCCCAATGTGTCATTTCTGAGTGCATTTCAGTTAATTGATATTCTCCTCATTATGCGTTATCTTTTCTTGCTTATTTGCATGCTATTTTTTGGATGCCAGACATTGTGAGTTTTATCTTGTTGAATGACAAATAGTCTTTCATTTTTATTTTTCAATATTCTTATGCTTTGTTCTGGGACACAGTTAAGTCCACTGGAACCAGTTTTTTATTTCTAGATCTTGCTTTTAAATTTTGTTAGATGGCACCGGAGAAGTCTTTAGTGAAGGGTGATTTTGTCCCACTACTGAGGTAATACTCTTCAGAGTACTATACCCAATGTCCCATGTATTACAAGGTTTTCCACTCTGGCTGGTGGGAATGACAATTCTAGGCTCTGTGTGAGGTTCCCTGTTTGTCCTGCCTACTCTTTCAGATGATTATTCCCCAGCCTTGGGTAGTCTCATTACACACTTGAGTTCTGCTGAGCAGAACTCAAAGAGGGGAGGGACCCATTGCAGATCCACAGAGCACCCTCTATCATTAAACGTCTGAAAACCATGATTCCATACATATTTTCCCAGTGTTTTAGTTATTTAAGGCAGGAGAGTTAATCTGGTCTTACTTCTCCATCTTCTTCCTTTATAGAAAGAACTGGTAGAGGGGAAAAGGTAAGTAATTTAGAATTGCTTGTCACAAATAAGTATTTTATTTTATATTTATTTTATTTACTTATTTATTTATTTATTTATTTATTTATTTCTGATTTAGTATCATGACTTTTAATCATTTTTAATATAGAATGTTATAGCTTATCAAGGGGTAAGCCAGTCTATCATAAGAAGTTGTCTTTTTGTTCATTTTATTTTATTTTATTTTATTTTTTTTAATATTTTTTGCTTTATAACAAATTTAATCAGTTATACATATACATATGTTCCCATATCCCCTCCCTTTTGCGTCTCCCTCCCACCCCTCCAGGCGGTCACAAAGCACCGAGCTGATCTCCCTGTGCTATGCGGCTGCTTCCCACTAGCTATCTACCTTACGTTTGGTAGTGTATATATGTCCATGCCGCTCTTTCACTTTGTCACAGCTTACCCTTCCCCCTCCCCATATTACTTATTTATTTTTATTTTTGGCTGTGTCGGGTCTTTGTTGTTGCATGTGAGATCTTCGTTGTGGCATGAGGGATCTTTAGTTGCAGCACATGGGCCCTTCATTGTGGTACAGTGGCTCTGTAGTTGTGGCATGCGGGCTCTCTAGCTGAGGTGCACATGCTCAGTAGTTGCAGTGCACAGGCTTAGTTACCTCATGGCATGTGGGATCTTAGTTCCCCGACCAGAGATCAAACCTGTGCCTCCTGCATTGGAAGGCAGAGGCTTAACCACTGGACCACCAGGGAAGTCCCTCCTTCTTTATATCTTTAGTTGTAGATCTTTTCTGCTAGTCTTCCAGTCTTTCTTGTCAATAGTTGCTCTGTAAATAGTTGTAATTCTGGTTTACCTGTGGGAGGAGGTGAGCTTAGGGTCTTCCTATTCTGCTATTTTGGTCACAATCTCTATAATTTTTAAATCAAAATTATAAAATTAGGTTTGTCCAAGGATACACATGATGTTTTGAATTTGGCTTCTTATATCAAAATGCTTCTGAGCAGAACTTTTTGTGAGGGTTTTTTTTTTTCCTAAAACATTGGCACTCACAGAGCACTGCATTACAAGTTCCCTTTCTTTAATTTCAAGGAAGTTTGGGTATATTAAATATATACAAGCACTTGCTATTCTCCATAAACCAACAAAAACAGGTCTCAGATTTTTGAAAGACTTTATTCCTTCAGAGAAGTTTTTGGTTTACAATAAAACTAAGAAAGTACAGAGATTTCCCATATATCCTCTTCCCCTACATATACTTACCCCCCACCATTATGGACATCACTCATTGGAAAGGTGCTTTTTTTTTTTTAACAAATGATAAGCCTACACTGACATGTAATAATCACCCAACGTCCATAAGTCTGTAGTTTACTAAGGGTTCACTCTTGGTGTTGTTCATTCTATTGGTTTGGACGAGTGAGTAATGACATATATCCATCATTATCATATCATAGAGAATATTTTCACTGCCCTAGAAATCATCTGTGCTCTGCTTATTCATCTCTCCCTGACACCTCCACCCTCCTTCCCCATTCCCCTCACCAAACCTCTGATCTTCTTATTGTCTCCATCATCTTGCCTTTTCCCAAATGTCATAGATGTGTAGCCTTTTCAGGTTGACTTCTTTCACTTAGTAATATGTGTTTAGAATTAGGATCTCTTTTCATGATTTGATAGCTCATTTGTTTTTGCACTGAATAATATTCCATCTTCTGGATGTACCATGGTTTATTTATCCATTCACCTACTGAAGGACATCTTGGTTTCTTCCAAGTTTTGGCAATTATGAATAAAGAGGCTAATAAATATCCATGTGCACGTTTCTGTGTAGACATAAGTTTTCAACTCCTTTGGATAAATACCAAGGAGAGCAATTGCTGGATTGCGTGGTTAGAGTTATATTTCATTTTCTAAGAAACCCCCAAACTGTCTTCCAAAGTGGCTGTACCATTTTGCTTTCCCATCAGCAATGAATGAAAGTTCCTCTTCCTCCACATTCTCACCAGTGTTTGGTGTTGTCAGTGTTCTGGGTTTTGGCCATCCTAATAGGTGTGTAGTTATATCTCATTGTTATTTTAATTCACATTTCCCTGATGGCATATAATGTGGAGCATCTTTTTAGATGAAGTGCCTGTTAAGGTCTTTGACCACTTTTTAATTAGGTTGTTGATTTTCTTATTGTTGAATTTTAAGTGTTCTTTGTATATTTTGGATAAGTCCTTTATCAAATTATGTCTTTTGCAAGTATTTTCTCCCAGTCTGTCATTTGTCTTCTCATTTTCTTGACAGTGTCTTTCACAGAGCACAAGTTTCTAATTTTAATGAAGTCCAGCTTATCAATTATTTCTCTCATGGATTGTGCCTTTGGTATTGTATTGAAAAAGTCATCCCCATTCCCAAATAAAAATGATTGTCTAAGGGCTTCCCTGGTGGCGCAGTGGTTGAGAGTCCGCCTGCCGATGCAGGGAACATGGGTTCGTACCCCGGTCTGGGAAGATCCCACATGCTGCAGAGAGACTGGGCCCATAAGCCATGGCCGCTGAGCCTCCGCGTCCGGAGCCTGTGCTCCACAATGGGAGAGGCCACAACAGTGAGAGGCCCACGTACCGAAAAACAAAACAAAACAAAACAAAAAAAACGATCGTCCAAGTTTTCTCCTACATTATCTTCTAGGAGCTTTTGTAGTTTTGTGTTTTACATTCAAGTCTATGATCCATTTTGAGTTAATGTTTGTGAGAGGCATAAGATCTGTGTCTAGATTCATTCTTTTTTGCATGTGTATGTCCAGTTGTTCCAGCATCATTTGTTGAAGAGACTATCTATGCTCCATTGTATTGCCTTTGCTCCTTTATCAAAGATCAGCTGACTATATTTATGGGGGTCTATTTCTGGGTTCTCTATTCTGCTCCACTGGTCTATTCTTTTACAAATATCATACTCTCTAGACTCTTGTAGCTTTACACTAAGTCTTCAAGCCTGGTAGTGTTAGTCCTCCAACTTTATTCTTCTTCAGTATTGAGTTGGCTATTCTGGGTCTTTTGCCTCTCCATATAATCTTTTTTTTTTTTTTTTTTTTTGCGTTACGCGGGCTTCTCACTGCTGTGGCCTCTCCCATTGCGGAGCACAGGCTCCTGGATGCGCAGGCTCAGCGGCCATGGCGCACGGACCCAGCCGCTCCGCGGCATGTGGGATCTTCCCAGACCGGGGCACGAACCCGCATCCCCTGCATCGGCAGGCGGACTCTCAACCACTGCGCCACCAGGGAAGCCCTCCATATAATCTTTATAATCAGATTGTCAATACCCATAAAATAACTTGCTGCAATTTTGATTAGGATTGCATTGAATCTATAGATCAGGTTGGGAAGTACCGATATCTTGACAATGTTGAATCTTTTGATCCACGAACATAGAATATCTCCCCATTTATTTGTTTTATTATTTTTTTTCATTAAATTTATTTATTTATTTTGGCAGTGTTGGGTCTCCGTTGCTGCATGCGGGCTTTCTCCAGTTGCATCGAGCGGGGGCTACTCTTTGTTGCGGTGCGCGGGCTTCTCACTGTGGTGGTTTCTCTTGTTGCAGACCACGGGATCTAACCAGGTGGGCTTCAGTAGCTGCGGCACATGGGCTCAGTAGTTGTGGCTCATGGGCTCTAGAGCGCAAGCTCAGTAGTTGTGGCGCACGGGCTTAGTTGCTCCGTGGCATGTGGGATCTTCCCGGACCAGGGCTCAAACCCGTGTCCTCTGTATTGGCAGGCGGATTCTTAACCACTGCATCACCAGGGAAGTCCTCCCCATTTATTTAGTTTGATTTTATTCATCAGAGTTTTATGTCTTTCTTATATAGATTTTGTATATATCTTGTTAGATTTATACCTAAGTACTTCATTTTGGGGCGTGCTAATATAAATAGTATTTTATTTTAAATTTCAAATTCCATTAGTTTATTGTTTGTATATAAGAATGCAATTGACTTTTTTATGTTAACCTTATGTCCTGAAACCTTGCTAGAATCACTTATTAGTTCCAGGAATTTTTTTTTTTTTTTGGTAGATTCTTTCTGATTTTGTACATAGATGATCATGTCATCTGCAAATGAAGACAGTTTCATGTCTTGCTTCCCTATCTGTATGTCTTCTATTTCCTTTTCTTGACTCATTGCATTACCAAGGGCTTCCAATAAAATGTTGAAAAGGAGTGGTGAGAGGGGATCCTTGCTTTGTATCTGATCTTGGTGGGAAATCTTTGTCAACGAAAATTAAATTAGCCATAAAGTTAAGAAGAAAAAAAGGGATTTTTATTCGAGCCAAACTGAGGATTATAACCCAGGAAGCAGATTCTCAAAGCTCTGAGAACTGTTCTGCCTGTTAGAAGTCGCAGGCATTAATCATATACATTTTTGAGACAAAGGATCATACATCAAAATGACATACTGATAGTTTACCAAGGATACATAGTCCAGATAAGCACGTACAAAGCAAGCAGCAAGTCACCATGACCTCCTACAGAGCTGGGAAAGAACACTATTCTTTTAAGAAGTTACTTAGCTAGGGTAAGAAGAAAGAAAAAAAAAATTGATCTTTATGGTTGAGCGGTCCCTCCCAACTTTGAGGAGCTCTGGTTAATGTGTAATGCATTTGCAAGCTGCACATTAGGGAGGGAAGAGGCCCAAACAAACACACAGAGAGAATTTTATGTTTAATTTTTTTCTTGTTCTGCCTAAAACACAAATTTTATTTCATCAGCTTCACGTTTCTCACCATTAAGTACAATGTTATCTTGAGATATTTTGTGGATAGTCTTTATCAAGTTGAGAAAGTTCACCTCTCTTCCTAGTTTACTGAGAGTTTTTATCATGAACGGGTATTGAATTTTGTCAAATACGTTTTCTGCATCTATTGATATGATCATGTGGTTTTTCTTTTTTAGTTTGTTGATGTAATGGATCACATTAATTGATTTTCAAATGTTGCACCAGTCTGGCATATCTGGAACAAATACCACTTGGCTGTGGTATATAATTCTTTTTATACTTTCTTGGATGTGATTTGTTAACATTTTTGTTTGTTTGTTTTTTGGGTTTTTTTGCGGTACGCGGGCCTCCCACCTCCGCGGCCTCTCCCGCCGCGGAGCACAGGCTCTGGACATGCGGGCCCAGGGGCCACGACTCACGGGCCCAGTCGCTCCGCAGCACGTGGGATCCTCCCGGACCAGGGCACGAGCCCCTGTCCCCCACATCGGCAGGCGGACTCCCAACCACTGCACCACCAGGGAAGCCCCATTTGTTAACATTTTGTTGAGGGTTTTTGCATCTATTTCATGAGAGATATTGGACTGAAAATTTCTTTTCTTGTAACGTCTTTGTCTGGTTTTGGTATTAGGGTAATACTGGCCTCATAGAATGAGTTAAGAAGTATTCTCTCTGTTTGTATCCTCTGAAAGAGCTTGTAGAGAGTTGGAATAAATTTTTTCCTTAAATGTTTGATAGAATTAACCAAGGAATCCATCTGGGCATGTTGCTTTCTATTTTGGAAGGTTATTTATTATTTATTCTGTTTCTTTAATAGATATAGGCCTGTTCATATTGTTATTTTTTCTAGTGTGAGTTTTGGCAGATTGAATCTTTCAAGGAATTGGTCTATACTCCTTTTTAGAGACATTATAATTTAATGTATTAATGATTTACAATCTAATTTATTAATATTTCACCTTCTGTTCTCAGTGATAGACACACAGGCCTCAGAGAATTTATACACTCTGTTCTCAATCACAGGTCAAAAGTCAATACAGAAACACAAAAACTCTCTGGTCATATCTCAAAGAGCTATTCTCCTTCCCAGTGGGCACAAAATATTTTCTGAATTGACTTGTGCTCACGAATAGACAAATACAGAAACAAAAAATGACTAATAGACCATATTCTTTGTCTGTCACGTTTCACCCAGTACAAGATTGATCCTCATCATTCTCAGAGAGATCACCAAGGGGGCAGATGATGGAATCAGATCCTCAGTTTTTGCAATTATTGCTGCCACCAATGAGGAGATTTCCACCATGTGCGTCACATGGAAGTGATGCCTGGAAATCCATTACCCATGACTTCCTGGACCATACTGTAGAAAAAATGTGGTCCAACCACTATTTCCTAAGGACTCAGGAATATACAGGGTGCTCTCTCAATTATAAAACAAAGACCCGCCTAGTGGTCCAGGACTAGCTGTGTGTTGCCGTAGCTCCACTGGCTCACAAGAGCCCTTCCTAGCTTTGCAGCCAGGGACTCCATATTGGTAGCTCATCATTGGCTATATTGGAAGTATTTATACCACAGGAGTCAGTAGATGCTGAAAATCAGCCCCTGTGCCACTTCAAAGAGCCAGTTGTTAAACATTTACCAGCATACCACTCTTTTTTATCCACTAGTTTCTGGACCTAGTAATGAAAAGACAAATGGCCCAAATCACAAGTTAAACAGAATGTGGACAGATTAATAGATTTGGCCAAGAAAAGAAATAAAAACAAATACACAGAATTGAAAGAAAAGGAGGGCTTCCCTGGTGGCGCAGTGGTTGAGAGTCCGCCTGCTGATGCAGGGGACACGAGTTTGTGCCCTGGTCCACGAAGATCCCACATGCTGTGGAGCGGCTGGGCCCGTGAGCCATGGCTGCTGAGCCTGCGTGTCCAGAGCCAAAAAAAAAAAAAAAAAAGAAAACTGAGAGGGAAAATTCTATTGGCCCATGACTGGGCTTAAGCAGCCCATGAGGTGTACCTCTAAGGCAGGTTAATTGATCCTGACAGATGAGTCCACTTGGACATCTCAGTAAGACTTCCCAAACTTCCAAAGAATAAATTGCAAAAGCTAGTAACATGACTCCGTACAAATATAGAATGAACATGTGTCAAAAATTTATTTCATTCATTAATGAGGGAGTCAATATGAGAATAAAGCTGATTCCAGAAATTATAGGAGAGACAGAAGTATTTGTAGTCAGCGAAAGAGGGAATGCAGAAACAAGATGGCAAAGTTATTTTGCATAATTATTTAAACTAAAGTTTAAATTGGCGTATTTCTCAAATAGAAAGACCATTTTGACTTGGGGCCTTTGCAGATCCTTGTTATTATTCAAGAAGGAGTGTGATAGAGATTGTGTGACACTTGATTTAATGGCTAATGAATGTACTGCACTAGGACCACGAGGATGGAAGAGACTAGGACCATGAGGATGGAAGATAAACCAAGAGTTTATCAGGTAGTGGAGACAGGTACTGCAGAGACCTCTCTAATAGATGATAGATTTTATAACCTGCCTAATAAAGAAACAAAGTGTTCTGGAAGGTTAGAAAATGGAGCTAGTAGTTCTTTTAGTATAGGACAGTTCACAGTAGACAGACAATATTTAACTTGTTGAAAAAATATTTGAATAACTTAATTCTGGCTGACATTCACTGAGTATTGTCTCTGTGGCAGGTACCACTTTAAGCACTTTATATGTTTGAAGTTGTGGAATGTTTACAAAACCTCTTCATGTTGGTAGTATTATCATTGCTGTTTTCCTGATGGTGCTGCTGAAGCACAGAGAGGTTAAGCAACTTGCCCAAGGTCACACAGCTAGTAAGTAGCATAGCTGGGATTTGAAACCGGGCAATCTCCTCCAATCAGAACTTTTAACCACCATGCTCTGCTGCCAAGGAAGGAAGGGAGTTACAGAAGGAAGTGGAATCAGGGAACTCCGCATGAAAGAGGTGGCCTTTAAACTAAGTCTTTCTGTAAGAACAAAATCCTGTGTAAGAGAGTAATATTTTTTTTCAAAAATGGCAGGAATATGTCTGCAACATCCGATGTCCCATATCATTAGTGTTTTTCACTAGTGTCACAACTCCCACTGAGAGGCTTTATGGGAAATTTGGAAAGTCAGTGAAGAGCAAAGAAACAGATTACAGAAATTCACCATCACAGGTCTAGATGGTAATCTCCTGGAAGGCAGTCCTAAGGTTCTGTTCATTTTTTTCTCTAATATCTTGATTTTACTTAGGTTCTATTCATTTTTGTACTCTCAGTTCCAGGAGATAAGAAAAAATTTTGTATTATGTACACATCTGTGTCACAAAGTAAGTAATCAGAATTTTCTGATACCAGGTAACTTTTCTTTCTTTTTTTTTCCTGTCTAATTTTTTTTTATTGAAGTATAGTTGATTTACAACGTTGTGTTAGTTTCAGGTGTACAACAAAGTGATTCAGTTATGTATATATATATATATATATATATATATATATATATATATATCTCCATTTTTTTCAGCTTCTTTTCCCTTAAAGGTTATTACAGAGTATTGAGTATAATTCCCTGTGCTATACAGTAGGTCCTTTTTGGTTATCTATTTTATATATAATAGTGTGAATATGTTAATCCCAAACTCCTAATTTATCCCTCCCCCCACTTTTCCTTTGGTAACCATAAGTTTGTTTCTTATGTCTGTGGATCTATTTCTGTTTTGTGTATAAATTCATTCGTATCTTTTTTTTTTTAGATTCCACATATAAGTTATCATATGATATTTGCCTTTCTCTATTTGGCTTACTTCACTTACTATGTTCATCTCTAGGTCCATCCACAGGTAACTTTTCAATAATCAAATGCAGCTCTGTCAGATGGAACTTACTGTAATGGTGAAAATGTTCTATATTCTGCTCTGTTCAATACAGTCGCCACCAGACATGTGTGGTTATGGAGCACTTGAAATGTGGCTCATGTGACTGAGGAATGGAATTTTAAAAAGTCTTATTTTAATTAATTTAAATTTAAGTAACCACATATGGGCAGCATAGATAATCATAGGAGTTCAATTTTTTCCAAAACCTCTGGTGTGGTTCCAGATAATAGGTGGTATGTAGATTGGTCAGTTGGTGTCTTAATATTCACAGCTTTGTGGGCTAATGTATAACAGGCAGGATCTGCTTTCAAGCTGGAAGTGGCTTGCTATAGCAGTTTCCTCAAGTTTAGGATATATAAAGCTGGAATGATATACTTGTGGTCATATTTGATTAATTTTTACCACTTTGGAAAATATTCTTAAAAATAGACAGCATTTCAGGTATTATGGGTCCACAGGAGACTTAGAAATCACTCCCAAATCTGGAAGAGATGTAGATTCTCAGGGATCTCAGTCGCACTGTGGATTCTTTTTTTTTTTTTTTAATTAATTTATTTATTTATTTATTTTTGGCTGTGTTGGGTCTTCGTTGCTGCGCAGGGGCTTTCTCTAGTTGCAGTAAGCGGGGGCTACTCTCCATTGCGGTGTGCCAGCTTCTCATTGTGGTGGCTTCTCTTGTTGCAGAGAACAGGCTCTAGGCACGTGGGCTTCAGTAGTTGTGGCATGCAGGCTCAGTAGTTGTGGCTCGCGGGCTCTAGAGCACAGGCTCAGTAGTTGTGGTGCACGGGCCTCGTCGATCTGCGGCATGTGGTATCTTCTCAGACCAGGGCTCAAACCCGTGTGCCCTGCATTGGCCGGTGGACTCTTAACCACTGCCACCAGGGAAACCCAGCACTGTGGATTCTGAGAGAGATTAAACTGCTAGAGTGTCTGTTCTGGAACAGAACAGGCTGCATATAAAATGCTGTGAAGGAAGTTTCTAGGCTTGGATGTAATAGATTATTGAAGGATAGCTGAATTTCAATTTCTTAGTTTTCTATAATGGATTTTGACCGCCCATTGACACTGCAAATCCAATATGGAAAAGCTCTATTTAAAACACGCATGCTTGTGTGTGTGTATGTGCGTGTGCGCACACACATACACACACAAGCACATGGCTTTATTTTGGAAATATTGGAAGTTTAAAGAAAAGTAAAATTTGACTACTCAGAACTTCCATGTTAATAATTTGGGTTTACGTTTCAGGCTTTTTCCTTTTCTCTTTATATATTTGAGATCATAGTATATATAATTTGCTTTTATTTGCTTTAAAAATTTAAAGATTATTTTTGTACTATTCTCGTTTTATCAGCTTTGGGTGTCCCCCTGCCTTTTTAGTTGTATTTGAGAGTTAACAGAAGATCGACTCCTCAAAACTGTGTGCTGCAGAAATGCCACCACAGCTTTTTGAGCTGCCAAAGAGCTTTATTAAGTCAACAAAACACTTTCTCAGCTTTGAGCTGCTGTGCAGTGGGATTCAACACAGACATTCCACTTGTCTGGATTTTCCATTTTGAGACTCATGTACGTTAGAAAAATATGTAAGTTCTACCATTTTCTTGTTCTTACTTCCTTTATTTATGCTTTTATTGATAGCCATATTTTCTAAAATAAGAGGTATTCATAGACATAGGACTTTGGTTGGACATACAGAATATCTTCGAGGAAGGTGTTATAAAGTGTGTAATTTACTTTTAAAAACTTCAGTGTAGTTGGCATAATATTACGTATGTGCCAATTAGTTGAAGCTGCATTTCCAGGGGTGACCAGCTGCCCTGCTCTGCAGCATGTGTTCCAGGGTCGTTATCTAGCTCAGCACAGAAAAAGCCAGCTCTCTGCTATCCGAGCTCCACCATCAACCTTGGCAAATTAGTATATTGGATGTTAACTATGGGTTTTAATTGCCAAAATTTGTGTCTGTTTAGTAAGAGTGTAGATGTTAGAAGCTGGTTCTCACTGGGGAAAAGAATACTCTCTCTCGATCTATGTATAGGCAAAATAATTTAGGGACCCCCTCTAACTCAACTCACAATCAAAGGTATGATAGGCTCTCCCCAGTGAGCCCTGCCTTTGTGTTATCCCTGAATCCAAGTGTGGGCTGGATTTACTGACTTGATTATAATGAATAGAATATGGCAGAAATGACGGGATATGACTTCCAAAATTAGGTTTAAAAAGACTTTGCTATTCTTGGTCTGTGTGTGTGTTTGTGTAAATTCTTCATTTTCTCTCCCACTTTCTCTTGGATTGCTCACCCTGGGGGAAGCCAACCGCCAAGTTGTGAGGCAGCCGTGCTGAGAGACCCATGTGGTGAGGGATGGAGGCCTGCCAATAATCACGGGAGTGATCTTGGAAGTAGAACCACCAAGCTACACAGTCCCAGATTCCTCACCCACAGAAACTGTGAGGTAATACATGTTTATTGATCTGGGCCTCTAAATCTCGGGGTGATTTGCTTCCCAGCAATACATAATTGATAAAGACAGATGCGTAAGACCTAGAGAAGCTGAAAGAAACTACTTGGGGTGTCCGATATAATTTTGGCAATTATATAGCTAACACTCGGAGCGCCTGCATTGTGCTAGGCAGCGTTCTGTGTACTTTACATATAGCAGTTCATTTAATCCTCACTTTGATCACCATTTTACAGACAAAGACACTGCCACAGAGAGGTTAAGTCCAAGAGGCAGAGTTTAGAGGAAACCTCGGCAGTCTAGATCTTGAGTCCATGCTCTTCACTGCTCTGTTGTCCTGTTCCTCTTATGGTTACTTCTAGTGGGGTGAGTGAAGCAAGTTTGGTCAGAATAGGCAGGGGCCATTGCCATTATAGGCAGGGGCGGAGGGGGCATGAGCAGAAAGGAGAAGTTGGAACGGCTCCCTAAAGGCTAACTTTGACTTTACTAATCTTACTCCACATGAATAAAATCACCCCACCTTTCTCCTACGAAGAGCAACTAGCAGACTAGGAGGAAATCTGCCTGTTTTGGGAGGAGGAGCATTTTTCAAGAGGTGCAGAAAGCCTAAGTAGTAGATAAGGCAGATATGGCCATCAGTGCCGTTTTGTGATAATATCTTTTTTGACTGCTTGTGGGATCTTAGTTCCCTGATCAGTTATCGAACCAGGCCCCCGGCAGTAAAAGCGCCGAGTCCTAACCACTGGACTGCCAGGGAATTCCTTGCGATAATGTCTGTTTGCTCAAATAAGTTAACATTCCCATCCCAACTGACTCACTCAGAAGAAATAAACTCATCAACAGATTGACCCATGCAGCCTTCCTCCAGGATAAAACAAAATATATTATGGTGATTTTTCACAAATAATGGAAGTCATAGGCTATTTTGCTTTCTTTCTCTTCCTTGTCACAGTGACCTCCGTGCAACCATATCTGGCACTTAAAATAGCGTGAAGGGAGCAGGCACTCTGGGGTCTCAGCAGAGCCTCAGATTCATTCACGCCGGTCCTGTCCATGCAGAGGCCACCAAGAAACCCCCAGCATCTGTGCTATGAGCACTGCCACGTGATTGGCGAAAAAAATAAATCCCAATAAAGTTGTGGGAAAAAAAAATTCCTACATGAACTTGTCTTTAAGGTAAAAAATAAATAAATAAATTGATTTGTGTACTTAAAATAAACAAACAAACAAATAAATAAATCCCCAGCACACTTTGGTTGTGGTTGACAAAAATGTTATATTGAGGGTCAGGAAATGAAGCCCAATGGAATTGTCCCAGAAAGATAATGGTAGACAAAGCAAATTATTGGAAAGAATTTTAAAGAAGGTATAAGTATTGATGACTCTCTCTTATGACCTACACAGCGCTGACTTATATCACAGGAGTCAGGATCATTCTATCCTTGTCACAGTTTCACAGCTGGCTGCTGATTTGCAGGACTAGAAGTTCTTGTCTGAGAAACTTCCTCTCTCCCATAACACAACAAAGCTGAGTCTGTTGATCTGGGTATGTGGAGCATGCGCAGGTTTTACAGAAAGTGATTTATTATTCAACTCCGGGTGCTAGTTACTTCGTGAGTAGTTTTATGGGGGGAAAGTCATGGCGAATAAGTGATTGCATTTTGCATATCATAAAAAACAAGAAAGTGGGTGGAATATTTACGGAACACAACACTAACACTAATTCTTACCTGCCAGGCAGGAAAAGTAAAAACACGCTTGTCTTGCAAACTAAACAGAGCTCTGGTTCAAGTATTTATGATTGCACATTTGGGAGGAATGAAATTCCTCTTCCATTTAAAAACTATGGGTATGTGTTCTATTTGGTGTTCTAGTATATAATATGGACACATGAACCACTTGAGGGCTTGTTTTTGAAAGTATACCCCAGGCTGATAAATAAAATATAAATGGCTCAGTCACTAGAGCCATACACAGCCTCCTCTTGGAGAAAGAACCTAAACTTTGGGCTTACAGAGTTATTGGAACACCCTACCACTGCCACTCATTGCCACAGTCATACCCTGGACCTTGTTTTTAACAATAGCCAGAACCCTGTCGAATCCCAAATTCTGGATTCCACTCTGACTGCCATCTTCTACCGCATCTTCACCGTTCTTCCACTCCACCAGGATCTCCCCTCCACTGATTCTGTTACTGTTGCATCGTCCTGTATCCCCTCACTGACGTCCTATGTTTCCTCTCTGCCCAGGCTAAATCCTGTGTCCATCAGCAGAGTCACTGCTTTGCACACACTCTCAGATCCAGACTCCTCATGTCTCATATCAAACTTGCTTGGATAAATCACAACCCTAGTTAACTCCAATTTTCCATTGACTCTGTGCCTATATATACCCACGCAGCTAAAAATCATGCAACTGTGCTAGCTGGTCTCACGTGAGATTTGGGACAATGAACCTTCGTGCTGACTCTCATACTGTCCAGCAATCATACTGTGCTTCCCTAATCCAGTCTCTCTCATGCTTTCTCCTAGGTTCTGTTATACGTTTCCCTCTCTCCTCAAACTTCCAACACTATTTCCCTTTGCTGAGATAATCGAAGCAATCAGAAGAAAACATTCACCACCCCTCCCCTGTACCCACCTACCTGCATCTGTGCCCAAACTCAGTACCTTCCCAGTCCTGGGGATAGGCTGTCTCTGTGGCTAGCCCTTACCGGCTACTAGGCCTCCTCCTCTGATACATGGTCACCCACAATTTCCACCATTCCCAACTCTCTCTCCTACAATCTCAATTTTTCCCTCTGCATCAGATTATTCCCATAAACATGCAAGCATACTCTTATTTCTTCCAACTAAAAGAAACCCAAAGCACTAAACTCCCTTGACTCCATTTCCTTCTCTGCTATTGTCTATTTCTTTCCTTCCTTTCATAGCAAACTCTTTTTCTTTTTAAACAGCTTCACTGAGGTAGAATTAACATACAAAACCCCAGCACATACCTAATGCATACAGTTTGATGAGTTTGGACATGTGTGACACCATCACCATTAACAAGGCAATAATTATATCCATTACCGCCACAAGTTTCCTTATGTCTCTTGGCTCTTTTTTTTTTTTTTTTTTTGCAGTACGTGGGCCTCTCACTGTTGTGGCCTCTCCCGCTGCGGAGCACAAGCTCCGGACACGCAGGCTCAGCGGCCATGGCTCACGGGCCCAGCCGCTCCGCGGCATGTGGGATCTTCCCGGACCGGGGCACGAACCCGCGTCCCCTGCATAGGCAGGCGGACTCTCAACCACTGCGCCACCAGGGAAGCCCGGCTCTTTTTTTTTAATTGTCAGAATACTTAACACAAGATCTACCTCTTAACAAACTTTTAAGTGCACAATATAATTTTGTTAACTATAAGCACAATATTGTACAGCAATCACAGTGAACTCTTTTTCTTAAAAATTAATTAATTAATTAATTAATTTATGGCTGCATTGGGTCTTCGTTGCCACGCGCGGGCTTTCTCTAGTTGCAGTGAGTGGGGGCTACTCTCCATTGCGGTGCGCGGGCTTCTCCTTGCGGCGGCTTCTCTTATTACGGAGCACGGACCCTAGGTGCTCAGGCTTCAGTAGTTGTGGCTCCCGTGCTCTACAGCGCAGGCTCAGTAGCTGTGGCGCAGGGGGCTTAGTTGCTCCACAACATGTGGAATCTTCCTGAGCCAGGGATTGAACCCATGTCCCCTGAAGTGGCAGGTGGATTCTTAACCACTGCACCACCAGGGAGGTCCCCAATCACAGTGAACTCTTAAGAAGCAGGATCCATACTCAGTCTCTAATTTCTCTCCTCCTGTTCACTTTTTTGTTTGTTTGTTTGTTTTTTGTGGTACGCGGGCCTCTCACTGTTGTGGCCTCTCCCGTTGCAGAGCACAGGCTCTGGACGCGCAGGCTCAGCGGCCATGGCTCACGGGCCCAGCCGCTCCGTGGCATGTGGGATCTTCCCGGACCGGGGCACGAACCCGTGTCCCCTGCATCGGCAGGTGGACTCTCAACCACTGTGCCACCAGGGAAGCCCCCTCCTGTTCACTTTTAAACACATTGTAATTGTCAACTGAAAAAAAAAACAGCACAACGTGAGACCTGTTAAGTTTTATTTGGGGCTTACTGAGGTCTATAGCCCGGGAGCCTCTCAGGTAGCTCTGAGGAACTGCTCCAAAGGGGTGCAGGGGGAGATCAGCATGTATGTGATTTTGGTGAAGGGGTTACGTGCAACCAAGCACATATCTGGGTAGAAGGTTGCTGCTGGGTCACGAGAAGCAGGTGTCTCCGTTAATGATTTTAGTGCTTTTCTAGGTATGAGAAGATGCAAGACATTGGGTTCATAAAATTTTCTCCTGAAAATATCTGAAGGCCTGTTCTGCCGGTTTTTCCCAGAGCACAGAGTGCCTCATTCCTGATCTCTGCCCTGAACTCCTTTCAGGGTGTGTTAAAGGTCAGTGACTGCCGTGGCTAGTGACTTCATTCTTCTAGAACCTGATGGTGAGCAACATTCTTTTGTTTGCAAAATGAAATTGCTCTTTTCAAGATTACCACCTACCTGCTCCTTTATTGCTAATCCAAAATCATGTCCTGGTCCTCATTTTACTTGACTGATCAGCGGTTGATCACTTTGTCTTCCTAGAAACTTTCCCCACCTGGCTTTGAGGACATCGCATTTACTGGATTTTCCTCCTTCTACCTTTCTTTTTTTTAAAATATTTGTTTATTTATTTATTTGGCTGCATCGGGTCTTAGTTGCGGCATGTGGGCTCCTCACGGCGTGCGGGCCTCTCTCTAGTTGTGGTGCATGGGCTCTAGAGTGCTTGGGCTCAGTAGTTGTGGCGCACGAGCTCAGCTCCCCCACAGTATGTGGGATCTTAGTTCCCTGACCAGGGATCGAACCTGCGTCCCCTGAATTGGAAGGCAGATTCTTAACCACTGGACCACCAGGGAAGTCCCCCTTCTACCTTTCTGCTGCTCCTTTTCAGTCTCTTTTGCTGGTTCCTCCTCATCTCATTACCCATCCTGATAAATGTTGACACTTCCTGGGTGAGCTCAATAGGTCCCACAGACTTATATGCCACCTTTATGCTGAGGACTCCCTGTTTTGTTTTGTTTTTTTAAATTTAATTAATTAATTAATTAATTAATTTTTGGCTGTGTTGGGTCTTCGTTTCTGTGCGAGGACTTTCTCTAGTTGTGGCAAGCGGGGGCCACTCTTCATCGCGGTGCGCGGGCCTCTCACTATCGCGGCCTCTCTTGTTGCGGAGCACAGGCTCCAGATGCGCAGGCTCAGTAGTTGTGGCTCACGGGCCTAGTTGCTCCACGGCATGTGGGATCTTCCCAGACCAGGGCTCGAACCCGTGTCCCCTGCATTGGCAAGCAGACGCTCAACCACTGCGCCACCAGGGAAGCCCCAAATATCTAATATTTAATAGGATCTTAGACTCAACTTTCTGAAACTGAGCTCCTGATACTCATCCCTCCCTCTAAGTCATCTCAATTAATCGCAGCTACATTCCTCCAGTTGCTCAGGTCAAAATCTTGAAGTCATTCTTGAGTCTTCTATTAGTCTCATGCCAGCATATCCTGTCTCATCTAATAGCATCTATCTATCTATCTATCCATCTATCTATCTATCTACCTATCTGTCTATCTATTCATCTATCTATCCTCATGATCTGTCCATCTCTCTATGAATTCTTGTCATTATTTGTCCTCCTGGATTTTTGTTATAGACATCTAACTAACCTCACTGTTTCTACCCTTGACTCCTTTCAGTTTATTCATTTATTCAGAGCACATATCTGCTCTCCTTAAAATCCTTCAGTGGCTTCCAATCTTGCTTAGAGTAAAAGCCAATGTTCTTCTGTAATCCAAAGATCTTACATAATTAGTTTTCCTCATTAATGCTCTGACTTCATTTCCTATTACTCTCCTCTATCCTTTTCACTCCAGCCACACAGGCCTCCTTGCTGTTTCTCAAACATGCCGGGCAAACTTGCACCTCAGGACCTTTGCACTTGCTTTTCTGCCTGGATGCATTTTCTCGGGTATCTCCTGGCTAGCCTCTTCACTTGCTCCAGGTCTTTATTCAAATTCACCCCTAGGTAAGCCCTCCTTTGGCTACCCTATCTACAATTGCAGCCTTCCCTCCAAACTCATTCTTCACATTATCTTTGTCTTTCTTCAGCATTTATCAGACTAGCATACTATGTATTTTTTGTCAGTTATGTTATTTTGTCTCCTTTGGTAGGAAGTAAGCTCTATGAGAGCAGGAAGTTTGCCTATTCACAGTGTATCCCAGCATTAAGATGTGCCTGACACATACCAAGTACTTGATATCTGTAGAATGAATGAATTATAACAGTGATGAACATGATGAAAATATACAGCCTGACAAGACATACACAATGTTGCTTACTTTTATACAAATTGTTGAAACTATTGTTAAAAATAGTTATTTTATTCTCAATATTCCCACATCATCAAGGGTAGCGTTCTGTACTCAGACAACAGTAAAAACTCCAGAATTGTGAACTGCTAAAAAATGTGTGATTTTTTTTAACTTTAGGAAACTTCCACTGTGATTTTTTAAAATTATGATATAAAGTATTATCACTCATGATATACTGAGTACATGATAATTATCACAAAATAAAGCATAAGATAGGTTTATTAATGATTTCTAGGTCATTGAATTTCAACTGATCACCAGCAGAGGGAACTGCTGATCCACATTTTTTACACCTATGTATTAAAAAGTGCTAAACTAAGGGGCAGGTTTCAATGATGTAAATGATATTATCTTACAAGTCTACATAACATGGTAATGAATCAGCCACCAAAATAGAATGACTTGAGTTCAAAATCTATTATTTTTTCTCTTTTTTATTCATTTATTTAAACTGATGTTCTCGTACATGAATACAGTACAAAAAATATAAAGAAATAATTAAATCTCTTCTCTACCCGTTTCTTAGCCCCCCAGGTTATCAGTGTCTCTAGTTTTTTCTGTAACTATGTGTACCTATGTTTTGCTTTGGTTTGTACTGTATGTATATTTTAAAATCAGAAATTGAATAAACACTGTTCTTCACATTAGGGTTGATTTATAACTTGACCACATAATTTTGGGATTCCATATCAGTCCTTGGAGAACCTCTTTCTTTTAAACAGTTGCATTTTATTGTAAGGTGTGAATAAACTCTAATTTATATAACCAGTCCTTATTGAAGGATGCAAAGGTTGTTTTCAATATGTTGTCATTCCAAACAAAACTATAATAAATATATTTTAACATTTATCTTTGTAAATATGTGAAAGTATATCTCTAGTATAACCTCCTAGAAAAACCTGGTAGTCATCTGAAAAATAATGAAGGTGGAGTCCTATCTCCCTAAACACTAAAATAAAGTCTAAATGTATTGACTCATGAAAGTACTAGAAAAGAACATGGGAGAATGATTTATGATTTTGGAGTCAGGAAGGACTTTCTAAGTCTAACAAAAACTCAGAAGCCACACAGAAAAGATTGAAATCTGAGTTCATTTTTTTAAAATATGCGTGGCAAAAATACCATAAAAGTAGAAATGACAAATTGTACAAATGCATTTCTAACACATAAAATACAAAGAACTAAATTTCTTCATACGTAAAGAGCTTTTGTAAATTGATAAAATCAAAAGAATACAAACAAATAGAACCTAGAAATGGAAACACAAATAGCTTTAAACACATGAAACCATATTCATAAGGAGAGAAATGCAAATTGAAATGAGGAGATACCATGTTTCACTTATCAGGTTGGCAAAGATCAACACATTGTTTTGATGAGGGTGTGGGGAACCAAGCAGGCTCACAGATTGTTGGTGAGATGATAAACTGATACAATTGCTATGGAAACCAGTGTAGCAACAGCTATCCAAATTTTCAAAAGGAAGTTTATGGAGTGTTTTGTTTTTGCTTTTTTGTTTTGTTTTTTAAGTCAAACCTCTTTCTTTGAATTAGCTGCATGTACTTAACAAGAAGGAAAGGCTACTAGAGTTTAAAAATAAAAACAAAATATTTTAAGGGACGTATTATGCCCTTTGTGTAATGTGGATGACAGCCATATTGGGCTATGGAAATCAACATGACAATAAAAAGAATCTCTGAGTGTATATCAGTCAGGGTCCCTTAGGAAACAGATGGCACAGTTTTTTAAAGGGGAGGCTGAAAAGAATTTTGATCACGATGGTGTGGGCAAGGTTAAGGGAAATAATAAGGAGTGGGGAGCACCGCGTGGTGCTGGGTCGTGGCTCTAGGGAGCCATCAGCATTCCAGCAAGGGCCAAGGGAGGGAAGATGTTCAGAACCAAGTGAGGGTTGTCACTTTAGGAGAGGGCTGCCTGACAGGAGCCGTGAAAAAGCATGGACCACTGTCAGACAGACCTGGCAGGGTGGGATCCAGGAGAAAAATGTCCTAGGCTCTTTCTGCTCATGCCCTTCTATTTTCTGCTGGTGCCTTGTACTGGCCAAGTTCAACTGGAAATCAGAGGGCAGGGGAGCCAGACTGATGCTGTCCATAGAGGTCAGTCTGCTGGGAAACTGAATGAGGATGAGTAGGTCTTGCTTTATTTCAGGAGCGTAAATCTGGGAGGGCAACAGATGATTGTCATTTAGCTAATACACACCTTGTAATATCTTCAGAGGCTCACTCTATTTTAACCTCCCTCCAAAAATATATTGCCGATTTTCTTCCAAAGTATTCTCTTCTGGGTTCCTCCTTTTTGGAATGGAACCCCAAAATCCCTAAAATTCCCAGTCCCTTTCTTTCTGGGATAGTATCTTTATGAAAATTGGCTTCCTGAAGACCCTGCCTTTGCTTATTAAAGTTTAATTAACAGAAAGCAATTTAAAGACAATGATACCTAGAATCTAAGGGAGCTACTATAAGAAATAGTCATTAGAAAAAAAAGAAATAGTGCATTTTACATAGAGCAGGTTTTTTGTGGGATTTTTTTGCGGTACGCGGGCCTCTCACTGTTGTGGCCTCTCCCGTTGCGGAGCACAGGCTCCAGACGCACAGGCTCAGTGGCCATGGCTCACGGGCCCAGCCGCACCGTGGCATGTGGGATCTTCCCGGACTGGGGCACGAACCCGTGTCCCCTGCATCGGCAGGCGGACTCTCAACCACTGCGCCACCAGGGAAGCCTTATAGAGCAGCTTTTGAAAAATAAAATGTATGTTATGTTTGGCCATGCCGCTCATGAAGGAGGATTCCGCTATCTGGTTTTCTTTCTTTCCTTCCTTCTCTTCTTCCAGTAGTGCTCCTCTTCCCCTCCAATCCACTTTTGGTTGGATAAAATGAGTCCCTTAGATCAACCAGAGATTAATTCCAGAGATCCCGCTACTGGCTAATGTCTAATAACATTAAAGATTGCATTAGAGGGACTTCCCTGGAGGTCCAGTGATTAAGACTCCATGCTTTCACTGCAGGGGGCATGGGTTTAATCCCTGGTCAGGGAACTAAGATCCCATATGCTGAGCAGCATGGCCAAAAAAAAAAAAAAAAAAAAAATCGTTAAAAAAAATTTTAAAAGACTGCATTAGAGAGAAGGGGATATATGTTGTTTAAATAGATTTTTTTTTTTTTTACCTATTTACACAACAAGATTTAATTTCCTTGAAATGTAATTTTGAAGAGTTGGGGATGGCATTTCTTAAAGGTTCTCTAATTATAGAAAGACAAAGAGTTGTTTTCAGGTCTGGCAATATCAGGGGCCTTGTCTGGTCAACCTATCTTAAAGGGAAATGACTTGGCAAGGAAACATGTTATCAATCCTACGTGCAGTGTATCCAAAAGTCAAAGCCCCATCTTGGCTCTTTTTGGGTAAAGTCTGCATTTTATCCCTTTGTACTCCCTCCCCTGTTAACAAAGCATGTTTTCGGGGCTGGAGAAGCTGTTTGGTTATATGCAAATACTATGTCACTTTACATAAGGGACTTGAGCATCCACAGATTTGGGTATCCAAGCAGGTCCTGGAACCAATCCCCCATGGATACCCATAGGCGACTGTATTCTGTTAGAATCAGCCCAAGGCAAACAATAAAAAGTGCTGACATAAATAAATGATAAATAATAAGTGATGAAATAACATGTTTATTCAATTCATTGCAGAGCCACTGGAATTTATTCAGATTATTCCTGAATAAATTCAGGTTACTCGTTTCACTGCTCTGAGAAACATCAGGTATGAAACACTCATTTGGAGCAGGAAGAAAGAGTAGAGTTTGCCAGACAGGTGATACAGTCTAGTGGATTCAGAATTTGAATATTATTTCTGGCTCTGCCACTGGCTTCCTTTATGACTAGGAGGAAAATCTCTCTGGGTGTCGCTAGTTTCGGTATCTGTGGATTGATAAGAAGATCACAAGCATGGATGTTATAAGAGAGTTCATTTCATGGGAAATTAAACAGGGCAGGTCTAATGAGAGGAATGGGTTAATTAGTTATTTCTGGCACTATTTTGTGCTTTAAGAGGACATTTAATATCCGAATAAATACACTGAGTTTCAGAAAGTGTATCATACACATGTTATCTCATTTAATCCTTGCAGTAAACTCAGGAGGTCATTCATAATATTGATGCAATTTTGCAGATGAAGAGACTGAGGCACAGAGAATTAAATATCAATACTTTGTCACAGTGTATGGACACCAAGGGGGGACAGTGGAGGGGGCGTGGTGGGATGAATTGGGAGATTGGGACTGACATATATACACTGATATGTGTAAAACAGATAACTAATAAGAACCTGCTGTATAAAAAATAAATAAAATAAAATTCAAAAAAATATAGAATTTTTCTTTATAATGTACTATCAGAGACCACTTTGGGTATTAAATGTTTTCCCTAGGAGAAAAAAAAATTACTTTGTCACAAAACTAGTGGGCAGATGGGCTAGGATTTGGCTGAGGTTATTTGAATCCAGAGCCCCAGTTCTTAAGTACTACACTTCCTCTCCCTCTTGCCTGGTGACAGAAATGATGATGACCCACTGGCGTAGGAGCATATATAAAAATCTTGATATTCTGAAAATAGATTTTCAGAGCACCCTATGCAGAGTGGGGGAAGAGAGAAAAGAGGGGAGAAGTAGGAAATCACCGATGCTAAGGTCTGTGAAGCATGTGATTAGGGACTGCAGAGGTCGGGCTGGGGAAGCACCACAGGTAGTAAGTAAAGCTACCAGTTTGAGAACAAAATGTTCCAGTTATGATGCTTCGGGTTGTACATGTGGAACCCTGATTCTGGTTTGCTTTTCTGTTTGTTTGTGTTGTGGTGGGTTTGTTTTGTTCTGTTTTTAAGATGCTTGTCACAGCTGAATATCACTTCCTTGGATGGGAAATGGCGTTTTATGAGGTTTCATTTATTTCTGAATCCGCCTGTGTCTTCCCTACTTAAACTTACATTTTTTTCCACTACTCCACCCCCTCCCACCTATTTCACGGTTCCATCAGGCTGTTTACCCAGTGCCGCCAAAACAACAAGCTTAATCTCACCCCTAGGCTTTACTCAGGCTCGCCCCACCTCCCAGGTGTGTCCAAGCCCCTGTTATGCAAAATACTGTATTATTTAAAGCCCAGCTTATGTCCCACCTACAATACTTTATAATGGCTTCTCAACCCGCATTGAACTCACCCTATCCTGACGTCCCCTGGGGCTTAATGTACCACTCATCTACTTCTTTGCTCATTCACTGCACTTTGCATAATTTATATGCTGTGTCTCCCAAACCAGGTAGGGTCCCATAAAAGACGCAATGATGAATAGCATTAATCTTTGAGAAACCATACGGCAGTTGGCCCAGTAGAAACATATGAAATTTAACTTAAAAAGTGACTTTTCGGGCTTCCCTGGTGGCGCAGTGGTTGAGAGTCCGCCTGCCGATGCAGGGGACATGGGTTCGTGCCCTGGTCCGGGAAGATCCCACGTGCCGCGGAGCGGCTGGGCCCGTGAGCCTTGGCTGCTGAGCCTGCGCGTCTGGAACCTGTGCTCCGCAACGGGAGAGGCCACAACAGTGAGAGGCCCGCTTAAAAAAAAAGACTTTTCACCCCGATTAGAGAGTATATTCTAGATGATCTTCACTTTGTGATAACGCTGTGATTACGGGGTGGCGAGCACACCAATATGGCGCCGATCCTCTGCAAGCGGTGGTCCCCATCCTCCCCGTGCCTTTCCTCACGCCCCTACTCCCGTGAGCCTCGCCGAACCCGAGACACAGGTGTAGCTGGTGAGTGGCTTCCCTCTTCTCCAGCCTTTGTGCCTCACCTCGCTCCATACCGCCCGGCAGACTTTAGCTCCACCCACATCATCTGATGCCGCGGGCCTCTCTCTCCATTTCCAGTTCTCAGAAGACGGTTCTTGGATGCGGGTGAAGGGAAGCGAAAATAAGGTGGTGAGTTTTCCCGGAGCAAATAATGAAACTTTGGCTGATGGTGGCTCTTAGTTATCGAAAGTCAAGAAAATCCTCCCCTAAACAGGGAAAAGCAACCCCAGATGTAGCTGCTTTGTTGTCTCCAGTTCAATGTGTTTGTTGTGAATGAGACAAACCTCCAAAATTGATACACGGAGGTTCAACAGAGCTCACTGAAAATTTGAAACAACTGTAGGAAAAACAAACCCAAAACACTGAAAACATTGGGAGAAAAGATGAGTAGCTGAAAGCGATAAAGCTAGTTTCCCCCAAAGCGTTTTTTTTGGAAACAAATCCCAGAATTGTTTTCAGAGGGTAAAGCACTGAGTTGTTGTCTCCAGCCTTGGTCATTTGGAATGTGTGTTAGTAGAAAGTGGTCATGTGGTTTTGTAGACTGTCAGAATGTGGGAACACCCGAGTTCTTGGAGTTAGAGATATATCATAGGTTTTTTTCCTGGTCTCTGAGAAGAAAACCAGACTTCTTATAATAAGGACTGAAACAGAAGAACACAGTTTTCAGAAGCATAATCTGTGACTGTGCTATTTCAGGAATGGTTCCAATATGAGATGTTTATAAGCTTGGTATGACCCAGCCAAGGAGCTTAATATAACAAGGTTAAGTGAGTGGTGGGAGGAGATGCTTCCAGTCTCACCAGCTTGCAATTATTAGAAGTGAAAAAGGTTTGTAGATGGCAGACTCACTGAGCATTTACTAAATCTGGGACTTGTGGTTTGCAAATCATTTTGATTAACAGCTGCTACCATCTATCTAGAGAGGGTGGGAAAAAGTGTTATTATTTTATCACATTATATACTAGTCACAAAGAGACTAAAAACAGTGTGATTTGGCAAATATAAAGTTTACTGGTTAAGTAGAAATCCATGCTCTGCTCTCCCACCGGGCTCCCTAAAGATGAGTTTCCTGGGAACATCTCAGTGAACAGATGTTTCTTCTTATGTGTCAATAAAGAGTTTACCGGCATCTAACTATGGAGAACAGTATGGAGGTTCCTTAAAAAATTAAAATAGAACTACCATATGACCCAGCAATCCCACTACTGGGCATATACCCTGAGAAAACCATAATTCAAAAAGAGTCATGTACCACAGTGTTCATTGTAGCTCTATTTACAATAGCCAGGACATGGAAGCAACCTAAGTGTCCATCAACAGATGAATGGATAAAGAAGATGTGGCACATATATACAATGGAATATTACTCAGCCATAAAAATAAATGAAATTGAGTTATTTGTAGTGAGGTGGATGGACCTAGAGTCTGTCATACAGAGTGAAGTAAGTCAGAGAAAAACAAATACCATATGCTAACACATATATATGGAATCTAAAAAAAAAAAAGGTTATGAAGAACCTAGGGGCAGGATAGGAATAAAGACGCAGACATAGAGAATGGACTTGACACGGGGAGGGAGAAGGGTAAGCCGGGATGAAGTGAGAGTGGCATGGACATATATACACTACCAAATGTAAAACAGATAACTAGTGGGAAGTAGCTGCATAGCACAGGGAGATCAGCTCAGTGCTTTGTGCCACCTACAGGGGTGGGATAGGGAGGGTGGGAGGGAGACACAAGAGGGAGGAGATATGGGGATATGTGTATACATATAGCTGATTCACTTTGTTATAAAGCAGAAACTAACACACCATTGTAAAGCAATTATATTCCAGTAAAGATGTTAAAAAAAAAAAAAAGTTTACCGGCATCTAATTGTTAGTGAAGGACTCTTTTGGCAAAAGGAACTCCTTGTTTATCTATCTACATATACATATGTATTTACATTTTTTTACATATATTAATTAAGGGCTTTGCCTTAATTAAACCACCAAGTGGAATTCACTTAGATGAGTCATGAAAGATTTGCCTGGATTTCATAATTAATTAACAAATGATTGTTAAAATAAGCCTACTTGATCTTAACTTTGGAAGTTCAACATTCAAGCAATAACTATTAGTAAAGGGAGAAGAACTTTAAATGGTTGTTAAAGAAAAGATAATTACATTGTTAACATAATCTTTTTTGAGTCAGAGTTTGATTCAGAAATCTTTCTAAAAATCTTCTTCAAGGATGTTATTTTTGTATCTCTGTATAAATCTTATGTCTTTCTTTACAAAGAAATCCAACTGTTTTCTTAGTGACTGAAGAATATGGATATTGAAAACACAAATTATGCTCTAATATTTTTTGTAAATTCCTAAGGCATATGAGATAGTGTCTATGTTATACATACATGGTGAATTTATTCTAATCTATTGAAGACTTCTTTAGGAATTCAGAACAAATGTAGAAAAATTTCTGTAAGTCTCAAAGAGTGCAAATGTCTTAGAGATTAATGTTGAACTCTGTAGTTACATCACTGGTGAAAATAACCTTACTTCAGATAAGAAATAAATCACACTTGTTTTATAGATGTTGCCATGCATCAGAGGTTTTTAATTACTGCTTTATAGTTCTGGATCAAGGAGATGGTTGAAACGTGTTGATTCAAGAGCTTTTACTACATACAACAAGGCAATTCAGGCAATAATAATAACAGGACTCATTCTAGAAATGAGAACAATGGGATACAGGTAAAACAAGAGGAGAAATAAAGAAATAAAATTAGTGAAATAACTTGTTTGGAGAATCTCTAATATTATTTTATATTACATTTATCTAATGTGAATCCAAATAGACATTCCTACAGCAGATTTATGATTCCACTTCTTAATTTTCTGTTTATAACCTTGGATTTAGCAAACAATCTGTATAACATTATGCACAGTGCATGACACATAATAGATGCCCCCAATTTTTCCCTGTCCTTGCTCCCAAACTAGGATAACCCTTATTATATGCTCTCATAGCCCCTAGCACTTTTCTTTCCTAGTATGTAATTATTTATTATCTCTAGGCTTTAGGGTTGCTAGATTTAGCTAGTTAGAAATGCAAGATGCCCAGAGAAATTTGAGTTGTAGATAAACAACAAATAATTTTTCAGTACAGATTTTTCCTGTGCAACTTTTTGATGCCTGTGACATACTTATACTAAAAAAATTAGCCATTGTTTATCTGAAATTCAAACTTTATTCAGCATCCCAGATTTAATCTGGCAATTTTGGTACCTTACTTGTTTTTCTCTGTATCTCTCACAGACCAAACATTTTAGGAGAGCAGATATTCTGTTCTGATTGTCATTGTGCCACCCATATCTGCACTGGGTTTAGCACATCTTAGGTACTTAGTAGATAATGATAGAATGTCTAAAGGGATGAATGGTATGGAGTACAACTGAGGTTCAGAGAATTTAAAAACAATAGAAGCCATTGGGACTTCTACAAGTGTACCATCTTTACATAGTAAATATTCAATCACCTAAAACATAAATAAGGAGGAAATTCCTTGTAAAAGAGAGACTCCAAGCAATCGATTCTACTAGTACAATTAACCTTCAGTTTTTAATTTTCAGTTAGTACTCTTTAAATGACAGCTATTGCGCAAAGCAAGTTAAGCTTGTATTTTTAAGTGTTTTGGCAGATTGCAGTAAATCTTTTCTACCAGGATGTAAAACTAAAAAAAAGTGTTTGGACAGGACGGACAGGAGATGTTTCCAGGCCATATATGGAGAAGGTAGCACAAATTTTGAAATCTTTATCATCACATCTTACTTATTGAACTCCCACAAATGTTCTGCTCTATATTAGAAAAAGCAAAACAAGTTAGTCTTGCGAAGCTTTGTTAGCTCATGAAGAGCCAGTGTCTTAAGTGTGCTCTTTGTAAGGTTTAGTTTATAAACTGTGGAGCAGGGCTCACTTAGGTGAGTCATGGACATTTAGAAAACAGATGGTAGGGGGAGAAAAATGCCTCGGAAAAGCAGATAGAAATGTAGTGTCTTATATACTCGGAACATTCATCTGAATCAGTCACAAATGCCCACAGAGCGAGGCTTTTCAATGGGGCTCAAATAGCATCCCACGTGGAGGTTCACAGATGTTCTTAGGCAGACAGATCTAGGAGCCTGAGGTTCAAGTTCTAGGGCTTCTATTAGACCCAAGCTCAACCTGTCCCTCAATTCACTGGCTCTAGAAGGGAAAAACAGTCACATCACATTGAGAACACTGACAGATACTTACCCAGTTTTTAAGAGGGTCTTTACTTGATACGGGGAAGTCAGATGGCTCCTGCCGTGTCCCCACCCCAGCCAGCCGTAGATTTGGAATGCATTGTATTCTCAGGTGAATTCTCTTCTGTCATTACCACTACTTCACTGCCAACCTCCCACCTGAGCAATGAGAAGCTCCCATTTGGATAGGGGAAATTCTCCAGAAAGAGTAGTAGCTACAAGTCGTTGAGAGCCAACACTCACTGCAGCTGGGGGAGAAGTCCACAAGCCTTGTAATTATTTGTATTATATACAACTGTGGATTATCAGTGATGCCAACAATAATGTATTGAGTATCTAAAAGAGAATCACATCATGGCTTTTGAATACAAGAAATTAAAAGTGTTTTTGAGGAGACAATGTGCATACACATTTGAAACAGTCCAAGAATAGAAGACAAAATCTAATTAAATGACAGAATATACAGTACAGTTATACATCCTAGGAGAGAACAGAAAGCTTGAGTTCAGTGAGTATACACTGATTCCAGAATTTTAATAGGGCAATGTGTTTCAGGCTTGGCATTGTAAGATAAGCCTTGAATAGACAGAGAGGAGGGTATTGTCAAGTGACAACATAAAGGTTCAAAGATGATCATTACCTTAAATAGCGAAGGATTCTGTTGATGGAAACTTCATTAGCTGTAGCTGGTGGCCAACATCTTGAGGTAAAATGAGCCAGACTGAGAAGATTTTGAGTATCTTCTTCTTCCCAGTCTTACTAAATGCCCCTTTGTTTATTTTCTTTTAGGGGACTTTTTAAAAAGAGCCCTGAACGGAAATTTTTGTTAAGGTTCTAAAAATCATAACTTTCAAACTCTTTGTAATTATTCAACTATTTGTTTATAACTATTCAAGTTATTGTAACTCTTTGCATAGATTAATTTAAATTTTACCAGTTTAGGCAAAATTTTGGATTTGTTTCCAAGTTCTTTAATTACTATCTTATAAGAAGTGAGATCATGCTTTTTTTTTTTTTTAAAGGTCATATATGCTGCCATTAAATAAAATGATGCTGCAGTCAGACAATCTGGCACAAATCTTAGAGATGTGACCAATAGAAAATTACTTGACCTTTTTGAGACTTAGTTTTATTATCTGTGAAAAGGGGATATTTCTACATATCTGACGGGGTTTGTGTGAAGTTTAGACATAATACATGTAAAATGCTCAATAAAGTGGATATTTATTAAGTTCTCAATAGATGAGAATCAGAATAGGTACTCAAATGGGGGCTTTCATATCGTCACCATCATCATATTTGACATATACATGAAAAGCAATGTGGTTAGGAGTCCTCTGGAGCAAGACTGACTGGGTTCAAATCTGGACTCTGGCACTTATCTAAGGTGACTTTGGGTATGTCCCTATTCTCTCTGTGCCTGAAAATGGAGCTAATAGTAATGCTTGCCTCATAGAGTTGTTCTGAGGATGAATGAGTTGATACATATAAAGAACTTAGTACCACGCCTGGCTCATGGGAAATACTTTATATTGTTAGCTGTTATTATTTTCTAGAAATTTAAGGGCCAAAGTTAGACATGCGGAAATTTGTTTAATGCATTTATTTAAACAATGACTTACTGTATACCACAGGGAACTATATTCAGTATCTTGTAATAACCAATAATGGAAGAGAATATGAAAGAGAATATATATGTATAACTGAATCACTCTGCTGTACACCTGAAACTAACACACCATTGCAAATCAACTATACTTAAATATAAAAAAGCAATTGTTTAAAGATAGTTGTTTAAAGACATCTTGATCCCTTCAAAGTCGGTTTGGGAATAAATAGCTATTGCTACATTATTGTTAGGACAATGCTAACTTTGAAAAACATGTCTACTTTTGCCGGTACTTTAGCCACTTCCTCTGTCTCATTGGAGGAAAGACAACAATGGCCTCTGTCAAGAAAGCAACTGAGAAGCGGCATAACCCAGTGCAAAGCATCTATAGAAAAATCCAAGCCATCCAAAAGAGAGAAGAGAGTACAAGTTTCATCCAACAGATTATCAAATACCAATCTAGCAGGTTTGACAGTCCACAGACTAACCCCAAGAAAGACTTTGAAGAGGTACTGAAGAAAATGACGACTGCTCCCATTCCTCTGCCCGACCCTCGCTCCTCAAGTTCTGAGGAAGTTGGTGCCTTTACTTCGCATCCTCAACGAGTGTCTCCAAGAACCCCATCCATCTCTCATCTCAGCTCTCCTGAGAACGCAACATATTCTCTTATCCTCACAAGTTCGGAAAACATCTCAAGGCCTAGATCACAGAGCTCCCAGAATTACACATCTTTGATACCGCAGATCAGAAAAAGGGAACTCTTCTCTAACAAGGACTTGAAAAACTGTTGTAGTGAAAATGATTTTAGTGCCTTAACACTTGACTTTGATTCCACCTCTAATCAGAGCTCTGAACTTTTTACTCCTCAGGATTCAGTGGTGAAAAAATTATCTCTGGATGAAGAGGGTAAATATTCATCTTTTAATATTTGTTCTTCTGATAAAGCCTTGAGCATATCACATGAGAATACGTGAACTAAAATGAAATACCAGTGTACATTATCGAAACTTGGAGGGAAGCATCCATCTTTCCCTTAAAATTGTTTTTTCCTCTCTTAAAAAACTCTTATATGTGAAATATAAGTATTTTCTATGCTTTCAATTATAAACCTGATAGAAATTCTAGATTGTATTTACAATCATAATCATTGGCATTTCTCTGCTGACCTGAAAACAAACTTTCTCCTGGGAAAATTAGAATGTCATCATGGGAATACATAGATACAGGGGAGCTAAAATTCATATAGTTCCAACATGCCTTGCTGAAAACTACCATTTTAGCATTTCGTGTGTGTGTGAGAGTAAAATATGTAAGAAAATGTAGAGCCAATAAAGGAGACCAGGGGAGAATGTAAATTTTGGAGGCCAATTTCAATGAAATTTTGGAATTTTATTTAGGGGATTGCTTACAGAGTCCCATATATGATAGGCCCTGAAAAACAAAACAATGTAAAATGGCACATTTTCTGTAGAGCTAGTCTTTACGTTCCCTCTATTTTTCCTTAAAATATTTCTATTTGTGCTACACTATTTGCTTTTTCATAGAGTGCTTCTAACATTACAGGGCAGTAAAGCTCATTTCCCTCTTCTTCATCTCTCCTTTTATTCTACCTTTATAAAACTTATAAGGAAAGGAAAATGAATAATCAGAGACTCTTCAAGACCACTTTTTCTGCTTGATCTACTCAAGTTAAGTAACCAGTATTGTGGATTGCTCTTTATTTAAATATGTTTTCTTTGTTAAAATTAAAACAAAAAAAATTAGCAATTAAGCATATTAGCACAGAAAAGCATCTGGATATGCAAACTTTTTCTTCTACTAGGGTGGAAACAAGGAGCTGATGATGGCAAGGAAGAAGTAACCTATAGCAATAACAGGACCTGTGAAGAGGAGTTGCTTACAAGTATTTTTAATGCATGTGACACCAAATGCAGAGGTCAGTCGAAAATTATCTGCTCAAATGTTCGGTGGTACTCATCAAGTCATTGTACTTTCTCTTGTGAGAGAAAGGGAAATGGCTTATGTGTGGTGCTCTGTGTATCTGTGTCTACACACGTAGTGGGTACAACCTAATTTGGGAGGAAGGGTGGCTGTCTAGATGTTGGTTAATTTCTGTGTACCTGTTTTGCATATTTTACCAGTGTCTTGAATGATTTTATTGAGCTTATCAACTGATTTACCAGCTGCAATCATTGACTGGAACTACTTGCCTCTCATAGTTGTTGCCTCACAAGAAATATATACTTCATATGTATGAAACCGCTACACAAATTTAGCTCAAATTTTTGAGTTAATTTTAGATTCTCAGTTCTGTTTTTCTTAGAGATGTGTTCTTTTAAAAATTTCTGCAAGTAATTTTTAGCATGTAAATGGCTCATGATCACTGTAATAAAATTAATAATATATAGAAAAGAAGGGAAAAAAACTCATCAGTAATCCTGTTTCCCTGAGTAAGCATTGTTAATGATTTGTTGTATAACCTTCCACAAATTCCTTGGTCAATATGGTTTTGTTTTATTTGGATTAAAACCTTTTTATTATAGAACATTACAAACATATACAGGAGTAAAGAGGTATAACCCTTAGAATGTTGTAAATAGTGTCGTAAGTAATGATGTCTCATTTCTAGCCCCAGCCACTTTCCTCTCCTCCACTCTGGATTAGTTTGAGACAAATCCAAGACATCATATTATTTCACCTGTAAATATTTCAGTACGTTCAAAAGATAAAGACTGATTTCAGACACAACTATACAATGTCATTTTTATGACTAAAAAGGTGACATACTTTCTTAATATCAAATATCTTATCAGCATTTGTTTTCTCATTTGTGTGAGAAATTTATTTTTTCTTAAACAGTTTAATTGTTCAAATCAATATCCAAGAAAAGTTTGTTCATTGTTATTGGTCATCTAGCTTATCTCTATGTTCCCTTCCTATTCTCTCTTTTTTGTATTTTAAGTTATTTGTTAATGAAACTGGTTCTTTTATCTCATAGTTTCCCCCAGTCTGAATTTTGGTGATTGTGTGGTCTTAGAAACACAACCTGTTTCTTTGTCCCCTACATTTAGAGGTTTGATCAGATAAAAGTTTTGTATCTTTTTTTGGCAAGATTCCGCATAAACGGTGTATATATTTTTATCAGAAGACAAAACTATTTGAGGATTAAGGCCTAGACTTATTCTTTCATTAGGTGTTGTGAAAGGTGATAGTCTATTACTCCTTCCTATTTTATCAGCTGGAATATCTATAAAAAGAAACTCTACCCTGCCTAGCAACTATTTGGCTGTAGCTGAGTCTTGTTTCCCAAAGGAAAGGCAGGATAAAAGCTTGATTGTGCTTCTGATTGAGAGTAAATTGCAGATATTGTGCCTTTTTACCCCTAAGTACATCAGTGTGTATTTCCTACAAAGAAGGACATTTGCTTGCATGACCACAGAATGATTGTCAAAATTAAGATATTTAACCTTGATACAATATTATTATCTAATTTAAAAGTCTATATTCAAATTTTGTCAATTTTCCCAATAATATTCTTTATAGATTTTTTGTTTCCATGTCCAGGATCGAATTCAATTGTCACATCTCTTTAGTCTCCTTAAATCTGGAGGAGTTCCTCCATTCCTTGTCTTTTATGACCTTGAAATTTTTGAATAGTATATGCCAGTTACTTTGTAGAACATCTGATATTTCCTCTTGATTATTCAGGTTATACATTTTTGCAGGCACACTATGGAAGTGATGTTATGTTCTTCTCCATACAATATATCAGGATTTTTAACTTTGATCACTTGATTAGTGTGGTGTCTGCCAAATATCCCTATTGTAAAGTTACTATTTTTCCTTTATAATGTCTATAAAAAAATCAATCAGTCGATCTAAGAAAGAAATGGAAAATTTTATTCGAGGCAGATTGAGGATTATAACTCAGGAACAGCCTTTCAGAAAGCTCTGAGAACTGTTCTGCCTGTTAAAGGTCAAAGCACATTTTGAGACAGAGGGCTGTATGTTAAACGACATATTATTGACAGTCTACACAATCCAGATCTAAGCATACAAAGTGAGTAGTGGTTCATGGGTCATCGTGGCTCCTTACAAGATTAAGAAGGAAGGTTATGTCCTAAGGATTTGTCTTGCTGATGCTCAGAGGATGTTGCTCTTTATGGTTGAGCAGGTATTTCTGCTGATGGGGATGTTTGGGATGCATAATGTAGATACACAATGCACAGTAGAGGGGAGAGAGGAGGCCAAAGAGCAGAGAAAATATTTTATGTTTAAATTTTCCTTGACTTGCCTTAGAATATGAATTTTTATTTCATCAGTAATTAATAAATAATTTATGGGAAGACACTTTGAATCTATGTAAACATCCTGTTCCTCATCAAACTTTCACTCACTAGTTTTAGCATCTGTGATATTATGACTTATTGTAAGTAGTATATATTTGGTCTTTGTCCCATTTTTGGCACAGAGCTCCTAAAACCACTAGAATTTCCTAAGTGATGAGAGCAATAAAGGTGCCTTTTTTATGTTAATGAAATGACTTTTGGACCCCACCTTAGGATGAGGGCTAGTTGCCAGTGGAGCAAATCATGTGATTAGGTGGTTGGAACTTTCAGTCCCACTCCCCAGACCTCCAGGGAGGGGAGAGGGGATGGAGATTGAGTTTCATCACCAATGGCCAATGATCTAATCAATCATGCCTATGTAACGAAGCCACCATTAAAACCCAAAAGGAGAGGTCTGGAAAGCTTCCACGTGGAGATTTGGAAAGTGTGGCATGCTGGGCAGAGCACGGAAGTTCCATGCCCTTTCCCCATACCTTGCCCTGTACATCTCTTCCATCCGGCTGTTCCTGAGTTATATCCTTGTATAATAAACTGGTGATATAGTAAGTAAAAAATTCTTTGAGTTCTTTGAGTTGCTCTAGCAAATTAATGGAACACAAAGAGGAGTCATGGGAACCTCCAATCTATAGCTGGTCCATCAGAAGCACAGGTGACAACCCGGCCTTGAATTGGTGTCTACAGGGAGTGGGGGCAGTTTTGTAAGACTGAGCCATTAACCTGTGGCTCTGACACTATCACCACATAGGTAGTGTCAGAATTGGGTTGAGTTGTAGAACACCCAGTGTCTTGAGAATTGCTTGGATGTGTGTATGTTGTGGGGTGGGGTAGTGGGGAGGCGGAAGAACCCTACACATTGGAATTGGTGATCAGAAACATAGCATCTATTGATATTTCTTGCCTAAATCAATTCTTACCATGGTGGTTGCCAAATAGAAAATTTTCAATTTACGATATTCTTTCTATATTTTTTACTTGTCAATCTATCATCAGTGTTTTACCATTTCTCTAATTAAGTGAATTAATATCACTATGAATTTCGGGATTCTTCTTAATTCAATATATATGATCTGTTACTCTCATTATGTATTTTGATGCTCAAATTGTCCCAGATTTGGCCGGCAAGATATTCTTTAAGCTGGTTCCTATGTCTGTTTGCATTGTCCCCATCTTTCTTTGAGCATCTCATTACTTCCTGAGCAACCAGGTGTCCCAGGTACTAATACTTTTGAGACATCCCCATCCTTTTTAGTAGCTTCCTTGTTTTCCCTAATATTATAAAAGTCTTTAGGCTTATCTCATACATTTCCTGCCCCAAACTTGGAATCAGTTATTTCTTCAAGGATCCATGGTTCCTTTTAATGGGAAATAATATATAGAGACCACAATCTGGAGGCAGGGGATGGTGGTTGTTTCTAGGCATTTTCAGTGGGCAGACCTAAGAAGTACTTAAAAATTTTGAAGATATATTGCATTATGAGTTCATAGTCTTCCTTCTAAAGCAAATTCAGGACTATAACGTTTTTACTCATCTCATATTCTGTATGCCCTTTTTCAACCACAGAAAATCTTGGTTCTCAATGACACCAGTATAAATGTTCCTTTGCTTTCTTCTACAATACATACACAATGGTTTCAGATGAGCAGTACCCAAACTACTTATGTTGTTTCCTGTTGCTGAATTATGGCAAACTTGGTGGCTTGAAACAACACACATTTACTACCTCACAATTTCTGTGAATCAGGAATTCACACATGGTTGACATGGGTCCTCTGTTAAGGAACTCACTCACAAGGCTGCAATCAAGATGTTGGCCAGGGCAGGTGTCTCATCTGTGGCTCGACAGGGGAATGACCTGCTTTAGGTGGCAGAATTTAGTTTCTTGCAGTTGTAGTACTGAGGGCTTCAGAGTCTTGCTGCTGTCAGCTGGACAGTTTCTTACTAGTTGGACCTCTAAACATAAGTAGTCCATAATATGGCAGTTTGCCTCTTCAAAGCCAGCAAGGGAATGACTCCAGCAAGATAGGCACTGTGATCTTATGTAACTTAATCATGCAATTATATACATGTAATCCTGTCTCCTTTGCCATATTCTACTGGTTAGAAGCAAGTCCCAGGTCATGCCCACACTCAAGGGAGGAGACTACACAGGGGTGTAAACATTAGGAGGCAGGGATTATAAAGGGGCACCCTGGAGTCTGTCTACCTCACCACCACAGTGGTTTAAGGCTTGTTTTTGGTCATTCTTTCTCCTTAAGCTATATACAACAAGTTCCCTAAGTATGTATGGGAACGTTCCCAGACTTGCTTTATAATCTGCTTTTGCTCACTTAATAATTTTGAGTACTTGTCTGGGTCAACAAATTTGCTTTATATACTGTACTTTTGGGGGATGTAACATAATATATTTAAACAATATGTTTCAATTGGATATTTTTTTCTCTATTATGAACAGCACCATAATGATCCATAATGAACATTCTCATAGCAAAACATTTGCCTATACTCTTAATTATATTGGTAGGATGAATGGGACTTATTTATTCCCCAAAAGCCTCTCTGTTTGGACAGAATTTAAGGAACTATTTCCCTGAAGAAAATAAGGAAACTCCACCGAAGGGAGATGGGAGGTGTGTTAGAAACAGAGCCAATGTGTGTGTGTGCGCGCGCGCGTGCATGCGCGCATGTGTGTAATGTACATAAAGAGATTTATTGTAAAGAACTGACTCACAGGATTATGGAAGCAGACACGTTCGAAGATCTGCAGGGTGAGTGAACAAGCTGGAGACCTGGAGAGCTGATGATGGTTTAGTCCCAGTCAGCGTCCAAAGACCTGAGAACCAGGAGAGAACCTGTCCAAAGGTCGACAGGCTGAAAACTGAGGAGGAGCTGATGTTTTTGTTTGAGTCCAAAGTCAGGAAAAAAGACAAGTCCCGGTTCCAAGGCAGTCATGCAGGAAGAACGCTCTCTCACTTGGGGAAGGGTCTGCCATTTTGTTCTATGCAGGCCCACACACGTTAGGGAGGGCAGTCTGTGTTACTAAGTCTACCAGTTTAAATGTTAACTGCATTCAAAAACACCCTGACAGAAGCAACCAGAATAATGTTGGATCAAATATCTGGGCACTCCGTGGCCCCGTTAAGTTGACGCATTGCAAAACCATCACAGAAGACCTTTCGAGTTTTGAGGTATATGATACAGGTTCCAGAGTTTTAGTGGAGGAAAATGAGATATAGGTATTCTTTTTGACTCTCCAACTCTACTGCAAACAGGAATAAAAATCATCTCTCTAAATAATTATTAATAATTTTATTTCCATTTCTTCCTGTCACAGCCAAATGACATTTTCCATTAAAGTAATACTCTCTTTAAAGTTGTTCAGTCTCCTTTACAACTCTCCCCTCCTTCTAATTATGTACTGGACTTATTCTATATATATATCAGTGTCTCTGCTTACCTCCTGGGGGAAGAATCTTCACTTCTGCATCTACCCTATCAACCTTCTACTTCCTTTTCCTTGTCCCCTTCAAGCAGCTAGCCTAAGTCAGGACTTAGTTCAAAGATGTGTCTTATGCTTAAGGAAGATTGGTGTGTTAATAACTAACAGAGTCTGTTTGACTTTAATTTCTGAATGTGATAGTAGGACTGTGTCTAAGAATGACTTTTCTACCCCTCCCCCCAAATAAAAGTCAGACCACTTACTGGAGGCTGAAATTTCATCTAGGGCAGAGGAAACCCTTCCTTCACTGAATGTTTTTTAAGAAAAGAATGGGAGGGGCTTCCCTGGTGGCGCAGTGGTTGGGAGTCCGCCTGCCGATGCAGGGGACACGGGTTCATGCCCCGGTCTGGGAGGATCCCACATGCCGCGGAGCGGCTGGGCCCGTGGGCCATGGCCGCTGGGCCTGCGCGTCCGGAGCCTGTGCTCCGCAACGGGAGAGGCCACAGCAGTGAGAGGCCCGCGTACCGGGGGAAAAAAAAAAAAAAAAAAAGAATGGGAGACAAAAATAGTGGCATTTTGATCACTTCCCACAAGTGATTATTGAATACATAGATTGTTCTTATTTAGATCTCACAACAACTCTGTGTAGTAGGCATCATCTCACAGACAAGGACACTGAGGCTCAAAGAGATTGAGTGATTTTCCCAGAGCCACACAGCTGACACAGTCCAGAGCCAAGATCTGACCCTAGTCTGTTAGACTCCAACCCAAGGCCAGTGCTCTTTTTACTCTGTGATACCAACTCAGCAGTACTGCGAGGGTTATAAGGCACGTTTAGGTTCCCAAGAGACCTAAAAGAATTAAGTGCCTCATTTTAAAAAAATAATCTTTCTCCACCTTTTATAACTAACTTGGCTTTCTTCTTCCTAAGGCTCAGTCAGAGTTACCAAAGTAATAGATTACTTGAGACAAACAACTAGACAAGGTTCTGAAGATGGTAGCCTTGAGGAGCTGTGGAACATGCTCGATCCTGAAAAGAGAGACATGCATGTGAATCTGGAAACCTTCCAGGCCATCATGAGAGAATGGATAGCTCACTGCAGAAACAAATGGTAATCATCGTCCCAGCAGGATGGTGTTTTCGGGTTCTGTTTTAACAATTGCTTACAATGAATGCTAATCACTGTTTTCTGCACTGATGGAAATACTGTAATCTGGTGCTTCTCACATTTGAGCATGCACTGGAATCACCTAAATGATATTGTACCTGATTGTTGGGTATCTCCGCCATGATCAAGTAGGTCTGGGGTTAAGCCTGATAATTTGCATTTCTAGCATGTTTCCAGGTGACACTGATACTGATGGGGGGAGTTGGTGGGGGGTGATGGGCACACTTTGAGAACCTATTATGTTAATTATGATAACATTCATTTATTGTGATTAGGGGCAGCACATATTATTACGTTCTTCTGGCATAGGAGTCAAGCAAGTTATTGGTACTGACCACCAAGTCACCAAATGCATTTAAATTCAGCATGACCTCCCTTTTAAGGTCAGTGGGGAGTTGTAGTCAGTGAGTGTAATTTAGAAGCCTAGAATGTAGGGAGGCTGAAAGGAAAAGGAAAGGATGGTGAAGCTGAAAAAAGGAGAAGGAGAATGGTACCCATGAGATCAGGTGCCCTGGGTGGATACTGGGGAAGCATCATCTTCTTTCACAGGAAGCCTAATCCTTTGGCTTTTACTCAGCCACCAATCTCCAGCTACCAGCTGATACGTACTAGGGGTTTTCTTAAAGAATGCTTTAAGCCCAAACGGTGGCAAAGCTTGCTAGATTTCGGGGTTAGATGCGGGGTTAGGATGTGTATGTTGCAGGAAGGGGGACCCGTTCCGGGGCCTGAGAGTGGACTCTTGTCTAACACTCAGAAATGACTTGTCCAAGGAGACACAAGTGCTGACAAAGCAAGAGACTTAATTGGGAAGCGGTGCCCAGGTGGAGAGCAGCAGGGTAAGGGAACCCAGGAGGACTGCTCTGCCACGTGGCTCGCAGTCTCGGGTTTTGCGGTAATGGGGTTAGTTTCCGGGTTGTCTCTGACCCATCATTCTGACTCAGGGTCCTCCCTGGTGGCGTGCGCATCCCTCTGCCAAGATGGATTCCAGCGTGCGGGTTTCTGGGAGGTTGGCAGGACATAGAGTCTCTTCCTTCCTCTTTTTGGCGCCTCCCACATTCTCCCGGTTAGTTTTCTGCGGTAGCACTGTGGTTTTTTTTTTTGGCTGTGTTGGGTTTTTCGTTGCTGCACACGGGCTTTCTGTAGTTGCGGCGAGCAGGGGCTACTCTTCGTTGCGGTGCGTGGGCTTCTCGTTGAGGTGGCTTCTCTTGTTGCGGAGCACGGGCTCTAGGCGCGCGGGCTTCAGTAGTTGTGGCTCATGGGCTCTAGAGCGCAGGCTCAGTAGCTGTGGTGCACGGGCTTAGTTGCTCCGCGGCACGTGGGATCTTCCCAGATCAGGGCTCGAACCCGCGTCCCCTGCATTGGCAGGGGGATTCTTAACCGCTGCGCCCCCAGGGAAGCCCAGTACTGTGTTCTTTTTTTTTTTTTTTTTTTGCGGTACGCGTGCCTCTCACTGTTGTGGCCTCTCCCGTTGCGGAGCACAGGCTCCGGACGCGCAGGCTCAGCGGCCATGGCTCACGGGCCTAGCCGCTCTGCGGCATGTGGGATCTTCCCGGACCGGGGCACGAACCCGTGTCCCCTGCATCGGCAGGTGGACTCTCAGCCACTGCGCCACCAGGGAAGCCGCCAGTACTGTGTTCTTTATCGGTACCTCCTGTTGTGAGACAATTCATGCAAGTGGTTATCATCATGCCTGGCCAAGTCAGGTGGTTTTGGTCAATGGTTTCCTAATATATAATGACTTAAAAAATGTGACTGAGATGTTGTTTGCTATACACGAGTTAATTGTGAAGACAAGATAAATATATATAAAAATATCTAATCTTACTAGTAATCAAAGAAATGCAAATAAAGAGAACATATCATTTTTGCCCATCAGGTTAACAAAGATTTAGAAGAATGACTCTATCCCATGTTATCAGGGCAGGTGGAGAAATAGGACCTCTCATACTTTGTTGGTAATAGTGTAAGTTGGCACAGTTTTTCACGGGCAATTTAGGAATGTGTATCAAACCCTTAAAAATATGTAATGTGGTCAAATAATGTAACTTCAGGAAAAACAACCAATCATATGCTCTATATATGCAGAATGTTGTTTATCATAGTGATAAATATAAGCAATGTAAATATTTAAAAGCAGATATTTGGACAAATGACTTACAGTACTTCCACACACTAGAATCCTAATTAGTCACTCAAAATTATAATTAGATAAATATTTGACAAGAGAAATATTCATATGTATTTATTTCAAACAATCGGCTATAGATCTGTATATGTAGTACGATCCCTAATTTGTCAAGAAATAAAAATATGCACAGAAAAGTTGGGAGGAATATACTCCAAAATGATTATCTCTGCATGATGACCTTAAGTTTGTGTCCTCTTTTCTTATGAATTTTCTATTCTTACTAAAATATTTAGGTTTGATTGTGTAATAAAAATATCAATAATTCATTTATAAAGTGGAGTGAGGGCTAAAGAGAAAACTTATTTTTATAACAAATATAAAGGAAAAGAAAAAACATGGGAGATATAAATACAAAATATAAGAACAGAAACTCAGAAATGGTGATGGATGTAGATCTAGGAATAGTAAGAGTGATATCTGAGTTATTCTCTCAGTCATCTTCTGACAGACATCTCACACTGAAATGCAACAGGATGTAAGTACAAATTTAGTGGCTTTTGTAGCTGCTCCAGAGAGGTAATCTAAGGGTTTGGCATTTAGAAAGATTAAGTGACAATAGCCCGGAGCTGGAAACAACCTAAGTGTCCATCATCGGATGAATGGATAAAGAAGATGTGGCACATATATACAATGGAATATTACTCAGCCATAAAAAGAAACGAAACTGAGCTATTTGTAATGAGGTGGATAGACCTAGAGTCTGTCATACAGAGTGAAGTAAGTCAGAAAGAGAAAGACAAATACCGTATGCTAACACATATATATGGAATTAAAAAAAAAAAATGTCATGAAAAACCTAGGGGTAAAACGGGAATAAAGACACAGACCTACTTGAGAATGGACTTGAGGATATGGGGAGGGGGAAGGGTAAGCTGTGACAAAGGGAAAGAGAGGCATGGACATATATACACTACCAAACGTAAGGTAGATAGATAGTGGGAAGCAGCCGCAGAGCACAGGGAGATCAGCTCGGTGCTTTGTGACCGCCTGGAGGGGTGGGATGTGGAGGGTGGGAGGGAGAGAGATGCATGAGGGAAGGGATGTGGGAACAGATGTATATGTATGACTGATTCACTTTGTTATAAAGCAGAAACTAATAAAAAAATAAAAATAAAAAAAATTAAAAAAAAATAAAAAGAAAGATTAAGTGACAAAACTAAAATCATAGTATAAAGACTCTTGGAAAAGAAATGGTTGAAATTTTAATATGTTTATTTTGGGGGTTAGAGCTAGCATTGGTGTCCTGGATAGAGGCTTGTGAAGAGGGTTCCCCAAATTTCAGGTGTGAAATATTCCGAAGTACGGTTAGTCTAGGTTCAACTTGGTTTTTCATGAGAAAGAACACCATCAGTGTATCCCAAAGTATTAGTTGTTCGTGTCTTTTCCTTCCCAATTCTTTAAGGCCCAAGGTCTTGCTACCTCTACAAGTGTCCACTTATCCCTTTAAACTACATCAACTTCCTGACCCACTGAGACCTCCCATCCCCTAAGCACAGCTGCTGTACGTCGACACCTACCTACTTCTGTGCGCACATTTTCTTTTCACGTTAGATTAAAAGTTTATGGAAGGTGGAGGTATGCCTTATGTTTCTTTTCTATGACCGTATTTAAGCACAGTGTTGGGTTCCAAGTAGTTGCTGAATGAATAGATGGTTTTAAAATTCAGAAAGAAAGACCTGAATAAGAAAGTACAGAACACATCTGAAAAATTAGCTAAGCTTTGGTTTGGCAAAGCATCCTAGCTCATTGGTTTTGTGTTTTGGTTACAGGGAAGGAGTGAATAGTGGATCAAGCAGCAGAACGGGTAATTCTGCTTTGGAACAGGACGACATAAAGTCAGGTGGAGCAAGTATGAATGGGTCTCTTTGGGATTGTTCTGCCACTTTCTTGTGGTTTGGAGAAATGGATTTTTCATAAACCTCCCTTATATGTGTTTCAGTTAAGATGACCACAGATATAACAGATTCTGTATCACGGAGCTTTGAGGCTTTGGGTGGAGACATGTTTAAAGGAGTCTTGTAAGCATTCTTACTTACAGTGCTTTCTTAAGTGCCTCAAGTTTTCTTATTTATTTCATAGATTTATGTATTTTATTTACAGTAAAGTCACTTAACTCTTCTTGTGTGTGGTAGGGCTAACATAATTTACTTTTAACTTTTACCTATTCTATCCCAGTTGCATTAGAAGTAGTTTCACTAGGAACACAAATTATGGAAGATTAGTATGACATAAATTAACATTTTCTCACTCATGAAATGCTTCTCCTTCTTTGACTTCTTGTGTTTTCCATGGAAAACAAATTCCATTTGAAGTAGAATTATGACATTGACCTTAAGCTCTTTGGGGGATTACTTTTAAAGCACTTCTTTAATAGATACTTGTAGATGTGAATGTGAAAAGCTGTTTTCTGCTAAATGTGAGTTTTAGATATTAAGGGGAGGTGACTCTGTCCTTCCTTATTATTATTATTATTATTATTTTGCCACACACCACACGGCATGTGGCATGTGGGATCTTAGTTCCCAGACCAGGGATTGAACCCATGCCCGCTGCATTGGATGCACGGAGTCTTAACCATTGGACCTGTCCTTGCTTATTTTATCTTTGCCACTTCAGGTTTATCCATGCAAGAATGGTGGAGTAGGACCCATGTAGCCAATCTGTGCTAAACTCTAAGAAAATATGGCAAAGAGGAAGAGAAGGCCTGGGACTCCATGAAACACACAGTCCTGACTCTCACAGGGTTGATGATCAAATGTCAGGGGCAAGAGAGACATCCACAAACATTAACAAGCTGTAGAAAATTATAGGAAAGATGAGTACTAAATTGTGAGCTTCAGGCTACAATTCTAAGACTCTAGGAATTGTTTCCTAGGTAAAGGCCTATTCAAGCCTGCCAAGATTCCTGACTGAAAGAGTACAGTGTCAGTTTATTTCAGGACTTTCCATGACCCGGGCAGAAATAGGAACTCTTCAGTGTAGACAGAGGCAGGTGTTGGGAGCAAAGTGGAAAAGGAAGAAATAAAAGCTGTAGAAGTCGACTTCACAAGTGGCAGATGCTAAGTATCTGGGAATTTTGGAAAAATCTTTGATGCTCTTGTAATAAGTACTTGAATAAATACTGTGTAAATAAACTACACGTATGAGGATGAATGAAGATAAAGTAGAAAATCTCATAGGAATATTTAAGCCTGTTTGGGCTTAACCATTCGCCTTCCTTTGATAGGAAGGGATTAGAGATGTTGAAGATTATTCTCATTCATTCTTTCACCTGCAGAGAGGTGCCTGATTTGATTACCTGTGTAGCAGACCTGCATTTCAACAAGCAGAAATTGGAGGAGGAAAATAATAAGCTTAAATTGGCATTAGAAAGCTTGGAAGACGCTAACAGCCAGTTATCAGAGGACTGTACTGAATTGCGCCTTCAGTTAAAAAGGTGAGCCGTGATGGGGTTACTGTGTGCTGGGGGCTTTCAGTTCTTTTTCCTTTTTTAAAAAAAATAAATCTGTTTCTTATTGAGATATAATTCACATAGCAGAAAATTCACCCTTTAAAGGTATGCAGTTAATTCAGTGGTTTTTAGTATATTCACAAGGTTGTACAGCCATCACCATGATTTAATTCCAGAATATTTTCATCACACCAAAAAGAAATCCCATGCTGATTAGCTGTCACCCTCCATTTCCCCCTCCCCTCAGTGTCTGGCAACCACTAATCTACTTTCTATCTCTCTGGATTTGCCTGTTCTGGGCATTTTCATAAAAATGGAATCATACAGTATGTGACCTTTGTGTCTCGCTTCTTTCACTTAGCATCATATTTCCAAAGCTCATCCATGTTGTAGCATATGTCACTGCTTCACTCCTTTTTATGGCTGAATAATATTCCATTGTATGGATATACCTCTGTTTGGACACTTGGTTTATTTCCACTTTTTGACTCTTATAAATAGTACTGCTATGAACATTTGGGTACAAGTTTTTATGTGGACATACGTTTTCAGTTCTCTTGGGCATATACCTAGGAGTGGAATTGCTGGGTAGTAACCTATACTTAGCATTGTGAGGAACTGCCAAACTGTTTTCCAAAGCAGCTGCACTATTTTACTTTCCCACCAGTAAGGTTTGTTAATTCTTTCCTAGCAATGATGTTCTCTATGTCATTCAATCTCTGTGTAAGACCAGTATGCCTAAGGATCAAGCGTGAATCCATCCCAACAGCCTGTGGTTCGGTAGAACTCTTACTCTATGCAAAGTCCCATGCTAAGTATTATGAGAGATATATTGATGAGTCATGTTTAAAATGTACCCTCAGGGTACCTGTAGCCTAGAAGGATGATAAGAATTTCATGATCTTAGCTTAAGATAGAAGGGGATAATGGACCTTGGAGACATACCAGATAAAGTGTCAGACACTGGTAAAATAGGTTGCTGGGAGATGCTTGAGCATCAGGAAACAAGCAACATGGTTCTCACAAAGTATGTGTGTACAGATGTTGTAGGTCTAAAATTCTGAACAGAAAAGTTCTAAGTTAACTTGAAAAGACAGTAAAGCATTCTGACCATGAACCCTTACCCTCATAATTTTTGACCAGCCTCCAAACCAATCTATAAAATTAAAAAAAAAATATGCTAACCTTGGGCTTCCCTGATGGTGCAGTGGTTGAGAGTCCGCCTGCCAATGCAGGGGACACGGGTTCGTGCCCCGGTCCGGGAGGATCCCACATGCCGCGGGGCGGCTGGGCCCGTGGGCCGTGGCCGCTGAGCCTGTGCGTCCGGAGCCTGCGCATCCAGAGCCTGTACTCCGCAACGGGAGAGGCCACAACAGTGAGAGACCTGCATACCACACACACACACACACACACACACACACACACACACACATACACATACATATGCGCTAACCTCAAGCTCTCTCCCTCCATTCCATAATTGGCTTATTTATTATTTATTTGAAATATAATAATTCAAAGTTTCTTTAAAAAAGCAAACAAAGTATGCTTTGGGTGAATGTGCCAGACAGGGCTTTTGGTTGCAAGCACTAGAAGCTGACTCTGGTTAACTTAAGCAGTGAAGACACGTCTTGAAGGGAATTGGGTAACTTGCAGGATGGACAGAAAGGCTAGAGAATCTGGATGGACAGCGGGAATGCCAGTGTCTACAGAATTAAGGCTCCTCTTTTCTACCCACCCCAATTCTCCCCCCACCCCACAGTCCTTCAGGAAGAGCCTGTTTCCTGTCGGCACTCCCAGCCTATTTTTGATATCATGCTGTTGTCCCATCATGGTATAATTTGCCTTCTGTGTTAATGTGTCCTCGTTAATGGGAGGAACCGTGTCTTATTTATCCTGGTTGCCCCAGTGCTTAGTAGAATGTCTGCCATAGAAGAGCAGTCCCTTCCTTCCAGTTGCCTACAAACCAGAAATCTCTGTCTCCTTTTACTTCCTCAGACTTCACTTCTACATCAAATTGCAAGTCCTGTTACTTTACCCACTTCATGTCTCGCAGATAGATTTACTTCCTTCCGTTCCCATAGCTGCCACTTAGTTCAGGTCAGCATCACCTTTCACCTGGGTCACTGCAGCAGCCTCCTGGTTAGGTTTCCCGCCTTTTCCAAAGTTTGTGCCACCCCAGCAGGCAGGTTCCCCCTAACTGCCAGTCTGACCACATCATACCCCTGCTTTAACCACTTCAGTGCATTCCTTTCACACTCAGGGTAAAATCCAAAGTCCTTCATCTGGTTTGCAAACCCCTTCATGATGGGGCCTCTGATGCCTCGTCTTTACCTCCCATTTTCCCCTCTATGCTCAGCAATGTCCGACTGCTTGCAGTCCCTCAGTGAGCTTCTGTTCTCTCCCCCTCTGTCCCCCTTCCCTTCCTCCTTCTCATTATCTGAGCCATCTTCCTTTTATAGTGTCTACAGAACTTGGGTTCACTCCAGCCTTGGTTCTTATTATACTGTAATAGCCATTATGATTGTCTGTCTACCTTACTAGACTATAAATTCCAGGAGGGCAGAGCTCTTATGATTGGGTTCATCTTTATCTTATTCAATGCCTATTAGAATGAATGGCATGGAGTCGGAGCTCAATAAATATTGGTTGAATGATCAATGTAATTTCTTAGTAAGGAAAAAATTATACCTTCTTCAAGACCCTGCTCAGAAAACAGTTTATAATCTTTTGGGAGTACAAATAGGTAATTCCATGATATAGATTACCATAATACATTTAATAGGTTTTCCTTTGTTGGACATTTAGTTTCTTTCCAATGCTTTGTTATTGTAAACGATGTTGCAGTAAACCTTTTAAATAAACTATATCATATAGAGACTATCTGTAACTACTTGTTTGTTTAGTTGTCATCTCCTTCACTAGTATGTAACCTCTCTAAGGTTATACCATGTCTCTTTTGTCCAACATCATGGGTCCTCTTGCAAGGTACAGCACCTGATCATGATATTATTCAATAACTGTGGGATTGCATTAACTAATATTACATGTTATTAGTAGCAGGAAAGAACTGTGTGATTCAGCCAGTGATGGATTTCAAAGGGAGCCTCCAAATCTCTATCTTCAGGAATATGTTTGTTTCCTTCTAGCCTTTTCCCCCCACCATGCTCCACCCAAATCCCTTCCTTTTCCAAGGACTGTGGAAGATCTTGATTATGGTTTTTTTTTTTTTTTTTTTTTTTTTTTTTACTGTTGTTGGCATCTGGTTTGAGTTTTCAGTGGTTTTCAACTTGGGTTTAAAAATAGTCCGTGGCTTTACTTAGTATCTTTGACGGTTATATTTGAGGTTTTGCTCATTGCCTTCTCTCCCCACCCCACAGTGCCCACCATGCTATTATGAGAACAAATCTGTTAAAAGAAGAACTGGAGGAACTGAAAATTAATATGAACGCTTCAGAAGAGCAGAGGACCATGATTGTAGCCCAGAACAAACAATTAGTAAGTCATCCAAGTACTTTGAAATGGACCTATATTAATAGTTTATATAACTAAAATCCAAGAGGGTTTATTTGGAAACAAAAATCAGAAATCAGTAGACTGATGAATGAATTGGTAACACCTTAGAAAAGTAAAGGCAGGTAGGATAAAAAACTGTGTTTTCCTTTTCAACCAGGATTAAAATTCTTTACAAATTAGTCATATTTGCAATGACTTGTGAAGATCTAGAATGCCTTCTGAAGTTAACAGGTGAATTCATAAATATCTGACACTAAAAACCACTTACATTTTCCAAAAAAATTTTCTCTGTCAAACTTTCACCTTTTTCTCAGGTTTTTTTTTTTTTTTTTAATCCATTTTCTTAACACGTACAGATTAGTAATTAGTTCCATTAATCAGTCCTTATGCTAAAGAAGCACAGGCTTGTAATTTTTAGAGCAAAACATTATTTAGACTAAGCTTTAATTCAACTACCAGAGAAGTAATTATTTTTATTGGGAATGTTAAACTATTATCTAGAGCTTTAGTAATAATCTTCAAAATCCTTCCAGCAGTATTTGCACATTGCTAACCATGGTGGGGGGTCAGCTGAAAGTCATTCAGACTAATTTATTTTTAGGTCTAAGTCATCAGAAGACTTGGATTCCAGGCCTGTGTCTTTCACTAGTGACTTCCTACAACCAACACAACTTAGCTTAGCTTTTGCCTCAACAGTAAAATTTGGGGACTGGACTCATTGAGTCCAGCAAGTCTCTGTGAATGCATTACAGCAGACTCATTCTGGGACCACTGAGGAGCTTCTATGTGGAAGCCATGTAGAGCAATGATCAAGAGCCCACCCTTGGGTGTCAGGCAGTGAGCATCCAAGTCCCGACTCTGAGGGCTATCTAACTTTAGGCAAACCACGTAACGTCTTTAAGCCTCAGTGTCCCCCTGTGCAAAGTGGACATGGCAATACTGCCTACTTTAAGGCTGAGAGGATTAAATGAGTTAATACATGTAAAGCAGTCAATGTCCTCTTTCCTCCTGGGGCTAGATGTTAGCTGCTACTAAAGTGCAGAGTCCTAGATATACAGTCCAAATCCTTTGCACTTTTACAATTCAATGTTTTACAATTTCAAAAGAATTTTTAATGTTTCCTCTCATGGGTCCTCACGGAGATTCTGTGAGGTAGAAACAGAAGCTGCTATTCTTCATTTTAAAAAATTAATAGAGTTATAGCTAAAGTTTAGAAATGTTTTGATTATTCAAAGTCCATTGTCTAATAAATGGTAGAGTGATAACTGAACTCAGGTCTTCTGATTCCAACTATGTGGTGTGTATGTTCCTTCCTTCTTGTACCAATGACATCCTAGCCTGAGATGGCCTCCCTTTTATTTTTATGTTATAAAGGTAGTACCTGTTCACTCTGTAAAAATATGAAAATATATATTAGCAAAGAAAAAATAAAATCCCACAAAATCTTTACCCTACCCTATCCACAAGATTTACTGTTAACATTTTGGTGTATATCCTGTCCTAGAATATGTTTTCTTCTGATGGTTCTGAATTTAGGGCTCCTAATTATAAAATGATTTTTGATGTTCCTATGTTCTGGTAATGTTGAATCTAAGAATATCCGCAGCTTCAAATAGAAAGCTAGTACTCTTTGATTTCAAGGTGCTGTTTAAATAGATGAGTTCACACTATCTGTCATAAGCAGATGGCAGTAAAGTAGCAGGGAAAAAAACCATACTGTTTTCTTTTGTTTTTTTGTCTTTCCTTTCCTGTCATAGTTAGATTGAGTCAAGAAGAGTGACTTCTCACTGATCCCAAGAAACCGAAGCCAAAGGCTTAACCCCATATTGAGAATATTTTAGACTAGGATTATTTGTGATATGTCAATGCCATATTTAAGGTTGATAAAAAGAAACAATGTTGATAGCCCTGGAAGTAAATATTTGGTATTTTCATAAACTTCTCAAATACTTTAAAATTATTTTTCTCTTAATAAATCAGGAGGCAGAAAACCGGGCTCTGATTCTTAAGATTCGGATTCTCCAAGAAGAGGTATGTTGAAATTGTTAAAAGGGCACAGATAAGCATACGGAAATCATACAATCATGGGTCCTGACTCTGGGTTAAATATAAATCATGTGAATTTCAGGCTCCTGTGGACCAAATACCAGGTAGCTTTGTCAAATGAGAAGTGAGGAAGAGTAGACAGGGTTTTCCTATCTGGAGAGAAGTATGTTATACCTTTGTAATCATCCATGGAAGAAATGGGATTTAAGAAATTCAGACTTAAGATGAACTGAAATTAACCCATCTAAAAAATATACAAATCAAGAAGGAAAGTATAGACATTATCTAATAATTTTCTATTATTATTCCACGAAACTAGATGGAAAAGGTCTTTGAGTCTAAGACCCAGATCTTAAATTCACTGACAGTCTAACCTTGGAAAAGCCATTTATCTTTTGAGGGATTAATAATACCCATTCCCTACAGCTATTTTAAAGATTAAGATAATGCATGTGAAGCCATTTGGTTAACCATAAATACCTCATATATATTAGGAAATACTAGTAAAATTGCTAAAAAAAATTCTATGCAATATATATTTTTAAGCAACAGAATTAAAACATTGAAAGAACAGGTAGCAAAGCTACCAGAAAGTTACTATTTTGGAGGAAAATTCTCTATAGGTACCTTTTGAAAGTTAATCATTATGTACGTTTTTTTGTTTGGGTTTTATATAAGTTTATTAGATGTATTTATTAAGCTGTGGTGAACAGTCTGATGAGTTATCAAATTTATGGCCCAAGTGGACATTAAAAAAATTCATAGTAGAAAGGAAAGGAACAACTAAAGATTGGAAAGAAACCCTATGTTAGATTCAGACATGTTACAGCTACAAGGCCAGGTTTCCATGAAACTAATGCTTTACAGTTAAGCTCCCAATGTAAGATATTTTTGTCCTCATATTTAAGATGATCGACTAGCATCAAAGAACTGTACTATACCAATTTAGAATTGAGATAGAAGGAAGGAGACTTAGAACCCTTCATCATGAGATAGCATTACAATTATTGATTTATATTTGAAAAGGCTTATAGGTGTCACTAAGATTCCTTTAGGAAGTAAAAATCTGATGCAATGTGAAGAGTAATGGCACAATGGTTCGGGTAATTATTCCCTTACATTTATTCGTTTGTTTATTATACACACATTCATTGGGAGATAGACTCTATTCTAGGTGTTAAGGATACAGACTTAAACAAAATAGCCCATGTGAAACTAGCATGTTAGATGGTGATTAGTGCCATAGAGAAAAGAAGAGCAGAAAACAGAGTTGTGGGGAGTGCAATTTAAACTAGGGTGGTTAGGAAAAGTAGAACTGTGAAGTGAATCATGCGGTTAAAAACTAGAGGTTAAAACCCCGGAGGTTCGGGCTTCCCCGGTGGCGCAGTGGTTGAGAGTCCGCCTGCCGATGCAGGGGACACGGGTTCGTGCCCCGGTCCGGGAAGATCCCACATACCACGGAGCGGCTGGGCCCGTGAGCCATGGCCGCTGAGCGTGTGCGTCCGGAGCCTGTGCTCCGCAACGGGAGAGGCCACAGTAGTGAGAGGCCCGCGTACCGCAGAAAAAAAAAAAAAAGAAAATAGTAAGAAGTAAGGGAGAGCCAAGGGAATTGGAGGGGTGTGGAAGAGAGAGATTGTAACGATTGACCATGGAAGAATTTCAGCTGAGTCAAGAGGGAACGGAGCTCATGGGAAGGTGGAAGGATAATGAGAACGTAGTAGGATCAATGGATTGTAGGCTCCAGTGGGGACTGAAGGTTTGTTGATGCACAAAGAAGTAACCTGGAAAGACAAGAAATGGTGGTTGAAGAGTGAGATGCTTGCAGTTAAGGTAATGGAGGGATCCCAGTTGCTGGTAATGACAAGTTTGAAGGTGTGACTAGGGAGTGAGTGCTCGACATGAGATGGAAAATAAGAAGGGATTGCTGGGAGTATTCCTGGCAGATCACGTTAAAAAGATTGTGTTATTTTTGGACAAAGTCTAAAGTTTTGTCCTTTAGTTTAAAATGGATTACAATGTCAATGATGAAAATACTACTTCCTAAAAAACACTTAGTGATTTCCTTTTATTTTTTTGGTCTGAATCTAAGAATACTATCTTATTTTACATTAGAATGCTAAGAACATTATGGATATGTATAAATTGGAAAAGAAGATTGAGGAATTGTCTAAAACTGAGAAACAGCATCAAGTAAGCACTTCTCAAATACTGGTAAAATATTTTCTTTCATCAAACTAATATTACTTTTTGAAGTTGTATGTGACTCATTGACCCAATAACCTTTTGTTATAAATTTTGAAATTTGTACTGCTCTAGCTGTCTGAGTTATATAAAAGGCAGTTTCTGTTTTCCAATGTAGCAGCTTTACTGATATATAATACACATGCCATTAAATTCACCCACTTAAAGCATATGAGTCAGTGGTTTTTAGTATATTCAGAATTATGCAACCATCACCAAAACCAATTTTAAAATACTTTTATCACCCAAAAAGAAATCCCTTTAGCAGTCACTCCCCATTCCTCCCCAACCCCAGACAACCACTAATCTGCTTTCTATCTCCATGGATTTACTGATTCTGGACATTTCATATAAATGGAATCGTATACATTATATGGTCTTTTGTGATTGGCTTCTTTCACTGAACATAATGTTTTCAAAGTTCATTCATGTAGGAGCATATATCATTACTTTATTTCCTTTTAAGGCTGAATAATATTCCACTGTATGGATATAGCACATTTTGTTTATACACTCATCAGTTGCTGGACATTCGGGCTGTTCCTACTTTTTTACTGTTATGAGTAATGCTGCTATGAATATTTATGTACAAGTTTTTGTGTGGACATATATTTTAATTTCTCTTGAGTATATACCTAGGAGTGGAATTACTGTATCATATGATAACTCTGTGTTTAACATTTTGAGGAACTGCCGGACTTTTCCCAAAATGACTGCGCTGTTTTACATTTCCACCAGCTGTGTATGAGGGTTCACATTTCTCCACATCCTTGCCACCCCTTGTTATTATTTATATTTTTTATTATAGTGACAATTTCTAATTTAACAGTATCTGATTTTGCAAATCCCTAAGTTAGGGAAGATTTTAGCTATTGTACCTTCTTAATGCAGAAAATGAGGAGAGATGGGGGAAAAATCTATCTTGATTTTTTAATTCAATTCTATTGCCTTAAGGAATGATATCTTACAAAAATGATTTTTATCTATATTACATCTAGAAAGTCTATATTTTGTATATTTTTGTTTTATCTGCAATACATTATTATCAGGAAACAGAAGACAACTGTTATTAAATTCAAGAATTTGTGTCACGCTTATTCTCATCTCTAATGGTTTATTTGAACAATATTTTTTGTTGTATGTGTTTGAAATGATGATGTACTTAAATTTCATATCTATATGTGGAATTCTCAATTTTCTTAGCAGACACCCCAATTCCATGTGGGTATGTACATATACATATATTATAGCAGTTATAATTTAGAGATTAAAATTGATTTTATTCTAGGAATGACTGTTTTGGAAAACACAACTGTCATAAACTAGTGAAAAGAACCAGAAGACATGGTTTCAAATCCTGTCTTCTCGACTTAAAAGCTTTGTAACCACAAGCAAGTAGTTAACTTCTCTAAATCTCAATTTTCTCATCTATTAAATGGATACGATAGTTTCTACCTCATCCACAAGCTTGTTGGAAACTCAAATGAGATGATTATGTGAAGATACCTTTAGAACTATAAAGGGATATCAAATATATATGATTATGATGATGATGATTCTACTTCTGACTATGCTGATTATTTTTCCAGGTTTTCCATTCAATCAATATACATTTTTATCAATTACATCCTATTTAGAAGCCTATGCCAACAAGCCTGCTTTTGGTTTGAATAAACTGATATATCTTTAATATTCACTTTGCTAAAGGAAATCTTGAACATTTTTAAACTATGTTTTTAAAAGAGGAAGAGCTTTCTATATGTCCATATGGACTCTGTTCGTGTCCTATCTAGATTTTTAATTTCATCAAAAAAATGAAGACTCTCTATGTCCTCTTATTATATGAAGTGTGAAATAGTGGGAAGAGCCCTTGGCTGGAGTTGGTGACTCAGATTCTAGTCCCCATTCTGTCACTTACTGGGTGTGACTCTGGGCAAGTCTCTGGATGCGCTGAGCTTCGATTTCCTTCCTGGTAGAGCAAGGGCAATGACCTTGACCTCAAGGGTCGTTGTGAGGCCAATGTGAATGTTCTTTATAAAGTGAAAAACACATGCACATTTAAGGTGCCAAAGAAACATGTCTCCCTATTGGATGATTTTGTGGCACTGTCCTTTACCAAAGCAATGTCCCAATGGCCTTTCCTAAATGTGTTTCTTTTCAGATGCTGTTACACACATATGAGAACACTTTGCTTAATAAAGATGCAAGTTTGCAGAAGGTTGGTCCTGTCTCTTCACATGAGGGCCTGTGGGATTCACTAGCTCTCTCCAAGTCATAAAGGAAGGAGATGGTCATTTGTGTAACTTCACCCCTGTTAAAATATCTGATTCTAATATTCTATCACAAGACATTTCTTTATTTGTAAGAACAGAAATGTTCTTCTGAGTGAAGAATACTGACTTCTCCATCTGGGATGTTTTAACATATCCTCTGTAAATTCTGGTGAGGTTCATCCCTTTATTCAACAAATACTAGTGTGCCAATTTGCCAGTCACTGGCTAGATAGTGGTGATGCAATTTTAATTCATAACAACACAAATGAGTGTGCAGTCAGTCATTTTAGGGAAAAAGAAGAATATATCCTCAGTTATTTTCTACCTAGTTTGATCGATTGATTTGATAGATAGATATTATTCTATTTATCTTTGTGTCCTGTGATTATAGCCTATCTGGTAACAAAGTTTGCCGGCTACCAAGATGCTGGTTATCGTGGCTTTAACAGACCCAGGAAGGATACACACTAAGTTAATAAACTTCCACATTCCAAGACAGGAGAGTGAAGAAAGAGCAGTATTTCACTTCTTTTCCTTCCCCTGCAATTTATGAGGTGTCAAAGGAGTCATTCACGGCTTGTGGACATTGATCAGGACACTGAATATTGTACCAACGGTATCTCCTCATCGTGGGTGTTCTCGCTCCCCATGTAGTGCCATGGGGTAATGGTGGTTGCTCACTTCCTCTGTAACTCTGGTCTTTCCACCATTTTGCACTCTTGCCCAGCACTCATAATGCACTTCTCATGCTCCAGGCACCATGCTAGTCATGGGATAGAACTATAGGTCAGACACTGACTGTACCCTCTGGTCTTGTAGTACAAAACTATGGTTTTAACAGAGATATGGTTTGAACTGGATAAAATTGGATGCCTTAATAATTCATTAGTCATTCTGCAGGTAAAAAACTGCTTTTTTTCTTAAATGTACCATAGTAATATAATTCTGACTTGGACTTAAGAATTACCTTGCAGGGTATGATTCCACTGGACAGGCAAAGACAGAATATAAATAACACCAGTCACATACAGTTGCCTTGCTGTCCCATTCTTTTCTGCTTAGTTTTTTTTTTTTTTTTTTTTTTTTTTGCGGTACGTGGGCCTTTCATTGCTGTGCCTCTCCCATTGCGGAGCACAGGCTCCGGACGCGCAGGCTCAGTGGCCATGGCTCAAGGGCCCAGCCGCTCCGCGGCATGTGGGATCTTCCCAGACCAGGGCACGAACCCGTGTCCCCTGCATCGGCCGGTGGACTCTCAACCACTGCGCCACCAGGGAAGCCCTCTGCTTAGTTTTAATCACAAACACAGACTAGTTCAGTTTTCCAATAATGAGATTAGTAGAAGGTTTCATCATCATTGGGCATTTACAATTCTTCCATGGCTCAGATTGATAGTCTAGTAAATGCAATTTAGTGGACTCATACATTTATTTGCTATTAATTCTCTCTCCTACTTTTCAGAAGGATTTAAGTATAGAAGAACTTAAGTCAACCATCATAGAATGTGAAAGCATTATAGAGGTATACCATAATGATCTCACAGCTTGCAAGGTGGGGTTATTAAACGTAAATGTGAATGTCCCACTAGAGTAACGTGTGCAGCCTAATGTTGTATGTGATTCCAGAACTTACGAGGGGAGAAAAACAAACTGGCTCATGAGTTACAGCACTTGCAACAGGAACTCATCGTGTAAGTTCAGAGCAACCCTTCACCAGCCTTCTGTCATGTGCCCCCGCCCTACATTCTTCACCTACCGAGCTATGTGCAGTTCTTTGAATGTGCCACGTTCTTTTCTTCTGTACCTTTGTAAGTGATATTTTCTCTGCTTTTCTCCTAAGAGGATGAATTCCTTCACAAGTTTTCCATCACCTTGCCTTATCCTTCCTTGCTTTTCTGATACCTTGAGATTAAGTAATCCTTCTGAGTTCGTGCAGGCACGTTGTTCTTACCTCTTTCCTAGCATCCACTACCTTATATTATAATTGTTTGTTTCTGATTATGTGTCACATGCTAGTCCAGGAGTCCATAGGTAACAAAAATGAGTACAGTCAGTGGGGTAAGTGCACATACTTACATTAGGGAAGTGACGATGAGGAAAGTGCATTATCCAGGTAAAGATGGGGGTTACTCTGCTTAGCTCCAGATAATTGTTACATCAAGAATATATGGGGCTTCCCTGGTGGCGCAGTGGTTGAGAGTCCGCCTGCTGATGCAGGGGACGCGGGTTCGTGCCCCGGTCTGGGAAGATCCCACATGCCGCGGAGCGGCTGGGCCCGTGAGCCATGGCCGCTGAGCCTGCGCATCCGGAGCCTGTGCTCCACAACGGGAGAAGCCACAGCAGTGAGAGGCCTGCGTACCGCAAAAAAAAAAAAAAAAAAAAAAAAAAAAAAAAAAATATATATATATATATATATATATATATATATATATATATATGGACCCAGTGTGGCCACATGTTCCCATTTTTTAAAGAAAAGCCAGAAATCTAGATTTTTAGTGAAAATTTTAACAATTTAAACTATTGGCTCCAATTCTTAAAAAAAGAAAATATAGCTTACCTGTTTGCAACCACCTGGAGTCACTAGTGTGTGCAGCTCCTGGAGGGCAGGGACTACCTACCTACCTACGTACCTACCTACTTATTTATTTATTTATTTATTTATTTATTTATTTATGGCTGTGTTGGGTCTTCGTTGCTGCACGCAGGCTTTCTCTAGCTGCAGCAAGCGGGGTCTACTCTTTGTTGCCGTGCGTGGGCTTCTCACTGCGGTGGCTTCTCTTGTTGTGGAACACGGGCTCTAAGTGTGCAGGCTTCAGTAGTTGTGACACGTGGGCTCAGTAGTTGTGGTACACGGACTTAATTGCTCTTCACATGTGGGATCTTCCCGGACCAGGGCTCGAACCTGTGTCCCCTGCATCGGCAGGCGGATTCTTAACCACTGTGCCACCTGGGAAGTCCCAGGGACTACCTCTTATTCCCCTCTGTATTCTTAGGTACCTTATACAATCCTTGGCACACATGGGTGCTTACTGATTGTTTGGCGATAAAGAAACCTTATTCTGGTGACTTAAAACATAATATTGGAGGCATACCTAACCAGACGACTACTGGTTTGTTTGGTTTTTTTCCCCCAAGGAATGGAATCCAGTTCAGTGTCAGTGGAGAGCATAAGAGTGTCAACTCTGAAGGAGAAAAGTCTCTACATTGTGAACTCATTCTTGCTCAGTCTGCAGAGGTATGTAATTATCATCAAATGGAAGGCTTTAAAAAATAATCACCACGTGGGATAGCTTGCTATTAAGTGAAGTTCTGTAGCTTGCTGAAAAGCACTCATGACATTTTGAGGGAATCTGTTGATAGTTTATAGAACCTAAGTCTAAAGTCTCTTAGCCTGGAAGAACAGATCTTTTTCAAGTTATGGCTGAATACTATAGTGAGACTCCAGCATGGGGTTGTAGAAATGTGTGTTCAGTGAATCTGGACTTTAGAAATCTTTATATTCTTTATATTTTTCAGGACAAACTACCTGCAGTGATCCCCAGCCTGGGGTCTGAAAGATAGCGGTAGAGATCCATGAACTATTTTTAGTATTTCTCCAAACCCCCAAAGTAAATGTATCTACCAAAAATAAAGATGCTCAGAAACAAGATGAAATTTCTTTGCTTTAAGATGTAATTGTACCAACCCAAATTAATGACACTGATTATTATGTTCTGAACATAAATTAGCATTTTTATATGTTTTGGGTTAATTTTAAAATGGCAAAATGAATTGTTGCTTTAAAATCTCCAGTTTGTTCGTAGACCCATTTCTTTACAATAGGGGAGGAAACAGTCGAAAGCTTTCTTGTGGATGAAATGTTGGGACCCACCTCCTTACTATATTTTTACTCCTTTGTACTTTCTAGTTTTGTGCTTGTTATGTTAGGAAATGTTTTATTAGCAAATTGCTTTTTTTCGCTACTTTGATGGTCTTTCCATGTTGGGTAGATGATGGATATGCCCAGAATGTCCTCCTGTTGACAGCTGTGATATGACCTTGAAAGGAGAGAATGTCCTTGGGGCAAATGCTGTTTGAATTTCTCCTGCCAAGGATGCAGGGCAACATATGCTGCCTTCACCTAAGGCTGTCTCAGGCAGGCTTGAACATTCTGCTGAGGGCTGTGCTTTCCTGACATTCTGTTTCAAATACTCATCATTTTTGCTGTGTTTTTGATACCAAGCCAAACTGCCAGACTGAATGAAGTGGTGGCAAATCTGCCACGGCAAGGTGTTTTTATCCTTGGTCCTCCGAGATAATAATGATGCCAAGATGCCAGCTTATAAAGCTTTATAGTTCTGAACAGGGGTTAAACAGCTGGCAATGTTTGGCTCTGAAGTTTATCCCACTAATGGATTAGGAAGTCTTTGCCTTCTAATTAGAATCTGGAATAAGAGCCCTATGACCTTCCTCCAACAGATAGCAAGAAGAAGTTAAATTTGTTGTCATATATCTAAAATATGACAGGACATAGAGGCTTTGAGAGACGTATAAGAAATTTGCTTTGTGAATTATCATCTGAGAGTATCTTCCATGAACGGAGGACAGGCAAAAGAAACCAGTCTGTTTTCAATGGGATTTATTGAATGCCCCCCAGCAGTTTTTTTTTTTTTTCCTGTGAATTTCTTTCCTTCCCCTCTTTTCATAAAATTAGAGCCATAGGGCTTCCCTCGTGGCGCAGTGGTTGAGAGTCGGCCTGCCGATGCAGGGGACACGGGTTCGTGCCCCAGTCCGGGAAAATCCCAAGTGCCGCAGAGCGGCTGTGCCCGTGAGCCATGGCCGTTGAGCCTGTGCGTCCAGAGCGTGTGCTCTGCAACGGGAGAGGCCACAACAGTGAGAGGCCCGTGTACAGCAAAAAAAAAAAAAAAAAAAATTAGAGCCATAAAATATCACCTACATGTAAATGTTATCTATTGGATACATGAATTTTCCTTAAGAATGAGTAAATGTTAAGTTAAAGCTGCCTAAGAGAGAAAATGAAAACAATTTTGGGGGGATATTAGGAGGATTTCATAAGACTATTTAGAGCAATTTGATGGGGATAATTATATTGACCCATGGGCATCATTTTCATAAAGTAAAAATAATGTTCTTTATTAAGATGACAGAGTTGTGGACATTTTGGTAATTATTTCAGAACAATGAAACCAAGTGGCAGTGCAATTTAGTCAGCTTGTCATCTCTGGACACAATGATGGGCCAAGAAATGCTACTGTTACTGAGAGAACTTGAACAAAAGGGAGTGGAGTTCACAGCTATGCTTCAGAAGCTGGTATTGTATAACATCTGCATATTGTGCTGTTTCACTGGCCAGGAACGTCTGTAGATAATTGACCTACAGTCTGTTTGCTGAGCACAAGCATATCTGTGTGTTGGGACCCAAATGTATCCTACTACGAAATGAGAAGATTTTTCTCAAACCTTCCTGATATGGATCTTCTAGTTCTCGGTCAATCCAGACTAACAAGTTGACCATTAGATATGGATTGCTTAAGCTTATTTTTCCTACAGGTTAATCTTTAGTATCAAAGGGCTGAAGATGCAGTATCTGTTGAACAGTTTCCTTCTACCTAATGGCTAGTAGTACCTCTTTCTCCATTTTGATTTTTGACTGGAAACTCTAGATGGTCAGAAAAAACAGAGAACAACATTTTCATGTTGGTATTTCCAGTCCCTTTCACAGTACCTAGCATATTGTAGGTAGTATTTCATTTGATGAATGAAAAAAATCCATGAAAATGCTTGTTTCCTTCTATTTGAGAGGGGAATGAAAATGGGTAGGTTTTATTCTGGAAAACAGTTCTATCCAATATATTCAGCATGTATAGGGCACCTGACGAGAGTTAGCATCTACACATGGCAACATCCTGGGGTAAAGGAAAGTCACTGGGTGGCCTTAGATGACAAGAAACTCTCTCTGGTGGCTTCTGAAATTACCTGTATAAAACCTTGTCTAAATGACTTTTTCTTATATAATTGCATATGGCTTTCACTGAATTCCTAGTTGAAGATGTGGAACTCTTTTTCAGCATGAAGATGTTTCTGAAGTTGAAACACTCATTGATAGTTCTCTACAGTGGGTAACTAATCCAGAAATTACTGTGAAAGAAAAGTGGGAGAACAAGCTTACTGTAAGTGTTCTATATTTTGTGATTTTCCTGGTTTTTCTTCTACTTTCTTAACCCAGGTAATGCTTATTATCCACAGTATCATTTCTAAGACTTTATCGTAGTGTTCTGCTATCTCATTCTGGCGATGTGTGTGGAGTGTGTGGGGATGTGCATGAGTGTGCATATATGGGTGACAGTAAGAGTGTGATGGTTACGATAAGTGTGTGTGAGTGTGAGGGTGACCAACGAAAGAGACAGTGAGTGTGAGGATATGTGATATGCCTTGGAGAGACAAAAAGTAAATAAGCTGATTTAATTAAAAGTGTATTTTATTTGAATCCTTGTGAGGACTGGCTGGTCTAAGCTTGAATTTTTCCTATCAAAATTCTCTAACTTTGATAGAATGATTACTGTGCAAAAAAAAGAATCTTATTCCTGAGACTCTGACAGTTTTATTATACCAGAACTTAGCAGAATATCAAAAATGGAAACTTCTTAGGTAGCTGGTCCCAGTTTTGTTAGAAAGGAAGCATATAAAAAGAAATCTCTTTAATTTATCCATCACTTATTATCTCTGCTTCTTGACTGCCAGACAACTTCCTAACATCTCTCAGCCCCCTGAGTTAAGCTAAAGCATGAAGTAAACTCTGAAAACTCTGGAATATTAATTTCAGTCCTTGCCAAACTTACCTTTTTAAAAAGGTTTTTAATATGTGTTTGAATATGGTAATCAACAAATACTGATTTTATTGCATTTCCTAGTCCCATTATATTATAAAGCAATTGTGATTATTGATGAAATGGTCATGTATCTTAAGAAAAAGAAAGCAAAGCTCAATTTTAGGCACACTATGGTACCTAATATGTACTTGTTAAATTGAGATAACCCACAGGATAATCAATCTGTAGGCAACTGCGAATTGGTATCTGTTCAATTAGAATTTTAGAGTCCAGTAACAGTGAATGCTATTGAGGTGGGAATGGCCACAGCATGTTATATTGCCTGTTATTTCTTTATATTTAACATTGGAACAGTGGAGTTTGTTTTGTGACTCTTCTTATAGGAATTCAAATATATCAAGGAAGAGAAGCTAAATCTTTGTATATTAATGCTGAACAGCTTGAGAAACCACAAAGAATCCCTTGATAAAGAGTTTGCCAAATTGATAGAGATTTTGAAGAGATTCAGGCTGGAATATTTTTATTTCAGAAAAGAATTTCTTCCCAGGTGATGATCCCTTATATATAAGAAACCCATGCTTTATATACATAACATGTTTGTAATTGTGCCATGGCATTCAGTTTACCTTTTTCAAGTTGTATACCTTGATTTCAGATGACACTTTTTCAGGGAAGACATTTTGTCTGACAATTTTGGATTGTGAAAGGGTATGAAATTGACTTATATATTCAAAGTTGCAAGTAATAAACTTGAAATATATGGAAATCCATATATTGAGTTATTTTTCCCAAGAGAAGGAGTTTGGAATCAGACTATAAAATTCTTTTAACCAGAAGGGGCCTTAGAGATTTTTTAGTAAAACCTCATAATTTTACAGAGGACTGGGGCAAAAGGATGTGAAGTGAATTGATCAAGACCTGAGAGTTATTAATGGAAAATCTATGAATAGCTCTGTTAATGGAAGGACTTGATGTTGGGACTGTTGACTCCTATCCCATTGGGCTTTATGTTCCATCTCAGGGTACAATGCATTACATTGGGCCCTAGTCAATTAAATTTCAAGTAAAGGAAGTCATAGGGAATAGAAGACTCTATATGTAAAGTGACTTAAAATCTTATCCTTCCTCTCACCTTAATTCTTTTTTTTAAGTACCTGTGTTTTATGTATGTGTGTATGTGTGTATGTGTGTATGTGTGTATGTGTGTATGTATGTATGTATGTATGTATGTATGTATGTATGGCTGCACTGCCCAGCTTGTGGGATCTTAGTTCCTTGGGATCTTAGTTCCCCGACCAGGGATTGAACCCTCGACCTCAGTGAAAGCACGGAGTCCTAACCACTGGACTGCCAGGGAATTCCCCTTAATTATTATGTTTTCTGGGGAAAACTCTCGAAATTTGTACACTATGTAAACCACATACTAAACAAGGACAGGGGTTAGATCTTTCGTTAACCACTATTTATATAGCTGCTAATGCCTCACTTAGCATTCCCTTAAGAAATGCTTTTTGAGTGAATGAATGAATGAATATGGGTGTATTTTGAATTTGAATAAAGTAAAAGAAAAAAATGTACTTAGAGACCAAGATTGCTGAAAGAAAATAGCAAGAAGAAACTATTTTATTCCCCCCAAATAAGGAAACTAGGTATCAGAGAGAGTTTAATACCAGAAGGAACTCTCAAGAAGATGATCTTCTGCTTTCCCTAAGAAACCAGGAGCCCAGACTTCCCCATAGTGGTAAAGGCATGGGTTAAGTAGATATGCAGCTTCCTTACACAGATACCATCTCCACAAAAGGGAGCATTGAAATTTTTCTGTTTAGCAACAAAGAACTATTTGGAGAGAGGCCTGCACTAGAGTCATCTAGGAGTAAGTGAATCTTCTGTATTATCCTATTAGACACACGAACGGCCCAGTTAAATAATAGTAGGTATGATTTGTTGAGAGCTCATTGTGTTGCATATAGTGCTAAGAATTTGACACACATTTGTCTCCAGAGAGGTCACCCTAGTGGGGTTAAGTGACAGCTGGGATCAGGCCCAGATATGGTCTACTTCAAAACCTATATTCTTTCAACTATTAATCCCCCACCTTATACTTGTTAAAATCTAATGTAATATTTATTAATAATATTCTAGGAACTTAGCATTGGGCAAAATAATACTCATCAATGGAAGGATGGCTTAGCCCCTGCCTTCTAAACATAATTTAAAAGACACAAAGCCATATAGAGGCTACACACAAAATGATCTGGCTATAGGTATTAACTATGAATAAGCACATGAGTGAAGTATTTTTTGGCAGTGAGAGGGAATTCTATATTTAGATGAAGTAGGAAATATTTATTAAAAGTAAACTTTCAGGAGTTAGCTGTTTGCTGAGGAGAAAGCTTCCATTTTGGTGCAAGAGAAACAGAATCCAGTGCTGAGGAATGGAAAGAATTGAGTGAGGCAACGAGAGGCGGTGAAAGAAAGAAAAAAAAAAAAGGCTTTTGGAGGGCTTGGTGAGAAAAACATGTCATCATTTGTACATGCTTTTGTACATCCAAGTGCCACCTCTTTGCCAGACTTTTTTCCCCCCTAAATGCTAGGGAATTATAGAAAATAGGACAGAAATCTCTACCTCCATGAAATTAACATCTATTAAGGGACACAGATAATGAATGAACATATAATTATATAATATAATCCCAGGGAGTAGTAAGTGATATGAAGAAAATTAAAGCAGGATAAGAAGACCAAGAATGACCAGAACCTAATTTTAGAAAGAATGGTCAGGAAGGGCCTGTCTGAGGGATGATAACTTCAGTAGATAAATGAAGTGAGAGAGTGAGCTATGTGATGATCTGGGGAGTGTTCTGGGCAGGGGAAATAGCTAGTGCACAGGCCCTGGGGTTGTAATGAGCTTGGTATGTTTGAGGAGCATCAGGAGGCCGGCATGACAGGGGTGGAATGAGTGCTGGGCAGTGGTAGGAGATGAGGTCAGAAAGATAGGCAGGGGTCAGGTCCACAGCCTTGCAGTTCATGTTCAGGAATTGAGGTTTTATTCTGAGTAGATGGGAAGCAATTGGAGGATTACAAGCAGGGAAGTAACATAACTTGTGTTTTGAAAAATCATTCTGGCTGCCATGTAGAGAATTGTCTATAGAGGGCAAAAGTGAAAGCAGTGAGACCAGTGAGAAGAGGTATTTTTCAATAACAGATCACCAATTAGAGATCCTGAAATCAATTTACTGGATTATGACCCACTTAAAAAAATAAATACAAAAATATCAGAATACATTGTATATAGTAAGTGTAAGTAATATATCATAAAATTTTTGTTTCAGCTAGGTGTGTGTGTGTGTGTGTGTGTGTGCTTAGTTAAAATATAAAATATTTACTGAGTCATGGTCAAGAAAGCCCCTGAGATAAGTGTTATTGTAATAGTCCAGGTGAGGAGTATAATGTGAGCCAGGGTGATAGTTATGAAGGTGATATGAAATGGTTGGATTCAAACTATATTTTGAGGATAGATCAGATCTGACTTACTAGTGAATTAGATGTGGGAATGCAAGAAAGAGAATCATCCTTGACTTAGGTGGTTTTGATCTGAAAACTAGGTAAATGGGGTGCTAGATGGCAAAGTCTGGGGGAGACTCAGACGTGGCAGGAGTAAAAAAATCAAGATTTAGCATTAGGACATGTTAGCAAGGAGAGTTGTTGAATTTAAACACACATGCACACCCAAAGCTAAAGCTACTATGCCTCTCAACATGATAATGAAAATCTCTATAGAAGAAAAATCTTTGAAGTTTCAACATTTGTTGAATATCTTTAATAAATGGTACTATCTAATTTTTTAAAGCTTTTTCTAAGGCTGCTGTGCTTCATAAAGTAAATAAATGTTATTGTCTTATAGGTACAAATACATATAAGTGATTGAAAGCTTTAGTATTATTAAATACGGGTTTCTGTTGGGCCTTACAGTCCTTTTGCTTTCCATTGAAAGATAACGGACACTCCTGATAGCTTAGACTATTCCCGGAAAAGATAAAAGTAGATAAAATTGATGTTTTAAAAAACAGAGGAGGTGATGTCAGCAAGAAGGTGGAATAGGAGGCATTGGACCCTCCTTCTCCTATTGGGTACACTGACTCAACAGTAATACATGAACAAATTCCTTTTGTGAGAAACCCAGAAACTAATATTTAAGAGGCTCCTTCACTTTGGGTAACCATGATGGGTAACCAGCCACATCAATGATGGTAGGAAAATTCTAGATACCCTTGCACCATAATTCCTGCTCCTGGCACAGTATTATATGATCAGAAGGAACCCCCCAGCTCCTAGCTTTTTCCTGAATAGGGAAAGAGTTGGACTATTGTGCCCAACATTCCAACTTTGCTGAGGACTGCCCAAAATACCAGCTTCTGTCTCACCTGTCTCAGAATGAAGACAGAACTGGGTGTACTATAGACATCTGAGGGACACTGAGAACGAAGACAGTGGTTTGAATTGGCACACAAGCACTCATCATAGTTCCTCCCCCTAGCTCAGCACAGAGTAAGCGGATGAAAAATTCCAGATCACAGCTTCTCCCTAGGGAAGGAAAGAGTTGGATCACACATCCAATATTCCAGCTATTCTGGGGGGTTCCTAAGAGACTGGCTTCTGTCACACCCATCTTAGAGCAATGATGGGACCCTTATACCCTGGATGCCTAGGTTCCACTAAGAACAAAAATGGTGGGTTGAACCAACATAAAGATTTGAGAGGCTCCTAGAATCTCTGCTCAAAGTGACTGGTAAGAAATTTTTCCTGTGTAGGTCCAGTCTGCTAATACTGGGAGAGGTGGATCTTTTTTCTGATGTGAAGATACCAATACAAAGAGTCAAGAAAAATGAAGACACAGGAAAGTATCTCTCAAACAAAGGAACAAAATAAATCTCCAAAAACTGTACCTAATAAGACAGAGATAAATTATTTACCCCACAGAGAATTCAAAATAGCTGTCATAAAGTTGTTCAATGAGATTGGGAGAACAATGCGTGAACAAAGTGAGACTGTCAACAAAGAGACAAAAAGTACCAAACAGAAATCTTAGAGCAGAAGAATCCTGAAAATTTTACCAGAAGAGTTCAATAGCAGATGCAGAAGAAAAGATCAGTGAACTTGAACAGAGGTCATTGAAAATTATCCAGTCAGAGGAGTAAAAAAAAAAAGAAAAAAAAAAAGAGAGATTGAGAGAGAGAATGAAAAAGAGTGAAGAAAACTTAAGGGACTTAAGGGATATTATCAAGTAGACCAATATATGTATTATGGGAGTCCCAGAAGGAGAAGAGAGAAAGAAAGGGACAGAAAGGTTATTCAAAGAAATAATGGCTGAAAACTTCCAAAATCTGGGGAAGGACACCCAGACCCAGGAGGCCTAGCAGATCTCAAATAAGATGAACCCAAAGAAATCCACACTGAGACACATTATAATCAAATTGTCAAAAGTCAAAGAGAGAATTTTGAAAGCAGCAAGTGAGGGGTTTTGTCAGGTACAGGGGAGATCTCATGACTATCAGTGGATTTCTCAGTGGAAACCTTGCAGGCCAGAAGGAAATGGGATGATATATTTGAAGTACTGAAAGTAAAGAACTACCAACCAAGAGCACCATACCCAGAAAAACTAACTGTCCCTCAAAAATGAAGGTGATATAAAGACTTTGCCATACAAACAAAAGCTGAGGGAGTTCATTACCACTAGGCCTGCCTTACAAGAAATGCTAAAAGGAGTTCTTCAAGTTGAAACAAAAGGACCTTAAACAGCAATATGAGAGCATATTAAGGTATAAGATTCACTGGTAAAGGTAGATATATAGATAAACACAGTAAATCACTTTTAATTCTTGGATAAAAGTTAAAAAAAAGTATTATAAACAAAAGTATAAAATTTTGTTAATGGTATACTATATAAAAAGATATAAATTGTGACATCAAACATAAAATGGGGGACAGAGAGGTAAAAGTGTAGGTTTTTTTGTATGTGATTGAAGTTAAGTTGTTATCAGCTTAAAATAGGTTACTATAACTGTAAGATGTTTTATGTATGCCCCATGGTAACCATAAAGAAAATACATATAAAAGATACACAAAAGAAAAAGAAAGGAATCAAAACATATCAATATTAAAAAAATCAATGAAACACAAAGGAAGACAGGAAAAGAGGAACAAAAGAACTACAAGACAGAAAACAATTAACCAAATGGCAATGGTAAGTCCCTCCCTATCAATAATTACGTTAAATGTAGATAGATCAAACTCCCAAATCAAAAGACATAGAGCAGATTGAATGGATTAAAAAAAAAAGACCCAACTATATTCTATGAGACTCATTTTTTGAAAAAATTTTTATTTTATATTGGAGTATGGTTGATTTAAAATGTTGTGTTAGTTTCATGTGTACAGCAAAGTGATTCAGTTAAACATATACACATATCCATTCTTTTTCAGATTCTTTTCCCATTTAGGTTATTACAGAATATTGAGTAGAGTTCCCTGCGCTATACAGTAGGTCTTTGTTGATTATCTATTTTATATATAGTAGTGTATATATGTTAATTCCAAACTCCTAATTTATGCCTTCCCCCCACCTTTCCCCTTTGGTAACCATAAGTTTGTTTTCGAAGTCTGTGGGTCTGTTGCTGTTTTGTAAATAAGTTCATTTGTGACATTTTTTTAGATTCCACATATAAGTGATATCATATGATATTTGTCTTTCTCTATCTGACTTACTTCACTTAGTATGATAATCTCTAGGTCCATCCATGTTGCTGCAAATGGCATTATTTCATTCATTTTAATGGCTGAGTAATATTCCATTGTATATGTATACCACATCTTCTTTATCCATTCATCCATTGATGGACATTTAGGTTGCTTCCATGTCTTGGCTATTGTAAATAGTGTTGCAATGAACACTGGGGGGCCTGTATCTTTTCGAATTAGGGTTATCTCCAGATATATGCCCAGGAGTGGGATTGTTGGTTGAAATGGTAGCTCTATTTTAGTTTTTTAAGGCATCTCCCTACTGTTCTAAGAGACTCAGTTTAGATTTAAGAACACATATTGCCTGAAAGTGAAGGCATGGTAAAAGGTATTATGTGCAAATGCTAATCAAAAGAGAACAGGGATGACTATACTTATGTCCAAAACAATAGACTGTAAGTCAAAATCTGTCACAAAACAATAGACTGTAAGTCAAAATCTGTCACAAGAGACAAAGAATATTATAAAACGATGAGTCAATTCACCAGGAAGATACAATTATAAATATAATTGCACCCAATATCAGAGCACCTAACTATATAAAGCAAATATTGGCATAATTAAAGGGAGAAATAGATAGCAATATAATGGCATTGTAGGAGACTTCAATACCCCACTTTCAATAATGGAAAGAACATTGAGACAGAAGATCAATAAGGAAACAGCACACTTGAACAATACTATTGATACAGTGGACCTAACAGACATATATAAAGCATTCCACCAAATAGCTACAGAATATTTTGGGGCTTCCCTGGTGGCACAGTGGTTGAGAGTCCGCCTGCCAATGCAGGGGACACAGGTTCATGCCCCGGTCCAGGAAGATCCCACATGCTGTGGAGTGGCTGGGCCCGTGAGCCATGGCCGCTGAGCCTGCGCATCCAGAGCCTGTGCTCCGCAACGGGAGAGGCCACAACAGTGAGAGGCCCGCGTACCGCAAAAAAAAAAAAAAAGAAAAAAAAAGAATATATTGATACATTATCAGGTGCACCTGGAACATTCTCCAGGATAGATCACATATTGGGTCACAAAACAAGTCTTAACAAATTTAAGAAGATTAAAATCATACTCAGTATTTTTTTTCAACCACAATAGAATAGAACTAGAAATCAGTAGCAGAAGGAAAAGTGGAAAATTCACAAATATATGTAGAAATTAAACAACATACTGCTGAACAACCACAAAAGTATTAAAAGGGAGACCAGAGACTATCTTGAGACAAAAATGGGGACAACATATCGAAACTTAAGGCATGCAGCAAAAGCAGTACTAAGAGGGATGTTAGTAGTGATAAATACCTACATTAAAAAGAAGAGGGCTTCCCTGGTGGCGCAGTGGTTGAGGGTCCGCCTGCCGATGCAGGGGACGCGGGTTCGTGCCCCGGTCTGGGAGGGTCCCGCGTGCCGCGGAGCGGCTGGGCCCGTGAGCCATGGCCGTTGGGCCTGCGCGTCCGGAGCCTGTGCTCCGCAACGGGAGAGGCCACAACAGTGAGAGGCCCACATACCGCAAAAAAAAAAAAAAAAAAAAAAAAAAAAAAAAAAAAAAAAAAAAGAAGAAAGATCTTGGGAGTTCCCTGGTGACCTAGTGGCTAGGACACTGGGCTTTCACTGCCATGGCCCAGGTTCAATCCCTGGTTGGGGAACTGAGATCTTGAAAGCTGCACAACACAGCCAAAAAAAAAAAAAAAAGAAGAAGAAGAAGAAAGATCTCAAACAACCTAACTTTACACCTCAAGTAACTATAAAAGAAAAAAGAAAAAACTAAGTCCAAAGTAAGCACAAGGAAGGAAATAATAAAGATTAGAGCAGAAATAAACAAAATAGATAATATAAAAACATTTTTTAAAAATCAATGAAACTTGATTTGTTTGTTTTTGAAAAGATAAACATAATTGAAAATCTTTTGCTAGGCTAAGGAAAACTCAAATGAGAAATGAAAGAAGAGACGTTAAAATTGATGCCACCAGGGGGAAAATGGGACATAAGAGACTGCTGTGAACAATTATACAGCAATAAATTGGAAAACCTTGAAGAAATGGATAAATTCCTAGAAACGTACAACCTATCAAGACTGAACCAGGAAGAAACATAAAATCCGAACAGACTAATAACTAGTAAAGAAGTTGAAGCAGTATTCAAAAAACTCCCAACCATTAAAAACCCAGGACCAGATGATTTTACTGGTGAATCACCAAACATTAAAAGAAAATTAATGTCAGTGCTTCTGAAACAGTTTCAAAAAATTGAAGATGAGGGATCACTTCCTGGTTCATTTTATGAGGGCAGCATTATTCTGACACCAAAACCAAAGATATTACAAGAAAACTATTCATCCTTGATGAATATAGATACAAAATCTTCAGCAAAATACTAGTAAACCATTTTAAACATCCCATTAAAAAGTTGATACTGCATGACCAAGTGAGATTTATCCCTGGGATGCAAGATGGTTCAACATATGAAAATCAATTAATATGATACACCACATTAACAAAATGATGGATAAATAGCACATTATCATCTAAATTGATGCAGAAAAGCTTTTGATAACATTCAACACCTTTCATGATAAAAATATTCAAAAAACTAGAAATAGAAGGAAACTACCTCAACATAATAAAGGTTGTATGTGAAAAGCCCACAGCTAACATCATACTCAATGGTGAAAGACTGAAAGCTTTTGCTCTAAGATCAGAAACAGCTCAAGCATGTTCGTTCTCACCACTTCTGTGCAACATAGTACTGAAAATACTAGCCTGAGCAATTAAGCAAGAAAAAGAAATAAAAGGCATCCACATTGGAAAGGAAGTAGTTAAATCATCTCTGGAGATGACATGATCCGCATATAGAAAGACTCCACAAAAAGCAGTTAGAACTAATAAACAAATTCAGCAAAGTGGCAACATACAAAATCAACATACAAAAATCAGTTGCATTTCTATGCACTAATAATAAACTTTCTGAAAAGAAAACTGAGAAAACAATCCTATTTAAAATAGTATCCAAAGAATAAAATAAGAATAAACTTTAAGGAGATAAAAACTTGCATACTTAAAACTATAAAACAACACTGAAATAAATTAAAGAAGATGCAAATTAATGGAAAGACATCTTGTGTTTATGGATTGGAAGACTTAATGTTGTTAAGATGTCTGTACTACCCGAAACAATCTACAGATTCAATGCAATCTCTACCAAAATTCAGATGACTTTTTTTTACAGTAATAGAAAAGAACAATCCTAATATTCATATGGAACTACAAAGGACCAAAAGAATCTTGAGAAAGAAGAACAAAGCTGGAGGTATCACACGTTTTGATTTCAAAATATATTACAAAGCTACAGACCAATGGAATAGAATAGAGTGTCCAGAAATAAACCTTCACATGTATGGTCAACTGATCTTCAAGTAGGGTGCCAAGAATACACAATGGAGAGTGGATAGTCTTTTCAACAAATGATACTGGGAAAACTGGATATCCACATGCAAAAGAATAAAGATGAACCCTATCATACACCATATACAAAAATCAACTCAAAATTGATTGAAGACTAAAACATAAGGCTTAAAACTGTAAAACTCCTAGAAGAAAACTTAGGGGAAAATCTTCATGACATTGGTCTTGGCAATACTTTCTTGGATATGAAACCAAAGGCACAAGCAACAGAAGAAAAAATATGCACGTAGGTCTACATCAGACTAAAAAGCACACAGCAAAAGATTTAACAGAGTGAAAAGGTAACCTATTGAATGGGGGAAAATACTTGCAAACCATATATCTGAAAAGAGGTTAATATTCAAAATATAGAAGGAACTTCTACAACTCAATAAAAAAACCCAATTTAAAAATGGGCAAAAGAATTTAATAGACATTTTTCCAAAGAAGATATAAAATTGGCCAACAAGTACGTGAAAAGATGTTCCACATCACTAGTCATCAGGGAAATGCAAATAAAAACCACAATGAGTCATTCACAATGATGAATGAATCACACCTGTTAGGAAGGCTATTATAAAAAAAAAAAAGACCCAAAAGATACCAAGTGTTGGCAAGGGTGTAGAAAAATTGAAACCCTTGTATACTGTTGGTAGGAATGTAAAATGGTGCAACTGCTATGGAAAACAGTTTGGAGGTTCTCAAAAAATTAAAAATAGAGCTACCATATGATCCAACAATCCCACTTCTGGGTATATATCCAAAAGAATTCAAAGTAAAATCTCGAAAAGATATTTGCACACTCCTGTTCATTGCAGCATTAGTCATAATAGCTGAGATGTGGAAACAATCTAAACGTTCATTAAAAGGATGAATAAATAAAGAAAATATGGTATATACGTACAATGAAATATTATTCAGCTTTAAAAAAATTTTTTTTTGAAAGCTTTTCGAAAAAGAAGGAAATTTTGCCACATGTGATAACGTGGATGAATCTTGAGGATATTATGATAAGTGAAATAAACCAGTCAGAGAAGGACAAATACTACATGATTCCGATTACATGAGGTATTTAAAATAGTCAAACTTACAGAAGCAGGGAGTAGAATGGTGGTTTCCAGGGGCTTGGGAAGGGGAAATGGATGATTGTAATTCAACAGGTATAAAGTTTCAGTTACACAAGATGAATAAGTTCTAGAGATCTGCTATACAACATTGCGCCTATGGTTAACAGTACTGTATTGTGCACTTTAAAGTGTTAAGAGGGTAGATCTCATGTTAAATGTTCTTAACCACAATTAAAAAAAAAAAAGAAAAAACTGACTACATGCTGTTGAACAATGCTCAGGAGAATGTGTGTTTAGGTTGTTACGTTGTTTTTATTTTTGGTTAGGGTTTTGTTTGTTGGCTTACCATAGTGGTAAAGCATTCTCTGAAACCATCCTTGTCTCTCATATGGTCCTTCTTGTAATCAGGGCTGGATTTGCGTCAATGTACAGTGGGATTCTGACTATGTATTAACATTTGAGAGGTATGCACAAGACCTAAACCTGACAATGTCTTCCTCACTGCTTTGGAACTCCCAAAGGTTCTCATTCATTTGAGCTAAGGTCCTTATTCAGGTCAAGTTGTTTCCAGATAGCCATTGATATATTGATACATAGCATGGTTTAAATAATCTCATCAGCTAACAGATGCATTTTTATATATTTGGGGGATTAGGGTTGGATCCAAAAGAGAAGTAACATAACAACACTAAGAGATTTGGGGTGAGGAAGAAAGGGAGGGGAAAGGCTTTAGAAAAGAGAGGACTGCAGTGGAAATACTAATAGCTAACTTTTGTCTGTTCTTGGGAGCAGCCCTTCCTGTGCTCATGGCACATTGTTATACCATGACTGACAATTCTTAAGGAGAAAGGCTAAGGTCATGAAACAAAACACTTATTTCTTTTTTTCTCTCTTTTTTCTTTTCCCTTTTTCCCTTTTCCTTTCCTTTTTTTTTTTTTTTTTTTTGAAAAAGCTAGCTGTGATATGTAAATATGGCACCTGTGGCCTTATTGTAGTACCAATGTAGCTAAGTACTATGAATGTAGCTTGTGGGGAACTGAATATTCCAGTGTAGAATAGGAAACTAAATATTCTTATCTGTAAATTGAGGTTATCAGACTAAGTGATCAATACGATTGCTTTAATTAAAATTCTATATTTGTGAAGCATTTATCTATATGTAAATACTTTCACTTTTTCCTCTCATCTCTGAGGAAGTATATTAAGTTTGAATTTGTCATAACTTCCCAGGGGGTGACTCTTAGTTGAAATGTCACTGACAGCTTGTGGTTTGGACTTTTTTTTAACTAGGCAGAAACAACTAGAAGCCATCACACAACTGCAAGAGGGTGCTGTCAACCAGGAAGCCATCCTCAGGAAGAAGGTCCAAGAAGCCAGCCAATGGTTGGAGGGGGCAGCGGAGCAGGTAGGGTGGCCTTTGACTACATTATATGCACAGGAAGTCTCCTCAGATGTCCTAAAAACCCTGAAGTAAAAATGGAGGAGGAACCAAAAAAACAAAGAGGAACTGCGAAGTTCAGTCCCTCTCGATTAGCAGTGAGTGGAGGAAGTAAAGGGGGAGTTGTAAGAGGCGGTGACAACAGCCTGCTGATGAAAGAGGCAACTTTGCAGAAAGAGGCGACCTGACATACCAAGACTTTTGCCGCTGTAGAAATAGCTCAGGCATACGAAGCCCATGCAAACACAGAATTGCAGAAGTTCAGTGGAGGCTTATCACTTCCCTGAGAAGAAAAGCACATTTTCAGTTTCGTGTGCATAATAAGAGTGAGTGCTCAATTGCTTTCTTTCCTGGCCACCCTGCTAACATCCAGCATTAACTGTCGGTATCCAGGTGGAGGAAGGAGATCAGGCAGCCCACTCTGCCAGGGAAAAAGCTAAGCCTTTGCTGCGTAAATTAGAGGAAGCAATTTCGGATCAACAAAATCTCCAGACTATAAATACTGAGTTAGTGAACACTTGCCAGACACTTGAGCAGAAGACAAGAAAACCGAAAAGTGAGTAGCAAGTGTTCGTTATGTCTGAATTCAGTCCACTCTGAGGTGGGGAAGGACTACAGCCATTGTTCTAGATTCCAGCTGCTATCTTATTACTGAATTCATGGTGATGAAATGGCTCCAGAAGCAGTGTTCTGGGCTTCCAGAGAGATCTGTCTAGTGGCTAGGTGGATGGATTTAACCATTAACTTTCCCTTTTGGTTGTCTATTACAAGCTGGATTTTTCCATGACTGTTATTTCTTTAAAAATTAAACAAAACCTCTCAAGATCTATAAAAGTAAACATGGGAAAAAATCTTGTATGCATGAGATAGTTGAACTTGCAAATTGTTTACATATTCTACTCTGACTTTATGAGCTGGTTTGTACCCATCATATGGTAGAAGAGGCCCTGTCTCTCTATTTTCTTTTAAGCAGTAATTTTAGAGTTGAGCAAAATACTTATGAATGCAATGTGCATCAAAATATTATATATGTGTGAAAATTCTTTTAAAATTTTGTGATCTTCACCTATATATTTTACTTTAAAAACTAGAACATTTGCCATTTTACCTAAAAGTAGATAAGCATTTACTGAGGACTGAGGTGAGAAGACAATTGTCAAATCACAGATGTCAGATTATTTTTAAGCTTATTTTATTCTAGAAACATGGTTCAGTAAAAATGAAGCTTATGTATATGACCATTTATCAGACAACTGCTTTTGTTCAGCCAGCTTCTCGTTCTAGCAGTATAAAGGTTCTTTTTATAGAAAGTTATTGGTTTGGGTAATAACTAAATATAAGCTTAAGGTAAGCTAGTGATGGAAATTTTCAGACTTGTGTTTGTTTTGGATTTATTGTACCCTTTCTACTGTTATCTGAGAAAGCTGTTTACGAGTTTAAAGGAATTGGCTAGTTCTAAAATAGCAGTGGTTATTCAACACTTTATTATTATTATTATTTCTAAGCCTTGTAGAACTTGATCATTTTCAATAACAGTAAGTGTCATTTTACTCTGCTTAACTTTGTCAGACAATGTAAAGCATGCTTTAAATTACATAATCTTTATGTTATTTTTTTGTATTGCTCAGAGGGCATTGGAGAATGTCCCCTTGTGATTAGAGTTGTTAATTTTGAGCCATGAACATGCCTTCATTAAGGCATTCCAAATTTGGTTTGTGGTGTGTTTGCTTTAGGCACTGTGCTTAGAGGTCTAATCTTTTGATCCAGTTATTTTTATCCTTTGCTTAAATCAATATTATACCCCATAGTTTTATAAAACAAAGAATTTATCCCCTCCTCCAACCTACTATGGCTTGTAGTACCTTCTTGGAAAAGTCAGCTTTTGTAACTTATTCCAAAATATACATTCTCAATATTATGAACTTGCTAATGCCTTCCCAGTCTATCCTCAGGGGATAATTGGTCCAAGTACCATTTAAAATAGAATATGAAAGCTGCCCTATGTTGAATACATGTATTTTTATTTCTGGCTGGATAAAGTAGGGTGGATGCTTCCTTTCTGTCTTGAATTGCTCACAATCTGCCAGGCTTTATTAGCTCCTTTACTTGTTAGTACCTTTTGCTGCCCAAAGAAGGCATACCTACCAAAATTTTGCTCTTAAGACCCTTTGCTTACGAAGATCTTTCTAATAATGCCCTTAAAAATCAACCTTTAGGGCTTCCCTGGTGGCGCAGTGGTTGAGAGTCCGCCTGCCGATGCAGGGGACATGGGTTCGTGCCCCGGTCCAGGAAGATCCCATGTGCCGTGGAGCGGCTAGGCCCGTGAGCCATGGCCGCTGAGCCTGCGCATCCGGAGCCTGTGCTCCGCAACGGGAGAGGCCACAGCAGTGAGAGGCCTGCGTACCGCAAAAAAAAGAAAACCCCAAAACAAAAATCAACCTTTATAAGAAGAGGGGAAATTTGGGTAGCACATATTTTCAAAAAGTCTATAGAGCAGATTTTCCAGATAGACTGTCAACAAACGTCAACAAGGTAGGATAGTTACAACACAAACACATCCTCACACATTCCACCATGACCACTGCCATCACATACTGTTTGAATTCTGAGTCAGACATTTGAATTCTGAGTCAGACAACAAAACTGTTTAAATCCATTTAGTTCTTGTGAAACTTTCTGGTTAGCTTCATAAATTCATTAAGTGTTATTGCAATTACTTTCTCCTGCATCTAAGACAGGTTCATTAGCAAATTGTGTGAGGATGCAGTTGTTGTGTCCAAATGTTTAGGTCAATGACAATGTTCACAAACTGGAAGTAGGAAGTTGCTTATGACATTTGATGAGATACCTGAATTTAATGTTGAATAAATAATATTGTTCAAGTTTTCAATTGCCATCAGGACTGGACTGATTTATGAGGTAATTAGTGTGCATGCTTGCCCCCCTGAAATGCACCATTAGAACTACTAAATTTCTTGAATGGTAACATATATTTTCTTTCTTCTGCTTCTTCTTATGTATCTAAGTATCTTAACAAAGGCAACAGTGCATATGTAAATGAATGTTTGCTTTAAAAAGGAATGAAGCTTCTTAGATCTAGGGTATGCATGCAACATATTAGGGTGGATCCAATGTGCAGGAAACATAGACTAAATGATCTAATCCAAGCTATCACCCCTTTAGTATTCATCCTTTTTTGCCCTTATCTATGTAAAATCTTCATTGACTTGCTCATTCAACAGACAGTGAGTGAAACCGTAAGTATTTCCTTTAGAAACCATAAATATTTCTTTGGGGAGAGAGCCTGAGAAGCTCCTGTATATTATAATTCCTTATTTGAACATAGTATCTGATATGAACTTCATAGTTTAGAGAAGACTTTCACCTAGATGAACTCACTGGAAACTCTCTTCTAGCTTGCTATTCTTAGCGTGGAGGGCATGATGTACGGGGCAGATAACAGCCTACGGCTTTGAGGCTGAATGCAAGATGAGAGCCACATGTCCTGAGCAGTCAGTACACAAGAGGGAAATGAGACAGGAAGGGGGATCCAGGTTATGGAGACACTTAAACATAGGTGTTGGGGTGAGCACCAAGGAGAGAACCAAAGTCAAATACAGCTTGCTGGACAGCTCTGATGGGATGGGAGTCTACATTTTCCCAAATGAAAGATGCAGGTATGGATGAAATAATCTAGGAGAAAGTATTGCACAAAGGTAAAGAGCATGGGATTTGAGGTTAAACAAACCTAGATTCTAAGTCTACAAAAGGCTTTGATAAAGTTGGGCAAATCTCTTTCCCTCTCTGAGCCTCAGTATCTTCTTCCAGAAAATGCCAGAATTGTTGATTTACAAATAACGTAACAAATGCAAACAGTAGCTAATGCTTGACCATACTGGGTACAGTCTATTCTGCTAGAGTATGTTTCTATCACGTAAACTTTCTTTCACGATTGACAAAAGGGTGAAGACGTGTAAGGATAATATGGGCATTTCATTCACAATTTTCGTGGGAATAGGACCTAGATTGGTAGGAATAGAACTATAACCTTCAGCAGGAGAGGAAAAAGCCCTCAGCTTGGCTGCTGATAGGCAGCAGGAGGCTTTCAGCTTTATTTTAAGAAAGTTAAAAACAAGGGTCTGCACCCGGGCCTCCCTCCCAGAGACGTGCCATCCCAGCCCCGCAAAGCTCCGTTTTGTGGCAGGTTGTGTTCCTGCCTGCGTTGCTGTAACAGCCCCACTGCCTCAGAGTTCCACTTCCATCTGCATTTTCTCAGCACCCCACCAGCACTGTGCCATTTAAAGTGTCACCAGCATTTCCACTCCATTGTTTTTGTGCATTTCTAGGATCCTGGGAGTCAGCCTTTAGCCATTTTAAGTTGCATGTCTCAGCGATCCATGTTATCTTCCTAAGTACTACTACTAATTGTGCTTGTTAGTGCTCTGGTTACGATGTTGCATATACATTTTTAGTGGTCTCTTCCTAACCCTATTTATTTTATAAGCCCCATTATTTTCGTTCTTGTTGTAGTTTTTTAATTCTTTGTTATTGATGAGTAATTAACATATCATGAAACGTTCAGATCTTAAGTGTACTGTCGAACCAGTTTGACAAATGCACATCAAAACACAGAACTTCTATGACCCCAGAAAGTTCCCTTGTGCTACTTCCCAGTTACTCCCCACTTCTACCTTCACCACCACAGGAGCAACCATTGGTCTGATTTCTATCACTGGTGGGTTAGTTTAGGCTGTTCTAGAATTGAGTTATACAGTATATACTTTTGTGTGTGTCTGTGTGTGTTTCCTTCAGCGTAGTATTTATCTATGTTGTGTTTATCAATGGGATGCCCTTTTCATGGTTGAGTCACATTTCTTTGTAAGAACATTCCACAATTTGATTATCTTTTCTCCTATTATCGGACATCTAAATTATTGGGTTGGCCAAGATAATTTTCCATAATCTTATGGAAAAACCCGAACGAACCCTTTGGCCAACCTAATATTTACAGTTTTAGGTTGTTACGGAGAAAGCTGCTATGAACATCTGTGTATAGGTCTGTGTGTGGACCTGTGTTTTTGTTTAACCTAGGATAAATATCTAGGAGCAGAGATATTAGATCATAGTAGAGCTGTAATTCTAACTTTTTAAGAAACTGCAAGCAGTTTTCCATAGAGTTTGTAGCATTTCACACTCCTAGCAGCAATGAGTGGGAGTTTCAGGTATCCACAACTCCAGCATTTGGTGATTCAGTCTTTTTCATTTTCTCTGCATGACTGAGTATCTCACTGTGATTTTAATTTGTTGGGCTGATTAGCCATTGTATGTCTTCTTTGTGAAGTATCTAAGTCTTTTGCCCTTTTTCAAATTAGGTCACTTGTCCTTTTGTTACTGAGTTGTGGTTGTTTATATATTTTGGATACAAGAACTTTGACAGATATGTGTGTTGTGAATTATTTTCTTCTAGTCTGTGGATTTCAATGAACTTTAATATTTGTAATGCACAATTCTATAGAACATTGAGTAACACATTATATGACAGTGTTATGAAGTCCATAATCTATAAATGTCAACACATATTGATACCTAACATTATTACAGCTCAATATCATGGTTTTGATTTTCAGCAGCCAATTAATCGCAGGGCCTTTGCCTGAAAGCTTTAGTGCATAGTCATTTAGAAAGTTGTTTTATCTCAGCTTCCTTCAAAGAAAATGTATCCAAGACAACTGGTCTCATCCTACATCACAGATGGCAACAGCAGGGGAAACAGTGGCCATTGTTTTACTTGCTTCCATGTGAAACCTAAATGCCCTAGAGACATGGCAGGTCCAACTCCAAACACATAAAGAAGAATGCAAAGGTACATGCAAATTAATGTCATAAGCCAGCTTGTTTCGCCTTATGAAACATATGAAAATAGTTGCTACCCATTGCACAAAACATCTGTTGAAATGAGGTTTACAACTTGGAACTTGTTTTGAGATGGACTGTTTCTAAAAATCAAGATTGCCTGGTGGGAAAGCAGATGGGCAATTTAGACAGTCTTATACTAACTCATTATTTCTGCTGAACACAAGCTTAATTTGGAAATTCAAAGACAGTGTTTTGAGATACACAACTTCAGAAGCATAATGTTGGCCACTTCTGAAAACTTTGATTACTGTTGCTCAGATATAGGTCAGGAGGAAGACAGAGCCTTATTTCTTAATACAGTTCACACAGAGAATTTTTAAAAACTGAATCTTTACTAGAGTTCTAAGCATTAAGAGTTTAATTTTTCTTAAATTACTTACATATGTTAGAAATAGTTTAAAAATATATTTTCCTCCTTGTGGGCCTCATAAACACTGTCAAGCTTAGTTGGGAAATGTTATTTTTACAAAAAAATATTCTTACAAAATAAATTTTACATGGGTAATTTTCCACATAATTGAAGATTTTCAAGCTTTTTTCGCTGAAAAATATTTATAATTAGATTCTGTAATTTCCACATGTATTACCATTATTTTCATGGCTCAGAATTTCTTCAGGATACTGAGATATAAAACTGTTGGTCTTTAAAATAAGAAGCACCAGATTTCTATGTGTTTTGGACACCAGAGTATCTGCTGTTAATTTTCCTGGCTGTTAGCGGTTTTTTCTTTTTTTTTAAGTGGCAGCTATTAATACACCTCCATCTAACAGAGCTTCGTACCCTCATTTAATTTTTGTTTTTAATCATCTGTGGGCTGAGAAAACAGTCAAGCTTGTGAGAATTATGTATAAATTCAGAGCCCACTGTCTGAGTGAAGTGTGAGGATCTGCCACATGAATAAAGGGCATGGATATCAACATCTATTTTGGTTGTTCCAAAGATTTCAGCCTATTTTCTGGTTCTTGGCTATCTTTCAAAGGGTATAGATTGTCAAATAAGTAATATGTTGCTATTTAACTTAAGAAGTTAAATAGGTATTTTTATCACTTTCCTTATTCCAGAGAGGACAATTTGGAAGTTACTGGGAAGCAGATTTCAGTTAAGTAGAGAGACAAATATTTTTAATTTCACAAAAGAGTATAGTGAATGGAGCACTGTCCTGTGAGTCTGATCTCAGCTCCACAAATAACCATTTATCCACTTAAATCTTCTCGACATCAGTGTCTTCATGACCCCAGACCTACTTGTAGGAATCTAGGATTCTATGGCTCCATTTCCAGGGCTTCCATTGCTTGTAGCTCAAGCAGAGGCTTATTGAAGAGACGATTTCCCCATGGGTAGGAGGTTGGACCGAGTGACCTCTGAGGTGTATTCCCTTTTTAGCATGAATAATTCTGTGACTCACTTCTAGAAGATAATTCACTTGCATCTATCAAGGTTAATTTTAAATACTCAAGGGCAATAATGGTTTAGTTGCTCCTACCTGTTTTGTTTCTGCTTTCCCAGTTTCACGAGTCATGAGTTGAGAACATCATTCTCAGAAGCCATTGTTTTCTCTTTCCTTTCCTCAGGCCTCAAATTGAAAGCTGTTAAAAGTTTATGAAATGGGACTTCCCTGGCGGTCCAGTGGTGTTAAGACTTCACCTTCCAGTGCAGGGGTTTCCGGTTCGATCCCTGGTCAGGGAGCTAAGATCCCACATGCCTCCGGGCCACAAAACCAAAACATAAAACAGAAGCAATATTGTAACAAATTCAATAAAGACTTTAAAAATGGTCCACATCAAAAAATCTTTAAAAAAAAGTTTATAAAATGAACTAAGGGAAAAAGGGGTTACGAATTGTCATATTAAGCTGGTTATAAATTCTCTTTATAGCAACAATTGAGCCACTAAGAAAGAAGTTAATTAAAGGACAACTCCATGGCTTGCTGTTTCAGGTAAAAAGCAAACAAAAAGACCCAAACCTCTGTGATATGTGTTTACTGTGGGGAAGTTGTCCAGCTGGTGTAAGATTTTGAAGCTAAGTTATAATATATAATAATTTTAGTCATAAAATTAAATAATCAAGTTAGAAAAGATGCTCTGGTAGACTTTGTTTCCTTATGCACTGAAAGCGTTTAGCGAAACAGGAGGGGAGAATGCACATGAGTGAGTGGCTCCTAATAACATTTTTCAGAGAGGAAGCATTTCAGAACCGTATCTATTAGCAAAGGGCCAGTTTGCTAGTCTTAGGCACCTCCTTTCTGAGCCTCTTGAGTGGGCTTTGATGGTTGCTGTCTCTTTTCTCTCCTATTTGAATTAAACTTTCAACTCCTTTCTGTCTGGATATCTCAAGATATCCATGGTACAGTTAAATGTATTTCTTTCCCTTTTGACACTTGGTGAGTTTCTCCTTTCTGTTCATAAATGAAGAACATAAGGAACAGCAAGGTTGGCACCAGAGGGAAGGGGCTGGAGGAGGAAAGAGAGAAGGGTGATATTTGCATGTATCTGTTTCTAGGGCATAATGCAGGCACATCTGTTTAAGCAGAAAAAATATATATATTCATGTAGGAGATTAAGCTAGGCGGAGTGCCTGAAAAACCCCTTACAATAAGTTGAACTGGAAAAATCTCCATAATCATCTCAAGAACACCAATTTTCTATTATACTGTACCTGATAGACATGTATCTACCTCTTGGACTAAAGTCACAATTTTATTGCTGTAACATTTCACAGACAGCATTTTCACTCTCTGAGTTATGTCTCCAGCAAGCTTCTTTGGTCTCTGCTTGAAGATTTCCATGACAAAGCCATTCAGTTTCCTGTTCCTGATCTTTGGATTTCATTCCTAGAACAAGTAATGGGAAAGATGCAGTGAGAGGTTTACCATTACAAACTTGTTCCCTTAATGTAAAATACAAGATAAAGAACTAGTCAACTTTCTCCTTCTCAGGTAGCATCCCATCTTAAATCTAATGTATTTTGTATCTGTCACTCTCCCATCATTCTGTTTTTGAATGCACTCCACCATTTTTCTCATGACAGAGCGGTTTAGATGAGGAATTTCCTCACTACGATCCCTTGTCCTGCAGAGATAGAATCCATCAACCTCTCCAGGAACAGTTGGTGAGTTGAAGCTTTTTGAAACTATTTAAGTGCCAATTGTGAATCTACTACTGTGCCAAAATAGAAAGTTAAGTCCAATGTGTATTAGTAAGTTAGAATTCTAAACTATACTGATTTTCTTGAGAGGGTATCAGACAAAGCAAGATACCTATTTTTTTCTTTATCATGTGCACACACACAATTTTGATAGGCCCTAGGAAATGGTACTATTTAAAACTTTTTGATTATGGTATCATGAAGAAGAATTATATAACTAAACTTGCCCCTCATTCATATTTCTTTCCTCAAAGGCTTTGTTTATATGAAAGTGTTGATTATTGGGAATTGATGTTATCTTTCTGTTAAATTATTGAAGAGTGATTTTTAATAAGAATTACATTTTTACTTATAAGGTATGTACCTTTTGATCCAAAGCATGGAAACTTTGCTACTTGATGTCATTTACTTTCTTCTCAAACTCTCTTGCGGGAGAACAGTGATATTCTTTCTAGTTTTAGAGATGAAGAGAGATTATGAAATATATTACAGCCCTTTGGGAAGCTAATAGTACTTGATTTTCTGTTCAGAAGCAGTGTTGCCATAAACGATATAGTGGTCAAGAAGCAAGAATACATCAGCTACCCCTGACCTTCAAACATACATGCTGGTACACACCTCTGCTGGGTAAGCATGGATAGACCCTTTCCTATACCCTGTCAGACACAGCTGGGGGTGGGGTTCTTCTTGAGAGGGAAAACAGTTAATCAAAATTATATAGCAAATGTTGAAAACTTAGATGTTTATCCCTGAATTCAGTCAGCCAGCTTATATTTGACCACCTACTCTGTACAAGGCACTATTTTATGTATACTAGAGAGTAAGTCCTAAAGTAGCTCACAGATTATTAAGGAAGTGAGACCTGGGTTCAGAGAAGGCTCTGTAGAAGAAATGAGTGTTGAACCAGGCATGGAAAGACGGGCTGCATCTGGAAAAGCAAAAAGCATGGAAAAAGTATTCCAACTGGGGAGAATGACATGAGGGGGAAAAAAATGCAAAAGTTTTAAGTGTTTGGAGAAGAGTCCATGCTGGATAAGTCACTGTGGATATAAGAGGGCTTGGGTCAGGATGGAGTAGAATTTAAGTTTGGAGCATGTTGTAGGTCACATCAGGGACTATTACTTAATGCCAGTCTAAGGAGAATGAACTTTATCTTAGGAAATGCTGAAAGTGGTGGCATCTCTCATCACAACCTGGATGTGCTTGAAAGCAAAAGTTAATGGTTGGTTCCGAAATGACAAAAGAAATGGGATGATTATCAAAATAAATTTAAGAAGGAATAAAAAGCAAGTAGAGTGACTTGTGGATCATTTCAACTAGAAGAGAGAAAACTGCTACCACTACTAACAAGTGGCCAGTTTGTGTCAGACAGTAGATGAGTGCTTTATAGAGACGATTTTACCCACACTAACTCAGTGATGGTACCAATACTATGGCAGCACTGAAAGAGTGCCCGCTATGTGCCAGGCACAGTTCTCTGCTCTCAGAACTGTATGTTCACGTACCTGTTAATTCATTTAATCCTCACCATATCCCTGTGAGGTAGATGCCAATGTAATTCACATTTTAAAGATAAGGAATCAGGAACACTGAGTAATTTGCAGAACTGTATGTTCATGTACCTGTTAATTCATTTAATCCTCACCGTATCCCTGTGAGGTAGATGCTAATGCAATTCACATTTTAAAAATAAGGAAGCAGGAACACTGAGTAATTTGCCTAAGGTCATGTGGCACTTTTAAAAAACATTATTTATTTATTTATTTTTGGCTGCATTGGGTCTTAGTTGTGGCACGCAGGATCCTTTGTTGCAGCGTGCGGGCACTTCATTTTGGCATGTGGGCTTCCCTTTAGTTGTGGCACGTGGGCTCAGTAGTTGCAGTACACGGACTTAGTTGCCCCGAGGCATGTGGGATCTTAGTTCCCCAAGTAGGGATCAAACCCCAGTCTCCTGAATTGGAAGGTGGATTCTTAACCACTGGACCACCAGGGAAGTCCCCATGTGGCACTTTATATGTAAGTAAACTGCGGCTCAGAGTTGGTTTAGTTATTTATCGAGATCACACACCTGGTATGTGTCAGGGTCAGGATTTGAACTAAAAATTGTGATTAATTCCAAAGCCTATGTTTTTTCTATTAAATTCTGCTGCTTCCTATACTCAGAAAAACATAACAAGACAGTTTCCTCAAAAAAAAAAAATTGTCACCCTATTTCCTGCACTCTTCAGTGGTTTACAATTACAATGTCGAACTGTTTTTCTCTTTAGGAGTTGATAAACTGTTTCTGTAAAGGGCTGGATAGTAAATATTTGAGGTTTTGCAGGCTGTACGGTTTCTGCAGCAACTACTCAGCTTTGCTGTTGTAGCCCACAAGCAACCTTGGATGATACTGAATGAATGGGTGTGTCTGTGTTCCAATAAAACTTTATTTACAAAAACAGGAGGCTGGCTGGATTTTGTCCCCTGGCAGCAGATTGTTATTGACCCCTCTAGTTGCTTACTAGGTAAGGGTTTCTCTTTCCTCTCCTTCACCCCTACCCCCTGCTTAAAAAAAGAAATGACATTTCTACCCCTCATAACTAGGCATCAAAATTTAGGGGGTGGGGGGGTGTAATATTAAAATGTTAATTGAATAGATAAAGAAGAAGTGGTACATGTATACAATGGAATATTACTCAGCCATAAAAAGGAACGAAATTGGGTCATTTGTTGAGACGTGGATGGATCTAGAGACTGTCATACAGAGTGAAGTAAGTCAGAAAGAGAAAAACAAATATCGTATGTTAACGCGTATATGTGGAACCTAGAAAAATTGTACAGATGAACCAGTTTGCAGGGCAGAAATTGAGACACAGATGTAGAGAACAAACGTATGGACAGCAAGGGGGAAAAGCGGCGGGGGGTGGTGGTGGTGTGATGAATTGGACGATTGGGATTGACATGTATACACTAATGTGTATAAAATGGATGACTAATAAGAACCTGCTGTATAAAAAAATAAATAAAATAAAAATTTTTTAAAAATGTTAATTGAATTGAACTGACTTTTGTTTTTTCAGAAGTGGTCTAATCTCCCAAGAGGAAAAGAAATAGTATATATATATAATTTGAACCATTAATTTCTATATTTATTCTTTTCTGTTCTACTGCAGATGCCTTGTATCTGGATAGTCTTACAGCAATTCCAAGACTAGAATTGACACCTTTCTCATGTGTAACCAACCGAATCCATGCTTCATGTGAAAAGCCCAAATATGGAGAAGTAGAGGATGGTGCTTTGGATGTGACTGGAAGGCACAAGTAAGTTAAAAGGGCAAAGTACACTTGGCCTACTTTTCGTGGGTGGCCTATTCCTATTGCCTAAATTTTAATCAGTAAAAGTTTCATATCTTGACATCATGACATCTTTATTGTGGAATTTTTATTGTGTAACTTCTCTAACTTTCTGAAAATTGATAATTTTAAAACAAAGATACCTTTATAGTTTTCTCTATAGCTCTTTTGAATTTCATGATGTCCATTCTAAAGTGTAAAAGACAAATTAGGCTACTTAAAATGTTTCCCAGTTTTTAGGAATATACTATGTACTGCTAAGTTAACTCATTCAGCTAGGTTTTGATCATCTTTCTATTCCTTCACACTCCAGGTGAACAAGTCTTTGGGACTCTATCCCTGTGCTTGCACATACCCTCTCCCAAAGCTCACCTGAGCTCACTCACCTTTCTAAGTACACAGACATTTCTTCTTTAGGAAAAGTTCAGAAATGTCAGTGGAGTTTGTGAGCACTGTTCACCCCGATGAAATTTCCTTTCTGTATCGAGGGTCAGGAAGCAAGACTCTGAATTGCAAATACTTCATTTTCATTTGGGACTAGATTCTCTGTGGTTATAACCTCTCTCTCTGATGGAGCTTGGAGCTCTCTTTCATCGTGTCTCAGTTAAGACATGAACTTAATTAGAAATTTGGTAAAATTGGGGCAGGGAAGGGGAACTATGTGATAGATTGGTATCTGCTGAAATTTGCAGTTTTTCCACCTGTATTAAGGAACTTTACTGTCTATTATTAGGTGTCCGGGTGCTACAGGTGGTCCCCACCCAGGAACAGATCTTTCAGGTTGCATCAGGATGAATAATGACCTAAGTATGGAAGTGAGTATTGGACTATATTTCAACTTCATTTTTAGCTCTACCGTATCCTGACCCTCTTCTATGGTGTTTGTTTGTTTTGTTTTGTTTTGTTTTGAAGTATTATAGACTCTTATGGCAAGTACAAGTCTTATACCACAGAATTCAGATGCATGAGAAATGTCAACCTTTGATGGCATCTGGGGGGATTTCTACCCCTTCTATAGTATAAACTCAAGGATATGATATCAAAATGGAGATTTTGATGAAGTGTGCTGAACTTTTTATTTGAAAGGCAGGCTGGTTTGGGACTTAAATTCACTATTGGCTATCAGGAGTCTCAGGTCTCATTGACTCTCTAAGAATCAAGGTCAAGGCTAGATAATCTTTGAGGTGCTGGTACTTTGCTGTACAAAGTAGGGCAATGCCCAAGGAGTACCCATTGCTGCAGTTAGGTGCTAATAGTACTTCTCTACCCAAGAAGAGAATACTAAGTAGCTGAGGGCACTTAGGCAAACACCCCAGGTCGTGGAGATGTGCCTGGAGCACTTTCCTTGGTCAGCAGTCTGAGCCTGAGGGAACATCTTCTCAGTCAAATGGAGCAGACCATTCTGTTCCAGAATCTGGAAATCCATCACTCTTCCTTTTTTTTTTTTTTTTAAGATGTTAGGGGTAGGAGATAATTAATTAATTAATTAATTAATTTTTGCTGTGTTGGGTCTTCGTTTCTGTGTAAGGGCTTTCTCTAGTTGTGGCAAGTGGGCGCCACTCTTCATAGCAGTGCGTGGGCCTCTCACTATCGCGGCCTCTCTCGTTGCGGAGCACGGGCTCCAGATGCACAGACTCAGTAGTTGTGGCTCACGGGCCTAGATGCTCCGCGGCATGTGGGATCCTCCCAGAGCAGGGCTCGAACCCGTGTCCCCTGCATTAGCAGGCAGATTCTCAACCACTGCGCCACCAGGGAAGCCCACTCTTCTTTTTTTAAAAAAAAGGTTTATTGTGATATAATTCTCCTACCAAACAATTCATCAATTTAAACTGTTCAATTAAATATTTAAAAAAATATTCAGAGTTGTGCAGCCATCACCACAATCAACTTTAGGACATTTTGATCCCCTTAGAAAGAAACCTCATACCTATTAGCAGTCTATCCCTATCCGCCACCACACTCCACCCTAGGCAGCCACTAATCTGCTTTCTGCCTTTATAGACTGGCCTATTCTGGATATCTCATATAAATGGAATAATACAATACGGACCTCTTGTGACTGGCTTCTTTTCTTAATATAATGTTTTCAAAGTTCATCTGTGTTGTAGCATGTTATCAGTGCTTCATTCCTCTTTATGACTGGATAATATTCCAATGTATGAATATACCACCTTTTATTTATCCATTCACCACAGATAAGCACTTGGGTTGTTTCTACTTTTTGGCTACCATGAATAATGCCACTAAGAGCATTAGTGTAAAACATTTTGTGTAAACATATGTTTTCAGTTCTTTGCGGTATATATTTAGGAGTAGAATTATTGCATCGTATGGTCACTCTATGTTTAACACTTTGAGGAACTGCAAAACAGATTTTCAAAGCAGCTACACCATTTTACATTCCCACCAGTAATGTATAAGGATTTCATTTTCTCTACATCCTTGTCAACACTTGTCTATCTTTTTCTTAATTAAATTAAATTTGATTTTTTAATTTCTATTTTATACTGGAGCATAGTTGATGAGCAATGTTGTGTTAGTTTCAGGTGTACAGCAAAGTGATTCAGTTATATATATACATGTATCTATTATTTTTTATCTATCTTTTTGATTATAGGCATCTTAGTGGATGTAAAGTGGTATCTTGTGGTTTTGATATGCATTTCCTTAATGACAAATGATGTTGAGCATTTTTCACGTACTCGTTGGCCATATGTATATCTTTAGAGATATGTCTACCCAGATCTTTTGTCCATTTTTAAAAATGAGTTTCTTTAAAAAATTGATTTATATGAGTTGTTCTTATTCTTTTTTTTTTATTATTAGTTTCTGCTTTATAACAAAGTGAATCAGTCATACATATACATCTGTTCCCACATCCCTTCCCTCTTGTGTCTCTCTCCCTCCCACCCTCCCTATCCCACCCCTCCAGGTGGTCACAAAGCACCGAGCTGATCTCCCTGTGCTATGCGGCTGCTTCGCACTATCTATCTACCTTACATTTGGTACTGTATATATGTCCATGCCTCTCTTTCGCTTTGTCACAGCTTACCCTTCCCCCTCCCCATATCCTCAAGTCCATTCTCAAGTAGGTCTGTGTCTTTATTCCTGTTTTACCCCTAGGTTCTTCATGACATTTTTTTTTTCTTAAATTCCATATATATGTGTTAGCATACGGTATTTGTCTTTCTCTTTCTGACTTACTTCACTCTGTATGACAGACTCTAAGTCTATCCACCTCATTACAAATAGTTCAGTTTCGTTTCTTTTTATGGCTGAGTAATATTGCATTGTATATATGTGCCACATCTTCTTTATCCATTCATCCGATGATGGACACTTAGGTTGTTTCCATCTCCGGGCTATTGTGAATAGAGCTGCAATGAACATTTTGGTACATGTCTCTTTTTTTTTTTTTTTTTTTTTTTTTTTCCGATACGCGGGCCTCTCACTGTTGTGGTCTCTCCCGTTGCGGAGCACAGGCTCCGGACGCGCAGGCCCAGCGGCCATGGCCCACAGGCCCAGCCACTCCGCGGCATGTGGGATCCTCCCAGACCGGGGCACGAACCCGCGTCCCCTGCATCGGCAGGCGGACCCTCAACCACTGCGCCACCAGGGAAGCCCGATACATGTCTCTTTTTGAATTATGGTTTTCCCAGGGTATATGCCTAGTAGTGGGATTGCTGGGTCATATGGTAGTTCTATTTGTAGTTTTTTAAGGAACCTCCATACTGTTCTCCATAGTGGCTGTACCAATTCACATTCCCACCAGCAGTGCAAGAGGGTTCCCTTTTCTCCACACCCTCTCCAGCATTTATTGTTTCTAGATTTCTTGATGATGGCCATTCTGACTGGTGTGAGATGATATCTCATTGTAGTTTTGATTTGCATTTCTCTAATGATTAATGATGTTGAGCATTCTTTCATGTGTTTGTTGGCAGTCTGTATATCTTCTTTGGAGAAATGCCTATTTAAGTCTTCTGCCCATTTTTGGATTGGGTTGTTTGTTTTTTTGTTATTGAGCTGCATGAGCTGCTTATAAATTTTGGAGATTAATCCTTTGTCAGTTGCTTCATTTGCAAATATTTTCTCCCATTTTGAGGGTTGTCTTTTGGTCTTGTTTATGGTTTCCTTTGCTGTGCAAATGTTCTTCATGGGTGTCGAGAACATGTGCAAATGTTCTTATTCTTTTAAGTGTATGTATCTCACATTTTCCCATTCCTTAGTACCCCATCCTATTGAATAGCTAAGAAAAGGAAAGAAAAAGGAAATGAATCAATTTTGCTACTCCTTAGCAGTTCTTGTAAAGTTTTAATAAAGGAAGTTGAACTTAGAAGCTTACAGGATGTTTGGTTGTTAGTAATTTCCCTTTTATCTGGTACTGACTTCACCAAGAAAGGGAAAGGAACCAACATCAGTTGTGTACCAGGTACTTTGTAGGAAAACCTTTCCACATGCCATGTTATTAATTCTCTCTACAACTTTGGATGCTAAGTATTCTCTGTTTCTACAGATGAGGCAACTGAAGTTCAGAGAGGTTAAATAACTTAACCAGGATCACTCAACTAGTAAGTAGCAAACCTGGGATCAAATTCAAGTTTGTATAGCTTCAAAGATTAATCCCTTCGTACAGCTCCTCTGAGAACACTGAATTTAGACATTTCCATCATAATAACTACTCCTAGTTACCTTGAAAGTAGTTTTTTGGCTAAGAAAGTTTTTTGGCTACCCCTTCATGCCCCCCACCCATCTCTTAAACAAATAGAACTCTCTCCTTTGATAATGCTTATCTATGCATTCTCATTCATAAGAATTAGGATGAAACATGAAATTAAAATTACAAAACATATAATCCGTGTTTGTCCCAGTGACCCATAAATCGTTGTGTTTTCCTAACTCTTTGGCTTCAAACTCTTGGAATTTGGTTAAGTGTTTGGTTAAGTGGAATTTGGTTAAGGCCCTCATCACTCTTGAGGGCCTTCAAAACAAACAACTTGCCCTGGTATTCAAGCTCTTCTCTAATCTGGTTGTAACCTAACTTTCCATCCTTTCCCCATCCATGCCTTATAGTTGCCCCTAAATGTCAGCCAAACCAGGTGGTCTGTATTGTTGGAATATGTGACACAAAGCTGTTTATGCTGTTTTCTCTGCCCAGAACACTTCCACTTCTCCACTTGTCAAATTCTATTTGACTATCAAGGCCCATGCCAAAAACCAAGCGTTCCATAAAACCTTTTGTGGTAGCGAGAAATGTTTACCGTCAAGCACCTGTAGTCCTTCCTGAGATGGAAATCATAATGGGTTAGAAGTCGAGAGGTGAGGGTTTTCCCTGGTTCGACCTCTCTGCTACTATGGAAAAGTCTTGTCATTCAGGCCTCATTTTCCTCATTTCTCAACTGTAGCACTCAGGAAAACATAAGTTCACTCTTTTCTTTTAGACCCCAGTAACTCTGTGCTCCTCTCGTCTATATTTTGGTTACATTGTAGTTCTTTGTTTTCTTAACATGTTCCTGTATCAGATTATAAACTTGGTGTAGAGTGCCTTTGGCCATTAACCGGTGTGCATCTAGCAACCTGAATAGATTTGGTATACAGTAGCTGCTCTATTAATATTTGTTGAATGCCTATTTACTTATTTATTTTTGTACTCCCTACAGGGTCTATTTAAAACATTGAGAGTGAGCACCCGGTGAACTTGTTGAATTGACAGTCTTGCCCTATTGCTTTCTGACTGGTGTTCCTGAGAACCTTAGATTTATTTATTTTTATTCCTCTCCCATATTCACAGAGGAAGCTATATTCTAGCATCTTTTTCAGAAAGCACAATAGGAGATAAGAGTGAACATCAGTATTCATAAGGGGATCTTTGGGTGACCAAAGGACTCTAGCAAGACTAATACCTCAAAAAGAATGTGTCTTAGTAAAATAATTTGGGGTCCAGTTTGGGACATTCCTGGGGAGAACAGAGCTACTTTACTGACCCAGTGAAATCTATTTATTTGGGATATTTTAGTGTAAAGAGGAAAAAAGGAAATAAATTATTTCTAGTCCTCATCTTTTAGAGACTCAGACTAAAATATTTATGAAAGAAATGTCTATGGTATCTAGGATATGCTTCAAAACAATGCTAAGGTAGGTTTAGTGGGTGACGGTATAATGAAAGGAGATGGGCCACAGGTTGATAATTGTTGAATCTGCAGAATGGGTACACAAAAGGTAATTATTCTATCCTGTCTACTTTTGTATTTATTTGAAATATTTCCCAGTAATGACCTAGAATTTTTAGCCACATAGCATAGGTTTTGGAATTAAGCAGTTGTGGGTTTAAGCTGACTCTGTTACTTATTAGCTGTGTGAACTCAGACAAGTGGCCTAACCTCTTTCAGTTTGTGTGTGTTTCCTTGTGAAACAGAGATATTACTTTGCAGAGTTCTTTTCAGGATTCAAATACACACATACACATATACATATATTATGCATATATATATACACCTATATATATCTGCAACAGCTAAATTCTGGCCTAACCAGTCCATGGAAACAAACCAAGTAGGTCATATTTAGAGGAGAGACAAATCTCAATGCTCTGTTTCCCCTCTTGCTGATGAATAGGACGGCCTTTTTGATTCATGGGGTCCCTTCTCAGCATTTCCAAGAATCTCTATACTGGTGCCTACCTGTATATCCTAATGTCCTTCTGATCTCACCAACTTGTGGGTCCCAGGGAAGGACACTTAACCTCCTGAGAGATCGTTGGAGAAGGTAGTTGGTTTCACCACTCACATCTCTGCAGTCCTTTCTGGTTGTTGTCCACACTGCCCACAGTCCCTGCCTGCTCCACGGTCGACCTCCTTGGAACGCTGTGTCTGGATCTTTGGTGATCTCCTCTTCCTGGTCGGTAGGGAGATGACTCTCACTTCTTTTTTCAGCACCTTCAGAGCTGGGTACTACTGTGGTGTTGGGTGGACTCCTTGTGATGCAGTTAAAATTATCCTCTACTTTTCAAGGCAAATAGATAATCTAGCAGGGCTGGCTAGTAGCACAGTCTCCCACTGAATCAGGGATTGCTGCTCCCTTCAATAGCCAGACCCAGCTGTTCATTTGGCCCAACTTTCTCAGTTCTTCCTCACTCTTGGCAATTTCTCTCTGGGGCTCAGTTGTCTCTCCTTATAATCTTTCTTTCCTTATTCACTGCTCCCACCCTGAAGAGCAACCAAAGGATTTCTGGGACTTTGCAAAACTGGACTTGTGATTAGGTACCTGTATTTGTCCCCAAACACTCCAAGAATTAAGAAGCTTCATGAAAATTACATGACAATGAAACTGATTCTCCCCTCTACCTACTCCAACCTCAGATTTGACCCCAACAAGACACTTTATAACATAAAGTACCTGGTTCGTAGTAAACACTCAGAAAATAGCAACTGTAACTATCACCCAGAATCAGAATTATCAGCAGTGTGAAGCTCAGAGGATACAGGTCAGAGGATAGGAAGATGAATTTCTGTTTTCTCTTTGGCTGTTTAAAAAAATCACATACACTAAATATTAAGTGCTTTGCCATCCTTTTGAGGTCTCCTTCATGTCATTACATGTTTTTGCTTAAGATATGCTATCACTAGGAAAAGGTGATTTATGAGGCAAAGGACAGAATCAGTTTTAAAGTATCTCAGATTTTCTGGCCATTGTCTGTCCTGTTCTCTCAAGCTGTGCGTGGGTGCAGCTTTAATAAACTTGGAGAATAAATAACATTGCCAGTTGCAAAACTGGGACATGTAGAGAAGTTGGCTGATAACTGTATTACAAATGAACCTCAAAGTGGTGGGTGTGTCCTGTGGATCTGAAGGTGTGGTGTCCTTTTCTTTTTTCTTTTTTTTTTTTTATTAGTTTCTGCTTTATAACAAAGTGAATCAGTCATACATATACATCTGTTCCCACATCCCTTCCCTCATGCATCTCCCTCCCTCCCACCCTCCCCATCCCACCCCTCCAGGCAGTCACAAAGCACCCAGCTGATCTCCCTGTGCTACGCGGCTGCTTCCCACTAGCTATCTACCTTACGTTTGGTAGTGTATATATGTCCATGCCTCTCTTTCGCTTTGTCACAGCTTACCCTTCCCCCTCCCCATATCCTCAAGTCCATTCTCAAGTAGGTCTGTGTCTTCATTTCTGTCTTACCCCTATGTTCTTCATGACATTTTTTTTTCTTAAATTCCATATATATGTGTCAGCATACAGTATTTGTCTTTCTCTTTCTGACTTACTTCACTCTGTATGACAGACTCTAGGTCCATCCACCTCATTACAAATAGCTCAATTTCATTTCTTTTTATGGCTGAGTAATATTCCATTGTATATATGTGCCACGTCTTCTTTACCCATTCATCCGATGATGGACACTTAGGTTGTTTCCATCTCTGGGCTATTGTAAATAGGGCTGCTATGAACATTTTGGTACATGTCTCTTTTTGAATTATGGTTTTCTCAGGGTATATGCCTAGTAGTGGGATTGCTGGGTCATATGGTAGTTCTATTTGTAGTTTTTTAAGGAACCTCCATACCGTTCTCCATAGTGGCTGTACCAATTCACGTTCCCACCAACAGTGCAAGAGGGTTCCCTTTTTTCCACACCCTCTCCAGCATTTATTGTTTCTAGATTTTTTGATGATGGCCATTCTGACTGGTGTGAGATGATATCTCATTGTAGTTTTGATTTGCATTTCTCTAATGAGTAAAGATGTTGAGCATCCTTTCATGTGTTTGTTGGCAGTCTGTATATCTTCTGTGGAGAAATGTCTATTTAGGTCTTCTGCCCATTTTTGGATTGGGTTGTTTGTTTTTTTGTTATTGAGCTGCATGAGCTGCTTATAAATTTTGGAGATTAGTCCTTTGTCAGTTGCTTCATTTGCAAATATTTTCTCCCATTCTGAGGGTTGTCTTTTGGTCTTCTTTATGGTTTCCTTTGCTGTGCAAAAGCTTTGAAGTTTCATTAGGTCCCATGTGTTTATTTTTGTCTTTATTTCCATTTCTCTAGGAGGTGGGTCAAAAAGGATCTTGCTGTGATTTATGTCATAGAGTGTTCTGCCTATGTTTTCCTCTAAGAGTTTGATAGTGTCTGGCCTTACATTTAGGTCTTTAATCCATTTTGAGCTTATTTTTGTGTATGGTGTTAGGGAGTGATCTAGTCTCATACTTTTACATGTAGCTGTCCAGTTTTAGTTAGAAATTGCAAAAAAAAAAAAAAAAAAACTTGTGAAGGAATTTCATTTTATTTAGCTTATAACAGTTATAATCTTTTGATGTTTAATTTTACATTCTTTTCTTTTTAGAATATTGAAACCAACTTCAAGTCAAGGGCAATTTTTTTAAAAGTTAGAATAAAATAAGTCTATATAGACTCCTTTTGTTCGGTTTTTCTTCTTTTCTCAGAAAATCATATTAGTTTATTTGAGTAACGTCAATTGTCTAAAATGGATCTAAAAGTAAAAATTACATCAGTAAAATGAATGTTTATTAGTGGAAGGGTTTCTGATCATAAAAATCTATGGATTAAATAGCACTTCATCTAGAATAGTAACCCTGGGAGATTATCTAGGCCTGTTAATTGCCCTTACTAATATCTTAGAAGTTATTTCTTATTGTTCTTCATATTTTCTATCTAAATATTAAAATAATACTGCTGTGTGTGTGTGTGTGTGTGTGTGTGTGTGAGAGAGAGAGAGAGAGAGAGGGAGAGATAGAGAATATGTGTGTGTGCATCCTGCATTTGCTGATTTAGCCTGTGGGAGAATGTCTCGCTTTGCTCCATGAGTACCTTAGCTACCCCACACTACGTTAGACTTTTACTCTCAAAAGCAAATGGGCTGGACCACGGATTTTCATGTAAATGTTATGCAGGTTGATGTTTAAATGGCTCAAACAGGAAGAACATGCTTCCTGCTCTATGCTGTCGGCATGTGTTAGACTCATTGACTTGAGCCAATCTTCTACATGTAGGTAAGTCTCTCTTCTGAAATTTCTTTTTCTTGCTTTTAGTCAGTTTCTTGATTTTCCTTGGTTTTAAAATATATCCAGTAAATTATCTTTTTATCATCTGCCCAGATCCTACAGTTGTTGTGTGTGTTAGGTTCTCCTGTGGGTTTAAATAGGGGTGCCTTTTGAAACTGGAAGAAAAGAGCACAATTGTAGAAAGTTTTTGCTGAGATATTGTTCACCCCCCCTTCACAGGTACAGACACCCTGAGGGGCTATATCTCCAACTTTCATTAACTATAACCCTAAATTTGGAAGAAATAAAATCTCCTTCTTTTATCTGCTTCTTCTTGTAAGGAGGAAAAACATGTTAGACCAAATGTATGAAAATCTAGGATTGAGATATGTTGTATATTATGTTGTTTTCTGATTAGTGAGATTTATAAAGATTAATGAATTGGGAATAATATCCAATAATATCCAATATCCTTGCAACAGAACAATGTAGTAATGTACAGCTACAAAATATATGCCATTTCTCGAAAATCACAATTGTTACTTATTTAATCAATAAATATTTTATGTTTACCAAAAGGTTTCACATATAAAAAATAGGACAAAAGAAGGGCTTTACACAGACCATTATGGCAAATGAGATTTATTTCTAGTATAATGAAAGCAAACTGTATTTTTGCTATATTTATTATTTTGTCTTTAAAAAATAAACTTTTTTTAAAAAACAAAGTTTACAGAAATAATGTGTTCCCTTTCCCCTAATACTGGAAATCAGTTTAATTGAATAGAAAATAACTGCATTCTCTTTCATACCTCTTAAATTCAAATACAGGTATTTATGACTCTGATTGGTAAGAAGAAATATTTTTCTGACAAAATTAACTTTTTAGTTAGTGCAATATAATTATTATATATAATATATATATTATTAATTATAGCACAGTAATAAGTGTTTTTTCAAGCCACACATAATAACTGATTTGTATGTTATGGAGGGTTAAAGGGGCCTGAATTTTTTATTCTTAAGGAATCAATCCTTGTTGACTTTTATGGAGGATACTTAATGAGACTGAAGAATGTTTAATTTTTTCCTATTTTTATAGCTTCATTTCTTACATATATATTGGCAGACAGTTAAATAAGCATATACTAATTACTAGTGCAATCTATTTAAATATCTTAAGGATAGAGCCAATATCATTTAACTACCTGTGAAGTATAAGGTATAATTTCTCTTCAAAATTTAATGAAAATATTACCCTACTCTGTTCTGTGCATGTTACTTTCCTCTGTGGAATGCTGCTTATAATTTATGAAGTATTTGTTTTACATATTTGTCTTTCTGACTGGCCTATGAGCTCCTCTGGGACAAGGAATGTGTTTTTGGTCTCTCCAACCTTTCTGCTTTGTGCCAGAAACAGCGTTTCACTGTTTCTGGCACAAACTGGGCCTTTGATGAAAGTTGTTGACTTAAATTAAACTGATGTCACAAGAGGCTTCAGTTACATATAATCTGACACAAAGACATTTAAAGCAGGGACAAAAATGAAATAAAAGAGAAGATTGTGCAACATTTATATGTAGGAGGATTAGGTGTAAATTCTTGCTGTGCAAGTTTGTGGAGTTTTTAAACATTTGAGGGGAACATTTTAAAAGTTTTTATTCAAATCATCTACCAGTCTAAGACAATCATTGTGAAGTCTTTGCCTCTCCAATAGCCTTAGGGTATTTCAGAGACAGTTCTGTTTACAATGAAGAGGACGCTGTATTTAGTCTGATTGTTTAGACTGTTTAGAGGCTGACACCACCATTCTGAATACTCCTGAGAAATTACTTTATTCATTGGTTTTATTTCCTTACCTGAAATAAGTAAATCTTTTTTTTTTTTCATAAAACCCACTGCATAAGGTTGTTGGGAGAATTAAATGAGATGATATGTAAAAGGGCTTTTGTAAATTTTAATGTGCTGAACAGATGTAAGCTATTGTTTTTTGTATTGGATAACTATACATTCAGCAAACTCTTGCTAAACCTTTATCTTTCTGTGACTATAGTCAGTATTATCTTGGAGAGATTCTAAATACAGTGTATGATATACGGCATCCCTCCATTGAAACCTGTTGTTGGTTGTGCCAGTTAACAAGAAGCTGTGTGTTTGATTATGGAATATTTAAATGTCTTCAGTTTTGCATTGTCTGTGCATATTTTGGATATGTCGAAGTGATTTCAGTTTTAATTTATTAAATTTTGATTTCTTTTCCTAAATAAACCGAATGATAATGAAAATATACTTATTATTGAATAGAAAAACTTTTTATTAAAGAGGAACCTGTATTCCCACTGTATTTTTTGAAAGAGAGTAAGTGAACCTAATCTCCTGAAATTCCCCCCAAATTAGGAACTCTTGATAAAGGTTAAGAAGCTCAAATGAGACTTTCAAATGCTTGCCCTGGAAGGCTGGGACCACAGTTTTGTTAAGTTCTTTTTGAGCCCCAAGTAAGAGGTGCTGACGTAGATGGAATCCCTCAGATCTTTGAGAATTGGATTAACTTTAAAATGTATTATGTGTCTAGCTAGAAAATTGAGAACCATTTTAAAATCAACAGGCCAAAAGTTTTAAGTTGAGTAATATTTCCATAAATAGAAATGTTTTATGCCCACCTAGAATGTTCTGTTTAAAGAAAACTTAAGTTAATGATATAAACTCTATCTGCCCTTTAAGTTTAGAATTTGTTTTGCCCAAGAATTTAAATTTCCTTTAAATATTGGACTTGTAAGTATACTTAAAATTGGATTTTTTTTGGCAAGTACAGCTTTGAGGAAGTATGTATATCAGTCTGCCCTGTGCCATCCCATTCCCATATCCTCTCCAAAAGAGCAAAGCAAATATGGGTTCATTTAAAACTCTATGAAAATGTTTGCTTAACACAACTTCTCTGGAATGGAAAATGTCAAATTGTTAAACTTGTTTCTGTCTCTCTTTTTTTTTATCTTAAGGAGAATGGTGTTGAACGCTTATATTCTGAGAGCCTGCCACAGTCCAGGTTTGCTTGTTTGTTTCTGTGTATGACTTTTGATGCATATTCAGTTAATTTCTAAGAGAATTCTTTGGACCAGACACTGTAAAATACTTCTACTTTTTTGACAGGGAATATTCCACCCTACCATCTCCTGGACACACTTCATCCACAGAGAGTACTGTAACTTCAAGTGGTGAGTAGATTAGAAAAGATATAAAAATAGAGTGTTAGTATTATAACTATAAGCTTGGATGTTCTGTGACCTGCTAAGGTGTGTGCAAATGAAAAGGACATAAGCAAACAATTCTTTTGCATAGTATTCATGCTGTTAGTTTCTTCCTGTTGATAGATTCTGGATCAGAAATTTTGCATATGGCTTCTGGTGTCATTGATTGTAAACCACTCTGTGAGAAAGAGGAGGATAAAAGGTCAGCTTCTGCTGTGAAGAAGATCAAAGGTAAGCTGTTGAAGGGTTCAAGAAGAGTTTCCATTCTAAAACACTAAGCCAACTTGGAAGCTAGTGGAGTAACTATCCTCAGTGGCTCAGTAATACTATTTTATAAAAGAATTTTGAAGACATAGTCTGGAGAAAAGAAGTCCGGAGGTGACCATGGCCTTCATATATGACAATGTTACCACCTTTTTTCCAATTCTGTATTTAAAATAAAAATTACAGTATATTTTAATGGGATTTAAATATTTCCTTATGGCCAAAATTGATTGGACACACCTGAGTCTCAACTGTGCCGCAGATGTGGAATCACCTACTTAGGAAATTCTCAGAATCCTAATTAGAATCTATTGGGTTAAAAGGATGGATCGATTAGTGATGGTCCACTCAGGAGGCAGATATTAACTAGATAACATGTTAGATCCTTTTCTGCCATTTGAGTCTGAAAATAAAGTGCTTATTCTGAACCGTTCCCAGTGAGACATCACTACAGTTGACACTCATGGGAAACATAGGCTCCCATTCCAACCAAGAACACCGATCAAGGAAAATTCATCTAATGTTTAAATTGGACAATTAAATTTGAGATACAGGTGCTAAGTTAAAGGAACTGTAAAATTGTAGAAATGGAATCCATTCCTTCAGTTGACTGAAGAATATCTTTATATTCTACCTCACACCAAATAAGAAAAATTTTAATTAAAACTGCACCAGGATACTATTTTTTACCTGTCATGTAGACAAAGATAAAAAATTTGATTGCACACTGTTGGTAAGGTTGTTGGGGGAAAAAGAATTCTCATACACTGCTGCAGGGAATGTAAATTACTGTAATTAGTATGGAGAGGAATTTGACAATATCTACCCAAAATTTAAATGTACATATTCCATGATAAAACAATTTGGTTTCTGGGACTTTATCCTGTAGATCTAAGTACATACATACTATATGACATATATGGAAGTTTATTTACTGCAGCATTGTTTGTAACAACAAAATATTGGAAACAAGTTAACTATCAGTAGAAGACTAATTAACATATTTTGGCATATCCATGTAATGGAGTACTAGTATACATCTGTAAAACATATATAAGGAAACTTTTTTCTTGGAAGGATATCAAAGAACTATTTTGGGGGAGGGGACGCCAAAGTACAAAACATTATGTATTGCATGTAAAAATTTGTGGAAAAAAAATAGAAAAAAGTTTTTGTGTATATATAAAATACCTCTGCAAGGCTAGACAAAAATTTGTAACATTGTCTATGAGGAGGTAAAGTAGGTTCTGGCAGGCGTGATGGGAGGGAAAACTTTCACTGGAAAACAATTTTACACTTTTTCATTTATGGGCCATATGAATCTACTACCTGTTTTAATTTTTTTTTAAAGAACTAAAATAAAATTTCCATAGGGAAAAAATTTTATATCCCTGAAGAAAGGGGTTACCATTTTGCTCTTATTTCCATGTAAATTAAAAATATCTAATACATCCTTTAACTATTCTGTTTCTGTTTTCTTAAAAAGAAAGAAACAAAATCTGACTATAGCCGCTGACCTTTGTCCCTGCACTGAACTAAAGTCAGGACAATGGATCATGTGAAGAGGAAAATCATCATCAAGTACATTACAATACAAATAAACAAAGGGAAATTACAAAAAAGAATGGCATAAATTAAAAGTGCATCTTTTCTTCTTAGTTTGATTACATTTTATTTAGAAAGATACTGTGTTTTGGAAGGATATACTTTGTTATCAGCCTTGCATATATAATTGTTAAAAACCTGTTTGTCAATCTATAAAGAAAAAAGCTACTAAGTTACTAATTGTTCATCCTTCTTTCATTCAGTTTCTGTAATTATACTAGTAATGTGTTTGATTTAAAAAAGCAGCAGTAGCTGCTTTTTATTTTAAAAACCCTACTGCTTGAAGGCCATTTATACAGATATTCATTTCTGTTAAGAAATCTTATATGGTTAGCTTCCTTGGGAACTTTAGCTGACCTAGTCCTGATTCTGAATGAATGGACACATTTAAAGTTTTTTAGTACAAAATTTGTCTCACATGTTAAGCACTTTGCCACTTACTAGTCTGCCCGTATTGCCACCCTCACCATTCCTTCCTCTTTTACTTGTTACTGCTCCTCCTGCCCCCCAACACTGTTGATGTGTTTCCTCCTTCTTATAGGTGGAAGTCCAGCTCCTGAAAATATTGCACTCCAAGGCTCTGTGAGTGAAGAAAAAATCATGTCAAATCAGGTAAGGAAATATATGCATGTTAACAGTAAAAGTAATGATATGTCACAATGATATTTAGAACTGTCCCTTTAAGTTTGCAAAGTACTCTTAAAAGCACTATTGCATTTTATCTTTTCAAAATATTATGAGGTTAATAGAATTTAGTTATACTAATATTGTATAGATGAAGAAGTTGAGTCCAAACCATCCAGGGTCACTCAGTAGACTCATGTAGGACCTCCTGACTCCACACTGATTTTTCTTTCATTCATTCATGCATTCATTCACTCATTTATTCATCAAAGGTCTGCTGGAAACAAGCTAAATATCCATCTGTAGACTACTCTTAAATAAATGAAGGCATTAATAAATAAGGCTAAACAAAACAGTGATATCTATCTTAAAGATGTGTTCTAATTAATGGAAGAAACATACAATTACTCAGTAATTAGACTGGTCAGCGATATGAAAGAGAAATGGTTGGGGTGAGAGGACAGAAGAGGTGTCATGGAGGAGGTACCTCCTCCATGAGGAGGTATAGAATGTGATCATTCGAGTGAGTGGTATCGAATGTTATACAGGTACATGGCAAACTGCTATAAAACATTATAAGGATGAATATTTAAATGTTTATAGAAAAAGAATTAAATTCCTTAAAGGGAAGGCATATCGCCACTGGTATGAATTAACAATTATTTGAAGGGTAACTTACAGACTATGGGCAATTCTACGTTCCTTCAAGGGTCTTATTTATACATCAGTCCCTCTCTGTATTCTATGTGCGGAGGTGTGTGTCTGTGTGTCTCTGTGTGTGTATTATTATTGTTTTCCCCTCAGTGTATAAACATTCTTTTAGTTAGGCCTATTTGATTACAAGAAACAGAGACTCATGCAACTAACTCAGGTTAAGAGAAGGTTGTGGCATGTATACATTGGAGGTAATAAGATAGATAAAAATTTTATACTATTCTTGTCTGAAGGGAGTGGAGTAATTGGATATGTGATTTGGGATAATTCTTTGTGGTGTAAAGTATATATAAAGTGTAGTGTTGGCTAACCCACATGCCAAAAGTGGTTGCCCCTTATAAAAAATGGACAGAGGAAAATTCAAGTCCTCTAGTCTTTCCTAGCTCATCTCAAAAAAAAAAAAAAAAAAGAAATAAAAAAACTTTTAAAAATAATGGATTAGAAAATGTAATAACGGAGGTGGAAAATTGGTTAGAATGCTATAATAGTAATTCAGGCAAGAAGTGAAGATAGTATGAATTTAGTGATGATGGAAAAACTGAGACTAATTTGAGAGATACTTGAGGTATAGCATTCACAGTACATGATAACTGATAATCAGGAGTCTGGGAAAAGGTCAATACCCAGGTTTATGGCCTAACCTACAGAATGAATAGAATGACATGAGAGTAGGAGGGAGTTAGAAGAATTTGTGGGGTAAATTTAATTTAATTTGAGATAAATCAAGTTTCAGGTTGATATGAGACATCATTAATTCCCTGTAAGGAGATTTTATAGATAACTATATACCCATATTCATAAGCTCACCCGTGGGACTTTCAGAAGCAGACACATATTTGTGAATTATCAGCAAAGAACCAAGCAGGTGGATGAGATTCCCCAAGGAAGGAGGGCAGGCAGAGAGAGAGCACAGAGGGTAATGGATTCTTGATGATTCCATTGCCTAATTAGAGAAGGCAGTGGTGGAGGAGACCAAGAAGGAGCTTTGTAGTGATGGGGAGACATCAGGAGAGGGGAACCAAGGGATGAAAAAACTTCAAGAAGGAGGGGATTATAGATCGATTTGGATGCTACAGTGAGGTCACATAAGATAAAGGCTGGAGCTTCCCTGGTGGTGCAGTGGTTAAGAGTCTGCCTGCCTATGCAGAGGACACGGGTTCGTGCCCCAGTCCGGGAAGATCCCACATGCCGCGGAGCGGCTGGGCCCGTGAGCCATGGCCGCTGAGCCTGCGTGTCCAGAGCCTGTGCTCTGCAATGGGAGAGGCTACAACAGTGAGAGGCCCGTGTACTGCAAAAAAAAAAAAAAAAAAAAAAAAAGATAAAGGCTGAAAATTATCCATTGGATTTGGCAGTAGGGAGTTCACTGATAACTGGGGAGGGCAGTTTCCTTGGAGAGTTAGGTGCAGGGGCAGAGTAGTTCAGTGATCACAAATGGGAGATGAGGAGCTAGAAACAGCAACTGTGGACAACCCTTCCCAGAAGAAGTGTAACCACGAAGCGCAGGACAGGAAGAAAATGTCATAGCCGGAAGATGTCACAGGGTTGAGGGGGGATTAAAAAAACTTGAGTATGTAAATATTGATAAGGATGATCCAGTGTTTTACCTGTATTCTTTCATTTGTTACGGTTGTCCAAAAATTACATGACATGGTATCAAGGGCCCTACCAAGGAAATTTGTCTTGGCCTTATTTTTTATGGAAAATTTCTGAGAAGGTTGAATCATAATTATCCTATAATAATAGTATACCTATAGCTTCTCCTTTAGATTTCCCCAGGCAGTAGAGTGCAACTCTCCTATTATGGTGATTCCTGTATGGATACATTTGTAGGACAGTTGGTCAGTGACCTTAAAATATATTCAGATATAGGCTTCCCTGGTGGTGCAGTGGTTGAGAGTCCACCTGCCGATGCAGGGGACGCGGGTTTGTGCCCCGGTCCGGGAAGATCCCACATGCCGTGGAGTGCTAGGCCCGTGAGCCATGGCCACTGAGCCTGCGCGTCCGGAGCCTGTGCCCCACAATGGGAGAGGCCACAACAGTGAGAGGCCCGCGTACCACAAAAAAAAAAAAAAAATATATATATATATATATATATATATATGTATGTGTGTGTGTGTGTATATATATATATATATATGTATATATATATATATATATATATATTCAGGTAGAGTAAAAGGCAAACATAGCACAATCTTAACAGCTATTTTGCCATAATTTCCCCAACGATCCATCTGGAAAGCTGCGTGTGATAGTCCTAGATCACCGCGCCCCCTCTTCATCCATTCAGTCCTATCTCTCCCTCAAGCTCCAGCTTGTCCTTGTCTGCAGAGACTTTCCATGCTTCTTAACCCATGGTGTTGCTCTTTTCCTTTTGCAAAGCACATATTTATCTATCTCTCATTTACTTGGCAAGTAATCCTAGTTTGCTTTGAAGTAACTTGTATCACGATTGCAGCTTTTCATGTACTTCAGTTCTTTATGCCTCGGCTAGATTAGAAACCCCCTTGGAGTCAGTCCTCTTTTCTTCTGAATGCCTAGCACAGTTCTTTGCATACTATAGAGTGTTTTTTGAACAGGGTAGGCAGGAGAGGACAGGAAGTCGAGAAATGATTGGTTATGAATGATTTCCACTCTGTGTTCAGCAATAAAATCTCTTTATGATTTTAGGAAGCCAAAGGGGAACCAGAAACAATAAATGAGCACAGAAAAGAATGTGTGGCAGGAGGTAAGGAATGTTCTCTTCCAACCCCCATGTGAACTTTTCTTCACTGCTGGTATGTTTTATGGATGAAATCTTTCTGAGTGAAGATATGGCATCGACAACTCTGCATCTCTAGATAAAATCAGCCAAATAGAACTGATTTTGATTCAATTTGTAGCGTTTTCAGAAGGCCATATTTATGTTGCATTGCCTGTTAAGCCCAGAGGTCTTGTAATAACTAGTGCCCTATTGTGAACTAAGAACCATGCCAATGTTGGTAGCAAATTCTAAGCTCTACTCTGAGATTTTTTTTATTGTTCCGTCTAAAAGCAAATAAGCCAGTATTTGAAGAACGAGTGCTGCTATGCTTCTCTCCCCATCTCCCTTCTGTTAGGATGGAATAGTGAATAGAGTTCTGGCTTTGGAGCCACTCACTGTATGCTCGGTCACTCTCTTACTTGCTGTGACTTTGGCAAGCTATTTAACCTTGAGTCTTAATTTCTTCATCTGCAAAGTGGAAATGATGAGTAAAAAAAAAAAGAAAGTACCCTTTATGAAATATAGACTGTACTAAGTACTAGGCTAAATTCTCTATATGCATAGTTTTATTTACTTCTTCCCAATACCTGTGTGAGGTAGGTAAGCTGCAATTCAGTTTCCTAGCCTATAAACTGTAGATAAGAACGGTACCCACTACAGAAGGTTGGCTGTGAGGATTGAAGAAATTATGTAAAAAGTATTTAGAAAAGTGCCCGATAAAAGTTCTCAAAAAAGTTAGCTACTATAGAAAAATCATCCTTATTTTGTAGATGGTTTGATGAAGTTGTGACTTGTTCCAGGTCACTTAGTTTTAAGGATCAAAGTGTCGACTGAAAAAAAATGCACAACCTAAAAGTTGAGAATTATGTTTTATCCGCAGATTTACTGAGGACTTAAGCCTGGGATATAGCCTCTCAGATAGCTCTGAGGGACTGTTCCAAAGAGGTAAGGGAAGAGACAGGACATACAGGAGATTTTGCAAAACAAAACAAAACAAAAAACCACCAGGTAGTCCAACATCAAAAGATAACTGCTAATTATAAAAAAACCCAGACATCTCAAGTTAATGAATTTAGCCCTTTTCTATGGATGGGAAGATGCAAGAGTCTGGGCTTATTGAAATCATTCCTTTGATATATAGGGACAGTATCCTGCTTTTCTCCATCTTAAATCCCCTCAGGGTGCACCGCAGCTACATAGCTACGGGTGGCTGATGGCTTGATGACCACAACATCATTTGTTTACTGAATGGCAGGCCACATTCTTTGTCCACAAAAGCTAGGATTTAAACCAGATCTTTTCAACTCTATACTTAATGCTCTTAATAACTATTATTGTCTTCTTTGTGAAGTAGTCATGAAGAGTATCATTAATATGTATAAAGAGCTTTGTTCTGGGACTGGCATGTAGTAAACCCGTGGTAAACGATTGATATCATGTTTATTGTTGCTGTTATTATTAGCAGTATTATTATTATTATACTATTGCTACCACTCCTAGTACTCCTAGTACTCCTCCTCCTACTACTACTACTACTACCCCAATACCTTTGTGAGCTAGGTAAGCTGCGATTCAGTTTCCTAGCCTATAAACTGTAGATAAGAGCGGTACCCACCAGAGAAGGCTGGCTGTTGAGGATTAGGCTGGCTGTTGAGGATTGAAGAAATTATGTATAAAGCACTTAGAAAAGTGCCTGATAAAAGATCTCATAAAAGTTGCAGGTTTTGGGCTTCTCTGGTGGCGCAGTGGTTGAGAGTCCGCCTGCCGATGCAGGGGACGCGGGTTCGTGCCCCAGTCCAGGAAGATCCCACATGCCGCGGAGCGGCTGGGCCCGTGAGCCATGGCCGCTGAGCCTGCGCGTCTGGAGCCTGTGCTCCGCAACGGGAGAGGCCACAACAGTGAGAGGCCCACGTACCGCAAAAAAAAAAAAAAAAAAAAGTTTCTGGTTTTAAATCCTTGGTCCGCAGGAAAACCAGGGTACCAGATGAAGCTATGCATTTAACCATGGAATCAAATCAAATAAACATTCAAATGCAGAAAGACCAAATTGGGCTGTTCCTTGACTCTGAGACATGTTCAGGTTTTCAAAGACTATTCACGTGCTGAAGTGTGAGCCAATAATTTCAACATGATCGTGATCCCCAAAGCGTAGCATGACATTATCTTATATTTAAGCAAATGCATTATTAGCTGGCAGTCTTCTCAGACATATTTCAGTGAACGCCTTTGTTTAGTGGAGGGAGGCCCTAACAACATTGGATTGAATGTGCCTGTAGCTGTTAAGCCTGTTTAACCAAATACTATCTTATTGTCGTTTTTTTATTGTCTTTTAATAGGCGCTGCTGTTTCCTCTCTTCCTGTGAAGTCAGTTAACTTTAGACAAAGTGACAAGTAAGCTCCTCCTCATATAGCATGCTCACATGTTTTGCTTTTCTGTTGAACTATGTTTGAGTAAGTTCTTTCTCTTATCTTACAGCACTTCTGCTAATGAGAAGGAGGTGGAGGTAAGTTTCAAGCAAATGTTTTTCCTTTTAGTAAAAAAATACGTGTTTCAGACTCACTCGCCTGCAGTCCCTGCGAGCTTTTGCACAAGCTATCGTACGTTTGGTGTCTGTCTGGCTTGGCCATGACAGAGTGCAGGGAAAGCCTATGCGTGCCAGCATTACGTCACTGGGAGGAGAAAGAAATGCCTCAGTGTGATTTGGTATTAAACTGGAAATGTGACTACATCCAATGTTCCATCCTCACCCTCACCTTATTTTGACAACAGGCCGAATTTCTCAGGTTATCTTTGGGATTTAAATGTGACTGGTTCACCTTGGAGAAAAGAGTGAAGCTTGAAGAAAGATCCCGTGACTTGGCAGAAGAAAATTTGAAGAAAGAAATTACTAACTGTTTAAAACTGTTAGAGGTGAGACTCCTAACATGTGGGGACTACACGTTCGATTGTATGATTAATACAGTTTTCAAAATTACATAAGAGTTTACTTGTATGACTAAAACCAACACTAGGTACCAAGCCCAGCCTGACTCAAATGTGAATTAATAGAAGGTAAGAATTCAGGATCAGGCTAAGATAAAAGGTTCACCAATAGAAGGGTATAAGCAATAAAACAAATAAATGTCATTTAATGTAGTTATGTGAATCTTCTGCCATCTCTCTGTATCTTCAAATAGATTTCAGGCAGAAGAGTAATTATGCAGAAAACTGAGCAACAGGAGATAATATCAATGTTAAGCTTCAAGGAAGAGAATCAAAAGACTATTTCCATTTAATTAACTGAAAAAAGAGAATGGTGACATTTCAGTCTTGTCAGATAATGGGCAAACCTTCTGGAAGGTACACAGAAGTGTAACAATACTATTATTCTTCTATTTTGTGAAGTCACCATAAATATACGGATGGGTTGGAAAATTAAGGGGGCTAATTTTGGAAAAAGAAAATAAAAATGTAGAAACCATATTCTGTTTTTTACTGTGGTTAAAAAAGCACATAATGTAAAATTTACCATATTAACCATTTTAAGTGTACATCAGTAGTGTTGAGTATATTCACGTTGTTGTGAGATAGATCTTCAGAACTTTTTCATCTTGCTTACTGAAACTCTATAGCCATTAAACTATTCCCCTTTTGCCCTCTCTCAGCCCCTGGTAATCACCATTCTACTTTCTGTTTCTATGAATTTGACTACTTTAGATAGCTCATGTAAATGGAATCATATAGTATTTGTCTTTTTGTAACTGGCTTATTTCACTTAGCATAATGTCTTCAAATTCATCCATGTTGTAGCATGTGGCAGGCTTTCCTTCCTTTAAGGCTGAATGAAATATTCCATTGTATGTATATACCACATTTTGTTTATCCATTCACTTATTGATGGACATTTGAGTTACTTCCACCTCTTGGCTATTGTGTACATTGAACATTGTTGCTATGAACATGGGTGTGCAAAAATATCTCTTCAAGACCCTGCTTTCAATTCTTTTAGAAATATGCCCAGATGTTGGATTTCCAGATCATATGGAGTTCTATTTTAAGTTTCTGAGGAACCACTGTATTGTTTCGCACAGTGGTGTTACCATTTTACAATCCTACTAACAGTGCACCAAGGTTCCAATTTCTCTACATCCTGGCCAACATGTTATTTTCTGTTTTCTTTTTTTTTTAAATTAATTTATTTATTTTTGGCTGCATTGGGTATTCGTTGCTGCGTGCGGGCTTTCTCTAGTTGCAGTGAGCGGGGGCTACTCTTTGTTGCGGTGCACCAGCTTCTCATTGTGGTGGCTTTTCTTTGTTGCGGAGCATGGGCTCTAGGCACGCGGGCTTCAGTAGTTGCAGCATGTGGGCTCAGTAGTTGTGGCTCGTGGGCTCTAGAGCACAGGCTCAGTCGTTGTGGCACACGGGCTTAGTTGCTCTGCGGCATGTGGGATCTTCCCGGACCAGGGCTCGAACCTGTGTCCCCTGCATTGGCAGGCGGATTCTTAACCACTGTGCCACCAGGGAAGTCCCTATTTTCTGTTTTCTGATAGTAGCCATTTAATAGGTGCAATGTGGTATCTCACTGTGGTTTTGATTTGCATTTCTCTGATGATTAGTATTGTTGAGCATCTTTTCATATGCTTATTGGCCATTTGTATATCATCTTTGGAAAATGTCTAAGTCCTTTGACAATTTTAAAATAGGATATATGATTTGCAAATATTTTCTCCCATTCCATAGGTTGCCTTTTCATTCTGTTTATTATGTCCTTTGATGCACAAGTCTGTAAGTTTAATGTAGTGCTATTTGTCTATTTTTGTTTTTGTAACCTATGCTTTTGGTGCCATATTCAAGAAAGCATTGCCAAATACAATGTCATGAAGATTTCCCCCTATGTTTTCTTCTAGAGGTCCTACATTTAGGTCTTTAATCCATTTTGAGTTGATTTTTGTATATGGTGTAAAATAAGAGCCCAACTTTACTCTTTTGCAGATTTCCAACATCATTTGTTAAAGAGACTATCCTTTCCCCATTTTGTAGTCTTGGCACCCTTGTCAAAGATCATTTGACCATATATGTATAGGTTTATTTCTGGGCATGCTATTCTGTTCTACTGGTCTGTCTTTATGCCAGAACCATACTGTTTTGGTTACTGTATCTTTGTAATGTGTTTTGAAGCCAAGACATGGGATGCCTTTAGCTTTGTACTTCTTTTTCAAAATTGTTTGGCTCTTCGGAGTCCTTTGAGATTCCATAAATTCCATTTCTGCAAAAAGTGCCTTTGGGATTTTGATAGAGATTACATTGAATCTGTAGATTGATTTGAATAGTATGGACATCTTAACAAAATTAAATCTTCCAGTCCATGAACACAGGATGCCTTCCCCTTTGTGTCTTCTTTCATTTTTTCAGCAATGTTTTGTAGTTTTCAGTGTACAAGTCTTTCATCTCCTTGGTTAGGTTTATTCTCAACTATTTTATTTTTTTGGATGCTATTGTAAGTGGAATTATTTTCTTAATTTCCTTCTTAGATGGTTCATTGGTAGTGCATAGAAATGCAATTTATTTTTGTGTGTTGATTTTGTATCCTACAACTTTGCTGAATTAGTTTATTAGTTCTAACAGTCTTTTTGTGGAATCTTTAGGGGTCTCTTTATGTAAGATCATGTCATCTGTGAACAAAGATAATTTTACTTCATTCTTTCCAATATGGATTTTTTGAATATATTTTTTTACTTGCCTAACTGCTCTGGATAGGACTTCCAGTACTAAGTTGCACAGAAGTGGTGAGAGTAGGCATCCTTGCCTTGTTTCTGATCTTAGAGGAAAAGCTTTCAGTCTTTCACCATTGAGTATGATTTTAGCTGTGGGTGTTCATATATGGCCTTTATTATGTTGAGGTAGTTTCCTTGTACTTCTGTTTTTTTGAATATTTTTATCATGAAAGGTGTTGAATCTTGTCAAATACTTTTCTTATCAATTTAGATGATCATGGGATATTTATCCTTCATTCTGTTAATGTGATGTATTGCACTGATTGATTTTCATATGTTGAACCATCCTTGCATTCCAGGAATAAATCTCACTTGGTCATGGTGTATAATCCTTTTAATGTGCTATTGAATTCAATTTGCTAGTATTTTGTTGAGGATTTTTACATCACTATTCATAATGGATATTGGTCTGTAGTTTTCCTGTAATGTTGTTGTCTGGCTTTGGTATCAGGGTAATTCTGGCCTCAGAGAATGAACTTGGAAGTGTTCCCTCCTCTTCAATTTTTTGCAAGAATTTCAGGAGGATTGGTATTCTCTTCTTTAGCTGTTTGATAGAATTCTCCAGTGAAGCCATCTGGAACTGGGCTTTTCCTCTTTGGGAGATTTTTTTTATATAATTGCTTCAATCTCCTTACTAATTATTGGTCTACTCAAATTTTCTATTTCTTCATGATTAAGTTTTGGTAAGCCATATTCTGTTTGACTAACAACTAATATATGCTCTTCTCTTTCTAACTAATGGTGGTTATTTAAACTGCAGTAAGAAACTGTATGTCTGACAATTGTCATTCCAGTTGGTTAGCAACTTTCCAGTTGCAACTCATACATATCTGCCTGTTTCAAAAGTGGCTGCTATTCATTGAGCATCTACTGTGTGACAAGCAATTGGTATCTATTACCTCTCATGTCACAATATTCCTGGAAAGATGATGCAGTTGTCTCCATCTGACAGATGAGAAAAAAGCAAATCAGAAAGCTTGATATTATAACATTTGTAGAATTAAGATGCAATTTACAGTCAATGATGCCTTATGGTTTTATTGGCAGCACTTTTCCTTTCTGATGCTATACAAAATTTATGGTATTTTAGACATGGGCAAGTATTAGAAGTTTGCTCATGATCACACAGCTAATGAGCAATGGCTTGTTGGTTTCCAAATATGCTGTTCTCTTAATTCTTTCTCCACCCCAGTGAAACAGATGGGCTTCCATCAGGAAAGCCATCATCTTGGTTCAAGGGCACAGGTTTGAGATAAATATTCATAAGGCAATGAAGGCATAACGGCCTAACCAGCCCAATCTCACCTTGTCATCAATGGAAGAGCAAATATAGTAATCAGAGTCATATCTAATTTGAGTATATTTTTATTACTTTTCTTAAAAGTTCAAACTATGCTCTTCATATAGTGCATTCAATTCATTTATAGGCATAATTTCTTTACCATTGCCAATTAATTCATCCCATCCTATTAATTGTAGAAGAAAGATATAAACACACATGAAGGAGTAGCAAATTTGGGAAGTAAAGAAGGAAGGGATCAAAAATAGTATAAAAGGCTTTGTGAATACCTGCATAGGTCTACCTCATAACCAAAAAAGGTATTAATATTTCAGTATCATTCATTATTGGTCTTTGCTGCTGCTTTTCACCTTCCACAAAGATAATAGATTCATCTGCATTTACAATATAGTCAGTGTTAGAATCACTTGCTGAATACTTGGGTTGGATACTTTTTAATACTTTACTTTCTGTGCAGTCTTTAACACCTCTTTGTGAAGATGACAGCCAAGCCCAGGAAATCATTAAGAAGCTGGAGAAGAGTATAACATTCCTCAGTCAGTGCACAGCACGAGTGGCCAGTAGGGCTGAGATGTTGGGAGCCATTAATCAGGTAATTTGTTTCCCTTTCTCCAGTTACAATGAAATTACTAAAAGTGGATTACATTTCTAGGAAAAAACTATATTTGATCATTTCAGAATGTTCTTGATATTTTCCTGCTTTAAACAACGCTACAATAAATATCCTTGTTTATGCATCTTTGCACACTTATTCATACAGAAGTAGATTTTCAAAATTTTCTTTGTGGGAAAATCTGGGGAGACTTTAAATTTTTGAATCTCTACCTAAACAAACTTGTTAAAATATATTTTCCTAAGAAGGAGACATTTCACTGTGATGATAGTTTTAGTCTGAACATTTGTTATACACTTCTAATATTCTAGTTTCTTTTTAACCCCTCGCCAGGTAGTAATATTCCTTGTTTTATTTTTATTAAAGTTACGTATGTGCATAGCTTTTTTAAAAAAAGTCAAGTAGTTCTCAAAGCCTTCTTATCCCATTTCCCATGTTCCAGAGCAACAATTTTCAACTCTTTTGGTTTGTTTTTTATTAATATTCATATCTCCAAATAATATGCTTATACTGTCACTAAGTGATTTATTTTCAGTTTTAGATATTTATTGGTTTCCTACAACAAAGATGAATATTTATTTATCAATCTTTCCCCCTCACACCTTTTCACTGTCTTTCACCTTATTGTTGATCTCTCTTCTTTCCTAACCAATCTTAAATTCCATGGTCAAACACAACATTAGCTCTCTTGCATGAAACCTCAACACTTTTCCTTCTCTTGTTTTCTTGTAATCATCAGGAAAATCTACAACCTTGTTTTAAATCCATTTCTCCACCTGATTATACCTGCATAGCTGGAAAACCTCACACCTCTATGCTGACTGAGTTCTTTTGAAATTCATCACAAACCTCAAGTGGTCCTTGGGGCTTCCCGTCTTTCACACTTTCTCCTCAAATCACCATCATGTCCTCCCCTCTCTCTCTGTCAAATAATGACTTTGCTTCTTAACTCAGTAAGAAAGTTGAGGCAATCAGAAGAGACCTGCCAAAAGCTCTGAACCTACAAGCACCTAAACCCTTGACATTGCCTTCCTTCCTGGTACGAAAGATGAGTTGTCTCTCATCCTATCCATGGCTAACCGTCCCACCTGATAAGATCTCATCCCTTCTAAATTACTCAGAATTTTGGGCCCCAATTCCCCTTGCGTTCTTCCATCTCCAGTTTTTCCCCATGCTACTGAATCATTCCCATCAACACACAAATATGTTGTTTTTAAGACAGGAAAAATAACACAAAACAAACACAAACAAAAAAATCTTTCACTCTTTCTCCTTTGGCTACCACCCTGTTTCTCTGTTCCCATTTTTAGCAAATCTCCTGAACAGAATTGTGCTGTTTCCAATTTCTCTCCTCCCAGTCTCTCTGAAACATATTCTAGTCAACCTTAACCTACTCATTTTCCTTAACCTGTCTGCTACATTCAACATGGCTGAGCTCTTCCTCTTTCTGGAAACACTCTCCTCACTTGGTTTCCAGGTACCACAGTCCCCTGGTCCTTCTCTCTACATCATGGGGCAATCCCTTCCAGACTCCTTTATGGGTCCCACCCTTTCTCCCAGCCCTCTTAATCTCGATGGGCCCCAGGGCTTCACCTATGCACAGCTGATTTCCATCGTCACTCAATCCCCATACTATCTCATGTAGTCAACTGATGACTCCCCAATTCACACACTTATCCCAAACCTCTGCCATGAATCTACTACTGTTGATGTAGCTTGGAAGTTTGATAAACAATTGAAGCTTAACACATCCCAAAATAAACTTCTGACAGTCCCTCCAAAAACTGTTCCACACATAGTCTCCTTACCTCAGTAAAGGACAACTCTGTCCTTCCAGTTGCTGGGGATGGAAAACCTTGGAGGTAATTCTCAACACGTTTCTCTCACACTCCACATCTAATCCTATGGACAATCCCATTTACTTTACCATCAGAACATGTCTGGAATTTAACCGCTCATTCCCCTCTCCACAGCTACCACCTTAATCTAAGCCACCATTCTATTTTTTTCCCAGATTACTACAATATCTTCCTACATGGTCTTCTTGTCTCCATCTAAATCCAATCCCCACCCCACCCCCATAGTTGCTTCTCAATAAAACAGCCAGAATAATCCTTTTAAAACTTAAGCCAGATCATGTTAGGTTTTTTTTTTTTTTCATGTTACTTATTGGTTCAAAGCCCTCCAGTGGCTCTTCATTTTTTTCAGAATAAAAGCCAAAGTCCTTATGATGGCTTAGAAAGATCTACATGATTCCCCTGCCTTCTTACTCCTTGGACTTTATTTTCTGTGACTGTCTTCCTGGGTTATTGCACTCCAGCCACATGGGACTCGTTTCTGTTCATCATGCTGCCAACTCAGGCCCCCAGTCCAAGCTGTTCCTTATGCCTAGAATATTTTTCCTCCAGGTGTCCACACGACTTAGCCCTCACCTTTTCCAAGTCTTGTCCAAATGTCACCTTCATAGAATAGCGCAGCTGACCACCTGAGCTCCCTTGTAAAATTTCAATGCCTTCCACCGCAGAGCTTCTCATCCTCCCTTTCCCTGTCTTTTTTCATAATGCTGATCACATTTTAGCATACTATTATGTTTTACTGATGTCTTATTTGTTGTCTGTCTCCTCCCACTAGAATATAAGCTCCATGAAGGCAGGAATATGTGTCTGTATGGCTCACTGCTTGTCTCCTCAATGCCTAAAATGTGCTTAGCAGGTACTCAAAAAGTTTTTATTAAATGCGGGAGTATATGACACCAAAAGCAAAAGCAATGGCAAAAGAATAGATAAATTGGACTTCCTGAAAATTAAAAACTTTTGTGTATCAAAGGACATTATCAAGAAAGTGAAAAGATAACCTACAGAATGGAAGAAAATATTTGAAGATCATATATCTGATAAGGGTCTAGTATCCAGAATATATAAAGAATGCTTGCAGCTTGACAGAAAGAGAAACAACCCAATTAAAAAAATGCAAATAAGACTTGAATAGGCATTTCCCTAAAGAAGATATACAAATGGCCAATAAGCACGTGAAAAGATGCTTAATTATTAGGGAAATGAAAATCAAAACCATAATGATATACCTCTTCACACCCACTAGGATAGCTATAATAATAGAAAAAGAAAAGAAGGAAGAAAGAAAATAACTAGTGTTGACAAGGGTGTGGGGAAATTGCAATATTATTATTGTATTATTAATATATTATTTAGCCATGAAAAAGAATGAAGTGTTTATACATGCTACAATGTAGATGAATCTGGAAAAATTTATGCAAACTATAGGTGCTAGACACAAAGGTCACATATTGTATAATTCTATTTATATATAGTATCTAGAATGGGTAAATCTTTAGAGAAAGGTAGAAGATTGGTGTTTGCTAGGTTTTGGTGGGGAGGGTGAGTGGGGAGTAATTGCTTAGTGGGTATGGGGTTTTACTTTGGGGTGATAAAAATGTTTTGGAACTAGATAGAAGTGGTGGTTGCACAACATTGTGAATGTACTTAATGTCACTGAATTGTTCACTTTAAAATAGTAAATTTTATATTGTGAATTACACATCAATATAAAAAAAAGAAAAAATACAATGAATGTATTTTGTCAGGTTCCAATTCGAACAAAACTGTAAATAGATGTTTTTGAGACAATTGGGGAAATTTGAATATGGATTAGATGATAAGATGTTTCTGTTAATGTCGTTAGACGTGATCATGGCATTGTGGTTATTTAAGACAATACGCTCCTATTTTGTTTTTTTTTTTAGATAGTTACTGAAATGTTTATGAGTAAAACAACATGATGTCCATCACCTGTACTTAAAAAGAAATAGCATTCAAAACTTGAGATGAAACTCATATAGCAAAATGTTGGTGGTTCTTGAAACTGGTTAATAGATATGTGTGGGCTTATTGTCTACTTTTTGTGTCTGTTGAAATTGTAATAAAAATATTTTTAATTAAAAAAGTGGATGAATAATATTAGATCTATATTATCTGTAAACATTATTATGCCCGTGTAAATTCTATTCATAGCAGAGACAGTAGTCTGTTATGATGTCTTTTCCTTCTTTGCATAATGTTCATGTTCTTCATGGAGTTAATCATTTTCCTTTGCCATGATTGTTATGCTTAATTTTCTATTTACTTATCTCTAATTTATTCTCAGCTTCTCCCAGGGAGTCTAGATCTCACAATACATTCAAACTCATCAGGTATTCTGTCAATTTCTTCATTGAGATGTTGCTTCCAGAGATTTTTGACCTGTCAGTCTCAACTGACTGTTCTTCAGGCTCAGCACAAAAGTCTTAGGAATTCTTAAATAAAGATTTCTTTCACTTCTTTCTTGAGTTGAATCCCATTTCCTGAATCCCATACCTCCTTCTTTGCTGGTTTACTTTTTTATTTTGGTGGAACATCTCATGTGTTTTTCTGAGGGAAAGAATGCCTGGGAGGTAAACTTTTAAAAATGTTATATAACTGAAAATGGCTTTATTCTTTATGTCTTTATGGTAGCTGGGTGAAGGATTCTAGGTTAGAAATCATTTCCTTCATAATTTTTCATCTTCTTCTTAGCTTCTGGAGTTGCTATCAAACTTTGATGCCATTCTGACCCTTGAACTTTTGTTTATAACTCCTTTTTACTTTCCAGAAGCTTTTAGGATATCCTCTTACCCCTAGTGTCCTTCCTTGGCATGGGTTTATTTTCAACCACTGTTTTAGGTCCTAAGCTGGAAAGTTATTTCTTGAGTTCAGAGATTTTCTTGAACTGTTTCCTTTTCTACATTTGATGGAATTTTTCTACATTTTCTATACTTCTTGAATTCCTTTCTCCTGAACTGGTCCTTTCTTGTCTGTTTTCTAGATTTTTGTCTTTTTGCTCTAGTTTCAGAGAAATTTCCTTAACCTTATCTTGAAACTCTTCTCTTAAGTTATGTATTTTTTATCATATTTTTAATTTCCAGACTTTAAAAATTCTCAGAATGTTGCTTTTTAATATCTTGTTCTTATTTCATAGATACAATACTTATTATCACTTTTCTGAAGATATTGATAGTTTCATTGAAATTTTAGTTTTTTTCTTTTGTTTTGATTTTCTTTTCTCAGGCTAGAGGCTTTCCTCTGACTAGTGATGATCCACTATACAGCTGACCGGGAGCTCTGTATATGTTGGGTGGGGAAGTTTCTTGTTGGTTCTGAGCTTCACACAAGCTAGGTTGTGTCACTGGGATTCTCTTAACGTTGGTAGTTTTTTTTTTTTTTTTTTTTTAACATTGGTAGTTTTAAGACTGTCATCTTGCAATGTTAGATTCCTCAGAGAAAAGTCTTCCAACTGCCAGTCTTGAGAGTATAAGCTTGGCTACAAGTGCTTGATAGTTGGAAGAATAAGGCTCCATATCTCTAGATTCAATATATATATATATATAGTCTTTTGCTTAAATCTATTCTTTTCTGTATGATCCACTCACCATCAACTATTTGTTACTGCTCAATCCACAGACACTTTGGTTAACTCTCTCTAGATAGCCAGCTTTTGTAGTCTTTCACCAAAGTGGTAGAGGGGTTCAGCTGACCTGAGTAAGGGAGGGGATCTGTGGATCTAATCACTTTTTACACAGATTTTCAACCATTTCTTCTGTTCTATCTTCAAGCTTAATTCGAAAGGCACCACTAATTCCTGAGCATTTGTAGCTTTCTGTGGTATAACCCAGGTGGCTTCTAGGCTTTTCTTACTGATTTTTTTAGGGTTCAGCTTTTCAGATCTTAGTCATTTACCACTGATCCTTCTACTTGGCAGGTGTTCAAAAATGTGTTATATCCTCTTCCATTCTATTTACCCTTGTCTACTCATGCCTTAGAAAAATCCCTTGTCATTTTTGTAGGATTTAAGGATGGAGTAAAGATAAGTGCACGTGTCTAATTCACTGTCTTTTAACTGGGTATCAAGAATAGTGTTTTCAATGTAAATTTGTTCTTTTTTTTTTTTCCTGCTAGGAAAGCCGGGTTAGTAAAGCCGTCGAAGTGATGATTCAGCATGTAGAAAATCTGAAGAGAATGTATGCCAAAGAACACGCTGAATTAGAAGAACTAAAACAGGTTCTTTTGCAAAATGAAAGGACTTTTAACCCTCTTGAAGATGAAGGTAATAAAAGTTTAAGATAATTGTATCAGTTATGTTTTTCTAACTTTCTTCTTTTTCATTCTCTCTCTTACTAATTCTTATTATTTAATGTCTTTAGTATAAGACCCTTATGTTAAGATTATATTAGAAGGATATGATATATAGAATATAAGAAATAACTCATTCCTGTTATTTATATAGCCCAGAGTAAGATGTCTGTTAGAAAACAAATTAGGAGACAAGATGGATTTTATGGTAGACACCAAGATTTCATTAAAATGATGACATGAGAGAATATAACTAATCCAACTCATTGAGTTGACCCCAGTGTTGTCTTACTTAGGATATGTTAGAATTGGCTTTCTCCACACATAAAGCAAGGCACAATAGCATAAATGAACCACTCTTATCAACAATGGTTTTGTATCCCTCGAACAAGGAAGGACTGTGACAGCGTAAGCTGATCAATAGATTGGAAAATAGGGAGACATCTGAGACGATGGAGAATATCTTAACAGAAGGCTTATATAAATCTTATAGTTTTATTTTAAATAGACAGTATGAATGTTTATAGGCAGAATTTTCATTTTAATGATCTGTTTCCTCTTCTTGAAAAGTAATAACATTTGATGATCTTCTGATCTGTAATTTTGGACTCATTGATTCAGCAGACATTCATTTAGTGCCCCCTCTGTGCTAGGCAGGCATTGTGGACATTGGCAGTGACATAGAGGACTGTATTCCATTGGTTCAGATTACTAATGTTATGAATCACCAAATAAATGATAATCAGATATTTATATTGCTCAGTAGTCTCTAGGGTCTTAAATAAATACTTTCTAACCATTGCTTTTCTTTGTAAAGAATTAAGACCATTGCGTTAAATTGCACATGTAATTCCAAAAATCCACAAATGTGTTTTCCCTTTCAGGTGACTGCCAAATTAAAAAACGTTCAGCTTCTCTAAACTCTAAGGTAACAAAGTCTATCAAATGTTATAGCTGAGATGGTTTTAAAATATTACTTGAAGCAACATGGCTTTAAATGTAAATCATAAAACAACAGTGATTTTAATTCATATATATGTTATGTATATATACATGTGTGTTTATGTTTATATATGTACACTTTTGTACTTCTTGCAATATTTGTATATCAATTAAGTTTGCCTGGCAGCGAGAGGAAATCCAGTATAACGATAGTTTCTCTCTCATGTGAAACCAAAGTTGGGAATAAGCAGTCCAACAATGGCAGAGCAGCTTCACAAAATCCCAGTCCCCGTCTCTCTTGCCGAGTCATCAACCTCAGCGCTTTGCTTCCATCTCATAGTCTAAGATAGCTTTGTCATTTCTGGGTACCAAGTCCTGGGCATTATGTTGAGTCATGCTCCAAGAAAAAGGAAGAAGCGAGAACAGGTGTTCCTCTACCTCTGAAGACACTTCCTAGAAGTCCCAGATAACATGTCCCTTTTCATTCTTTGCTGGAAATAAGATGAAAACAGCTTTTATTCTGGAGGCTGTATGCCTAACTAAAAATTAGTGGGGTTTGTTACTAAGTAGAAGTGGAAAACGGGATATTGAAAGTCAACCAGCAGTTTTTGTCAGTTTGAAAATCAAGATTTCACTGAATTTTTGAGCAAAGGACTTTAAAATCACTCCATCCAAATCTTTTTCACAGATGAGGAAATTAACTTTCACAGAAATTAAGTGATTAGTTATGACCCTGTAGTGATAGAATCATGATTAGAACCCAGGTTTTTGGACCACAATTTGATATTTTTGATGTTCAACTAACCTATAAAATTAAATTAGGAATGGTGGTTTAAGAAAATAATTCACATAAAACTTCTTCAGTTTATTTCCTGAAGTTCTACTTATTTAAATGTGAAGAGCCACAAAATATAACATTCTCCTCTACAAATCTCAAGGCTGAGGTATAAACACATTCGTTCATTATAATGTCATACTCATCCTTAAATGTATTAAATGGAAAAAATGAAACCATGAAAAAAAAATCCCTAAATAGGTGCATATTTATCTCCTCTTGAGTTGGGGAAAACCTTTCCAAGCATAAAAGAAATGGTAGCAAAGAGGGGAAGAGATGAGGGACTTCCCTGGCAGTCCAGTATTTAAGATTCCACACTTCCATTGCAGGCGGCATGGGTTCAATCCCTGGTCAGAGAACTAAGATCCTGCATGCCACATGATGTGGCCAAAAACAAAACAAAACAAAGCCAAAGATTAAAAAAAAAAAAAAGAGAGGAAGAGATGAAAAGATTTGGCTACATTAACAATAAATAAGTTCTGCCAAGGGCTTCCCTGGTGGCACAGTGGTTGAGAGTCCACCTGCCGATGCAGGGGACACGGGTTTGTGCCCCGGTCTGGGAAGATCCCACATGCCACGGAGCGGCTGGGCCCGTGAGTCATGGCCGCTGAGCCTGCGCGTCCAGAGCCTGTGCTCCTCAGCAGGAGAGGCCACAGCAGTGAGAGGCCCGTGTACCGAAAAAAAAAAAAATTCTGCCAAGAAATATCATTAACAAAATTAATATAGGCAAAAATCATAAACAGGTGGTTCTAAGAGCAGATACATACAGGGTTATTTGGCATAGAAAAACAGTGTTCAGTGTTACTGGAAACCTAAACAGAAAGCTTTATATTCCTTACTTGATTGGCAAAAATTGTCCATTGTTGGAGAAGGTAGAATATAAATTGGCAGCATATTTCTGGAAGGCAATTTGGCCATAACAAAATCCTTGAAAATATGTCTCCTGTTTAACTCATCAGTGGTCAAGTACATGGATGTGTACATTCAAGAATACCCATCAGTGTTTCATACAAGGATAAAACATTGAGAATTTTCTAAGTGTACATTTTCCCCCTTTGGGTAGCCATCTTCTCTTCGAAGAGTGACCATTGCCTCTTTGCCCAGAAATATTGGAAATGCAGGAATGGTAAGCAAATCCCTAAGTGTTTAGTCAAAAGCAAATTTATTTTCATATGACAGAAATATAAATTTACTTCACTAAATTCATATTTTATTATTTCCTTAACATCTGAACTTTAAAGGTGGCTGGGATGGAAAATAATGACCGATTCAGTAGGAGGTCAAGCAGTTGGTAAGTGTAACTTTATGGTGGTTCTTTGGGAACCTTACTGTTTTATAATTGGGCTAAAGTAAATGTTTGAAATAAGTGATATAGTAACATTTGATTTGTATGGAGTATATGCAGAATAATTATAAAAATTGGCATATGTTCATGAAATTATTTCTTATGAAATAAGTATTACATGAATATGCCAAGGAAAAAATAAGAATGTATCATTTTTGTATTGATTTAGGTAGTGGGAAATAAATTGGTAATGGCTACAGAAGTATTTGATTTGACAAATGGCTATAATCATCTTTATTTAGGCGTATTTTGGGGTCAAAGCAGAGTGAACATCGTCCCTCATTACATCGATTTATTAGCACCTATTCCTGGGCAGATGCTGAAGAAGAAAAATGTGAACTAAAGTAGGTGAAGCTTGATGTGTTTATTAACCTGATGTGCCGGGCATAAATAGTGGGGATCACTTTTATTCTGTGGAGATGAGGTCAATGCTGCATCATCAAAAAGATCCTTCATTGTTTAAGACTTTTGTGAACTATAAAGTACTATATAAATGTTACTTGCTAATACATTCACTCTCATAGCACTCAGTACTTCAAGGTTTGAGCTCTTAAGTTAGAAAAGAACCTGGAATTTGCCAGATATGTGAAGAGAATTTTTTTCCTGTATAGGTTTCTTGTCATCAGGGGGAAAGGTCAATAAAGAGCCCCAGAAATAAAATTTTCATCTACTTAGATGAATTATTTACAACATATAATGTAATATGTAATATATGCACATTATATATACATGTCTTCCCTTTAAGTAAATGAAGACGAGGGGAAACATAAAACTCTACATTGCTATCTCTATATCTAGCAAGTTAAACAAATATAATATACTTCTATAATGAAAGGTAGAGGGCAAGAGGGAGGGACAAGAAGAAATGCTGCCTCTAAATCCTTGGGTGACATTGGACAAATTGCTTAACCTTATTTGGTCTCAGTTTCCTCGTCTGTAGAGATCTTAATGAAATGATTTTACGTTGATTTTATAACATGTTCATTGCGTGCCTGTTATGTGAGACACACTACGCTCAAGCTTAAGAGATATAAAGATGAAAAAGACATAGTTCCTACCCTCAAAGCCTTTATTTTTTCCTTAAATAATCCTGGGAGTCTAATTGCATGTATTGAACTCTTTTTAGATTTAGAGTTAACATAATGGATATTTTCTCATTTGGGTTAAAAGAAAATTAAGAGTTTCCTTGAAAAGATTATAATCTATTTTTAAATTTTTGTCAGTATGGTATGATTTCTACTGAGAAGTTTTTGCAAACGAAACCTTGAGAATCCTACAAGAATTCTAGCTTTTGGGCTTTGTTGCCTTTAAAAACCAAACTAAAATCTATCACATGCATTCCCTATAGGTGTTTGACTAAAAAACAAAAACAAAAACTTTGACACACAATTCCCTTTGGCAATTGTGAGGGGATTGTAAGTTTGGGATTTCAAAATTCAAATCCAACTAGGGACTCATCAGTGAACATGAAACATGGAACATGAACAATGAAACAAGTTTTGTTCAGGTAAAGGACCCCTCTTTAGATAATATGATTTTATTTAAATACAGTCAACCCATTTGCTACTTCCCAGCTCACTGACCACTAATAGTTTATTTTAGGTAGTTTTATACCAAACATATCTTCATAAACATGTTTAAAAGTATTAAGATTTTTTAGAGAGAGAAGAAATGACACTTTGACGTTATTCCACTTTAGCACTGCTCAAAAAACATACAGAAAAAAGAGTAAAATCAATTGTTAATGAGAAAAATTTTATGATACGTTGAATGAAGAATACAGAGGGAGAAATATAGCATCCACATTTGCTTTTTAAAGTGTAGTTACTAATACACACACACACACACACACACACACGCACATGCTGAGAAGGAAAATCACAGTAACAACACTGGTTAATTATGAGTGGTGAGAATTAACTAACTTACACATGTTCTTTGTAAATCTCCCCTTTTTATTTGTTCTTTGACTAGCATCCCAACTTTCTACAACAAACATTTGCTATTTTTCTAAATACAGAAAGTTACTTTAAAAAATTAAATTCCTGGGCTCCCCTGGTGGCACAGTGGTTGAGAGTCCACCTGCCGATGCAGGGGACACGGGTTCGTGCCCCGGTCCGGGAAGATCCCACATGCCACAGAGTGGCTGGGCCCATGAGCCATAGCTGCTGAGCCTGCGCGTCCGGAGCCTGTGCTCCGCAACGGGAGAGGCCACAACAGTGAGAGGCCCGCGTAACACACACACACACACACACACACACACACAAAATTAAATTCCTATAAATGGTTAAAAATATAAAGTTGGTGATTTGACTTTTAGAATTAGCTATTTATCAAATCTTTCTAAAGCAAAACGAGTATCTGTGAGCTTCCTTAGTATACAGAAAAATGTAGCAGTATCTTATAAATAATAATAGCACATTATCCATAGTTTAATATTTAAAAACATTTATTTACAGAACTAAAGATGACTCAGAACCACCTGAAGAAGAAACAGTAGAAAGAACAAGAAAGCTAAGTCTTTCTGAAAAGAAAAATAATCCATCAAAATGGGATGTCTTTTCAATGTAAGTTGTCTACTTGCTAAATGATACCATTTTGGTGGAATGGGGAAGGGTGAGGCAGGGTTAGCAGAATTAATCTTAATCAAATTACTTTACTAAAACACCTTTCAAAATGTTAAATTTGGGCTTCCCTGGTGGTGCAGTGGTTGAGAGTCTGCCTGCCGATGCAGGGGACGCTGGTTCATGCCCCGGTCCGGGAGGATCCCACATGCCTCGGAGCGGCTGGGCCCGTGAGCCATGGCCGCTGGGCCTGCGCGTCCGGAGCCTGTGCTCCGCAATGGGAGAGGCCACAACAGTGAGAGGCCCACGTACCACAAAAAAAAAAAAAAAGTTAAATTTAAGATGAATAACAAACTCCATATGGTGTTTAACAATTAGCCCTGAACCTATGAACTACAAGAGGCAGGTGAGTTCACAGTGTTAAGAACTTGGCCTTGGAACCAGATGGCCCAGGCTTGAATTAGCTCTCTGACTGTGTGTGACCCAGGCAAGTTCATCCATTTTTGAGCACTGATTTCTTCATCTATAAAATAGAGATGATAATAGTACCTATGTCATTGCTTTGCTGTCATGAGTAAATGAATTAGCACATGTAAAACACATAGTTAACTATTTTCAAAGACTTATATGATGCTGTAATTAGCTTTTTTGGTGGGTGTTTCTAAAAGGAATTTTAGCATTTCAGTACAGCAAAAGTCCAGGGTATGGTGAGAAATAAGTGACATGTTTATAAGTACATATATCTTGCTCTACCCAATGAATAACATTATTTCTTCTACCCCAGGAATATAAATCGCCTTACCTGATTGAAAAAATGAACTTAATACTCAAATGTACTTGTTAGGAGTTAAATAATGCCTAAATCACATAATTTTCAGATTCTTACCTTAGCACATCATTTCTTTAATTCTAAAAATTATAAGGGGTGTGGGGAGCAGATTGTGGCCAAAGCCAAGAGGCTAGATCATACTATGTAGCTTATTATGAGGAAGTGTTGGTGGAATTATGCAGGGCAGATGCATGACTTGATTAGGAGTGTTTCTAATAACAGATTATTGTGATTACCACATGCTGATTTTGTGTTTTCCTTGTAGTTATAACACAATAGCTTCCTGGGCAACAAACCTCAAGACTTCCATCAGAGAGGCCAATAAGGCACTCTGGCTTTCTGTCGCGTTCGTTGTACTATTTGCGGCATTGATGAGCTTCTTCACAGGCCGATTTTTCCAGAAGTCTGTGGATGCTGCTCCCACACAGGATGGGGACTCCTGGATGTCTCTAGAACATATCTTGTGGCCATTTACCAGACTCCAACACAATGGGCCACCGCCAGTGTGAGTGCAGCACATCCTAATGTGCTAATGCTAATCTTGATTTTTAAAGTTTCAGTATCTGAACTTTGTAAATTAGTAACTTTTAGCTGGGAAATTATAGCATGGAACCAGAGGTTCTCAGAATGACTGTAAGATATTTTATATTCCCTCTTTTTGTGATTACCTTCCTAACTAAAATACAATGGGGAGGAAGCTCACCTATATGATTTTTTAATGAGCTTTTTGAGGAGGAGATATTATTGTTTGTTAAAATTTATTGAAATAAAGAACCATTCAAATTTTCATACGGTGAATGTTGGAAGTCTCAGTAGGTCACATGCATAAGGAAAAAACCCTTAATTCTTAGAAAATAAAATTTGAGTATAAAATGCTGATTAGATCATTTTAACAGCCTATTTGGCATATATTCACTCATTACACTTTACTGTAGGAATACTGGATTTTTCTCCAAGTTGCTTCATTCTTCATACTGCATAAAATTGATCAGTGGGGATTAAGAATAGCTGAGTAATCTAGTTGAGAGTAGCATGTGGCATACAGAGTCAACGAACTGGCAGTTGGAACACCTAACTTTCTTCATTGCTTCTTTAGAAGCAAAATCCTTAACCATGTGATATAAAGTAGAATGAAACTCAGTTTCTTCTTTAAGGGCTTCAGAGAATGCATCACTGGATTCATTGATTTTGAGACTTTGTGCCCTATCACCACTAAACATTAAAAGGGTCCAATTAGGATTTTGAATGGGTTCTTCTTTAGGAAGGTGTTCCCTCACCTAAAGAAAAAGAAAGAAAAATATGTTAATAGTTCCTCTTTTATTAGGTATTTTGACAGTAGTGTATTTTATTTGAAGGGCTCAGTTGAGTTCCCTGAATTGCTAAGATAAAAAGAAACAGTCTTAATGTCCCATTTTTTTTAAAGCATGAAACTGTTTATATCTTGGTGTTTATGGAACTTATCAAAATGTATTAATTCCTTAAAAAATATTTATTGAGTGGCTTCAAGTGTCAGGTACTGTTCTAGGTGCTGGGGATAAAACAACAACAAAGAAAAAATAACTAAACGTATTAATGAGTAACTAACAACCGCAACAATAAAAACCTTGTCTTCAAGGAGCTTATATTGTAATAGGAGAAACACACAATAAACAAGATAAATAAATATGGTGGCTCATTTATGCTAAAATATTCATCAGTCATCTTGTAGAATTTGATAAGATAAATTCTTTATCAGGCAGTAGGAAATGTGCCAGAAAGTTAAACTGGAGGCCTAACCCTCTCAGAGGAGAAAGTCTGTGAATCATAGATATATTCACGTGAAAGGCTGACATTTGTTCTTCAGCTGATGTAAAGAGAGATAAGGTCTCTAAGCCTGAAATCAAGAGCATTTGATACCATAATGGACAATGAAAGTAAAACCTTTACATGGTTTGGTTTTATATTTTTGAAAAAATTAAAGAAAATGAAGTCGTAAAACTCCATTTTGAATGTTAATCTTTTTCACCTTTTTAAAAGGAGAAGCCATGGTCTACATTCATTTAGCTTTTGAGTATCTTCTTTTGGAGCACAAAATAGTTTAATGGGGTTTTTGCATACTATACCTGAAATACAACTTTTTTAGAATCACATACTGTATTCCACTTGCTCCAACCAAACGCAAAAGCAGAACTTAACAGGGCCATTTGTCGATAAGCTTTCACTTCTACCAAAGGAAGCTGTCAATATACAAAGAAATAGAGTTGATCGTAGAGCCTCTCTAGTCTCCCTCCTACTTGGCCTCCAGTCTGGTCTGGTCTCAACACAGATCCATTTAAATGTAAGTCGGGTGAAGTTAATCAGACAGAGAAGACAAATATCATATGATATCACTTATAAGTGGAATCTAAAAAAATGGTACGAATGAACTTACTTACAAAACAGAAATAGAGTCACAGATGTAGAAAACAAAATTATGGTTAACAAGGGAGGAAAAGTTGGGGAGGGATAAATTGGGAGATTGGGATTGACATATACATACTACTATATATAAAATAGATAACTAATAAGGACCTACTGTACAGCACAGGGAACTCTACTCAATACTCTGTTATGGCCTATATGGAAAAAGAATCTAAAAAAGAGTGAATATATGTATATATGTATAACTGACTCACTTTGCTGTAGAGCAGAAATTAACACAACATTGTAAATCAACTATAATCCAATAAAATTTTTAAAAAACTATTAAAAAATAAAATTCAAATATTAAAAGATAAAATAAAATGTAAGATTACATGACTTCTTTCTCAAAACGGGGCAATGGCTTCCCTTTTCAGAGTAGAATCCAAAGTCCTAACTATGCTCCACAAGGGCCTCTGTGGCCTGACATCCCCTGTACACCCCATTATCTCTCTGACCTTATCCCCTGTTCTTCTCCCTTTGCTCTCTCGGCACCCCGGCCTCCTTGCTGTTCCTCCCATCCTCAAACACATCAGGACACGCCCTCTGGGCTCTTTCCCCAGGTCTTCTCTCCACCTGGAAGCTGATATCCTTCCAGAGATATCAACTTGGCTAAATTCCCCACCTTGAAGCATTGCTCAAATCTTGTCTCCTTATTGAACCCCTCTCCCCCTACACCCTGTTTGGTATTGTAACTTTCCTTTTTCTATACCACTTAGCACCTTTTGACATATAAGATAATTTTGTTTATTATGTTTCTTGTTTATTTTTGCCTCCCTCAACTAGAATGTAAGCTCCACAAGGGCAGGGACCTGTGTTTTATTCACTGTTTCCTAAGCATCTAAAACAATGTCTAGAATATAGGTGTTCAGAAAAAAAAAAGTCTTGAGTATAATATTCTGAAAAGATGACTAGTATATGACATTCAGCATTTGTAGAGTAAATGGCAATTTGAGTTACTAAAACTAAGGTTGGTTTTTTTTCCCTACGCATATATGTATACACTCTTATTGACAGGATTATTTTCAAATGTTGTGTCTACCTATATTGCCATTTTCTGGTATATTATAAACTTGTTCTTGAGTATAGAACTGCCCAAAACACCTTTCATGATTAGAAGCCACTCTGTCTTCATTCATGCATCATAAATATTTGCTAAACATCTACTGTATTCTAGGAATAGGCTTGGTACTAGAAGAATCAAAGTTGATTAAGAAACGGCCACCCCCCTCAAGGAGCTCGCAGTTTAACATGGAAGGATCTCATTTAACTAAACTTATGCGTCATATGAAGCTGTACGTAGACAGGGAGGCTCTGTCGAGAAATAGAAGGAAGTGGGTTTTGTGGTCCTTGTATGTCTAATTTTGCCTGACTTATCATATTTGGGAAACTGCTGCATCATTTACTCTTTTAAGAAATCTTACATGTATCCAGTCTGGAAGGAGAAAGAAAGCATACGAAATGGGAAGTTGCTCAGACTACCTTTGCACTAAACTGACCAGCTGTGGTTATGCTCCATGTGTCATTATGAAGATCATACAACAGATTATTAAATTTGAGAGAACCCTGGATTTTTGGTCATGCTATTTATTCCTTCCTAACTATAATCTTATATAAGTGAATATAGAAAACCATTGGTGTACCTTAAGATTTATATAAAATTTAATACTTGCTAACATTCTAAATGTCCAGCACATTAAATTTGGAAAGATTCATTCTTACCTTATAGTTTATAACAACATAAAAGTGAGAGTGTCCAGTAGGGAAGATATTCAGTCCAGCTTCTTTCAAAGCAATAATGAAAGAAACAGGAGTCATCCACTTTTCTTCCAAAATAGAGGAATGCTTTTTGTTATTTAGTTTGATTGACGCTAACATGCAGAGGTTTTCCTAGTTTCAATAAGACAAAAGAAATGTTTATACAAGTTAAAAAACTATTACCTCATTATCATTCTAGGTCCAGCTGTTAGGTTCTTTACACTATGAAAACAAAATCCTATATTAAAAAGAATGCAGGACAGATATGTTTTAGGCCTGATCCAAAAGCTCCACCGCAAAGTCTCCACATTACCTTAAGCAGTTTATTAACTCTTCTTGGGCTCATCTGAGCAATCCAGGGACTAAACTGAAGGATCTCTCAGGTCTCCTACTTTATAAATTATGATCTAAGAATACTGCATGTGTTCATATTGATATATAATAGCTATTTGACAGCAATCATGTTGCAACTTTTAAGGATCATAATTTTTTATACATATATAATAAAATTTTAACATAATAATGCAAAATTATTATCCAGTTTTAAAGTTTGCAAAGTGGTGGGACTTCCCTGGTGGTCCAGTGGTTAAGACTTCATGCTCCCAATGCAGGGGTCCCGGGTTCAATCCCTGGTCAGGGAACTAAGATCCCACATGCTGCAACTACTGAGCCCTCATGCTCTAGAGCCCACGTGCTGCAACTAGAGAGCCTGTGCGCCACAACTACTGAGACTGTTTGCCTCAATGAAGACCCAGCACGGCCACAGTAAATAAATAAATAATTTTTTTTAATAATAAAAAAAATGTCTGCAAAGTGGCAATTTGAAGGTGTACAGAGTTCACATCTCTCATCTGACTTTAAAAGCCAAATTTGATGATATTCTAGCCTTCCTGCCACAGTCACAAGGAATTTCAGGTTATCTCTCTTTTTTTTCTCTCTCTCTTTTTTAAAACAACTTTCATGAGGTATATCTTACATATCATAAAATTCACCCAAGTGCACAGTCCAGTGATTTTTTGGGTAACTTTACTGAGTGGTGCAACTATCACCATAAATCAGTTTTACAGCATTTTCATCCCTCCGATAAAATCCCTTATGTCCATTTACAGTTAATCCTCATTCCCACCCTCAGCCTCAGGCAACCACTAAATCTACTTTTTGTGTCTCTAAATTTCAGACTGTAATTTCTGAGTGATGAGCAATGGAGGCACTGAAAAGGGATTTCAAATGGCTAGGTGATAAGATCAGGAAGCCTCTTTGGAGTGGATCAAAAACTCTGAAAGTCATACTGCAACCAGGCTTATAGCTTCACCAATTGTTCTATTCCTAGTAACTTTAGGGTGCAAATTTGTACTTTACTTATTACATGCTATTTCCTATCTATTTAATTTATATTTCATTTAGAAATTATAGTTCAAGGTATACTGTAAATAGATTTATAAAAGACACATTTCAATATGTAAATCAGCAGTGATTGATTGCTTTGACACACAGTCATCAAAGAGATTTAGCTCTTTGACATGACTTGCTATAACAGCAGTTTACCTTAATTTGTATTTGAATCTCAGTAAATACTGTAGTCACAGTCAGAAGTACTTTATTCACATCCAGTGGTCTTAGCTCCCATGACTGGTATGGCATATTAACATGAGCATCTTGAATCAAGGTAACAGGGCCAAAAGTTTCCAGGCTGAATGTTATAAGTCTGTCTTCCGATTTGTAAGATACATTGCTGATGCCATCAGTTTTCCAGTGTTTACCTTTATAATTAGGAAGAATGTGACATTAGTTCCATTTTTTCCTCTGCAAAAATAAGAATGAAACCACTCCCATAACTGCAATATGTATAAATTGATTTTTCACATTTAGAATAGAATCTCCACAAAAAGCCAGCTGCAACAACATCATATACCTCTGAGCCTCTGCACATGCCATTCTTTCTTCCTAGAGGACTCTTCCTTTATCTCTTAGAGAAACTCTCTTCATCTTTCTTTTTAAACAACTTTAAAATTCACCTGTCTTGAGTATACGATTATTTTTAGTAAATTTATCGAGCTGTGCGACCATCATCACCATCCAGTTTTATTTAGTTTTAGAACATTATTATCCTCCAAATAAGATCTCTTATGTCCGTTTATAGTTAATTCCCATTCCCATCACCAGCCCCAAGCAACTATTAATATACTTCCTGTCTCTAAAGATTTGCCTTTTCTGGACTTTTCATTAAATACAATCATATAATAGGTAGTATTCTCTGTCTCTTACAACTCAATAATAAAACACAACCCAACTTAAAAATGGGCAAAAGATTTGAATAAACATTTCATCAAAGAAGGTACACAAAAGTATAGTAAATACATTAAAAAAGATGCTCAACATTACCAGTCATTAGGGAAATACAAATTAAAACCACAAACTACCATTTCACACGCACCAGAGTGGCTATAATCAAAAAAACAGATAATAACAAATGTTGGCAAGGATGTGGAGAAATGGGAAACCTCATATCTTGCTGGTACAGCTTCTTTGAAAAAACAATTTGGCAAGTTTCTTAAATAGTTAAGCATCAATTTACCATTCAACCCAGCAATTCCACTCCTAGGGATATACCCAAGAGGAATGAAGACGTAAGACTTACATGTGAATGTTCTCTTAGTCTCTTAAGGACCTGTTCAATATTCCACCCTAGGAGAAGCCTTCCATAACTCTCCAGATGGGACCCAGCCACTGTTCTGCTCCTTAGCACTTCTGATTTTTTTCCCTCTCTGCCTCTCCTACAACTTTGAAAACTCCTGGAAGAAGGAACTATGTCTCATTTATCTCTGTCTTTCTTATTGATTAGCATATTTATGGAACAAATGAATCATTATCTTTCTAGAACACCCTCTTCATTCCCACTTGGCTTTCTCCTCTTCTCACATGGAGGGTTTCACTAACTATTTTTGAGTCTTAAATTCAATATAATAAATACAATTATATTGGAAAACTAAGTTCTTTATAATTCCTCTTTTTGTTTTTACATTAACAAAATTATTTTAATTTGTAAACATAGAAATTAAGTATTGCCTATAAATAAATTCTTCAACTTTCTAGTATTTCCTGGCAAAAATGTTTCCCCATGGTTTAAAAATTACTGGAGTTGTAGATTATTGTCGTATAATTACTGTAGTTAGAGTCAATTTTTACATATTGTATTTCCCTGAATCATGTGGGATAATTTACCTTGTCTAATACTAATTGAGTATGAATAAATTTTAATGTGATAAATATTTAGGAACATTACCATTAAAGGAAAGGAAAAGTGAAACCTCTAAAAGCAACATGAAAGGAAAAAATTATCTAATGTTCATTTTGATATACTTTATGGTTTAATGTATTGATAAAAATACTGTTTTTAATATATAAATTATTTCTAGAATAAATAATGTCTTGTGGCTATGTCTATACAAGCAAAAATATGGAGTATTGTAGCAACCATGAAAAAGTTTAAAGTATAAAATATTCTCTAAATTCTCTGCTCCCATTAACTAAAGTAATAGCTCTGTGCTTTAGTGATCTTATCTGTTCTAAACCTATCATCTAGTATGTAAACCCTTTCACAAATAAATAGATGGATGTAGAATAATTCACCTACACTAAAAACAAAGCTATTTGGCTTTCATCTAAGAGCCCCAAAATGTGCATATATTAATTCACAAGACCGAGACCTTTCAAAGTTTAGCCAGCCAACCCCAAATAAGGTATCTGTTAATGACTGGTGAATTATTAGCTCATATTTCTGTTAGTACTTCTGATTTTATTGATATTTATTTAACATTTTGAATAAGCAATAATTTCCCATGATTCAACAGTCAAAAGTTATAAACAGGCATACAGTGGCTAGTTTTCCTCTTTCTCAGGTTTCCCATTTGCCCACTCCACATCCTCAGTACCTGGCTGTAATAAGCTTTGCAACTTATAAATCATTAGCATTAAAATAATCAAATTTTAATCACCCCAGTGTGAATTATTTGGCCATTTCAAGAGAGAGTAGGCTTTTCATATGTTTGTTTTTGATTTGCTATACTATCTTGATATTTTTGTTCATTTCCTTTTTTTAAAAAACTTAATTGTATAAACATAAAGAAATTTCTCAGAGAATATGGCAGATATAAACACTTCAGCAACTAATAGTTATAAAAAACTCCAATCCCTATTCTTTTCCATCAAGAGCAAAAAAACAAAGACCCTAGAATTGGCAGAGAAATACATAAGATTAGAAACTCAGTTTACACGCTGCATTTCCTAATTTGATTTAAGAATTTATATTATTGTATCTCTTTTTATTACATAATTATCAAAGCTGGTTAAGGCATTGCTGTACCTTCAGCATCCCACCTTGCAACCATAGGATTCTCAAAAAAGATTACGTTCTCATGAACTTCAAGCATGACCTCTATGGGTGGGAAAGCGTTTTCTGTTTCAAAGTCTTCTGCAGTTTCTGGAGGATATGTATATTTCTGTAATCCTTCTTTGAGTATCTTTTAAAAATGACCAAAATAATACCAAGTTAGAAGCTGACTGGTAACAGTTAAAGATGTAAATACTGCTGAATAAGCTATACAGTTATTTTAAATAAGCACTGCAGTTTGGTCACATTTAACTATAGATTGACTAACAAAATGTCACAATAAAATTAAAGATAATGATTTGAGGAAAAAAAAACCCACGACATTTGAATGTAATTCAGAACCCTCCTATGGGCCAGGTTCTATGCTGGCTGGGACTTAACTATTCATTTTATCCCTCCAAGTAACTCTACAAGGCATATATTTAACAGAGAAGATAACTGGGACTTACAGAAATCAATTAATGTGCCAAAGATTACAAAATGACTTCAAGAAGGTGCCAGAAGTCAAAAATAGATCTACAGGATTCCAAATCCCATGTTCCAATACCTTGGTTAGGGTGTGTGTGGAAAGACAGAAAGAAGTATAAGCAACCTTTTGAGAAGTGTAGAAACAAATGAATGAAATTAATTAAAAATCATCATATTGCATACCTTAAACTTACACAATGTTATATTTCAATTATTTCTCAAAAAAGCTCTGGGGGAAGGGTGGGGAAAAAGTAAATTAAGCCAAGGGCAGATGTCTGTGGGATAAAGGGGATTCGTCCATTATCAGAATTTAGCAGAGAAGGATCTAGGAAAGGGGGGAAGATTAAAAATGTTACAAAATAGGGCTTCCCTGGTGGCACAGTGGTTGGGAGTCCGCCTGCTGATGCAGCAGACACGGGTTCGTGACCTGGTCCGGGAAGATCCCACATGCCGCAGAGCGGCTGGGCCCATGAGCCATGGCCGCTGAGCCTGTGCGTCCGGAGCCTGTGCTCCGCAGTGGGAGAGGCCACAACAGAGAGAGGCCCACATACCACAAAAACAAACAAACAAACAAGTTACAAAATAGAGGAAAAAATTGGATGGGGAAAATTTCTAGGGGACTTGGAAAAAAGGAGGAAGGCCTCTTTGTTGCAGCAGAGAAAAACAGGTGTGAAGGAGGATATTCTGGGCTCAAACTGGGAGCCTGGAGTGGTGGTATCAGGATATCTTGCTAAAATTCAAGAACAACAACTCTTTGGATGAATCCTTGAAATTCCCAGTTCAGGGTAGGACCTTCCTATGGATAAAGAGTTTTGAAGGCCTACCTCCACCAAAGGGTGTCTTTCTTGGACTCCTCCCTGTCCTTCAATTATCCCTGAGGTAGGGAAGGTTGATTCAAGTAGATTCTTCAAAGTGGCTACAGACCAGATTATCTCCCCACGTTCACCCTAATAACTGCATTCTTGTTTGTGGGGAGAAGGGGAGAGGAACAGCAATATCATCCCTAAGAGGGTAAAAATTAGCTTAGGGGGATCATGAAACAATTGTACTCTTTTAGGTAGAAAATACAGATACACATATAGCACATAAGCAGATACACAGTATATCTGTGGTATTAATATTTTGGCAGGGGGGCAGTTGGGAAAAAAATGTCTACAAAGACTTCTTAGAGGGGTGATAATGGAAAAAAAATAAAAATTGAGAAATACCTCTGTAATTCAAGAATGCATGAAGATCCTTAATGGATAGGATTGTGGGTGAGAAGTGCCTGACAATCTATGTACATGATGTGTTAGAGCAGAGAGATGGGGATGGGAGGGGGTCGGGAGGGAGCAGGGAGAAAGAAAAGAAGGGCAGGAGAGAAAGAAAGGAAGGAGGAAGGGGCCATGACAACATAAGTGGGTGTATCTGGGACGTAGGCCACCAAAAGTTAAACCAAGCCAATGCTAGCGCAAGTGTTACTGCTTATTGAAACAGAAGTGAGAAACTCCTTGAAAAATGATGAACAACTGCTACCATCAGTATCCTTACTACTCATGTGGGCTATCTGTACATCAGCAGCATTGGCATTGCCTGGATCAGTGCTTCTCAAACTTTAATGTGCATATGAATCACCTTAGGGTCCTGTTAAAATGCAGATGAAGTAGATCTGAGGTGAAACACCAAATTATGCATTTCTAACAAGTTCCCAGGTGATGCTGATGCTTCAGGTTCATAGACCACACTTTGTATATCAAAGATCCAGACCAGTGGTTCTCAAAGTTTGGAATGTGTTTTGCTAAAACACAGACTGCTGAGTCTCACCTCCAGAGTTTTTGATTCAGTAGGACTGAGGTGGGGCCCATGAATTTGCATTTCTAGCAAATTCCCAGATGATGCCAAATGATGCTGATGCTTCTTGTCAAGGGACCACATGCTGGGAACCACTGATTTAGACCAGAGTCCACTAACTGTGGTCCCCGAGAGATCCAGCCCACCACCAGTTTTTGTAAATAAAGTTTAACTGGAACACAGCGATGCCCGTTCATTTACATATGACTGTTTTAATGTTACAGTGGCAGAGTTGAGGAGTTGCGACAGAGCTGGTATGGCCCACAAAGCTGAAAATATTTACCATCTGGTCCTTTACAGAAAAAGCTTGCCAGCCTCTGAAATAGACTGTCATTATTAAGGCCAAATTGGCACAATATAATCATAGTGCTATAGGTTTACAATTAAGTTAACATGTATGAATTCTAGTTTTAAAATCCATATTATTTCAGATTCCTTTCCTTTAGTATCTGATTCAAATTTATACATTCAAGACAGTTTAAAATTACATTGTTTCCTTTGTGCTTGCTTAATAGGGTTAAATTCATTAGATGTTTAGATCGTTTGAGATGAAGTGAAAGCATGAGAAATTATTTTATTCATAAATTTTGATTCAAGAATTAACCTACTTCCACAATCATCCAGCCCTTCCTCGGTTTACACTGTGGAGGAAGCTCCAAAATATCCAAGTGGTGCACTCCACCCAGAGCTGTGAATTGGCATAAATCAACCTCATTTTCTTCAGAGAAATACGGCTTTTCAGGGGCATTCTCTAACAGCAACAACTGCGCTGAAATTCATCAGATTAGTTCAGTTTCTAAATAGATCATAACATTTCTGTATTTTCTTAGTGGGAAAATGAAAATGTTCTAATACAGGTAAATGAAGTTTTTATTTAGCTGCTAAATATTTTCAAAATGTGGTTGATTCAAAACTATTCACAAAGCTAAGCTTGAAAGTGGGAATAGGCATGCATAATATTAGGGTGCAGGAGAGGGCCCCATTTATATTTTATATACTAACATTATAGGAATTTGTATACAATAAGGAAGTGTTACTATTAACATAAAAACTTTAAAAATATGGTTTTCTGTATGGGAGGAAAAATAATTTTCCCACTACCCTTCTGAGTTTTTGGCCAAGACTCCTGTAATAAAAGACAGATTAACAAGAGAAAAATGAACAGAATTATTAACATGTACACCTCATGTATACATGGGAGATACCCTGAGAAAAATTGGTAACTCAAAGAGGTGGTTTAGAACTCTGGCTTATATAGCATCTTCTACAAAGAATAATAAATTTGTGGAGAGATAACAGGACAAAGGAAAGGAGTTTTAGGCTTCCAAGGGCAGAGATAAAGCCTGTTATGTAAATTCCTCTGGCATCCTCTCCAGGCTGATGGGGTCTAAACTTGTCTCTGGGAATTAACCTTTGTCCCTCCTGGTAGAGAGGGGAGGAAAAACACTTTTGAAAGTTTATGCCCTGCTTTTAGGCAAAGAGGAGGAGGGTAAGGACCTTTTCTTGCATCTTTTTAACTGTTTTCAGCTCAAAATAATTCTTATGCCAAAGTGGCAGATTTTGGGGTGGCATACCCTGCTAACCTTCATTATAAAAGATCAAATGTGGTTTAACACAAAATTTAATAACTGACAAATTAATTTTTTTAAATTGGACATTATGGAGCTAAAAATCTGAAAGAAGTAAAATGTTAAAAAAAATTTTTGGCCCATATATGAAATGAAAGCTAATTTTTTTTTTTTTCAACAAAAATAGGCCCAGCTTATAGAAAAACAGGGATGGAGGTTTGAAAGTGAAGAAACTGGACTGGATAATCTTTGTGTTCAGACATTTTACAGGGAAATTCTATGATCCCATAAATCTCAGTGCACAATCAGGGGATATCTGATGTCACATACCATCATTCCCACCTTTCACTAAAATTCTTTCAATAGAGTGTAATAGATAAAAAGAGGAAATCAGACCCTTACAGGTTCCACCCTTGACTAGCTGTGTGACCTTATACAAGATATGCTAATTAACAACATTTCCTCAACAAATGCATATAATAGTAGTATCTATCTTCTACAATTTGGGGGAGCTGTGATTTAATACAAGAAAGGAGTTTAGAACTGGTGCCAGACCCATAGTAAAAATTCAGGAACTGCTAGTCTTATTACTTATCATTACAATTTTCCTCTCCCATTAAAGGAAGCACACCGAGATGGCACTGAATTTAACCCACAGAGATTAGGCACTGAAAATAAATGGAAATATCCAGAGAAAATTCCAGTTAAGCAATTGCCCTCTTTTCCTTGTATACATTCAATAAAATGTATACCTTAAGTAACTTTCAAATGTATCTAATTAATAGTCCATTTACCTGAAAAGAAAGTCAGAAAGAATACTGTGTCCCAATTTAGACTATTTATGATACATATTATTTGGGGATCACCATGTAGAAACCTTGGTATTATTGACAGAGTTTCATGAATTGAATATATTATCATATTTCTAACAGGAAAATTATCTCATAAGGATTATAGAAAAATTATAAAGATATAAACCTAGTTGACTGCTGACACAAAAGTGTATTGGAAAAAGTGAAGTAGACAAGAAGCCTGTTATAAAAAAGTATGCTAAGAAATATATAAAAAGTATATTCCTTAGAAGTTACTGGGAAAGAAGCATAATGATAAAGTTAGTGGAAAACATGTATATAAATCTCAAACTAAAAGATTTTCAAATTAGACATCACTATCATTTTGACATATTAAAACTATATCCAGTTTCTATTTGCCAGGATAAGACTGAATACAGAAGTGTTGAAAAATTTCTGATCATGTACATGTGCTTGAGAATGTTCAGTGCAACACTGCTTATAATAATAAAAAAATTAGAAATAATCTTATTGTCTACTAATAAGGATTTAAATAATGTCCCATTATTGGATGACATTATACAGATACTTTAAAAAGTAAGGTTACTGGGCTTCCCTGGTGGCGCAGTGGTTGAGAGTCCGCCTGCCGATGCAGGGGACGCGGGTTCGTGCCCCGGTGCGGGAGGATCCCACATGCCGCGGAGCGGCTGGGCCCATGAGCCATGGCTGCTGAGTCTGCGTGTCCGGAGCCTGTGCTCCGCAACGGGAGAGGCCACAACAGTGAGAGGCCCGCGTACCGCAAAAAAAAAAAAAAAAAAAAAAAAGTAAGGTTACCAATGTGCTCTGACTTAGAATCTTGTTGAATATTATTCATTTAAGCAGAATATATATTGTGTTCTATGTATGTATGTACAATGACAAATATTATTAGGTGAAAAAAAGTAATTTTCAACAAAAACATCTGTATGATATGATCCCATGGTTTTATTTAAAACCAAAAGAGAGAGAAACAGAGACAGACAGAGAGAGATTGCACAAATTTTGAAAAGTTGTTAACATTGGTTATAGCAGAAGACAGATGAGGAAGAATTTTCCCTTTATACTTCTGCAACATCTGAGTTTTTTTTTTTTTACAATGTCCCTGCATTTCTTTTATAAGCAGAAAAATCCCAATAAAATTAAATTCTAAAAATGTAATTTAGAGGAATACCTGCTAAAACTGTTTCACTTAATAATTTCATTTCCAGTTCATATTTTGTGGCTTCAGGTTCTTCCTGGACAGAACTCTACAGAGAACACAAGGACAGATGGGTGTGATTGTCAGTGTCTGCTGCAGCCCAGATTCACTCTCTTCCTGTTCCAGTTCCCACTAGATTTCTGCTACCTTAATTCCAGGGCCTCAGATGGACACTTGCTCTGGCCTAAAACTGGATTCAAAAACAATATTTAAAAAATTAATTTAAATGAGAGCACATCTCCACAGAACCTCACAAGGGCAGCAGCTAGCCTGCTCAGATTCTTTGCTGAAAACCCTTTGCTGAAAAGTGTAAAACAGAGAGACTAGGAAGCAATGCAAGCTATAAAAATATTTGTATTTGCATTTTGGTTTTAGCCAAGTTTTAGATTTTGCTTGATTTTGGCAATAAACTCTCTGATAGACTAATTCCAAAGCCTGCTTTTGGGTAAGCCTCTGAGGGGAATTAAAGATGCTATGTACCAAGTAATGTAGAAGACATCATTACATCCTGGTGTAGTAAAAAGAATACTACAAAA